>NW_026913629.1:0-1487386 GCF_034315485.1 Pezoporus occidentalis | reverse complement strand
GCTGGGGAGAGGGGGAGCTGATGCCAAGGCTGCAGCTCCTTCCCAGCAATGTGAACCTCCCTGTCCCTGGGGATGTGCTTAAGAAAAGCCACTATTGAGGTGCTGGGCCTGTCCTAGAGCAAACAATGTGCAAGGCTGGGAGCTGCCCAGTTCCTGTGGAAACTCTGATTCCTGTGCTCTGACCACAGGGAAACCATCCCTGATGGGCATCAGGAGTTCTGGTGAGGGGTCCAGGGTGTGGGTCTGGGGACAGGCAGCTCAATGGCCACAAGTTTTCTGCTGGAAAACTTCCCTTTGGGTGAAACGTGGCCTTTTTGCATCATTCTGGGGGAAGCTAATCCAGGCTTGCCAGAGCAGGCAGCTGGTTCTGGTGTCTGGAATAGGCCTAAGCCCCATATAATCAGTAGGGATGGAAAAGGGCCATTCCCTCCTTTGAATGTCCTTTGCAGGGAGCCCATATGCCTGGTGATGTCCTGCCTAGGGTGGGATACACAGTGCTGCCTTGGGTGAGCTCTCCCTCTGCTTCCAGAGGGTCCAGCATCGCCTCCCACCCTGCATCTCCCATTCCCACTCCCAGCTCTCCCGGTGAGCAGGTTTTCTAGAGCTCTGACTCTTCATGCAGCTTTTTAGGATGCTGCCCCAGCCTGAAGCCTCTGAAAGGGGACCTACCTCAGGGTCGTGGGTGCAGCTGTCCCCAGCACCAACCCTCCTGTAAGCCGCAGGGAGCTGAGCTCCTGAGGGGACAGTGCGTGAGCAGGGGCTCCTGCCATCTCCCTCATATTGCTGTGGGGCACCCCCTTGGCCTGGTCCTGTGGCATGAGCCGGGCACCCACGTTTGGGGCAGGGGCATCGCTCCAGCACCCAGGTTTAGGATGCTCCAGGGAAGAGGCTCATCAGCGCCCAGGGGCTCCCTGGCAGTGCAAGGACTGTGTGGGGGGGTCTCAGCTCACACAGGGCCTTCTCCCACTGCCAATTCCCACATCCCCACGCTCGAGCGCTTCCTTCCTCCCATCCCGTTTTCCGTCTCCTCTGCCGCTGCCTCCTGTCCCAGCAGCTGTTCCGGAGCAGCAGCTATTCTGCCTGCTCCGTTAACTGTTTATCCAGATGGAGCAGGTCTGTTGTCATGCGCCTGGCATGTTTTTTCCATACACAAATCCTGTGCTGAAGCGGGGAGGACAAAACCAAACAAGCTCTGGGAGCTGTCTGGAGCGCTTCAGGTGTGCTTTGGCTGGTGTTCAGCCTGCCCAGGTCACAGCCCCTGCTATAGCCCCAGCCCTCGCCCCCTTTTACATCACATGTGGGGGGTTTGTCCTCCTATCCATGCTATTCCCCTTGCATCGGTGGCGCCATGGACCTCACCCTGGCCCAGCTGCACTAAGGAACTGCTTTTAATGCCTTTATTTTCCTAGCACTTCATTTTAATCAAATGCAAATCCCAAATGCTTTGCAAACACAGTGACCCGTGGAGATGTTAATTGCCAGGGCTGGGGATACTGTTTGCTGCCTTTGGAAGGGGCAGGATGGGACCCCGGTACCGCTGGGGGTGATGGGGATGCTGTGGCCATTGATGGATCTGCCCAAAATCAAGGTCATTCAAGGTACCCAGCTTCCAGCAAGTTTGCTCAGGGAAGTTTCTGGGACCTGTGCATCAGGTCTGTTTGGGCCCAAATGCTTTATTGGCACTTTGGAGCTGGGTCTCTGCAGCCCCTGTTCGGGCACAAACCCACTGCAGAGCTCAGCTCCCAATATGCTGCTTTTTCACTCATTTCTACTGCTAGGCACAGGTTTGGGCTTAACGCTGCCCTTTCCCCAGCAGGGTGGTGCGACCTCCAGAGCTCCCCATCTCCGTCTGGGACAAGAAATGGCTTCACCCACGCACCTCCCTGAGCAAACTCCTTGGAGGATTTTCACCTCCATCCCATCCTGCAGCAGGACTGAGGGTTTCTCCAGGAGCAAACCCCATGGCTCGTGGCCAGCAGAGCCAAGGGAGCCCTTAGCCCCACGGCAGGGCCCGCCTGGGGCTGCTCGGCAGCATTTGCATTGAAAAATCCCAACTTTGAAATGCAAAAAGATCCCTTCTGCAATGGGAGCTGTTGCATCAGGGGCTTATAGCAAAGCCTAAATATCTATCCAGAAACACTGCGTTTTCCCTCTGCTTTTGAATTTCATTCTATCAATTTCCTTTGCTCTCTCCTGGGCTGGGGACGAGGAAGGGCAGCCCCCAGCTCAGTCACAGCGAGGGGATATTTCTCATGATCCCACAGCTGGAATTCAGCAAAGCAGCCCAAAACTCCCGCTTTTGACAAAGTTTCTTTTCTTTTGAGCTCTTTCCTTCGCAGCGAGCCTGAAGTTTCCGAGCGCACTTGTCACTTGAAAGGAAAGTTGGCAACTCTCTGGGCTATTGTCAAACCCCCTTATGAAACTCGAGGATTTCGGCTCCGTTTCCTACCTGCCGTCCTTATCGAGGTTTTCCATGGTCTTGGCATTTCTTCATGTCCCCGGGGTGGTTGCAGGGTGCGAAACGCCAGTGGGACTGGGACGAGGGATGCTGAAAGCCTCTCGTCCCCTCATCCCAGTGCCTGGGTCCCCTTGTAGGGCTGCATGCCCTGTGCGTGGGTATTGTAATGGAATAAACAACTCCAGCTTAATTTACTTGGTAATTCCCCTCTATTTCTAGCTGTGAGTTGTCAGCCAAGGTCTGGGGGGCTGAGGGGCTTGCGCTCATCTGTTGCTTATGGTTGGTTGCTAAAGGTTTACTGCAGCATCTCGGGGTGCATCCCTGTATTGCTCACACGTGGAAACCTCACATGTCAAATCCCAGCCACAGAGCGCAGGGTTTGCCTTCAGCCTGTCTCCTCCTGACATTCCCATTCTGCCTCTTAGTGTGTCTGCAAAAACACTTCAGTCGATGCAGTGATGCTGTGTGCGTAGGCAGGGACAGCCGCTCTGGTGCCTTGTCCCCAGGGACGTCCTCAAGGAACACCTCAGCAGCGCATGCTGGGGTCTGCTGGCCTCTATGGGAAGTCATCCTGTGCCAGGGTGACCCAATGGTATGAGACAGAACCAAACCCCCCTACAGCAGTTGGAGGTACGGTGCATCTTCTTTCGGAGTGAATTTAGTATCACAGCCACGCGCTGCTGTGTGCTTGAGCAATGCTAAGCTGATTTCCCAGGAAGGTTTATAGGCCCAAGTTGGACATTTATGGCAGGTAAGTGGCTCCTGTGCTAGGAGAGCAAGCCTTGCTTTTCGGGAGGAGGGACTTGGTGCGTAGTTGATGCAGAATCCTTACGTGTGCTACAACAAGCATTGTGGGTACGCATCCCATGAGCTGCCCGAGGTTTGGGTCACGCTGCTGGACCCCTGCAGTGGGTTGTGAAGCTCATTCATGGGGCATGCAGGACACAACATAGGCTGGATCATTTTCTCCCCCTAGAGAGCTCTCACACAGGAGCTAAGCCATGTGCAGCGGGTGCTGTGCTGGGTGCATCGGGGAGGAGTTCAATATTTGGGGGTGTTTGTAACTTGGATGAGGGGTGTATCCAGGGACCCCGCTGTCCCTGTAGGACACAACGGCATCAGTTTGTGCTTGGTCTGTGCCCTGCAGCCATTGCTGACATCCTCTGGCGCACTGGTGAGGAGGTGACCCGGGGAAGGGACAGACACTGCCTCTGCCAAGCTGCAAGACCCACAACACCCCTAAGTGCATCCCCCAAAGGCTTTTTGGATGAGGATCCCAAGAGCCAGGACCGCCAGGATGTGTCCGTGTGGATTTACATTATAGACAAGCAAAATCAGGTCAGAACGACTTATCTGTGGTCTGTGCTGCTTGCAGGGGCTCGCTGTCACGCTGGGACCCTGTGAGCTAGACCCCGTGTGCCACAGCCATGATGGGAGCCGCCGTCCCCACTGTGTTTGTGTGAAACCCAAGTGCACCCTTGGCCGGCAGCCACCGAGCAGTGGCGTGAGGGTGTTCGGCTTCCTCCAGGCTGCCTGGCCACGGAGATAAGCGCCGGAGCAGGAAGCATCTTGCTCCGTGCTGGGCTAAGAGCGAGTCTGGGCTCTGCAACACACAGGGGGTGTGAGCTGAAGGGCAGCTCCCGAGCTCCTCGCTGGTGGTGGGGGGGGAATGTCCCTGGGTTTGCCTTGTGCCCTTTTAGGTCCCCTCCTGGGGGTGGTCCCAGTTTGGGTATGGTGGGACTGGAGGATGAAGCAGGGCAGCACTTGCCATCAGCCCCATCCTACACCACTATAACCGTGCTGACTGTGACCACACGGGTGAAACACGAGCATCATGGCGTGAGCACCCCACGGTCTGTCCTGCACTTACCCACGGAGGCAAGTCCCCCCATTTCACAGGGAATGCAGGCATTGCTTTGACCAGAAACCAGGACACCTCCATGCGCTCAGCATCCACAGTATGGCTGTTAACAGCCACCCTGCCTGGGCAAGGGGAGTCTGTCGCACGCTTTGCAGTGCTGATGTTGGAACGAGACCTACACACTCCCTTGCACTGCGAGCTGCACGCACCCAGCATGGCCAGCGCTGAGCTTTGCGGTGGGCTGTGTTTTGCCAGCACCATTAAGTAAAACAGCCCTGTGGTGCGCAAATAACATCCTGATCTCGCTCAGAGAAAGCAAAGCCGCCCGAAGTTACCTCCAGAAGCCAAGCCTGCGAACGCACGGAGAATTCCTGCCCGCTCTGCGAAGCAGCGCCTGCCTCGCATCCCTGCTCCAGCTCCGGGCAGCTCTTGGCTGCCCCAGGACACGGTGTCCCAGGGACCGGCTGCTTCCCCTGCGGGCACGGGCGCTGTGGCAGCCACGGAGGCGTTTGCTCGCTGCCGTCTCTGAAGTGGGGTTTGCTTTTAGAGGGGAGCGGGGAGCAGGGGTCACTGTGGCTGGAGGCTGCCCCAGGGTGTGCAAAACAGCAGTTCCCGTTAAAGGACCCTGGTACTTCATAAACCCATGGAATTGGGAGGGACCTCGGGGATCACCTGGACCAGCCTTACCTGGCAAAGCGTGACCCAGACTAGATGTCCCAGCACCCTGTTGGGCTGAATCTTAACAATACCCAGCACTGGGGAATCTACCGTTTCCCTGGGGAGATTATTCCAAAGGCTGGTTGTTCTCATTGTGAAAACTTTCCCCTCCTGTGTCCAATTGGGACGTCCCCAGGAGTAACTTGTGCCCAGTGTGGAGCCCATTTTCCCTATAGGGCTCTCGCACATGAGCTTTTCCTGCAGGGAAAAAAAGATAACAGTGATTGGAGAAAAAAAGTAAATTAATTGGAGTAATAAAGCAGGGGTGCCCATGGGGCTGAGCCTCAGCTAACCTCAGCACACCCCTGACAGCAGCTCTTCATGGTTGGGGTTTTCAGTGTAGTGCAGGCAGGAGAGAGCAATGGTTTGGCTCAGGGCAGCCTGGCTGTGCCTGAGGTCAGGTCCATGGTGAGCTGGGAGAGAGAGACCTTCCTCATGCAGTCACTAGCAGCTCGTTTAGGGGTTTTATTTCTTTATTGGTGATTAATGGTAGTGTTTTGTTTCTAATGGAAGGAAATAGGGAGGAAATGGTTCCTTGCCTTCATTTATCAGGGATTTGTTTAAACGGGTGCTCGCATTCCCTGGAAGTAGGTCAGGGTTGTGTATTTTCAGGGACGAGAACCTGGCTGGGCTGGATGTCAGATGTTTGGAGCACTCGCAGACTTTCCTGTGTGAGGCTGTTCCTCATCCCCATCCTCTCGGCCCAGTGCCAGGGCCGCCCTGTGTCCTGTTGCTGGTGCGTGGAGCGGGATGGTGTCAGGTCCCAGACAAAGCAGCCTCTGGCTGCTGTTCCCAGGCTGTGCATGGGATCAGCGGTCCATTAAATGGAAATTAATGTTCCTGGCATGTTCCAGGCAGTGTGGGGTGTGCGAGGAGGGTGCGATCAAGGCCAAGTTGGACAGGGCTTGGAGCAAGCTGCTCTAGTGGAAGGTGTCCCTGCCCGTGGCAGGGGGTTGGAACTGGATGAGCTTCAAGGCCCCTTCCAACCCATTCCATGAGTCTATGATCACCTCTCAGAGATGTGTGCCTCCCACCAAACAGATTCGGAGCTGGTAGTCACTGGGCACAGAGCTTTTAAGAGAGAAATGCCAGTTTTGAGCGGGGTGATAGTGCTGCCCACAACAACAGACGGGGACTGCAAAGAGTCTGGTTCAGGCTCCAAAAAGCCACAGAACTCCTGCAGGTGCTATAGGTTCTTCAAGACAGAGAGCACCATGAGTATGGTGAGCCTCACAATCTAACCAGCTCTGAAACTCTGGTCCTTGGTGTGCCTAGAGCTGTGCAATGGCCTTCCTGGCATGGTTTTGGATGGTGGGAGGGTGTATTCCTAGCTGGTTTGAGGGGTATGGGAAATACCAGGCTGCCTCTTGTATTACTGCATGCCTGGGGCGGGGGGGAATGCTGGAAGCTGCTGGAGCATTTGCCTTGTGCCATGTCTCCTGTGCTGGCATGAGCGGGTCTAAAGGAGCTTCACTGCTTGTTGCTGCAGCCGTGTCCAGTCTGGCACTGAGGGAGTGTTTCAGGGGTAAATAGGGATATTGGGTGCCTTATGAATACCAGTTTCTGGCTGGTTTGTGCACTGAGGTGGAGATGTTTCTGTGAGTTCAGAGCTTGGGGTGGCTCTTGTCACCATCCCCAGCTCCACAGCAGGCACAGGCTCTGATGTTCTTGAAGCCCACAGGAGCCAGAAACGTTATTGATAACTGAAATCTGATTCAGAAAATGCCTTTGTGCACTGAAAGGACTCAGCCTTTAGGAAAGTTACTCATCTTCCTCTTCATCTGAGAGAACACCATTCCCCGTGGCTGTCCTTCCCCAGCACCACCACACGCTCTCAGCTTGGCCAGGCAGCCGGAGCCCAAAAATCCTAGCAACAATGACATTGTTTTCTATATTTGCATCTCTTCAGGCTGAGCAGAACCGATGACACACCGTGGAGCTGGCAGCAGAGCTGGTATTGATGCCATCTGCAGAGAGCCGCCTCCTCACCGTCTTCAACTGAAATCTACCGAACTGGTTGGTTGGTGCTTTGCTTCTTGGGGTGCAGGGTGCTCGTGGTGGGCACCACCGTGCCCAGGGTCCCCCCAGACTGAGGGATGCTCTTTGTGTCTCTCACCAAGCGTGGATGAGGAGATATCACATCTCATCCCTTTCCTTGGCGCACGCTGTGTGCCACAGGCTCCTTCCAGACATCGCGCCCTCCCCATCAGCAGTTTCCAGCAGCAAATGTTCCTGTGATTTCCTTTTTTTTCACTCTTTTCATCACAGACTGCTTCTGATGTGGGAGACGAGGGCTCAGCTCTGCTCTGTCTTCAGAGATGTCTTGCAAACCCTCTCAGGCTTTTTGCACCTTGGGATGCTCATGTTTCCAAAGCCGGTGTGGCTCTTTGTGTTTCACTTAAAGTGCTTCTTGGCATTTATGTTCTTGTGTGATCACGTTGGCCTGGGTGGGGAGAGAGCTTCTGACCTCATAGGGAAGTCTGAAGGTAGGGCAGTGTCATTTTACAGCACAGGAAAAAGCAGAAGGGAAACACCATGGCTTTTGCTTTTGAGTTCTGGGGGGGTGTTGTTGTGCAGAGCCACAGAGCTTTGGATGCCTGTGGGGAGCAGGGTGATTTGGTCAGGGGTGATGAAGGAAGCCGAGTCCTACAGCCACATCCCACTGGTAACAGGAGATGCTCTGTGTGGTCCTCCCTCCGGAGCCCTGAGTTTGGGCCTGAGAGCAGTGAATTTGGGTTTTTAAAGTAAATGATGGATTCTAAATGTATGAATTCCGGGGTTTGCATTTGGAAGAGGACTCGCTGCATGTCTGCAGCTAGAAACTTGGAGTGTAAAACTAATGTAAAAGCCAAGATTGGTGTGAGAGACTTCCAGGAGAAGAGGCAGGCAGGCAGGCACGCAGCACACCAACTCACATGAAACCACTCGTCCCACACGCAGGGGACACAGCACAGCCCCAAAACGCTGTTGGGGTTGTAGCACACTGGTGGGGATCCTGCACTGCCAGCCGCAGCACAGGGGGACGTGCACAAGGTGACACAAGTGGGAAACATGGTGCCACTGGCCTCCTCCTGCAGAAACAGCATTGCAAAATTACTGCTGGGAGGTGGAAATGAAACAGGGGAGGGATGAGGCTGGGGTCAGCTCGATTTAATCACAGGGGCTGTGCTCAGCAGCCGTGATGCCAATGGCAAAAGGTGAACTTTCGAATCGCTGAGCGCTTCTGCTGCTGGGAAGGGGAGCTGGGCCAGTTGAAGGGTTGTGTCCCCACCTGTAGTGGGTTACTTTTGCTTAGTAACTGATTAAAACCTGCGAATACTAAAACAAGTTAAAATAACCCAAAACCAGCCCAGCCCCAATGGCCCCATGAGCAGGCAGCTCTGCTTCAAGCCAGGCCCAGAGGAGCCCATTTTCTTTGGACAGTATTTTTCTAATTCCCTCATGTGGGATTGATGCTTTCAAATGGTTGGCTCAATTTTTGTCTTTGCAGCTTTGCACTTGAATAAAAGCAGTGGCTCTAGGAGATGGGTTATCCCAAGGGGCTCATCTTCTTCCCTCAAGCTGTGGGATTTACCTTCCTCCACATGCCTGGTCCTGCCAAGCACTAAGGCCAGTGCAGACATGGGCTGATGGGGAGCACCTCCCATGGCCATGGAAGCCGAAGCCATCCCATGGCAGCAGTGCTCTGGCCTGGTAGCATTTTAAGCATCACAGCTTTGGCTTTCCCACCCAAGGAGGTGCCTTGCCTCGTATGCCCAGCATCCTCATCCCTTGGGCTGGTGGTTTGGGGTTCAGCAGCATCCCAGGGCGATGGAGAGGGGTTTCTCAGCAGCGGGTGCCTCTGCTGCCCCGGCTGAGTGTGGGAGAGTGCTTCCAGCTCTGTTTGGATTGGCAGCAGTCAATCAGCCCTGTGAGTGCTGGCCATGATTATTGCTGCTGCCGTTTACGAGAGGGTGCGTTTTCCGCTCTCGCGGCAAGGGCAGGAGCCAGGAGAAGCCTCCGTGGCCGTGCCAGGGCTGAGTCACCCTGGTTGGGAGGAGAGGAGTGTGTGTGTGTGTGTGAGTGTGTGTGTGGAATTAAACAGTCAATCATGCTTTCAGCAAGCCTGAAATCATGGGTGATATTTTTATTTCCAGATTCCCGGCTTCGATTCTTGTGGCACGGTTGTTCCTGACATCCCGACCGCGGTGACGCCACGCTGGTGCCAGCTCCATCCCGCCTCCATCCCAGAGCCCCAGCTCATCCCTGCCCAACAAGCCAGGGGGATGTTTTGGCAGTGGATTTGCTTTGCAGCTCCTTGATCACCCAGGGGAAGGTGAGTGCCTTTTCCCCTTGGCTCATGGGTTCCCCTTGGCATCCACGCACAGGCCCAGTGGCTGCAGTACTGCAGAGGTACCCAGGAGCATGGGTACCCAGGAGCATGGGTACCCATGGCAGGGAATTGTGTGCAGATAAGAACTATTCTGTGGGGAAGCTCAGGAATGGAGGGAGCCTGCTGGAATGGAGTGACCACATGAGCCTCTCTCCTTGGGCAAGAGAGAAAATGAGAGCAAATCAAGCTGTGCCTTTATAAAAATGATATTTAAAGAAGTAAAAGTGGATGGCCCATGGTTTGGGAAGGATGAGAAGCGGTGTTTCCCCTTGGTGAACCCTCAGTGGCCTAGCATGAGGTTTGGGGTCACCCAGGGGGCTGGACCACTGCCAGCACAAGGGTCCCCAGCGGTGGTAGCCCTGGTGGGGACCCAGGATGGACCCACACAAACATGACTTAGATGTGGCTCGCATTGTGGGAAGCTGGAGAGTCCCCCCTGAGCTCTCCCAGAGTCATCCCAGCTGGGCTCCAGGCACTGAGGGAAAAAGACCATTGCTCAAGATATTACTGTACATATCAGGAATGTGTTTGCTCCTGAACCCCAGCCCGCGGAGCCATGGAAAGAAGAGAATTGCAAAGGCATGGGTGGGGTTCGTTAGCCCCTGCTTTCTTGATCCAAGCCCAGTGACAATGTAAGACCAACTAAAGCCACTTGAGCAACCTGCTGTAGTGGAAGGAGTCCCTGCCCATGGCAGGGGATTAGAACTGGATGAGCTTTAAGATCTCCTTCAACCTAGACCATTCTATGACTTGATTTGGAGGGTTGCCCATGTACGATGTCTGAGCTGAGAAGCCATCACTAATTCCTCAATCTGGGAAAAAAATCCAGGCAAAAATTGATGGAAGAAAAAAGCTTTCCATCTCCTGCGAAGGCCACCACCTTTGGTATGAGCAGCCACCAGGGTTTCTGCGCTCAGCATCCAAACCGAAAGGAACTGAGCAATTGCACATGTTCCTCCTTGGTGGAGCCAAAAGCTGTTCCTGTCATGCATTGTATTTGCTCTCTGATTAATGTAGCATAGATTCTTTTTTCAGGGAAGAGAATCGGAGAAACCGACAGCAGGCTGTGAAGTATTTGGCAAACAATTCCTTTGATGTGGAGCGTAGGTAGCACTCTATGTATTTGCGAGCTATATATAGCTAAATACATATATCTCACTCCACGTAATGTTTCCACTTCTTTGCAGGCTACCTGCAAAACACAGACACTAGCAGAAGCTGTAAATGCAGTGATGACACCACTGAATGAGCCAATTCTCTAAAGCTTTTTAATGCAAAACGTTTTTGTGTTTTCCAGGGAAAGACAACGGGATTTCGGTCCCGGCTGGCCCATCCTGCAGGCAGGGATGTGGTCCACATGGTCTGGGGTATTGATGCACCTAGAAGAATAAGGTGTCCTGGAGCTGTAGGTGTGTGTTGGTAATTGTTGGTAAAGTTTTAGATGCTTGAGAGGGTTTTTTTCAGTGCTGGCATCGAATTGGGAGTGGTGGCTTGGCTGCTTCTTTCAAGACAATAAGATAAAGTGATTTTGGGAAAGAAAGCTACAGTAAACAAAACTTCATTTTTATCATTTTGAGTTCCTCCCTTTCTTAAATGGAACTAAATCCATGTTTCTTGAAAGAGGGAAATTCCCTTTTTTCTTGTTTAGGAAGTGCTGGAACAAGACCCTGGGACTTTTGGAAAGAAAAATCCTGCTGCTTTTTATATTTCCCTGTCCCTTCCAGCCTGACTCCCCTGTCAGACCAGTCCCTTTTATTCTTGGTTGCATTTTTCTTGCTAGAAAAGCTTCAGTAGAGTCACTGCTGTATCCTCCCACTTCACAGAGGCATTCCCAACCCAATCCATCCATCCCAACACTGCACAGAAATGTACTGGGTTACCTTCCCTTTTTTTTTCTCCTGGGTTTCCCTGCCTCAGAGTGGAGGTTTGTGGAGGTTTCTCTGGGTTTCCTTTGCTCAGCGCTCATGAGAGAGAAAGAGGAAGGAAACCCGCCATTGCTCAGCCTGATGCTCAGTTAAAAATAGCCAGGCCGGCGTTCCCATCCTCACTAAAGGTCACTTCCCCCAGCCCCGACACTCAAAGTATGTCACCAGATATCCCTTTTTGGCACATTTCTGATGGTTTGGAGGCAGCAGAGCCCGGAGGAAGGAGGGATGCTCGCTGCCCTGCAAAGCGCAGCTGCAGGCTGCACAAGGGGTTTCATTTCCCATCCTAATGAACCATGGTCCTCTCCTCGGGGTGTGATGGCCACGGTGGGGTTTGTACAGCTGAAGAGCTGAAGATGCCATGTCCCAGTTCCTTCCTTCACTGGGAGGAGGGCGTCTCGCTGGCCGGTGCACGGTGCCTGGCACCCACAAAGCTTTTCATTTCCATTCTTTATTTTAAATTCTTATTCCATTTATTTATTCATTTATTTTTCTCTACAAAGCTCAGCTGCTGTCTGAGATGAGGGCCAGGGCTCAGCTTGCACGGGGCGATGGTGCAGGGCAGGGGACCAGATCCAGTCCTGCGTTCACCATCACTCAGCACAGGCAGCCGATCTCCTAGGAAACTATGGGAAGGACTGGGTGCAGTTACAAACCCCCTGTTTTCCCACCCTACAGACCTGGGAATCAGCCTGAAAAAGAAACCACACTGTAAAACCCCAGATTTGGTGAACTGGTTGGAGGGGAGCAGTTCCTGGCGCTGTGATTTTGTGTGATTCCTGCTTGGGAGGAGAAAGAAAAGGTGAAGTAGGTGTGAAGGAAAGAGGCAAAACCCCAGTGCTGCTGGTTCAGCCCCTGCCCTTCCCGTGGTGACCAGTGCATCCCTATGGAGAGCTGGAATGGCACATTCTGCCTAGTTGAAACCAGACATTTTTCCATTTTTGGTTTGTGGAGGGAAATGTGGAGGGAAATTTTGCCCGTAGTGAGAGGGCTGAAGGAACCACCTCAAACATCAGCCCAGCCCCAGGTATGTGCAGGGCTTCCAGCTTGCTCAGCACTGCCTTGGAGCCTCTGCTTGTGTTATTTGCTTTCACTGGCTCCCGAACTCCAGTAAAAACCCCAGGAATGACATGCCACAAAGGCAGGATGTTTTCCAGGAGGTATTTTGTATCAGGGAAAAACCCATTGGAGTGTCAGAGCGGGTGTCACGGTGTTCCCCCTTCAATGGATATTAATGTCTTTTCCGACCTTTGAAAGGGATTGGAATACAGCTTTAACAAAATTAGTAATTGCCCAGTATAGGTCTGCATTCATTAACAGAGGCTCCTAAGTGTGCTGCTGCTGCTGGCTGGGGGAAGGATGCCAGGGAGTGTGGAAATGTCATGGAATTCTCGCTCAAATCCAGCCGGCAATCACTCCAGAAATTCCCTAGTTGGGGCACTGCATTTAGGAAACCCCATTCCCATTATAGACAGAGCCATGGAAGGAAAGGCAATCTCATCTCACAAGCTTTATAGCTGCCACTGTAACTATTGCCTGACACTGGGAATCCTATTCCTCATAGCCATCTGTAGTGGGAGCAGAGCTGGAAAATAGGGCAACTGCCCTGTGCCTCCATCGCCTCCCAACAGAAAAGCCTTGTCTGTATGGACCATTCCTCTTTGTATCCCCTAGCCATAACCTCTGCCTTCCTCAGAATCCTGTGCTGGTCAGGAATGTCCAGGGTGTCTGCATCCATGGTGCCAGCTGGGCTCTGCAAATCCACAACATCCCCTGCATCCCAGTGGGATGTATGGCATGACTGGTGCTTCCCTAACACCTTCAGTGTCATTTATGCTCTGAGAAGCCAAACCCTGGTGGTAACCACGCTCCTTACACCACCTCATGGTGCACAGGGCAGCGCGTACAGGATACACAGCTGAGGGTGCATCATTCCAGCAAGGGTGGAAACCCTGGAGCTCCGTCCCTGACTGTTGCAGAGCTGAAGATTGATGTTTCAGTGCTTTTTGGATCCAGCCCTTGGGGAGCAGGATTGGCCTGCAGCTGCTGGGAGTCCTGGCCTAGGGATTAACAATAAACCCCTAAGCCTGGCTCTGAAAGGTCGCCCGGCGTGTAACATTTAGAAGAGCCTCAAAATGTTATTTCAAGGAGTATTTTTATGTTTTTCTCCACGGGAAAAGCAAATATCTAAGCTGCCATGACAAAAAAGCCCCGTTCCTGACTCTCCCCTGTGCATGGGGATTCATGAACTGTGGAGATGCAGTGGGAGGAAGCATGCGAGCAGCATGGCAATGGCAATGGCACTGTCACCTTTCATTCATTAACGTCCCAGAGCCAGGGAGGATGCTGGAGCCACACGTGGGGCAGCTGCACATAACCTTGGGATGCTTTATGAAGGTGAGAGCTGTTGACAGAAGAGATTCACACCTCCTTGTGTGGCATTACCCTCTCCGTTTAGGATGGTTAACCCTGAGTTCTCTCTCCTTAGACTCACAGCTCCTCCTCTCCCGGGAGCAACCCAAGGGGCACAGAGTGTGCAGCTCCAGGTGAGCTCAAGGGGTCGCAATAAGATTCCCAAAATAGTGTTAAATGCACATGCCAAGGGCTGGCTCCTGCATCTGTCACCACTCATAACTCCCTTCTGAGTTAAGAGGTGCTTGAGCTGAGTGAGGATGGAATACTTGACTGGAAGCCCTGTACATTTTCCTCCATCCTTCAAGCTATAATTGCCATTGACAATACTTAAATCCGTGGTTAGCCTGTGCTCGGGCTCCATTAGCATGCGTTATCCATCACCAGAGCTGGAGCCTCTGGGCCAGTTACCAGCACACAGGCTGCTCTCTCAGTCTTTCCAGCAAAGATAATTTATTCCCCAACTCTAAAGAGCAAAGTGGAGACAAAAGAAATAGGTAACTCCTGCTTCTTTGTTAATACTCCTGCTTCCCTTCTCTTACACCTCCTTCTCGACAGGCTGGAGAAATAGGCTGACAAGAACTACAAGGTTAAGCAAGAGCAAGTGCAAGGACCTGTACTTGGGAATGAAAAACTCCATGAACCAGGAAGTGCTGGATAATAACTGTCTGGAAAGCAGCTTTGCAGAATAGAATGTGAGGGTCCTGGTAGACACAAAATTGAAAGGAAGACAGCAATATGCCCTTGCTACCAAGAAGTTAAATGGTATAATGGGTTGAATATACCAAACCCATGCCCTCACAAGAGGAAGACCAGCAGCTCTGAAGACTCCTCTGCACCCACCAAGAAGCTGCCCAGCTGGTGATGTTCCAAGGTGCCACCAGCACTGGCCAAAGGAGCCAGGCCAGCAGCAGGGCCACTCGCTGACCGTGTGGGACCAAAAGGCTCCATTTATCAACCAGAAACCTTCCTCTATCTCTCATTAAACACTAGAGTACATCACTGTTAGCATCTGGTATCGTTACCCTCCTCCATGCTGCCTTCTCTCCCTTTTTCCTGCTGCTCAGCCCACCTTTACCTCCCAGCTCTGCTGGGTACTGAGGCCGATTGTGTCCATCTGCTAGGAGAGGGGCTGCATCAGTGCACGAGTTCCACTGCCTTGGGCCATGGCATCTGCGTGGGGTCTGGAGCACCTCCTTAGGAGGTCTATCCCTCGTCCCAAATCTGTCTGACATTTGCCCCAGCATGTAGGAAAGATGGGGAAATGGAAACCTTTATGCCATAGGGCAGGATTTTAGCATTTTCTTACACCGAGATACTGCTAGATTCCCTGCTTCACTATTGAAATAATGCTATGTGCTAGGGTCAGTTGGCAGCTGTAGGTCCAGCGTCCACTTTTGTTGTCTGGAGCTCGTTGAGCAGAGAGCCATGACATTGCTTTTGGGGGTTACTTTTTACACAGCTGAGGCAAACTGGTACTTGAGCCCTGCTTCCCCCCCAGCCCAGTTTGCTCCAGTAGCCACAGGCCTGTTGCTTGTGATATTGAGGGTGTTTTCATGACAGATCAGTTTCCCTCGCTGGTCATTGCTGGACTGACTATGTTCCCAGTTGCTAATAGTTTGCATGGATTGCTTTATTATAGGTGGGGTGGATGGTGCTGCCTGTTAGTAGGGCTGCCAGATGTTCCCTTTGCAACTGTGCTCAATCACTCCCAGCCTTGTCAAACTTTAACCTTTGGAGCTGGGACATTCTTCTTGGCACCGTCTGATGAAACTGGGAGGAGCAGGAACAAGAGGGGATCTTTGTGCAGCGCCAAGCAGAGCCGTGGGATGCACTGCCTGAGGTGATGGTGTGGGCAATAGGTGGCATATCCCTGAAGGTGGCCAAGACGGGGGCTTGGAAGGGAGATCATTGGGTGTTACTGGATGAAATGCTCAGCTGCTGGAGGGTGCCAGTGAAATATGCCATAGGTGCCTGCCCAAGCCTTGCCCAGCGGTAGGGGCTCACACTTGGGGTGGGTCACTACTGGGGAGCCACTTTTGGGCTGGAGGAGCCCATGGTCTGAACCACTGTGGTTGCTGAATGTGATAAAGGGGTCAGGAGATGTCTGTGGGAAAAAATGAGGGTCTCCTGGTTGTTGTACAGCAGTCACACAGCTTGACCTTCATGAGTCTTGCCTCTGTTCTTCATCAGACCTTCACCTTCTCACGTGTGGGAGAAGGCAGTCTGTGCTGTAGGGCCCTGCCCAAGTCATGCCCCAGAGGACATAAAGAACCCTCTGTCCAAAATCCTTGCTCTAGGGCCAGCACATTTGCCCTGGAGCAGGGTAACAAGGATTGTTCAGCTGCCTGTAAGCAGCCCCCTCCCTGGCTGCAGGCTGGCTGATGCAGGAGAGGGTCTAAACCCCTGCTAAAGCAGCTGTCTTGAGGGCAATTCCCTGCTTTTGGGATGATCTATTGCATGAAGTTCTTGTGCACCTTGACAAGAGCACAGCATATTTTAATATGAACAGTCTGGTGAGCCGGAGAGCCCTGGGGCAGCCTTCCCTGAGGGCAGCACTATTGCCCGAGGGAGCTCAGCAGCAGAAACACCCTTTTCCCCTCCAAAAACCGGCCTCAAGAGGCAGGTGAACGCAATGAACCAAGGCCAAACTGCAGGGCTGGGAGGTGGGCTTCCTGCAGGAGGGGCCCATGGCATCACTGCAAGGGCACCCCTCTGCCTCCCACACCATCAGCCCAGGTGAACTGGAAATAAATGGGTTTAACAAACTTAAAAACCTGGACCTGTGTTTCTGGTGGGAGCTGCAAAACATTTTCTCCCAGTCTGGGAGTTCTGGTGGTGGTGGCCAGCGAAGGCACCCAGACAGAACCCATGAGAGGGGAGGCTGCAGTGCAGAGCTTGGAGCATAGAGAGTGCCTGCACGGGTCTGGTGAGGGGAGGGTGCACAACGGGCAGGGCTGCACCCCGTGCTCCCTGGTGCAGGTCCTCCTGCGGGATGCTGTTAATAGACTGCAAGATGTCAGGGAAGCTGAGAGGATGCAGCACTGCTTGCTCCTGGCCCAAACTGTGCAGGGGCCTCACGTGTCCCCTGTAGCTCATGGAGGCAAGAAGGAGGCCGTTAACCAGGGAAGCTGGGAAATAGTAACAAAAAAAAAACCAACAGAAAAAGGAGGAAGAGGACAATTAAAGCAAGGGGCTTCCTCCTCAATCTGTTGTCCCCACCCAGAACCGCTTTGCTGTCCTGCCAGGGTCTGATGAGGAAACACTCTCGCACCATGAGCTGATGCACTGGTAAAGAAGATCTGTAGTGGTGCTGCCAGGAAAAAGCGGTGGGTTGTAGTGGTAGGGGACTCTGCTTTGAAAGGGACAGAAGCACTCATCTGTCAGCCTGACCCAGTCTCAGTGGAGGTGTGTTGCCTACCAGGGGCACGGATCAGGGATGTGGCAGAGAGGCTGCCTGCTCTAGTAAGTCCCATGGACTATTACCCACTCCTGGTGATCCATGTGGGTGCTAGGGATACAGACAGTAGTAGCCTGAGGAACATAAAGAAGGACTACAGAGCCCTGGGGGAGGTGGTTAGGGGCTCTGGAGCTCAGGTGGTCTTTTCATCAATTCTCCAGGGTACAGGGGAGGACCTAAAAAAAGCTAGGAGGATTGGGCAGGTTAATAACTGGTTAAAAGGGTGGTGTCATAGTCAGGGGTTTGGGTGTCTTGAACATGGGACTCAATTTGGGAGGCCAGGTCTACTGGGGGCTGGTGGAGCTGCTTTTGGTAGGAGGCTTGCCAGGCTGGTCAATAAGGCTTTAAACTAGATGTGTTGGGGGAGGGGGGCATCATTCCATCCCAACACACCCAGTCAGTTGCCAGCACCTATAATAAATGCTTGGAGCAATGTAGAGACATCCCAGCCGCTCCAGCCAATGAGCTGGCTTCGGTTGGAGCTCAGCTCAGATGCCTCTATACAAATGCTCATAGCATGGGGAACAAACAAGAGGAATTAGAGATGTGTGCACGTCTACGGGGGTATGATATAACGGGCATCACAGAAACATGGTGGGATGGCTCCTACGACTGGAGTGTTGGAATGGAAGGTTACAGGCTCTTTAGGAAGGACAGGCCTGGCAGGCGGGGAGGGGGAGTTGCCCTTTATGTTAGGGACAGGCTGGAGAGTATGGAACTCTGTGTGGGGACAGGTTAGCAGTCCACAGAGAGTTTGTGGGTCAGGGTTAAAGGGAATACAGCTATGGGAGACATTACTGTGGGCATCTGTTACAGACCGCCTGATCAAGGAGAACCTGCGGATGAAGCACTCCATAGACAGATAGGAAAAGCCTCATGCTCGCAGGCCCTTGTTCTCATGGGTGACTTCAACCACCCTGACATCTGTTGGAAGGACGGTACGGCCCAGCACAAGCAATCCAGGAGGTCCCTCGATTGTGTGGAAGACAACTTCCTTCTGCAAGTAATAGAGGAGCCGACAAGGAGAGGTGCCATGCTTGACCTCGTGCTCACCAACAGGGAAGGGCTTGTTGGAAATGTGACGCTCCAGGGCAGCTTTGGATGCAGCCATCATGAGATGCTTGAATTTGAGATCCTCAGGACAGTGAGAAGGGCGTGCAGCAAGCTCACTCCCCTGGACTTCAAAAGAGCAGACTTTGGCCTCTTCAGGAACCTGCTTCGGAAGGTTCCATGGGATACAGCCCTAGAGGGCAGGGGGGCCCAAGACTGTTGGTTGATATTCAAGGACCACCTGCTGCAAGCTCAGGAGTGCTGCATCCCAACCAGAAGGAAGTGCAGCAGGAGGGCCAGGAGACCTCCTTGGATGGATAAGGACCTGCTGAGGAAAATTCAAAGGAAAAAAGAGGTTTATAAAAGGTGGAAGCAAGGACAGGTGGCATGGGAAGAGTACAGGGATGTTGTCCAGGAAGCTAGGGACCAGGTTAGGAAAGCTAAGGTCCAGTTAGAATTAAACTTGGCTAGGGGTGTTAAGGATAATGGGAAGAGATTTTATAGGTACATAGCAAATAAAAAACAGACTAGGGACAATGTAGGCCTCCTCAGGAAGCTCTCGGGAGAACTGGCTACACTGGATTTGGAGAAGGCTGAGGTTCTGAATGACTTCCTTGCTTCAGTCTTCACTGGCAAAGGCTCTGACCAAACCACCCAAGTCTTGGAAGGCAGATGCAGGGACTGTGAGAATGAAGACCTTGCGCCCACTGTAGGGGAGGATCTGGTTCGAGACCATCTTAAAAACCTGAACGTGCACACGTCCATGGGTCCTGATGAGATCCACCCGCGGGTCTTGAAGGAGCTGGCAAATGAAGTTGCAAAGCCGCTGGCCATCATATTTGAGAAATCATGGCAGTCAGGTGAAGTTCCCGATGACTGGAAAAAGGGAAATATAACCCCCATTTTCAAGAAGGGGAAAATGGATGACCCGGGGAATTACAGAGCAGTCAGTCTCACCTCTGTGCCAGGCAAAATCTTGGAGCAGATTCTCCTGGAAGGCATGCTGAGGCACATGAAAATCAACAAGGTGCTCGGTGACAGCCAGCAGGGCTTCACTAAGGGGAAATCCTGCCTGACCAATTTGATGGCCTTCTATGATGGGGCTACAGAACTGATGGACAGGGGTAGAGCAGTTGATGGCATCTACCTGGACTTGTGTAAAGCTTTCGACACTGTCCCACACGACATCCTTGTCTCTACATTGGAGAGACATCAATTTGATGGATGGACCACTCGGTGGATAAAGAACTGGCTGGATGGCTGCACACAAAGAGTTGTGGTCAATGGCTCAATGTCTGGCTGGAGACCAGAAACGAGTGGTGTCCCTCAGGGATCGGTGTTGGGACCGGTCTTGTTCAACATCTTTGTCGCTGACACGGACAGTGGGATTGAGCGCGCCCTCAGCAAGTTTGCCGATGACACCAAGCTGTGTGGTTCGGTTGATACGCTGGAGGGAAGGAATGCCATCCAGAGGCACCTCAACACGCTTGTGAGGTGGGCTGATGCCAACCTCATGGAATTTAACCATGCCAAGTGCAAGGTCCCACACCTGGGTCGGAGCAATCCCAGCACAGCTACAGGTTGGGCAGAGAAGAGATTCAGAGCAGCCCAAGGAGAAGGACTTGGGGGTGCTGGTCAATGAGAAAATGAACATGAGCCAGCTTCAGTGTGTGCTCGCAGCCCAGAAACCAACCGTATCCTGGGCTGCATCAAAAGGAGCGTGACCAGGAGGTCTCTCGTGAGACCTCAGTGTGTGCAGTTCTGGTGTCCTCAACATAAAAAGGACATGGAACTGTTGGAACAAGTCCAGAGGAGGGACATGAGGGTGATCATGGGACTGGAGCACCTCCTGTATGAAGATAGGCTGAGGAAGTTGGGGCTGTTCAGCCTGGAGAAGAGAAGGCTGCGTGGAGACCTCAGAGCAGCCTTCCAGTATCTGAAGGGGTCCTATAGGGATGCTGGGGAGGGACTCTTCATTAGGGACTGTAGTGATAGGACAAGAGGTAATGGGTTAAAACTTAAACAGGGGAAGTTTAGACTGGATATAAGGAAGAAATTCTTTCCTGTTAGGGTGGTGAGGCACTGGAATGGGTTGCCCAGGGAGGTTGTGAATGCTCCATCCCTGATGGTGTTCAAGGCCAGGTTGGAAAGGGCCTTGGGTGGCATGGTTTAGTGGGAGGTGTCCCTGCCCATGGCACGGGGGCTGGAACTGGATGATCTTAAGGTCCTCTCCAACCCTATTTTATGTTTCTATTCTATTCTATGATTCTATGATTCTACTATTCTATAAATGAATCTATATAGAAATAAAGAAGCTAGAGCTCCTCCCCAGGGTGCCTGCTGCCACTTCCTCACGCTTGCTGATGTACCAGAGCTCGACTTTGGGTCCATTTCCGCAGAAGCTGGGTTTGTTACCCTGAGCTATCTTGTGTCTCCACCTTCAGCTGTTGAGCAGTGCCCGTTGACATCAGTGGGAAAACTGGAAGTACCTGAAAAGTCAGAAGTTGGTGTTCACGTGGGGACAGTCACTGGGAGTGGGTTTTACCCTGGTCACAGGAAAACTGCTCAAGTGAAGAGCTGGGTTAGGTGCACTGCATGGATAAGTCCTGCAGATAGGGGGTAAGGTGGTTACTTAGCTGGGTTGTACCATGGATTTTGGGAACAACCCTTCTTTTCCAGATCAGGACAACTCCTCACGGTGCTCCTGGTCTCTGCTGTATGGGGGAAGGAGGGGGGGCTGCTGTAATCACTCATTTTGCTGCTATAAACAGTCATTTTCCCACTAGAAACAGTCATTTAAGTAGCCTGCTGCGAGCAAAAGGAGTGTTGTGTAACTGAGGCTCTGGCCCCTACTTGACCGAGCAGAAAGGGGATGGGACCCTGGTTAAATGGGGCAGTGAGAGGTGTCAAGGGCAACCTTGCTGGGCTGAATCCTTGCAAACCCACAAGTGCCTCCAGAATGAACCCGTTTGCTGGAATATGGATGCACTGCCTTCTGCCATGGGGATGAGGAGCACTAAGCGCTGTGACGCTTGATTCCCTGGGATGTCTGAGATGCACTCAGTGAGACTGAAGCTTGGGTTTTATGATGTGCCTTGGCTTCTTCCTGCATCTCCCTGTGGTGACGTTTTACATTTAATGTTTCAAAAGCTTAAGGCAGCTCAGCAGAGCTGCTTCCCTCCAGATATGGTGCATCAGTGGGGACAGTGTCGACAATGGTTTTCACAAGTGTCAGGCAGTGATTCGTAATTCCAGGGCTCTCACTGTCATCAGACACTGCCCCTGGATATGGGCCTGCCAGAAGGGTGGGAGGAGCAGGAACAGGGCATGGCCCAATTCCAGCTGGATGAGGGGTGATGGAGGGCACCCCCTCTCATCACACAGGGCTGAACGACCCCTTCCCACGTCTCCCACCACCCGAAGGAGCAGCCACTGCCGGGGGATGTCACCCCTGGGGCAGGAGGATTGTCCTGGCCGCCAGCATCACTGCCGAGGGGGCTGGGAATAATTAAGAAAACTGAGGGTGAGGGTGCTGAGGCACTGGCACAGGGTGCCCAGAGAAGCTGTGACTGCCCCATCCCTGGCAGTGTTCAAGGCCAGGTTGGACACAGGGGCTTGGAGCAAGCTGCTCTAGTGGAAGGTGTCCCGGCCCGAGGCAGGGGTTGGGACTGGCTGAGCTTTGAGGTCCCTCCCAACCCAGCCCAGGCTGTGATGAAAACACGGTGGGCACCGACGGGTCCCTTTCCGTGCAGGGCCGCTCTGTGCTGCCGAGGGGCGCGCGCCGGACACGGAGCATCCCCGCTGCCCCCCAAGCTCGGTGCGGTGCGGGGCTGGCCGCGGGAGGCGGCGCTGGGCGCGGGGCGGGGCGGGACGGCGGGCGGAGGCGGGCCCGGTGCGGGCGGAGAGGTGCCGAGGCAGCTCCGTGTGAGCGGCGCCGCGTGTGCCCCCGCCGAGCAGCCGCCGGGCCGGGCCGGGCCGGGCCGGGGCATGGAGGCGGCGCACAGCCTCCCGGTGCTCGACGTCCTCCGCCGCTTCGGCGTGAGCGAGAGCTGCGGGCTCAGCCCGGAGCAGGTCCGGCGCAGCAGGGAGAAGTACGGCCGCAATGGTTAGTGCGGGACGGCGGGATGGGGCAGCCCGAACGGGACAGTGCGGCGGCTGGGACGAGTCGGGAAGAGCCGGGGTGAAGCTTGGGGCCGGGGGTCCAGAGAATCCCTCCGCGCCCCGGAGGAGCCGTGGGGATGTGCTGTGGGATACCTGTTGATTAGGGGAACGTTTGCCGGCTTAATTCAATTACCGAGTTACCGGCGTATGGGCGGCCGCCGGCGCTGGAAATTAGCGGGGTAGTAATTCCCCTGGCGGAATGGCGGAGGGACGCGGGGATGCGGCGAGGTAGAAGAGGGAGAGGTGCCCCCGTTGCCTGTGGGTAAAAGAGGGAAGCCCCAAAATCGAGGCAAGGGGTATTGCGATGGGAGGGACCCCGCTCCCAGCTCGCCATAGCCCTAGCTGGGCCCTGGGTGCTGCTGCGGAAGAGGAAGGGGTGGCAGGGGGAGATAGGATGATGCGATGTGCAGCGGCCTCGCTGCCTGCTCCTCTGACCCGGGGAGCCCTCCTTGAGCAGCTGGACATCTTCTAGGCTGGATGAGGGCGGCTTTTAACCTCGTGGTTTGCAAGTGCTCAGTGTGCACGGGAGGGACTTACAGGGATGCCTGAACCTACCCAGTCTGATTGCCGTTGGTCAGGCTGTGGCAGGACGTAGTTTTAGGGTGAGTTTGCTCCAGTGCTTTGGGGTAGCAGGTCCTGTCTCAAAGTTGTGCAAGGAGATAAGTGTGTAAACTGTCTCCTGACTTGGAGCTTTTTGCATCTGCTTTTTGTTTGATCCTTAAGGATGAGGCTGAGGAAACCCCGAGCAGATGCTGGCAGGATTGCTCTCTGCATATTTATTCATTGAGAGGGCTGTGTGGACTCCAAACAAGCCCTGTGAGCATCAGTCCTGTGTGCTGGGCTGTGCTTGGGGTCCCCCTTCCTACCAATGCTCCCCATATCAGGTAGTTTATGCTTTGCTTCCTGGGTTGGTGTGGCCAGGACTGCATTTGGAAGCTCTTACCATGGAGCACTCTGCACAAGGTGTAAGCAATGGAGCATCTACCGTATCTGCCCTTGTCTGACCTGGTTTTGGAGGAAGGCAGCTGGGGACCTGTCTCGTTAGTAGGGAGGGGAGGGATCCTTCTGCTTTGGGGGCTGAATGCAAAATGCATCCTTAACAAACAGGTGAGCGGCCTGATTTCAAGGTATAGTTGCTCCCAACATTTCTGCGCCGTCCCTTGGCCCCATGAGAATGTGATGTGTGCTCTGTGCCATGCTGCACCATGTCACCTATGGGCATCACCATTGCGGGGCTCATGGTGGCTTCATCCTTCTGTTTGTCCAAGTGAGTCATCGTCGCTGAGTCAGGCACATTGGCTGCTCAGTGACACTGGGCTCTCCTTGAGGAAGGGGGCTCGAATGTCTGATGTAGGTGGAAAGCAAAGGGTTAACAGTAGCAGTTAAGTTTGTCTTTTTATTTGTCTTCCTTCCTCCATGAAGGCGAGCTCTGTGCTTGGCTCTCTGCAGTTTTGCTTCTCGTAAAGTTCAGTGTTGGGTTTCTTGCAGGCTGTTGATTCGCAAGAGCTTTTGACTTTGGGATGTCCTGTGGCTTTTGCCTTCGAAGCAGAGGTCTGCATCTCCTGCACAGTACAGCTCACAGTGATGTGCATGGACATTGAGAGCAATAACATGGGCAGTGTAACAAGCAGTGAAAATGTGAAGATTTTCTTTTAAGAATTCTGAATTGTTGCAATTTTTGTGCTGTATTTACATTTTTCTCATGGCATGGATGAGATTTCGGCACGTTAGCACAGCTTAAAATCACACAGAATGGGACCCTTTGTGATTTGCTTGGTTTAGAACCTTGACGTTAAGCAAATAGCCTTTTTTTCCAGCATGGTGAGAACTTGTAGGTTGTGTTGCAGCAGCAGGAGCCAACCTCCTTGGCTGTGCTGGGGTACCTTTGCACGCCCCATGTGGGAGAACTGCTCCAGGGAGCAGTGTGGGGTGGTGAGCTGGGCTTAAAAATGACCTGTATTAAATTGCATTTTAATTTAGGCTTAATTAAACTCCAGCAGCGGAAGTGTGGGGCTGTTCGGTGACACGGTTGAGCTTGTGCAGAAGGGGGAAGAAGATTCTAAGCTTGGGTGGCTTGAAGGGCAGAACAGCCCTTTGGCTCCAGCTACTTTCATTTTCACAGCCTCCCGTCTTGCATTCATTCATTTCACCTGAAATCAAGCTGCCAGTGTGGTCATGAATCACAATCTAAAATACATCATCCTTCTTAAAATCTGCCTCCTGACATACTTCAGAGCTTCCCTCTGCTGCTGCTTTATTCTATTGATGCATTTTAAATGCTGGAGCAATGAGCTCCAGCATTAAGTGAGAAGCAGCGGCTGTTGGTGTGTTTTATATTAAAAATATATATATTTTAGGGGGTGAGTGTTCTTTTGGAGCCTACGATTGCTTTTTCGGCTCCAGTGCTCGTATTTACATTTGCAGGAGGAAACGGAGAGCAATACTGATTATTTAATATCTCCAATTCGTGGCTTGGCAGCCAAGCAGTGAGATGTAGATTGCTGGACTGGAAGAAGATATTTCTCCTTTTAAGAAGAGCTCGTGTTCCAGTTTCAGCTCTATCATGGCTGTTTTGTTTGCCAAGGAAGCTGGAGAAGCAGCAGAACATTTAGGTCTCACTATGGCAGTTCTTAAAAGGCTTCTGAATCTCCAAAGTCAGTTTTAACTAATAAATGCTTTGGATGCTCCACGTGTGCCAGGCGGGTGCTTCCCTGTACTTCCTCCCATCTGCCAGCACTGAGCTCCACAGGTTGCTTTTACACTACACCGCTTCAAACCCACTAAAATACAAAAGCAATAAATGAGCAGGGGGAGCAAGGCGGGGGCAGATATTATTCTTTCTAAACGTAAAACCAGGGGCACAATTTACCCTGCAATGATTCCAGTTTTGCTAAGGAATGACAGATGTAAACAGGAGCTGCCCCATGGATGGTGAAGTGATTTTTCTGTTTTAAATATAGCTCTGATTTCTCTTGTCAATGGATTTCCATGTGTAAATGAGCGTGCATGTCAGGCAGGATATTGCTAGCATTAATGCATGTGCATAATTTTGTTTGCTTTGTCAGTAACCTAAATGGACTGTGAATGTCAGTAGAGTCAAGTGCTCAGCTGTTAGCAGCATAGGGGCCTTTATCTCTTCTTGCATTTCATCTCTCTTTGGACTCCCAGGCAGAAGCCCTGCTGCTGTCTGGGGTTGGAAATGCCACCGGGCAGGATCAGCTCTCCTCCAGGTCTTGCCCATCCTCACCCTTGCTGCTCCTGGCGCTGACCCCAGTGTGGTACTGATGCTCTTCAAACCCTCCTGTGCCTGTCTGCAAGGTGCAGTGGTAGCAGTATTTACGTGGTGGTTGTTTTAAGAGTTACTCAAGCCGGCTTCAACAGGGTGAGCTCAGACCCCATGGGTAGATTGCTTTTCTTTTATAACACACCTCTCCACATCTCCCTAAGCTTTATTTCAGGATCCCAGAGCTCTCGTGTGTGTGTTTGCACGTGTGTGTGCCCAAGCCCACGTGGGTGGGCGCAAGAGATATCCCCAAGCCCACATCCAGCCTCTGATGTGTTGCCACTCTCCGGAAACCCACTGAGGCTCATTCCCGAGTTGCTTCTTGCTCTTTGACGCGAGCACACCTCCAAGCCCCTGTTTTGCTAGAAGCAGCAGCAGCAAACCCCACTGATGCATTGTTTATTCCCAGCCTGTACCGGGGGCTGTGTGTCCATGTGCGTGTCCATGTGTATGCACATCCATCAGCACACGCATGCAGGTGCCCCTGTGTGTACTCTAAGTGGGGCTCGCTGCCGGCGGTTGCTACCCAGCCAAGGTTACGCTCCAGCTCCCTCCTGACAGTAAAAAAAGAAAGAAATACAATTTCTCTTCCACGCTGCAATATTTGCGATGCCGGCGAGGAGAGGAAAAGCAGCATTTTGTGACTCATCTAACTCTTCCTCTGCGCATCGCCCACCTTTTCCACCCCCGAAACACACGCTTCGCAGGCTGATTCATAAACATGCTATGGGGTTTTTTTTCCCTTCTCCTCCTCCCAATCCTCTCCCTTAGGAGAAATGCTGAGGCATTAAAACCTTGCGAGCGTCACATTTAGGGAGAGACGACACCAAATTTTCCCAATTGGCCAAGAGGGAAGTCGGGATGTTCATCCCTGCGGTGTCCTGTGAGGTTACCCGCTTCCCTCCCTACCTTGTGAATGAACAGCAGTGTTCAGAAAGGCTGATCCCTGTGCTTAAAATGCTGCAGGAACCAGGGAGGGGAGATTTCCACGGTGATGAGAGGCTGGGGCTGTCCTGGTGGGAAAGGTTTTCACACCCATGGCTTGTGGTTTCCCCCCTCTGGCACAAGTGTTATTTCATTAACGCTTTTATTTCGTGGCTGGTTTTAAAGCTGGGGGTGCTGGAGCTGGTGCTACAAAACACTGGTGTAGGAGGATGCACTGTGGATGCCCAGAAACTGCTTAGGATGTGCCGTTTCCATAAGGGGGCTGGAGTGGGTCCTCCAAAACCACCATGAGCAGCAAAATACCCCTTTTCCCCCAGGCTAATCTTCCCCAGTGTTTCAGGTGCTGACTTGGCCCTCCCTACTCCAGCAGAGTGGTTTTGGCCAATCTCATGCAGCCCTTGCCATTGCTGTGTAGAAGCACATCTGCTCTTTGCCTTTGCAGTGGCGTTAGTCTTTCTGCCTTTTCTAACCACGGGATCTGATTTGAAGCTGTTGAGTCCTGTTTCCATGGTCATCTTGCCCCAGGGCAGATCTCTGAAATACTGTTGGTGTTTATGTTGCAAGTGAGGGTTTGGGTTTTTTCCTTTTTAAAGCTTCCCCTAAACCCCATTTCTCTTGCCTTGAAAGCAGCACCCAACGCCTGGGGTTGCTTTTGCTTCCTTCCTACCAAGGGGAATTTTAATTTTTGAGAAGCGGCCAAGTCACTGCCTTTTCACTTTGCATTTGATCTCCTCCTGCAAAAGGGATGGTGTGAAAGCAGGAGGCTCCTGGCTGCTGCTGCATCACCCCTGTCCTGTGGGTCTGGTCTGTCCTGGCACATCCACAGCCCAGCGAATGCTTTGGCACAGTCCCTTGTGGGACCTCCCTGCTGGATGGCCAAAGCTGTGGCGAGAAGCAGGGCTGAGCACATGCAGCTTCAGGCAATGTAAAGCAGGTGGTGGTTGTTTTCTGGTGGTGAGAGCTTCCCTGTGCAGCACTCAAGCTGGGGTGAGCACAGCTGACCCACACCATCCCCAGTGCTGATTATCAAAAGGCATCAGCAGTGTTGTGGGGCTGGTGGGGTTCCACACAACCCTGAGATGCTCTTGTTGTCATGGCCCTGAAAAGAGGTGGTTGGATGCTTTTTCATCTGTTCACATCTCTGGAGGAGCCAGCTTTGATTTTTCTTCTACATGCACCTTTTGTAGAGTCAGTTGGGATGTTGATGACCTCCAAAGGTTATTCTTTGTAAGCCATGAACCAGATACAGGGTGTTGCACCCTGTGCATCTCGCCCAGTTGGTCCAGCCCTGCTCCCAGGGAAGCAGCTGCTTGCTGAGAGACACCACTTGTGTCCAGAGCAGCCACAAAATCCTCTCGGTACATCGAGTTCATTGGTGTGTCAGTGGATGCCCCATCCCTGTTAATGTTTCCAGGGCTATTAAAAGGAGCACAAAGAAGTTATGAGCAACACCTAAGCTGTATTGCATGGGGAATTAAGGCGTTAAAAGCAGAATAGCAAACCTCTCTCAGCAGGTAACATCAGTTGCTGACATTCCACAAGGATGCTCTAAACCTCCTGTTTATTTTTCTTCCCTGGGAAAAGCCCATTTGGGCAGCTCTGGCACACAGGGCAGCGCTCCCTGCCCAGCCTGCTGCCTCACTCTGCTAATCACAACCAGTGATGGTGTGAAGATGAGGACATTGTCTCCTGAGCTGGCTGGTTTGATGTGGGTTAGTTCAGTAACCGGCTGCAAAGCGGTCCAGAGGCGTGTGGGAGTGGGATGGGGACTGGAAGCTGAGCTGCTGGGCTGATGTTTTCCAGGAGCATTGCTGGTTCTTGTGGTCTCAGTTACAGGGTGGAAATATTAAGGCAGGTTATGATTATCAGGAGACGGATTCAGTTTTCTGCTTGCTTTTCGTTTTATCTTTTCTTTCTTTTCCCTTCCCTTCCCCTGGTTCTCACATAGCAATCATGGATGAGCTCCCGTTGCATCTCAGGTGGGGTGAAGGCAACAAAGGCAGCTCCTCCTGGCCACTTGGTGCACCTCAGGCAGGAGAAACAGCTGATGCTGGGCAGACTGGGAGCACTGGGAAAAGTGGAAGGAATGGATGGAGGAGAGGGGCCTGCAGCTGCTGTGGGTGTGCAGGCAGCAGCAGGACGGGGCAGTCTGGGGCTTAGTCCAACCTGGTGCAATGCTAATACCCAGAAAGCACCGATCCCTCAGCCCACCTCCATTTATTGCTGTGCAGCTGATTATTGTTGGTTTTCCTTGTGTTGTGAATCACAATCTTTTTTTATCTCTCAGTGTTGGTACTATTGGAGGTATAACGGTAACGCTCGAGCTGCTCTCTGTGTACCAATTACCTCTCGGGAAACAGGTAGCAGAGATCTGGGCTGGAAGTGTAGAAGTGTTGAAGAACCAGAGCCAAAAAAGCAATAGAGAAAATTGTGGTTACTTGAGTATTTCCATGACGTGAGTGTGCGCTCAGGCTCCTCAGTGGGTGGTTAACCCCTCACAGGCAGCTGCCTGCTCCATTGGCATCCAGCAATGACTGCAGAGGTGGTGATGAGCAATGCTGGGACAGGAGATTCATTATTCCTGTTAGGATTAACGCAGTTAATGCTAATGGGTCTCTTACAAGCCATGGCTTGGTGGGTGACTTGCACCAGTTGACCCAGTCATGTCGTGAAAGGAGGGTCAGATTTGAGTGCAAAGTGTTTCTTCTTTTGCAGAGGTGTTGAATTAATCCTTGCCAGCAGTAAACCTCATGCCTATATCTAGTATTTGCTGGTTTTCTGTGGGAATCTCCCAGGTTTTGAGGTTTGGCTGCTTGTTGTCACTCAGTAGAAGCTTTTTCTCACCCACAGAGGTGCTAGGTCTGTGGTTTGGTAGTGATCCCATCTACCTCCCAGGACATGGTCCGTGTCCATGTGCAGCCTCGTCCAGCACGTCCCAAGGCATCAGGTTTCTTCAGGCCATGTGGTGGCATCTCTTTGTGACACCCGTGGTGGCTGTAATCTGACATGTTGTACATCTTTTTGAAGCCTAAACCTATAGGACCTTTAAATGTAGGTGTCTCAGCTCTGGTCATCAAAATCCTCCTAAAATTTACATCTTCAGCAACCTGCTGGATATGCTGATGTAGGTCCTGGCTTTGTCACCTGTGCTTCCACATGAACCCATCTGAGATTTCTATTTTTATATATGTGTATATATAATACATATATATGTCCCATTTGAGATTATATATGTGTCACATTTGTGGTTGGAGCTAGATGATCTTTAAGGTCCCTTCCAACCCAAGCCATTCTGTGATTATGTATAATATATATGTGTGTCGCGTTTGAGATTATATACAATATATGTATGTGTGTCCCATTTGAGATGATGTATCTCTCTCCTTTGAGATTACTTATACAACTGTATGGGTTTTTTAACCCACACTGACCTTTCCAAGTCACCACGAGCCACCTTTGAATGAAAGACCCCTTTATGGAGGGGAAGGAAAACACAGACAGCAAAAAGCTGGGGGTTTCCCCTCTTGAGAGCTGTCAGTCCCATGCTGACGGGTGAAGGCACTCGAGGACGAGGGACACGGCAGTGACTGCCCAGCCCAGCCGGTGGCAGGGTCACCGTCACCATCAGAGGTGCGATGTTTTGGGGAGGAAATCCGCTTCTTGCTCTTGCACGTCCCCTGTGCCCCTGGGTTCCTGTCCGTGGTATTTTTGCCTCGGGTGTTTCCTGCTATTTAGCCACTATGTGTATTTTAAACCAGTGTGGGGGGAGGCGGGGAAGGGTTGCGAGTTAATTCAGACCCAAGGGCAGGGCTGTGTGGGGTGGCTGTGGGAGCAGTAGGGCAGCCCCAGCGCCGAGGGGTTTTCTCTCTCCATCCTGATGAAACCACCTCCAGCACAGCCGTGTGGTCCCCAAAGCTACCAGCCATGGTCATACTGCTCCTAGGAGCTGGGTGCAAAGCTGACCCTTGTGCTGGGTCTGTGTCCTCCTGGGGATAGAGGGCCAAAATGCCGTTCTCCTCCTCGTTTTATTGGATGCTATCCATGGAGTCCTTGCAGAGTCACCCCCCATGCGAACGCAAGGGCTGCTTTTTATGTGAAATATTTGCTTTATTACACGGGGGTTTGTTGGTTTGGGGTTCTTTTTTCTTCTCGTTTGAAAACAGTTTTTCTTGTGTTTGTTGCTGATAAAAATCAGTTGGGTTTTGGGAGGGGTGTGTGGGTGGGGGAGACTCTCTTCTGCTTCCTTCGCCGTGGGGAGTGAAAGCACAGAGATCCTCGAGCGGAACTCAATTAGCTGAGCAGTGACTCCGCGGCCGAATCCCCAGGGATTTGCCCTCTAACACATCTGTCAGCTCAGATGGAGTTTGCCTGTCCCCAGGCGCCGGGCAGCCGAGGTCGGGATAACCCTCCCCTTACCTGCCCGTTTGCGCTGTTCTGTTTCCATCCTGCAACTTCCGAGTCAACAGAAGGGCTAAAATAAGCAAAATGTGGGGAGTGAGTGGAAAACCAAAAATAAACCGGGGCGGCCGAGGCGTGCGGGGTCGGAGACGGGAAGCGATGGAGCTGTGTCCATGGTCTTCTCGCCCCGGGCACTGCTGAGGGTTCCCCTCCAGCCACCGTGTCCTTTGGGGTTTGGCAGGTTTTTGGGGCTTCTGCGTGCTTTAGAGGTCAGGGCCCTTCTGTTGCCAGCAGGTAAATGGAGACCCATTGGAGGAGCAGTAGTGTTTTGATGTGTTCCTCTTTGGAGGATAGTCCTGCAGTGACCTGGGGCTGCTCTGCACCATGGCTCAGGCCTCTTCTGGGGCTCCTTTTGGTTTATAAAAGCCTAATTCAAATGATTCTTCCCTTTTTCACCCTTTTTTGACATAAATGTATGTAGGTATCTACGTATACACACATGTATATAAAAGATCTGATTCTTAAATGCAATGTATATAGGTATTGTGTGTGTATATATATATAGATAATATTCCATCCTTAGACACACACAGAGGTATCATACATAGTTGGAAGGGGATAATGGAAAAAGCCTAGATGAGACTCATGTTTCCAGGGATCTCCATGTATCTCGCTCCAGGAAAAGAGCTGCTTCAGCTGCGCAGACATGTGGGATCCCCAGGGAGTTCATCCATGAACAGTATTAATTGTCCAGCTCGCCCCTTTTTCCTCCAGAAGAACAGATCTGTTCTATCCTACAGAAATTTTTTTCTTCTGATCTAATCTAAACCCAGGGCAGTGTAGCCTTCATTTTCCATGAAAACCCATCCAAGAGGACTGCTGAAAATAGCCTGTGCTCTGAGAACAGATACCAGGAAAAGCAAATGTGTGTGTGTGGGGGGAGCCAGGTCAGCCAGGGCATGGAGTTCTGCACAGGAATTAATAGTATTAATCTCAGTCTGAGCTCGTTGAGTGGAAAAGCAGCTCACTGGCACCCATTGGAGGGTGCACTGCCCTATGGATACGCTGGCTGTGTTTTATCAGCCTGATTTTCTTTACCAGCAGATGGGAGATGGGTTGAGATCTCGCATTCAAACCTTAAATTTCACAAAGGCTTGCTGTGGTGGAGGCATTTCCTCCACGAAACAAACACTCAGGGAAAGAAAATGCAGCCCGCTGCCTCTAGAGCTCTGTTTTTAGGATGGAGTTGGCTCCCTGCAGCCCTGAACTTGGGGTAGGCTCTTCTTCCAACTCAGCATGCAAAGTTTGGGCTTTCCTGGTCTCTGAATACACAGCAGGTTGTATGCTGTAGCTTGGCTACAGGTGGCAGCAGGATCAATTAAAACATCTCAGTTAAACATATTGATCAAAGCATCAGCTTCTGGAGGGGTGAGAATGGCAGGGAAGGAGTGAAAATGTTGTTTGGATTTAAAAGCAGTATGTTGTAGTTCTCTTTTTACATTGATGTTACTGGTTTGGGGCTTTGCTTTTGAGGGCTTTCATCTGGCAACCCCCCATAGGCTGGCTCTTGCAGGTGTCTTAAGAGGTGGGTGCACACCAGTTGCAGTTCAGTCCAAAACCTGCCAAATTGCAAGATGTTGAGCAAAAGGAGTAACAAAGCCAAAAGTTTGCTGGGCTGTGCCAGGGGTGCTGCAGTGAGCCCTTGTCTGGGGGAAAGGGAGGAAGTTTTATGCAGTTTAAGACACTGGGGCTACAGCAGGGGGAAGGTAACTCCTTTCTTCCCTGCTTGTTTTCTCCTGGGGTGGTGGGTACTGGGTCTTCTAATGCTGAGAGCCCCTGGACCAGCTGGTCCCTGTGGGGTGATGGAAGAAGTGTCCTCTAGGCAGGGATACTGCCAGCATCTGGGCTGCTGGATGCAGCAACCGGGAGCCTCCCTCACTTTCCATAGCACTTGGCTAGTGGAATAGAATCACAGAATCAACCAGGTTGGAAAAGACCTTCAAGCTCGTGAAGTCCAACCATTCCCCAGCACTGCCAAGGCCGCCACTAAACCAGGCTTACAACCTTATCAAAGATGCTTGGCTCAGTATTAACACTCACCAGATCCTCAGGGAGGCAGTTTTGGGGGTTGCTATTCACCACACTGAGCCCCAACAGCCCTTTGCTGCATTGCTGAGCATCGTCTCTCCTCCATCCAGGTATAAGCGTCTCCGATGTTGGAAGCGCATCGTAGTCTCATTTTCTTACCTGCCTTTTCAGCCCTAATATTCCCAGTGAGCCAAAACTCTTCCAACCCAGCACAGGGTGGCATTTGGGCATCTCACTTGGCATGGGGGAGCAGGCTGCTGCAGAGCCCAAAAGGGTGAAAAAGCACTCCTGGGCATTGCTTACCATTGGGGCATCAATGGGAAATGAGTTGAAGAAAATAGTTTTAGAGCAATAAAGGAGGAAATAAAATGCTATTCGTAGGGTGAAAGAAGAAGATACACTGAAATTGCAGCGTGTGTCTTGGTTGGGGTTGTGGCATTCTGGCAGAAGGTTCACAAATAGAGCAGAGTCATCCTGTGCCTTTCCTTGGAGTTATGGAAAGGGTCTGCTGGAAGCAGCGATAAGGAGAAGCTAAACCAAAAACCTGAAATAACCCTAAACCTAAAAAAAACCCACCCCGGCTTAAGCTTTATTTTATTCAAGCTCCTGTAGTGGTTTTACTTTTTTTTTCCTTTTCCCAAAACCTGTTACTATTTAAATGCAGATTTTTAGCTTTTCCACCCAGGAGCCAGAGCTGGAAATTCTTTCCACTGCGTTGGTGCAGGAGGGAACAAACCGCTGCTTTTAGTTTGCTCAAGTAATGCATCCCAGCCTGGAGCCATGGGTTTCCTCGGCCTGGCTCCCTCCCACTCCCAAAATGATCCTGGGGTTCTGCTTGGTGCCCATGAGGACAGGGATGGGTGAGGGGGGGGAGACCACAATTCCATAGGGATTTCCCCAAAGTTTTCCCTATACTTTATTCTTGCAAACACCACGTAGGCACTGGAGCTGCCTGAGAGGTGGCTTCATTTAGGGGGGCAAAATCTCCCCTTATTTTCCTAGCCTTAAGAAAAGGAGGTGGGTTATTGCAGGGAGCTGATTTGCTTTTCACCGTGGCATGAGAGGAAGATGCTTCATGGCTCCATGCTAGGACCCCCTGCACCATGGCAGGGGGAAGCTTGTGTTATCCAGTGTTTTGGAGATGAACCGTTTCCAAGAGTAAGGGAAGGGAAGTTTGGGTAGGATGGGCAAGGTTATCCTTACTTACTTCATGCAGCTTCTTGGACCATCGGTCTGATGCCACATTCCCACCTCTATCCCTGTTTCTTTCTACCTAGAGACTGCAGGATGTGGTGGTGGTGGCTTATCCATCAGCATGGGGATGTGCAGATTTTCCAGACAGAAAGAGGTAGCGCAGGGTTGGATTTGCTGAGGGGGCACATCCAGGATAACTGTGTTTCCTAGTCCCTGACCTGCTGAGATAAGCTTTGCTGGCCAGAAAAGGTGCAAATGAGCTTTCCAGCTTCTCCCTTCTGACCACAGCTGTGGGTCGGGTGCTTGAATGTGCCTATTCTCCCCTGGGGCCCTGTCACCATCCTGGAGGGACTGGTGGTGCTAGGTTCTGCTCAGTACTGGTGGGTTTGGAAGAGCAGGGTGAGGGTAGGAGAAGCAGTCGGACTGGAGCCTTTTCTGCCACAGGAAGCTTTGAGACCCAAACCAGAAATGTTTGGGGCTGATTTTATTGCCAGCCATTCGCAGCATCTGGGTGCCAGCCAGAAAACGAGTTGGATCATTTCACCCTAAAGCATTGCCTGGAAAACAGCAAGGACATTCCTATCCCTTAAACCTCCGCCAAGCATCCTCCTGTGAGCCGTTGCCCACCCCAGGCTGCTGCCATCCCCAGCACTTCCTCCTGCCTCAGATTTGCTCATCCTGGGGGGCTGTGGATCCCCCAGCCAGGAGGGGACACTGGGGTTTGCAATGCACAGGGCAGGGTTCATTCAGGGACAAGTGCTGGGGAGTTGGAAGAGCAGCAAACTGCTGGTGTTTGCGATGGGAGGGGGGCTGTATCTCGTTCCTTTTCTCTTCCTGCTGCCTTCTGAAGCAGCTCTGAGCAGCCGGTGTGTAACCAGAGCTCACCCCGTGTGCAGGAAAAAGCAGCTGTGAGCAGTACGCAAATAAGGTGCTGGGGCTGGAGATGCTTCCCCAACTCACAGCACAGCCAGGGCCACCACTGCCTTCACTCGGGAAGGAGAGACACAGGTGGGAGAGCACCCGTGGCTTTGGAACTAGCTCCTCGGGGTGATGGAGGATGCAGGAAAGAGCCAGATCCTCCTGGCGTGGGTTGCGGTGCAAAGCAGAGCTTGTCCATGGCCACCTGGCACAAGGCTGTGCTTAGCTCCCCATCTTGGTGCAACAGCACATAGTGTCCGTGGGTCCAGCGTTCCCTCCAGCAAGGGTGGGCTCCAGGGTGTCAGGGGAGGCAGAGGGTTAAGACCACCTCAGCCATGCAGAAGTTGAAGCACGTTCTAAAGTCCCTTTGGCTGCATCCCAAAGGTCCCACTCTTCCTGAGTGGAGCAGAGTCCTGCGTGGTTGGAGCTTGGGTGAGATGCAAGGTGCGGGACAGGCTCCAGGGATGTAGCAGTGTTTGGGAAGCTCAGGTGTGAAGCTGTTCATAAAAGCAGAGCTGTGTGGATTAATCTGAGTCCTACACAGCTGAGGCACTTAGATGTGGTTTGTCCTCTGTGACCATCAGGGAGCATTAGCACCGTTAGGCTTTGAGTGTTTGTCATCCCAGATCACACTAAAACACCCGGGATTAGTTTGCAAACGCTGGTTCTTCACAGTTCTGCAGCTCAGGGGCAGGGTGATGAGCAGCTTCATGCCTCCATCCCCAGGCAGGATTTACACCCAGCAGGTGATGTTAAAACAACCTGGAAAAGCCTTTCCTGTTGTGCAATCTGGCTGTTGCGCAGAGCGCCGGTGATGTGGAGCGGTGCTGGCTGTCAGCAGGGATGAAGCAGAGCAGATATCCCTCCGGGATGGGATCCTTCCAGTGCAGCCGGCCCTGGGAAAGGCAGCCGGTTAAAATAACAGTTTATTCTGCCTGGTGTCGTGTGGGATGATGGAAGGATCCCAGAGCAGCCCTGCCGGGGCTCCTGCTTTATGTCATGGGAGGGGGCTGCTCTCTCAGCTGGGGATGTTCTGGGTTTTTCTTACCCTTTTCGCTACTTACTTGGGCCCTTTTCCCTTCCTGTCATCAGAGTCCAGGAGCTGGCTGTGTCCCTTGTTTTGCCTATCCATTTCCCTTTACCTGCATATGGAAAAAGAAACTAAAGGCAGGGGGGAAAGAAGTAAAATTAGTTTACAACATAAAAAATATGGCTCGAAGGAAGTTATTTGGAGCAGAAAGCTGGGCCCAGGTGTGATGCTCATCATTATCCCCCGCAGTAGGCACCGTGCCATTATCCTTCCCACATCACTTGGTGGCAGAAGTGTCTCCCATAAGGGAAATCTGAATTTATCCTAGGGAAGCTCCTGAAATGCTGGGCAAAACAGGGTTTCGGTGTTCACCCTGCCAGGTATTTGCTGTTGTGGGTCACGCACCGGGTATGAGCAGGAGAGTGTCACCTCATGCCTCAGTTTCCCCGGAGCAGAGTGGGATGTAATTCCTCACTGGAGACGCACCGGCTGCCACAGGGCTGTGCTGGTCTGGGAATTTCTGACCCTGGTTCAGCTGGAGAAACCCAAACATTTCCTTCAAGTGACCCCAACGCCACCCCGTTGCATGCGATGTGTTTGCTTTGGCCTCCAGCACACGCTCTCCTTGGGGACATGAAGGCTGCATAGAGCCCGGGGGCAGCAGCCTGCACCTCGCTCCTGGGTGGCACCCGTGTTTATTTACCTTTTCATCCCCTGATTCCCATCCCTGCCATGCTGCAGGCGCCAGCGCACGGGCTGCCAGCCCTGTTTGAGTTGGCAGGAGCTGGAGGTGAACCTCCAGCTCAAATAGCCCGACGCCAGCCCTGCGTCTCCCCGGGCTTGTTGCGTGCCCTTAGGGTATCTTGTATCGGTATTTTGCAGCCCAGCTTGGGCCACAGTCACTGGGCCGTGATGGCACAGCGGGGAAAGAGGTCATGATGTGACAAGCTCTGCACGAGTGGTAACTCCTCAGCAGTTCCAGGAGCCTGCTGTGTTCTGTGTCCCTGTGGATCAGTGGAGCCAGGACTGTCGGCACCTCTCCACGCGGTAATTCAGAGGAGATCGCCTCTGGGATCACTGTGGTGGGAGTGGTCCTGTGACATCCAGACACCCATCACCCTGCTGTGGCATCTCTGCTTTCTTGGCTGTGGCTCTCCGAAGCCACGATGCAGAAGAGCAGGAGCAGAGGAACTGCAGATATGTGTCCGCAAGCTGCAGGTCCCACAATGGGGAACTGCTCACTTGGGAAGCTGAAAACTTAAGGAGCAAGAGGGTGGCCCCTTTTTAGGATGCTCTGAACAACCAGTGTCACTTTCTGCCCTTGGTGGTGTTACTGCATCTGTCTCCTGGCTGTGTTGGGGAGCTTGGGCACAGAGCAGCATGTCTGGGCTGAGCTCTGAGCCATCAGCCAAAGAAAGGGGCCATTCAGGTGCCAGCCAGGAGTTTGTATTTCAGCCTCACTGCTCACTGTGTTATCCCAAAGGAGCTGCAGGTTGGGGATCGTGCTGGTTCCCTGTTGCCATAGGACATGGCAGTGCTGCAGCTCAGCAGCACCACCTCTGCTGCCCTCCTCAGTGCCATGCCACGCATCAAACGTGGGTTTTGGTGGGTACTAAACCATTTCATCTCTAGCAAGATTTTGGAAGGAGAGGGAGAGGCTTCAGCCCCAAAACTTCTGGTGAGTTTTGATTGATTCAGATCCAGAAATGTGGGCTTATTGTGACTTTCTGCCTTTTTTTGTCTGGGTATTTGGTGCAGAATGGGCACTAAGCTGCCATGCGAAGGGCAGTGGAAGGAGCCGCTGATGGCAGGGGAGGTGCCTGGTTCTCAGTATACTCAGAATTGTTTTTTTGGGAGGTGCCTGCAGCAGCGTTGATGATGGTTGAGGTTTGGTGACAGCGGTGGCAGTGTCACCGTGCCACCGGTGGTATTTCGTCTGGCTGCCCCGGTGCACGTGTTTCCTCCTGAGCTCACAGAAACCTGTTTTCCCTGCTCTGCAAACAGCATCTCTGCAGCTCTTCATGCACACCCCATGGGGGAGAAGCACTAAGAGGACCACGACATTTTGGGTGGCTCTTGGGGTGGAAAGTCACCCCTGGGCACCCCAAGAGCCAAAGCCTGCAAGGAGCCCCATCCACCTCCCTTGTGGCACCCGTCTGCCTCCAGCCCTCTCACCTCACGTGTTTGCACCCTCAGAGTGGAGCCTGGATGGAAATAGCTGCAGCACATCTCTTCTGCTTTTAATTGTGGTGGCTCTATGGGCTGGGGAGAGGAAGCTGGGGGTGGAGAGGAGCCGGCTGCAAAAGGGGGAAGAGCCACTTTCCTTCTGACACGCTCTGTGGGGTGATCTTAACGTTGAAGCTGCTCCAGGGTTACACTTACACTTCTCTGCCATAAGAATAATTATAGGTGTCACGCACTGGTCTGTTTCTCACGATGCAGGGCACCAGAGTACCCTTATCTAAGAGGTACCTGGGTTTAAAACCACTTGTAGTGAGCGTGCCTGAGCATTGAGAAGCTGGCGCAGTTTGCAGCATAAACACGTTCAGTCTTCTTGTTTTCACTGGTTTGTTCAGTGAAGGTGGGGTTGGGGTTGGGGTTGGTTGTTGGTTGGGTTTTTTTATTGCTCTGAATGAAAACACAATGGAAAACAGCCGAGCAGGTTTCACTTCCTGCCCTTGCTCAGGGCTATGTGCTGGGGGTGCTTGGGGACAACCCCACATTTGGTCTAGTGGTGGGGCATCAAGTGTGTCTGCCTTGAGCCAATTCCTGTTGGACTTCAGCTGGTCCCTTATTCCCCCCCAGAAACTCAAGGGTTTAGAGGAGGATCTTGTTATATTATCACCCCATGGGGTGTAGAAGTAGGTGGCAGCCAACAGAGGCTTTGGGACAGCTCTTTGGGAAGGTCTGATTGAAGTTTTCTCTGCTGGGAGGTTTTCTGCCCAGACTCACTGGTGCTGGTACCTTGTCACCTCAGTGCTAGGACCCTGCTGTATCCTCTGTGTGCTCTGTGATGCCTTTGAGCCAGAAGCTCAGCACTCCAGAGGGTTTGCTGCTGCATGGCTATGGCTTGAGTTTCTCCAGCAAGCTCTGCTGCGCTCAGCAAATCCTGGATTTCCTTTTCTGTCTGCATTTCCCCACCTTGGGCTGCTGGCAGAGGGTTTGCTCTGACCGTGCTCTGTGAGCAGCCAAAGGATTCACCCTGAGTGCAGGAACAGTGAGTGCGAGTGAAGATGAGCACCCCTCAGCAGCCAAAGCCAGGGGGGTCACTCCTGAGTCCTCCCTGGGTGCAGGACCTTGCAGTCCTTGGCCAGACCTTGTCATGGCAGCGCCAGCACCTCAGTACTGCATGGGTGAGGATGCAGGAGCGATGCCCTAGGTGAGTACTGGGGTTTGTTCATTGCCCAGTGGCCTTGGGACTGTTCAGCACATGTGGCATATGAAGGTCCTGATCATCCATGGGGATGTGGCAGTCTTGGAGAGACAATGGTGGTGGTCAGGAGCTCTTGGGGGTTTTTCAGGTTGTGCAGGTGGTTGGGAGCAGTGTGGATGGAGGCTCTGCACCCACCAGGCTGGATTCAGGAGGATGGCTTGGACCAGCTAAGCATTAGCTTTGGATTTCTTTCCAGGAGCATCGCAGGCTGTAAAGTACAACTGATGAATAGGGAATGTGGTCTGAAAGTTACAGTCCCCAGGGGGTCCCTATTGGCTTTCTGGCAGGGCATTTTGCATGATGGTTTGACCACTGTGTCCTGGATTTGGAGAGGGCAGCTCCTGAGGAGTATATTTTAGGCAGGCTGAGTGCAGCAGTGAAAGCTACAGGAGCAGCTTGCGGCAGGGAAATGATGTGTGGGTGGTGTCGGGAGCGTCCAGTGCCGCTTGCTTGGTGTCAGACAGAAGTTTGAGGATGAGCTGTCTTGATGCGGGAACGTGTGTGGAACAAATTGCATTTTGGGGTACTGAATGGACTGCTGGGGCGTGAGGGTTGCTGGTCTGGGCCCAAATCACTAATTTATCTTTTTATTTTTATCATTTTCTACTTTGTTTTGCTCGCTGGGCTGTCAATGAAAATGCACAGAGCTCCCTGCAGAAGAAGGTAAGTTGTGGGCTAGAGGTGAAGGTGGGTACATGCTTTGAGTCTGCGTGGAAGGACAAAGCGAAGGGGGTCTGTGGGGTCTTTTGATGTTGGTTTTAATCCCAGAGAAAGCTGGGCTGACAGCAGTAGCTTTCCTGTGATGACAAAGCTGCCAGCTGTGCGTGGAAACACAGAGGATTTAGTTTCTGTAGTTAAAACCAGACACAGTTTACATTGCCAGGGCAGTGCCAGAAATGAAGGTGTTTAACAGTAGAGAGAAAAATTCCCCACTGCAGCACTCAACATTCTTACTAGTGCCCACGGGCAGTGGGCACTGGAGCAGCTCTGCTGCGACCAAGGGACGGGCTCCTGGTGGTCTGAGTGGCCTTAGTGGTATAAACCCCTGTGGCCTTGGGTTATTTTGAGCACTGACTGTGCTTGGCTTCGTGTTTTGCCACCAGGAAAGTCCCTCTGGGAGTTGGTGTTGGAGCAGTTTGAAGATCTCCTCGTCCGCATCCTTTTGATGGCAGCTTTTCTGTCCTTCGTAAGTACCCTGGGCTTGGGGTGGGCACCTTCCAGGGCACAAATGGACCCAGGTGGCAGCCAAAGAGCAAAGGAGCTGGAGGAAGGTGCATGGTGGATGAAGGAGATGTAGCAGCAGTGCTGGAGGGTGTTTCGGTGTTGGTACTTGTTTCAGTCACATTGTGGTCCTTCTCTTCTCTTGCCCACCAGATCCTGGCCTGGTTTGAAGAAGGAGAAGAGACCACGACAGCATTTGTGGAGCCTGTTGTCATTATTATGATCCTGATCGCCAATGCTGTGGTGGGTGTGTGGCAGGTAAGCTGTAGCTCCCCTCAGCTGCCCTGCTGGTCTCTGCTCCACATGGCTGAGACACTTCATTTGAAGGTCTGGTTGCTTCTTGCCATTAGAAACTCATTTTTCAAAGGTTCAGTTCAGCCACTGATGCTCCTCTTCTTGTATATATTCAGCTTAAGGACATTTATTTATCTGCAGTGTGATCTGAGGTGGGTTTGCTGTATGGGGAAAAACATCCAGCTGTCGTGACAGGACAAGGGGTAGCGGGTTAAAACTTAAACAGGGGAAGTTTAGGTTGGATATAAGGAAGAAATTCTTTACTGTACGGGTGCTGAGGCACTGGAATGGGTTCCCGAGGGAGATTGTGAATGCTCCATCCCTGGCGGTGTTCAAGGCCAGGTTGGACGAAGCCTTGGGTGACATGGTTTAGTGTGAGGTGTCCCTGCCCATGGCAGGGGGGTTGGAACTGGATGATCTTAAGGTCCTTTCCAACCCTAACTATTCTAGGATTCTATATGGGTGGGATATGCTGCTTCCCAAACCAAGAATGAGAACATCAGTGCCCAAGACCTGGTGCGATTTAAGCCAGTGGGGACCATTTCAGAGCAGCTGAAGAAGACATGGCATTTGCCCCATCCATGGTGCAAATGGGTACCAAAGCCAGGGCCATGGTTTGGGTGCTCTGTCTTTGCAGCAGGTGGGGAAGGAGCCTGGTGCCACCACTGACAGCTCTGCTCCTCCTCCACTTGCAGGAGAGAAACGCCGAGAGTGCCATCGAAGCCTTGAAAGAGTATGAGCCCGAGATGGGGAAGGTGATCCGCGCTGACCGCAGTGGGGTACAGCGAATCCGCGCCCGGGACATTGTCCCTGGGGACATCGTGGAGGTGGCAGGTAGGGTTCCATCACCTTAGGGCACTGGGTGGGATGGGGAGGAAGCGCTGAACAGGAGGGCTTTGATGATGGACACCCTGCGGTCCTTGTGGCAGTGCCATACTGTCCATGTGCATCTCCTCTGGAGGCATGGCCACCTTGTTGGTGTACACTTGAGATCTTAGTTTCCCTTCAAATGCAGAGAGGTGAAATGAGCTGGGACAAAGCTGGGGCTCATCAGCCTGCTGAGGCTTCGCCCTGAGCATGAGGCAGTAGAGAACAGCAGGAAAGGGAAAAAAAGTGTGTGTTTCTGGCAGAGGTTTTGCATCTCGGGGGGGGGGGGGGGTGTTCCCCGTGTTCTAGGAGAACTGGAAGAACATTCAGTGTTCCGCCAAGATTCCCTCTTTCTGGAAGCAGCTCTCCCACGTGCATCCCCCGGACAGGGCTGGTGCTGGGTGCTGCGTGGTGGTGCCAGGCGAGCGCTGCCACCAGCTTGGAGGGGTTTCAGTGCTGCAGGCAGTAGTGCTGGTCCTGCCTGTGTGGGCAGGATTTCTTGGGAATGGGAATTTGTTATTTGGGAAGGGCGAGAGGCAGAGGGGACCAGCTGCAGGGTGTTCCTTTCTAATGGGGTTTTGCATTCAGCAAAGGATGTCTGGGGTCTCCTGCCTGCCCTGCAAGACCTAAGGAAGATGCATTTTGCTTATCCCATTTTGTTTGTTCATTAAATGATGCTGTAAATCCCCAGAGCCACAAAACTAATCCTCTCCTTTCCTCCTTGTGGCCTTGCTAGTGGAAACATGCTGCAATCCCTCCTGCGCCCAGCCAGCTCACTGTTATTTATGTCTTCCATTTGGGTTTCAGCTGGAAGATGAACATAAGAATAATGCAGGGAGGATCAAGCACTGGCCAGAGCCTCAGCTGGGCGAGCTGGCAGTGCTCCCAAGCCAGCTCTGGAAATACACTCCAGCTGCTGACCTAGCCTTTAATTAAATTAATTAATTAATAATTGATTAAATTCTGCCATCTTCCCCCAAACTGAGTGCTTGCTGCCTGCCCGCTAGCAGCTGAATACTGCTTTGTAATGGCACAGTCAGCAGCACGACTGGGAGGGAAAGAGCTGAGCTCCCTGGAGGGGCTTGCAAATGATTAGCAAGTTAACTGGGTTTAGGAGGTTCTAGGAAGTGGGGAGGATGCAGTCAGGCTGCCTGATAGGGAAGTGCACCAGGAGCAATAGCTCTGAACATGCAGTGGACATTGGGTGACATCCTGGGGACGGCAGGGACAGTGCTCGCAGGAGGGGACTGGCTTCTGCTTGTGCAAAGGCAATAAATTGGGCAGCAGGGAGCGGAAAACCTGCTACACTAAGAGGGGGATGATAGAGCCTTGGCTGCCATGGTCTAGGGTGAGGCATCCCTGCCCTTGGCAGGGGTTTGGAACTAGGTGATCATAAGATCCATGAATTTATGATTCTATGATGGTTGCACGTTGGCGAGCTGTTTAAATCCAGCTCCCAGCTGATTTTTGCTCTTCTGTAACAAGGCAGTCGAGGTGAGCCCTTGTGCAGGCATCTGTATATGGACTAAACCCAGCTGCAGCACCAGCTTTTTTTGCCTTACCCCAAAAGAGCAGGCAGGGCATTGCTGAGGGAGCTCCACCAGGTGCTGCACCACCTGCCTGCTCCTGCTTTGCTCCAGCAGTGTCTGTTTCCTCTCCTTCCCTTGGCTTCTGGCACAGGGGAGATTTGCCATGCTCAGGTGATGTGTTCAGTGGCTGGCTAATGGCAGCCTCCAGGTCTGTACAGGAACTCTGTCCTGTGCCATGCAAGCCTTCTGGGATGCTATCCGCTATCCACCCTGGAGCAGAAGGCACTGGTGCCCGATGTTGCAAATCTCCCCTCTGTCAGTTTACAGCCACCCCTCTTGTTTGGTCACCATATTCCTTTGTAAAAAGTCCTTCTCCAGATTTCTGGCATGTATTGAACCTCACAAAGGACCAGCCTCCCTCCTCATCTGCCCATGAGTTGTATTCAAAAGGAGGGGACAAGGAGACCTGGCTTTGCTATCCCACTGCCAAGCTCCCCGAGTAGTGGAGCTCTTTGCTCCCATTAAGATTCTCCAAAGTCTGCGTGCATGAAGTGTACATTCTGGGGGCTCTGTGGGTCCCTGTGTTTAACCACTCCCCCCCAAACCCAGCTGCAGTGTGGATCAGGGCAGGTCTGCCCTGACGGCAGATGTTTCACGCCGCATCCCAGCGCGCCGGGATGTGCAGCTGGAATAAGTGGTTGGTGATGGAGCCATGCCAGCCCCATCCCGCTGTGCTCAGGGGTGGTTTTACGAGCCCCGGGAGGAAGTGCTTGTTAAAGTCTGGGATCTGAGACGCTCCTTAGCAGCCAAGCCGGCAGTGTTGTGTAAGGGATGTGAGTGCTCTGAGCCAGGGCTCGCTCTGCATCAGTGTTTCCGAAGCACCGGAGCGCGGTTGTGGCCAGCCGATAAGGGAGCAGGAGGAAGAAACCCAGCGGGGAAAGGAGCTTTAAATGGGTTTTTTTAAGGAAGCACAGGCGTCTGAGAGGGTGGCGATTGGTGGCTGTGAGTTGATGGGGCTGCTTTCACCCATAACCACCCTGCTGGGCCAGGAGACCCGTGGATGGCTGTTTGTTATGCAGCCAGGAAAGGTCATCCAGTGTCAACGGCTTCCAGTCAGCCCACGGAGCCCTGAAACAGGGTTAAGAGTGATGTTGGGAGGCTCAGGCTGCTCTAAAACTGGGGTGTTTGGGTGTTTTTGCAGGGAAGAGGGAAGACGGAGGGTGCTGTAGGGGTTTTGCAGGGAAGAGGAGAGACTGGTATGTGGTGGGGCAGGCAATGCCTTGCTTTGGCTGCCCCGTGCAGAGCTCCTCCTTTGCTACGTGTCCTGGCAAACCTGGCTCAAACCACAGCAAGTTTCACTCGGGTGGCAGCTGGGGAAGGTGATGGGCAGGGCTGGGGGCACCTGATGGAGCTGCTCTTGTCTTGTCCTTGTAGTTGGTGACAAGGTGCCAGCGGACATCCGGATCATCGAAATCCGGTCCACCACCCTGCGGGTTGACCAGTCCATCCTCACTGGTACGTGCACGTTTGATGGGGCAGAGGCGGCTGCTGAGCACAGAGCTTTCCCTCTGGAGCCAGATTTGGGGACTGATCCTGGGCTGAGTGCTTTGCTGGGGTGGGAAATGGGTGGGAGAACAAAATGGGGAGGTCCCAGCATCATGTAAAAACCACGGCATAGGTGAGGTGAGCCTGGTGCTTGGGCATCCCTCCTGCAAAGCACAAAGCATGGAGCTTTCCTGTGCAACACAAGGGAGGAGGTGCTCAGTTCCTGCCCATTCTCCCCCAGTTCAGCCGTTGCATGATGACCGCTGGTGCACGAGGCCTCATGACTTCAGGGAGAGGTGACAATATTTGGGGCTTTCTTTTCTAAGCAAAAAAAGGCCTCTGGAAAAGCCTGTAAAGCTGATAATCTGTGATAGTTCAGGAATAATCTCTCTCTGCTGTCAAGGAAGGCCAAGAGGTTTGAACTAGATGATCTTTAAGGTCCTTTCCGACTCAAACCATTCTGTGATTTGATGAATGATAAGATGACAAAAAGGGCTTTCCAGTGTTTCAGCCCTCTTGCATGATTTTGGAAATGCATCAAGTTAGGAGATGACAGCAGGGAAGGAAACCAGAAAAACTGTTAAAAATATGAGGAAAGGAGCCCAGTCTCCTCAAAACATGGCTTTGCATTAACTTAGTTCTCCAGGGGCAAAAGGAACTGCAAAAAAAAGGGGAAATCTGCAAAAGACAAAACATAAACCTTCAGTAGAATGGCTTGCATGGAATCCCAGGCTAATTTGGTTGGAAAGGACCTTAAAGCTCATCCAGTTCCAGTCCCCTGCCATGGGCAGGGACGCCTTCCACTACTGCTCCAGGCCCCATCCAACCTGCCTTGGGGCACCTTTCCCATTGTGCTGCCCTACAATCCCCATCTGACCTGCGGGCTCCCTGGCACAGGGATTTGGCACCATCCCATTGGGCTGTATAGGAGCTTGTGTCTCCTAGTGCTGTGCACAGCTTGTTTCTCTGCAGCCCTCATCTTCGGGGCGCCTTGGCCCAGCTCTGACATCCTCATGACGGATGGTTTGATGGCCAAATGCTGCTTTAGAAAGGCTCAGGGCAAAGGCTGGAGAGGAAACGTGTGGTTCATCTCGCCCTTCTTGTCTTGGCAGGGGAGTCTGTGTCAGTGATCAAGCATGCTGACCCCATCCCTGACCCCCGGGCTGTCAACCAGGACAAGAAGAACATGCTTTTCTCTGTAAGTCCTTCATGCCTGTCCCCACCTCGCCTGTGGTTTTCCAAAGAGCCACCAAGTGAAGAGGGTGATGGAGGCGGGAGATCTCTGAGCAGAGAAAGGGAGTGCATGTATGAGAAAGTCCTAAATCCATAAGAGCAGCCCCAAATACATAAAAATAAGGACCTGCTTTGTTTGGGCTATGACACCCTTAAATGCCCTGGGCAACCACTGTGGGTTTTCCATCGGGTAGGATGCGTTATGGGTGGGGAAAAGGTTTGTGGTTGAGCCTGGAGCTATTGCATTTGAGCTTCCTCCTCTCTCATGCTCCTCTCGGACAGCAGTCAGGTCCTCAGGGGGTGAGAGAGCTCTCAGGAGGGATGTCCAGCTGCTTCAGGTTGGGTTTATGTAAAACCCCAGAATGTCTCATTTCCCCTTAACCAAGACCTTATGTTCTCCTTTCACAACAAGCACCCCATTTCCCTGCTCAGGCTGAAAGGTTTCATGCCCACATACCCACTCTGTCCCCTTTCTTCCCTCCCAGGGCACCAACATCGCCGCCGGGAAGGCTGTAGGGGTTGTCATTGCAACAGGAGTGTACACCGAGATCGGGAAGATCCGAAACCAGATGGTGGAGACCGAGCCTGAGAAGACGCCCTTGCAGCAGAAGCTGGATGAGTTCAGCCAGCAGCTCTCCAAAGTGATCTTCCTGGTGTGCATCGCCGTCTGGGTCATCAACGTCAGCCACTTCAGCGACCCGGTCCACGGCGGCTCCTGGTTTCGGGGGGCCATCTACTACTTCAAGATCTCAGTGGCGCTGGCGGTGGCTGCCATCCCTGAGGGCCTCCCCGCTGTCATCACCACCTGCTTGGCGCTGGGCACGCGGCGCATGGCCAAGAAGAATGCCATCGTCCGGAGCCTGCCCTCCGTGGAGACCCTGGGCTGCACCTCCGTCATCTGCTCCGACAAGACCGGCACCCTCACCACCAACCAGATGTCCGTCTGCCGGGTGAGCGCTGGGTGCTCAAGGGTTTGAGGTGCAGGGGGAATGCTCTGTAAGCCCCCAAGCACTCTGCGTTGCTCCATCCCCATCACTGGGGTGTTGGGCTTTGTTGTCCTCACCTGACTTGTTTCGTATCGGGACTGTGAAGGTGAGAAGATGGTTTGTAGGAAGCGCTGAGCTTCCTCTCTGCCTGAGCAGGGTCAGTAAGGCTGATGGCTTCTCTTGGCAGGGTTGTTATTTGAAAATTGAGGGACTCTTCATTAGGGACTGTAGTGACAGGACAAGGGGTAACAGGTTAAAACTTAAACAGGGGAAGTTTAGATTGGATATAAGGAGGAAATTCTTTCCTGTTAGGGTGGTGAGGCACTGGAATGGGTTGCCCAGGGAAGTTGTGAATGCTCCATCCCTGGCGGTGTTCAAGGCCAGGTTAGACAGAGCCTCTGGTGGCATGGTTTAGTGTGAGGTGTCCCTGCCCATGGAGGGGGGTTGGAACTGGATGATCTTAAGGTCCTTTCCAACCCTAACTATTCTATGATTCTACAATTCTAAGTAATTTTTATGAGCACACCAGGTTGGAGATGCCACGTTGCAGATTTACTTCAGGGCTACCTCTCAGAGAGCATTTCTGCCTGCTGGGCTGTGGAGTTGAGACAGAGCTCCTGGAGATGCCAGCACAATTGGCCTCCTCTGCCCTCTTGCCCATTTCCCCCTGTTTTGACCAAACCAGGGAGAAATTACAAAGCCTGGACCCATGAGATCAAAACTTGTAGGGTCACTGCAGTGTGTGAGTTTGTGACAAAGCTTGCGTAGAAATCCGTGGGTTCAGAGAAGATGCCCATGACCTGGTGAAAAGGTGCTTTGGTTACTTGTCCTTTGCTGGTGGAAGGTCTCCCATCAGCAGATGTGTGCAGCTGGGCTTGGACTGAAAAGCTCTTCTGGCCGAGGGAGCACTGGAGTGGTTTGGCAAAGAGATTGAAGGCTCCTGGTCTACCAGAGAGCTTTGTTGCTGCCTGCCTGGCTGCATGGAGAGGTGACTTGTTAGGAAAGCCTGGAGCATCCAAGTACTTCTCAGTTTCCCCATTAATGCTCAAGTCTCAGGAAAGCTTTTCTTCATGGCCTTGGCATGTCAGTTTTATAGGAGAACCTTGGAAAATGTGTTGCTGTGGGGAAAAATGGACCTGGCCACCATTCCTCCTCTCTGACACTTTGGTAGCGTGGTGGGAAGCTGTGATCGTGCTGCAAGCTGGCCATGGGCTTTGGCCACTGGTTTGCTCAGCACAAAATACAGATGACTGGAAACATCTGATATTCCTCTCCTGTAAATGATTTAAAACGAGACACTGCTGGGATGAGGCAGTGGCCAAGTTGCCCACGTGTTCCCACCAGTCCATTTTCTGATCCAGTGATGCAGGGAAGCAAGTAAAGGGTGAGCCCAGTATTTGGGCTCTCTTCAGCTCTGCAGACTGCAGAAGGAGAGGTGGGAGTGACCATGCCTTCTCCAAAACACTTCTTACTGGAGGATGTGCTCCTTGAACTCAGGAAGAAGTGCCATGCCACCGTCTCTTGCAGTCTGGCACGACGAGGAGAGGCAACATTAGGAATGCTGAGACAGGGAGAAGGCAGGAGGGGGATGGAGTGGGGCAGTGGCATGCATGAGGGGCTTTAGCATCAGGCATCATTTGCAGAATGAACTTCAATTAAATTGAAAATGCAGTGTATCATTCACCCCATCTCCCCACAGCCCCATTCCAATATCCATGTTATTCACTTGGCTGATTCCTCACTCCCAGGGTGCAATAGCAAGAGCCGGGCTGGCCCCAGGACACACGGACGTGGCTGTTAATGTTTAACGGAGAGGGATTCCCATGTTGATACCGACAGCACAGGGACCGCTGATGGCTCTGCTGAGCAGTGGGTGGGTAAATATTTGTGCTGTGCTGCTGCCGTGTCCTGGATGTGCTCCTGCCCCAGAAGCTGCTCAGCCACGGGGGTGAAAACCCACAAAAGCCTATTGATAGCCTGGGGAAATGCATTAATTGAGTGTGATTTCATTAACTCACACATTAAATTTGACTGAGCACAGCTGCTCAGCCAGGGTATGGTGCCAAGCAGTGCTTGCCCTCTACACCTCTGCTGGCATCAGGTCTGTAGAGCTGTAAAGTGACTCTTAAAAGGCTTTAGGTCTGCTTTTAAACCCTCAGCTCTGTTGCTGGATCTGAGTCGCACTCGGTGTCTGGATTTCATAGCTGGGATGCAGCAGAGCCAGCTCAGCAGGGTGCATGTGGATGCCAGGTAGTCTGCAGGGGTGAAACTGTGCCCCCCACACGCCCATGGGCATTATGTGCCCACTGAAGTGCCTTATGCCAGGGCCTCGTCCACCTGGGATGGCCAAAATCTTGGTGCTTTTGCTCTGATCTCAAGTCCACCAGAGGTTACAGCTGTGCAATATCACAGTAAAGCCAAAACACCAAAACTTATTAGATCAGATTGAACCTATGGTTTGTGTCACTCACCTTATAGTCAGCTGGGGTCTCTGAGACCACCGTCTCACCCAGCCTATGGTGTGGAGCAACCAGGAACAGCCTTCTCCCGGCTATTAAATAACTATGTGGTTGGGAGTGATGGGAGTCTGGCAGGGGGAGAAGGGGCAGAGAAGCTTTTCAGCTTTGCTCTTGCACATTTAAATCACTCTCCTAAAACTTTCAGCACCTTTTATGCATTAGAGCTTCATTTTCCAGGAGCTTGAGGGTGGTGTTTGAAAGTCAGGACCTGAAGCAGAGATGTGAGTGTGGCTGTGGAGGCTTGGGGCTGTTGCTGTGCAGGGCAGAGCAGGACAGGGCTGGAGAGGAGCCTAATGTCTGGGAGAGGGAGGTGATGGTTGGATGCCTCTGAGATGGTGTTTTGGGGAGCATGAGCAGAAAGCGGGTTTATCCTCAATAAACCGTGTAGCAGAGCCTGTATGTGCGATCTCCTGTTCCCAGTGCAGTCGGGGCTGTGTGGGCACTATTTGCTTTTAAATCTCCAGGACACTGCCTTGATTCAGCAGTGCTGTCTGTCTAAACCAGTGCTAATTAATGGGAGACCCTGCTGGGGGTTTCCTAGGGGCTCTGGCAGTTACTGATGGGTGCCGGGGCTGCTTCCAGCGCAGGAGGAAGATGATGCTGATCCGTGGGCTGATTGAGGGGTAAATGACTGCTGATTGCAGCCTCTTGCTATTCCAGACAGCAATCCTCTCTTGTCTGCCTTTTGATGAGTACTTCTTTTGAAGGTACTACAGAAATGTGCAGATGTATCCTTCACATCTCCTTCCCCGCAAGCCTGCAGGCGATGCATCCGTGGGTGCCCTTTGCTATCTAAAAATACGCCCAGCAGCGTCTGGCTGTGTGATACAGCGCCAGAGCCAGACAAGACTTGTCAGGTGCAATGGTTGAAACCCTTCTGGAGCAGGGGGTGCTCGTAATGGTTTCCTTCCCATCTATCTCCCTGTTGTGTTAACCCCCCAGATCACCAGCGTGGTTTTAAAACGGTTATGGGGGTGAGCAGAGGGAAGCCGTGGGGTGGTGCTGGCTGGATGCTGGAGCTGGTGTTCACCATGGCAATGCAAAAGGTCTCTGTGAGCATCTCTTGTCAGCCTCCGCAAACCAGGCTGCAGCATGCAGCTTTGCCACCTCCTCCTATTGCTCCTGTTACTATTTATGTTATTTCTGTGATGGAAACCTTACCTGCCCTCTTCACAGATTAAGACACAGCTGTTTCCTCTGGACTGCTTCCCCTGCCTGCAAACCTGACCCCTTTTCAGTGCTAAAACACCACTCAAACCCCTGCCAACACCTCTGCAGTGCCCTGGCTGCCCATCCCCTGCCAGTCACACAGGCTGGGAGCGGGCAGGAAAAGTGCTGTAACCTCTGGTTGCTGTGGGTTACACAGCACCTCTTTTAAAGCAACATGGAAAAATAAAGGGCCTGGAGTGACTTTTATATTTTTTCCTTTTACTTTTTTTTTTTTTTTTAACAAGAAAGCTGCTATTGTAAAAGTAGGAATTGTTTTGTAGCCATGAGTGGCTGGAAACAAAGAGGCCCCTATCAGGCCAAACCACCAGTGCCTGGGGTGGATGCTTCCAGGTTTTTCAGTAAATGAGCCTGGGTGGCATTTCTGAGCACAGGAGTCCATTTTCTGAACAAACCAGAAGGTTTTGGCTCTCTGGAAAGCCTGTGACATTGGATGTCTCAAAAAGAGATGAAGGATGCTCAGCCTTTGAACATCGTCTTTGGTGCTGGCTCAAAGTAGGTGCCACACTTCACCTTGGTTTCTGGAATAGTCATCTCAGGGAGGTTTCTGTTGAGGTTCTTCATGCGTTCTAGTGGTTGCACCTCCTGCCAGAGGAGCTCAGTGCCTCAACAGAGACATCTGGGACATCTGTTTAGCTCTTGATTTTCTTTGAAACCCTTCAGGAATGCTGAGGGGTCTCCAGGATGGGCTCTGGGAAAGGCGCTGAGGGCACTAGCCTAGCAAATGCAGTATCTGCAATTCTCTGTGCAGCTGTGGGGCCATGGGGAGGTTGCTTTGACCTCAGAAGTATTCACGCAGGAGGTGTTTGCTTTGAACCTCCTGCTTTGATTTGCCCAACCCTGTAGAATGTGGAGGTGAGAAAACCCACCAAGGTGTCTTGGTGCTAAACCTGCTGTCAACGTGCTTCACTAAGCTTGACCTTTTTGGTTTGGCTCTAAGCTTGCATCTGGGGATACTGGGCTGCGTGGGGATGTCTCTATGGTGGGGTGCCCTTTTATAGTTAACAATAATTAATAATAACAGTCAATTAAATAAAACACTAATAACACTAAAACTCACTGCGTTAAGGAAATGGCTGGTACCCAGATCTGTGGCATCTCTGGTGCTGAGTGACGCCACCCAATTCCTTCAGCATCTGTTGCTTCCCTCTCCTGGAGAGCATCTCAACCAACCAGAGGAAAATCAGGCTTCCTCCTGGCTGCTCCCGACAGGCAATTGCAGCCGGGAAAATGCATTCACCACACCAATTTTATTTATTTATTATGTTACTTTTTGGCCTCAACCTGGGTCATAAATAATGATTAAGCAGAAACAAGCGTCGCCAAAGTGCTGCCTTGGCTGGGGTCAGGCACCGCTCTTGCTCCAGCTGGATGGGCTGTGCTAGGAGGGGGCAATGGGGTCTGGGACAGCTTGGGGAGAGGGGGATTTGTATTGTGGTTTAGGTTTTGGGGGGTTGTTGCTTTCACTGTAGCACTAAGAAACTGGAAGGAAGTTTGAAAGGCAAAACTCACTAATGGAGCATGTGGGACTTGTACTGCTCCCAGGGGCTTTATTACTGAGCTGCCACACTGCCAGTGCCTGGAGCAGAGCTGAGAGCCCAGTAGTGTACATGGCAAGCTGGTGGCCAAGAGCTGGGAAGGGGTGGCAGGGGCAGCTGGATGGATCCTGCCCCACAGAGGCTTTCCAGGGCAGCCGGGGCAGGAGTGGAAAGCTGGACCTGGCTCCTTCTCTGCTCCAAGAAAAACACAGCCACCTTCTTAGGAACTGGCTCGGCATCGCTCCTCTCCAATGGAAAAAAAGAGCTGGAGGAGGTGAACATGTAAAAGGCTGGAGAGAGGTGGAAGGATTCAGGAACAGCCAGGAGCTGGGGGTGACCAGAGAGGGGGCTGAGCCCAGTGCACTGCTGGGATGGTGCTGGCTGGTGGGTCTCCATGCTGGGCACATGGGTTATACCAACAGATCACTGCCTGATGCTCTGTCTCCACCTTTCCCTCTTGCAGATGTTCATTATGGAGAAGGTGGAGGGCACCCAGTGCAGCTTGCACGAGTTCAGCATCACCGGCTCCACCTATGCCCCTGAAGGACAGATGTGAGTGTGGGTCCCCTCTGCTTCACGGGTAACACAGGGTAGCCCTGCATTGGCAGCAGGGTCAGGGGGGAGACAGAAGGGTCAAGCTTGTGCCTATGGCTGGGGAACCCCAGGCTTGCAGTTGATGGGTGATTGCCCTTTGCTGTGGGTAAAAGCCAAGGCAACTGCTTCCCCATCCCTCATGGTTAGTCCCTGCCCAACACAATGTGGAGGGCATACACCCCATTTCTGCCTGCTGCCCTCCTGCTGCTCAGCAGAGGGGCTCCCACATGCTTGTCTCTCCCTTTGTTCACAATAGAATCATAGAATAGTTAGGGTTGGAAAGGACCTTAAGATCATCCAGTTCCAACCCCCCTGCCATGGGCAGGGACACCTCCCACTAAACCATGCCACCCAAGGCTTTGTCCCACCTGGCCTTGAACACCACCAGGGATGGAGCATTCACAGCTTCCCTGGGCAACCCATTCCAGTGCCTCACCACCCTAACAGGAAAGAATTTCCTTCTTATATCCAATCTAAACTTCCCCTGTTTCAGTTTGAACCCGTTACCCCTTGTCCTATCACTACAGTCCCTAATGAAGAGTCCCTCCCCAGCATCCCTATAGGCCCCCTTCAGATACTGGAAGGCTGCTATGAGGTCTCCATCACCTTCTCTTCTCCAGGCTGAACAGCCCCAACTTCTCAGCCTGCCTTCATATGGGAGGTGCTCCAGTCCCCTGATCATCATAATATATCATCATGATCCAACAAGCCTGATTCTGAAACAGGGAAGATGGCAAGTGTGGGAATAGCGATGAGCGAGGCTTTTCACAGTACGTGCTCATTCTCCAAGTTTCTGAAGCCTGCATGTTTTCAGTATTGGCTGGCAAGTGTTGCCCCTGCTTCAAGCAGGACCCAGGGCCAGCTTGCAAACGGCTGCAAACCCTGGCAGAAAAGCACTCCCCAAACCCCATGGGCTCAGCAGGGACGGCCGAGGTGGCTGCTGTGCCCAGACACCATCCTACTGGTGTCAGGATGAGTTTTTGAGGGAGATGGGGGCTTTTCCCTGGTGTGTTATTACACACGTGGGGTTTTCTGCCGTTGAGTTTATTTATTCCCCTCCTTTGAAAGGAGGTGATGCTCCCCAGGGTGAGGAAGGAGGAAGCTCAGCCAGCGGTTGAAGCACTCTTTGCTCCCTTTGCTGTGTGATCCCAGACACGTTCTTCACTATGGTCCCTTCTGCTCTGCGGAGCAATGACCCAGGCTCAGACTTAATTTCATGAATATTTATAGAACCAATTTGATCCTTGGCTGGGAATCTTCATTACAAAGTGAGGCAGGACATGGGCTGGTATCAGTCTGCGTTTCAGTCCAAGGAGGAGGACTGAGGGGATGAACTCTGAAGCTCAGTGCCCCTTTCCTCTGGGACTGCCTGCAGGGAGGCTCCACGTCTGCAACAATTCCTGTTGCTTTTGAGTTTTGCTTCAGCCCTGTTCTTGTATCATGCATTGAGGGTGATGTGAGGGCTCACTTAAGTGTCCCAGAGAGAACCCCCCCATTCCCCTAAGGCTGGTGGCACTGAAATGATCGTTTTGCTTTAGCCTGGCCTCAGCATGGCAGATATTACTTGCTTGACCTAGGTTTTGCTCACATCCCTGCACAGCACCCATCCAGCAGCACCTTTGCTGATGCTTTTCCCAGCTCTGTGCAGGCACAGCCGATAATCAGGACGTATTCCCCCATCCCTTCCCAGCAATACTCAGGGGATCACACACAGCAAAAGCCATCCTTGGAATTTCCACCTTCCAAAACATGACAACCTTGGCCAGAGGATCTGCAGGCTCTTCCTTCCACCCCCTGCCTTTCCCGTGCCCATGACCAGGGCTGGGCAGCATCCTTTGGGCAGGAGGCAGTGGCTCTGCCCTGCCCGTTGTCAGCCCATTGCAGCTTCTTGTCCCTCAGCAAACAGGGCTTTCAGATTTCCTTGGCCGCTCCCTGTTTTCCGCTCCTGAGCTGTTACAAGGGCTCCAAAATGTTCTTTCCATTGGGAACCAGCAGTGGAATAAACTGATCCTAATAAATGCCTGACAAATTATTTTTCCAGCAAGCAGATGACCTGGCTGGGTTTATGCAGCTTTAACCTGCAGTTACCTCTCCTGGAACTGGGATCATTTGTTGTTTCCCCTGCAAACCACCGCTCCTATTTCTGCCACTGGGCAAGCGGCAGCATCCAGCTTTGCCTGGTGTGTTCAGGGCTGCTCCTTTTCCAGCGATGTTTGTGCTCCTTTACATAGCAAAGAGCTGCTATTTGGGAAGCAAAGGCCACAGTCTGCCACTTGCTTGGAAGCAGCCACAGCGATGCAGCTGTTAAATTTGTCTGCTGCTCTTAAATGCTCCCTTGGGTGCCCTTCAGCTCACCAGAACACAAAGCAGCATCAAGGGGAGGAGAAGGGACTTGCTGCCGGTCCTACAGCTCGCCTGGATCCCCAGCAACTGGAGATCCCCAGGGGAGTGGACGTTAACATGGAATTTGAATTCCTTTACTCCTTTTCTGTCCATCATCTTCATCATCAGCCTTTTGGCAGCCCCTGCTTTCAGGTCTAATGCTGTTTTGGGCTCTTCAGCAACCCCTGTTATTCTGGGGCCAATTCTAGAGTTTATTCGCCTCCTATGATATTTTATTTGCAACTGAGTCCTGCCGTGTTTTGGTAAAGCACAAAATATGAATGCAAGTGTTTATTGCCAAGCCTGAGGCTTTAACGGAGCTCTTTCTCCCACTTATCAGAAAACATTACAAAGGATATATAGGAGAGAGGAGGCCACAGAGGTGCTTCGAGGGCTGGAGCAGCTCTGCTCTGGAGCCAGGCTGAGAGAGCTGGGCTGGGTCAGCCTGGAGAAGAGAAGGCTCCTTAAGGGAAGACCTTAGAGCAGCTCCAGGGCCTGAAGGGGCTGCAGGAAAGCTGGAGAGGGGCTTGGGACAAGGGATGTAGGGACAGGACAAAGGAATGGTTTTAACCTGCCAGAGGGGAGACTGAGGTGAGCTCTTAGGCAGAAGCTCTTCCCTGTGAGGGTGCTGAGGCGCTGGCACAGGGTGCCCAGAGAAGCTGTGGCTGCCCCATCCGTGGCAGTGTTCAAGGCCAGGCTGGACACAGGGGCTTGGAGCAAGCTGCTCTAGTGGAAGGTGTCCCTGCCTGTGGCAGTGGGTTGACACTGGGTGAGCTATCAGGCCCCTTCCAACCCAAACCAGGCTGTGATTCTATGCTCATTTGACCATGCGAGCTGGTGTGAGGTTTAGGTGTTGTTTCCTCCCCGCAGCCTGAAGGACGAGCAGCCGGTGCAGTGCGGGCAGTACGACGGGCTGGTGGAGCTGGCCACCATCTGCGCCCTCTGCAACGACTCCTCGCTGGACTACAACGAGGTGCGGGGGCACTGGGGCAGTGTGGGGGACAGGGGATGCTTTTCCTTGAGCCTTGGGCCACTTTAGGGCAAAGCCAGCGGAGGTGTGTCCTTTGGGATGCCCATCCTTGGCTTCCCTTCATTGCAGGGTGATGCTCTGGGAGCCCCAGGGTGGTGCAGTGGGTGGCAGCATCCTTGGTCAGTGCAGCAGGTAGGGGACGTGCTCTAAAGCTTAAGTTTTGGTTTTTTTTTGTATGTTTTCTAGTCAAAAAAAGTCTATGAGAAGGTGGGGGAAGCCACTGAAACAGCCCTGACGTGCCTGGTGGAGAAGATGAATGTCTTCAACACTGACATCAGCAAACTGTCCAAGGTGGAGCGAGCCAACGCCTGCAATTCGGTGAGTGGGGTGCAGCCCCTGTGAGCCCCAGTGCTGGGGGACGAGAGGGAGAGGAAGGCTTCCGGATGACTGTTCTTTGAGCAGTGACCATTGCAGTGATCTAAGGACTGACCTGCCACAGGGTGAAATTCCCTGGCTCACAAGGGGCCTGAGCTGGTTTTGAAGCAGGCAGGGAAATGACCCTGGGGGGTGATGCCAGGGCTGGGGGGACAAATCTGGGTTCACATGGGGCTTTGGACCAGGTGATTCCCAAGGCTCAAACCCAGTTTAGTCCCTGCTCATCTGGGAGAGACCCCCTCGACAATGTCCAGAGCTCTGGAGGCAGAGGTTTGGAGTTTTATAGCTCCACAGCAAATCTTTAGGTGCCCAGTTTGCACTGAGCAGTTGTCCTCCACAGCATGAACCAAACCCCTGCCTGAACAAGGCTTGCTCTTTGGAAGCACCTATTTCTGATGTGAAAATACCCCGTGCTGGCTTCTCCTGGGCTCAGTGTAAACCACAACGTGGCTGTTCCCTTACTCCAGCTCTCCAGTATCTCCCTGTCCTCCCGGGGAAAACACACTTTATTTCATGTCTGGATTTACTCAGCTTTGGTATCATGCTGTTAGATCTCATAATGTCTTTGCTTGCTCGAAGGAAGGGCTCCCTGTTCTGGCATTTCCTCCCCAGATAGGCCAGAGCAGGTCATAATAAATCCCCTGCCTCCTTTCTGATAAGGGAGATGGAATTTCCTAGCCATATATCAGTCCAGCAGCTGCTTGGTTACGTGTACTCATCACTGCACTGCCTCTCGGGCTGGGGTCGGTCACTGGAGCTTCTCTCCTTACTCTTGTGTTATGCAGTGACAGAACACCCTTCCTTGGAGTTTCCTGGCAGCAATTCTTCACTGCTTCTTGCTTGTGCTCTCAGTGCCTCTGTGATTTGAAATCTCCAATGGGATTTTGGGGTTTCCACAGCAGCTGCTCCCAGGTGTCCTTGCTGATGTGCTGTGTGTGTGCAGTACAGTGGGGACAGCACTGCTTTTATGGGCACAGCACCCACTGTAGTCACTGCACTCATGCCATGTGCTGGGTTTGGCCTTTGGGAGCTGCTTGGTGTTTGCCTGGAAGATCCACAGATAGTGCTGGCATTTTGCATGGACAAATTCACTTCACCCATCTACCTCCCCAGCTCCTGCTCACAGCCTCGCTGCAGTAGGAGCATCCTTTTAACTTTGAACTTGCAAGGTTTTACTCCAAAAGGAGGAGGTTTTTTTGCCCTTTCACTGATGTATTTACACGTAAGTTGCTGTAAAAGTCCTGTTCAAGAAACTGGTTGTGTCCCTGTCACAAGCAAGACCTTCCTGGCAACAAAATGTAATTGTATAAGCTGTAAGGTTGGCATCAACATCCTCACTGCCCTCTCCGGAAAATACTTTGTATTGGACCCAGATGTCCTGCTCATTCAATGGCTTTTTTGGGGCGAGACGTGTCCTTCCAGGAGGGGAGCTGTGATGCCATCATGGATGAGAGAAGGAGTCTGGTTGAGGAGGATTGGCTGCTACTGTGCTGAGCATTTGGCTCCCGAAGTATTTAACTAGTAGCGATGGTAGAGCCTGGTTTGTGAGATGGGTTTAGGAGTGTTGAGGTGCAGGAGCCTGTCTGTGGGCACTGCCTGTGCCCATGGGTCCACGTGTTGGGGCAGCCCCTGCTCTGCCATCACCCTGCAAACCTGTAGGTACCGTGTGAGGGAACGATTGTTACTGCTTAGCTGGAAATTAGCACGTCCTGAAATGAGCTTGATTAGAGCCTCAGCTGCTGTTAATGTGATGGATTGTTAGATGGAGAGCACCGGCTGCCGTGTCCCTGTCACATCCCAGCTCAGCCCTGTGCTGTCCCCGCAGGTGATCAAGCAGCTGATGAAGAAGGAATGCACCCTGGAGTTCTCCCGTGACCGCAAGTCCATGTCTGTGTACTGCACACCCACCGGCCCCGGCCACAACTCCACTGGCAGCAAGATGTTTGTCAAGGTAGGGGAGCACCCTCAGCACCCTGCAGGATCCTCCTTCCCCATGCACACCCCAGCAGGATTTTGCCCTTACTGCAATGGGCAGTGATGCTTTGCAGTTTGGCTCCTCCCTTAGCTGTCTGGGGTCCAGGCAGGCTGGTGTGGGCAGGGAGGGGGTGAGTCTTTGCAATAATGGGAGGAGAAATAAGGAAATAAAGTGATTTAGAGGGAGAAAAAGATGCTGAGTGTGCTGGTGCTGGGGCCAGGGGAGAGCTGCCCCAGTGCAAAACTTGCCTTTATTAAAGGCTTGGACCCTCTGGACACCAGAAATGCCCAGAGGGTGATGTCCAGCTTTCCACTGTAACCAGAAATAAAATAGTGTTTTAAAGGGCATTTTCTTCCCAAGAAGAGATGCAGCAGGAATTTCCCCTGGCTGAATCTGAGAAGATTTGTATATTGTTGTTCCCACTGAGAGATCTTCTGGGTGGGTGAACTCTGTCCTCCAGGTCAGGTCAGGACCCTCCCAAACCACAGCATCTGTGCCCTGGCAGTCCGGGATGAGCTTTTTTAAGAGGAGCAATAGAAGGATTTCAAGTTTGATATTAAAAAGAAACTTGAGGGGGTCCTTTGTAAGGTTAGAAGGGGTGGGGTGAGATGCTGTGATGCTAGAGGACAGGCTTTCTTGGATCACAAAGGCATCGCAAGCATCCATTAAGCATTCTGCAGGCAGCAGAGATGCTGTTTTGGCAGCAAAGATTTGTCACCCTGATCCCATCCTGCTCTGAGAGGGGGTCTGTGGTGCGGGAGCATCCTGGAGAGACATGTAGGTTTTGCGGGATCCCCTGCAGAGCAGATCCTGTTGCCTGGGGACCTGATGCAGTGTGCTCGGTCGGAGGCTGCCATCTAGTGCACTGAGCCGCAGCGCCAGGGTCTGCATGCTGGACTTTGGGAGAGATTTCCTTCCCCTTTGCCCAAACTTGGTGCCTTCCCTCCCGCACTCCCTTCGGTGCTGGCAAGAGAAGCTCATCCTCTTGGTTCGCTCCTAAGCCCTCCTCCTCTCCCCAGGGTGCCCCGGAGAGCGTGATCGAGCGCTGCACCCATGTCCGTGTGGGCACCACCAAGGTGCCGTTGACAGCCCCGGTGCGGGAGAAGATCCTGGGCAGGATCCGGGACTGGGGCATGGGCATTGACACGCTGCGCTGCCTGGCCCTGGCCACGCACGACTCGCCTGTCCGCAGGGAGACCATGCAGCTGCACGACTCCGCTGCCTTCGTCCACTACGAGGTACGGCACTGGGGGCTTTCTCCAGGAGATTTTTCCCTTATTCCCAAAGATTTCCCACCGACTTCCAGCTGTCCCAGCAGTGTTTTCCGTCTGGCTTCTCTGGGCAGCAGGCAGTGCAATGGCTCAGCTCTGCTAATGGGTTCAGAGCTCTATTGCAGTTGTCCCAGAGCCAACAGCCCCATGCCAGTGGGAATCAGTCCCAGGGGGTGACTGCTGAGAGGGGCCTGGGAACCACCAAGAGGCACAGGGAGGAGGGGAGTGAAGCAAACCAGTGTGAGGAGTGGCAGCGTGGCTGGGATCATCCCATCGCGTTGGGTTATAGGGTGCATCCATGCAGCTGCTGGTAGAAACCTCATGAAAGTTTCCTCCTGGGGAAATCCCCATGTCTGGGGTGGTTTCACAGTGGAGAGGGAAGCGGCAGCATCCTGGGAAGGATTAGTGTGGATCTGGGGCTGTTTTCCCTCACCCAGAACAACCTGACCTTTGTGGGCTGCGTGGGGATGCTGGACCCTCCCCGCAAGGAGGTCACCTCCTCCATCGAGATGTGCCGCAAAGCCGGCATCCGTGTCATCATGATCACCGGTGACAACAAGGGCACGGCGGTGGCCATCTGCCGCAGGATCAGCATCTTCTCCGAGACTGAGGACGTGGCTGGCAAAGCCTACACAGGCCGGGAGTTTGATGAGCTGTCTCCCGAGGCGCAGCGGCAGGCGTGTCGCGATGCCCGCTGCTTCGCCCGTGTGGAGCCAGCGCACAAGTCCCGCATCGTCGAGTACCTGCAGTCCTTCCATGAGATCACCGCCATGGTGAGTCCTCCAGGGGCACCCCACCACCTCCTGGGCCCTTCCTCTCTGCCCGGTCTAGTCCTTTGCACCCCATTAATCATGGCTTCATGCAGACTGGCGATGGTGTCAACGATGCTCCAGCCCTGAAGAAAGCAGAGATTGGCATCGCCATGGGGTCGGGCACCGCCGTTGCCAAGTCAGCCGCGGAGATGGTGCTGTCTGATGACAACTTCTCCACCATCGTGTCAGCTGTCGAGGAGGGCCGGGCTATTTACAACAACATGAAGCAGTTCATCCGCTATCTCATCTCCTCCAACGTCGGGGAAGTCGTTTGGTGAGAGTCCCCCACACTGGGCACCACACCAGGGGGAAAAGGAGCTGGAACAAATGACCTGCAGTCCTGTGCATATTCCCTACTCCTGCCATCGTGTGATGGCCAGAACTAACCCTGGGTACCAAATGAAGCAGCCATGCCTTGTCTCATTCCCCATGGGCAAGGGGACTTTTCTGTTGTAGTTTTATAGTCATGCCACCTCCCAGGAACTGGTTAGTTAATCCATTGCCTATTTAAGCCCAGTGTCTGAGATAGGTGCAGATATCTGTGCACAGGCTGTTGCCACCAGGTCACACCACTGCACTTTGCATCGGGTCCTGAGTAGCTGCCCCATCCCTCACAGTAAACCAGTGCCGTCCTCAGCAACATGGGCACAGCCTGGGGATCGCTTGGGCATCCTTCACCCTTTTGTTTCAGGAGGGGTGTTTGTGCTGGGAACTGGAACCCACGTGGCCATGGGGATATAAGTGGTTGGGTTTTAACTGCAAAGCAAACTTTAATAGCAACAGGAACAGTTTTTAGCTGCAAAATTCAGTCCTGGACTTCTGGTTCCTGACTCAGGGGCTGCGGGTTCATCTGCAGGGCTTTGGGTGAATATTGAGTTTGGGGTATTTGGATCCAGTGTAGCTGCTTGCTCTCCCCTTACACAACACAGACACTTTCTCTGGCTTGTCTAATCTGGCATCTCTGGTTTTTACCCTGCAGCATCTTCCTTACAGCCATCCTGGGCCTCCCCGAGGCCCTCATCCCCGTGCAGCTGCTGTGGGTGAACCTGGTGACGGACGGGCTGCCAGCCACTGCACTGGGCTTCAACCCCCCCGACCTGGACATCATGGACAAGCAGCCCCGCAACCCCAAGGAGCCCCTCATCAGCGGCTGGCTCTTCTTCCGCTACCTGGCTGTCGGAGGTGAGCCCCTGTGGGCACCGTGAGCAGAGGATGAGGATGGGCACGGGGTGCCATGGGGCAGGGGGCCCCTTGCTGGGTGCTGGGGGTAAGGGTGTCTCTCTTGGCTGCAGTGTACGTGGGCCTGGCCACAGTGGGCGCAGCGACTTGGTGGTTCCTGTACGACGCTGAGGGACCACAGGTCTCCTTCCATCAGCTGGTGAGTTGGGAGGGGAATGGGCTGACCTGTTGAGCAGATGGGTGAGGGCATGGATTCAGGCATTGGGATATTTCCTCCACCTTTCTTCCATGGTTGCGCAACGCTCGCAGATTCCTGTTGGAAAAGACAAAAAATAAAAGCAAATTCTCTCCCTCAGGCTCGATTCCAGCCTTGCTCTTGCCAGTGACCAGCATGGTGGGCAAAACAATTCAAACAAGCTGAAAATAGCTCCTGTAGCTGATCCCACATTGAAAAGGATTGATTTTTCATTCCTGTAGGTCCAAACAAGATGGTGTGAAAGCGGGTGCCATCACAACAGCATGCAATGGAAGGTGTATTTTTGGTGGAGACGTGTGTGTGCTCAAACACTTATTAACTGCCCATGAAAATCCCTAAGCCCCTACCTAGCCATAACCCTGTAGCCCCAACCACAGCAGAAGCTGGCTCACTTTAGGCAGTTCTATCAGTTGCTCTGCACTGTGGGATATTTAACAGCAACCCTCATAATGAAGGTTCATCATGTACCCCCAACCAGTTGACGTGTTCCTCCTCTTTCCTGCCTTCCCTATGCTGCTGCTCTGCAGTGTATTTACCAGCTGTTTCCTGTGCCGACAGAGGAACTTCATGAGGTGCACTGAGGACAACCCCATCTTTGAAGGAATTGACTGTGAGATCTTTGAGTCCCGATACCCGACCACGATGGCTCTGTCTGTGCTGGTGACAATCGAAATGTGCAACGCTCTGAACAGGTAGTGTGGCCACAGGGTTGCTCTGAACGTGCTGGGCATGACCCATTTAGTGCAGGTCCTCTTTGAGCACCTGTTGGTAAGCTGGAGGCTTTGCTTTGACTCAAAAGAGCCACTTGGAGCATCCTCACAGGGGTACCCTGGGTTTGCTGTAGATAAACTCCTCCAAGGCAGTGTGCTGTTGCTGACAATGGTGGAGGAAGGACTGGATCCACATCTATTAGTGGTTTGAGTCTGTTAATGACCGGTCCTAATCCATGCATGGCTGGTTGTGTTGGGATTTGTGTCCAGATCCAGTTCACAGAAAAGCCTGAAAAGGGACAGTCTGGAAGAGAAGGGCTATAGTGTACAGCCTTGCACCTTGGGGAGCAATGGGAACACCCAGCTTGGGCAGGAACGGGAGGTTGCTGGGGTTAACCCTGTCCCCTTGCTTTCACAGTGTCTCTGAGAACCAGTCACTGCTGCGGATGCCACCATGGCTCAACATCTGGCTGCTGGGAGCCATCGTCATGTCCATGGCTCTGCACTTCCTCATCCTCTACGTCAAGCCCATGCCTGTGAGTGTCTTCTGCAACCTTTGTGCACAGCCCAGAGGCTCCTGCTGTGGGCTAGGACAGCTCTGGAGCAATCTTTGGGGCTGGAAGCTTCTGGGATGGTTGTCCCCAGCACACACCCTCAGGACCAGGTCATGAACCAACACGAGGAGTGGGAATCATCCTGCCCCAGAGAGCTTTTACCCTAAGTCAGAAGCTCTCTGTATAGGTAATGTAAAGGGGTGCAAATACCTCCAGAAGGTTGTTCAGCCTCTTCCAGAGGCATCACCCCCCTTTGCAGTCCAAGGCTGGCGATGCCTTGGTTGATGCCTGAGGGTGCTTAAGATGAAGCGTGTCACTGTGCCCAGGCGGTTGCATGGTCTGTTATGCCCTGCTGAGCCGCTGTAAGCACATGAACATACAGTCCTAGCTTGTTCCTCACTTTACCCATCTGCAGGAGAGGCCATTTTTGATTCATCTCTTGGCCAAGAGCCACCTTGGGATCATGACAGACCTTGAAGAAATCCTGCTTTTTGGGTTGTCTGGATCCTCTGTCCTTGTAATCCCTCCTAGAGAGGAATGACCCCCCTCAGCTTGTGCCATACAACAACCTGACCCTTAACTAAAAACTCCCACCTCCTTCCCTACTGACATATGCAATCCTTTGCATCTTGCAGCTCATCTTCCAGGTAACCCCCCTGAGCTGGCCACAGTGGGTGGTTGTAATGAAAATCTCCCTGCCTGTTATCCTGCTGGATGAAGGACTCAAGTACCTTTCCCGCAACCACCTGGATGGTGAGCATGGTCTGCAGCACACTGGGTTATGCTTTGCTTGGGGTTCGTGGTGACTTCATGCTTACCTCTTCTGCTCGTGTGGTGTCTGCTACTGCATATTCATCTCCCTTTGCTGTGAAAAAGGGACTTCTTCTCTTACCCCCTTTCCTGCCTGGCAGAGCAGTTGGTACTTACATCAGCTTGAAATACTCCCTTAGGAGCTGGAGCACTAGATAAATCTGCCATGTGTGTTTATTCAGCTCCTCTTGAAACTGGGAACTGATCCCTTCAAACAACAAATCAAACACGGGTTTCTAACAGGAATCCCTCCTTCCCCCCCCCAGCCTTCCGCCATCCTTATCTTGTGTTTGCTACTTCTATGTTAAGATCAGTTGAGAGCTTAACACCTTATAAACTGGTTTTAATGGAGCTGCCCTTTGCCAGCACCTCAGGATTCAGCTCATGGCATGCACAGAGGAGAAGCAGCTCCTGTGACGCAGGGGCAGCGGTTCCTGTGTGCTCCCAGGCTCCGCACTTTAAATCACAGCATGTGCTTGGGCAGCCCTCCAAAGAGATGGTATCATCTCGCATCCCTTGCAAAAGATGTTGCTGTAGGTGATATCTCGGTGCTCTTTCCCCTCTCCAGAGGGGAATAAAACAGGTTTTATTCATTCTTTAGGGTATGCTTACCCTGACAGTGATAGCAGGGGGAAGAAGGGCAGGAGAAACACTGCCCTTGCACGGGGAAGATGCAGTGGCTCTGGAAGGCAGATGAATAACCTGATGGACTAGATGTCCGTCCACAGCATCACCTTGCTCAAACCTTTTTCACCCCCTAGCAAACCTCTTTTTTTACCTTCACCCTTTAATAATGAGCCAGGAAAACTGTGCAAAGCCACTCTTGCCTTTCAGGGCTGAAGGCAGGTCCATCCAGCCCTGGCAGGGAGGGATATGGGGCATTGTAAGAGCTCTGTTTGGTGTCTCATGGAGCAGAACCATGCAAAAAGTTGGAAATATGGGATGGGGAATTACTGCAAGTAGGAGATGATTGTAAACTGGCCACCCTTCCCATCAGTGGGCCACAGCTCACATCAGCCTTCCTTTCTGTGGCAAGCTGGTGCATAACTGCAGTGATTGCTCAGAGGAGCCTTCGCTGAGACATGGAGGTGCAACTGTCACAGACTGAGGTGTTTTGCATCACCCAGGTCTGGTTTATCATGTGATTACCAGCCTTTAGCAACAACTTCATGGCACTGCTCTGGGCTGGGATGTAGGAGAACTGCTTAATTCCTGGCTGTTGCATCCCATGCATGCCCCCAGTGTTTGCTTCACCATCTGTGATCTGGGGATGAGTCTTTCTCCCACACTTTGCATTTGTCTATAAAAACTCAGTGCTGTTGGAGGGGAAGGGCTTTTCTTTGGCTCTGCCAGCACAGCTTGAGCAAGCAGGGTTTCTGGCAGGCAGATGATCCTTTCTGGTCCCATAATACGAGGTCACTGTTTCCTCCTCTGATACCATGCTCCCAGCATGAGCTGCCCTCATCCCCATGGCCATGATGCCGCTGATGCTCACAGGTCGCTCTGTATCTCATCCAGCAAAGGTTTCCTGTGCAGCTATTCAATCATGGCTAAGGGCAAAATGACATTTAAAGCATCACATTTGAAAGAAATAATTGAAATCTGCATCTGCCAAATTCCTCTGGGCTTTGAAAAGCAAACAGAAAACAAGGTCCAAAAGCCACTTTTAAGTGTGGTGTTGTGATTTTTTTTTGCCAGGCATTCTCAGGACAGTAAGACACAAGTGGAGCGGGGAGCACCAGTTGAAAACCTGCAGGACTCCAGAGCAAGGGTTGGCTTTCTTATGTGTTCATCCCTGAGTGCTGTATCCCTGTGCTTCCTCCAAAGTCTTGCTTATGTATGGTGGGAATCTGCTTGGAACGTGGGTGAATGTGGCTTGGAAAACCAGCAAATACCAGAACCCAGGGACCCTGTACCCAGACAGGTTCCTTTCCCTCCATGGTTTGCCTCAAAATAAGGTCTAAAAAGCCCATGAAGCAGCTGATCCTATGGCAGTTTTGCCCAGGGGCCAGGCACCCACTTGGTGTCCGCAAGGCAATGCTTGGGGTTGGTCCTCCACGTGGGACCTTCTGAGGGATGGCCAAGGGTGTTCAGTTGAGGGATGCCAATGTATAGCTGTGAGTTGTGCTGATTCAGGTTTTGCATGGAAAAGTTTCTCCTTTGATCAGATTTAGATAAGTTGTGTTTCCATTGTGCTGGATTTTCATTGTCCTTGAAGTGGCAGAAAGCTGCGGCTCTTCAGTTTTCACCCTGGTCTCAGTGCTTTACATTCCTCTCCCCACCACCCCAGTCATTTCCAGCCTCTCATCTTGCATGCTTTGCATATATTGCTGCCTTCATCCATCTCTGGCTACTCTGAGGTTTCTGCTGTCTTAGTTTTGGGACACAATGTGAGTGTGGAACAGCAGTTGAAAGGGCACGGCTGAACTAGGCTGGCTCAGTGCAAGCCACAGATGTTCTGGTCAGGAGCATGGAGATGTTCTCCAGGGGTCTGTCACACATGCTGGCAGGCTCAGAAGGGCTGACCCCCCTCAAGGACCTCTTGCACTAATACTTCTAACATTTGTCATGCTCTGTGCATTGAAATGTGTTGTTCCTTCTGAGCCCCATGGTGTGCAGGAGGCAGGTTTCCAGGCATCTGTGCCAAGACCTTGCATGAGTCTCTTTTCTGAGTGGTTCTCAAAAGATGCCAAACCCACACAAGACACTGAGCTAACGCCGGTGCTTGTGTATCTACATGCACCATCAGCCTGCTGCCATGGCCACCCCGCTCCCCTCCTTCCTTCCTGCACCATCCCTGGTCCTCCTCATCTTCACCATCTCAGAGCAAACCCATCACAGGCATCAGTGGTGGCACTCTGGTATCTTCACTTGTTTTCAGGCCCTGCCTGGCTCCTTGGACTTCACCGTCCTTACCTGTGCCATGGGAAAAGCAGGGGCACGACAAGAAGCAGATGCTTCCTGCCACACAACTGCCTGGGCAGCAGCAGTGTCCCTGAAAATGGGAAGTTTTGATGCAGAGTCGTTGTCAGCTTTATGCTGTAACCTCCTCCCAGAGGAGAGCAGCTGGCAGCGGTGGCTGTATGGTGACAGCTGCATCCCGCTCCCTGCCAAGGCCAGCTGGGGCTCCGCATCCCTCCGGGACAGCCCACAATGTGCAGGGACCACAGTCTGTGTGTCCCATCACAAAACTCCTTCAGCACATAGAGAAGAGGAACTGCTCCCCCTCATCTGCCCCACGCACCACACCTGGGGATGAGAGCACCCCCCAAAACTCCCATGGGAGTGCAGTGCTGCAGCCGCCCTCTTTCCCTGCGCCAGAGGCAGGAGCATCCCTCTTCCCGGAGCGGCAGAGAGCCGCAGCCTGTGGCCATGGCTTGCCCTTGTAGGGTAATCTCTGCGTGGAGCTACCTTGGCTGGGTGCTGGCGCCAGGGGAGGAATGCGTCCCCATGGGCCAAGTCGTTTGCTTGAGCTATGGGATGCTCGGAAGGAGAGTGGCAGCTGCACCTTTCAGTGCTGGAATCTCCCCAGGCAGGATCATACAGCTCTGCTGCCTTGCTTTTTCACTATTCTTCGTGTTTTCCCCTCGCTCCTGTGTTTTGTGTGTGTGCCACGCTTTAGAAATGGGAGAGGGAAGGTGTTGGAGTTGCTGCCCTGGTATTGAGAAGGGATGGCAGGAGGATTTCCCTTTTGGTCCTCTCCCAGGGTCTGGGCTGAGCCCTGGTGCTGTGGGGCAGATGTGCAGTTCTCAGAGCTATGAGGGCTGCAGCATTTCCTTTGGAGGGCAGTGATCCAGGCTGGTGGCTGGAGCCTGAATCCCTTCAGCATCACTTTCTACAGGAACCTGTTAAGAGGGTCAAAGGCAATAAGGAAAAACCTCCCCAAAAGCCTTGTCTGTCCCTGTGGGGAGCAGATTCTGTAGCACATGAGCTTGTGTTGTTTGGTTGCAAGTTTTCAAGAGCTGAAGGGCTGTGACACCCCTGAGAATTTGGTGTGAGGTAGGGTCCAGGTGGATCACAACCATCTGCAACCATCACAGCCATCTGCAACCATCACACCTGCAAATGGGTCCCCGCATCCCCGATACTCTCGTCACCCGTGTGTGGAGACGAGAGCCACACTGGCATGTAGGGACCTGCATCCTATTAAAGCTCCAGGGGTGCCAGTTCTCATGGAAAGACCCAACTTCCTCTGTGCCAGGGCGTGCTTAGAGGCATGAGAGTGACATTCTGAAGAGCATCTACTGTGGTTAAAGGCTCGCTGTTGGTGCTGGAGCTGTGTCCCCATCCTGCCCCTGCCCACCATACAGCACAGCCACAGTGTGAGCTCTCAGGGAAGCAAATAACCACCTGCCTGTCACCAGGCGGGGACTGTTCAGCTCCTGGAGTTGCTAAAGAGACACCCTTCAACACAGAGGAGATTAATTTTGATGACTGCAGTGAGGTTTAATACACTGTGGTCGCCAGCATCCCTGCGACCAAATAGCATCCAGAGGGATGCAACCGTTGCAGCACTCAGTTCTATCTCAGGACACGAGGGCTGTGCTCTCCAGCCAGCACTGGAAGGAAACTTTGGCTGAAGTTGCACAAAAGCTGTTTTCCCCCTTCTCTCTGCCCTGTTATTTATTAATTCCCCTGGAAGCCTGTTGGCATCAGGCTTGGCAGCAGGCGTGGAGCCTCGCTGGTAACCCCAGGCAGGACCCCTATTTATCAAGAGCACAGTAAAGGCGCTGCTCTGCGAGATGTGTTTGGTGATGTGTGCAGTGATGAAAGACAGAGAAATATGGTCGAAAGATTCATGATAAGTGATTTTTTTTCTAACTCTTCTCAGAAAGTGCTGCCTTGTGGGTATTTTTTAAAGGAAAAAAAGACTATTCCGGGCAGACAGAGCTGCCCACAGGGTCTTTCCCAGTCCTGGGCTGAAGTGTAGCCACTGCCTCAGGGCAGGGGACACTGCTGTCAACTGCTTGAAAACTGCAGATCTAATTGGTGCGAGTCAAGCCCTGGCAGGGATTTCAGAGCTGCTCACACTGAGCTCAAGCTGAACACTGTAGCTTTCCTTCAGGCCATGTGTTGGTTGTTGCCTTCTATCCATCAGTAGGGTGGGAGAAGAGAGGAGGGCAGCCCTGAGGCTGGGACAGTGAGTGACACAAGGAGATTGGTCCTTGCTAGTTCTTCTGCAGATATATATGGATGTAAATACATCTAAAATATATCTGCTGGGTGTAAGTGGTGCTAGCCCATGGAACGGTATCCATCTATCCTGCTGCAGTAGGGATTGGTGGTGGGATGCAGTGAGCTTCCCCCTCTCTGCACTGCTTGCTTCCCTGGGTGCTGCCTGATGCTCTTGTTAGGAGCAGTACGAGGGATCTCTGCCTGCTCTCCTTCCTGCTGTTCCTCCCTGCCTGGCTCTGACCCGTCCCTTTTCCTGCCTTCATAAGTGTGCCAAGCCCTTCCTCACCTGGGGACTGGCATCCTCCTCCTTGTGCAGCCCAAGCAGGTGGGGCAGCTCATAGAGATGGGATGCCAGCTCCCTTCTGGGACAAAACGAGGGAGCCGGGTTGGTTTTGAAGCCTTACCGATACTTTTTCTCCTTTTCTCGTTGTCCTTCACTTTAGGAGAAGAGCACAAGAAATGAATGACACGAAGGAAACGCTCCTCACTAAAGGATCCCTCGCTTGTAACTCGGACTGAAGCCTTGCATGTGTGCCCCTCGCTAGAGACCAGCAGGACATGCATGTGTCCGACTACCAGACAAATGCGGGTGAATCGTCGAAAAGAAAAATCCTGATTTTGTTTTGTTCTGTAGCTTTCTTTTTCCTGTACATAGGAGTGCAGTTACTGGGCAGCTGGTGTAGGGTTTGGGGACGGAGCTGTGCAGACCTGGGTCATCATAACACGGTTCCTTGGGAGTTTGTTCCTGCAGAATTTGAGGCCCTCTTTCCAATTCTCACCCTGCTGCGGTGAGCTCAGGCCGAGGTGCCCTTCATGGGAGATTGAGGGGGGAACCCGGGGTTTTAGGTGATACACTGAGTGTGGATGGGAGGCTGCATCCCCCATCGGGGTGGCATGCAGAAGGGCAGCTCCTGGAGTTGGGAAGGGTAGGGCAGGGAGGCGAGATGGCCATGGGTTGGGATCACTGCCCCTCGATGGTGTCCGTGGTGTCGGTGGGTGCTGTGTTCAGCTCCAGTGGCCACAGTGCCTGCAGGCTGCAGCAGGTCCACATCACTTCGCAGTGTGACCAGTGGTGGTGTGGATCTCATGGACGTGTGTTTCTATGTCGAGATAGGGTGCATGTCTTGGAAGGTGAAGTTTTCCCTATTTATCATGCTGTCCTGTTTGATCCCTGTGTTGTAGAAAGCCCCACACCTTCTCAGGCTTATCTGACACCAAAGCATGATGTAGTCTTGTCTATTCTCCCCTGTCCAGCATCTTGTGAGATCCCAGCTGCACTGTTTAAACTGTAGCCCTCTTCCTCATAGGGGCAATTATTTAAAGCAAGGCATGTTCCATCCCTGGAAGTGTTCAAGACCAGGCTGGACAGGCCCTTGAGCTACCTAGTCTAGTATGAGGTGTCCCTGCCCATGGCAGGGGGTTGGAACTGGGTGATCTTAAGGTCCTTTCCAACCCAAACCATTCTATGATGCTATGGGGATGACTGACTGTGCATTCCTCATGTCTACTGCTTCCTCCTGGTCATATTTTCTTTCCTCAGATGATTTTTAACTGTTTCCTTAGCAGGAGTAGTGCTTAAATCCTTAGGAGCACATCTATGAGTTCTTGTTCTCTGCTTTTGGAAAGCATCCCTGTCTTGCACAGGGCATCCTTGACACCAGTGATCCGCCTTCGAGACAGGAATGAATGTATGCTTGTACATAATGTAGTTCTTCTCTGTGAGCAGTGTTTGTCATGGCATCCCTTTTTATAAGGCACCAACTCTATTTTATCCTCTCGGGGCTTCTCTGCAGCAGGAGCGACACAGGCTGCAGTGAGAGTTTGTGGATCAGGAATGGATTTTGGGATCCAGTAAGTTGACCTTTCTCCATTGAGCTGGAGAAAGAGATAGTGGGGAGCTGATAGCTGAGAAGCTGATAGTGGGTGATTTCTTCTCCAGATCTCTAAATCTTCCCTTCTGTTTTCCTGATGTTCCCTTATGATCTGTCCTGATGATATTTAGTTAGCCAGACCCTTTCCTTTCTCTTAATTCCAGCAGCAGCACTAGAGCCAGGGTTTTACATAGCATTTGGCTCCTTTGCTGTTGGCTTTTTTCTTTCACTTTTTGCCTCTTGAGAGCTTCCAGTGCTTTGCTGTTCCTCTTTCACTTGGGCAAGAGCTACTTTTCCTCTGTACAGTAGGTGCCAAATATCATCCCTCCTTTCCTTTCTCCATCACCAGCATTGAAGATGAGCAGAGCCCCCCAGACCAATGGGAATGTACAGAATTGTTATACTACTGAGCTGATTTTATTGTACAGAAAACCTTGCATGAAATGTCGTTACTGTATTTAATATATAATGTATTCAAGGAATTTTAATATGGAGCTCTTTAAAAAGATCTTTATAGATACTCTGTGGTTAGAAGATTGTTGCTGATTTTTAATATTATTATACTTTGTCTTGAAGAAAGTTTTATTTTTCAAATGTGTTCTGTCTAATGGATTTAATTGGTGATCCCATGGGGCTACCAGTTCCTCCTTAAAGATTTCCACCATGGATGAGACTCACCCTGGTGCAGAGAACCAGGGCATGACCCAGGTACTGATTAAACCTTCGAAACAGGGCTTTAGTAAGACTAAGGCTATAGATGTGTGATTTGCCCTTCCCCACAAGGGTGGAATTCACCTTTTTAGAACATATCAGTGCAGGGAAAGAACCAGTGGGAATTTAAACCAGTACCAACTCAATGACTTCAGAACAAATTGCTTCTGTGTTTCCCTGAGGCTGAAAACCAGTTTGGGAGTGGCTGGACTGGATTCAGAGCATCCCAGCCCCATTCATAGGGTCCTGCAGGGCTTTCAGGTGCCCATTGGCATCTCCCTGGGATATGGTGGTCTCAGTCCATTGTGCCTACGGGGACTTGCTTGGTCCATCTGTTCTGTATTGCACCTCCTGAGTTACACCGGTTTCCCTGGGCTTAAGGTCTTGTGTAGGATTATTAATTTTACCCAAGCATGTATGTGTGTGGAGGAGTTCCTTGTGTAAAGGTCCCCCTAATAAATACTGAGTAATGGATGGGAGTCTCTAATACAAAGAAACCTAAAAGGGGAAACAAAAATGAAACAAGAGTTCTGCTTCAGAGCAGAGATGAAAGAGTGAAATCCTAACTTGCTTACACATTCCTGCTGGTAACTTGTGTGCTCTCACCTGACAGCAGAGAGCTGGAGGAATCGGGCATCCTTCTGAACCCGCTAACAGAGCAGCCATTTGAAGAGATGCTGAGTTTGTTACCTTGCTGTTGGCAGAGATGCCAAGCTGCTGCTGTTTTGTCGTTGATGGAGGTGCCAGGCTGCTGCAAGCCTGGGCAGCGTCAGTCTCTTGGTGCAGTCGTTGGGTTCCAATGGTGAGTTCCCAAACCCCAAGCCATCGCTGGCAAGCAACCAGAGCTGTGTCCCAGCCAAAGGCTGCTTCTTTCCAGCAGCAAACTGCATTTGCCTGTGTATTGTAAACTTCTAGAAAATACCTGGGAAATAGTGCAGGAAACCTCTGCTAAGGCTCAGGAGGCATCCCCCTTGCTAACAGGGAGCATTTAACACATCCCCATTTCCCATTCGGAATGGTTGACCACATCTCTCTTTTCCCCCCTGTCCTTTAATTACTTGGAATACAGTTTCACTCCATACTTTTTGATTACAGAGGCTTATAGTTCAAGTACTTTAATGAAATAGGAAAATAGATCTAATTGTTTTCCCTTTATGCTTCAATGAAGGGTCAGGATAAATCACGGAGTAGTTATTTATTGCATGTATGCCACCAGCAGCATGCTGGGCTATTTTACAGGCTGGAGCATGTTCTTGTGCAGACTTGGGAGATCCCAGAGCTGAGACCATTGCTTTGGGATCAGGTCTTGTGTCTTACCAAGGCATCTGACTGTGTGCAATACAAGGGACATAAACACTGGGTGGCTGTTTTGCCCAAGAGCTAGTTAAAGCAGCTTAGAGACAAAGCCTCCAGGACCCTTGCTTTTTTTACACCAGAGTTTAGGAATTACTTCCTTTTTAGTCTTATTTTGATAGTGCTGCCTGGAATATTCAAAGTTTTTAAACAAAACTTAGGGTTTTCCAACAAGACCTTTAGCATTGGTGGGCTGTTGTGACAGATCCTCCACATGCAAGAAGCAGCAATGCAAGATGCATGGTGGAGGACACACCATGGTGGCAGCGTGTGGTTGTCCATGTGCACTTTAAACTCCTTTCTCAGGGGCTAGGCACTGTGCTGGGTTACAGCCAAGGCAGGAAGCAATGGTCCCATGTCCCTGGGTCAGCTTTGGGCAGCAGCAGTGGAAAGTCTTTTGTGCTGTTTTGGGACATCATGTCATTGTGGCCAGTCACTGGATGAGCTTTTCTCCCTGTGTGATCCTATCAGGAGGCACATTGGGAAAGGGAAAAAAGAGATGCTACTCAGAGCAAAACAGTGTTGCATCCTATGTTTTGTTTCTCTCATGTGGCCACTGCACAGCTCAGGGTCTGGATGAGGTTTTTTATGTGTGTGTTTCAGACTTTGGCACTGTGAAGTTGTTGTATGTGTGTTTCTGATGTTCTGCTCAGCCAAGGCTGGATGGTACCACCAGGCACTGGAGAAGTCAGGAGGGGCTGGGGGACTTCATTCCTTAAGAGGATCAAATCTGGCACTGAGCCGGAGTCTCTGCTCACAGTGTGGATGGCAGAAGTAGCCAGAGGAGCAACAGGAAAGCTCAGCAGCAATTTTGGGTCACTCTTTTGCAGGTCAGGTTGATAGTGCTGATTCCCAGGTGAGTCCTGCTCCACCAAAACTCATCAAAGAATTGCTGTGCAAGGGCTCAGGCTAATGCTGTCCCAACTGGTGGAGATGTTCCTGAGGTTCAGTGACCGGGGCATCACATCAAACACACAGCAGTCCCCAGTGCCAGCCCCTAAGACTTGTGATTTTTGGTCCATACCTTGTATAAATGATGCCAGAGATTCAGTTGTCCCTGTTCAGTCCTACCTGGCCTTTCCTCCCCATGCTTCTGAAGTGGCAATTTCTGGCAGGGCTTCTCCCTGGAGAGGAGACAGCCCATCCTTTTGGGATGAAGGAGAAAGGCTTCACCCTGTGCAGAGGCTGCGTGGCACAGTTCGGGTTAGGGTTTGCAGGGCTGCAGTGAGGAAGGCAAATTGTGCTCCATGGACCTGTCCTGTTGGTGTCATTCAGCTTTCGGTATGAGAGGGGCATTAAATGAGCCTGAATCTGTGTGTGCCTGGAGTGATGAGGACATGGGTACCGCTGGCTGGTGTCCGATGTGGGTCAGTTTGGGTGCTTGGGACCAAGAGGAGGTCCTTAGCTGCCAGTGGCCTTGGTCTGGGAATACGCTGAATTTATATATGTGAGATGCCTGAACAGCCAAATCTAGAAATCTCTGAGTTTGTGCTTCGTAGTGAAAGGTAAATCATTGTGTCTTGGGGATGGGGTGGGAGGGTGTTATTTGAGGGGTGAAACTGAAAGAAACAGCTTTCCTATTTTATTACACGAGAGATATTTTTCCACTAAATTACCACTTCCTAAACTGTGTCCTGTGTCCGACTGTAAATACCCAGGTGTGCCATGAAGGCGTGGGAAGGTTCCTCGTGGTCACATCCGTACGATCCACTCTGTTCACACAATATCGGGCTGATTTGTTTTATACTCATAAAATTACAGAAATAAAAGCAATTTTACTGGACGTCTCTGGGGGTTTATGTTGGGTTTCTTTGTTGCTTTATGAATTATTTGGTTTTTGCCTTTCTTTGTGGCCGATTTGGGGGACGTTTGGGAGCCCATGGAGCTGTACGGGAGTGCCTGAGGGCATTCTTCAGCCGTAAAAGGAGCTGTGCTCACCAGAACAGGATTTCTTGTGGCTTTTCAGAGCAGCCAAACTAGAAATGGAGCTGAGCTTGTCTCTGGCATGGGACAAAGGCGAAATGGAAGGAGTGGCATGATATGACTGTTGGGAATTCTTTAAAGTACCAGCTAATTTGCTCTCAGGGCACAAGAATACAAATAACAGTGCTAATTTTGACTGGATCCAGAATAGTCCTCACCTTATCTCCCCCAGCTGAGAGAGGTTTAAATAAGCCCTGCAATGACCTCCATAAGAAATAATTATGAAATAAGTAATAATTAAATAACTTGGCCTCCTCTGAGGGTGGCACTGGGCCTCCAGGCTGTGTGTTTCCATCTCCACATCGCCCAGAGCTCTGCCCATGGTCACGTTTTGAGTGGAAAATCCTGATGCAACAGCAGGTTGTGTTTTGGAGCAAATCTGGGTTCATGGTAACATATGCTCATGGTGTGCTTTTGCTAGGAGGTAGCCCTATGTGCCCCTTCCCAATGGTACAAGCAGAAGAAAGGGGCTGCATAGGGTAGCCCAAAACCTTTGTAACCCAAAGGGGGTTACAAAAAGGGATGTGGGATACGCAGGCAAGTGTGAATACTGGTAAAAGGCCATTGCTTGGCCTCTTCCTGAGCTGGGCTCCAGTGCTGGTGCATGATGCTTACCACAGCCATGGCAGTGGTGGTCCTCTACCAGCCACTGCTGAGGATGCAGCGCTGTCTCAGCACGTAGCAGTGAAGGTAAAACCCCTCCACATTCCCCATCTGATGGTTCATTGCTCCCTGGACCACTGGGCACCATCACCACTGGGGCTATGCATTCAGAAAACGGATGTTACCCCCAAAACCCCACCCCAGTGCTCCCTGTACCCCATGGCACTGTTCAGCTGCCCCACAGGATGTGCCTGCCATGCTGCCAGCAGATGCAATGGGCAGCCCCAGCATCGCAGGTTTATGTGTTTGCTTTGGCGTTGGCTGAACCACAGCCGAGGTATTTCCAGGGTGACGTGTTGCTGCAGCAACAAGGGATGGAAATGCTGCTGCTGTGGGGTGAGTACCACCAAAAACATCTGCCTGCGCCGGGCTGTCGCAGCGCGGGCCGGGCACAGAGCGGAGCCAGCGCTGCTGGGAAGGAGCGAAGAGAGGTCAAGGACAAGTTAAAATTGGAAAGAAAACTGAACATGCTGTTTTGTAGGACCTTGCTTGCTCTCATCTGCCAATGTTTTTCCACACTCCCCTTCCCATCGCCAGCAGGGCAGCGTGAGCATCTCCTTTGGCTCACGGGGGCTGTGGTGGCCAAAGAGCCACTTAACTTTCAGGGGCTCTTTTTGGCAACCTCAACCACAGCAGGTCCCCTTCACACCCGTCCTCATATTTCAAGTCTCCTTGCCACCGTGGTGTTCCTCCCATCCGCAGCTTTGCAGCGTGCTGCACATTTTTGTGCTGAAATTCAGAGCTCGGTGTTGCACGCTGCCAAGCATGAGTCTGGGTTGTGTAATGAGCTTCGTCTATTATAGTTGTAATTTCCCCCTCCCCCAAGGAGGTTTTGGAGCCATCTCTGAGGGCTTGGAAAGACCTGGGAGCATTTATACCTACCACAGCTTCACTTTCCTGGGTGCGGGAGGGCTCAAGCCCCAGGCAGAGGCTTTCAGACCACCCTCTTTGTGCTCCTCCATGCTCTGGCTCTGGGTCCCAGCAAGGATGCCCTCGCATTTCCAAATGCCTCATTTAAAAACGCCATTTTTTGCATTTTTCTCTTGACAGCCCCAAGCAGAGGTTGAGTTTGTTGAAGGGGCAGGGGGAGGAGCTGCATTTGCAGCCATGGATGGAGCCCTGCGTAGCCCTGCGAAGCGCTGCCAAGGATCCCTCGGTGGGTCACCAGCCCTTGATGCCCTTGGGTCTGACCCAGCTGGAGCTGAAGGAGATGCCGGATGAGGCCAACCCGGTGCTGGGGACCAGGCAGTGCCAGCTGACTCAGGAGAGCATTTGGGCAAACAGGTCCTGGGGCTTTGCAACCCTGGGCACTAACACAGAGGCTTTAGGGCCTCATTTGCTGTTGCTGCTTCCACTTTCCCATAGGCAGCAGAGCAAGATGGGCTGATTCCCTTATCTCTGCCTGGTTTTGCCCTCTGTGCCCCCATGTTGTCCCACTCCCACCCTGTTTGGTCCCACATTTGCATGCTGCTCGGGTCCAGCCCAGCTCAGCGCTCTCTGTGCCCAGGACCTGCTGCAGCCGATCTCAAGCTGCTGCTGCTGCTCCTCCAGCAGCATCCTCAGTGTTGGCACTGAGCACACCCCCAGGGGGCTTGATAGGGACCAAGAGATGCAAAGTTGTTCAGAGGAAATGACTGTGGGTGTATCGACAGCATCCTACAAGCTTGTATCTGCAGGACTCCAGCAGCCCCAGGGTCACAGTTGCTGTGCAGGGGGTTGCACCAGACACAGTATAAAAATGCTGATAGAAGCATCTTTTTCCACTAATTCTATTTTTCATTTACGTGTTACAACAATATATTTATTATCACCACAGGTGATTGCAAACAGAAAGAGCTGGCATCAGGACAGCCCAGTGCCTGAGCTGCAGCAGCATCACACCCCATGAACTCAGCATCTCCTGGCAGGTAATGTCACAGAGCCCAAGCAGAGCACTTCCCCACAGTAACCACATGGTTAGTATGCTGTTACTGCTGCTGTGTGATAGCGTGGTAGCATGTGAAGCCACTATGTTTTTTTCTCAACATTTGGGTGCCATGGCCAAGAGAGTGCCCGTGTCAGGTGCTAATAGCAGCCAAGAGAAGACCTAGGCCCCATGGGTGCTCCTGCGCTGGGGTCTCCTGCTCCCCACATCACCACAGACACACCCGTGGGGTCCGGCCCCGCTCACCAGCTGCAACGTGGCTCCAAGAGGTACTATAATGGGAGATGCATATTATCTCCCAATGGAAAGTATTTTAGCTAAATCCATGCTATAACCATTTTATTGACTCCAAGTACCAGAGTGAAGGTTAGAAGTGACTCTTTTACAAGTCATTTTGCTGTTAAATTTAGCTGTCCTATTTTCATTATCCCCATGGCTTTGGCAAGGGTGAGCAGCCTTCCCTAAAAGGCCTCGTTTCATACAGTAAGTTATTTGCTTCTCTCCTGACAGATATCTAAGCTTATAAGGTTTGTCTGCTCTGCTCAATAGCAGTATCAGCCTTCAATCTTATATGATTAGCATCAGCATTTCATATTTGCCTTTGGCTCCCCATTTGACAGCTTTCCACGTTGCTGAGGCCTGGGGCATTGGGATGTCACGTCACTTGCAAAGTGGGATCATCTGATTTTGATTCCCAAGCTTCATGGTACACCCAAAAGACTCAGCTAAATGGTTCATCAGCTTTTCCCCCTATTTTCCCTATTGCCCAACAAAGATAATTGATTTGTTCCATTCATTTTGTGGTTGTCAAGTCCGTAAAATACTGAGTTGAAAGGTCAATATGATGCTCAGTGATGGGCAATTGAACATGGGAGGTGATGATGTTAAATATTCCAGAAGGGACATTTATCCCAGCAGGTTAAACTTTTCCATATTTCCAATAACATTTCCCCCTGCAGAGAGGGACCTTGTGTCAGACTCGATGGCTGCAGACACCAGTGCATCCTTCAAAGTCACGGGAAGCAGCAGATGAACTGGGACTCATGGGATGGATTCTTGTCCTTCTGGGGAGTGCTGAAGCTTCTGGGCTCCGGGCTTTTGGGGCAAAACTTTCTGTTTCCTCCAGAAACAGCCCTCCTCAGCCCAGTGCTCCCCAGCAAAGAGCGCACCCCTGTGAGGCTACCCGCAAAGCTTCCCACTGCAATGATGTTGCCCCCCAGATTTCAGTCTGGCACACAGAAATCCAGCTCCTTTCTCAGTGCTATCCCCTTGAAGCAGTGCCTGCACCACCCTGCTGAGCATCTCTCGCTGTGACCCGGCCCTGCTCAAGGCTCAGGAAATGCTGGGAATACTGAAAATGCTTCCAAACGTGCCCAGCCCAGCCCCTGGGATCCAGCCAAGCCCCAGCCAGGGAGCCCCACTGCGGGAAGGGGCTTTGGCTTCGCATTGCTGGGCTGGGGCTTCTGTGCCCACTCCCTCCCCTTTCCCAACCCTTTTACTGGGGCAGCCCTTGGGGGACGGAGGAGGACATGGGTTAGGGACATACACAGGAGACCCACAGCCTGAGGTGGCTGCCGGGGCAGGAAAGGTGATACCCTCTCCCAGGACCTCCTCCATCTCCACCATCCCATGGTTGCCTTGTGGTCCCTGCTTGCCTCGAGCCCTGCCTGTAGCCCCTCCATCCCCAGGGATGGACCCTGCCCGGATGAGGGTGCATCCCCCATGGTCAGATAGCTCTGTCCCTGTGGCATGTGGTTGCCCTGCACCCTCCCGCACCCTGTCCCACCCCCAGGCCATGTAGGGCACCCAGCCCAGAGCTTATAGGAAGAGGAAACCCCATCCCTGCGCAGAGGAGGAAACCCGACAGCCCATATGTGCACAGAGCACCACAGATAGCGTTTTATCCGCTGCCTTCTCCCTCCTGTCTGCAAGCACAGGACTCGCTCCAGTGGCAGCAGGCACGGCCTGCCCCACGGCACTGTGAACAGCGGGGCTGGCACGAGGCTGCAGCACAGCCCTGGCACAACCATGGGGCAGAAGTGCATGGAGAAGGTGTCCTCCTTCCTCTTTGAGTATGACACCCCCCGGATGGTGCTGGTGAGGAACAAGAAGGTGGGACTGACCTTCCGGTTGATCCAGCTCATCGTCCTGGCATACATCATCGGGTAAGGCTCCCCCGTGCCTGCTTTCCCCCAAGTTAATGCTTTGCTACCGGGTTCAAGAGCAGCAAAGAGGCTCCTCCATCCCCTCTAACCCAATGCAGGGGGAGTTATTGCTGATGGCAACACATCCCTCTGGACGCAGCCACTCCTGCGCAGCCCAGTGTCCTACCGTGGGTCTTCCAGATGGATGCTTGGTCCCCACATACTCTCCAGAAGCTGCTGTGTGTGCAGGCTGGAGGTTCAGTCCGTTCCCAGCCTTGCTCCGCGCTCCGGGGCCCCGTCTCCTCGCTGAGGCACATCCAAACGCAGCTCGAGCTGCTGGACAGTGGCCTGAGAATCTGTTGTTATTTTTATTTTCATCTCTGTGAAGTGAGAGGCCGCTGGGGCCAGCGCAGTGATTTGTGAGACCCAAGCGGCTGCAGACAGCACCATAAATCTCCCTGTCCACCGCCCGGCCGGGGAGGCAGGGCCAGTACAGCGGCTGGGGCCGGGATGGAGCCTTGCTCCACATGCATGGGCTGGTTTTGCTTGCGGGAGGCAGCTCCGAGAGCAGTCACGGTGCAAGAGCAGCTGCTTAAAACAGGCAGAGCGGAGGAAGCGGGGACAGAGCCCCGTGGGGATGTGGATGTGTATCCTTGGGTGCCCTGGGGCTGCTGCTCCTGCCGCGGCACTTCGGTCCTTGTTCCCTCAGTGTTGGGCAATGCACTGTGCTGTGGTTAATAACAGCCTTTGCTGTGCCTCCACAGCTGCTGTGGGCTCGGTACCCTTCCATCAGGAAGGGCCCCACAGCAGGAGGCTATGAACTGGTCAAATTGAGTGTTTTAAGGGTGGAGGCTGCCTAGTCAGTCCGGAGGAGAGGCAGCAGCTCCCAGGGCTCAGTGCAAGTAGGTAGCTGTAGGGAGTAGTGGTGCCCGTTCCTGCTTTTAGTACAGATCCCCTGGAAAGGGGGAAATCTTCCCACTGCAGGACTTGTGTGTCGCTCTGACCCTGCTCACCAGTGCTTTGACTCACAAGGATAACCCTCATCCTGAACTGCTGCCAAACCAAGACCTCAAGGATGTTCCATTGTAAAGGGTTTTGCACTGGCCCAGACTGGTGTTACTGGGAGCAGGACTGGCTCTCCTAAGTCCAGCAAACCTGGCCAGGGGGGATGCTCCTGCGGGTGGGGAACCAGCAGAGACTGTTACTCAAAGCACATCTTCCCAAGGAAATGCAGCTTAAGCAACCCAACTGAAAGGAGACAGGAGAGAGGAGAAAGGGAACCAGCCTGGGGGTGACAGCCAGGGGCAGAGGGGAGGAGGTTGGCATAAAGCTGCTGTAATTTGGGGGGGGGTCTGGCTCCGCTAGCAAGGAGCTGTCTGTGCGTGTGGCTGCCCACAGCCCCACCAGCCATTGGCATGCCCTCACTGCTCAAAGCCCTGCTCTGGTTCCCTGCCTGCACTGAGCCACCATGGTGGAGATTTTATCTTGGCAAGCAGGTTTGGCAGCAGATACTGATTTATTCACACTTCCCCCAGCTCTGGTCCCCCTTCGTAGGGGATGCTGGTAGGGATGCATGCCGATGGCTGTGCTTGGAGGGATGGGTGGCAGTGCCATCAGTGCAGAGGGGGGACATGGGGCTGATCCTGCTGAAACCTGGTGTTATCCTTGGGGGGCAGCTCTTGTTTCTGCTGACAGGCTGAGATAAGGTGGTATCGCTGCTGGGCTGGATGTCACTCTCTGGCTTTGGTTGCATGAAAACCTCACACGCGAGGAGGCTGTGGGCTGAGCCACAGGATGGGGCCAGTGAAGGAAGAGAGCTTGGTCACTGCCACAGGAGGGGGTGACACCAGGGGACTTTTACTGTCTGGGCAGGGCTGGATGTGGCATTTACAGCATGATGGGGAAATGACACTTTGTTTGCTGTAACCACAGCTGGGGGGGGGGGGGGGGTGCACATCCTGCCCTGCAATGGGGAAGCTGTGCTGCAGTACGGTGCCCAGCTCTGTGCGCCCACCTCTGCCAGGGGAGGATGAGGTGGCAATGGCAGAGGAGAGGAGGCAGATTTAGGGAACCACTCTACCATGGTGCTGCCCAGCTCACAGCCCCCACGGCATCAGGGAAGTTGCCCAGTGTAACCAGTATAACCCAGTATGACACTGCCTTGGCAGAGAAGGACATTGGAGCTGCAGGTCCCAGCTGGGGTGGCAGCAGTGCTGAATTTCTGCTCCCATTCCCAGGTACTGGGGCAGATGCAATCCCTGAGGTCTCTTTGCCTCCTGTCTTGGGATGCCAATGGGGTTGCAAGCCAAAACCCGCCATCACTAGGAGGTCCCCATAACATCCAGCACCCATAGGGCAGACTTCTGGGCATCACCTGGGGTTATTTTCCTCCATCCCCATTGCTCGAGAGCCTGAGAACAGGGGGCTGGCACCACGGGCTGTCCCATGGGCAGTGGGACCGGTGCCCGCGGTGATGGGACAAAAACCAGATCGCTCCTTTTTTAGTGCTGGGAGAGCTCCCCGGAATGGTTGCTTGCCCATGTTTATAGTGTCCCTGAGTCAGAGTTAATCCAACAGCAGCTTGTTTATGTCACAGGTTAAATAGTGTCAGGAGCCTGCTCTAATGGCTTCGTGATGGGTTGGAAAACGCAGGGAGAGCCCTGTGCTGGCCACAGCAGCGTCCCCAACCCTGCTCCTGCAGCCCTCTTGCACTCCATGGTTCCCTTTGTTGTATGGGGAATGGTAGCCCTAGATGTGAGCCATTTCCTGACTTACCCCTGCCTTGGCCCTGGAGCACTGATTTTTGGAGAGTGCCTATGAAATGGATCAGAAGGGTCCAGGTTGCTGAGCCCAGCAACCTGCAAACCCACCACAGGCTTTAATCCTAAATAGCTGATGGCCACACTGCTCCACCAGCCTTCACATGCCCTCAACCACAAACATGTCCCAGCCCTCAGAATAAACCATCCCACTGTGGGTGGAAGTCAGGTCCTGCAGCTACTGCACGCCTCGGGCAAAGGGTGGGAGAGCTCAGCATCACGTCACTCATCCAGCTGGAGGGAATTGGGCAAATAATTGGTGAGACTTGGTAGAAGAAGCTCCAATCCACAGTGATGTGCTGGGACTTGGGGCTCCTGTGGTCAAGCACCAGTGGCCATGCTCATCCCACCACCTTTCCCTGTCCAGGTGGGTTTTCCTCTACGAGAAGGGCTACCAGTCTCAGGACAGCATTGTCAGCTCAGTCTCAGTGAAGCTGAAAGGCCTGACGCTGACCAACGAGAGTGTCATGGGCCCTCACATCTGGGATGTAGTGGATTATGTCTTCCCACCCCAGGTAAGGATGATGGGAGGCTATGGGGGGGCTTGCTTTTGTCCCCACAGCTGCTTTTCTTCATGTGCTGGAGTGCAGAGGGGCTCCTGGGTGTAGGCTTTCCATTGGGCTAACCATGACATGGCATCCCTGTGGTGGAAAGCTGGCTGCTCCTGCCACAAACCTCTGCCCACATACCACCCCTGGGGGCATTTGGTCCTTGGGACCCACCATTGTGCTGGCTGTGAGCTCCTTGGCTGTGTCTCCACAGGGGGACAACTCATTCGTGGTGATGACCAACTTCATTGTCACCCCTGGACAGAAACAAGGAACCTGCCCAGAGGTAAACCTCATAGCTCCCTTCAGTGGCCTCAGCTTCTGCAATGTGGGGGGGGTTGTGGTGATGGCCCTGGGGAAGCAGTTCTGGCATTGCAAGGTTTAGTAAAAGCCTGAGCCTGGCTCCATAGTACCCTTCCTGTTTCATGAAAGCTTTTATTCTGCTGAAAACCAGGAAGCATCCCTTTAAGTTTTCTTCCCTTTATGATGATCAAGCAGAGCAGACTCGAGGCTTAAACAAGAGCATCTGCCTGGAGTTCAAAAAAGAAATCCCCCCTTTCTCCTGCTCATCCCTGGTTGGGAAGCGGTGTATGGATGAGGCTCCGGCTGCAGCAGAGCAGCATTTCCTACAAGGAAAACACTGCCTGGAGAGGCAGGAGGGACCAAGGGGCCAAAACCAGAGGTGTGATGCTGAGGGGTGGCTGCTTTCTCCAAACAGCTGCCGGACGCTGGGCTCTGCGCAAGGGACAGCGACTGCACCAAAGGCAAATACAGCCGCCAGGGACAAGGTATGGCACGAGGCCACCGAGCCTGGCACCGGCAAGGCTGGGGTGTGCCAAGGGTACAGGTTTGGGACCATCAGCTAATGGGGTTTGGGAAGAGCAGCTCCCATATAGAGCCAAGCTGAGAATGTTGGGGCTGTTCAGCCTGGAGAAGAGAAGCAGTGTGGAGACCTCAGAGCAGCTTCCAGTGTCTGAAGGGGCCTTCAAGGATGTTGGAGAGGGACTCTTCATTAGGAACTGTAGTGATGGGACAAGCGGTGATGGGTTCAAACTGAAACAGGGGAAGTTCAGGTTGGAGATAAGGCAGAAGTTCTTCCCTGTGAAGGTAGTGAGGCACTGGCACAGGTTGTCCAAAGAAGTGATAAATGCTCCATCCCTCGCAGTGTTCAAGGCCAGGTTGGACAGAGCCTTGGGCAACATGGTCTAGGGTGAGGTGTCCCTGCCCATGGCAGGGGTTTGGAACTGGATGATTTTAAGGTCCTTTCCAACCCAAACCATTCTATAATTCCTCTTCTGAAAGACATCTGAGCTGCAAAAAAACTCTGCCAGCAGAAGGTTAATCCAGACTAAGCCATTTCCCCCAGACTGGTACCCCATGGTATTGTCTGAGGTGTATTTTAGCAAGAAAACCTCCCAGTTGCTCCCTTGTGCAGCAGTGCAAGAGAAGCCCCTGCCCTAGCTGAGAGGCCACAATTCATTACCCTTTTCATAAATAAATAGGCACCAAAGTGATGGGTATTTTGTGCCTTGGATGTCCATGGCAGGGCTGAAGCTCTGACCAACTCCCACCCATCCCGGTGTGAGGCTGGGATTTCCCAGTGTCCTGGGTGTGAGCAGCTTCCTTCCCCACAGGGCTCATGACAGGCAAGTGTGTGCATTTCAACATCTCTGTGAAGACCTGCGAGATCTTTGGCTGGTGCCCTGTTGAAGTCGATGACCATGTTCCCAGGTAAGGAATGATGTTGTTGCCCCATTTTGAACCCCGGTCCCACCTGAGCTGCACCAGCAGCGCTCAGTGTAGGGCAGAGCAAGATGGGGTTGTCTCCGCTTCCATCCTTCTTTGAGGCTTTCCTGAACCTTGTTGGGATCTTTCACTTAGAAAGGGAAGGGATGAAGGAGATCACCAGTTTTTCTGGGTCCTGCTCATTCCAGTTTGGATGCATCCCCACCAAATGGGGTTTTCCCTACAGGCCAGAGGGCTGAGTGATAGACGCAGGTCAACATTTGTGTTTTTCAGCCCTGCCCTGTTGTCAGAAGCAGAGAAGTTCACTTTGTTCATCAAGAACAGCATCACCTTCCCCAGGTTCAAGGTGTCCAGGTAAGGAGAGGTTTAGGGGATTGCTTCTGCCCGGTTCCCTCAGGGGAAACCATGGGTATATCAGGATGTTTTGGCATAGAGGATGCTGTCCCTCACCAGCGAGCCCAGGACTACTCTATCTGTCCCAGATCAGTTGGTAGCTGTGGTTACAGGAAAGGTTTCTGGAGTCAATGTCTCTTGAGTTACCCTTGCATGATGCACATGAAAATACAGTTTCTCTGAGCCTTCATTTTGATTTTCCCCTTTACTCCCTGAAGATAACAATAAAATACTACATGACACAGTGGGATATGAGCAGCCAGACAAGCTTGGTGCCCAGAAATGAGCAGAGGTCCCTCTTAACATCACAGTTTCCACCTGCTTCTGCAATGGGTTAATGCCTGGAAGGGTTGGCCCCTTCCAGCTAAAGGCACGCATGTAAGAGAATTTGTGATGACACTAGTCAGAGATCTCATTTGGAACAAATTAACAGGAGCTGTTTGTGCTGGAGACAGTGGATTCCTCCTTCTAAGGTGATCACATCCTTGTGCTGTAGCCAAGGTTAAATGTCCTGGCGACCATAATGTTTGGCAAAGCCTTGAGCCGACCTCACACTGCACCCCAAGAGGTGTCGGGGAGAGGGGATCCCCACCAGCAGCAAGGAGAGGTGGCAACCAGGATGAGAGCAGGCGGGAGAGGGGACCTGGGTGGGGACAGCAGGTCCTGGGAGGTGAGGGCAGCCGGGCTGGCTGCTGCTGCAGGGGCTGAGCTGGAGCTGATTGGGGTCACAGGGAAAACTTCCTGCCTTTGGTCGCTGCTGCTAATTAAGCACTGAGCATAAATGATGGGATGGGGTTGAGCAAGGCACAAGTCTTACAAAACCATCTGGGTCAGGGAAGCATCACAGGAAAGCTATTTTTAAGGAAAAGAGCAGAACGGGGTGGAAGGCAAGGCATTGTCCTTTCCTGTTCACCCTTTCTGGAGGAGAGAGCAAAATCCAGCTCAGCGTAAAAGCTGCAGGGTATACTATCCCTGAGCTGTCCCAGCTGAAAATTGTTGGTGCTTGGAGCATTGCCTGGCAGAGCCCATGGATGAGCTGCTATGTGAATGGGAGAGGCAGCTGGGAGAGATGCTGGAGGCCATGGGAGGGTTTGCAAAGCTGAGGAATAAGAGAGGGGGTTGCTAGAAGAGATGAAGAAAGGCAGATGTGCTGGGTTTGGGCAGCAGGCAAAGCAGCAAACTCAAAGCAGAGGTGGAGAACATCTGCAGGAATGTTCCTCCATAGGAACAGTGCAGAAACACTTCCTCCATAGGAGGGGGAAATGAGTTACTTGATGGGGTGGAAGAAACCAGGCAGGGCTGGAGGGAAAGGGTCTCATGAGCATGCTGGTGAGGAGGTCCTGAACTTGACATTACCTGGCTTTAGGTTGGTTGCAATAGTAGCTATAGGTTGGACCAGGGACCTCAGAGATCCTTTCCCACCCAAATTACTGGGTTATTCAGATTCATTCTCTTTTCATTCCCAGGCGCAACTTGGTTGAGAGCGTTACCAAACAGTACCTGAAGAAATGCACCTACCACAAAGTCACTGATTCCTTGTGCCCCGTGTTTGACCTGGGATACATAGTGAAGGAATCGGGTCAGAATTTTACCTTCCTGGCTGTTAAGGTGCTTCAATTTCAAGTGATACTTCTTGCTGACATGGGAAAGGGGACACTGGCGGCGGAAACGTCCCCAAGCTGTTGAGACAGCTCAAGACCTCAAGGACCCATAAGGCAGTGCCAGAAATAGCTCTTAAAGACTATGAATCTCCTTGGACATGGTCTAATATTTAAACCTTTCTTGGAAACTCCCCTGTAAGATTGACAGGATTTGACTTGCTGGCAGTAAATCCAGGGTCGAGTTTGGTTTAATTTGTGCAATGACTAGAGCTGCATGGCAAAATTCCATCCAACCGAGCTTGGAAACCATGGTCAAACATCAGTGGTCATTGCACACTGCAAACTGCTGCCTTTCCCCAGGGACAGGGTGCAGATCAGGAGCAAGAGGGCATGAATTTAGTTGCGTATCGAACATTTAACAAAGAAGCAAGTGCCTCCCCATAGAGTGATGAATAAGGCACAAAGCCAAGGCTGGCCAGAAGGGCTGAGGCAGTGGTGGGGTCCACGTTCCCATGGAGAGCCAGGGCACTTCATAGCATCAAGAAAGGCCACATGTGAAGAGGGAAAGCATTTCTCCATGTGGGCCAGATCCAAGGAGGGGCAACGTAGTAACTCCCCTCTTGGCTGCAGGGTGGAGTGGTGGGCATCACCATAGACTGGAACTGTGACCTTGACTGGCCCGTCCGGCACTGCAAACCCATTTACCAGTTCCATGGCCTTTACAATGATGACAGTAATGTTTCACCAGGCTTCAACTTCAGGTAAGGAGACCCCTGTTAACCCTCCAGGCAGAATTCCGAAGTGACACCTTTGAGGATGCCAGAGCACTCAAGGGAGGGTGGAAGATCAGGTACTGCTCTTCCAAACACAACCTTTGCAGTGCCAGACAGCAGTGCTCCTTTTAGAATGGCATGAGAAAAGTGATAACCCATCCCTTGGCCTCCAAATTACCCCATTGCCTTCTCTGTGACTCTCCTCCCCCTTGCAGACTCTCCTGCTCAGCTGAGCTCTAGAGAAGCCCCTTGAAAGACTGGAGATGGTGCAGGGTCATCTTGCATATCCCCACACTTCAAACCATTCAGCCTCAGTTATGAGCTGCTGACCTAACTGCTGCTTTGTGTGGAGCTGCCACTTGTTCTGAACTAATATCTGCTGTCACATAGCATCTGGGGTCAGTGGGTATCAGCACAAGCAGAAGCTTGAACTCCAACTTGAAGGCAGGGAAACTGAGGCACAAAGGGAGAAGTGCCAACAGCCCAGCTCCTTTAGGGGTTAAGGAGAGGGTCAGGAGCAGGTCTGTGGCAGCACATCCCCAGGTCTTTGTCCTGCTCTGGAGGCCCCGATGCTGTTGGGTTGCAGGGGGCTGTTAGACACCCTGGCAGGCCACTAATGCTCACCATTCAATTGGACAGGTATGCCAAATACTACAAGGAAAATGGGGTGGACAAGAGGACACTCTACAAGGTGTTTGGGATCCGGTTCGACATCCTGGTGAACGGCAAGGTAAGGACGGTCAGGCCCTGGGGTCATCCCTGGATCCCTGGGATGCCTGTACCACATCCTCAGGAAGGTACCATCTCTGTAACACAGCCCTGGGGTCTCGTGGGGCCAGGAGAACCAGCGTGAGTGGTGTACTTGAATGCTGGCCTGATCACAGCAGCCGTGGGGAAGTACCAGGGAAGGGAACATAGAGAGGAAGCCCATTTTACAGGTCGCCTCTATCAGCTGGATTGGTTCCAGAAAACACCATAATGGGTTGGGGGAAACTATGGAAAGTCAAAAACTTTCTGATATTTCCAAAAGCTGAATATTTGCCTTTTTCTATTTTGTCTTTTTCTTCCTTGAGAAAAAGCTTTCCTTGTTGTTTTCCACTGGGAATATTTAAAAGGGATGTGTATGTGTGTCTCTGTGTGTATGTATGTATCTATACATATAAATGTATAAATAAATAGATAAATAATATAGAAAGCAAAGTAATTTCAACTTCTGTCAGCCTAAACCCAACTTACCAGATTTTTGTTTGGCCATAAACTTAAACCCAGCTCTTAGCCAGCTCCTCTTTCTGTGCTGTGGTTATGGTTTGGGCTGTTGCAAAGGCACTTTAGCTGAAGGCCATCTACAGCTCTGGACCCCTTTTATTACCTTTTCCCCTGGGCTGACTGTCACATATCACCTATTTCCTCTGGTTTTATTCAGGCAGGCAAATTTGACATCATCCCGACCATGACCACCATTGGCTCTGGAATTGGTATTTTTGGAGTGGTAAGTTCAGATATTTCCAAGCCTTTCAAATTATTCTCCTTGCCTGTGAAGCAGAAGGGACCCTCATTTGTGGGGCAAACTGGGACACACTGGAAGTACAAGGTGGCATAAGTGATCTGGGAGGGCAGCTCCAACCCTAACTGCTCTTTGATTTAAGGCCTCTGTCCTCTGTGACCTGCTCCTGCTGCATTTTCTCCAAGGACGGGACTATTACAAGCAGAAGAAATTCAAATACGCAGAACAGGAGCCTGTAAGTAACAGCCCTACAGAGGCTTTTGTGGGTGTGTGAGTGGGGATGTGTGCATGACACAACATTCATACTGAGGAGCAACCCGGTGCCTTCCTGACCTAGGGGGAATCCCAAGCCCATGGGACTGTCAGAGACTGGGATCCCTGAACATCCTCTCCAAAAGGAGACATCTCCTGTGTGTGACTCACTGATAACAGCTTTATTCCCTCCCTTTAGGCGCAGATATTCCAATATCTGGTAACACTTGCATTGCTGTAAGGGAAGCAAGGGGAGGCCAGTGCTTTAGTAAGCCGGAAAATGTCCCCTCTTCTGCTTGTTCAGAACACCTTCATGACTGAGGGATGCTTTGCGGCCTTTCAGGCATGAAAACAGCTCCCCTCAAATTCATCTGGAAGCATGTTTATACACTGGGGGTTAGAAGTTGCTATTCGACAATTTTCCTGGCATTAGAATGGGGTGGGTCTGTAAAGGAATCACTGTTTTCTCTCATTTAACCCCCAGTCAAAGTCACATAAGAAGGAAAAGGAGCTGGACAACGCACAGTGAGAGGTGAGTGGTGTTTCCCCAGCCCTGCTAGCATACAGCATATGGGTCTCAGGGCTATCCCAAGGCCCCTGGGAAGGCAGGAGAGCTCCGGGGAAGGCATGGAGGAGATGTGAGCTGTGAGCTGCAGTGTCTGCCCTGGGGTCAGCAGCTCTTCCCAGAGCAGGAAAGAGCACAGGGCAGCACTGTGCAGGATGTGGGATTGACATCACATCTGCAATGGCAGCATCGCTTGAAAAGGGGCAGTGGGGAGCAAGACACCAGAAACCACTGTACACCTTTCTCTCTTGGCAGAATCCACATTGACTGACAGACCTGCACCTTCTTCTTCCTTCTCCTCTCCTAAAACATGGTCATCATCCCCTGTCACCACCCTGCATCAGCTCCAAGACCAGCAGGAGCAGCATCTGACACCAGCTCAAGTGAACATGGCACCCTGCAGCTAGGGCAGGGTCCGGCCGGCCCAGCACCCTGCCTCTGGTGGGACACACTGCGATGCTCAGGGTGGGTTAAGCTAAAGGACCCTCAGGGCCCTCCAACAGCCCTGCTGCACCCTGCCTCGTGTGCTGGGGCCGTGCCAGGGCATCCTGCACCTGAAGCCCCTGGGAGAGCATCACTGCCTCTCTCCTTCCCCAGCAGCACTCTTGGACAGCTCCAAATTGAGAAGGGGAAGGAAGGAGAGCAGGCAAGAATCATTCCCAGTCCCTCAGCATGGGAGAAAACTCGGTTATTTTGTAAGGATGTATTTTATTAAAGAAAATAAACCTTTAGTTTTTCTACTACATCCCTTTGAATGCCCATGCTTGCCCTGGGTGTGGGGTACGCAGTGCTTTGTGGCATGTTGGGGAGGTTGTGCATGCAAAGCAATCCTATCAGTTGGGCTGGAGCATGAGGCTTTCTGTGCAGGCTCCCCTGGGCTCTGCCCTCCCCTGCAGGGCCCCTGGGCCTCTGGCCACGAGCAGAGGTTGTTATCAGTGTTGTCACTTGGGTTTCCTCCTCAGACAGGCTGGCTGGCAGGGAGCACTGGCGTGCTGCCGGCCATCGAGAGCTGCTCCCCTGAGCCAGCTCTATCTCTTGCTGCCCACATTGGTCAGTGTTAGCTGGCCAGAACTGACCTGCTTGGCCTTAGCCTCACAAACCAGGTCTCTGCAGCCCGGAACACAGCTTCCCCTCTCTGCTGGAAGGTTTGCACCAGCGTGTGCAGTTGGACCCAAGCCCCACATTGCTATGAGCAGACCCTGTCCTGTGCTGCTGGCTCTGTTCAGTTCTCTAGGATGCATCAACATAGGCTTTCCACAAAGTCTCTCTTGGAATGTTGTTTTGCTTCCCCTGGAGGAAATTTTGCCTTGGTCACTTCAAAACTGGATCCCAGCTGCGGTGGGAAAGGCAGCGAAGAAGGCATAGAGATTGCTCTGCCTGTGGCTCTAACGCCACTGGCTGTGGTGGGGAGCATGTGCCTGTGGGATGGATGCACCATGCTGGGCTTGTAGGGCCACAATGGCACAAGCCCCAGGCAGTCCCAGATGACGTCTGGTCATAAGCTCAACACGAATTTCAAGCCATACATTCCCCAGGGGGATCATTTGCTCTCAGAAGAATGCCTCAGCTTCCACAGGCAGGGGTTTCTTTTAAATTATCCATTTGGCTGTTTCACCCTTTCTCATGATGTGTAAAAGAGGTGCCAGGTGCTTACATTAAGGATGCATTGATGAAGGTGAGGATAAGCTCCCTGGTCTCTGGGGGAGTCCGTGCCGTCTTAGGGGGCACCGAGGGCAGAGGCTGGTGGCATCCCTGCTCTCCTGCAGCACTCACGGAGATGAAGCACTTCACAGTCACTGCCAAATGTCATGGTGCAGCTCTCCAACAAGCTGCAACCAGCAGAGGGGACTGGAAGACCATTTCACACAGGCAAGCCTGGGGAAAACTCAGCTGCTAAAGGTTAGACGAAGAGAAGCAAGAGTGTTCAGGTAACCTTTCACATCCACTTAAACTGGGTCCGTCTCCAGTCAGAGCTTAACCAGTGCAAGGCTGCAGGTAGAGCAGGCGGTTGTTTCTGCCTGCTTAATCTTTCAAGCTGCTTGTAATGAAAAGCCCCTACTCTTTCCTAGGAAGTATTAAAAGGCAGAATAGGAAATTAAGAAAAATGCTACTTGTAAATGATCCCCTGTAGTTCCTATTCAAAACCCTGAGTTGGAATCCCTAAAAGTCCTAAAATTGCTTTAAAAACCGTGGGAGGATTTATTTTCATGTCCTTGTTTGTTGGTGTTTTGTTGTTGTTTTTTTTTTTTGTAATGCACCATCTGTGGGGGTCCTTTCCTTTGCTTTTCATTCATTTCTGCAACCAGCAGAAGGAGACACTGTAATTCCCATTCTTTCACCAAAACCAGCTCCTCATCTAAGCCAGGGTCCTAGAGCCCATGGCTTTCAGGTGGGGGCCATTCAGACCCATAGCTGTCTGGTCTGGAGGAAAACCAAGCAAGGGTCTGGTTTTAACATACAGTGGTCCCTTCTGTCCCTCCTTTTGGCAGAGGGGCTGGAGCTGGGGCACAGGGGTGCGAGAGCAGGGAGGAAGGGCTGGTCTGCTCAGCCCCATGGGGGAGCTTCTGCTGCCATTGATGTCCTGTTTCAGTTTGCTGAAATTCAAGCCGAATTACTGAATGCAGGATAGCACACAACATCTGAAACACTGATAAATGGGATTCATGGCAAGTTTATGATTTGCCCTGAGAAAGGCTGCACCATGCATGCACCTGTGCTGCTGCTGAGCTTGTTGCATGGAGGTCTTTCAGTGCAAATCCCAGCAGGAGGTGTGGGTGACCAGCAGGACCATCCTGCTGTCCTCTTTCTTTGCCCTGATCTTGCTTTTAGGGTAAGGGAAGAATTTCCTGGGCTTGGCATCTGTTCTGGTCAGAAAATGACTATATTTAAAGCTGTAATAGAGCATCCAATGTACTCTGCTGCTCTGTGACTCCTGAGCAGTGAGCTAAAGTGTCACAGAAACCCAAAGGGATTTAGCTATCAAGTGAAGACTCCTTCAATAACAATTTGCTGCATTGCTTCCTATTTACCCTGTGGTGATTGAGGCTTGGGTTGATTTAGTGTTTATTTCTTTAAACTCCTTGTTTAATTGTATTTTGGTTTTAACACAGTTATTTAGCTAATAGAAAAATACTACTTGAAAGGGAACCTTAAGTAAATCAAACATGCCTCCGGTCCTTTCAGACAGAAAACACGCAAGAAAGAATATATATTCTCCAGCTAATCATTACAATATATAATCTCCAGCTAATCAATCTCCTTATCATTACAAACATCACCAAAAAGCCCTTGTATGTGGTGTTGTCAGGGTCTAACAGAGGACTCTTGTGTCAGTCATGGGTGTTAGATGAAGAGAGTGAGCCATGAGTGCAGTGTGACTGTTCCCATTTCACAGAAAGGAAAACCAAGGTACAAGCAAATAATTGCTGAACATGCATGCAAACGTGGTGAGCAGGTTCTGCCTCTGAGGAGATACTGTTATCTGTGAAAGTTACCAGGTTTTCATCCCTCAGGCATGGTTATTCTGACAGAAACCAAATGGCACAGATATTCCAGAAGAGCAATTGCAGAAAAACTTACTTGGCAGCAATTTTGCTGGTTAGTGATGATGCAGGGATGAGGAATTACATTTCAACCTCTGCAGAGCTGGCAACATTTAATCATTATGTTTGTGCACAATTCCCATCACAATGGGGCTCTGATTTCCACCTGGGGCTTCCAGACACTATAACAATGCAAATTAAAAATGAAGAACACTGTGCTATCTCTACTATCTCTAAGCCCACTCATTCTTTCTCTGGAACAGCAAAGTCCCTTTTATTTCCAGTCCTCCACTTAGGACATTATTGGATTTTTCCCTAAAAAAGCACCTGCCTTTCTGGATGCACTAATTCCCTTTCTCTTTTGATGTGAGAAAGCAGGTTTTCAGTCAGATAAATCCTCTGGCTGACACACAGTGAAACACTGACACGAACATTTATGTCCTCACAGCACTAAAGGATGCTTTTATTTCCTTCTGTCCCAAATATGTGCATTCTCGGGCTACATTGTGCTGGGTGGCAAAAGGACCCTCTCTGTCAGTAGAGCACTAGACACTGCAGTTCAGTCAGCACTCATACTCCCGGTGACAGTATGGTTGTTACAGCTCATTTTCACTGCTGCCAGCTCTGCATTAATTACGCCACACTATTTTCTTTTGATTTCTTTGGTGAAGATCTATTTCTAATTGCTTTATTGCCTTATTTTAGAAAGTGTAAAAGCCAACAGTGTCCCAGTGGATTCTGAATATAGCAACGCTGCAGTCAAATGATGGGCTTTTTAGCGGGGGTGAATCAAGATCGTTCCAGTTAACAGAGCTCTGCCCACTGGTACCAGGCATGGATCCTGCTCAGATTTATGGCATCAGAAAGAGATTTAGCCCAAGCTGTTCTTAGAAGAAATGATGGGTTCAGCCCTTTTTTTACCTAAACATACTTGTGAAATGCCTGGGGAAATGTCAGGTCTCCCCCTCATGACTGTAACCCAAGGACAGGTTGTCTGGGTCCCTGCACCCAGAAAACACATGGGAAGTAACAGGTTCCAAACAACTACATCTGACCATTATTGAACAGAAATACCAAAGTCTTCTTTTAATGTTGTTATAGCCACCATGGTCTAAGCATCAGAGACATTTGGGGCTCTTTTTGCACTGGTTATTGCTGCTCTGTAGTGTAATCATCTGTGTACTATGAAAAATGAAACTGAGGCACATGCTTTGTTGTTGTCATTGTTGTTCTCTGGAAAAAACAGCAGGTTCTGACTGGGAGTAGCTAACCAGGTTATTCCACTAGGTCAAGTGCTAGCAGTCTCTGCCAGAGGCGATAGTTTCAAACCCTGATGCCGGTGCTAAAAGCACTCTAGACGTCACTGGTGATTTAAACTGCCTAATGCTAAAGAAGACAGGTCCTTAGGGGACAATCCTCAGCACTTTCCTAACAGTCAGCATCCTCTAGGCAACTCAAAGCCAAATGTGAATCAGTCCAAATGACTTTGGAACCTTTGAAAATACTTCTCAGCAGTAGTTACCGCAAGAAGAGAGGAGTTTCACTCATTGCTCAGGAGATGCTAAGTTGAACATGTATGAACAAGGCTCTGCTTGACTGAATTGCAAGCCCATGTGAAATACATTAGTATTTTATGTTATGTATGTTATGGTCTTTCCAAGCAACTCTCATGCCCTGGAGCCATAGGAGCAGTCTCTCCATAGATGCAGCCACTTCCTGGGTCCTAGGCTCTTCTACCTGGGCATCCAAGGAGATCACTGGGGCTTTTACTGCTCAGGGCTTGAGGAGGCTTTACTTTACCTCATGGATATATCCAGGGTCCACCATGGCCAACAGACAGCCCAGAAGCTCAGGCTGGTGACTGTCTTGAGATAATATCTAATCAGTGATCATTAGCTAATATCCTGAGATGCTGGAAGAAGGCAACATCTTTGGAAGCCTATGGCAGGGGGGTTGGAACTAGATGATCTTAAGGTCCTTTCCAGCCCTAACTATTCCATGGTTCTAACTTGAGGTCATAAGCACTCTGCTGTCCTGTTACAATCACAGAATTGTTAAGTTGGAGAAGACCCTGAAGATCATCGGCTCCAACTGTTAACCCAGCACTGTACTTCTCTGGGCAGCCTCTTCTGGTGCTTGACAACTCTTTTGGTGAAGACATTTTCCTAATATCCAGTCTAAACCTCCCCTGGTGCAGCTTGAAGCCATTTCTCTTGTCCTATCACTTGTTACTTGGAGAAGAGACTGACTTCTACCTCACTACAACCTCCTCTCAGGTAGTTGTACATAACAATAAGGTCTCCCCTCAGCTTCCTTTCCTCCAGCTAAACAACCCCAGTTCCCTAATGATTAGTGTATCATCTTAACCACATTTTGATGCTTCTCTGAACACAGTGACAATCTGAGTCATGTTCTTTGGGACGGGAAACAAAGTTGGTAGTAAACCACACGCTGCATACAAGCTGTTGAGTTGCTTTGAGGTATGAAACCCGTGGTAAGAAATACATTTGTTTCTAAAGCAGAGGATTATTTGAGACCTACTGAAAGGCAATTTTTATCTGCTTGTTGTCCCAGCGGGAAGGAGCAGCAGTCTGCAGTGGGTTGAGTCCGGATGTTGATTTAATCCAACTCTTGGTCTCTGGCTAAAGCCAAGATCCCCTGGTGGGGACCCTGCTTGTCACAGCGGAGCCCAGCGAGCCTGAGTGAGAGTCACTTATCACAAACCCAACATCCTCAATGAATCCCACAGGAAACACACTTCACAGCTGGGTGCAGGGCTGCAATGGGAACCCCTCAACCCGGAGGCAGAGTCAGCTGCAAGCCAAGTAGGTAAAAGAGACTGGGAGGGAAATATAAAGCCAACGCATGAGTCATAAAACATAGGAGGACATCTGCTTGTAGGAATTCCTTGAGCGGTGGCAGTGCAATTAGCTGGTGTGCAGCGTGTGCTGGGTTCAGCCTCAAACCACGACACTGTTTCTGCCCACTGCCTTCAGGCTTCAGAGCATGCTTGTACATAAGGGTCAGGGTTGACTGTTAGAGCCTGGATGGGGGGACACTGTCCCATGCCAGCACCCCCGAGAGCAATTCCACCCCGCCCAGGATGTGTGAGGTGTGCTCCCACCGCCGCCCCCTCAGTGCCAGAGGAGAACACGCTGCTCTGGCACCAGGAGAACCACCCACAGCCCAGCCACCGGTGACCCAGGGAGCAGCCACCGGCGTGCCCACACCGGCTCCGTCTCACCCCATCCTTCTGCCTGGCACCACTGCCCCAGGCCCAGCGGAGCCTGCTGATGCCGGCAAAAATCCCAGTGTCTGAACCCAGGAACCTGTCCCCAGCCCCCCCCCCAGTGCTTCAAGTGGGCACCACACAGCCCCGAAAAAGGGCTGTTTTACCCCAAAACGCGCGCCTGGTCAGGGCACGGCGGCAGCCCCAGCACCGCCTCACCCTCACGGGCAGCGGCCGGCGGGAGGTGCGGCCGGCGCCAGCCAATGGGAGCGGGCGGGCGGGCGGTTCCTTAAGGCCCGCGGGCGGGGTCGATCGGGGCCCGCCCGCGGCCGGGGATCAGCGGCGCAGGTGAGCGGGTGGGCTCCGGTCACCTCAGCGTGAGGGGCCGCGCTCCCGCCCCGCTGCCGTCCGGGACCTCGGCGGCCGCTCCCCGGCCTGGAGCAGGTGCAGCGCGGCGGGTGCAGGGCGGGGGGGGAACAGCCGGGTTTGGTCCGCGGGCAGCGGCGCGGTGGGGCAGGGCGCGGCGCGGTGCGGTGCGGTGCGAGCTGCTGTTATCGGAGGCGGTGTGCGGGGGTTCCCTCAGGCCGGTGCTGCCTCATCCCCCGGGCGGCAACGGGCAGCCGCAGCTCCGGAGGGGTTGCTTTTACAGAGCCCAAAATAAATGGGAAAACCCAAATCCTTAAAGAAAATCCCGTGATTTCGAGCAGTTTACTCGCCGCACCGCTCCGTTTTCTTGAGGGGGGCAGAGGAGGTGCGAGGTGTGGTGAGCTCCGTGCGGGTTTGTCACAGCCTCCCAGCCATTGCTGCCCTTGGGGACCACTGTGAGATCCTCAGGGCTTGGGTTGTCTCGGGGTCAGTGCTTCGGTCTGAGCTGCCCTCGCACGGTCTCAGAGCACTCGCCAGGCTGGCGCGAAGAGGATTTGTCTTCCTCCCTATGCTTACCTTGCTCTGAGGTAAATAAAGCGCAGCTCTCAATGGCCTGTGTGCAGTGAGCGAGGAAAACTGCTGATCCTGCAGGGATGCAGCTTTCTTCAGCGGCTCCGGTGGAGCTGAAATTGACAGTCTGTTGTAGTTGTAACTTAATGGGATAGGTTTTGTTTAATGGGAACCTTGCCTTTCTATTTGCAGTAGTCTGTGGTTGAGGTTAACAGTGCCACTTCCCATTGTGTGTTAATTTCCTCCCTGTGAGGCATCTCTGGCAGCTTCAATTTGTTCTGGTGTTTGACATGGGATGGCTTTGAAGTGTTGCTTTTGAAACTGGATAAGGCAAGCAGGGAGCTATTATCTCAGTTGCTTGGAGAGAAAAACCATGCTGGGGCCGTGCTCCAGCATGTCCCTGCACAAGGCTTGGCTTGCTGTGCTGCACCCTGTGCTCAGGCTGGGGTGTGTGGTGTGACTAGGATTAATCTCCAGACGTAGCAATAAATGCTTTCCTGGGCTTGCTTCTTCAGCTTGTACCTGAGAAGGGCAGATCTTAGCAACCAGGAGCATAAGCACCAAGCACCAGCCTCTTACCATTCTGGCGAGGAGTTCAGGTATGTTATTGTTTGATACGGTGTGAAGGCTGGGCTTTAAGACACAGTAGGTACTGGGCTACTGTGTACTGTGTTCACGGGTGTGAAAACCTTCAATCTGGAGCTGTCTCGAGCTATTTCTTCTTGCTTTTGGCATGTCTTGGGGGTTGAAGCTGGAATGCTTGAAGTGGGACATGTGTGTGCATATGCTTCCAGGACAGTTCATAGCCCAGAGAGAGTGGGAAGAGCTGCTCATCCAGCTGCTTCTGGCACTGAGCCGCAAGGAGACCTTGCCCCAGAGAGCATCAAGGTGCCCCCACCACTGCACACAGCCTGCTGGTTCTTTACTTCTGCTCTGGTTTTCAAATCCAAATTAGGGTGTTTGTTAAGCACTAGATGTCTTGCCTGATACAATTAATTGTCCTTGTACTAACCAGACTTTCAAGGCTCAGTTTTCTTTTGCTAGGGAGAGACTGTGGCATTTCCCTTATGGGCTCTTGTGTGGTGGCTACAGTGGGAATCCCGTCAGCCTACAGCAGAGGAGGTATTTAGAAGGACAGTGCAGCAGTGTTCTGTTTGATGGAGGAAGAAGCTCTGTTTAGGTAGCAGTCACCACAAGTGCTTGTGTGGTTTAGACCTTGGCTGGGTTTGAAGAGGTGGCACTGTGCTATGTGTCACTGTACTTCAGCCAAGGATCTGCTTGCCAGAGTACAGCATCTCTTCTTGCTGGTTTTAGTTCCCTGCAGTTACTGAAGGGTGTATGAACCCAGTCGTTTGTGCCAGCCTCTGCAGACAGAGGAGTCCTGTCTGAAAGCCAAGTCTTCTGTTACATGTCAGTCCTGACCTTAGGAGAGCCTTTCTAGAGTCACTGCTACCTGGGAGCAGGGGGAGGAGAAACCTCTTTAGTAAGAGGGTTCAGGAAAAGGCTGAGGGTGCTTCATGGCTTCTGCAGGCTATTAGCAGGGTAGCTTGTGTCTCCAGAGGCTGCATCTGCCTGCCTGAGGGGCAGAGAGGATAGATCTGATGCAAATCAGAGTGTGCCAAAGAAGTGGAAGAGAAAGTGTGTGTGTGTGTTAGTGAGGAGCTCAGTGTGAGGATTTTCTGTGCTGGAGTTGTAGGAGCAGTTTGTCTGATAACATCTGAAATCAATATGTGCAATTACTCTGCTTTGAAGATGCCTGGAGAGAGCATACCTATTGCTGCCCTAAAGTGCAGGTGGCTGGGTCTGTTCAGCAGCAAAAGGCACTGACAAACACTGGGTGTGAGATGAGGCAGGCTTTGCTTTTGTGCGGGTTTCTACCCATCTCTAACTTGGGGTGGGGGATTTCTTCCTGCACAGCCTCTGCCAGATGTTTGCTGCTGCTCAGCCCTGCATTGCTGCTGAAGTTTGGCCGCTGGAGAAGACAGGAAGCTGAGACTGTTCCTTTGTTGAGAACCAGTGAGGAGGCAAGTTACCCCTTTGTCTTTTGGATGAAAGTGAGAACTGGGCTGTCAGTGTGAAGCCAAATATAAAGTCTGTATGAGATAAAATGTTGTTGGCTTGTACCTTGAAAGGTAGGACCTTGGACACATCTGGGGAAAACTACCTCTACAGTACCCCTTATGAAAATCCTTCCTCTTATGTCATTCCCTTAATGGTTTCTTCTCTGTTCTTCAGTCCTTTATTTTTTGGCATAGGATGTTACTTGCTTTGGGAAGCAAGCATCCAACATGCAGGTCGGTGACCCATCAGCAGAAAATACGTGGTTGAAGAAATGAATGTGGGTGGCTCTTTGTAAAAGCAGTGGTGATGATTGAAGTGTACAGAAGCAATTGCTGACATACTGCAATCATGGTGGCAGATCTGAAGGTCAGGTAGAGATGTCTGTGATAGACAAAGCATTGGGTACAGCAGATAAATGAATGATATCAGTGTCAGGTAATCAGGCATGTTTTAATTAAGGTAGCAGTTAAGCTGTGGCTGGAGAAAAATGTCTGAAATCTAGAGAGGAGAAATGCTGATAATTCATAGATTGGGTAGGACACTAATCTGAAAGATACAGGTGGGAAGAAGGTGCAGTGACTTTTCATGGGTGAGTGGGAGGGTGGTTGCTGACTTGTGGTGGTAGGTGAGGTGTAAGTATACCTGCATGTTTCTGAACATGTAAGTATACATGTCGGTTCCCTTTGAAACTGATATGTTTCTCAGGCTCATGCAGTTCCCAACAGGAAGGACAGTCTTTAACCACAGGAAAACATGCTCAGTTAGGAACATCTGCACCAGATCGGGATGTGACAGAAGTGTCAAGAAATGGAGCTGCTCAGGCCCTGGGCAGAAGTGGCAGCCCTGCACCAGCAATTGTCATATGCCTCAGGAGCTGCCCCTCCTGAGGATGGGAGCTCCTGGTGTTGGTCTGGGTGAGAGGTAGTACCTGGTGACAGGCACAGGGAAAAAGCAATAAGACCAGAGATGTGGCGAAGCAGCGAGGTCTCTGTGGGTTCCTAGGGGAGGCTTATGCCTTTCTTCAAGAGTTGCTATCAATTACCAACTGTAGCATTGTTTTCCAGAATGAAATATCAGGGCTATCAAAAAATCCATCTGGAAATCTGACACAACCTTTCCTATTTTCCTAGTTTCCAGCTACTGTGTTGCTTTCCAGTCTATTTTTTCCCTGTACCCTATGCAAATACAGTAATTTTATAGAGTTCATCATTAATGACAGGGTCAAGCACTGCATAACTTGCATTCTAATTTGTTTAGGAATTTGCAGTCTGGATTTGTTAGTCACTTTTCCTACTGGGTTAAGTCTTTAGAAACATTTTCCTGTTCCGTTGCTGTTTTCAGTTTTGTTTTTGGCTGAAGTGATATGGACAGAGGGAGAAGCATAAATATGTGTGAAGTGCATGACACTGGAGAATTTTCTTTATTGCTTTCACATGCTGGGGTCCCTGGATGGAGAAGTTCTGAAAGGTCAAAACTTTCTGAGGACACAGTGGGCAGAGGCTTGTGGCTGAAAGGGAAGGCTGTCCCATACCAGCTGTGGGCTTCTTAGCCCAGAAACCTGCTGGTTTAGGGAGTGAACCTGGCTGAATATGAACCCTTGTATTTTATTTCTGATGGCATCCAGTGCATGAGCTGAGTCATGCCTTGTGGATAAAGGTGTGGTTTGTTGAGGACTTGTTTCTTTTGGGTTGCTGCCCTGAGCAGGCATTATTTTAGGGCGAGTACCTCTGAAATCGTTGTAGTTCTTTCTGCCAGAAGCCGTGTGGGATTAATTTAGCTGTTTTGTCTCTGGGGTGGTTTCAGTGTTTCTGCAGATTGGTGTGTTCAGGGAAGGCTGTGAAATGTTGTGATTAATTCTTCAGTATTGTTCAAAGTGTATAGTGAAGTTGTTAGCTAGTTAACAGTGACTGCTCTAATTATTCTAGTGTGAGTGTAAACAGCAAGGTTGTGATGTGCCACTGTCTGCTGGAACAGCACTTGAATATATATGTCTTTGAGACATAGACATCCTTTCCCTTTTTCTTATTCCCATGTTATGCTCTGCACAACAGCCTGTGTATGTCTTGAACAAGCAGGAAAGCCATGGAAGTCCAGCCTTCCTTTCTGCCGATGCTGGAACTGAGAGGCAACTGCTCCCCTGAGATCAGTGGAGCCAAATTCATTGCCTCACTTTTTTTTGCTACCTTCTGCAATTCCCTCTTTCCAGTAGTTTCCACTCACTCACACCAGTGAAGTGAGGAAGACTCCCAGCCTTTTCAGCTGACAGCAGGGCCTATTTAGTTTGAGTCCTTGCTGCAGAGTAGAGGTGGAGCAGAGGGTCTGTATTAAGCCATCAGGAGCAGAGAGCTGTGTGCCAAGGTGGGAGGAAGAGAGCAGCTCCCTGAGACCTGCAGTTCCTCTGCAATACCCTGTGAAGTTTTCTGGGGTGTGCTGATTGTTTTTCTCAGCCAAGTGGCTCCATAATTGTGTAACATTCTGAGGACGAGGTATTAATGACACATTTTGGATGGATGTTAGGTCCCTCTTCCAGTGGGGAAGATGTTCAGGGCAAGACTCCTGGCTTTGCACAGCTGTGCAGAGAACATTTTCTTCAGAGGAAAAAAGTCTTCCCTGGTATTCTCACTTTACATGGACTTCTGGTATGGCTGTTGAACTCTAAGTACGATATGCAGAAGCAAGTCCTACAGAGCCACAACAAAGCTTTCAAGGGAAAAGGATGACTTGGTATGTAGGACATGAAATTAATGCAAAGAAGACTCATTCAGTTGTTTCCTCTGGCTACAGATTTCCTTGGTAACCTAGAGCTCCAGTTCACAGATAGACCCAAACACTGAGTGCTTAGCTTGAGTGTTAAACTAGGAGCAGATGTGAGGGGCTCAGCTGGGTGGGAAAAAAAAAGGGAATAAAGAAGTGCTGTGGAAGCCCAGGCTGAATAACACTTTCTGAGGATGTGTTAGTGTTTTTGTGACTGTGGTGAAGGTGTAAATCAGTCGTACCAAGGTGTGAGATCATCATACTCCAGTGACCTGGACTGTAGAGCCTACATTTGACAGTTTGGTACTGTGCTGGGGCAGTGCTCTGCAGTCAGATGCAGTCCATCTGGTGGCTTGTGTTCCTCAGTTGTCCTTCTGTTGCAGAGCTTACTCACAGTTTTATCTTGCGCTCTTGAGTGCAGCAAAGCTTGGACCAGCCACCCCATAGTTTGTCTTGGGTTTGCCCTACTTTTGCATGTTATACATAATAACTCAAAGACTGTTTTGCTGTTGATCCCTTGTAGTCATGAGAGACTTTATCATGGGGGTCTGTCTTTTCTTCCACTCTCCTACTCTAGGCAGTAGTTCAGGTTTCTGTTCTATAGAAATGACTCCTAAAACAACAAAATTGCTGGTGAGGACAGGATTTTTTTTTATATGCAAGTATCATGAACACAGCCTCATGAAGCCTGCAGTTGCAGGCTGTCACATCTAGAGTAGATAAAGCTGAAGGACTCGGGTAACAGCAGGAAAGAAAAAGTGCCAGCACAGCTTTGCAGAGTACTGTGGCATGCACACCTCCCTGAGGCTGGCTCTCATTACCAGCTCCCATGCTGTTGCATCAGCTCTGTCAAGTTACTCTCAACTAGCTCCTGCCTTTGTGCTTCCTCACTATGGTATGGCAGCATGCTGGCATTGCTGGAGCTGTTCTGCCTCCAGACCTCCTCATGTGCTGGACACAGCTGGTGGTCTTAGTCTGATCTGCTCCTCTGATGTGTGTTCTCAGAGAGAAATTGGGATGTTCGAAGGGACCCCTGCTAGAAGAAGATCTGTAGCTGTTGCTTCATGCTGGGTGTCTGCTACCTGACCCTCTCCTCCCCTCATACAGCACATGGGGCCTTATCTGTTCATGGAAAAGAAGCTGGAAGATGTGTGAGCTGCCTCCTTATTAGGAGCCGGGGATGGATGCAGTCTGGGGATGAATCACAGGGAAGGAAGCTTCCTTACTGCAACATGTGAAAAGTGATTGACAGTAGCATGAAAGAAAAAGAATGGATTGTCCCCTCAAGGGAGTTGAGTGTGAGTGCTGCCTCAGAAAAGTGTATTCTGTTTCTTCAGAGCTGTCCTCCCTCTCTTTTATGAATGGTTACAGACCAGTATGGAAAAACTGGGAGGGAAGAAGAGAGAACTTGGTTTGGATACTGATGATACAGAAGGCAGTAGCCCCGTGCCAAAGAAATCAAGATACTTGAAAGGCAGCAGGACCTGGTGCAGTGTTCCTGTAACAAAAGTTATTACAGTACACATGCATGACCCAATCACTTGGACAAGTGAAGCTTTAACTTTGGCACTAATGCCTGCTCTTGTTAATGCTGTCTGGGTAGTGCTCTTCTGTATATTGTTTGTGCCTGAACCAAGGCCTCAGTCTGTCTGTGCTAATGATGTGCCTGCCTCAAGTGGCAGTATGAGGACAGAAGATTCACCCATGGACCTCTTACTGATGAGACGTTTTGATGCTGAAGTCCAGATTGACCTTTCTGCAGCTTGACTGACAAAGGTTAATAATATCTGAGGTTCCCAGCTCTGTGAGGCAGTGCAAAACTGACCCCGAGATGAGGGTTTTTTTTGTCTTGCTGTGTCATCACCTCATCGCCAGGCTGAGAAATGGGCCTGGACATGTGGAAGATGTTTCAGTGCAGCTTTGTCAGACCAACCCTTGCTGAGTGCAGAGGGAACAGAAAAGTGTGCCTCTGCCTCTGGGCTGGGGCATGACATTATTGCTTGTGCAGAGTATGATTTTTTGGAATGGTGAGAACAAGGTCCTCTGGCTCAGCTTCTTATGTGCACAGCACTGGCAGAGGAAAGGCTGGGGGAGTGTGAACATCTGAGGAAAGAGGCAGAAGGGTTTTATGCAAACTTGAGAGGGCTTGGAGCTTCTACAGTGCTGTCAGGTCAGTCTAGTCCATTTGAGGGTGTGATATAGGCATTATGTCTTGTAGTGATGGTCATGAACTTAAGTGCTCTCAACTAGCAAATCAGGCTGCGTTACTACTGTGCACTTCCATGTTAGAGAGATCAGGCACCTCTTTGAGCATGTTTCTGTACTCTGAGGCTTCTGCGTTTTGCTTTCTCATACAGTATTGATGTGCTTGTAATTGCCTTGAAGCCAGAGTAAAAAGGCATGGTTTAGTCACAGCAATTCCTGGGAGTCCAGTTGCTTCCTACCAGATAGATTGATTTAAGTCAGGCTGCAGGACAGAGCTGGCTTTTTTTTTGTTAATTTTTTCAGGGTTTGCTGTTTCCAAGGAGCCAAAAAGTGGCTCTGCTCCATGCAAAAGCCACTGCTCTCTGTCTGCCATCCAGAGTGATTATCACAGATGCAAAAAGGCAATCTAAGGTTATGCCCTACTTGTGAGAATTGGTTCTTCTGTGGCATGTCCTCCCAGCCACCAAAGGAATGAATGAATGAGCAAAACCAGTACAGCTTTCCCTATGCTTGTCCCAACAGCTGTCTGCTTGGCTCGTTGTTTCTTGTGTTAAGAGCATAAACTTCACAGCAGGGATAAGTGCTCTCTCTGTAGAGCATCAGACACAGGTGATAACTGTGTCTGAAATGCCACAGCAATGGAGAGTAAGTCTCCAGGTCTGAGTGAAAGAGCTGCAGATGTGCTGGGGATGTGAGGCTGAAGAGCTGTTTGTTAAAGTGATGTGTCTGATCTGACTCCAGAGTAATGTGTTGCTGGGCTGCTTTTGGTTCCGTTCCTGCCCAGCTTCCCTGGGAAGCCCTCTCTATTCCCAGAGGTGTCGCTCACCCTTGCTGCTTTCCGTGATGAGGCTGCTCACCCTTTCTTGCTGCTTGCAGTAGGTTCACCAGCCTCCTGCTAATGGCATGGCTGCAATGCCAAGGGATGTTTGAAGCTTTGCAGTAAGCTGAATAAAACCACCTGGATTTATTGAGGGTGTGTTGTAGTTACTGCAGTGCTGCGAGTCTCATTCCGCTAAAATCTTGCGGAGGAAAGAAAACCTTCCAGAGTGTTTAATATTCCATGCTCTTTAGGTGTGAATAAATATTTCCTTGGCCTGAAACATTCTCCTGCTGTGAAATCCATTCCAGTCTCTTTGTCTAAGACAGCCTCCTTCCTTCTCTCTTCTGTGCCTCAATTTTTATTAACCTAGAAATGTGCTGACACTTCACCATCAAACTGTTTTCTAGCATGTTGGGGAGCTCTGCAGAGTGTCTTTGGAAGTTGTTTATGTAACTGCATGCAGGAGAAGAGGAACGTGGTTCAGAGTTGTTCATGTCCTGGGGAATTTGCTCTTCCTAATGATGGCTTTCTGCAAAAGCATGAGAGCTCTGTCCATGTGTGTCTGTTCCCTTCTAAGAGAAGGGTACAGGACTGGGGAGTCAGTGAAGAAAGATACTTCATCATTGTGCTCTTGGCAGTGCTCACTCCTGTAGAGAATCCCTCTCCCACCATGCAAGTGTGCTGATTTGAGCCTCTCTGAAGCTGTCTGTTCCACTGTCATGACCTGCAGGTAACTTGGTGCCTCTGCAGTCCTTGTTCTACTTTCTTGGCAAGAAGGCTGTGACTCATACAAAGTGTCTTCCTGCTGCACTCCCCAGGAGGCAGAGCTGGCTAACACTCTCTCATAAAAGAGCTCACTTGTTCATCTGTGGGATTTCTGCAGCCCCCTCATTTGGTGGCAGATGTGACTCCTGAGGGGCAGGAGGCCCGAGTGAAACTCAGGTGACTGCACTGCTCAGGATGGACCGAGCTCCTGCCACCAGCTGAAGGCAGCTTGCTTGTACCTGGACAGTTAATACCTTGAAGCAAAGTCATCCCAGCCACTCCTCTCTTGCAGGCATGGAGAAGCACCATTTCCAGCCGCAGCGAAGTCCTTCAGCTGCTCTGAACCTTTCTGCAGCTTTGGTACCTCCCAGGCAGAGCAGTGCTGGCAGTTGGGAACTGTGGTGTCCAGGCTGTGGCACTTGTGATTGGCCTGCTCTAAGGCAAATGGCAAATCCACTTGGGCTTGCCACATCTCTCACACAGATGCTGGGAAGCATCAACTCCTTCCCCTGGTCCTGTGTCTGGCCTGCAGTGTATTAAAGCATACATTTGGGTGGGCAGTCTCTCTCAAACTTTTCTGGCTACAATTTTGTCTTCTTGGAAGCTTGTAATTTTCTAGCCTTTCAAGCCCACCTCCCAGAGAGCATGGGAATTGTAAGTCTTTAGACAGATAATAAGAACGATGTAATTAAAATCCTTAATTTTATTTTTTCTTGTTGGAGTTTTTTAATCCCTTTGATTTAAAGGGTGGTAGTGGGTAATTGGATTCTGGGCCAGCCTCGCAGAGGCAGCCAGGGGGGAAGGGACCGCAAATGAGCCCAGCCAGGAAATTGCGCATTTAAATATAGTTCTTGGTAGGGTCAGCAAAACACCCAAGGGACAAATTAAGAATAAAATTTCTGCTGTAATGTGTTCATTTAGCTGCAGACATCATCTTAAGAGAAACAAAAAGGAAGCTTGAGAGAGAGGGGAGCAAATTGAAGGGTAGGTGTCCCTTCTGCATTACAGTACAGCGTGTACTGCTGCAAGTCTCTCCCAGGCAGTAGCATCCTTCTGTCCCCTGGCTGGTGCATTGGCCAATTCCCAGAAGACAAAACACTGAAGGGAATTTTCGGGTTTGGGGGCCTGGTGGTTTCACTGGGAGGTGTAATTCGCTGGGAGATGTAATTCATACTTCACATAATGCCGTGGGGCTTATGTTGTTATCAGCTTTGGCACAGGTTGCCTGGGTCACACTGTTCATCGGGTGGCAGGGAGGTGGGACCAGCCATGACCTTGTTTGCACTGTTTGGGTTATTGGGGGACAACTGAGGGGTCAGTATGTCACACATGCTGTTATATTGTATGAGCATTTTGAGAAATCACACCTCCGATGCCCTGTGTCACTTGGTAGGGTTCTCCCTAAACAGACATAACAGGCTTGTTTGTGCGGGTGCTGGTTGGGGTTAGACTTTCCAGGGAGTGAGTTTAGCACCCAGTTAAATGCCCTGGCCTTTGGGGATCATTTATGTCCTGGCTTCGGTTGGGATAGATTAATTTTCTTCCTAATAGCTGGTGCAATGCTGTGGTTTGGATTTAGGATGAGAATAATGTTGGTAACTTGATATCTCAACCTAAGGATTTTAACTCCCCTCCTCCCCCCTGTTCTCTCCCCTATGGCACTGCTGGGGGGAGTGAGCAAGCGGCTGAGTGGTGTTTAGCTACCAGCCAGCTTCAACCCTGGCACTTCTGAAGCTAATTCCTGCTTTGATTATAAGCTCTTGGAGCCAAAGCTTGCCTTTCAGTGTGCCTTACAGCATTAAGCACAGCGGGCAGTGAGATCTGTATTAACTGGTGGTGTTGCCAGGCTATTGAAAAGTTATAAGAACCTGGCCAGATTTTCAAGTGCTGGTCTCAGCTTTCTGCCTGGATGTCAGAAAGGGGAAGGTAATTACAGTGTGAACCAAGGAGAACAGCCTGGCCTCAAGGAGCTGTTGTTAAGGTTCTCCTCAGGCCCCAGGTCAGCCCATGTCAAATCACAGCTACATTTAACTCTTCATTTCTTCTTCCTTCAGTTAAATTACTGCTAAGTGATTTCTCACAAGTATAGACACCTTTTATACCAGTGGCTGTTTTCTTTCAGTAATCCTGATTGGGATGGGATTGCAGAAAAGACAGCAGTTGCTCCCCTTGCCCTTCCTTCTTGCTCTGCACAGAAGCATTGGCTTCCTGCAGCCCCTGTGCTGGGGTCTGCCATGGGGCAATGAATGTGTGTTTCTGTGACTTATCCTCTCTGACACCATGTGAAATGGGTGTTGGGGATGCCCCAATCTCCCAGTGTGGCTGGCAGGTATGTCTCAGATAGTGCTTTCTGTGCAGTGTTGTCACGTTGCAGAGCTCAGTTCCCTGCAGTGCTGTGGCAATTGAAAATGTAAGTAGCCTCAAAGGGGTGGTAGACAACTTCAGAGTTGCTCAGGGCTCACCAAGTGACTGCTTGAAGCTGGGAGGCAACTCTGAATTCTTCCTCAATACCATTACTGTTTTTAAACTCTTCATTCCTGCACTTGTACCCCTCCAATCACCCACTGCTGGCCCCTCTTGGGGACAGATGAGGACAAGGTGGATATGTGGCCTGACTCATGTGGTTTTTCCTAGACATGATCTGCTGGCTTGTCTTCTAGAAGTTGTTGACCTATGTCTCAAACTTGGTGCTGGTTCAGGAAGGAAAAGCAGTCATGAGGCCATAATGAACGTGAGCACAGAGTTTCATCGTTGCTTCTTGCAGTTCCTTCTGAAGATGGAAGGACTTGGTGGCAGCTGGGGCCAGGAGGTGGGACTTGAACCAGGTAAATCAGAGGTAAATCAGAGCTTGCTGTAAAAAGTACGTAAATTATTCAACCTGGTTTCCTTCTGAAAGGAAGACAAGCTAGATACGCGCAGAGCATCTCTCTCTGTCAGTCCTATCTGCTACCCTGCCACCTATCAGCTTCTGGAGCGTTTTTCCTTCTGGACTCAAGTGTTTTGCAGTGGTTAAGATTTGGTGTGATTTTTTCACAGGAATGGATGGTTGGGTAGAGGGAGAAGATGTTATGGAGAGGGAAAGGTCAAGGGCTTCAGTCAGCAATTCTGCTCATACCAGAACCAGCTGGAAAAAGATCCTCAGAGGAGATTTAATAACTGGGGAGGATAATGGTGAAGTACTTCAGAATATTAACCAATGCATCTAACTGGCTTAATGAAGCTGGGTGCTTGGGTTCTTTTTTAATCAAACAGATGGTCAAAATATTATGCACAAAAAATGAGATCTGAATACAATGAACACATTTAATTAGCAAATAGAAGACAGAGGGAGGATTTGTTTTTCAACTTGAGAAGGGAGAGATTCTTCTTCAGTGAATGCTCAAAAAGAGCCTTAAATGCTGAGGTTTCTCCCAAGTCTGACTGGTACAAGTGTTACTTGTAGTGGTTTGGGGGTTTGAGATGGCAGTCAGCCTGGGGGTGGCTGCATGTGGCAGCCATGCCTCGTATCAGTGGCTGCTTGCTGCAGGTTGGATTCCCTAAGAGCAGACTCAGTAGCAGTAATACTGCTTAACACCCTGCTCCAAATCCTTTTACCTAAGTGTTTACACCCTGCTCCAAATCCTTTTACCTAAGTGTTTATATGTGATCACCTCTGTTTTGCAGAAGGGGAAAGTGAGGTTAACCATGGCATAAGTTCATATGGTGCTGGTCCAGGTGCCCTCAGTATTCAGAAACCTGCAGAGCTTTTCACTGATGTCCTACGCTTGTGTGATTTGTGCCTGGAGTTTCTGCAGCCACCTATGTGCAATGCTGCTGGCCCCAGTTAGTGAGATCAATTCCTGCCACTGATTTCACTGGCCTTGCTGCTTTGCTGGCTTCTGTCCCTGCTGGTGCTCGTTACAACATGCCCATTTTATAATCTCTCTAACCAGCTTTGCTGTGCCATTGAAACCTGGTGCAAATCAATGCCTTTCTTCTCCAGACAGGAGACTCCCACATGAACCTCAAGTGTTTCTGTAGGTGTGTAACATAGACCCCAAGTCTTGCCAAGGCTGGGAGCATTTGCTCCAGTCTAATGTTATAAGCCATTTTGATATTAAGCCTATAATAATAACACCTTGTAGCTAAAGATTATGTTTTTTACCATTGGTGACTTACTCAGCTCTGTTCTATTGAGGCAGTGTTTAACAAAAGCAGAGACTTTCCCAGGCTATAATTAAACAGAACTCAGAGAACTCTTCTGCTTCATTTCAGTGCTGTGTTGCTCTACAATCTCATCTCTGGGGGAGTTATAAATGGAACTTGTGCTCTGCCAGCACACAGCCCAGGCGGGTCACTGTTCCCTGCCCAGATGTGCCTGTCCAGGTGTGCCCAGTGGTGTCCTAATCCTGGAGGGGCTCACGTACCTAAGGACACAGCTGAGTGGGTTCTTTGCTTGAGCCATGTGGCCCATTCTAGTGGCAGCTCAGCTAACACACTTTACAACTGAGATCTGGGGGGTTAGTTTCTACCTGCTTCCTTTTTTGTTGCTAAGGTTGGTAAAAGAGCATTTGGAGTCTGATGGCTCAGTGGTTAACAATTAGATGCAAAGGGAAGACTTCACTTTGAAGGCTCCTGCTTTCTATCTTAGGAGGTGTTGGTGAGCAGATGGTGCTATGCTTGGGGTTTGCTTATTGTTGCAGATTATTTGCCAGATAATTTTTCTGACTAATCCTTTGGCCTGGAGGCTGTTTCAAATCCGGGAGTCAGGTTTCTGCTCAAAACACTTGTGTTTGCAAATTCTACAATCTGTTCCTGTGCCTGCTTGCTCATGTCCCTGGGAGCAGAAGACTGGGTGGCAAATGTCCTCTGCTCCACGGGAGAGGGGCAGCTCCTAGAGCTGGGACCTCCCTGCCAGTAGAAGGATGGAAAGTAGCACCCTCATGCATTGTTTGGGGCTTGTTTTATATTAAAGCATGGCATGGCTAAAGTCCTTGGCATCACTACTATCAGAGTGACCGCCCCTGAGCGGCATGGTAAGGAAGCTGGTGTTTTGTGCAGGTGATGCTGCACAGCTTCACCTCTGCAGAGTGGCAGTTGGGTGATTTGCCTATATGTAGCAGGGCAGAGCACTGGTAGCAGCACTGATGGGGTTCCTGCAGCCACCAGCACAGGGCTCACCCTGCTCAAAGCCTGCTGTGATTGATTTCTTTTTAATTACTATTTTTTCCCCCTCATCTCTGGCCACCTCTCCCTTTTATAAAGTAAAAATACACTCTTGGCTGTCTCTGGAGAGCTGCCTGCGCTAACTGCTTGACTGATTTATTCTAGTATTTTAACATTTACTGGATTTACATAACAGCCAAACAATCTGTTTCAGGAGTTTAATATAAACCCAACTCTAGTGAGTCACAGCCATGTTAGCAATAATGCAAAGGGAGGCAGCTGGGGGAGTGAGGAGGTGACTTGTTTCTGCATGGGAATATCTGCCTGCCTGAAATATTCCTGACACCTCATAGCTGAGTGATGCTGCCAGTTCTCTCCCATCAGAGATTAGTTCTGAAGCTCTGAAAGAGCAGCAGGAGCATCACATCAGTGCTCCAATTGCTCATCTTGGTGGCCTTTCCAGAGCTATGCAGGCAGTGCTGTGTGTCCCTCCTGGTGTGTTAGGTTCCTTTACCTGGTGCATGCATGCTTGAAAGAGGAGCATAACTATGAAGGTGGTGAAACACTGGAAGAAGTTGCTCACAGAGGTGGTAAGTGCTCCATTCCTGGAAACATTCAAGATCAGGTTGGGTGGCCCTCTGAGCACGCTGATCCAATGGAAGATTTCCCTGGTCACTGCAGGGGGTAGAACTAGATGACCTTTAAAGGTTCTTTCCAACCCAAAGTATTCTATGATTCTATGAGAGCTGCAATATAAAACCTGTAGTGCTTGCTTTTTCAACTAAAAACCATGTAGTCTTTGCTTGTGTCAGAACATTGTTGGTGAGGTCCTCAGGGTGTCAGCAAGTGGGATGCTGATGTTTCCAGCACATCTTCCTGGGATATGGTGGCCCATGTGGATGGTTTTGGGGCTTGAGTGGATTTGAGCCCAGGGGGGCGAGAGCTGCCCCAGGCATGAGCTGGGTGAGCAGGGCTTGTTCCTTGGGGACAGCAGGAGTGAGATCCATCCGGATGATTAACAGTAGGCATTTCTCAAAGCATGGTGTGTATCCTGCAGTTTCAGGTCCTGTCCAGGCAGCATAATTCTGGGACTCCCTCAGTTGTCTTGTACACTTGTATGAATGCAGGAAAGTTCCAGATCAGCTCCACCGTGGACAGCCTGACCCTGCCTGCTCCAGAGGCTCTGTAATGTGGTCAAGTGAAACAGTCTCCAGCTTGAGCTGTCATTTATGAAAGCCCCAGGCAAGAGACAGCAGGAATGGAACCACTGGGCTCCCGTTGCTGCCTGTCTTAGAGGTTGGCTCCTGAGCAAAGCAAGTGCTTGCAGCTTGCTTATTTGAATTCTTGTCTTTAGAATGGAAATAAATGCTGGCTGATGAGATCCATTACAGCACTAATTTTAGAGCATGCCAAACACTATGAAATTGTTTTGTCTTCAGTCTCACTTCTCTTCAATCCCCCCACCCCTGAATTTGTGAAAACAGCCTTTGTGGTTATTCTGAATGCCCCGTGATGTCCCACTCACCAGTATCTTCAGGCGTTCTCCTTCCAGCCCTCTTTTATGAAACTTCATTCAGCCACTTGACCCTGCTGCTATGAAAGCTCTCTGGGGCTGCAGGCAGCTGTGTTGGCGCAATGCAGGCAGTGAGCACTCAGCCAGCCAGTGTGAGATGCCAGCAGAGCCCCCTGCAAGGTTGGGGGGAGCAGGGAAGGCAGCATTGGAGTGGAATTTCTTATCCTTGGGCACCCTGGGCTTTATAAGTCTTTCCAGCCCCAACCCAGCCTGCTTTCTCAGTGAGCAAGAGGGAAAACAGGAAATTCCCCCTGCTCTGTTGAAGAGTTTAAGAAGCAGTCCCAGATCTTCAGTGTTTGTCCTTGGCACTAATGAAAACCTGAGCCGATGCTCAAGAGGATGGAGCAGGCAATGAGTTAGGGATCGAAATCCTCCATCAGTGCCGCAGGTAACAGCGCACGCTTTAGTGCTGCTCCTGACTCGCAGTGTTTAGGAGAGACTGAGCTGCAGATTAAAGCTGGTGGCAAAACTCCAGTGGCTTCACCCCATGCCATTTCCAGAGGCTCTCTGGAGTATGTGTTTCATGAGTTTGGCAACCAGACATCCCTGATGGCAGCTGCTGTGACCATTAGCAGACTTGGTACCTGCCTGGGGTTGGAGGCTTGGAAATCTTCCCTCTCCTGCCCCCAGCTCCCTCACCCTTCTCTCACTGGGAGAGCCCAGCCTGCTGGCAGTAGCTGTATCCCTCAAAAAGAGCTGTCTCTTGCCCTGCTTCTTGTGCTGGAGACATTTCATATCTGAACCCAAGGTGTTAGCCCGCAGGAATTCGGCCGGCAAATGTCTCCACAGTCGGCCTTGGTGAACGTGGCTGAGATAAACCCTTTACTGAACTAAATGCAGTAACAGCTAATCCCTTGGAAACAGTCACCTGGGCCCTGCATGATGAAAAGAGGCTTTGCTGCTCTGATTAACAGTGCTGGCAAGAACATTAACTCACTTTTCTTTGGAAATGAAAAGCACCTCTCCAGGAGAGTTTAAGGGATTAGGCACCAGCTGTAATATTAAGGTAGGTTTTTTTGCATCTTCCTTCTAAATGTCTAGTGTAAAAGCCCATTCAGCCCTGGTCAATGAGTGATTACGGCTCAGCATCCCAGTGCTGTGGTAGAGAGGAGACTTGATGTGGCACAGAGTCCAGTGTGAGTGTGGTGTTACCCAATGAGTTTCCCTGGGAGGGCAGCAGCAGTGAGCACCCACTGCCTGTGCTGGGGTGTCTTACAGGGCACCAGGGCTCAGTATTGTAACTGAACCCCTATCAGACTGGCCAGCCCCCGCCTGAAGGGCTGAAGCTCATTTAAGCCTTGCTAAGAGCCAGATGACACTGACCTTTTCCAGCCCCTCTTTAGCAAATGCTGAGGCTGAAGGCTCTGGAGAGCGTTCCTTCTGTTTTGACAACTCCACTTTCTTTTCTAGGGGTGATCTGCTGATTTCTTTGCTATTTATTTTTAACACAACACTTGGTTTTGAAAACCTGAACTAGAAATTCCATCTACAGTCAAAGCAAAGCACTTGGACTTCAGTGAGGGACACTTTGGGCTGCATGTTTCAGGCCAGGCTTTTATCTTGATGCTGGTTTCCATGAGGCTGCACACCCAAGTTCTGCCCGGACCAGCGAGCATCCCATGTGATGGTTGCTGATGAAGGCTGTTGACCAGCAGCCTGGCCACCCAAACGGGCTCAACCAGTTGTATAAAATATGTCTATAAAATAATGTAAGATTGAGAAAAGATTTAACATCTGTATGAAGTATTTGTTGTTCAGAGCAGGTTCGCGTGCTCAGCACACTTCCAAAATCCAAAATCCCGTCGCCTTTCAACCTGTCTTTCTCCAACTGAATTTTCTTTCTGAATTTATTTTAAGTAAATAGCACAGAGTTAGCTTGGAAGGGAAAAGATACAAGTGTTACTGTTCAAAGTGTGCTTTGCTGGTTAGATATGGGAGACATCCAGGAAATGAGCAAACCCTTGAAAGTATATGTATTATTTATTCTTGTAGCTGATTAATCACCACTTGAAACCTTTTGGTTGATGTTATGTCTCTCTATACACTTCACCAAGCTGTGCTCCAGCAATGTATATGCTGGCATTTGTCCCAGTTCAGCATTGCAGGAGATGAGTACCACAGCTGATTTATGGAAGTAGGGAGTTTGAGCAGTGGAAGATGACAGTGTGGCACTAGGTGAAAGCATCGCTGAAAGTGAGAGACATCTGCAAGCAGACAGGACCCAGCACCAGGATGAGGAGTTGCTGGCCCATTTTGTGGAGAAGCAGCAAACTGGGGTCAGTCTGTCTGTATCTATATGTGATGACAGTTGGGAGTAAAACTTGACTCTCAGGCATTGCGCTGTCAGCAAAGACTTGGGCTCCCCACTTCTACAGCTGTGATTCCTCCTCTGAACTTGAATAGAGAAGTGCAGAGTAGTTGTTTGTCTTACCTGTCCCAGCTGTGCACCTGGTTCTGAATCCATGGGCTTGCTGGGCATACTGTGCAGCAACCTGCTGGCTCCACGTCCTCCCTCTGCCTTCAGCAAAGTAGGTGCAGTGCTCAGTTGCAATGGGTAGAATCCCTTTCCCCTTGCTACTGCTGGTGTAAGCAGAGGTGGCCCCTTTCCCCCAGCACTGCCCATCCCTGCAGGGATCTACAAGTTTGCCGAATGCTGCAGTCAGAAAAGTTCCTTTCATCAAATGCCTTCTCTGCAGGAAAGGAGTGAGGGGGCCTGGAGAGGAACTGCAGAGTCATAACAGAGATGCAGGGAAATACTTTTTATGGAATGAATAATGTTTGGTGCAGAGGTGGCAGCGCCGTATTTCATTCTAATTTGGGGGTTTTGGGGAGCAGGTGACTGACACCCCACGAGGGTGCAGGATGCTGTTCCTTAGCAGGCTGACATTCTCACACTCCATTTACCTGTTGGCACCCCTGTGGAGGCGTCTGTCTTTGGATGCCACTAACCCCTTTTCCATAGCACGTCCCTGCAGCCTCTCATGGGAGCTGGCAGCACACGAGGAGCCCCATTCAATTCCCAGAACCCCACACTTTGGGGTTGTGCTTTGTTTTCCTTGGCTGTACCTTTGCACTGGTGAGCAGGAGCCTTCCTGCTCTAAGTCCATCTGTGGCTTGTTGCTGATGCGCTTGGCACAGCCCAGCACTGCCTAGCCCTGAGCTGACAGACCTCATCAGCTCCAGGCTCGCTCCTGTCAACACATACATTTTTACATACCTTACATCATCCCAAGCTCTCCTCTCTCGCTGTGGGTGTCATCTCCCTGGCAAAGGACTGCTCTTGTGTGTGGGTTTGGTGCCTGGTCTGCAGCAGTGTGGGTCCCTGCACACCATCGTGCCCAGACCATGCTGGGTCAGGGGCAGCAATTCTGGCACCAGGGCTCCTCTCTCTCCCATACTGGCCTTCCTCAGGAGAGAGGGACTGCTAGTCCTACCCTTATGAAAAGGGCCGTTAAGCGTTTCATTTTGCTAAAGTATAAATTTCAGCCAAATTCTTCCTCTTGTCCCTGTCCTCCTGTGTATGTTAAGTGCTGTGAGCCCAAGCAGAGTCTCATTGCAAAGTAAACTGAGAGCCTGGGGGCTTAAGTGAGCCTTTTGTTACTGCTGTACAGGGCTTATGCTACGAACAACAGCAGAGATTGAACCCAATCCCTGATGAGCTTTCCAAGAGTCTGATTAATCTGTTGAACAATGGATCTGAGGTTTTGTTTTCATCTTTTTTCAGAGAGTTAAATCTGTGTCCCTTTCAGAGTAGCAGTGGATCATGTCAGCACAGCAGTGTTGCTTTCCTAACTGGCTTCAGGCTTATCTCTATTATGTGAAGGGTTTGCAAGAGCACCCGTCACCATGGCATCAGAATGCTTCCTGTGCCAAAACTGCTTGATAGAGACATACATAGATGTATGCACACACTTTCTGGGGTCTGTTGGAAAGTGAGAAGGCATTCTGCTGGAAGATCATGTTCTCGCCTGATTGTGCTCCCCAAACAGTTAGCTTTGCAAATAGCTCCTTTCTGCTCATGCTGGTGTTATGGCTCTGGTCCACATGCCATTGAAGAGAGAGACATCTTTCCGATGAGTTTAGGACCAGCCCCTGTACAAGCAGGATTTTGCATTTCTGTTGTTTATGGTTCATCCTGTGGGGATAGTGGTGTGCAAAGACAGAGTCGGTGACAAACCCTGACTCAAAAGCTTACTGTGTAAAGGTCAAGATACAGCAAGGGGAGGACAGCAGGCTGGGGAAGCAGGGGGAAGAGCACATTTTTAGCCAGTCAGACTAGTGTCTCCCCTGGGCAAGCCGCAAATGCTCTGTCTGGCTCTGACTTTCTGAAAATCACAGCAGCAGTCTGGGGAAATGAGATGTTTAAAGTGAAGATACTGATGTTGGAGGGAACAGATTTAAAGGCTGCATGGCACAAAACACATCTAGAGCTGAAGGAAGCAGGCTACACAACGTGCACTCGGGGAAAGGTTCCACTGTTTATAGCAGAAGCTTCTTCCTCTCTTGATTTCACCTCTTCTCGAATGCACTCAGTGATTGCTTTTCATGTATGAATGCTTGTAAAAATGAAGCTTCCTAAACAAGCATCAACTGTTTATACACGTCAATGCTCTGGTTGTTTAAAAACAGAGTGGTGATGAAGTTGCCTTGACCACAGTTGGCAGTCCTCCATGGAGCAGAGCTGGTGGTGGGACAGCGTGTGGTAACTGCACACAGCTCCATCCTTGGGGAGCTTTGTTGTCACTGACTTCACTAATGTGTTTATGGCAGGAAGGAGCCTCCCCAGGGGTGAGAAATCCATGTGAGTGTGTAATGTCTCTGGGATTTGTGCTGTCACAGAGCAGAGGGTGAATGAAGTCTCACCAGTGACTTCCAGTTGGAGCATGGTAAAACCCTCAAGCTGAAACCAGGTCTTTATGCAGTGTTTTATTCTGGGTATTTTCCTACTGCTTCTTTGCTCCCCACAGTCCCCTTTGAATTCAACTGCCAGGAAAGAGAGCTGCACTGGTGTGCTGCTGGTTACCTCGAGGGCAGACCTGCCCTGCTTACAGGGTGGATACAGATTGCTGAGGGAGTATTTCCAGGGGTGAGACCGACCTTACACCTCTGCAGCGGACTCCCAGAGAAAAGGATTAAGGATAATAGTAAGCTCCTTTCTGCCTGCTTCTTTCCTTGCCCAAGGTACAGCTATTTGTCTGCTGAGAGGATCAGTCTCTGGGTTCACTTCTCTCCAGTGCTAGGGGTATAAGTTCAAAGTGCTGCAGCAGTGTGCTGGTCTGTAATCCTCCAGCAGCCAGCGAGTGCCTTGTGTGATGGCCAGGAGAGCTGGAGGCCCCTGTTGAAGTCTTCCTGCCTCATCCATGCTTGGGAGAGTGGCTTGGACAGAGACAGGCACACAGAGCAGTTGTCCCAGCAGGGAACAGACAGATCTCATGACGTTACAACCGTAGCAGTCGAGCTGGTAATTACCCTTTATTCTGAAGAATGCATTTAGTCTGGGAGAGCGGACGTGTCTGCATCAGCATGAAGTGGATTTGTGGTGGAGCTGCTGTGCACTCTTCTTGATGACTGTTGGGTTTTCCTCCCTCCTGGAGGCTTTGTTCATGCATCCCATACGATCGGCAGGGAGAACAGTAGGTGGTGATGTGCTGGTGGGATGTGGGCTCTGTGTGTGCATATGTCTGTGAAGGTGTGTATAAGTGCCTGTGCCATCCACAGCAGCTGAGCTCTGCTCACAGCTGAGTTGCTGGTCCTGAGATCCTCCATGTGAACCCTTTGGGGTGTGTGTTGATCCACCTGCAGCTTTAGTGGTGTTTGCTGTAATGATGCTGAAAATTGACTTATCCTTTGCTAATCTTGTACCTGTGCCTGGAGGCAGCTGTTGTGAGCCTCTGTGGAGATTTCCAGCCTTTTCATCCTTCCTCATCAATGCTGGCAGCTTCTGCTTTGTGGTATTTGTTACGGAGTTCTAATATCCAGGTTTTTCTGGGCTGCCTCTTTGGGTGTGAGCCTCTCCATCCTCAGGCCCAGCCTGTTGTCTGAGCTCTCTTCCCTCCTGCTGCCAGACATGGGTCATTTTCCATGTTAGTAGGGTATTTCAGTGGTGAAGCTGAGGTTCAGGAAGGGAAGGGGAGTGTAGAAAGGTGGCCAGGAGGCATGGGCAGACATAGTGTGACATTTTAGCTGGGGAAGATGACTGCCATACTCCAGGACAGCAGCTGTGGTGCCAAGGCTGACTGTCTTTATGGAGTTATCTGACCTCAGTTTGTGAGTGGTTGAGTTGGTGGTCACTGGATCTGGTGCAAAGTTTTCCTCTGTGCCAAAGTGAATAATGAAGGCAGAGCAGCCTCAGCTCCGTAGAGGAGAGCAGGTGAGTGTTGGCAAGGCTTAACACCTCTAATCCAGCACAGGCAAACTGCAGATTCACTCCCTGGTGAGAAATCTCTATTCTTTTATGTCTGCTTATGTAAAAGTAGATGCTCACAGGCAGGTGCAGTGAAAACCCTGTCTGCATTCTCCTATGGGTCTAGTGAAAGGTCCAGAAAGCCTAAAAACTGTGGAAATGCAGTGCCAAGACACTGGTCATAGTGCGACGCCAGTGGTATCATCATGCAGAACGATTTAAATCAATTCTGTGTAGTTATTCCACTTATGAGTGTGGTTTTTGTGCTGCACTGATTGAGATGGAGAAGACAGCAGCCTCACAGCAGACTGTGCACTGGACTGTAAACCAGACTAAACAGACCAATTGTTGCTGGGGGGGGGGGGGGACACCAGGCTGTTTGCTGGGGGTGTTAATGTTGCTTTGCCTGTGGCTGCCCTGTGGAAGCACAGTAGCGTGAGGGCCTTTGGAGGACAGCCCAGACCTGCTGGCTGATGTCCTCACCTGGATGTTAGGAAGAGGGCAGAGAGTTATCTATCATAGACCTGCTGTTAGATCTTCAGCTAGCATTTCAAAGGCATCAAGGTATCTGCTGGGGTTTAAGAAGTATTTACGGGAATTGCATCTAGTCCCCAGTGCCCTGTTTCCCTGCCCATGAATGTATCCCACAGGATGCTTGTGAAGATGAGCACATTTGTTTTGCGGGGTGCTCATATTCCTCCAGAATGGAGAGATATTTAAGTACCATAAGTGGCTTAACTTAATGCTTTTGCAGCTTCAGATAAGAGCTTTCGCAAGAGTAACAGAAGGATGTTGAAAGAGTTTGGCTGCAGTCCTGGCACCTGCCTGCTCTGCGTCCCTGCTGCCAGGAGCAGGGCTTGTGTTTGCACTTGCGCTGCACGAGTGGCTGGTGCCAGCAGCTTACCCCAAGTGTCAGCTGAGGTTGGAGGTGGCTTTCAGAGCACTTGAAATGCAAACTCGCCACATGCTTTTCCTCTGTTGTTTCAGCACAGGGTTTCCTGATGGTGCTCTGTCTGCCCTACCAATTACGCTGATGCTGGATACAGGACCTCTTCCTGACCTGGGGCTGTTGCTGTATTAACATCAAATGGACAAGTGATTTAGGTAATGAAATGATTTAGATGTGGTCATGGATTGAATGAGACTTCTAGAGCCAATGTGCTTACTCATCAGATGACTCACGTCTTAGTCACTTTTAGACTAAGTGCTTCTGTTTTTGGGTGCTTCCAGAACAGCATGGGTAGAGAAGAGCTTAAAATTTCTACCTCCCCCTTTGATAATGTTTTTAAAAAGTATCTAAAAAAAGAATGATTGTGGGAAGGGAGATTGATTGATGGCTTGGCTTCGCGAGTGAAGATTTGGGAAGGGCTTTAACCACGCTTACTACAAGCACGATGACCAAGGGCGTGTGGGAAATGCAAATCTGGTTGGGAAAAAGGGTGCTTAGGCAATCAGGAAGTGCCCGACCAGGACTGTCATCTCCTGAGCGATCTCGAGCTACCCACGCGCTGGTCCGCCCGCGTGCAAGGTTGGATCTGCAGCTTCCCATGCACCTTGACACCTACCGTTTCGACCCTCGCCTGTCCATACAGACAAGTGAGAGTGAGCCCTTCCAGCTTGGGCAGAACTGGCCCCACCCTTTACACCTGAGGTTTAACTGCCACAGCCTGGCTAGCTAGGACGGTGACAGCAAAGTCCCCAGGTCATAGGTTTTGTAAGAGTGTCCTTCTCTTTGAGGGAAGACCATACAAGGCCAGATGAGCCCGGGTTTGAAGGTCGGAGTTTGCCTTCTCTTATGAGGAAGTCCTGACTTCGCTCACAAAGATTCAGAATCCCGCCTAGACGCTTGATGTTGTGCTGTTGCATCATCGGTCCCTTGTGATTGACCCAGGAGATGACAGTCTTGTTCCCGAATCCTCGTTAGCGAAGACGGGGAAGGGAGATAATGGAGTCAGATCAAGGCCTTTGGCAAGAACGTGATGGGATGGTTTATCTGACAGGAAAGGAAATGGCTCTGTCCTGCATCCCAGGAGCTTAGTCTGAATTCTACAGCACTGAGACTTTAATTTTGCTGTTTCCTGGTCAAGCAGAGTGATCTCATGCTTCGAGGCAGACTTCTCAAGCTTTGCTCTCAGGTTACTCTAGTGAGTCCACACTGTGGGTAGCTGCAAGTCTGAGCCTATTGTCAAATTCCTGTGCCACCAACAGCATGTAAAAGCATCCTTACATCAAAACTGGCCGCTGGAACGCTCTCAGAATTGCTATGCCAATAAAACTGGGCTGTTCTCAACTTGTTATTTACATGTAATGATATTTTTCCATTACCAAAATACTGAAGAAGTTGACTTAAACCTTAACATTCGCAAATGTGCACATGTTTAAACAACTGAATTGCATATCTGAGAACCTGGAGGAACAGTGCAAAACTGCTTTGTAATCCACTGTAAGCTTTAGATAGCAAATAAACTTTGGCTTTTTTTCCTGTTTAATCTCTTTCATTCTAATCTCTTCTAATCTAATACAATATAGGCTATTCCTGACCTAACCAGGTTCCCAGTATTGGTTTCTGCTTTTTACCTGACCTACATCGCTGGGTGGCAACCAAAGAGAGACAAAGCCATACAGGGAGCAACATGGGGCACTGCTGCTGGCTTAGGCTTTGCTCAGCTGTATGTGTTTAAACTCTTATCAGTGCTTCAGATGTTGAAAATGGGGCTGCACTGACTGTCAGTAACAGCTCTGTGAGCATGACTCTAGTGTAGATGGTTTGCTTTGTGTCAGGAATGATGATGTAGTGGTGTTAGATCTACTCTTACAACAGCGTGTTCAGTTACAGGAGGAGTACAAAGGATGAAGTAGCCAGAGATTGGGAATTAGAAATGTGGGATTCTCTTGCTGAGCATTGTGTCTTTGTGACCCTGAACCAGTGTCTCTTCCTAACTCCTCTCTGTAAATGTTCTTTCAGCCTTTAGAGAATAGGGACCATCTGTAAAACATGATTTGGTCACAGCAGGTGACAGATACTATGTAAATGAGAATTTCCCATTGAAATGTATTAGGCCACTATTTCAAACCCAGGAAGCTGAAGAATAGGGATTTATTGTTAAACAGAACTGGTGAAAGGAAAGCCAAAAAGAGTTTACTTATGTGGGTCCTTTGTCAGGTACTGGAGAATAATTCTCAGGCTTGTAGGTTTGAAAGTCTCTCTAATTGTCTATGCTAGAGCCCCTGGGTCACAAGCAGGACGATTTTACCAGCAGTCCCTTTCAGAGATTTCAAGGCAAGAGGAATTTATCCCTTCCACAAAACGTTTTCCAGTTTGTTTTGCCTCTTTTAATTGCAGAAGTTCCTTTATGTTCTGTTTTAAAATGTAACTAATTTACAAGCCCGTTGCTAAACCTCGAAGGCAAAGGTACTATACTAACACATGGTAATAATGTTGTTATAATAGTAACAGTAAAGGCAGATGTTAGAGGTTTGTTGTTACTGCACAAAAAACCTCTCAGGTGAGGTTAGTTCCGTGCAGAGAATGCAGATGAAGCTGCAGATAAAGCTGCATTCAGGTGGGTTACCTCTGTGGGTTTATTTGTACTTCTGCTCGGTGTTTGGTTGATGACGTTTGGTGTTTCTGGATCTGGGCAGGAGCTGTGTCCAAGTGCTGGATCATCATCAGCCTATGGTGGGATCTGTGATTTTGGAAGACTCAATCTGAGCATAGCTGATCTGTGTAACTGGATGAGGTCTCTCTGCCCCCCCCACGGCTGGACTGTGTCCTCACTCCCCGTGTCTTGTATGCAGGTAGCTGCAAACTCATCTGGACTGAGCCCAGCCCTGCCTCCATGGGATGTGCGACTGCCCTGGGGGCAGTGCAGTGCTCTCTCCTTGTGGTAGGATGCAGAGCTCAAGGTGGCTCTTTGTGCCGCTGTGGCTTGAGCAGGTAGAAGGAAGCAAGCTGGATGGGGTGGGCTCCATCTAAGAGGACGGATGCAATGGGAATTACTTCCAATGCTTCCTTGTGATGAGTCCTGCTAGCCTAAGAAAGAGCTGTAAACGCAATGTGGAAGAAAATGCTGTTGTCCTCCTCCCTTCCTGGGAAAGGAGCCCTGGGACAGCTCCAGTGGAACTGGGCAGCTCTTTCATTTAGACACGTGAAATACATTCATCCAGACACTCATGAGCATTTGCACGTTTCTGAGGCTGAGATTTTCCGTGTTGTTCACACTTTGGCACGTGAGTGTTGCCACTTCTGATGTCCTGAAACCATAGTTAATGTTCAAGTATGTGCTTAAGTGTTTTGCTGGAGTAGAGCTGACATCTCCATCACATCAGCAGTGTGTTGGGAAACTGTGGCTGCATAGAGACTATTGTTCTGAGATGCATCCTGGAAGGTGCTGTGCTGGCTAGGAGCCAGCAAGGCTTTTAAACACAGGCTTTGCTTATTTCTTCATGTTGTTCCCAGTTCTGTTCTTTGATTTCTTTTTCCTTGGCAACCAGCGAAGGATATCTGAGTAGCCAGAGCAGTGTCACTGACTTGTCAGTGATACCCTGACCTGGACCACAGAGATGTCTCACAGGACATGGGATGGCTGATGGGAGCAGGTCTTGCTACCAGTGCCCAAGTCAGCTGGCTTCAGATTTCCTCCTCTACATTCACCTGCTTCACATGGGGCAGGCCAGGCTGCATGAGCGGTGCTCACACTACGTTTGTAAACCACATCTCATCTTTCTGCATGCCTTTGCTTGTTATTAAAATGTATAATCATATGTCCCTCTTCCCACCCCCCCTTTCCTCTTGGACTGTATTTACCTTTCCACTGCCTTGAATTTTTTGGCAGCAAACTGCCAAATTCAGGTTTTATTTGGAAGCAGCATCATCTGCAGGGCAGAGAGGAGCCTAAAAATCATCTGGAGTTTGATGCTTTCTGACTGCTCTTGGGTTTTCAAGGCATTGTTCTATGGCTTTACCTGGTGTGTGCTGGAGAAGGGTGCCACAGCCCTAGGCAGTGACTGGGAAGGAGGCTTTGACTCTGCAAAGAGGTATCCCTGTGCGTGCTGCCATTGACATTGGCTGTGTCTCTTCTGTGCCTGTGTGTGCAGCTGGGGCAGCTCCTCCTGTAGCTCAGCCTCCCTGGTGCATACAAAGTGAGACTGCATTCTGTGTTGCTGTCAAAACCTGTACTTCCCTTAGCAAGGGACATCTCCTTGGCAGCAGATTTGCTGCTCCTGCACTTGCTGACTGGACCAGGAACGTGCCCTTTGCTGCTGCTGTCATGGCTCTGCAGAAGTAGAGCTGTCAGATGGGTTTGCATTATTCCTAATGCTTCAAAAAGGCTCTGCCTGGTCGGGTACAATGTGCAGTACTTATCGAGCCACAGAGAGCAGAGCGGCTGGTTTGGTGTCCCAGGCCACCCCAACCGCTGCTCCCACTCAGCCCCAGGCTCACTGTGCACAGCCAAAATCACTGGGGTGCAACTAGGGGGACCCAGGGTGGCATTTTCACACTTGTTTTTCCAAGTAAAGCTGCGCCTGGAAACTTTCATTGGTCTTTTCTGACAAACACTGAGATTATCATCAGCCTAAATATCTGGAACAGGGTTGCAGTGACTCAAAATGAACAGCTTTTTCCCCAACAGCCTTTGCCTGGTGACTCCCTGGATAATCTCCAGTCATTGACCTTGGGGCTTTCAAAGTGCATGTTGGCTTAAAGAGCTAAAGCTTAAGGCTTCAAAGGAATTGGGAAGCTTGCTACCCTTTACATTGCCAAGCAGTGTGGGTTATGTGTAATAGTGGACAAGGGTAATGTGTTATAGTGGACAAGGGTAATCACAGGGGTGGTTTACCTGGTTCTCACTCCTGTGGGATCTGTTGCTCATCCCCTGGAGCCTGTTCCCTTTGTACAGAGCCTCTCTGCTGCTGCCTTTGATTCTGTGCAGGTTAATGGAGGACGTGGTTTCCAGTCCTGGGGGTTCTAAAGATGTGAGGGTTGTCAGAAGGTGGGAGTTATTCAGGTGGAAATACAGGAAATACTTTGAGCTCTGAATTGAAAGACCATTTGTTTTTTCCTCCAGAGTTCAGTGCTTTTTGTCTTGCCCTGTGTAGTTGTTCTGTGCTTTGCCTTTTGCCTTGGGGCATACAGATTGGCAGAGCTGATGAAAACCTTCAGCCCATGGACACTTAGAGGTGGGTGCTGGGATCATTTCCCTGGTTAAAACTCTCTGTAGAGATCACCTAGACTAGAAATATCTTCCCTTATTTGCAGTGCTGGGAACAAAGCCTGCTGTGTTCTGCGCTAGACATTGGCAATCCTGGAACAGCTGGAAATGCTGGAAAAACTTCCCTGCAGCCAGCTTACAGGGCTAAGGAACTCCAATATATCCCCTGAAATACCTCTGGATCTCTCAAGGGCAGCTGAAAGCTTTTTACTTGTCTGGGAGGAAGTTAAACCTCTAAGACTGACATGTATAAATGTGAACTTGTTCTGCCTGATGGCTTGTTCTGTTTGTTGTGGGTACTTTATAAACAACACTAACTTCAGTGCTGTGAGATCTGAAGCTGGCAAAGGTATCTGATGCTGGCAAAGGTATCTGATGCTGACTCACTTTGCTGTGTTGATGATCTAGAAGTGTGCTTTCCCCGATCCCACTTTGCTGCTCCTAAACTGTACCAGCACTGTTCTGTAGTGATTTGCTTCTCTGTCATGGAATTCCTCGATATTGTGCAGCAATAGGAAATCTGAGCATCCGTGAGCACCTCGAAAGCAGAGCTAGCCATGACAGTTGCTATGGAAGGTGCTAATGGATGCAGGGCAGGAGACTGAGAACTATGAAATAAATCAACTGGGGAGGAGGAAATGGCCTGGCAGTGTGCTGCTGGTGCCAGTGGTGCTGTGGGCTGCTGAAGCAGCAGCCTGGAAGTGTGTGTGTACTGTGGGCTGTGCTGAGGAAGCAGGACACTGCTCAGGCTTGTGGGACCTTGCTGCAGACTATAGCCCAAAAATCAGAGGAAAACAGGCCCTGCATTGAGCTGGCAGCATTCACAGTTGGCAGAGCCCGCTGTTTGCTTGCAGCCTGCATAGGTTTGATGCAGAGTGCTGAAAGCTCTGCTGCTTGACCTGGTTTGTTACAAGACTCGTGTAAGCTGGTCCTGCCAGGGGGAGGTTGGTGTGTTTTCCTCTCTGCAGGTTTTGAGCCCAGATGGGCAGAGGAGGAGCCCTCAGAAGTGTGAGGCTCCTGCACGTGTGATGGATGTTGGCAGCAGTAGGGCAAGGGCCTGGAGGAAGAATGCAGGAGGTTGTCTCCATGTATTTAAATACCTGATGGGGGGAGACAGTACGGCAGATGGGGGCAGATTTGTCTCGGTGCCCAGTGAATGGACAAGAGGCAATGGACACAAACTGAAAACACAGAAAACTCCTTTTAAAAGGATAACAAAATAACATTTCCTGCATAGCAGGCAGCTGAATGGAGGCTGCCATTGTTGGGCAAAGCCGCCTTGCAAAGGGAGCAGACAGGCTGCTCCTTGTGGTCTGCAAAAGGTGGGCTCAGCTGTATGGTCCTTGTGGCTTCTGGTCTCTGACTGAACATGTGCAAGCACACTTTCTATGGGCTGCTTGCTCATGCCCTGGCCCCGTTTGTATCAGATGTGTCCTACTCTGCAGCCTAATCACCCAAAGGCACTGCAGCAATTGCTGTGGTTTAGAGACAGGTTTGATTTGAGTGCTCAATTCCACTCCCATGAAATCAGAGCAGATTTGACCATTGCGGAGGGTTAGACATCGCCCTTGCAGACTGCTAATGCTCTTCAGGTCCTCTTGATTTCTTCATTTTGGGTTTGTTCATCACTCTATCATTTTCTGTGGCAATTTTGAGGTATTATTACAGATTGCAGCAGAAGATGGCTCACCTGAGATGAGTTTCCCATAGAACAAGCTTTTTCTCTTTAAGCTGCCATTTACCTTGCTGTGGTACAGACATTTGAAAAGTCATTATTGCAATGAAGACCCTAAATATTAAAGACTCCCTCATTCTCAGGGAATTGTTTTGCTCATGAATCAATGGGGTCTGGCTATTGCCTTGCTTGTTAATATTTCACAGATCATCTAAGCCTTCCAAGCTTCACATAATCCGACATTTCTCAGTTGTTTTCAGAGGCACCCCCTCGCTAGCTGTTTCAGTGCCACCTCCAGCAAGCTGTGCTGCCCCCTCTCCTGGGAATCATGCTGCCTCTCAGCTCAGCAAGTGACAGCAACCATGACACTTCTTCCACCTCTTCCTCCTCCTTCTCCTCCTCCCTGCTCAGGTTCAGCCCCTGAAGTCTGCTCTCTCTGCTGCACAGATTCTGCACTGACCCTACAAGAAACCTCTCCGTGAGCTGACATTGTCCATGCCCGCCTATGGAACCGCAAGCTGTAAGAGCATGTACAGTTGGTCAGAAGGATGCTTTTCCACCAGATGATGGGGTTCAGCTTTCACTGTGCATGGTGCAAGCTGCATGTGCAATGTTTCCTACACTCTGGATGGGTATTGAAGAGGTAGGCAGACTCTGAGGTCTGAGCCAGCATCAGCTGAGTGCCAGATGGGAGCACACACAGGAGCAGCTTTGGAAATGGGGGTCTCCTGAGTTTTTGCTCTTCTCTGACCTCAAACCAAGTGATTCAACTGTTGTTCAGGCTCTGTGTGCATATTACAAGCCAAATCCCTTCCTGTTGCATTCCCTAGAATCTCTTGGAGGTAAGGCAAACCATGTGGTATGGCTAGGAACGTTCCAGGACACCCATCCATGCAGTGTGACTGGGCTACGTGTTCTCTACCTACCCCGACCTCCTCCATCCTCCCATCCTTCCTTGCTGTGGTGTTAGGAGCTGATGTCAGGCTGGCACAGAGGCTGGGGTCCTTCCTCAAGGCATTTGTGTCCCTTGTCACAGGGACAAATGTGATTTGTTAAAATCTGAGCCCAAGTTGTCTGCAGGGACAGTGTGGCCGTGTGGAGTTGGGTGTTGGGACGTGCTGGGTTTGTGGGATGTTGCAGAGATGGTGACTCAAAGCACGTGGCATGGCATCACTACAAGCAAAGCCTTTAGGCTGTGTGAGCCGAGTGCCTCTCATTGCCCGTTCTCTATGCTTTCCCAGCCATAATTTGCAAAATAAAAGCACTTCCATTACTCATACACTGATAAACAGCTTTAAAAGATTAAAGCAGAAGCAAATACAGTCCAGCATCAGCGTCTGATCCCCACAAGTCTCACCAAACCTCTATCTGCTGTAAAACAGGCAGCCAAACCTGTCGTACAAAAGCAGTTTGCAGCCAAGGTGTGAATACAAAGGAGCACAACTCCTCCTTAATTCGATGGTGCTGTCCCCATTGAAGCCATGGTTGAAATATGCTGCCATAGCTGCACCTAGGGAGGAGGGTTCTGGCAGAGCTCCTGCTCCCCCAGCGTTAGCTGGAGTGTTTAATGTTAATATTGCTCTTGCTTGGATAGATTTGGCACTCCTCAATGTTTTCTTGTTACAGGCATTTCCTTAAGTAGAAACTTTTTCTTCAGAGTAATTTTGGGCTGATTATTGCTTATAGACGCAATTAGTGCAATTGCAGCTGATTATACAGATTTCTTTCATCATGTAATTAGAGCATGGAGGGATGAAATACAGTGTGGTAAAACTTCCCGAGCTCAGTACTCTGTGCACAAGGTGATGGTTGTCTCTCAGGCTATAGACTGGAGATTTTAGTTCAGTATCCTGGCTACTTTCAAACTATACTTAAAACATGCCGTTAAATGCACTTCAAATTGGTTACTTGGTCTTCATGGTGTGAAGGAGGGTTCAGTTTTTCACATGAGGAGCACAGAATCAGCCAGGTTGGAAAAGACCTTGAAGACCATCAAGTCCAATCATTCTTCCAGCACTGCTGTCTCACATGTGCATCCACACCTGACACCCAGGGATGTGAAAGCATCGATCCTGCATTGGACCCAGTCCTCAGATCCTGTCTTCATCTGGAGTCTTTCCTTGTGGAAAGAGAGGGAGAGCAGGACAAACACGACGTGAGGGCACCTTGGGGTCTCTTGTCTGTAGCTCAGGGGCTGAACTAGCTCTGAAATCGCTGTTGAAAACCCTGAGCCTTGGCAAGGACTAAGGAGGAGGAGGAGGTAGAACTGGTGTGTTTGCAGAGCACGGTCTGGAGATGTTTGTTATTCAGGAAATCTGGCAGGAGCTGGGGCCTGAACCTGCTTTTCAGATTTCTCACCCAGTGCTTGAATTACAAACCCTGCTGTTCTTTGTCATTCCTGCTTGCTTTCAGAGCTGTGCTAGGAGCTTCAGAGAAACAATCCAAACATCTGGCTTTTATGATCTCATTTTCAGCTGTGGCACAGCAGCCAGGCTCACTACCAGCAACTGTGGAGAGAAGAAAGCGAAGGACCAGGTTAGTTACAGCAGGATTGAGTGATTCCTCAGCAAGACACAACCGTCTGTGCTCTGAAACAAGAGCCTGGTGAGCCACAGGATAAAGCGAGCACATGGTGTGTACGCAGAAAGCACAAGCAGTATATTCTTATTTATTACTTGTATTGGGTTGATGTCTCCTGTTTCCAGTCAGGAATCAGTAGGAGCAGTGACTACCCTCTTCCCAGCAAGAGCACAACCCAAATGGCTGGGCTGGTGTACATCTGTCTTGATTATCTCTGCAAGGGCTGCAGGGATTTGCTTTCTTTTTGGCTTCACAGAGCTGCAACTTGTTGTTCTTTGCTGCTTGGTTTGGGCTGTCTTTTGGCCAGTGGATGGCTCAAAGTGGTTTTCCCAGATGCCAAGAAGCTCTTGTGCTTCTCTGAGGCAGCAGCATTGTGAGTGGAGGTTGGCTGGAGGCAATCCCATCTTCAGGTGCCCTGCTTGGTGTGCCCTGAAGTAGCAGAGCTGAGATGAAGGTCAGCGTGCTCTGAATTAAGTTGCTGCAGAAAAGCTGAACCCTCTGGCTGCTCTCACACTGCAGCAGTGACAGCCAGTAAGTGGCTGGCTCCTTAGATCTGAAGAGCCACGTATTGTGCTGTGGGGCTGGGGGCAGCTCAGATGTTCCTCCAGTGCATGGCTGTGGGAACAAGTCCTCCTAAAGCTTCTCCAGACAAAGGTGTTGGAAGAAGCTGGCCGGACTTCAGGCAAGTGCCTCCCCATGTATAAGAAGTTGATGGGATCAGGGGGGGAGCTGGAATTACCTCCCTCATGTCAGGGTAGTGGATTAATGCTGAGTGCATGGGGAAGTCCTGCAGACCCCACAGCAGAACAGGGAGCACAGGAGAGACTCTGGGGTGGAAATAGTCCCAGGCTGTGCTGTTTGGTGTGGGGAGACAGCTCAGGCTCTGGAAGGGACTTGCTGACCTAATATTTCTGAAATGTCATTTGAGGAGCTGTTCAGGGCTTGGCAGCTCAGCCCAGGACTTGCTGCTTCTCTCCTTAAAGGGAGTTTCTGGTGCTGGTTGACAGCAGTCAGAGCAGATTCTTCATCGTGGCTGTGTGCTGTGGGGCAGCATCTGAAGGAAACACAACAACAAGCTCTGGATGATAGAAGATAGAGCTGGATGTGCAGGTCAGCTCTCCCCCAGCGCAGGACTGAGTTCCTGGTGAGGGTCTGACCTGAGCTGAAGGATGCTGGTGATGGAGATGACATTCCCTCTGCAAGCAGCCTGTCCTGGTGCATGGCTAGCTACAGCAGTTAGATGACCTGACTGGCCTCCTGCCTTTGCTACTGTACACTAAAGCAGCAGACTGAAGTCTTCCGTGATCTTTGGTACTTCTCTTTGTGAGAGTGCCTGTGGGTCTTGCGTGGTCAAGGGGAGTCTAGTGGATGTGGCCTTCATCCCAAGTTTGTGTGACATCTCTGCTGTTCTGCGTGCTGGCATGGAGGATGCCATCCACAGGCATCTAAGAGGTCTCCAGCTCTGAACAGCAGCAAAACTGCTGCCTGAACGCTTTCCATGCGAATATGCATTGTAGTCATCACTCACTGTGACTTATTTTACTGCAGAGACACTTGGTGCCTCAGCACAGGGCAGTTGTATTCTCAGAACCAGAAAGGAAAGCAGGACAAAGTGGGCTGAGGGCAGCATCGCTCCTTTTAACCTGGGAACTGTGACAGACCAAGCAGTAAAGTCACTTTTCTGGATGGTCTGTAGCAAAATCAGGAACTGAAGCTGGATCTGCTGAGGCCCAGCGCCTTTGAACCTCCCTGTCCTTTCTCATAGCAACATTTCTAGTTAGCCAAATGGATGGACCAAGCAATAAATGAGATTTATGATATTTTATTGTTCAAACAACACTTTGAAATACTTTATTGAGCAGCACAATCACTTGCATGTGCTCATCCCCCACTCCCATGTACAGCACCGACAGATCTTCTCCACAGTCCTGTTCCTTTCAAAACGTTTTTTTGTTCCATGTGCCTGGCTGGGAAATGTGCAGCCATTTGATAAGTGCATTGTGAAAAACAGCGTGGAAGTTTTAGTCTGTCTGCAGCACAGGAACAGCTACAGGGGGAAATGGCAAAGAAGAGATGTATCAGTAAATTAATTTTGCTCATATAAGCTTGTTGTCAGCTTTGGTTCGTGTCTGCAGCTTAATCCTCTGAGCTACAGCAGATGTTTAGTGTGGGGGGATCAGGCTGATGACCATGTGAAGAGCATCGAGCCCAAAGCTGCACAGGAGCTTGTGGAAGGTGGTGATGGTGTCTCCATTCCAATGGGGTTTCCCATCACAGCACGGTCAGTGTGTGACAGCATCACTAACTGCAAATCCCCCATTGATTTTGCCTTGCAGAAGTAAATAATTGCCTTTTGTCCTGAGTTTTATGCACAGTAAAGCTGGTCTGTGTGTAACTGATCTGTTTATTCAGGAGCTATTGCTTTCCAATACACTTCTGGAGGGTTTGTCAGTGAAAAGGAATCCTTCAGAATAGCAGAACCTGAAATAGAGCCCAGCTCTCCAGATGAACAATTATGTGCTTTTAAGTCTATTTTAGCATACTTTTAGCAGCTTTGTATTATTTGTTGTGATGCTGTTTGGGTCTGTTTTGATCAGATGAACTGATTTATGGGGGGGTTACCTTAAGTTTAAGTTGTCATTTAGCTGGAGTTTTGTCTTGCAGCCTGAGCTGTAGGTTAGAGCTCTACAAGTGTGCTGCTGCTTCTGAGGGGGTGACACCCTGGGGTGCCTCATTTGGGCAGGGAAGAGCTGCACTAGCAAGAACATTGCTGTTTGCCAGGACCTGGCCACTGTTCCCAGCGCTTCTGGCTTTTATTCCTGTTGCCTCAGCAGTGTGAGATGCCCGAGTGCTAAATCCAGGTGGGTGATCTATGGGCTTTCATAGCCAGCCCTGCAGCAACGTGGGAGATGCTTCCGTCCCCTTGCTCCTGCAGGCAGGAGGGAAGAAGGTGGAGGAGCTGCAGACTTCAATTGCAGGTTGATTTTCTGCTTGATGCTCCCTAGGAGTGAGGTGAGCTGGGACTGTCCAGAAGCTAAAGCTGCAGCAAGGAAAGGCCTGGAGTTTGTTTCTCTGTACCCAGAAGCACAGGGTGGAATCAAAGGTTTCCTCCCGTCCCTTGTGCAATCTGCATTAAATGGTGAAATGTGCCAACCTTCACCCAGAGCCAAGCACAAAGGCATCCCGTGAGGATTCCTCATGGGTGTCTGGCTGAGGAATGTGCTGCTCCACAGGCTCTGGAGAGCAAGGAAAGCCTCCTCAGAGACAGCAGGGTGGCCACAGTCTTGGAGTTGCCCTGACCTGATGGTCCTAGGTCAGCTCAGAAGCTTTCCAAGTGCAAGCCTCGCACGAGCATTTTGCAGACAGCAAATCCTCTGCAGGCTTCCTGCAAAGCCATTTGCAAGGACAGGATCACTGCTGAGCCAGCTCAGGGCTACAGCTGGGTTTCTGGCTTGAAGGCTGGTATGGGGCCTGGGAGAGCAAAGAGGTCTTGCCTGTGGGTTTGTGGGACCACATGCAGTATGTGCTGGACCAAACCCTGCACCCCTTCCCTTGCTGCCACACCCCAGCGCCTGCATCCTGGCTCTGAAAGGGATTTGTGCTTCAGGATTGAAGAGCTTAAATATAGTTTTAACAGAAGCTTTCAAAGCGAATCACACCATTTCATTACTGGTTTGAGTGAGCGACGCTGCTGTCAGCTTGTTTCAGAAAAGGCAGAAGGGGGCAAGATTATACCTGGGTGGAGAAGGATGGGAAGGAGTGAACAGCAGGCTGAGGGGAGGAATGTGTTAGATCTGGATGTTTCCTTTCTGTGACACTGAGTGCCCAGCATGTGTCCCTTATAACTGATGCACGACCCAGGGTGAAGCCTCCAGAGCTTTCTCTAGTTTCCTTATGGATATAAAAGATTGCTTGAGCTTGGCTGCTTCACTTCTGCAGGGATTTGGGAGGTCTCTCCTTGAAGCAGAGTGCAGCTGTGGTGTGTTTAACTGAGCATCACTGGGCAGCTTCCATCCTGGATCAATCTTTGCTCTGAGCTCCTCCCGTGCCCCCAGGTTGATGCTGGATGGGGCTTTTTGAACCTGCTGAGCTTCTCCTTCCTCATGTAAATTACATGTAGCCAGTGTGAAAACAGGACAATGCAAGTGCCACCTGGTGCACAACCTGCTTTGAGTGTGGAGGACCAAAGGTTGCACTATTTCAGTGTTAAACCTACAATGAAAGGCATTGGATGCAGTGCAGACTGCTGGACTAAAACTAAGTTCTCCTCCGCTATCCCCATGGGATGCATCCTACAGCACTGCATCTTCAGAGGTGTTTAAGGGATGACAGCCATATGCTGCAGAGCATCATTTCCTGCTCTGGACTGTGCTGGGAAGACTGAAATCTGTTTTGAATTGAGTCTGAAATCAGCATCCAGGAAAATGAGGTTTTATTCGGCAGTTTTAGCTTTGTACTGTGTTTCTGTGCTCTGTAGGACTTTTCCAAAGGAAAAGCTGATTCCCATATGCTGGTAACCATTAAGTATTGTTGATCTGCAACTCAATATAGCTTTTATACATGGTGGACAGCAAGGTTAACGTGTGTTTGCTCACTGTGGGGGGCCCTAGTACCAGACTGCCTTTGCTGTTGACTCCATTGCAAGTAACAGAACGTGGAAGTCACCAGCCATGGCTTGGCTTTCCAGGGCATTCTGTGACACTCTTTAGAGCCCTGCAGGGCACCAGAGGGACTACTGTGGAGCCCTAAAGGGCTGTGGAGTTCTCTGTGTCAGGTTTGGATACATACCAAAAGCTCTCGTACCCTATAAATAGGAATTTGAGAAGTCAAAAGTTTGACCCCTTCTCCTCAGCTTGTTCACTTCTCCCTCTGTTGTAAGCTCTGGTTGGCTGTTGGTCTAGCTGCAGAAGAAGTTCACTTCAGCTGTGTCACTTGTTGCACATCAAATAAAATCTCCTGTTTATGGCTTTCATAAACCCTAGCCTGATGCTTAGGTTTGCCTTTCCTTCTGAGTGTTTGCAACTTGTTTACAACCTGCCAGTGTTTTGCCTTCCCTTTCTTTTACATTGGAAGAAGCCAGAGATGAATGTCTTGGTTGTGCTTGTGCTGAGTGAATACAATTATTCACTCTGTTTGTATTTATTCTTTTAGGTATTTCATGGAGAGGTTCCTTCAGGCCAGATGCTGTCTGTGAGCATCACAGCTCTCTGCAGTGCCATCTGAGACTGTACGAGCTGGACACAGCCATGGGGGATTCTTCAGCAAATGCCATGGATGGAGGTATAGACATGTGCTGCAAAGACACACAAACTGAACTGGCAGAGCAGGTAGCAGCTATAGATGTGGCTGTTGGTCCAGACAGAAGTGACCAAAATGGTGAAGACAACACTGAAGAGAATGACACAGTCTTTTCTGATAACCTAAAAGACAGCCAAAGGAATGGAGTCAACAGTGACACGAGAATGAATGAATTTCTGCCTTCCCCACGGTCAGAAGATGCTCACTGGAGGAATGTTCCCAAGAGACCTCTCACTAGACCTGTATTATCAAGTAGGAAGTTGTCTCTTCAGGAAAGATCATCAGGAAGTTATTTGGCTTCTAGCAACACACCAGGTTATGGTCCTTATGCCACAGGGCCATCACCACGTATAATGAGGAGACCAACAATAGAGTCCAATCGGGTCTCCATATCAGATTCTGAGGTAGGCACATTCTCTCCTGTACTTGTGGTGTCAAGGTAAGGCAAGTCTGTCTTAACTGGTAATGGTGTCTTCAGTCTTTTGGAGGAGTAGATCTGAAAGCAGTGTTTCTTCTAAGGGGAAAAAAAAATCCCTGCAACCAGGGAGTGTGTTAGCTTGGAATTGCCTTTGCATCCATCCTCCAGACCTGTGCTGGTCCTTCAGCCCTCCCCTGCCTGGGATAGTTCTGTTGAGGGGCCAGGACCCCTGTAGTGGCAGCAGCGGCACACAGAAAGCTTCTTATGCTGTTCAGAGAAAGGGCTGCCCCCAAATTGCTTTGCTTTCCTGTTCTTTCTGTATGTGCCCTTTGGGAGTTTATAAGTCACAGCAGCTTTGCTGGTGGTATTTTATGGATTTAAGCTTCTGGAGATTATGTATCTCCTACTGTGTTTTGCCATTATTAAAGGCATGATTTAATTTTATAAAGAGCTTAAATGCACTGATTCTTCCTACTCCTGTCAGGATTTCCCTTTGTCTTTAAAGCTTTTGTAACAGCAGTGGTAACCAAGGACTGTGACCCTCCTCTCCTTCAGAGGAGACTCTCAGGGTGGCTGTGGCTGTTCCTGCTGTCTATCTTGTGGCAGCTCTTTGCTACCAGACCTGGGCTCAGACTTGTCCCTGAAGTGTAACACACTGTTAGTGGTCAAGTGTCTTGTTGGAAGCATTTGCTGGTTGTAATTCCCCGTGCTGTATGTCATGGAGAGGATGGGGAGCAGAGGGAGGGGGCTGTTTAGACCATGCTGCTCAGTGTGGTGCTGGAGCCGCTGAGCCTTCAGCAATGCCCATGAGGAAGGGGCAGGGCTTCCTTTGACAGCCAGGAGTGATGGACGTGCTGTAAAATGGGTGCTTCTTGAAGCCACAATGTTTTGTAAAGTGCTACTCTCTGGGGAAAGTCTGTAAGTAGGGAACGGGCTGTCTGGAGTACTGGAGAGGGAGCATCATCTCGGCAGCACTGGCAGTGGGTTTGGGGAAGAAAACATGGATTTACACCTGAATTTTCCCCCAAGTCCAGTCTGTGCCTTTTCCTGAGATTTTTATCTGCTATTTGTGGAGGAAAACCAAGTTTTCTATGCCTTGATGTTTTTCTCCAGACTGAATTTGATTCCCAGGCATATTTGTCTTGTGTTTCTGCTCTTGGGGAATAGGGCAGGGCAGAGGAAGGGGAGGGGGATCTCTGTGGGTGCCACAGCTCTGCAGTCTCACTTGGAGCTGCCATAAAAGAGAGGAACCAATGGTGGCATGGACCTGCTGGCCTTACCTTGCAGGGAGGGCTGCATCATCTGCTCCGTGCTGCAGAAGACTCTGGTTTATCTTGTGACCATGAGCCTTGTTGTGGTGAGGGACAGGCCCTTTTCATGGGTATTTTCAATCCTTTTCTTTTAGAACTGAAAGTACAGCAATGCTCATCCATGAATTCACTTCTCCTGCTGTGTCCAGGCACTGGAGCGGGACAAACACAGCAGCCAGGGGCTCAAGAGCTGCTACGCTCTGACTCTTCCTCACCCAGCTGATGGAAGAAGATGTTACTGAACGTGGCTATGCTGGTGCCACTGTGCCAATGTGTTGTTCTTGGGCACTGTGGTGCTCCCAGATGAGATGCCTAAATCCCACTGTGGTCATAAGGGCCCATATCTCTGAAGTTTAGACTTTTGCCAAGTGACCTAGAGCTCCATATCTGTGTGGTTTATTGTTTTCCTCCTGGAAAGTGAGTATTTGCCCTTTGCACATCTGAGAGGGTGGGTGCTGTGCACAAGCAAACTGGTCATTGTCCTCTGGGAAGTTTTGCATGTCACATTAGCTGTGAGATGGGCTGTGCCACCCCCCCAGATAAGAGGATATCCACAGAAGGTGCACTGCAGAGATTTCAGCTTCTCTGACAGCAGCCATATGCTTTAATAAGTGAGACAGGGAGGAGAGGAGCCAGTTTTGGAAGCGGACGTGACTTGTGTGCCAGCTCTCCCATCCTGCAGTACTTTGTGCCAGCAGTGTGGCTTTTCTGAAATCTGTTTCAAAGGAAGTGCAGTCGAGTGTGACTAGCACATTCCCATCTGCAAGCAAAGCCAAAATACCCTGTCCTCTTCCACAGCATCTGCATCCTGGGGAGCAATGGTTGTTGCCTACTGTGTGGGAAATGCTTAGTTTGAAGTGCAGATGTGGAGCCTTCCACTTCCCTGCTCCTGCAGCAATTCTTTACACTGTACTGTGTTTTTAATGGTCACTCTGATATAACTGTTAAGAGCCCTGCTCCAGTGCAGCCCAGATGCTTAACAAAGCCCTGCTCCTTGGAAACCATCATTCATATTAATGGGGTAGGAGGGGAAAGGGAGCCCAGGTGAGAGCTGTGCAGGTTTGGAGGTGGGTGCTTGCCCTTGCAGCAGTGCTCTCAGGAGCTGTGCTTCATCTTCCCAGCTTATAGGGGCAGTACCTGTATCCTGTAAGGAATAACAAGAGGACTAGGAAGATGCATACTTGCTTACAGGAGAAAGTTTGAAACTGACCACAGCATAAGGAAAAATAAGTGTTAGGTGTATGACAGCAAGGTGAGCGTGCAGTCTGCGCACAGCCCAGCTCCAGCACCCTATGGCTGACCTACCTAAGAGGCTATGTTGCATGGTCTTTGTCTTCATGGCTGTGAGAGGCACTGACAGTCCAAATCTGAGCTATACAGCAGGGACCACAGAGAAACGGAGAGCAGATCTTCAGCTGTGGTGTGCATTTGCTCAGTGTGTTTGCTCAGTACATTTGCTCTAAGCAATTAGCAAAGCTGTGCATGTGGTTAGGAAAGACTGCCAAAGCAGGAGGTACAGGCTGGGCTTCTAGGAGTTATGGGGGACTCCATGTTGAGGCTTTTGGCCCTCAATTGTGGTTATACAATAAACCTGCTATGAGAAGTGCAGTCCCAGTGTACGAGCAGCAGCTGCTGCTGTGTTTTCTGTTGATGCTTTTGATGTGCAGGCCCTCAGTGAGCAGGGAGGTTGGTGGGTCACTGACTAGATCCAGCTCACTGGTCATGGCATTGCCCCTGGTTTCCCTGCAAATGACTCTGACACATCTTCTAGGCAAGCTGCACATTTGTACTCAAGTCCATGGCTCTCACCTGCTCCTTTCTCCTTGCATTGAGTATCCAGCACCATCAGTCAGTGCCTTTCAAGTGGCAGTTCATCCATTGCTGCCCAAGTGAGTCACAGGGTGCAAGAATGAAAATGAAATTGATGAGCATTTGGGCTTTATCAGTGGCACAGATGCAGGCACTGTCTATCAGGAGCAGAGATGGATGGCACAGTGCATATCAATGTTTCCTGTGCTGTGCTGATAGCCATCTAGGCTGGAATCTGCTTTTTCTCTCCAGTCATAGCAGCAGTGTCAGCTTGCTGTCAGCAGCTCTGTGTCCTCGACTAATCTGGAGGAATAATGGAGAGATGTGCTATGAGGATACAGCAGAGGTGAATTTTCCATTGTTCTCTACTAAATTATGGAAGCACAGTGTGTCAGAGGGACTCTGCTCAGCTTTTTAATGCTACCTTGATATTTGTTCACAGACTGGGAGGAAAACTTACATTCAGGGGTGAGAGGACCCAAGAGCTGAAGCTGAGGCTGTGATGCAGCAGGAGGATTCACCCAGTGGCGAGTGGGCAGTGCATCGGGATGTCCTGTCCCTGCCTTCTGAGTGGGGCTGCTTGCGTTTGTCATTTAGGAAGATGATGGCTCCTGGGCTGGCAGGGCTGCAGCAGAGCCAGGGCTTGTTGTCTTGCATAGAGGCAGTTCCCAATGCCCTGGGACGCAGTTGGCAGCGCTGGTGTCTTGCAGCTGCTGCTGCCAAGTCTGGATCTGTGGTGTTAACTGCAAGAGAAGTAACGTGTTCTGCTCTCCTCACAGCACTGCTGTGCGCTTAACCTGATCTGCCCTATCTCTGTCAAAACTGATCTGTAGTTTAAAAAGTCTCCTGCTCATTCCCTGCTTTCTTGGATTATTCATGGACTATGGCTTTGGAAGGTCCTTTCAGTGCTGCCTTTTCTGGTTGGAGCACTCCAGAGGCTGGTGGGATTTCTGCTGCCTTTGCTGCCCATCAGTGTTTTGCTCTAACAAGGGAATGGCTTTACGTTTAGCTGTGGCACAGAAGTGATTAAGCTAATGCTATTAAGGGTGCATAACTGTAGAGCTGAGGCACAGGTCCCAGTATTTGGGTTGCTGGCCCACATTGCCTCTGCTGATGTGACATTCTCAGCTGCTGCTTGGTGCTGGCAGTGTGGCAAGAGGATTTCCCTGGGGCTGCTGAAAGCAGCTTCCGCTTTGCCGCACGGATGATGCTCCAGTGCTCGTAGGTTCCAGGGCAAGGCTCTTGGGACCATGTTTGTACAGACTGATGGGCACCTTGTCACCATGTTTGACAGAACTTGCCCCCTGTAAAATGGCAGGGCTTGTATCTGTGAAAGGGTAGAGGTGCTGCTTGTCAGAAAGCGGCATTTGACAGTGCAATGTTGTGGGGGGTTTTATTCTGCCATCCCAAACCAGCCTTTATAGGTAGCCAAGAAGTCTTATTGGAGGGTGGATAGAAAAAGAATAAAAGATGTCTTTTTCCAGGCTTTCTCCCCATACCTCCCAGCACTCTTAAGTGCTTTTTACTTTCTCTTCTCCAGTCTCTTCTGGCTGCGTTGTCTTTTCTTTCACACATTCCCTTTCTCTCCCAGCATCCACCCAGTCCCTGGCATCCCTTTTTTTTCCAGCCCTGGCGCCTGCATGGTCTCTCCACTCTCTGGGATCAGCAGGAGGTCATTCCAGCTCCCAGCCATCAGCTGGGGCCCTCTGTGCTTTAGGAGAATTGGGGAAGATGAGTCAGGCCAGTGCATTCTCCCTCCTTGATGCAGCTGCTGCTGGCCCAGCTGTGCAGGGAGGAGGATGAGCTGACAAAGGGAATTTTCCAAAGCTTGAGGTCCATGGCTTATCCCAGTGGCACGGAAAACAGGTTGCTTTGTCCTTTCTTTCCTTGGCTTCCTACATCTTTCAGCACCAGGCTGATCCAGGTCTCATGCTCCTCCAGTCTCTGGGAGCTGCCTGGTTTTGTTAGGAGTGAACAAAGGTGAACCCAGGTGGGACCAGGGCAGTGGTGGGGACCAAGCTCCTACGCAGCATGGACTGGAGAGCTTCCCCTTCCACGAGTCTCCCAAACTCATCTCTTCTGTGGTGCTCAAACTGCAGCTCTTTTGAAAAGATCATACAGACTTGGAAAACACTTCTTCAAAGAAGAGTCTCCCCCAGGCATTGCTAACTTCTTTTCCTTGTATTAATTAACCTTTATTTAAAATTACATTGCCAACTTGTAGAAGAGCAAGGTTTGAGGGAAGGAGAAAGCCCAAAGCTGCAGCTGCAGAGGGGCTGGAAAGGAGCTGCCTTCATCCCACTGGTCCCAGCCCCCTTTCATTCTTCTGACCACTGCCAACGAGAGAATACTTCCAGCTTTGGGGTGAGCAGTGCTGAGCCTTGTGCCAGTGCTCCTGCCAGCAGCTACTCATGGTGCTGGGCTTCAGGTTCAGCCCTTGGGTTTGGATGTTGTTTATTTCTTTTACCTCCATGAGCTCTGGGCTTTCTGTGTGTCCTGCTCTGCCCCTGAATAACCTGTTATTGTGTTCATTGCTGCCCCTGTATTACCCCTTGTCTGGCTTTTAGTTTTGTTTCTCTTTAGAACTCCTTTCACTTCCCCTTCCAGACAGGATGAGTTTAAATCGGTGCTAGTTCCCAATTTTCTTTCCCATGCTCCTCTTTAAAGTGTATCTCTGAAAGGCTGAAGCTGCCTTCTTTTCAGATTCCTGGGTTTGCCTTCTTTTAATGCATCCGTTATATAAGAATGTGGGCAGTCTGCTTAGTCTGGAAACAAGCTCTTGCTCTTTCCTCCTCATCCCTGCATTCATCCTGGACAGCAAAGCTCAATTCTCAATTTCTCAGGGTTTCTGTCACCCAGTGGTGGTGGCAATGGATTTATGGAATTGGGCCTGGACTCTGGGCTTCATAGAATAATAGAATGGTTTGGGTTGGAAAGGATCTTAAGATCATCCAGTTCCAATCCCCCTGCTATGGGCAGGGATGCCTCACACTAGACCACGTCACCCAAGGCTCTGTCCAATCTGGCCTTGAGCGCTGCCAGGGATGGGGCAGCCACAGCTTCTCTGGGCACCCTGTGCCAGCGCCTCCTCAGTAAAGAACTTCGTCCTTATATCTAACCTGAACTTCCCCTGTTTCAGTTTGAGCTCATTCACTGTGCTTTGTGATTTTTAATCAGTTTTTGTTTTCTGTGGCATTGATTCTCCCCTCCCTCTCTTGAGTAATACCTTGGAGATGTGAACAAATGGGCAGGTTGTTTTTAAGGTGGAATAATTCTTGCTCACTTGGACAGACACAGCAATCTGATTTGCTGACAGCTGTTCATTAAAGGATCTCATTCAAGTTCTTGCTCTGTTCTTATTTAGCAGCAGTTACAAATACATTGGCGTGATGAAATCAAGAGGACTGTACACTGTTATCTTTAAGAAACACTTGGCCCAGAGATAAGTGTTTTACTCTGATAAAGGAGCAGTACAATTATCCCACTTCCTGCAGGAGAACCAAATAACATCGTAATCACCCTGCCAGTCTGCAGCAACACGTGGCAGCAGTCACTTGAGCTCTGAATTATGGGCTTTCTCCAAGGAAATAAAGGTAGAAGGCACCTATAATCTGTTTTGATTTTGCTGCATTCAGCTCAAGTGCTGAAGCATGGGAAAAGCTCAGATGATGGTGAAAGGGTGTCCTGGCATTGCTCACAAGCTCTATTTATCAACAGTGAAGAACTAGAGAGATATTTCAGGTGATCAGTCTGGTGCAGGATGAGAGTGGTGATGAATGAGGGGTGGTGGGAAGGTGATGATCAGAGTCAAAGGAATTGGTGCCTTGGACACAGGGACCAGGAGTAGTCCCTCCTCGGTTGCACTAAAAGCTTTGGAAGAGGGTTTGCCCACTGGATGGACCATATCCTTCACAAAGGGATCTCCTCTTTCTGGGGGGCTACACGGTGTGTTGGCAAGAAGCAGCAGCAGACTTGGTGCTTTAGAGATGTCACCTTGGCTTGAAGCAGTACTGAGTGCAGACCAAATTGACAATAGCTACACGGAAAAGGCTGTATTTACTTATGGAAGTAACCCTGACTTAGGGGAGGAGGCTTGGTAACAGGACCTGGTCATTGCAGGAGCAGGAGGTACTGAGGTGGTTGGAGGCTTTCTCAGAGGGTGATGGCTTTTCCTGCCATTCTGGTGAGCATTTCCTCATCCCTGCAGTTTTGCACTGGCCGTGTATTTTGCATCTTTGCTTTTGCTGGGTCTTGTTCTCACCTGTCTTGTTGCTCTTAGTTCTGATGTATTGGGTTTTGCCTTTGGAATGACATGTGCTTTGCTAGCAGCAGAGTTAATACACTTCTACAGGCTCATTACTCACAATTGGCTCCTCTTCCCTGTCAGAGCAGTAGAAAAAGCTTTCCTTACTGAGAACAAGATTAAGATTGAAATAATTCCTTGTATTCCTGACAAGCCAGTGCTTGCAAGCTTAAAAAGTCATCACTTCACCATTCCTGTGTTCTCCTTCGCTGTGATGATTGCTTGTGTTAACAGTGTCTTCTGTTCGTGATGGTGGGGAAAGTAAAAGATACCATCTACCATGTCCATGTTCTATTGCATCCTGAGAGGCAGAGGATGGGGATTCTGCATGGGGCCAAGGCTGTAACACCCCTTGATCTTGCTGAAGGTGTCTGGCCCAGCTTTTCTGTCCTGGCACTACTTCTGCAGACTGCAGGGCTATTTTGAGGTTTATGGGGAGGCTAATCTACCTGTCTGTGTATTTTATATCAGCTTTGTTCCTGGTGCAGGGGCTGGAAGTGGATTTCCAGCCTTTTTAGTGCTTGGCAGTATCGGGGACAAATAGTGTGTGCTGTGTGTGGGGAAGCATGTCCCATCTAAAGCTGAGCACACACCACCTCAGAGGGGCCCTTCTCTCACCCCACTGAGCTTGGGGCTCTCCCTGCCCCTGCAGTGGAGGTAAGTGCTGTGTGTGAAGTCCAGACAATGGCAGAGATCCCCATAAGAGCGCTCTGACTCTTTGCCAGCAGCTCTGCACTGCAGCGAGGTGTGAGCTCTCCCCATGGTCCCCATTGTGGTGGCCAAGGTGGGCAGGTCCCTAGGTGCTCCCCAGCAGCCAGGCAGTGCAGGCAGAGCCTGGTGCAGGCAGAGCTGGGTGCAGGCAGGGTGCTCTGCCCACACTGCACTCACGGTCTGGAGCCCCCCAGGGCTTCTGTGGCATCTGGGGGTTTCTGCTTGTAACTAATGAGGGTGGAAGTGTCAGCTCCCAGTGAAACAGAGCTGTGGAGCTTTTGCTGCTCTGTGGAAGTGTTTTCCTTTAGGTAGTACAATGCTAAGGAAGGGTGGATTTAATACCAGGTAAGTGCCTGGCTTTTCTGTTCCACCTTGCTTTCCAGTGGTGGATGCCTGGGGCCACCATCACTCCCTGTGATGCTCCTGGTCACTGAGTAACTTAGCACCCCACCATTACAGCCCTGTCACAGCTTGCAGCATCCACCACCTTCCCACCCCTTGGGGTTTCAGTGCTGGGTAGCTTGCACACAAGGATCAGACCTGCTTAGGGGTCATGTATGTTACCACATCCCCTTTAAAGGAATCCTTTACTGTTTGTGTGGCACAGCGGAGGAGCTTGGATCCATGTGCTCTCCTCCAAGACCAGCCCATGGTCCAGGTGAGGGCTCCCTGGGTGCAGGCACAGCCCACAGAGGGTCCCTGTCTTTGCCAGGCTGATGCTGTGACCCTGGGGCTGGAGTGAGTCCCTGGGAGCTGCGAGAGCTCCGTGGAGCTGGGGACAGGTGTTTTCCTGCTTGGTATTGAGCACAGTAAAATAAAAAGTGTTTCTAGTGCCACGCATACCCGTTTAAATGAGATTTAGTCTTTCATTATTCAGCACTCTGCCTCTACTTGATAGTGATTCAAACTCAGTCGTTTCCTTTTACCAACACTTTAATTATGTTCTTTTGATCTGCAGGACTGCGTGCAGTTAAACCAGTACAAACTGCAGAGTGAAATAGGCAAGGTAAGTTCCCGGAGCTGGTGTTTGTCACAAGCAACCTGCATGTACACACGAGTGGAAAGACTGTGCCAGGCTAAGGGATCTTACTGGCCAAGGCCAAACCCTGTGTTTGGTTTGGGGGTGTTTTCTTTGGTTTATGCCTTATTAGTTTGAGCAAGTTTTGTTCAAGGTCAAAGTGGAGCTACTTCCTCTGAAAGCTAAATTTACCTTCCTTCCCTGTGCAGGTTGTTCAGCTGGCTCCCTTCCAGGGGGTTTGCTTGCCAAATGTCACACTAACAGCTTCTGACGCATTAATACAACCCATCAAAGAAAGAAAACCAAACAAAGATCAGGGCAGGTGTTTGGTCACCCCCAGGATGAGTTTAAGTTTTTATGTCCATCAATGAACTAGTTTAATTCTAGACCGCATTTAAAAGCTGCAGACTGATTCTAATAACTCCAAAGTTATTTCGAGGTCTAGGCTGGTGAGCAGCTCAGACACCTGCACGTTTGGATGTCTGCCACCACTGCAGATGGGGCCATGAGTGATGGTGCTGTCTGGAAGCTTATGTTTGCAGTCAGAGGGGACTGCACCCTGAGCTGCAGGGACCTTCGGCAGGAGTTTCATTAGCACAAACTCCTCTCCAAAGCAGAAGGCCCCAGGCCATGGGAGGAGGCACCTTACCATCTGTGCAGTAGGCTGTGCGTTTGGCTGCTGGCATCAGCGGGTAAGGATGGAGATACCACTGCTGGTGGTACAGCAGATCAGTCGATGTTATCTGAAACTCACACACAGCTTATGGCTTTTGTTGTTGGCTTAAGTATGACTTAAGGAGAGCATGAGGCCTTTTCTGTGGTGGATTTGCCCTACCTCCTCCTTCCCTTTGAGTCACAGTGAGCAGACAGGCACCCTGAGGTTGGTAGAGAGTCTACTGGTCCTGCTGTTCTTCTGGATCATCTGCATGGCTTGTTGGTCTCCTCTGAGAACAGGAGCTACATTCCAGCTCTTAGTGAGGTCAAGAGATATGTTTTGAAGGCTATAGTGTTAATTCTACTCATTTATTCAGTAGACACCTGAAAGAGGGGAGATTTAGATTAGGAAGAAGCTCTTCCCTGTGAGGGTGCTGAGGCACTGCCACAGGTGCCCAGAGAAGCTGTGGCTGCCCCATCCCTGGCAGTGTTCAAGGCCAGGTTGGACACAGGGGCTTGGAGCAAGCTGCTCTAGTGGAAGGTGTCCCTGCCCATGGCAGGGGTTGGAGCTGGATGAGCTTTAAGGTTCCTTCCAACCCAAACCATTCCAGGTATCTGTCAGGGATGGTACCTAGCCATGCTGTCATGTCTTGCTTGCATAAAATGTATAGTGTTGACATAGAACTGAAAAAAAACCATAGTGATTTGGATGGAGTCTGGCTCCAAGCTGTCACTGGAGCTGTGGTTACAGCAGCAATCCAGGTCTGCATCTGCCTGGTCAACATGCAGTTGGTGTAAAGCAGGCGGCTGCTCCTCACTGAACTCCATTTGCTCTCAAGAGATACAGAGGTTTTGTGCTGACAGTGGTCTTGTGCACAAGTACAGGAAAGGGAGTCATGCAGAATTTCCAGACTTGCACAAAACATATCTGCTTGGCAATGATTCTCTCTGCTCCCCACCCACGTTTGAGGTAAGACAGACACATTGGCTTTGGCACAGGGCAGGATGGGCTATCACTCAACTCCTCCAGACACTGTTAATCCTCAAATGCCCCAGGGCTCCAACAGAGTTGCCAAAGCATACAACCTTGCTGCGGGTTCTCATCACCTGTAGATTTTGCTTAGGGGTAGGCATAGTCTGGGACCTTGAAGGTGGGTTTTTTGGTCCCTGTCTACAGCCACGGTGTACCAGCCTTGAGCAGCGAGGAGACAAGGTGAAGCTGATGAACTGACTGTGCAATGTGTGTCTTATTTTTAGGGTTCCTACGGGGTTGTGAAGCTGGCTTACAATGAGAACGATGACAAATACTACGTAAGTGTGTCTCTCCGCTGCTCCTCATCCTTCTTTGCCCCCCTGCGAGCTAGAATCCCCTCTGCCTTGCTCCTTTAACATCTACATTTCCGATTTGGGTAGCGTGCAAGGGATTGAACCAGCTCCCACTGGGTATGGAGCTGCTGCTTGTGTGCAGTGCCAAATGGGGAGGGAGGTGGGGTGGGCTGCCTTATGCAAGAGGCAGGAATCTTGGAGGCAGGCTCCTGATTTGTCCTGACATTTTCTAGCTATGAAGCAGGTCACCTGAAATTAGAGGCATGTGGGTGGTGGTATTCAGTACCTGCTGTGCATGGGAAGATTGGCCTGGAATCAGCAGGCAAGATATGTAAGGAAATGGGGGTGTTTCTAAGATGCTGAACAGCATGGCCCAGGTGGGCAGTGCCTGGCTCCCCTGCAGCTTTCCCCCATGTGGGATGCCTCCCTGTACACCAGACAGGACCTTACTTGTCACGTGGTGAGGTGCAGGGTGCTGGGCAGAAGGCAAACCTTGGCTTTTAAAGCCTTTGCTGAGCTGAAGCCAGAGTTGAAGGGTTTCAGATTCACAAAGGCTGCTCATGCTGGAGGCTCCTTCTCTGGTCCTCCCCTTTCAGAGGCAGGTGAATCCTGACTGTCCCAGCTGGGATTCCCATAAAATCCATCTGCAGATGTGCTTCTGTCCCTGGGCTTGCCCTGTGGCGTGGTTTGATCAGGCTGAGGGCAGGAGCTGGACAGCTGGTGAAAGCTGAACTGCCTTGTGTGTGTGGCTGTGCCTGAAGGCTTGTGGAAACGGCTTCTAGCAGGTTCTGGTAGATGCAGGGCAGGTACCTGCTGAGCAGAGCTGGATGGTTGCGGGGCTGTTGAACCCAAACCCTGCTGCCCTCCATGCAACCCTGCCTGGCTCAGCTCCATACTGTGCCTGGTGAGAGGGGTCCTGCTTTCTCTGCTGCCATGGAGTGGCCTCCCGTGGGTGAAAATGGGCCCATCAGAGCATCCAGGCAGACACTTGTGTGCTGCTTTCTCCCTGTCGCAGTGCACAGAGCTGCTGGGAGCAAGAATATGCTATGCAGATATAAAGTGTGCTCATTCCCTGCTAGTCCCCAGCTAGCTTTTCATCCCTTACTCTTGGATTTACAAGCAACTTACCAGGTTGGAGGGGTTGGGTGGGACTCGTATGTCTGTTAGTGTTGGGAGCCCTACCAGCAGGCATGAAAATGCAGGAGAAATGTCTTGAAATGAAAGATGGAAGAGATGAGACAAAAATCTGGACAAGGTGCCCAAGCAAAGGAACCACAATTCTTTCCATCTCCTTTCCTTTCCAAGCTGACTCACCCACCCCACCAGAGTAGTTGCTGTTTCCAGTGGATCCCTTTCTCTGCTGCCCTGCGAGTCCTCCCTCCCACACCCTGCAGTGGGACACTTCTGCTGGTTGGCAGTGGTGGCTTCCCTGATCCATCTGCCCCACCAGCTTAGGCAGTGCCAGGTCCAGCAGCACAGAGCGGGAACACCTCCCATCGCAGTTATTTCCAGCTGAAAACATTGCTTTGAAAGTTGTGATCTTTACTTTTGGGGCTGCCCTTTTGTTCTGGGAACCCTGATGCTGTGCTGCAGGCAGGGTGATTGTCACAACTTGGCAGGAGAGAGCTGGGTTTGGGTTAGCATTGCCTGTTGTGTTCTTGTCCATGTTTTGTAACACCGTGGACATGGATTTAGCAGGTTGACTCAAAGTCAAAAGTGAAAGTCTGTGTCCAGGTTAGCCTGGTGTGTGTTAGTTAATCCTCACTTAATCTGCATTTCTTTTTCTAATCTAAGCAAACACTTTAAAGCTACTGCAGCACCAGAGGAGCTCCCATGCCTGCATGGGCACTGTTTCAGCCTCACTACCTGAAGAGAGACAGGATGTGCAGATCCCAAACCTTCTTTGGTTTACCCTGATTCTCCTTTTGGGGGTGTTTGAGGCAGGGTCTGGACCAGGTCTCAGCTGGGATGCTGGGGCTGTGAATGTGATCCTGGGAGGTGTGTGGGTGCTACAGCAGATGGAGAAGAGGGACCAGAGCGAGAGCTCATCTGCAGTGTCTGCCTGTGTTCCATTGCAGTGGATATGGGAAGGGAGAGGGCAGGTGGCTGCACTGCTGCTGAAGGGCTGTGATGCTGAAGTCTGTGTTTCATGCACTTCTTACCCTTCAGCTGGGGTAGCAGGAGCTTTCCCCCTTCCCTAGCCACAGTCACATGCAGACAGGCTGTCACCCCGTATCCTTCCAGGTGGCTGTGTGGATGTTTTCCCAGAGGGCAAGCCATGGTGGAGACACCTCTGCTTTTCCAAGACATTAAGGCAGCCCAGGAGCTGGCAGACAAAGCTTCAGAGAAGTAGCAGCCAACTGCATAACTGGCTCTCTCAGTGCTGAGATGACTTCCGTGTCCGTATCACTCCTGTCTGAGTCTGCGCTGCAGCAATGCACCCCGACACCCCAGGGTGATACCTAATGCCTGTTAGTAGAAGAAATTGCAACTCTGGTAGCTGGGGAGGGCCTTTTCTGTGTGTTTTCCCCAAATTTCGCTCTGAAGGGTTGGTTTTGTCTCAGTGCTGAAAAGCAATAACAGATAATGGAGGAAATCAGCCCTTGGTCTTTACTGAGCAGTCCCTGATCAATTCACATTTGCAGTGTTTTAGCACGAGGCCAGAGTGTTGCTGCCCACTTTATTTTCTTTAGCGTGCTGTGATAAAAAAACCTCAAAGAAAGCAGAAGATTTCTATTTTGAAGTATAATTCAGAGCGTGCCTCCTGGTTCTTGCTGAGGCTGAGGCCCTTTGCTGGCTCTCATAGAAAAGGCAGTTTATAGGTAGCAGGAAGTGGACCTAGCTCCTGTCAAAGCAAAAGGGAAGATTTCTGTTGCTTGAATGCATTATGGAGCTGGCCTAGAATTAGGAAAAACTCTTAAGGAAAAAGAAAAGCTGATCACATTTGGGGAAAGTGTAGATTGGGCTGTATTTACTTTGTAAAGATCAGAGAGTGCTTCCACGAGCTTTATCCTTCATCCCTGTGTAGGACTGCGGCGCTGTAGAGGGCTGTGAAAGCGTGCTGACTTACATCAGTGGATGCAGGGAATGTATTAGGCCGAGGAAATGGAACTTCCAACATGAAGTGTGTGACTCAGTGCTGTCTCCTAGGAGGACACCCTGTTGGGATGCAGTGGGCCCTGCCACTGCATTCAGTTCCTACTGCTGCTGCTGGGGCTTGTGAAGGTGTTACACCAGCATTTGTGGGGCTCTGCCAAGGAAGCCTTTACAGATGGAAAGGTTTCAGTGTCTCAGTTTGCAGGAGATGCTTTGACAGTGACCATGGGGAAAAAAGAAAAGCCAAGCTCTGTGGAAAAGCAGTAAATAAAAAGCAAAGGCAAATGTGTCCAGATGGTGATCGAGTTTGGAGTCATTGTGCTGATGGAATTTGATTCTGTGATGCCTCAGGCCATGTCTGCTTCCTAGTTTCAATCTCTAAATCAGCTTGCAAAGAAAAGTGGTTATGATGTACATTTGTTATGCTACTTCTGGACAAAAGCAATAGCATTGTATGTTGTCAGTGGGCTTCTCTTTTCCTTTTTCCTCTTTTTTAATCTGGTTTCCTAAGAAACAAGATTTGTGTGGTTGTGCTCTCTGCCTCTGTTTGTACCTGACAACCTTTGCATGAAGGGCTGCTTTCTACCAGCTCTCAACGATGGGGAGAAGTACCTTGCAAGTTTGTGAAAAGAAACAGCTGAGCAAAGTGCTGCTGCAGAGGAGAAGGTGGCCAGCAGCAAGCCCAGAACTTTCTAGCCCCTGGAGAATCCACTTTGGTCACCATCCAGGTGGGAGGGGAAGGCATGGCTCCCATGTTTCTCATCCTCTTGCTCACGTAACAGCTACTGAGCCACTGTCAGCTGCATAGCGCTCCTCTCTCCTGCCAGAGCTTCCTTCTTAGCCACTTTATCTGAGGGATGTTGCTGTCAGGACAGGCAAGGAAGGGCTGGAAATGCTCTCTGGTCTGCACACCATTTCTGCAGGGTGCTGTCATGCACTAGCAGAGGATTTAGGTGGTTTGTAGGAACTTTTGAGCAACATCTCACTACCCTGGGGGCTGCAAGTAGGGACTGTGCATAGGTCTCTGCCCTTGCAATGCAGGTCTCTCTGTTAGCAGATAAAGTGACATCTTACGTGCTGTGAGAACAGAGCAAAGGACAGCTGGTAAGTTCCATTGGCTCAATCCATTTTATCACCCTTCCCTCCTGCAACTAATGGCTATTTTGCTGTTGTTACCAGCAGATCGAGGTCTCGCTGTGGCAAAAGCTGCTGTAACCCAGGCATCCCCCTTTTCCATAAACCTGGGATCACCTTTCCCCCAGGCAGCTTCCCTGTGGTGCTAGGGGGAGAGCAGTAAGCTTAAATAATAACCACACAACAAAGAAAAGCACATGATTCCTGCTGCCTCTCAAGAGAGTATGTCCAGACCCCATCCATGTGTGAATAGTTGGAAGGAAGGTGGGTACAAGGGCATGTGTGGAGGAAATCTCCTCCAGGCTCTCTTTTGCCCGAGGAAGCTGAAGCAGTGTTTGCCAGTGCAAAGGGAAGATCCCTCAGCTTGGCTCTGAGCTGGTTCTTTATCAGGAAGGCATTACCTGGGTAATTAGCTCTGCCTGTGAGTACAACTATCTTTGGCTCTCTCATCCATGTGAGCCCAGGAGGAGATGTTTGCTGAAGCATCCCTGTGCTGCTCCCATCATGCACAGCCACAGTTCAGTGAGGAAGCTTTGTCCTGCCAGCTTGTACTTTAAAGTGGGGCTTCTCCACTGTGTGCTCTCCTCTCTGCTCTTGTGATAATCAAGTGGCTCTGGCTGTTGCGTGATGAAGTTTGCTCTTCATCCCCCATGGGACAGCTCCTCTCTTCTGATCTGGCCATGCTTGTGTAGCAGCAGGTACTGGTGCTTTGAGGTTGGTATAACCACATCCTGGTGTTTCTTCCACAGCAGTACATGTGGTTTGCAGTCAGCTCACTCATGAGACAATAATCCTCACTCATCTCTCCCTCGTAGCATCCTTTGAGGAGTTTGGGTGACATCAGTAGCTCTTGTTCCCTCCATTTCTGTCCCTAAGAGCTATTGGTCCTCTCTGTACCTTCCTGCTCCCTCCAACCTTTCCTCAGAGCCTGCCTCCAAGCATTGATGCAACTTGGGAGCTGCAAGCAGCAAATTGCATCCTCTATTTCTTCTTTTCCTAAAGCTCCTTTCTAGAAGGCAGGTAGGACTCAAGGTGGGGTAGGAGCAAGGAGAGCAAGGTTGGACAGAGCCTTGGGCAATATGGGCTAGTGTGAGGTGTCCCTACCCATGACAGGGTTGGAACTGGATAAGCTTAAGGTCCTTTCCAACCCAAACCGTTCTGTGATTCTGATTCTCCTCCCAGGCTGGTGATGGTTGGAACAGGAATAGGTGCACCAATTCCTTTGGTTTTCCCACAGATTTTCATTATGGAGGGATAAAAGTGGGGAGCACAGAAAGTCCTCCAGGCTTGGTCCTGGCTGTCCTTGGAGGTGGTTGCACACATCTTTCATCGTCTTTCAGCAGGCCATGAATCATTTGGCTGTGTGTATTGGCCCCAGCACTGTGCTAAGTACAAGATAAGCACTCTGAGTCTGTCTCTCAACACTGTTGTTTCCAACAGTTGGCTCAAGAGCTATCAGGCAGGACTGAGAACTACACAGTGTCTCTTCTCAATTACATCGGTGCAAATCCAGAGGATTTCAGTGGGTCAGGACCAAACCCAACAATCCTTCCAGGGAGCCATGAACCTGGCTGCAGATGGAGCACTGATGGGAGGTGGGAATCCTGGGGCGTGCAGTGGCATCGCTGCCAGGAAAAACAGCTCGGGAAGGAGTTTGCTGAAGTGGGTTCGGTGGCCTGCTCCTGGTGTACATGTTGAAAGCAGGTAGTGTGCAGGGAGCCTGCCTCCATGGTATTAATGCAGAATTCCTTGGCCTTTGTGTCCTGCACCCTCCTTGCTTGATTATATTTTGCAGGGATCACTCCAGTGTGAATTATACATTTGGATGCTTAATGAATAGGAGTAAGTACCAATCCTGGAGGAGGGGGGGAGTGACCATCACAGCTCCCGGGAGCGCAGGCTGTTTTCCTAAGCAAATTGTACCATAAGCTGGTTTCTCATGAAATATTTATCTGCTGGACCACTCGGGGCTGTTGGAGTGGCCCTCAAAAAGGTTATTAATGCAGAGAGCAGATGGAGGCACAGAAACTGCTTATTAAATTCACATTGCCTTTTGCCACTATGCTAATGCCAGTCTGGATGGCAGAAGAGATTATCGTGACCCTCTCCCACAGCTCAGCTGCCTTCCTGGCTTCACAGCAGTGCCAGCGTCAATCAGGTATGAGAATGGAGGGAAGCCATTGGCAAAAACCCACTTCCTTCCCTGTGCTTTCACTGTGCTCCTGTACAGAGCTGGATGCTCTGTTTCTGATGGTGCAGGGATGGTTGCCCACAAAATATCTCGTTCACAGCCTTGGGAATGGTGCTGGATCACACTGCACGTGCTCTGGCAGCATGGAAGAGGTTTATGGGGCTAAAGAATAGTGCCTGGGAGTAGCAAAGGTGTCCCCAGGCAGCACAGAACTCGTGGAAGGGCTGTGTGCTTGTCCTGTTCCAGGTCTGTGGAGTAGGTTGCAAGGGTGTTCACTGTATGGCCGTAAGTCTCCAGCTTTTTTGCTTCCTAGACCCTTGGGCAAAGCAAAACATAAGGTGGAGCAGCCTTGAAGTGGCTGTGATGTGCAGCATGGCCATAGCATCATCCAAACCAGCAGGTACATAAAGGTCAGCTCGAGGAAGCCACCTCTTCCCTCAAATGCAGAAATCTTGATTTATTTGAAATTGGACAAAGAAAAAGGAGCCCAAACAATTTCTTTTTCAGGAGAAAAAGATGAATGAAACCAATGGTTAGCAGTGCCTTTAGGAAAGCCTGGGTCAGCATGTGTGAGTCTGTTGTGGCCACCACTAACCAGGAGATCTCTAGGATGAAGAACAGACCTGAGCCAGTCCCTGATGCCCAACAGATTCCTGTGTCACAGCCATGAGCGCTTTGGCTCTTGTTCAGTTTTAACACTGCTTTTCCTTCTTCCTTCAGGCCATGAAAGTCCTCTCCAAAAAGAAGCTCTTGAAGCAGTATGGATTTCCACGTGGGTATCTCGCATTTAGAGGTCTGCCTGTTGTCCTGAGCCAGGAAAACCTCTGTAGAAACCTTATCTGCAAGGACTGCAGAGCTTGGCCTAGTTTGAAAGCTGCCCAAGTAGTTGGGAGCCATTTAAAATGCAGTGGGTAGTGAAGGTGAGGCACAACCACAGGGAAATTCAGTGCACCAGTAATTAGGTACCTGGCTTTGATATCGAGTCTCTTTGAAGTGCTGACTCTTCCATTCACCATCTATGAAGCCTAATTAAGCACTGGCAGTTGGGCAGGATAGACCCCCTCCTCCCCAGGGGCTCTTCTACCCTCTCAGATAGCACCTGGCTCCAGTGGCTGGTCTGCGGGACGTGGCAAAGAGACCATGCTGGGAATCTGGTCTGAATGGGGCTTTTAAATCTCAGTTCCAGTTGGAGACTGTAATGCTTTGGGATGCTAACAAGGTGATGAGATCTTCCAGAATAGCTGGAGGTATCTGCACAGAGGGGGCAGTGGCTCTTTACTCCTGCATGCCAGGTGCTGCTGAGAAGTGAGCTGCTCTTCACCACGTTATCCCACTTTCAGGTCGGCCACCTCCCAGAGGGTCGAAAGCATCCTCTGGAGAACAGCCAAAACCCATGGCACCACTGGAGAGAGTTTATCAGGAAATAGCCATCTTAAAGAAACTGGACCATGTCAACATTGTTAAGCTGATAGAGGTGAGCTGCTCCTCCACCCTACACAGAAACAAGCCTGTTTCTTTTCTTCCTTCTTCAGCTGCTCCTACTTGAGCCAAAACTGGTTTAAAATAGTTATTTAGAAATGTAGGCTGGTGATACCAAGCAAGATCATCCCAATCACATATGTCAAACTGACAGACTTACCTTGGCCTTTGGGCTGGTGCCCAGGAGAAGGCAGCTAGCTGTGCTTGTGGAAGTACCAGCAAGCTTTGACCAGTGAGACTTGTGTGTAGCCCAGCCTGGGATGGTGCACAAGTGCAAGGCTTTGGTGTCATTTTTGTTAGTGGCTGAGGTCAAGTTAGACAGTGCCTTTACTGGGAGGCTGTTCCTCCAAATACAGGCAGAAGCCCAGCTTTTTGTGGAGACAGGAAAATGTGTCCTTCAAAGCCCTTCTTTCTGCAGGAGTATCTCAACACCAGCCTAAGGCATTCTCAGTGCTTTACAGCTCAGCACAGGGTACAGGGAGCAGGAAAATGTTCCTTCTTATTCTTTCTGCACTTTTTCTTTTCCCTTTCCCCTTATCTCTCTGTTATCCATTACAGGTCCTTGATGATCCTGCAGAGGACAACTTGTACATGGGTATGTGATGTATGCTACCAGAACTGTCTGGGCTTAGACATAGTGATGGAAGTAGCAGGGCTTGGGGTCAGTACTGAGAGGAAACTTGTACCAACTTCAGCAGACTTATCCTTTCTGAAAAGTTAAATGCCTCTAAAGGCAAGTGGGATGGAAGGGCCTCTTGCAGTAGAGTAAGGCAGCTTTGTGTCTTTGTACAGCTGTGCACCTCCCTTTGACATGGGGACACAAAGGAAGATGTGACAGAGGCTATGTCAGACTACGTCAGTTCCAGTCCTAGAGCTGGGAGAAAAAGGAAGGGTGTGGGATGGTTCCTCATCCTCCTGGTATGAGGTTGGTCTCTCCAGACTCTGCCTGTGGGCAGTGGATAGTGGTGATGACTCTGGAAAGCAGTCTGACCCCTGCAGAGACACTGAACATCCCACTGAGCCTCAGGTCCCCCTACAACAGCAGCACTGAATTGCCCTATGAGATGGCCCAGAGGAGGGGAATGGCTGACCCTCTTCTGTCTCTGCTTCCCTGTAATGTTTCCTCATGAGACAGGCTCAAAGGTTGCTTCTCATGAAATAGTTATGGGATGCTTTTGAAGCTGCCTGTGAAAGGGGGCTCTGCCTCGAAAATGAAGCTATTTGCCTTTGAAAGGCCACTTTTCCCTTCCGGCTGGAGCCCCAGTGGCACTGCGGGAGCATCTCAAAGCAGCAGCCAAGGCTGATGCTTGTGTGATGGGGAGGGCAGCTGAGGCTCTTGTTTAAAGGCCTGAACTCCTAGGGATGAGAGAAGGGGAGAAATGAGGTAGCAAGCTTTGTTGAATGAAAATAAATGCATGAGGAATTCAAAACAGCTGCAGCAAAGAAGAAAACAAAAAAAAAAAACAAACCAACCAACCTCAAACCCCAACCTGTTGTGGAGCAAGATTTCACAACTGGCAGCAATAGCAGCTGGACAAGTGGGAAATCTCTTGGTCCCACTGGGGCTCCTGGGGAGGTTGCACTGGTCCCTGGGCAGGGGGTAGTGGTTGTGTCTCTCTTGTCCATGCCCCATCACTTCTTTGCTCCCATTTGCTCTGCCTGGGATCCCATGAGTGGTTCAGTCAAAGCAATGCGAAGTCAATGCCTCTGCAGCTCTGTCAGCAGCGAGGAGAAGTTGCGGGTGCTCAGCACTGCTGAGGACTGAGCCTTCTGCAAGTGGGCTTCCTCCATCCTCCTGCTGACCCAGGCAATGAGAACTGCACCTTCCTCCTTCCAAAAATGCCTCCCGCTACAGAGCTAAGCTAGAGAAAGTGGAGATTGCTCTTTGCTGGTTACTGCTGGCATGAAGTACTGCTGTGAGCACTCTGCTGCATGCTCTTTGGGAAGAAAGCAGGGGATGGAGGGTGCCAGGAGGAACTGGGCAACCTGCAATGCCAGAGGATGGTTGAATATTGAAATGCTGCCACAAGCTGCAGCTTCTTCAGCCTGGAGAGCAAGATGAGCCAACGCAGGCTGCCTTGTTGTGGCACTGCAGGTGTAAGCAGGGCTGCCTGGTGCTCTGGGGAAGGCAGTCTGACCTGATTGCTTGGGAGATGCAAAGAAACCCCTTAGTAATTCCTGAGGAAAGAGCTCTCCTACTAGGTAAAGCAGATCCTGAGCCTGTTTGCAGGAGATGGGGTCAGAAAACCACATTGCCACTGACCCCCTCATCAGACCCAAAAACTGATGTGCTCTACAAACCTCAGCTCACACCAACAAATCCTCTCCAGTTGCTCCTGCCAGGGAGTGTTTGCTTCTGACAGCCATGTAGCTGTGCTGCTGACTGACACAGCAGAAATAGAGCAACATGTTCTTACAGCAGCTCCTTGAGCATCAGCAATTTAGCAGAAATATCACACCAAACAGCCTCCCTGGAGGTACTGAAGGAGCCAGGACTCACAGAAGCACTGGGAGCAGCAGAGATGTGGCTGATAAATTAGCACCCACTGCCTCCCTGCGTGGAGCCGGCAGGGGTGGGAGATGCTTGTGTTTGCTGGAGAGATGAATATTTTCATTGACACGGGTGAGGGAAGAGAAGTGAATTGGAGAGAAATTGATTTTGCAGGTATGGGAATGGATGTGTTTTTGTAGGTGGTGAGAAAACAAGCCCAGTCTCCTCTTCTGATTCATTCATGGTTTGATTTCCTTTTCTTGCAGTGTTTGATCTCCTGAGGAAAGGGTAAGTAGCCCTCCTGGGATTCCTTCTGTCGAGAGTTTTGGTGTTCATCATTAGCTTCCTAGGTGAAATGGAGGTTTAATATGTGCAGTGGCAAACTGCTCTCTGCAGGCCAGCACAGAGGAGGCAAAATCCAGCTGTTTTGCTCTGTTACAGCATGGAATGATGTGGTGAATAACGATGGGCTGGAGGGCATCTCCTCGTGTCAGGCTTTGGTCTGGAAAACAAATTGGAAGCCAATTCCCCATCAGGTGCCTGGAAGAAAAGGTTTTAATGGCAATACTCTGCTGGGTAACAGCCACATCGTGGCTTCCTCTGGCACAAGTGGTTTAAGGTTGCATCAGCACTTACTGCCACCCATTGCCTTACTGTGCCCCTACCACTAAGGTGGTGTGGGAGGCTGTTTTGTTTTTCCATTGCAGAAGAAGTGATAAGGTGATGGGAGTCTCTCACTGCTTTTTGCTGCTCCTGCACTGATTCTGCAGCTCTGCAAAGTCACAGAGAGCTCAGGGGAGCTCTGCCAGGATGGGGGAGATTCCCAAAAGGCTTAATTTTCCCTCTGCTCCCATAAGCGAGCCTCCTGCAGGCTGCCAGCTCCAGCAGGTTGCTGGTGAGAGGCTCCCCAGTCTCCCTGGTGACAAGGCTGATGTCTATCCTGTAGGAGAGGGGGCCAAGGGGAAGCTCCTGTAATCAGCTGTGGCCAAGGAACGTGCAGTGTGGCCTGTCTGCCTCTAGCAGAAGGCAATTAGACTCCATTAGTGGCTCTGCCAGTCCTGCCACTCACATTATTTCTCCCTGCTTTCAGCAGCAGGAAAATGTGCGGAAAGAGGGAGAGAAGGCAGTGGCAGGAAAATGCAAATGGGAGATGGTCATCAATCAAATGGGCAGCAGGGGAGGGGGGAGCAATGCTGCAGGGAGGATTTGCTGCTGGGTGCTAAGGGGAAGAGCCGCAGAGCCTGGTTCTCTCCCTGGATCAGAGATGGGCTCTTCACCAGGGTTTGGTTGCAAGGACAGTGTCTCAGAAGCACTCACTTAAATCCAGCTCAAGTCAGTGGGCATATGTCCAAATGCAAGGTCAAGCTGCTGAGCACAAATGGGACTAACCACCCTTAGCTCCTGCCATTCTTCCTCTGGGGAACAGAAGATGCTGACTAGCTCTTACAGCCTCTTTGCCCTCAGGCACAGGCAGAGGAGGGGCTTTTAGAGGATACTGTGCATCTCTCAGCAGTGGAAAGCATACAAAGGAAGCATACAAAGGAAGGGAGAGGAGAAGCTGACCAGGTAACCTTGGCTGTTCAGGGCTGAATGGCTGATCCCTGAACAGCTAAATAGGTTTTCAAAGCAGTTTAGCACAATGCTAGAAACATTCCCACTTAACCTTTGAGCCAGGAGTTTGCTTCTGGATTCTGCCTTGGTTTAGGCTAGCTGCATGCTGGTGTTGCTTCAGGACTGAGCCCCAGCAGACAAGACATCCAGTACATAGGAACGGGCTCTCCTTCCCCACTGCTGCCTGGTACCTCCCGGTGGTGCTGGTGCTCACAGCCATAAGTAGCTTTGGCAAGAAACCTAAGGCCAGATCCAGTTTTGTTCTTTCACTCTGCTTTTCCTACTAGCACCCTGAGTGAATAGTATTTGCATTATTTTGTGCAGCCAGCAGCAGTTAATCCTGATGTTGACAAGGACGCTGTGGCTCACACTGGCTTCAGGGATTGTGAAAAGCCACCAGCCACCTCTAGCTGAGCTCACTAACCTTGGTGTCACCATGTCCAGAAGGGATGGTTGTGCCTCCATCCCATGACACAGCACCCAGAATCTGTTGGGACTGTGGCCCTCAGTGGTGGAGATGTGGTGATGGAGAATGTGCAACTCCTCCAGTAAGGAGTGTTAGTGCCATTCTGCAAAGTACTTAGTTGCTTTCCCTCTTCCTAACAGGCCTGTCATGGAGGTACCAAGTGACAACCCCTTCAGTGAGGAGCAGGCTCGGCTCTACTTCCGAGATATCGTCTTGGGCATAGAGTACTGTGAGTACCACCAGCGCTGACAGCAGCTTTGCAGAGCCTCCTGCTCAGCTGGGGAGAAGCCTCTCAGTTGAGCAAGAGAGGTCTCCTCTAATTGCATGTGATGGGGTTTGCAGTTGGTGGTGACCCTCTGAGCTCAGATTTACCCAGGCAGTATCACAGATGTGGGGAGCTGGCTTTCCTTGGAAAGGACATTAGGTAAATAGCTGCTTCCTTTTTTCTACAGTTTATCTCCTTCTGGAGAGTGTCTTTGAAGGTAATAGCAGAGCCAGAAAATGGGTGTTTGCAGTGACATGGACTGAGCCAGTTAGATACAGCTGGAACAAAGTAAATAAGGCCCAACCTGGATCCCCTGCTGCTCACTCATCTTAGGGCCCTGCCTGTATCTTCACCTGAGCTACTTGCACTGGAGCAGTTCATGCACAGGGTGCTGCCAGGACCCATGCAGTGGTCTCATGTGCGAGAGATACCCATGAGCTGGCTGGTCTGCAGTTACTGCTTCTGTACCAGCTGGGAGCATTGTGAAACTGCTGGTGAGCTGCATTTGTCTCTGTGCCTGTTTGATTCTGCTGTCCTCCTTGTAGACAGCCCTTTTGTAGAGTTTGTGATCTCATCATTGACTGCTGCTTTTGCACACTGATGCACTAAAGAATTGACCATGGTTAGAGGGCTGAATATGAGGAGGAAGAGACAATACAGATTTGCAGAAGCAATTCATGCCTTACAGATCTGTTAGTTTTCCAGAAGAGAAAACAAACATGTAGATAAGATGATCCTGTTACTTAATTGTGTTTTGACTGCCAAATAGCTTTTGATTAGATCCATTAACAGTAGCTCATAAAGAACCTCATAAGTCTCTTTGGATGAATGGCCTTTTGTAGATTAATGACTAAACAGTCAGGAAAGTAGGAATACAGCTTTCACAATGAAGAAAAGTCACTAGTGCAGTTAAACAGGAATCCATATTGTGGCCTGGGTTGTTCAATGTATTCCTGAATGACCAGTAAAAGGGTAGAGTACAATAAGAGAGGTTGGTGATGACATCTAATTATGCAGAATGGTCATTGTTAGAGCTGACTGTGAAGTCTGGGAGGAAGATGCCACAATAGCAAGTGATGGAATGATAAAAATTCATTTTTCTCAGTTGCTGACTGCAGGGTAATGCATGAGGGGGAGAAACACCACTAAAGATATGTGCATGGGGATGGGCTCTAAATTAGGTATTCTCACTCAGACTTCATTCTGGATGGCTCTCTTGAGAATGCCAGCCCATTACTTAGTGCCATTCAGCAAAGCTAACAAGGTTTGGGAAATTATTGGGTATGAAATAGAGAAGAAAACAAAAAATGTCATTATACAGTGATTTGGATCTGGAAGACTCTTAGGTACAGGCAAGGAGTACCTTGAGTATTTTGTGCAAGTCAGCTCAACCTGTCTTAGAAATGGCTCTCTAGAACTGAGAAGGGCCTGAGAAGGGTGATCAGGATGGTGCTGGAACATCTCATGTACAAAGACTAAAGCTCTTAAGATTTTAAAATTATTATGGGAAAGTGTAATATGACAAAGGCTGATAAAATCTTAACTGTCAGGGAGGTGATGAACAGGGGATGAATCTTCTCTGTATCTAAAACCACAAGAACTAAGGGGCAGCAAACAAAATAATGAGGTAGCCAGTTTGAACCAGAAGGAATTACCCTTTCCAGCTGTTTCAACCTTAGGAAATAAGAACCTGCTCCTTTAATAAACCAGAGGGAATTGTTTTTAGTGTGCTTTCAAAAAGCCAGCATGTAGCAGCATCAAACTCCAAAGTGACATTTCATACTGCAGTAGAGCTTTGAGCCGCTTCTGCCTCATTTCATGGGTTTCCAGTGGCCCCTGCAACCTTTTGCTCCTCCGAGCCAGGGCAAGCCCCTCACTTCTTTAAGGCTTTTGAAGGCTCACCTGGTTTCAGACACCTGCAAAGAAAAGTCTCTGAGTATTATAGACCTTGCTGAGGCAGAGGAGGGTGGTTTGCAGTGCCCAGGTCCATCTCCACACTGCAATACAAACACCACCTCTGGTTTCGTCTAAAACAAGTGGGTGGAAATAAAATCAATGTTTGCAAGCCTGGGACAGTCCAGAAGCTTCCAGGTGCTGCCAGAATCAGTCAGGAAGCTGGTGGGAATGTGTATATGAATGGGAAACTCAAGACTTTTTTCCAGTAGAGTTGGAAGGGTGAAGACTGCAGCTTTTTATATTCTCATTAGCATTCATATTACAGGAGAACCTGCTCGCCTGAGCTGGGAGAGCCAAGCTCTGCTGTGCTGGATGCTGCTGGCACTACATCCCTGCTCAGAGGAGACTTGGAGTTTTGAAGATAGTATTAAATAAAAGTAAAGTGTGGGTAGTCCTAGGCAGACAGAGTGAAAGTGGGTAATAAATTATAGGATGCCCAAGCAACAGGAACAATAGGATGCTTTATTTTGGGCTATTGAGTAACCATTTATTTTATTAGCAAATGGAAGTTAAAAATGGTGTTCTGGCTAAATGCATGGCAATTACTATGTGATTAAGAGGAAAAGCACACCAGTTCGTGCACACTGAAGGAGAAGTGTTGCCAGGCAATGCAAAGATTGCAAGGTAATTTTGATGTAAGCATACATAATTGTTATGTAATTTGGGAGGCTCAATAACCATGCAGCTGCTTGAAGCCTGCAGTCATCACAGCAGCAAATGCATCATTGCTGCTTGGGCTTTATTGAATTACAAGTTGCAAACTCCTGTCGGAGCCTGCAAAGTATTAATCCAGGGCTGTGCGTTGCCCTCAGTGCAGATGGGCTGGGATGAGTGGATAAGGGGCTGCATGGTGGGAGACATGGGCTCACCTTTTAAATTACCAGTGGTGGCACATGGTCCCTGGCCACCGTGTGTCCATGGGGACTAGGCTCCACTGGTTATTGGTGATGCTTGCGTGGGGTGGAGGCCTGTGAGAGGGCTGGCTCTGGGCAGCAGTGTTTGGAGGGAGGCAGTGGTCATGAGAGCAGAAATATCCCATGGTGGTTGGGATGACTGGCTTGGGCATGGTGGGAGGCAGGGACAGAGCTCCCCCATCCAGGCAATGGCATGGTCCCAGCCTCATTCATTAAGCAACGAAGAAACAGGCAGGTTCAGTGTGAGAGCCAGGGAGATCCACCCATGGTAGAGAATCCCCTCCTCTGGCCCCCAAACTGCTGAGAAATACTTTGAGCTGAAGTGCCATAATTTAACTGGTTCACATGTTCTGTTTCTTGTATTCCTGTCTTAGACCTGGGCTCTGTTGTGCGGACTATGTCAGGAGTTACTTAAGCACATGCAAACCTTAACTCCTATCCTGGGGAAATGGGCCCTACAAAACAGAGTGCTTTTGCTCCTGCTTGTAAGCACACACACCTCCCACCCGCCCCCTTACTGACAGCATTGCACACACCCCCTCGTGTGCTGGGGAGACAGGCTGTTGTCTGCGTGTTGTAAGCGCTACTGGAGTGGTAATTTCAGAATGTACTTCAGTTCTTTGGATGGCAAAGTCTTGCTGGATTATTTGTATCGTTAACTAAAGCATGTGCTTAAGCATCTCTGTGAATTGGGTATATGTGCAATTACCCCCCTTTCCACTTGTAACTTCCCTCTAGTAGTGCTTATCTGGGGTTATTTAAGCTTCAGTCTCCCTTGTAGTAAGGCAAACATTGCTTTCCCAATGATACCCAGCAGAAATAGGTGTGCTGGCTAGTGAATAGTCACTGAGGGAGTTAGCAGCTGTGGCAGGAGTCAACCCTGAAAGCTGGAAGGTGAATTCAGGGCTGAGTCTGATCCTACAGGTTTCAGTGTCTTGGGAACAATCACACCATCTCTGTGCCAGCCCTGGGTTATAAACCTCTGTCACATCTTCATGGGTGGCTTTTCGAGGCTGTTCTAGTCTGTGCCAAGTGGCCTTCCACCCCTTTGACCATCCGTTAGAGAAAGCTTGCAGGAGCTGACATACCCACCCCACAACAAAGCCTAAAGGTTTGCTGGACAAAGATATTCTGCTGGTTTACTTCACATATCCTGGACCAACTGGTGGTGACTTACATTTAATAACTGGACAGTAAATGGGTTTCACTGAAGGAGAACTTGGTGTCATGCCAGTTTGCTTTGGCAGATGAACAGTGGAAACCAGTACCAGGTGAAGCATGTAATGAGAGGGTTTTCTTCCAGTGTCAGGCTGCTGTCTTCTGGACAGAAATGTTTTCTTGTTGGGAGCAAATGTTTGGTTCAACACAAGGAGTAGAAACTTTAAACTCTTCTCCAGTGGCAGATGTATGTGGGAGCCACAGGAGAGGTTGAGTGAGAGTTCTATTCAAAAGACTTGAGGGATATGCCAGGCAGGTATCCATGCCAGTTTGGTTTTAGGACTGGGACACAAGTAGCTTCTTTCAGTAAGAGCCTAAGGAAAGAATAGGAAAGCAAATGGGCAGTGTGTCTGGGCAGGTAACCTGGCCGTGACACTAGCCAGGAACAGGTACTTAGCACAGAGCATGCATACAAGCTTGACCCAGGGGAAAACCCTGCTCACTTGCACAGTGGAGATGAAGCATAGCGACTGCCCCTGATGCTGTTCAGCTGCCAGCTCAGTGTTGGATTCAGCTCATAAGAGGCTCTAACAGTTGCTGTCAGTGTGACTGAAAGGAAGGAAAAACATTATTTCCTGTATTCTCTGCAGAAAGTGCACAGTTTCCCTCCTGTGACTGTATCTAAGGAAGCTAAGGGTGGCAATTCTGGTCCCCTCTGCAGGGGAATGCTTGTCTCATCTGAGCTACTGGGTTGAAGGGAAAGTCATGACACACAGGTAAAGCCATCGGGAAGTTACTTTTCCAACAGCAGCTCTATGCAGGGCACCTGTATGAATCCTTGTGATGCTCTGGAGCCCTAAGTGCCTAATATGCAAGCAGAGCTGGCTTTTCTGAGATGAGACTTAATCTACTTGACCATCAGGATGTGAGTATAATTTCCATTGTCTTAAAAGGAAATTTAAGCTAATAAATCAATAGCTGAGTCGACACAGGCTTGTCTCTTCTGAAAATATCTACTGCAACCTAAACCAGTGTGAGTGCACTCAAACATCAGTGGCATTAAATGGGTTTGGTCTGGTTTGGCTGTTGACACAGGCAAATTCCTCAGACCTCGTGTTGGTGTGGGCCAGCAGAGCTGGGACATGAGTCTGTGATGGAGCTGCTACATGCTCTGCTGTGATTCCCAGCAAGCTACTTGATCCGTCTGTGCCTCCGTTCCCATGTGGGAAATAGGGAACTGCTCCTCCTGTGCCCCTGCCTCTTGCCTGCACAAGTTAAGAGTTCCTCAGAATGGAGCATGTAGAGGTGAGGACTCTTGACTGCAGCTATAGCTGGAAGGTGCTGGGTGTTCTAAATGACAGCAGCAGGAGAAGAGGGGCTGGCTTGTGTTTTATCATGTGGAGACAAGCTCTGTTTAGATGATTAAAACAACCAAAAACCCTTTCACATAACCACAAGCATTGCTGATACTGGTCCATGAGGGCTTTGTGTAAGAGTGAGAGTAATGAGCTGGTGGAGCAGATCAGAGAGATGTGCTAGAGCCTCTTAAGAAAGATCAGGCTGTTTGATTTGTGATGTTGTTTGATGCAGTTATGTAAGTGGCCGTGCTCAGTTTAGAAGCAGCCCATGGCACAGAGTGGCTGTTCTGGCAGGACGTGCTGCACATACCCTGCTTCCAGCTTTCCCAGTGATCCCTCAAACAACATTGGCATGTGTGTAGCCATGGCAGGAAGCTTGTCCCCTGTGACTGGTGATATTGTGATGTGCTCGTATAGGCTGGAGGACAGGTGTAGAAGCCTTTAGCAAGGCTCTACCTCTTCTTCACCTTCCCTATTGCTTCCTACTGGCTGTATCCTATCCCTGTCGCATTTGCTGAGAGTATGATGGTCAGCAGGTGCTGAAGATGGAGCACAAATGGAAACTGAACTCTTCCAAAGTGCTGGGCAGTGCTGGGTGTTGGGATCCCCCTTTTCAAGTGGCAAAGCTTCGATGGATGGAGGACGAGAGTGGCAGAATGGTGAAGAGAGCTGGGATCCTCACCCCAGCTACACAAGGCTCATGCAATGAGCTGAACATGAGAGGGAAGGTGTTCTCCTTGCATAGCCCACTACAGCCACATCCTCTGTCGCTTTCTCAGTGGAACACTGCAGGCAAGTACAGAGGCTTGCTTCAGAGAGCAGAATTCTGTCTTAAGCTCTGGATGGTGGTGCAGCAGTTTTCTTGGGAGGGTGTTAAATCATTTCTTTGCTACAGGGCTGATGTGAGAGTAATACTAAGCAGACTCTGCAGTAGCACCATATGGATTGCTTTTGCCCTTGAATGGGAATGGGATTCTGTTTCTAATCAACTATAATTCAGCTTCAGACTCAGTAAATAATAGGATGTGTCAGTGCATTGCAAAGTTTTATATGGATAATTTTTAAATGAGCTTTTAGCAAGTTGGTATTAGCCTGTTGGAGGTCTAAGGTTTCCAGAAGGGAATGCAGTGAAAAGCACCTCTTCTAAAAGGACTGAGGGACAATCTCTGTTGCTAACACTTCCACCTCTCTTCTCTGGTTGTCAGTCTAGGCAGACAGTTCCCAGATGTTTGCTTCTGAATAAAAAGGAAAGCCTATTTAGTCTCTGAATGACCTGTGGGATCTAGAAATGGGGGAAGCATTTGTGAAGCGAGTTGCACATTGCAGCAAAAGCCAAGGGACTGAACAGCAAGAAATGATGTGTTCAATGGAGCTGTGCTAACAAGCAGTGATGGAGCAGAGAGGCAGAGCAACAGGAGACACGCAGAGAGGCCAGGCAGGGCTGTGTGCTGCACTTGCAGGTAGGAGCCATTGCTTTCTTTTAGTACCATTCCCAAATCACCCGCTGGCTTTTCAGAGATGATGCTCAGCATGTGCCAAAGCAGTGTCCTCAATGGATGTGTTTTGTGGCCTGGAAATACAGACCAGGGGCTCATTCCCTGGATAGTCAGCACCCAGATTGTTTGGAAGCTTGGAGGCATCTGGATGGCAGAGTGCCACGAGGCAGCTGTGACAGCCACTTGACATTAAAGACACGCTGTCTTGTTGTCCAAGGGCCAAGCATGAGGAACCATGTTTGTGGTGCTGATGAAGCAATGGGAGAAGTGGGTACAGACTGCCTGAAACTGTTGAGAAGATGTGAGTAATCCAGGTGTGCTGCTGAAGAGGCTTTCGGAGTCCATACTGGGACAAGGGCTGCCATAAGGACCAACTCTTCATGGAGCCCTGTGGGTGCTTTTCTTTCTGCCCCTCTTGGGAAGGTGTGAAAGCAGGAGCAGGGGGCAGCCCCAGCATGGCACACCCCACATCCTCATTGCTCTGAGGAACTCTGGGTTACTTTGGTTTGTACTTAAAACCCCAGACTATTGTATTCATGCTGCTAATACCAACTGACTTAAAATACATCGTAATGGAGAAACAAAGTCCTGAAAAGCCAGATTTTCAGAGACCTTTTATTTTGGGCAGTTATTTCATACGCTCTCAAATTTGAACAGCCAAGCATGGGTTCATCCCAGCTGCTACAGGCAGTAGGTGTAGCATACCTGCAATTGTAATGCAATGTCTGTAAGTGAGAGAAAGAGATAGTCCTTTCCCAACTGCTGCTCACAGCCTGAGTGCTCCGAATCCTCTGAGGTTGTATCTCTCCACCACATAGCATTGGCCTTCAAGCCAGCTTTTCTTAGGCGTTTGCACTCCGTGCCTGAAGTCAGGAGACAGTCTAAACTTTTAGGTGTGATTTCCCTTGTTTCTGAGCCCCGCTGGGTGAAACATCACCCTGAGATGTGCCCGGTCAGGCTTTCTAACACAGGCTTTGATGGCAGTGTCCTACGTGGGCTCTCCCCTGTCCTGCCTGCCTTGTTCATGGGGTGGCTCTGAGGTTAGCAAACAAGTCTTTCTAATGTGCTTTGGGATCTTTGCCTAGCTGATGCTCTAGAAATCCATGGAATTGTTATTCAGATGCAAATAGCCCTGAACTTCTGTCACCTATCCACTGAGGTGAAGGATGGATCTAATAAAACCGAATTTAAGAGTGCTGCAGAATCAGGCTTTCTCCTAAGGGCTCTGTGATATCTTAACACTGTTTCATTTTCATTATGAAGAGGTATTGATCTGTTCTTGGAATTGGGCCTGTCAGCACAGAAAGCACAGAGCACCTTGGAGCCCAGGGAGGCTGTTCCTGTGAGCTGCTGGCCTCTGCTTTAGGAGCAGGATCCTTTCCAGGATTTTTGACTTTGGGAGGGATGCAGACAAGTACATTTGCATGAGAATGAGTGCGTTTCAGCTGTTGATGTCCCCCTTGTGTGTGGTAGGTGGGGCCTGGAAGGGAGGCATGGATGGGATGGTCCTTCCTGAGGAGGTCATGGGTTAGTTTAAAAGAATAATCCCCAAACCCTGATGGAGCAAGTTTAGCTGTTACAGAGAGCTATTTTGGTTATGCTTCCTTAAAGCACATTTGGGGTTTTTATTCAGGTGTTGGAAGTGCTGTCCTTTCTGTGCCTGACACAGCCCTGCTCCTGTTTGCTAGCAGCGGCATCACAGTGTGTCCTTAGTCATAAGGACAGAAAGAGTGTTTTGTTTCTGGGACCTCTGGTCCTGGCTTGCAGTGACGTTGAATAGCAATCCTAACGAACGTCCCTTGCCTATCTGCTGCTCTTAACATCTGCAGAGGGAATAAACTTGCTCCCAGATGGTTCAGGCTGTTGACATTAGAGGGTTAATTTGTGCTGGTGATTGTGTTTAACTGACTGTGGCCGTCGTGCTCTCCTTGGGTGGCTCTGTGGGTCCTGTCCCTTCTGTACAGTCATCAGCAGTCTGGAGGGTATCATTAGGCTTTTATTTCTGAGATGCTTAGCTCTCCCTCTGGAGTTCTGCAGGGATAACACCATCTTTCCCTCTGCATGTTGTGCTGGAAATCAGATCACACTGGTTTAACCAGTACCTTTCCTGCAAGACAGCTCTGTCCCCAGCTCCTTCTGCAGCATGTGGCAGTGATGCTTGTGTCACTGCAGGCCCATCCCACTGCTCTGCCTGTCAGCCTTTGGCCAGCCCTGCTGAATTAGTTGCTTCCTGCCCTTCTCTCTGCAATGTGTTACCTGGAGGAGATCTGCCCTTGCAGCAGGAGTTGGTGGGTTGGGAGGTTTTTCTGAGCTTAGGTGTGTTTCTGTACTCCGGATGAGCAGTCCTGCTGCCTTTCTGCAGCTCTTAAACAAGCCAGGTTTTTCTGTTGCTTGGGAATGATTTGGGGGGCATCTTTTACTCTTCTTTCTGCAGCCCTGTATTGTACTGAGCTGTACCAGTGGCAAGGCACAGGGCAGGAGAGGATAAGACTGTGTGTTTTGAAGCCTGCTTTGGATAGCTGTGCTGGGGAGGATGTCCACAGCAGCTGACACACTGGGACTGTAAGAACTGTGTTGTTTCAGAGCAGAAAAGAGATTTCAGGTTGCCTTCATCAGGTTAGCAGCTCCATTCCAAATCATCTCTTGGCAAACATGAGCAGTTGCTCTTACAATTGTTGCAGCTGTGATGGAGCCTTGTTCACTTACACCAGCTGGTGCTCAGTGCACAATTCCTGTCCCACATCCTTCTCCCTTCATGGCTGTGTACAAGGCAGCTGGATTAGGAGGCAGAGGATTTGGAGATAGCAGAAGTCTTTGGAGCCAGCTGGCACAAGACTTTCATTACTGTCACACAAACAGCAGCATGGTGCCTGGTTGGACACTGCTGCTCCTGACCTAGCCAGCCACTTCCCTCTGCACCCATCTCTTTCCCATCCTGGTATATGATTTAAACTGTGCCAGGTTTGCAGAAGCACCTGGCTGACATTGCACTGCAAAGCCCTGGGATGTGTCAGGCTCACTCCTGAGAGCACAAGCTGTGCTCTTCTGCCCTTCAGGCGCTGTGCAGTAGTGGTCAGACTGTCCCTGACACTGACATCAAGCACATGCGTGTTCTAGACTGGGGAGCACACATGTTCATTGACCCTAGTGTTTGATAGCTTTCGTTTTTGTGAAGGATGTGTTTCTTATTTGTTCAACATTTGATATTGCTTCTGTGCCTAACAGCCAGCAGTGCCCAGATCTGCTGGGTACCAGGCTGAGCTGGGCACTGAACAAACACAGAGCAGCTGGCAAACTGCCTGCGTTTTCCCTCTGCTTTTATTAGATTGCACAAAGGCAGAGAATGGGTTCTACAAAATAAATAGTTATTTGATATGGGAATTGGTTTATGGGTTTGGTCTGGGATTTTTCCTTTCCTGTATAGAAGAAATAATAAGAAGCCTAGAGTACCTGTTTGCCTAGTTTAACTCCCTCAGTTTCCACACTTAGCTCCAGGGATGTACGTGTGTATTTGTGCCCTGTATTTATTGTTTGTTTTAGAGGCACTGGGAATCTTATCCTTGTGGTATCAGGCAGACACCTGCCTGAAAGGCAGCTCATCATCTCCAGAAGAAAAACTTTGCTCCCCCTCACTTGTTTTTTCCTCTCCCTATATTATCATAACGAAATGTCAGCTTGCAACCAGCTTCGCTGCGGAGCAGATGTCTCCTCATAATGACTGTTGTTGCAGGGTTTGCCATGTTTATCCTCACTGCCTTGCCAGGCTGTTATGGCATTAACTGGCTCACATCTCAACGTGGCCACGCAGTTAGTTGCCGCACGTCTGGAAGAGGATGTGAGCACCAGTGCTCTCCAGTGGGTTTTAGTCTGCTGGGTCTCCGCATCGGCTCTTTAATGTGCCAAGGAGAGCATCCCCCAGCTGTGCTTCAAACTAACAAGAGGTCCTTCCAGACAAACATACCTCCGAGTGGGACTTCCCCTCCCCAGACACGGCCTGCTGGAAAGCTGGCTTGAAAAGAGCAGAACAGTTACTTGAAGCTTGTTCTTTCTTCATCCTAAACCATAAATGGGGATGCTCTGTAGAGCAGGCTGCCTTCATGGCAATGTGTGGACCAGGTTTGTAAAGCAGGAAAGGGTTAGACCAGCATTTCCTCCACCCAATTACATGTTTCCTAGGAGATAAGGGCTCATGTGGAGGCATAAAAAAAACCATGCTCTGTTTGCAAGAAGGAAATGTGAAAACGGTGGTTGTGGCCAGTGGCAGAGGGAGGCCGAGGGGTCCTGTTCCCCTGCGAAGGGCAGTAAAGGCTTGGTGCATTTCATCTCCTGTTCGGTAAAGTCTTTTGGGGTCATTTTGGGTTCTGAAAATTGGGTTTGATCTTTAAACTTGTTCTCCAAGTTCCTGAGGAGTCAACCACTTCCCTTCCACTCCCTGCTTCATACAGCAAGTTGCTCAACTCACCAGCTGAAATGATAAGGCCAAACAAATCTACAGAGTTTGAGTGGTTCCTTCTCCAACAGCAAAGCGTGGTCCCCCTGGCTGGGGTGTTTCTGGGTTCATGTCTCTTCTTTGCCTGATTACTGGTGAGAGATGTATTTGAGTGTTGTACTCTGGTGTATGTATCAGTGAGGCACCAGAAAGGACTGGCTATAGGAAATGGAACTGCTACTACATTAGATTACATACACAGCAGTAGCTTTGAGTCAGGTGCCCTTCTGGACAGGTTTCCTTCCCCTGGGTATATTGGCTGCTGTGACAGACCATGCTCCTGTGTTTTGTTTCAGTGCACTACCAGAAGATCATTCACCGGGACATCAAGCCTTCCAACTTGCTCTTGGGAGATGATGGGCATGTCAAAATCGCTGATTTTGGAGTCAGCAATCAATTTGAAGGGAATGATGCCCAGCTTTCCAGCACGGCAGGGACACCAGCCTTCATGGCACCAGAGGCCATTTCAGACACCGGCAAAAGTTTCAGTGGAAAGGTAGGTCTTTGCTCACAGCTTGATGTCTCATGGGACCCCCAAGCACAGCACAAAGGGCAGCACCACACCTGCAACCTTTGTGTGTTGCTCACTCAGGGATTGTGATGCAAATTAGGGTTGTTCTTAAGTAAAATTGAGCTTTAATTCTGTGTTCAGTCCAGGCAGAAGTCACACTGGTTGTTCTGGGCAGCAGGCAGACACTTTACTGTGCATCCTTGCTCAGACAGGAGCCATGTTAAGAGTCTTTTCCTTGCCCAAAGGGAAAGAAGGAAACTTGATTCCTTTCCAAAATAATCAAGAGACACAGGGGGCTGCTGCACAACAAGGTTGTATCTTGATCTCCTGAAAGTGAGAGGCACTGCTGAGGCTTGTAGTGCAGACATAGGGATATGGTCTAATGGTTTTTTTTTTGCCTGGAAGACTTTTGAGGTTCAGCCTTTCATGGTGTCATCTGCAAGAAGAAGTAGTTGCTTGCTGGTTACTGTGCTCCACAGCAAGGGCAAGAGAGGCAATGTCTGTCCCAGCACAGTCCTCATTCCTCAGGCATGCTACAGATGCCTTTAGGAGCCCAGATTCAGGCAGAGTCTGCACAGTACAACAGAAAATGTTCAATGCATACAAATAATGCTCTCTGAATCAGTGGGAAAATCCAGCTCGTTCAGATAATCTGGATTGCATCTCATTTACTGCCTGTACATGCTTTCTTTCAGGCACTTGACGTATGGGCCATGGGAATTACCCTCTACTGCTTTGTTTACGGGAAGGTAAGCTGGCTTTCAGCTGCTGGAGCTCTGCATGGCAGTCTCTCTGCCTGGCTTTTGACTCATTCCTTTCCAAATAAAGGAAAATATTAGAAACAAAGACCTGTCTTCTGCAAGCTCCTGTTTTCCCCCATCACCCTGCAGATGAGAAGGAGCTAACGTGACCTGTGGAAAGGATGGTTTCTAGAGTTGATCCCTGTGTTCAGAGCCGTTGTTCATGCTACAACTCTAGAGAGGCATTGGCAGCACCAAGAACAGTTTGTTGAAGGATTAATCCATGCTGCCTGTATTTAGAAACAAGCCAGACAGGGCATGGAGGGAGGTGTAGGTTTGGTCCCAGGCTACTTCAGCGCTTCAGCAAACCAGATTACAGAAAGCTCTGTCTGCCAGAGCTGAGGTGGGCCAGATAGAGTCTTCTCTGGCAGAGCCAACTCTTCAGAGCTGCCTTCTGCAAACTCCATGTCCTGTCATGGCTTTGCCCTGTCCTGTCACAAAAAGCCCCTTGTCCCTCCCATCCTCTCCCAGGGCAAGCAGTACAGCAGGTATGTGGGGTCTGTGTGTGCAGGTATGTGACCTGAACCTCCTGTCCAAGCACTGACCTCTGCAGATCCCAGCACACAGGTGTAAGGCATCCAGCTCAGGGGTAGGAAGTGGCAGGGGAGATGACAGACGCAGAGCTATCTCCATTCCTGGTGTGATATTGCAGAGCTAAGTCAGGATGGAAAGTATTCTTTGACCTGTGTCTATAATGGTGTCTCATTTGGGCCGGTATCTCCATTTTGCCGGTAGAAGTGGAGCAGAGAAAAGGAAAATGTGTAGTTCACAGTCACCTGATAGGCTGGATGGAGGGGGGTATCCCAATCCACTTATGTATTCCCTAGATCCCTCTGCTGTTCTTCTGTATTTATTCTTTAATAAGGAACAACCCAATTTATTGTTGTGGGGAGATTTGATTTATCTCCATCTCTGTGTAGAATCAAGAGAGAACAGAGACTATACTTGTGTATGTGAGTGACAACACCTAAGCAATGCCAGGCTCTCTGACAACTGGAAAATCTTCTGTTTGTTTTACAGTGCCCTTTTATAGATGAATATATTCTGGGTCTTCATAATAGGATCAAGAACAAGCCTGTGGAGTTCCCAGAAGAGTAAGTGAACTTTACTCAGCTACTGTAAAATAACAGTTCAGTTCTCAGTGTTATTCACTGTGCAGCATTAATCCTGGTAGGTCACCACAGGGGGACAGACAAGGGGAGCTGAAGTGCTTTGCTTTCTTCTGGGTCCTTCTCATGGTTTTTGTGCTGATGATGTTGTTGAGGCACTACAGCTGCCTTTGCAGCTCATGTGTTCGTGTTGTGTGGACAGGGAGTAAAGGAAATGGCTCTTGAAACCTTTGGAAGTGAAGGGATTTCAGCATGGGTCTAGTAAGTTCTGCTCTGGCTACTTGACCCTGGATGCATGGTTTGGTTGAGGTTTTGTGTTTCTCCCCATGTGGTAGCCACCAAGTGATTCCGTGTGTTCACTTTCAAAAGCAGTGTGGTTATAGATCTTGGTCTCAGTCTAAGTAAACACATGCTTTGGACTTGGAGCTGGGGAAAGTGTCCAACAGAAGGATGCTTGTCCTGAGGTACACAACCACAGCTCGGTGCATCCCCACTCTTCAGTCTCCTCCAATATCCTCCAGGAACATGAGTTTTCCTGTGTGCTGGCAGACTAGGGCTAGAAAGAGACCCCAAACAGATTAATTTACTCATTTGCTATTAAGAGGCTGCTCCCACCCTGCTTTGGTCAGTGAAGGAAACCCTTGCTGGCCATAGTCAGAGCTGCATGGTGGGGACTGTTGGGCTGTGCTAGGTGGGCTGGCTGGCAGCACAGGCACAGCACATCCTCTAACCCACAGAAGTGCACTCAGCATTGCAGAGGGACATGCCAAGGCCACTCCCATGCCATTTGAGCAGTGGGAAATTCAGCATCGAGGTGCCGAGCGATGAGTGTTTGTGGTCTTGTCAGAGGAGCCTGGCGGGAGGTGATTACACTCAATATATGCTCAGTCCCTGCCACCATGCCTTTTCCCTTCATGCATTTCCTCCATCTTCAGGCCTCACATGACTTTCTGCTCGTGATTAATTTATTTCTCCTGATTGCTATCAGATGAAGCAGCCAAAGCTGGATTCTTCCTTTCCTTCCAAAATCAGCCCAGTAGTCAGGCAAAGAATTTCTGACCCTATTGCTCCTTTAATAAAAATGTAGAGATAAAATTACTTGATTTAAAACAAGCATGAGGAAATTAAAACTCTAATGAAAGGCACATCTCATATTGGAGAGGAAGGGAGGGATGTTGTCAGGGAGCCCATTAATGTGTGCATGTACCCAGCATCTATCACGTGAATGTTTTGTGAGATTCTCACTGAATCTTTAGACCCCTCCAGTGAAGGGCTGGGGCTCTGCCTTGGCAGTCCCAGGCTTCCTTCTGAGTCTGCGGAAAGCAATGGGTGCTCGGTCTGTCCTACAAGGACCTTAGAAAGAGATGAACAAAGAGGTAGCAGCCTGGAGTTTATGTGCAGCCGGTGTTTTATCCCTTCCTCCTCCTCTGAACCCCATCACTGAGAGTCTGTAAGGAACTGGTACACAGAGTGCCACCTTTCAGACCAAATCCTTACAGACTTATTAGAATCCATTTTATTGATAGCTGACAGCAGATATGAGAAAGTGTAATCTCCGTATCAGCCCTATAAAAGTATCAATGCATGATGAATAGTTATATATTGAGAAAATTCCTCTGAAACACGATGGAGGGAAATCCACAGCTGTCATCTTTAAGCCGTGACTAAACTTTTCATGGACAAAAAGGACTGATTTGTCAGGTGAGGTTTAATAAATGCAGTTCTATTCCAGTTAGTTGCTTTGTCCAGTTGCACTTATTGAGTATCATAGAACATCTGGAGTTGAAAGTGACCCATCATCCTGTGGCACAAGGTCAGGCTGCTTGTTAGATGGCAAACACAGGCCCCAGTCATGGATATGGAGCAACTCTGGCAAGAACCTTGTGCTGTTGGTGGGGTTTTACAGCAAACCAGTCTTTGGGCTGTTAGAACACGAAGGCTGCTCATGCCACATTGCTGTGTTCCCACTGGTTGCTCTATGGGCAGGGCAGGACTTGGTCTTGACAGCACTGCAGCAGCAGAAGTGGTTTATGTTTTCTTGGCAGTGTTCTCTGTGCTTGCTTGGGCCCTGGCAACCTTCCCATCCTCCCAGCCATCATGTATTTGGGTTAGCAGTCAGCTTACAAGTGACTGCTCCCATCTGTCTCTGCAGTAAGTTATTAACATTTAATGGGCTAACTGGGTTGTGCTAAGAACCTTTTCTTCATTCAGACAGTTCCATCAGTGATAATTGGGCTGCAATTTTATTTGGATTTCTCAGTGACTTGCTTTCCCAGCCTAAAAAAAAGCTGCACCCCTGGTTGGGTTGTGGGGGAGCAGAGAGTTACTGGGTGTTGACAGCTCTCTCTAAACTACATCTATTTGTTAGATAAAGGCAGCAACACACACACACATAAAGCTGGAATTCACTGGAGTGGATCCACCCTGGCCTCCCACAGAATTAGCATCTCGCTACACTTGGGAATATTTTGGTTTCAATTTATTTCACCATGGCTACAAAAGATACATTCCTGTCTGCAGACAGCCCATGGAAACTCATTGCCTGTTTCCTGACAACCTTTAGGATAGAGATGGAGCTGACTGTACTGGCGTCATTTGTCCCTTCCCTTTCCTTAGAGATGCTGGGGTAAATATTTATCACTCTGCAGTTAGCATTCATGCCAGCAAGTCCTTGGCATGACACAAAGTAGATGTACCTGATGAAACTGGTATAACTAAAAAGCAAGCTGGAGAAGTTTCTGTCCAGGCACGTATTAAGAGAGCCAGAAGCTCTACTGGTGAGTGTAGTTTCTCCTGGTGAAGAGCTGACCTGCAGGCACCCTGTAAAATGATCTGTGGTGCTGGCAGCCCTCCTAACTGGGTGCTGAGCTCTGTGATGCTTTGCCTTTTCCTGAGAGCTGTTACAGAACTACAACTGTGAGAAATTTCACAGATGTATTCCATAGATAGTGCAGGCATTTTAGATGAAAAATGCCGTCGGGTACAGCATGGAGAGAAGGGAAACCAGAGACCTGGCCATAACCCACTTGACACTTTGGTCCTGTTTACAGGGCTTTTCCTTATGGCATTAATCCTGTGTTGTGTAGAAGTCTGACACAGAAAAATGTTAGGTGATGATGTATTCTAATTATATTTTAAATAACACTGTTGCTGGTTTGGCACAGATCTGACATTAAGTGTTTTAAAAACACCATCTCAGTGTGGTTCTCCTGTGGGGACCTGTTTATTCTAACCTTCTAAATGCACTGTCACTCCCCATAGCTGTTTCTCTGTGCCTGGAGCTCATCTCAGGAGCAGCACCATTCTTCTCATTCCCACTTAAATTGTTACCTGCAGTGAAGCCGAGGAAGTGGGAAGTCTCTGAGGGCTCATCCTGCCATTCCCCTTGTCTTGGCCATACTGCCTGTGGACTTACAGCCCCCTGATGCAACTCTGAAAGTGTTCAGACTTTAAACTGAACGCACTTTCTGCCCTTCCCCACTGAACAAGCAGTGTTTCCTTGTGGTTGGTTGTTGAAGGTCTCATAACCAAAGTCCACATAAAGTATTCATACGTTATTAAACAGCAGCTGTGTTTAACTGAAATAGCCCTTCCTGTAACATGGCCTTCATTTAGGTTTATGACAGTTTATTCCCTCCTCTGCTTGGTGGGGTGCAGGGGAGGTGGGCACAGCCTCATCAGTGTTTTCAATCTGAGATCCAACCCTGCTGGGGAGTGACATTTCATGCTGCCAAATTCCATCATCTCAAAAGCCATTTGTGGTACAGGCTCTCAACTGCCTGATACAATTCTGTCATACACTGGCATTTTATTTCAGTAGCACTTTGATAATACAGATCAAGTGTGTTTTGAAGATATTGCCTGCACCATTAGTGACAAACTAGGGGGACAGACTGCAGGACCACTGGCTCCATGTGAATAGAATGGCTTCTATGCTCAGGCACTCCAGTACTTAGAGATAGTGTTAAAAAATCAGATATATTTCTCTTAGTCTGTTCCTTCCCGCCTTTTGTTACCCCAAGGCTGAGCTGTACAGGTAGGAAACACCCACTTACTGAACTGGCTGCCATCAGCATTCACAGAAGCAGTTTAGTTAACACAACCTGCTTAGCTGAAACCTGGATGTCAAAGGGTGATGTTTCATCCAGCACATTTGCTCGTGATGGAGGTTTGGCAAATCAAGTAGTGCCCTCTTGTATCATACAGTTCAGCTCCAGTCCTGCCCTCAGTTACGTTTTGTTGTCCCAGAATCTATCCTCTGAAATTCCCCTATAACTGTTTTTAAAAATGTCCTTTCATCCATTCACTTGATCCCTTGTCCTGCATTTTAAGAGTGTGCAGCTGTGTTAGTGGGCAGAGCAGGACAGCCCAACCCTGTAGCAGTGACCATGATGCCTGAGAAGGAACCAAGCCAACGAGACCTTCCTTTCTCAAGCCAGGTTTGCAGAGAAAGTATCTTCTGAGTGGAGCAGATTCTCTACAGAATATAACCACAGTAAGGACTGTGCATGCATGGAGCACTTAGAATTCCATGGTCAACTGTATACTGCTGTTTTCTTTACTCAGAGCACAGATAAGTGAAGAGCTCAAGGAACTGATTCTACGCATGCTCGATAAAAATCCAGAAACAAGGATAACAGTCCCTGAAATTAAGGTAATTTGGACATTGCTCTTATAGTCTTTTGGCTCAGCTGGTTTTGTTGTTCCGTTGGTACCTTCTAATGAGGCAGAGCTGTTCCCCGAGTTTGTTTTGGGAGCTTTCTCTGGCACACGGCCTCAGAAAGGGAGAGTGCTCATTTTGCAGCATGTAACAGCTCTGTCACTGCTGCTTGCTTGGGCAATATTGACAGAAGCTTTCTTGTTTACTTATTTAAATTGAAATTATTCAAAAGCTGCCTGATCCTCAGGGAATCCCTGGGAAAATCAACTCTGTCATGGGGACTGCTAGCTGCAGAGCCTGTGCTGTCGGTGTTGGACCTGTGTTACAGGGGCTGGAAGAGTGCTCCTCCTCTGGTGCTTGCATGGTCAGCAGCCTCAAGGCAGCACGTCTGTTTCTATCAGCATTACTTGGGAGATGCTGTTTGAGGATGCTCTCCCCCTTGTGCTCTAGAGGTTTGCGTGGTGCCCAGGTGGCAAGGTGGGTTGCTTGCTATTTATTTAAGCAGGAGGCTGTTGCAGTAGCATGAGGCCTCAGTACTCAGACCCAAGTACTCCATTTTAAGCATCTGAGCAGCCTGATTTAGTTGAAGATGTCCCTGCTCATTGCAGGGGTGTTGGACTAGACGAGCTTTGAAGGTCCCTTTTACCCAAACCTAAATCCTTACTTGTGCAGATGCACATATGATCTTGATTTTCCCAGGCAGTGAGCACGCATAACCCTAAGTGAAGTGTGTGCACTTGAGAGACGAAAATGAAAATGCTCTGGATAACTCAGATGTTCAAGGTGTTTCAGACTTGACTGAGAAGGTGCTGGGTTCCTCCAAGATGCTGGCAGTGGGTGCAACAATACTGGGAGTTAGGGAATGCAATCTGGCCCATGAACATATTGCAGCAATTTCCAAGGGAGCTGGTTGAACCGCATCACTGGAAGTGGAAAGCAGCCATACTGACAGCTTACCCTGTAATCAGTCCTGTGCCCCCATTTCTCTCTCATGACCAGCATCCCAGCATTCTGCTGTAGAAGGGAGACCTGCAGCTCTTTCCGTTCCTCCCCATGCAGGTGCATCCGTGGCTAACCAAGGGTGGTGAGGAGCCCCTGCCTCTGGAGGAGGAGCACTGTACTGTGGTGGAGGTGACAGAGGAGGAGGTGAAGAACTCAGTGAAGACGATCCCGAGTTTGCCAGCTGTGGTAGGTATACCCCACAACTGCATTCTCTGCATGGGTCAAGAACATGGTGCTTTGCTGATGCTTTAAAGTGATGAAAGAGGTGTGAGAGGGTACACGTGTGCTCCTGGCATGAAAAGCTTGGCCTTTCAACCTGGTGTGAGCTTTTTGTGCCTCCGAGTTCTGCAGGGCCTGACTATGTGAGCAGTGCTATTTATATCTGTCTGGCTGCTCTAATAGGAGCTGTATGGTTACACCCGCAAAGTGCCTGGCATCAGCCACCCCAGAACACTAGAAGCATCCCAAGTGTATTTTGTTTCATTAATCTAGAGGTTGCAAGACACCTCATTGAGCTCCTCAAAATGAAAGCTCCAAACCTGGAGGTGACTTGGCCAGAGAAGCAGGGAGAGGACATCTGCCACAGTGTATATACAGCTGGCACTTGCCTGCCAGCCAGTGTTGAGGGCTTTCTTGGCAGTTTGTGTGTGGCCAGCTGGAGATCTGTTAAGGGCAGTTGCTACAATGCAGGTACCTTTGGGGGGTTTCTCATGGGGAGAGAAGTGATGAGCATGACAAGGGCCTGTTTTCACAGCTCCTGTGGTGTGATATTAACTTGCCCAAACAGCCAGCTGGGGGAGTGGAAACCATCCTTTCCCCTGGATAGCAGGAGCTAGCAGCACCCTGCAGCAGTATTGCCTGCCTGGAGAATGGCCCAGGAGAGCTCTGGTGCCTCCTTCTCACGGGCTTGGACTACCATGAGTGACTGCAATGGTCAGCAGCATCTGCTTCACCTCTTCCCAGCAATCGTGTGTGTCCAGGGGTCTGAGCTTGCTGCCTAAGAGAGCGGCACTGTCACTGCCTGGAAGTCAAATAGCTGTTCTGTGGGTTCCTTTAGCTCATGCTCTAGCTTCAAGGAATCACTCAGTCCTGCTGTTCTCACCACTTTGTTTTGCTTCCCCAAAGATCCTCGTGAAGGCTATGCTAAGAAAACGCTCCTTTGGAAACCCATTTGAGGTTCAGACAAGGCGGGAAGAGAGGTCCATGTCTGCTCCAGGGAACTTACTGATGTACGTATACACAGCCCTGGCACTGCTGCACACACAGAGTAAAGGGGTTTGGGGAGGAGGAAGAAAGCAGTTTGCAGATGTTTTCTGTAGCATTTAAGGACAAAACTCCCTGCTAAATCAAACTCTAAAGGTTAAAAACTACCTCAAGTCCTCTAGGATTCAAATCCAATGCATTAAAGGAGCCTAAATACTCTGTTTATAGATGCAGTTCTCTGTCAAATGGGTTTGGCTTAGACACACATGAGGTGCTAAACTTGGATGTGATTTTTAACTTGTTAGTTTGTAATACACTGTGATCAAAGATTGATTAGAGCTTGGCGAACTAAAATAAGTTTAATTACAGTCTATCCTCGATATAGATTGGAAGGTTTAATTCTTCCATCCTTTTTTATGAGCAACAGAAAAAGTGCCAGATGAGCAGTTTGCATGTTTTACAAACTCAAAATGAGATGATGTGGCTTGTCCGTGGTTTGACTGGGCAGAGACACTGTAGAGAAACATGGGCAGACAGTGGAGAACACTTCGACATTGCTTTTTCGGTTGAGAAAACATAGAGACTTTTTTCACACTGGCAGTTATGAAACAGTGGAACACACTGCAATGGGATATTTTGGAGGTTGGATGGAGATAGCTATGCTGGCATTAAAAAGGGAATAGACAAATTAATGACTATTTGATTCATCAACAGTTTTTAAGCACAGTAGTCTGGATGTATGGTGGGGAGGAAGGTTTTCCTTGTCCTTTACTTGGCTCTTCTTCTTTCTCCCTCATTTTTGTTACTGGTCCCTTTCAGAGCCGGGATTCTGGGCCATCCATCCTTCAGTTACTGCTGGACCAGGAACAATTGTTTTCATGTTCCCACCCCACAGGATCTGTAAAGCTGTGGCTCACAACAAAGCTGTGTTATCCTAAAGTGATCCTTTCCCACTCAAAATCCCAGTACCATGCCTAGCAGACTCCTGTGAGGGTGTACCAAGAGTCTCAGTGCACCTTTGACAATGCAAATAGAAGAGTCTCTCTCTCTCTCATGAGTGTGTTGGGATTTGAGGGCTCAGTTCAATTAAGGATTATAATGCATTAGAGCCTAAGGATGTATTGGAGACAATGCATTAGAGCCTAAGTATGTATTGGAGACAATGCATTAGAGCCTAAGTATGTATTGGAGACTTGAGTAAAGTCTTTGCCTTTGAGTCCATGACCAGTTAGTACTGGACACCAGTTTAGCATTTAAACATCCATACACGAGTGCTGCTGTGGGGACCTCCCTGGAGAGCATGGCAGTGACAGCTCCTTTGCCAGCTTAGCGCAAGGGATTTGTCCTCGTTTATTTCCCTCGGCTCATTGCCTTCCTAAGTAATTATTGCTAATTTGACACTTCTCTGCCCATATCTTCACTATCATTCCTGCTCACTGCATTGCATTGCTCCAAAATGTAAACATACATTTCTCTTCAAATGTAGTCATGTAGTCAGAGTAAGGCAGGACTTCTCTTCAAACCCTGCCTGAATTGGTATTTCAAGGTGGTCTTTTCTAGTACCCGGAGCCTCTTCCCAAGACAGACCTGTTCCCTTCCACCTTCATTTGAGATGCTTAAAAACCCATGCCACTAACCAAACAGCTGGTGGGAAAACTTGATGCTGTGGCTGTTTCCTGCTTGGAGCGGGGAGCTTTATTATCTGCTCAGAATAAGTAAAGTTTATTTGATCTCATGTACCTGTGAAGTTTCTGATTAACCATATTATCAATGTCTAATCCCTTTTGACATCTTTTTAGGTCTTCAAAATTAGCTGTAAGCCTCCACTTTTACTTATCTCCTTTCCAAAGCTGATAGACAAATTCTTCAGCTTATACAAACCCAGCATCTTTCCCTGTCTCTACTCATTCCAGCCCTGTGTTTGCATTCAGGCTTCTTGTACAGGTTGAAAACTGTGTATCATTTCCACTGTTGTGCTGCTGTGCCCAGTGACCTTGGTTGACAAGGTATGTCAGATCAGGGATGGAGCTGTGACCGTGCATTGTAAGCACTTAGGAGTGTCCAAAAAGAACATGGACGGTCTTTGAATGCACCAGTTCTGCACTGCACCAACTCCTGCATTTTCATTTCTCAGTCTCATGCCATCAGTGCCAATTTTTGGCATTAAAAATTGACTTTATCCTAAATTAATTCATGCATGACTGAAGCTTTGAGGACTCATCTCAAAACTCTTCTGTTTAAAAGCCAGACATTGGCTGAATCTCTTCAACAAACAGTGCTGTACATTAAACACCACAGCAGGGAGGCTTTTTATAGGGAATGTGGATTATTGTTTCAGCCTTTGAAAAATGCTATACTGGTTGAATCTAATGAAAATTACTTCAAATTTAAATAGATTTGTTGAATCTAATTACATTGATTTGAAGTGAACCAAGTCTAAATGGGAATGTTCATTGTTCACTGAGTTCTCTCTCGATTACAGTGTTATTTCCACCAGGGCAAACAGAGTTAGACACTAAACCCATCCAGTTCTTAATTCACAGTGGGTTTTCCTCTAGTAAAACCAGTTTTAATAGGCATATAAAATAGAACATCAGTGCAAATGTTATGAATAGAGCTGTGTTAGTTAAGTTTTGAGTGAGTCTGGATGACTATAAATTTCCAGAACATAGCAGGAACAGACAGTGCTGTTGTAGCATAAGGTCCCTGTGGAGTTCCTGCATGTCAGGTGCCATTTCCATCCCTGTAGATGGAGAGGGGACCCCAAAAGTGGGACTTGCCAGAGGGGCAGTGCCCACAGCCATCACTGTCCTCTGGCCATGCTGCTGCGTGCTTGCCCACAAAGAGCTGAGAGAAAAACAAGCCACAGGTTCCCAAGCTCTCCACCACAGAGCTTCTCCTCCCCACCAGCAGTGTCTTTGGAAAGGGATAAATCAGCTTTTGTAATACTGCATCTCCTGCTAGTTATAGGTAGAAAATAACTTGGGGTGTTTCTATATTCCTGGAGTTATGGTTGGACTGGATGATCTTAAAGGTCTTTGCCACCCCAGTTGATTCTACGGTTCTATATAAGGAAAGAGGAAAGGCAATTAGAAAACTCCAGTTTCACATTGTATTTAATTAGGATGCATGTGAAATTGCCAGAGCCCCACTCACTGCTGCTTCGAGCATCTTACATCTGTGCCCGTACTGAGAATATGTTTTGCAGGAAATCCTCTGACAGCTGAGTCTGCTTTCTGGTACTTGATGTCTGACTGATGGTTCTTAAAATGGATCTGTCCTTTAAGCTCCCTCTTTGGGATTTGGAGAGGAGGAAGCTAAATCATGTGGTTGAATCCTTATTTTTAATTTCTCTCTGCACTACCTATACACAGTATGCTGGGCTCTGTTCTTGGAAAGGCTTTGTGCAGAAGTCTTTGTGATAGCAGGAGGCCTTTCATGTTTGCCACAGCCTTTGTTCCTTTAGAGGACACCATTAAGACCCTAGCGATTTGAAATAGCTCTTAAATTAGTACTGGGAGGAGAGAGGGCTTTCTTAGCACTCCTTAGATCTGGCAGAAGCAAATCCTTTCCCGAGTCTTATTTATCACTTTGTTTAATAGCACTGAAAAGTGCAAAAGGCAGCTGTTAAAATGGCAGACACATTCACCAGGTAGAAGGGACTAAAATGAAGATGCTCCCATTCAGCAGTTGTTTTGCAACAGCAGCACCTCCACACACCTAGAACTCATGTGTGAGTGCTCCTATCCAGAGCTCTCTAGCATTGCCAGCTAAGTTCTGGGCTTCTCTTAGCAGTGTTTGCTACATTTCTTCTGCTCCAGATTTCTCCTAATTGAGTCAGCCCTGGCTTTACCACACTTTATTGCTCTCATTTATTGCAACTACTACCTATCAAATTAATTGCCGTGTTTTGACAGACCCAATTTACTTTCTCATTATGGCTGCTATTACGAGTGATGAAGTGTGGTTGTCAGCTCCTGTATGGGGGATCAGGCTGGATTTAGAAAGCCTACCCTGTTTCCAGCCTTACCAAAAAGAAGGCAAGAGTCATTACTGCCCTTAGGGCCATTCTGTCCGTGTAGGCTTAGGCACGAGGAAGCAGGAGGGAGAGGGAGGTAAAAAACTGGCTGCCACAGGTCTCCAAGCAGAAACAGTTTTTCCCAAAGCAGCCCAGAGGTACTTGTCTCATGGGGGCTTTGTGCTGAGAAAGTCCCAGGGCTCAGTGCCACAGGGCTGCTCAGAACTAGGCTGCAGAGATCCCCCTGGGGCAGCCAGGTTTTACAGCATCAGCTCTGACAAGGGAATGGCTGCAGACTGGGTTTAAATTTGCCAGATGTGTCCACTGAAGATGCTCCCTTGGTCTCTGCTAGTGCTTGGTGTCTGTCTCTCCAGTCCCAGGAAGATTTCAGATAGGTACCATGTAGATGTGTCAGAACAGAGGCGAACCCAACCAAAAGCCATAACAATTTTCACTGCAAGATGGGAACTGCATGTCTCACAGGAAGAGCCATGCCCCACGGTGCAGGTAGGTATCCTTGTGATCCACTGGTGCTGAATCACACAGCCCAGGAAAGCACAGCCAGACGTCAGTCCCCAGTAAGGGCTGGAGTGGGTTTGTACCAGTGCTACCAGTGCCCATCTTTATCTGTGCTTCAGGCTGCAAATGAACAGGACTGATGATCCATCCTGCATTTCATCTGCTCACTAGGCTTGTTAGATACAGAAAGACAAGCTCCTTTGCCTGCTGCCATCATCTTCATGATCACTTTCTTTGTCTCACTGTTTTGCTCTCAGGGACAGGCTCCTCTTAAACACATATTTGCATCCATCTTTAAGGTAATTCAGTGTTTATGTTTCCCCTGGGTGCTGTAGAAACCCATGTCCTCTCCTCAGCCTGTGTGATTTGTGTGGTAGTGAGAACATTCGGCTCCATCCCTTCTTCCTGTAGGAGCAATTTTACTGCAGTAGTTCTCTGTGTGTGAAAATGATGTTTATGTATGCTTTTTTTATTACTATTATTTGTGATTCTTTGGCATTTCAGCCTTTTTTTTAGGGAGGGAGGGAGGGAGGGATGAAAAAAGGCCAGTTGGGTTTTAGCAGGAACTGCTGTTCAGCCCCGTGTTCACAGGGTGAATAGCTACAGAATTTGGGAAAGGCTAAGCTTTGGAATTCAGGCTCAGGCGTAATACCTAGTGGTTATGCAAAAGAAAGAGAGCTGGAGCCATCTCTGCTCCACTGCTCCCCTGTGCTTCTGCCTCTGATGCCTCACTGGGAGAGCTCTGGGCTGACCCAAATGAGCTGCTCTCCATTCAGTCTTGAGCTGCGATAGTTTTCTCTGGTTAAATCTTAGTCATGGGCTGTCTTATGGATGGCTGGGCTGGGTAGAGGTGTCACTCCTCAAGGATGCCCTGGCATGCAGTGCATTAGCATCCTTAGCTGCATCATTAATAGTTGCTGAGTGAAGCAACTTTGCAGTCTCATGCTCTGCCAGTGAGAAGGGGCACAAGAAGCTGTGAGGGAGCAGAGACAGAACATCTGACCTGAACTAGCCAAAGGGATATTCCATACCATAAAACATCCAGCTCAGTGTAGAAAACGGGGGAGTTGGCAGGGAGTCACTGATTGCTGCTCAGAGATTGTCTGGGCATTGGTCAGTGAGTGGTAAGCAATTGTATTGTGCATCACTTGTCTGGTTTGGGGTTTATTCCTCTCCTTATTTCCTATTATTATTTTTTACTTCAATTATTAAACTGTTCTTGCTTTGGAGAAGCAGTTATGGTATGAAGCCAGCACTCTGATCTGTGAAAGAACACCTCAGATGAAAGAAAAGCAAACCACAGCTCCCCAAATGCAAGCTAGGTAATCTGGAAACATTACAGCTGGTCTGCAAGACTTTCTCCAAGAGTCAGGTACCTGCTTGTGATGCTGCAGCCAGGAGAAGGGCATTCAGGGAAGTGCAAAGCTCAGTCTTTGGGGTGCAGACACCGAACAATTGCATAGGCAGAAGCTGCTCAGTACTGCAGTGCATCGAGCCGGTTATGTGGTATCAGCACAACAGGCTGATTATTTCCTGTTTCCTCTCAATATTGATGCTGTTGAGCTGGGGAAGAAACACCCCCTGCTTTATTTCTCACATTGCTTTGTGCCTATAATCTCTTTATTTCCTTGCATTCATGTAGAAAACAAGGGAGCAGAGAAGGAGGCAGGGACCCGGAGCTGCCCAACGTGTGTGAAGATGAAGCTACATCCTGAAGCTGCCTGGCTGTTATGGGCTGGTCACTCACATGCTGCTGCTGTTGTACCCATCGTGGTGTTGTCTAGCACACATCTGCCCTCATCACTGAGTCTGGGGCCTGCAAAGCAAACAAAACCAGAAACAAACACGGACCAACCCAGGAAACCAGAAAGGAGGAACCGAGCAGCAATAAGAAGAGCGAGTCCTCGGGCAGCACTGCTCCAGGGGACTGGCTTGGCCTCATGGGCAGCTGCATTCCTCATGCCAGGTGTCCGTGTGCTCCTCCGTGTGTGCCTTGCTCTCCACTTGTGCTTCATGTGTGGGCTTTGTAGTTGGGTGTCTTGGCTGATGAATGTGGTTTTATTTGTACCGCAGCAAACCAGACGTTGTCTTAGGCATCAATCTCCCCAGAGATGTTCTCTTTGCTCTTTGCATTCTTTATTTCAAGCATCAGGAAAAACAATTACATCAAAGCCAGGTTAAAACCCGGCAATGGTTTTATTTAATGCACTTCTGTGTATGAGGACACAGTCCTGCTCTTGTTGGAGATGATGGCAAGATTTCCATGGATATCAGGGAAATGAGGATGAGATCTTGCTTTTGGAGTGAACACTCGCACTCTCTGCCTTTCTTCCTCTTCTATCCCTTCTCGTCTTACCCCTCAGTTTTGCACAGGGTGAATCCTGCCAGCGTCAATGGCTTTGGTCAGGGCAACATCATAAAGCAGAAGAACTACAGGATCCTTTCTTTGATGTGCAGTCAGCCTTTGAATGTCATAAGGATCTGGAGCATTGGGTATGCTCTTACGCAGGAAGGCTTAACCCCACTGAGGACATCTGCTAACCAAGTGTGCTCTTCCCAAAGACCTAGGGCTGCACTCCATCTGCTGCACCCAGTCCACCCATGAATGCTGCTCAAAGCTGAAAAGAAGTAGCAGGTTTGGGTTTATTTTATATAAGGGTGATTTTCTTCCCCTCACTCGTCTCTTGGCTTCTATAAAATCATGTACCTGATGCTTTAAAACTTTAATTTCTGGATAAATGACCCAAACTGGGGTAACTCCCAAGGATGGAAGGGTTTTAGGCTAAGGAAAAGCTACAAATGAGATTAAAACATGATCTTTTGGGTTTTGAGGCTTTATTTTTTAATTTTATTTTAAGACTGTACTTTTTCTGCACATGCTGCTATTTTATCCATAGATTGCTTCTAAACCTGGGATTAGAAGCTTCATCTCTACAGTTTGACACCAGGTGAGAGATCCCCCTTCAAAGGGCAAATGCAGCTATTTCAGTGGCTGTTGGCTATACAGACTGTGTGTATACATCAGGGATTTTACTCTCACGCTCAGAGAGTAAAAACCAGTGACATCAATCCATCAAAATAATGTCAGTATTTTCCTTTGAGCTTTATGGGGTCTGTGCATGCCCCTGGGAAGCCAATGGGACTGAATTCTTATTTTGTAGTACTTAAATAAAGGACACTGGTAAATTTGGTTCCTACATAATCATCTTACTGCCTCTTTTTAGGTTAATCCTGAGGGCTTGGGACTTTGTCCCCTAACTTTTTTGTGTGAGGGGATACATGTATGAGGGCTGTTGGCAGCAGCTGCCGTTCCCATCCTGTTTACTGCAGTCTGGTTTGGTGGTTCCCAATGGTTTTGTAGCTGGGCTTTGCTGCTGATGCCTTCTGCTGCCTGTCCCAGCCTGCTTGTCTTCAGCCACCCCGGTGGGATGCCAGAAGCAGTCAACAGCCATATCTTGCCTGGAAATATTGGGAAATTGGGAAATAATGTTGCAGCTGATGTATTTTATTGAGGAGACCTTTAATTTTTAAAGCAGGCAAAGGCATTAGATCGTGTAAAGGTTGCTGCTGTGGGCCCGTGCTCTGCATCCGGATGGTAACTCCTGCCTGCATTGGTGCATCTGCCCTCACCAACTGCGTGCTCAGCATCCCCCAGGGCCTGTGGTCTGCTTGGATCCTGCTGCCTTGTAATGAAGATTAAGCACCCATTGAAAAGGAGTGAAAAGGGAGATGGGGACTTGGCAAGTCTGAGAGTACAGGGGGGCTGGTTCCAGTATTTAAAGGGTGGCTGCAAAGAAGACAGAGATTCCCTTTTTACAAAGAGTCCCATGGAAGAGGATGAGGGGTGATGGGCACAAGGGAGATTCCAGGTGGGCACAAGAGGAAGACTTTTCACAATGACAGCAATCAGCCATTGGAATAATCTCCCCAGGGAAGTGGTAGATTCCTCAACGTTGGACACTGTTAAGATTTGGCTGGACAGGGTGCTGGGACATCTAGGCTTAGGACGCGCTTTGTCAGGAAAGGTTGGACCAGATGGTCCTTGAGGTCCCTTCCAACCTGGTGTTTTACAATTCCATGATGATTCTGTGCCTGGTCAGGAGGAACCGCTGCCCTTGGAGGGGATGATCTCTGGACACAAACTGCTCTGCTGGGGACAGCGCGCTGGGATGCCGTCACATCCTGCTGCACACAGGGGCAGGGATGAGCAGCCCAGAGGAAAGAGCAGGAACAAAGTGTCTGTCCTCCAGTTTGTGGGAAAATGGGCTCTCAGCCTGCGTGAAGGAGTGACCTTGGACATGGACATGTCTTGGGAAGTCACCTTACTCCAGGGAGAAAAGGAAGCACTGGTAATCCTTATCTCCCTGGGACTTCTGAGGTCTAAGCAATACTTGGGTTGTGCCCAAAGAGCTCTGAGACTGCAAATGTAGGGTTACTTATTGTATATTTAATACATGGTAAGAATAATGTGCTAATGCAGTCAGTTGTTGGGGCTATCCTGATGACACCCAAGAGGGTGGCAGCCAGAGGGGCAAGGCTTTTCTCAGCCTCAACCAAATGATCCTTTACATATCAGCTCTATGTCATGTTCCTTTAGGGGCAGCTCAAGCGTCACCTCAGTTTTTTGAGGGGGGTGGATATGGTTTATGATTATCCCAAACGTCTACTGTGAAAAGATTGCCTTTTCAGCTGAGAGAAATCCTCCTGGAGCTGTGTCCAAGAAATAACCCAAGGTTATTGAGCTTGTGTCAAACCTTGTTAAACTGCCAGCCATGGGCATCTTTCTTTTCTGTCTCCACAAGTCATATCATGTCTCAGACAGCCAGGGAACTGGCATGAAATGAAATGTAAACATGGCACAAGCAGCAAGAGAAACACATTTATTCCAAGGGTGGGTGGGACTCCAGCAGGAATATGCTCTGCTTCTGGCTTGGCTGGAAAATGAAATCCTGGCTTCTTTATGTGTGTGTTTAGGGCAGCTTGGAGCAACGCTGCTCCTGCTCTGAAGAAAGGAAGAGACTAGAGACGGTATTTGTTTGGCTCTGGTGAGCCAGCCCATTTATCTGCTCAGGAAAGTTGTTCTCTTCAGCTGGATGGTGAGATACTTGTCTTGCTTCTCTCTGTGAAGGAGCAGATAGGGTTTGTCGTGGCAGGGCTCCTCCAGAAGCAAGAAGATCTGGTGCAGGCATGCTCTGATGCTTTTGTGTGTGGTTTTCCTTCCAGATCCTCACTTACCTGTTCCTGGAGCACGGGGATGCTCTGAACTGTGTTAGTTGGGCTCTGTGTGTTGGGGAACAGCTCCTTTTGCCCTGATGAGTGATGGCAAAGGCAGCCCTGCTCTGCTTTGGTTGGCTTTTCTAGGTGCAAGGACTGAGAGACCCTGAAGGGAATCTCTCTTTGGGGGAAATCAGACATCTCTTTGATCTGCAGGCAGTAGATTTGTTTGTCCTGCTCAACCGATAGCTCTCAGCCTTCAGTTTGTGAGGTAGTGCTAAGTGAAAACCATGGTTTAGTCCCTCCTGTCTGGCACAGGCTTGAAGACATTCACTGCAGTATTCCCCTTTGGGCAGGAATACATCACTGTGAATGTCACATTTGCAAATAAATGAGGTTTTCAGCTCATTACTGATGTATTGCACCGTGTGAATGGATGCCTGGAAAACCACTCACTGTGTTCTAACACTGAGCCCTGCGCAGGGGCTCAGCTTTGGGCCGTGGTTTTCCCAGTGATGTCTCCATGAGAAACGGCAGATGAGGTGTAGCCGTGTGGTTTAGCCCTGGAGCAGGAGCAGGTCCATGGGGTGCAGAATAGAGAGGGTATTTGTAGGGGGCTGTGGTTGGGGGTTTCCAGTGTCTGTGCTGCTGGGGGCAGGAGGAAGACCTGGAAGCTTTGGCTGCAGCACGGTGTCTCCAGCCTGATCCATGTAGGAGCCTGTGGCCACAAGAGAAACCACATCCCCAGCAGCAGTGAGTGTGGCTTGGGCTGTGATGATGTTCTGTGTTCTCAGTGCCTTGAGACACAAGAAGCTGACAAGCAAAAGAGAGCTTTCTGAAAGATAAGTTCCACACGTTTTCTTTATCATTTTGAGTGTGGGTAAGTCAGGCCTGGCCTGTGTTGGTCATGGTGGCATCAGTGATGTGTCTTGTTCGTGTCCTCTGGGACCAGCACCTCCTGTGCAGATGGCTGGTTGCTTTTTGCAGGTGTCCTTCTCAGTGTCTGCTGTCTGCTCAGCACTGTTCAGCCACAGTAACAGATGGTCCTTGCTTCGGGCAGGGATCTCACCTTGGTGTGGATGGGGATAGCAGGAGAGGCTCCTTTCTGTCCCCAGGGGATGGGGATCAGTAAATGTAAACACCTTCCTGAGGGAAGGGCTGTGCTGCAGTGCTGCTGAGAGCATGAGCACATCAGGTGTCCAGCAGGAATACTGCAGACTGGAAGGCAGATAGAGTGGGGTTTGTGTGTTTGTATAGCCTAGTTTGGGTGCCAAGGTTCTCCATTCACCAGGGCACATTTACAGTGGTGTTTGTGAGCAAAGCAGTGGAAGGGATTTCTTTTCTGGCCCAGAGCCTCCTACAGAAGACCATGCTCAGATCTCTCCCAACCTGGATTCTCCCATGACCCTGTTGTTCTGAATGCAGCCTTCTATGGGAAGAGGGAAGGAAACGAGCTTGGGAATCAGTGGCTGCCTTTCCCCTTCCCTTCCAGAAGGAAAGCCATGTATGCTCAGAGTCCCTGCTAGCCCATGCCCTGCGTCAGTGACCACGAACCATCAGGCAAAGTGTTCCAAAACCTGGTGTGAATTTAAGAACAAGAGCTGCAGCTTTGGAGGGTACAGTTCAGATCCTCTGTGCGTAGGTTTGCTGCTGTTTCCAACTTACAGGCCTATTCTGTTGCTATTTAAGTCTCTTGTTACATTTGATGTTAACTATGGCGCTGTATGTACTCTGCTGTCATTCAAGCATGATGTATATGCACTCAGTACCGTAACGGCGCATGGCTGTTACACTGTAAATATGTACCATGAATAGAGAGGCTATTTTTTGCATGCTTTTCTACTCTAGACCTGAACAGAAAATGGCAATAAAGTCCACAGAAATGACACTCGAGTGTAAGTGCAGTTCCTAACGCAGCGAGTTGAGTTGCAAGGGTCCTTAAAGATCATCTATGATCCAGTTCCAGCCCTCTAACATGGGGATGCAGCATCCTGGTTCCACCTCAGTGGGTCACATCCAGCCCCAGGGCTTGGCCAGTGGCATGTCCCAGGCAAGTAAATGCCTTCAGGGTTTATGGTTGTTTTGGGATCTCGCTGGGCACTCAAGCTGGGGTTTGACCCAGCCACATAAATGGCTTGAAAGCTGCTTCCCCCTCATTTTCTTTTAAATGGGCTGTGTTTCAACATGGAATTCTTGAGCAGTAAATGATAATTTAGTGCTTATTATAATATTCATTAAGAGCTGACTTCTGCAGTAGCATTACAGCAAATACTAATTATTAGAAATTAAGGTGACAGGATGGAATAACATTCTGAGTTGGGTAAGTAGGAGTAATAACAGCCCCGGAGGGATAAGTGAGGCAGAGCAGCAGGAGAATTCCCATTCTGTAGGGACAAGAGGTAACAATAGCCCAGCAGCAGGCACATGGGTGAGGGCACACAGCGAGGGTATCAGCTCCAAAGGCTCGATCCTGCCCTGTTATTATTTCTCTAGTTCATTGGCTGAGTTTATTATTCTTTCCCTTTTCAGGCTGAAATTAAACTCCCCACAGTGATTTCCCACAAGCAATGGGCAGATGCTTCTGCCGGGCCTGGTATTAAATGTGTGTCCTTACACGCTGCAGGTCTGGGGGCTGGTAACCAGTTGCTACCTTTGCTTTGGGTGGTGGGTTTGAAGCAGAAGCCTGAGCCCTTAGTTACAGCCAAGGCAGAGCTAAACCAGCTTCCGAACCATGATTTGCCCTGTTTGTGGCTCCACACCATGCACAGCTGCCTCCAAGGGCTTCCCTCTGGCAGAGGCTGGTTGGTCGCACTCCCTCTTTCCTATGATTTAATTATGGGGAGGGAACAAAGATTTTACATGTGAAAGTGATCCCTTTCACAGTATCACAGTATCACAGTATGCTAGAGATTGGAAGGGACCTCGAAAGATCATCTAGTCCAGTCCCCCTGCCGGAGCAGGAACACCTAGATAATGTTACACAGGAATGTGTCCAGGCGGGTTTTGAATGTCTCCAGGGAAGGAGACTCCACAACCTCCCTGGGCAGCCTGTTCCAGTGTTCCGTCACCCTCACTGAGAAGAAGTTTCTTCTCAAGTTTAAGTGGAACCTCTTGTGTTCCAGTTTGTACCCATCACCCCTTGTCCTATCATTGTTTGCCACTGAGTAGAGCCTGGCTCCATCCTCGTGACATTCCCCCTTTATATATTTATAGACACTTATAAGGTCACCCCTCAGTCTCCTCTTCTCCAAACTATAGAGACCCAGCTCCCTCAGTCTTTCCTCATAAGGGAGATGCTCCACTCCCTTAATCATCTTTGTTGCCCTTCGCTGGACTCTCTCCAGCAGCTCCCTGTCCTTCTTGAACTGAGGGGCCCAGAACTGGACACAATATTCCAGATGGGGTCTCACCAGGGCAGAGTAGAGGGGAAGGAGGACCTCTCTCGACCTACTAACCACCGCCCTTCTAATACACCCCAGGATGCCATTGGCCTTCTTAGCCACAAGGGCACAGTGTTGGCTCATGGTCATCCTGTCGTCCACTAGGACCCCCAGGTCCCTCTCCCCTACGCTGCTCTCTAACAGGTCGTTTCCCAACCTATACTGGAACCTGGGGTTGTTCCTGCCCAGATGCAGGACTCTACACTTTCCCTTGTTATATTTCATCAAGTTATTCCCTGCCCAGCTCTCCAGCCTGTCCAGGTCTAGCCAAACATTTACTGCGATCTTTCCTAGAGCAGTTTCCAGGGAGGTCCAGCAAACAGGGCCAGGAGGCATCAGCAACCGAGCCCTGACGGAGTTTCTTCGCTTGAGTAAATCAATGCTTTGCCACTAATGTGACCTGAAAGCCCATTTTCTGTGCCCCATTTATTTTAATGCTGGAGCTGGGGCACGGGGGGAGGCAGCACCAGGGCAGCTTTCCCTAAATCCCACCAAGGCACTCGGAGCTCTCTCCCATCCCGTGTGTGATGTGCAAACACATTAAGGGAGAGTGCACACCAAGCGGGATAACTCTCATCGCCCCTGGTGCGGCGCAGTCTCCCTGCCTGTCACTCTCTGTGGTTTATGGCAGGGGAGGTTTCTTAGGGCTGTTTTGGGAAGGGGGATGCTCTTGTTTAGGCTGGGCCAGCCAAAATCCCTGTGAAAGGACTTTTCTTGACATAACAGGGGATTCTTTTTATCATTCAAATGAGATGTCGCTGTGTGAGCATCCCCTCCCTGCCCCTTGAGGCCTGCTGTAGGGTGAGGATGGGGAAAGGGATGGGGCCAGCAGGCCAAACACCTGAGGGAGGGAGCTGACTCACCGACAGCTAGAGGTGAAGCAATTAAAGCCTGTGGCTGCCACCAGCGTTTCCTGTCTGTAATTAAAGCTTTTAATGAGGAGGCATATGGTACACCCCCCCCCCCCCACCTCCCCGGCCCCAGGCTGGCACTTGGCCGGGTGTGGGTTTATTAACAGCTGCTAATTGCATCCTCATTCCGTGAATACATTGAGGGGGCTGCACCGCCCGGCCCCCAGGGCTCCCATTGGCTGTGAATGATGCCAAAGCCAATCTTCATTGCAACTCTCGTTTCCCCTTTGCATTGGGAACTGAAGCCCCCGGCGTTTGCAGGGCTTTTTGGGGGCACCACCACCCCTGGGACATGGTGCTGGCTCCTTTCCCACTGCTGAACACATCATAGTCCCAATGGCCACAGAGGGACTCGAAGCCTTTCCCCGTCCTGATGGTGTAACCAGCTGCTGGGACATCCTCAGCGCTCCTGCATGTCCCACACTAGGAATGTGTGTTATCCTGGGAAGAAACAGAGACTTTGTTCCCCTCAGACCTCAGCTCTGCCGCTGGAGTGCTTGCTGGACTATGGGGCAGCCACAGCTTCCCTGGACACCTTGTGCCAGCGCCTCACCACCTTCACAGGGAAGAACTTCTGCCTAAGCTCGGAGGCCGTCCTTATATCTGATATCCTTTTCTGAGGAGACACTGGATAATTCCTGGTGCACAGGAAAGTTACAGCGGGGTGGGGGGAATAATCCGTTTCTGCGAGGGAAGTGCTGGAATGGTCTCCTGGTGCCCTCTGCTGCCCGTATCTGCACGTCGGGATCAGTGATGGGGATGTTTCCTTCACTGGGGCTGATTTTGTGCTGTGTTCCCAGTTTCATCCCATCACGTTGGCATCAGGCAAGGTAAGCGTCACCTCCTCACTGGTGAAACTTCTGTGTCTGTCCATTCACCATTTAACTGAAAATGTTACTTTAATACATGCGTACAAGTACTTTTTGATCTGTACTTTTAATGCTTATCTGAATTTCACCGGCAGACACTTAAAAAACTAGTGTCATTCCCTCCCACCAAGCAATTGTTCCTCAATATCCTGCTACAGAAACACCAGGGATGTGAGATGTGTCATTACTCTTTGGGAGGGAATATATTCACCAACACCCTTCTACATGTAGCCACCCCCCTACAGTTAAAGACTTAGACTCTTAAAAGTGGGTTTAGGACCGAAAATGAAGTTGGGTTACAGGCTTTTAATAGCAGTTGAGTTTGAGAAGCCATATTTCTAGAGGGCTCCTGGCAAAGGTCCTGCTTTCTTCACAGAGCTGCTCTCTCATTTATTTCAGCTAAATGGCATTTGTTTAGCTGGAATCAACTGCCTTTCACACCTCTAATTCTCCTCTTTAGTTCTGAGAGAAGATAGCAAACATTTTGAGGACTGCTATCAGTGACCTGAAGTTTGGAAGCAATTCCACTGAGCCATGCCCTGGAGGACAGGCAGGGATAGGTCATTTCACCCCCATTGTCAAGTTCTTCCTTGTAGCTCTCTTGTGGAGACCTTTGTTGGTTCTATTCCCAATTTTTGCCACCCCTGAAACCAAGCCTCCACCTCAACAAAGATTCACTAAAGAGATCCAGAGCTCAGCATCAGAAATCAATTTCCTCTGGGAGCATTTCAGGGCTGACCACCAAATCCCACAGATCCCAACCACACATGAAGGCAATATATACTTAAAGATACTGTTCTTACCAAGCTGATTCTGTGTAAAGTCTTCAGAAGTCAGGAAAAAAAAAGAACAGCAAAGCGTATTCATGCTTTTAATATGTGTTTTTTATTGCAGTAGCTTCTAAACTATTCACAAGTTTCAAACATCTAATCTAGTAAAGGAGAAATCAGTATGGATAGCTCATGATAGTTCAGGAGGCTCAAAACCTGGTGAGGCCAGTGGGAAGATGCTCACAGACTGTGATGTACTTCAAGTGCAGCTGGAACAAGCTTAAGCAGCTTCAGTGACCACAAGCCTTACAGTCCACCTTCACAATGCTTCTACAGGAGAATGATTAAACATGAATGAAATTAACTTTTTTAGTAGAAAAAGGCCACCGGACAACAAAAGTTAAACCAACCAAACTAAGACATATAAAGCAACACAGTCCCTAGTTCTTGGCCTTTAAAAGGCAGTGATAGCCTTAGGAAGGCACATCTTCACTGACTAAAGCACTGGCTCCCTGAGCTGGAAAATCACACATTCCTGCAGGTCTTACTCATTCTTTTCTTCTTCAATAATCCTAAAATTAGACCAATGCTGTGTTGTGTTCAGTTAATGTTTGTAACGTCAGGAAGGTGTCTCCAGAGCCAGGTTGTCCAGGGCTTTTTTCTTCCCCTGCTTCCCTGGGTTGGTGCTAAATAGGTACAAACAGGCACAGCTCAACAGTCTAGATCCTGGCAGGGTTAGAGGGGTCAGGACTACGGGAGATGCTCCTGCAAAGATGAGCGCCTGTCATTTTAAGCAAGCTGCTTTTTCAGCATCTCGTGATTCAGTATCGTACTTCTTTAGTTTCTTGCTTTTCTCTTCGATACCTTTCAGCGTACCTTGCAGTTTCTTAAGGCTGGGTGTCAAGAAAGTAAAGCTCTCCCTGAAGCTGCAGTTCCAGTGCTCCCTGCAGATATTCTCAAGCCCAACAGAACACTGCAATATCTTCTCCAGCTCCGCCTCAACAACCTCCTGCTCCTCCAGCTCCGCCCGCAGCGCCTGCCCCGCGGTCACCTCCGCCTTGTACTGCTCCTGCAGCTGATGGATCTCATCCTGAAGCGCCTGGAACTGCTCTTTGCTGTAGGGATACTGCTCGTGGACCTTGTCCTCGGGAAGGAGCACGTTCTTGGGGATGTTCAGCACCAGCTGCAGAAGCATTTCTTCCATTTTACCGAAGAGCTCATCGAAGTTCTCCTTCAGGAAGAGGAGGAACTTCTCGGTGCCCTTCCGGATGTGGAGGGGGCTGATCTTGCCCTCGGAAAGCCCCTCCAGCTTCTTCAGGATGACGGTCTCCACCAGCAGCATCATGTCGAACAGGTAATCCTGGAACGCGGTGTAGACCCGCAGCATGCACGTCTGCGGCGTGAAGCCGAAGAACTGCGCTTCGTAGGTCATGGGATTGACCGACATGGCGGCGGAGGGAAGGCCGGGAGGAGCCTAGCTCCGGCCCCGGCACACGCGGGAAGGGCTGAACCCGGAGCCGAGGGGAGCCAGGTCCCGCCGCCGCCGCCCGCTCCCCTCACGGCTTCCCGCCTTGTTCAAGCTTCCTCAGGAGGACCGCCCCGCCGCAACCAATCAGTGACCGCGAGGAGCGCCGCGCTGCCCAATCACCAAGGGCTCCACCTCTCGGGGGCGGGGAAAGCGAGGGGTGAACCAATGAGAGCGCAAGGGCGCTGCCGGAGCCGATTGGCTCTGGCGGGGGTTGGCTGGGCTTGTGCGTGCAGACGCAGAGGCGCGGCGGAAGAGGTGGGGAGAGCTAAGATGGCGTACCAGACCTTCCGGCAGGAGTACCTGCAGGTGCCGCCCGTGACGCGCGCCTACACCACGGCCTGCGTCCTTACCACCGCCGCCGTGGTGAGTCCGCACCCCCGGGGCCACCCTCAGAGCCGGCGGGGCGCGGAGGGTGCGCGGGAGTGGGGGTGAGGCTCACCGGGGAGCAGGGGTTCCCTCAGGCACCTCCACCCAGGGCTCGGGCCTTCAGGGCGCTCTGAAGAGGGAACTCGCTGCAGGCAGCCCGTGCGGAGGCCTGGGAGGGTGCAAAGCACCAGTAAATAGTACCGAGGGGTGAGGGGGTTATCGAGGCTCGGTTCTGCTGGCAGGGGACTTGTTGGCCTGGCACAGAAGAAAGGGGTTACTTACTTGAGTGCGCATAACTTGGTGTGTTGGTTCCATCATGTGTTCTCTTCTTTTCCAGCAATTAGAACTAATCACACCCTTTCAGCTGTACTTCAACCCTGAGCTAATATTTAAGCACTTTCAAGTAAGTGTTTTCTGAAGTATGTGGGGTTTTTAAAGGGCGCTGTTGAGTTTGAGAGTGCCTGGCCTCTCAGAATTGAGTGTGGCAAATGACTGGGGGTTTTCAGTCTGGCTAACAAAGCTAGAGTGCAGATCACTGTTTCTTAGCATAAGTCTTAGATTCATGGACTGTAAAGGAGAGTTCAGTTACATTGTTAGCTGCTTTTCTATTTAGGCGATAAAAATAAGCTGTCGTGTTTAAAGTCCTTCTATTTGTCTTATTTCCAGGTATGGAGGTTAATCACCAACTACTTATTCTTTGGACCAGTTGGCTTTAATTTTTTATTTAACATGATCTTTTTGTATCCTTCATGAAGTTTTCTTGCTTTCCTTAGAAAGCACAACTCCAGAGCACAGGCACGTGGCTATGTGTGCATGTAGGCAAAGGTCCTGTTCTGCTCCACCATGAAGCTCCTGGGAGTTCAGCAATGATGACTTCACTGATGTCAGGAATGGGCAGCAACAGGATCTCCTGCATAAGTTGTCAAGAATTTTGCTGTTTGTATGTGTGGTGCTAAGACTTTGCTGTACAAACCTGATCTTTCAGGTTGGTTCTGACGTACAGGAGAAAATCCCAAATCGCCTTTTTTTCCCTCTCCTGGGTCACCCTCTCTGCTGAGGTATCCAGAAAGAGCCAATCGATGGAGTAAATTGATAAAAACATCTAAGCTCAGGTAGAATTGAATCCTTTTCCACTTGGGTCTTTCTTCAAACTCATTTGCAATCAGATTTTCCTGAGCTGTGGCTTCAGATACCGTTACTGCCGAATGCTTGAAGAAGGCTCTTTTCGAGGTCGGACGGCAGATTTTGTGTTTATGTTCCTTTTTGGAGGACTTTTAATGACTGTATCCTTTTATTCCAAGCTGCTTTGTTAAAGCTAAAGATACATGAATGAGAACTGAAACCATGTTACTTTCGTCTTTAATCTTAGATGATAATATGCTTTGTAGGACAAGGAATAACAGTATTTGTTGAAGTACTTTTGAATGCTGGGCAGCTGGTGCTGTTAATACAGAGCTGGTCTTTCAGGCTCTTTACTGCTTGACAGGATCATGGAAATGAGCTTATGGATGAAAGGATGCTCAGTTTATCTCAGAGCAGTGCTGGTGGTTCAGTGATTTCATGCTAAATTATATTAAAGAGATTATTCCTGCTGCAAGTATACTGAATCCTGCTGTAGGTGTTGAATTTGATCTCCAGTAGGTTTGATTTACTTGAATATGCAAAGCAGAGTTAGCAGTTGTATGGAAAACACAGGATTATGAGTTGTGCTGTGAAATACTTCTCATGCTTGACCTCCCAACAATGACCTGGTGAACAGTTTTCTTTAACTACCCATTGCAGCTTTTTGGCCTGTTTGTAAACTTGGTTTTCTTGGGCCAGGCGTTCACAATAATGCTCGTGTACGTGTGGAGCCGCAGGAATCCCTATGTCCGTATGAACTTTTTTGGTCTTCTCATCTTTCAAGCCCCATTTCTACCCTGGGTATTGATGGGCTTTTCACTGCTGCTGGGGAACTCCATCATTGTGGATCTTCTGGGTAAGCAATTGCAGGAATCACAAGGATCTGTTCCTGCCAGTGTTCTACATGAAACAACATGTGGAAAAACCCAAGGGCTAAATGCCTTTTATTTAGTACCAGTTCTATATACCAGGCTTTTCTGATTTCTAAACATCACAGCATAGCATATGTTGGGCTGTAACAAGGATGGAAAAAGCTTCTCATGGTTTAGCTTTTTATTACTTGGAATTAGCCCAGTTATGATTTTGGGCAGCAGACTATTGAAGTAAAATAGCTTATATTACTATTTTTATCAACTAATAAAGCTATAACATCAGTATGATTAATAATGACAAACAGTTTTCCTTATGTTTTGTAGTGCGAATTAAGCATTTCATGTGATGTCAGCGTGCTTTATCCTCTCTCTTATATTTTCTGTGAAAGAATCAACGTGGGCTTTGGTTGTTTTTTTTCCTAAAAATTCTAGTGAATCATTTGGAAGTTGTAAAAGAGAAGTGTTGAAAAATCACCATTTGACTTCTCTTTGCATGCTAGGCATTGCTGTTGGGCATATATATTTTTTCTTAGAGGATGTCTTTCCCAATCAGCCTGGTGGTGGGAAGCTTCTGAGAACGCCGTCTGTCCTGTAAGTACTGATTGTAAAGCTAAACACGTGTGAATGATGTAGAAAAAGTGCTTGTGTGGAAAACTGTTTATAATTCAGTCACAGCAGCTTCTGGTAAATCAGGCAGCTTGAGGCAGAACTGTGCTGTGCCTGTAGTGGCTTTTTCATTTAACTCATGTTGTCAAGGGAGGGGAGGATCTTACAGACGTGGAAATGGGAACTATGCTCTTCAGGACAAGGGCTAAAGGGTAACCTTTGATTTCTTCGGTAACACTTGTTAGTCTTTGCCTGTTGGTGGCACCAAAGATGCGTGTCTGAGTCCTGCTGTGTATGAACAGTGACTGAGGTGTTAAATGTAATAGATCTAATGTTTTTTCTCCTGTCAGTCATCCTCATTTCACAGTTTGGCAGAAAACGTCAATGTTCATGGTACTGAGTGCTACTCCTGCTCAGTTCCCTCTTGTGGAGAGGGCTGTAATCACGGATAGAAGGAAAAATTTCTTCACCTAAAATTAGTTTTTAGCTGAACCTTGTCAGTCTTGGTTGGTTTAGGCACATAATTCCAGCCCTTCTTCCCGGGGGGTCTAATTGGAGAGCAAGTGTGACTTGGGTACAAATGATGCATGCTTCAGCGACCTGTTTCTGAGGGGGGATGCTGTTACAAGTGCAGAATTTGGTCTTGGTCTTATTGTGAAACACACATTCTAAAGGGGGGAAATCTCTGTTCTGTTCTCCAGCAAAGCAATATTTGATACACCAGAAGATGATCCTAATTACAATCTTTTGCCAGAAGAACGACCAGGAGGATTTGCATGGGGAGAAGGTCAGCGCCTTGGAGGCTAATAAGTGTCTGTGCCAAAACGCAGTGAGAACTGGGAGAGACCGACCTGAGCAAAGATCCATACTGGGGACTTTTCATTCCCCATCGCAGAAAGGACACTTTTTGACAGCAATATGGTTTTGAATACAAGCACTTTATGCAGTCTGATCCAAGACACTTCCAGACTACCACTTCCTGCCTTTCCCAGTCAGGGAATTTATTGTGCTGGTAATGAAAATACTAATCCAGTGGAGCCAAAAACCTAAAACTGGAAACCATTTCCTGTCAGCTTCAGTTAACAAGGCCATGAGTACTTGTTTGAAGTGATTTCTAAAGTGGTTTGGTTTTTTTCCAAGTTATTTGATACAGGAATCTATATGGAAAACTTTACAGGAGACAAACCCAACTTTTTGGGGTTTAAACTCATTTTTTATTCTTGGATAAAACTAGAAGATGGTTGAAAGTGTAAGTTTCTATTTCAGTGGCACAGGGTTTTTTAGTCTGAGGTGCTACTGTCTCCGGTCATGTTTGAATGGTAAGAAATACAACATGCAGCATAATGCAGGCGTTTCACTTTGCCAGCTGGGTTTCTGGAATGTGACTCTATGTGGATACGCGTGCCAGGCTGAGACTGCATTTTGATGGCTTTGCCCCCAAGAGTGTGCGTTCAGATTTGAGTCTAATTGGTTTAAATAAGTAGTTCTACAAAATCCACCCCCCTACGCATGCACACTCCAAATGGTTATGAAATGGCTTGGAGCTCTAGGGAAGAAAACTTGTCTGGAGTCAGAACTGCTCAAATATCTCAGATGATGAGGTGAATAAAATGTTGTGTGGATCCTTTTGGTTAATCCTTTGTAAAATCCTATAGTCTTGATGCAGTTGGCTAAAAGCAGAAGTAGGGAAAAGCAGGTCCCTGAAGAAACAGCATTAATGGAAGGTTTTTCCACAAGTGTGTCTTGGAACTGCTAGGAAGCAGGATTGTCTGCTCAAGGTGTTTAATTTGTGGTCTGAAGTTTGTTATGGGATGATTGAGTGTCCAGCACAGGTCAGTGACACTGAACAGGATTTAGCTTGAAGTGATGTTGATTATAAATACCTAGATGAGGAGCTACATAAGGAATTAGGAGCATGGTTCAGCTTGACCTGTTCAGTCACTCCTAAAATGCTATGGACTCTACTGCTGTAGCTCTTTATACTGTAATAGATAAAAAGAGAGATTGCATCTTCCTCCTATATGTGGGAGGATGGGCTCAGCCTTGATACCCAGGTGGTCATCTTGTTCAGTCTCAGATGTTGCTGCTGTTAAAAATCAGCTACAGGTTTTTAACTTGTTTGTAATTCAGGAGATGAAAGTGTTGGGATCTCAAGAGGCAATGCTTTGTCTGCAAGCAGTGTATTAGATTCTGAAAAACAAAACAGTGAATCCATTTGTATCTGCATTTTATCTGTTAAGAGTTATAAAAACTTAAGGGAGATTTCTATTTTTTTCTAAAATAGACTAAATCTTACTCTCCAGGAGTACTAAAACCGCTTTGGGCAGTGTTGCTTTATGAGTTGGATCAAAACCTTTTTTTACTTCAGTGTTTAAGAGCTGGTGAGGTGTAAGGAAGTGGTGATGGAGAGAAGAGACACCCCTGCTGCTGGGATAAAACCTTCTGTAAATCTAGAACCTGACTGTGGAGTAGTGTTGTGCTCTTGCCTGAGGGTGGCTGCTCAAATCATGTGCTGGTAAGATCACTTGTCCTTGCTCTGCCAAAGCTGCTTTCCCTTACACGCTGCCTTTCACTCTGGTAGAGTAAGATAGTACTCTTCTCTTTACAGAGTAATGCCATAGCATCCACACAGCTGCATCTGGGAGGAACTTTTAAGTGTTCTTACTTGTATCACAGGACAAAATGGACTATTGCTGGCAGGTTACTGCCTCACCTGGGCTTTAATTGCCCTTGAAACCACTCTTGGGCAGCCTGTCCCACAAAGAAGTGTTTTTTAAATACCAGACTCCTCTTTGGAGGGTGTATCCTCAGCTGTTTGGGATGTTGGAGGTTACTTCATAGCATTATAGAATACCAGGTTGGAGAGCCCTCAGGGATCATCTGATCCAACCTTTCTTTCAAAGCATGACCCAGACTAGATGTCCCAGCACCCTGTCCAGCCGAATCTTAACAGTAGCCAACCTTGGGGAATCCAGCACTTTCCTGGGAAGGTTATTCCAGTGGCCGATTGCTCTGTGGAAAATTTCCCTCTTGTGTCCATTTGGAATCTCCCCAGAAGTAACTCATACCCATCACCCTTCATCTTTTCCTGGGACTCCTTGTAGAAAGGGAGTCTCCATCTTTTCTGTAGACCCACTTTCAATACTGGAACATGGTGATGAGGTCTCCCCCGAGCCTTCTTTTTAGCAGGCTGAACAAACCCAGTTCTCAGCCATTCCTCGCATGGCTGCCCAGTCCTTGGATCATCTCTGTGGCTCTTCTCTGGACTCTCCAGCCCGTCCTCCTCTTTTTTGTAGAGTGGGGACCAGAACTGAGCACAGCATTCCAGGGGCAGCCTGGCAAGGGCCGGGTACAGCTTCGTGCCAACAGCTCGTAAGCGGGGATGCCGTAGGTGTCAACCCCGCCTCTCTAAGACGCTACCTGCAGCTCATCTGCACCTCTGCTCTGGGCTTTGGGCTCTGTGGACGCGGTTTCACCGCGGCAGCCGCTGCCGTGGCCCCGCGGGTCCCGCACTGCATCTCCCAGCAGGCCGCGCCGTGCCCGCCCGCTGACGCCAACCCCGTGCGCGGTCGCAGCGGAGCTTGCGCTGTGCCGCGGCCGGCTGGAGCGATGCGGCTGCCCGGTGAGGGGCCTCCGGCCAAGCGGCCGAAAGCGATGGTCCCGGCGCGCCCTGCCGGGCAGCCCCGCGGGCCGCCGCCCGTCGAGCAGCAGCGCCGCAGCCTGCCCATCTTCCCGGTGCGGGGCCGGCTGCTGGGCCACATCCGCGGCCTCGACAGCGCCGTCGTCATCGGTGAGTGCCGGAGCCGGCGGGGCTGGGGAGGGGGGCAGCGGGTCACCCCAGCGCCATAAGCCCGGCCGGGGCTCGGCGAGCGCGGCTCCCCTCAGCCGGCGGCCCCGGGGAGCGCAGCAGCCGGTGGGCGGCCGCACAGGAGCGTAGTGAAGCGTAGTGAAGCGGTAACAGCTTTGTTACCGAGGGTGGGCTGGTTATGACAGTTTGTGCCTTGAGGTTTATGAAGAGGATTTAATAGAAAAACTACTCCCTTGGTGTTCCTCAGGAGAAACGGGCTCGGGGAAGACCACCCAGATCCCTCAGTATCTCTACGAAGCAGGAATTGGCCGCCAAGGCACCATCGCTGTGACCCAGCCTCGGCGAGTAGCAGCGATAGCCTTAGCTACCAGAGTCTCAGATGAGAAGAAGACAGAGCTGGGAGGCCTGGTAGGTTGTTTCACAGCGTCTTTAGGGAGTTAGCTTAGTGCTGCAGTGACAGTGGGGCCGTGTCAGGGCTTAATGGTAAAGACAGTAACAGCCACGGGGCTTAGCTTCATTTAATAATATGCCTGAATGGGGAAAAAAAGGCTGTGTTTACATGCTGCTGTGGCATGGGTGTGTGTGCTTGACTCTGTATTTGTGGTATTTTACTTCTTGGTTATTCTCTTGTGTTCTTCAAGTTGAAAAAAATACTTGTTAATGAATAAAACAAGAAGTTTTGCACTCTTTTCCAGTGCTCCCTGTACTGAAAGTCACTGTCAAGGAGAGCAGAGTGCTGAATCCATACAGACCTGTGAATCTGTGGGAGAAAAGTGGAGGAGAAAGACTCTCCCTATCTAAAATCTTTGGAGATCATGGTGTAGTTTCTAGCAGGGGAGGAAGGAAAGGAAACTCAGGGCAATTGCAATGAGCTTCTAGTTGGGAAAAAGCCAACTGGGATACAGTGTTGGGAGCATCCTTTGGGTGATTATGAGACTTGCAAGATTAACTGCTCTCAGACTGCAAACACACCGTTACACTTTCCAGAGCCTCTTTGCAGTTCCAGTTGGCTCTGTCCTACCAGAGTGCTTTGGAGTCTTCCTTTGTGGTACAATGCCAATGAGAAACACAAGTAACTCTATGCTGTCTGTAACATTCGCTCCTGTAGGTTGGCTACAGTGTCCGCTTCGACGACCTGACATCTGATGAAACCAGAATCAAGTTTTTAACAGATGGAATGCTGCTTCGGGAAGCGATTGGGGACCCCCTGATGCGGCAGTACAGCGTTGTCATCCTGGATGAAGCACACGAGAGGACGATCCACACCGATGTGCTCTTTGGAGTGGTGAAAGCTGCACAAAAGAAACGAAGGCAGCTAGGCAAACTGCCACTAAAAGTATGTGGCAGGGCCTGGGGCTTGGACTTGAGTATCTCCTGGGATTTGCCAAAGCATTTGAAATGTCAGCCTTGACTCTTTGTGTTTCAAGAGGTCCTTTTAAGTCTCAGTATTTAAGGGTGGCCAGCATATGATGTGTGGGCCTGATATGACACATCTGAACAGCCTATCTGGTCACCTCCATGGTGCCCTTTTTCCTAAGAGCCCCTATATGGCAGCTGTATGACTTGCTCACAATGGGGAAGGAGATTGCACATGTGTGTTGGGTGGATGTGTAATGAATTTGTGTGAGTATGTGATGAAGTGTGTGAAAGCTTGTTGGTTTTGTTGGGGAAGGCATAAAAGGGACTGGTAGGGTCCTAGCCCAGGCTTGTTCAATAGACTGCTCTGCAGCATAGCTTTGTGGGTATCAGCTCTCTTTCTTAAGTGTCAGAAAGAATTTTAACACATCTTTGCTTATTTTATCATACCAACATGTTACCCTTGTGTGATACCAAAGCTGATGGCTTCAGTAAGGAAAGATCACTCTTCCCTCACAAACTCTGCATGCTTTTTGCTGTTCTGAGCACATATCTCAGTCTCTGGGAGCTGATCTTTGGCTAATCCTGACTGGATCAAAATTGCAGTGCTAACCCATCTTATGCTCCTGTTGAAGGTGATTGTCATGTCAGCAACGATGGATGTTGACCTGTTCTCCGAGTACTTCAATGGAGCTCCTGTTCTCTATTTAGAAGGCAGGCAGCATCCCATTCAGGTCTTTTACACCAGACAGCCTCAGAGTGATTACCTGCAAGCAGCACTGGTGACAGTCTTCCAAATCCACCAGGTAGGGCTGTCTCATCAGGTTTGTGCTCTTTGGGGCCATGGATTGTTGACTGGGGAGGCTCACAAGCTGCTGGGGCAGAAAAGATGGTGTGAGCTTGCTGCTGCCAAATTGGAGATGTTCCTGAGATGTATCCTCTGGGAAAAGCAGGTAGTTGGGGATCATGCCGAGTTAGTGAATTTGGATTGGCTTAAGGGAGGGGTTAACAAATGCCAGTGTTATTCCAAAAGTGAAAAGAAAGATTGGAACTGGTGAACTGTAAAGAGCACTGGGTTGCGGGGGGAAATCCAGGTATAAACTAACAGTAGCATGAAGATGATTCTCGTTTACTGTCAAAGCATAACTACAAAGCAAGTAGAAATCTGTTCAGATAACAGTTTGTAGGCATTTTGTGACTAAATGTTTGTATGCAAAGCTGCCAGGGTGCTTGCTGGCTCTCTCCTTTGCACATCCTGGACAGTTATTTCATGAAACAGAGATGTGACTTTAAGCACTTCCTCCATCCTGTTAAGACTGAATCCTGCAAAATGCGGTTTACTCCTCACTCTGAATCCATTGGGAGCTTCAGGCTGTTGCACACCTTGCACCACGTGTGTGCCTTTTCCATCTTCCTTACCTGCTTTGCTGACTGGCTCTCAGGACAACATCTCATGACAAGATCTCATTACAATTTCAGTTCTCCCTCCCTATCCAAATCATCTTCACTTCTCAATTTGCTTCTTCCTCTGGCTCCAGGAAGCACCCTCTTCTCAGGACATCCTGGTGTTTCTGACTGGTCAGGAAGAAATCGAAGCAATGACCAAAACCTGCCGAGATATTGCCAAGCATCTCCCTGACGGCTGCCCACAGATGATGGTGATACCTCTTTATGCTTCTCTGCCCCACTCTCAACAACATCGCATCTTTCGGGCTGCCCCTAAGGTGAGGAGATGTGATGGGTAAGCAGGAAGAGTTTGCAGGAGTGTTTGGAAGAAATGTGGGATTTAAAGAGTTAAAGCAGTCTGTACTGATCCTAAGTCAGTCTCCACTGTCCACTGGCATTAGCCTGAATGGTTCCAGTATGATATAAGACAGTGCAGCTGGAATGGCATTAACTGGTGCATATGATAAGTCATCTGGGATCATAAAAAGAAGGAGGAATTAGGGGGTGAAAAGAGCAGAGGCATTGAAATTTGCCCTATTTCGTGAGAAGTTTATGCCCATATTACAAAAAAGCTACAGTGGTTATTGGACAAAACAGTAAGAAAGCTGCCGCAGAAAATATATGGACTCAGTCAGAGATCAATATGATCAGACAAAAGCCATTTATTACAAAGCCTTAACCCCTTAAATACTATTTCTTACATGCACTTACAGTGATTTGGCATATTATGATTGGATACATGTCCTGAAGACCCTTTGCAACTAGCATATAATTGGTTAAGCACAGGTGTGGGAACTTGACCTCGAAAGCTTGCCAACAGTCCACAGTTCTCATTACATCAGTGAATTCTAGCTTCTTATCTTGCTTGCTTAAGCTTCCTTGGGCCTCTCACGGCCTTGCTGTATCTTTCAGGATTATTCAGAGTTTATGTACCAGTTATCCATTTTCCCGTGAGAACACTGTCTCCACAGAAAGCTAAAAACCCAGGCATATTGCAGGGCTCTAAGAAAAAGAAATTGTGCCACCTCAGGCCCTTTTGTACCTGTTCAGCAAGAATCCAGCTCTTGTATCAGAAATGAAACCAAAATGGTTTAAAGACATACTGATAACATCTGTCCTGGATGGTGTATTTTACCACAAGTGTAAGCACATGGTTTTGGAACTGATAGGAACTACAGGTTATCTTAATTTGCAAGAGCTGGCATAGTATGTGGTCTTAACACGCTGCAGTGATAAGTATGCTTGAGCCATGCTTTCCAAAGTAGCAGCATTTCTTCGTTGCAGCTCATCTAAGGTGGCTTGTGACTGGCTTTAGTTTGCTCTTCCTTCCAGGACTGTCGCAAAGTGATCCTGTCCACCAACATCGCAGAAACCTCCATCACCATTCCAGGAATAAAATACGTTGTGGACACAGGCATGGTCAAAGCAAAGAAGTACAGACCCGGTGAGAGAGCCTATGGAACAGTGCAGAGATTGTTTTCAGTTTTGTAGCAGTTATTTGAGGCAATGAGCCCCACTGAGAGCTGATTTAAAACACCCTCTGCACTGTCTAAATTAATATCTCAGGGTTTAAGGGTGGGTTTTGGTTGGTTTTTTGAGTGCCAGTCATGTGGGTGTAAAAATCTGTCAGATATGAATCTCCTCTTCATGGACACAGTGTGTGATAATTAGCTTTGCTTCACTGTGCTGCACCAAGTGAAATCCGAGCAGTATTTGGATGGCAGACCCTGGGATGTTCTGTTGTTAACCCGACCTGGTTTCAAAGCTGTTCTTTACACAGACATTGACTGAAGTGATGCTTTTCCATACACAGAAACTGGTCTGGAAGTGTTGGCAGTCCAGTGGGTGTCAAAGGCCCAGGCCTGGCAACGCACAGGGAGAGCAGGGCGAGAGGACAGTGGGATCTGTTACCGGCTCTATACAGAGAATGACTTTGAGAAGTTGAACCAGATGACAATACCCGAGATACAGAGGTGAGGACGAAACCCTGATACCATCCCACTTCTTACCACACTTCTTTTATGTACTGTTAAAGAACTGAACAGCAAAACTGGATCTAGGGTCTAATGGAATGGCTTTTAAGAAAAAAATAACTTTAGAGACTGAACAGAAAAATTAAGAAGCATTTGCTCAGGGACAGTTGGGTCTGAGTCTCCAAACACACATGGGCAAAAGCTCTCTTGACTTTTCCTCCAGATCTTGGACTTGCCTCTTACCCTTCCTGATTTAGGAAGTAAGGCTTCACCAGCCAGCACCGGACTAGTCTCTGTCAAGTTGCAGCACAGGTCTGAGGGCTCTACCTCGGCTTACAGGCAACTGAAAAAGAAGAATATAGTAATAAAGGAAGAGCAGTCTCAGGGTTTTTTTTGTGCCTATGCAGGTGTAACCTGTCCAGTGTGATGCTTCAGCTCCTGGCCCTGAGAATTCCCAATGTACTCACCTTTGACTTCATGTCCAAACCATCTCCTGGTAAGTAAGTGGGTGAAAGAAGATGATGAATGAGTCACTGAGAAATTGCTTTAAAAGAGTGTCTGCAGTCCAGCTGCAGAAGATGGAGTGTGAAAGGTCAGAGCTCTGAAGGAGAAGCTGCATCCTGGTGGTCCCAAAGGCTCAGATTCATTTACTGCTCATTGATGGTACTCAGTCTCATCAGAGCAGCCATGATTATGGCAGAGAGCAGGAAAGTCCAGCTTCCAAACAGAGTAGGGAGCAGCTTTGAGTCATAAAACCCACAAAGGTGTGCTATGACTGCCAAAGAAAGCCACAGGGAATCTCACTCAGCCTCTGCTCAAAGCTGGAGATGGTGGCTTTAGTTTTGCCACTTAAATTGGAAAAGGTGATTGTTCTGGATAGAGGGGGATAAACCACAAGGGCACTAATTTGTCTAAATAGGAACTCCTTGTCCCTGTGACCAGGGGGAGGCAAAACAAGTAGTGATGGTACCAACTGATCCTTCACTTTCCTGCTAGGAGGCCTCACAGCCTGAACGTCCTTCTTTTGACAGAGGCTATTCAAGCAGCAATTGAGCAGCTGGTCCTGATGGGAGCTGTGGAACGAAAGGACAATCAGCTTGTCCTGACCCCCCTGGGAAGGAAGATGGCAGCTTTTCCACTGGAACCAAAGTTTTCTAAGGTAAAAATTGTAGAAATCTCATGTACTCTTCCCAATTCCATTGGCATTTCTCTTTCAAACTTCTTAAGCAAGGTCTGGAATCCGGAGTGACTGCAGCTGTACCGGTATATTTGCCATACGTGAATGAAGCACAGCTTTATTTACAGCAACTGTGCTGCTTTACTTGTCATTTGACATTTAATTCAGGGAGGGTTTTTTAAAGATAATTCCTTTCTCTGGCCCCTCGGAAGCAGACACAGGGTTTACTTCCTTGTGATCTCTGGGATTGCTGGTAGCACACTTCAGCAGTTTCATGCAGCGTCTGATGCTGTAGGTGATTTTAGTCACTGTGTTTGTGCAGTATATAAAATAGCCAGTCCCAGGAAAGAGAACAACAGTTGCAGTTAAAGGTGCTTGATGGGCCCATAGGAGGATTTACAGTTGCCTCTAGGCCCAAATGTTTATGAGATTGTCCTGAACAGTGCTTGATAAAGTTCCTGGGCTGCCAGTGAGCGGAAGGGTCTGCCTGTCTGAAGTGGATCTGCTTGACCAGAAATGAGTTTTGCTCTGTGATTTGCAGACCATCCTCCTGTCCCCCAAGTTCCACTGTACAGAGGAGATCCTGACCATCGTGTCGCTGTTATCTGTGGACAGCGTCCTCTACAATCCCCCTGCTCGGCGGGATGAAGTGCAGTCTGTCAGGAGAAAATTCATCTCCAGTGAGGGGGATCATCTTACCCTGCTCAGCATTTACAGGGCCTTCAGGAATGTCAATGGCAACAAGGTAGGATGCTCTGAGGATGCCAGTGCTGGCTGGGTTCATGGTGGTGAGGAGCTTTTTTGGCATACAGCAGAGTGGCATCTGCATCCTTCATGGTTGATGCAGTGTGCATCCTTTACAAGTGGGTAACTAGAGAAAGCTGTTCAAGTGCCTAAGGTTTCTCCAGAAGCTGTAGAAAAGCTGGTTATCAAAGCTTTTTGAGGCCAGTTCTAAAGCAGAGCCATGTCTCTTCCTCCCCTGGTTCCAGCTGGAAATGGGAAGGAGTGGGAGAATGTTGAGACTTGCTGATGAATACCTAGACGTGCTCTTGGCAGGATTCATTGCAAAAACAGAGTGTGTTGTCAAGCAGATTTTGGTTTGTCCTACCCTATAGACTTCTCAGTTTGATTTGTCGATCTGTAGACTCATGTGCCCCATTCCTTGCAGCATCTGTCATTCTCAGGTGATCACTTTTCCCCACCTGTGGGATAGCAGGAGCTGTTTCACAGCACTCGGTGGCTTGCAGAGCAATTCTGAGTGGGAAGAAAACAACAGTGTGCTGGTTTTTAGCACTGTGTAGACAGAGGGGAGTAGACAGAGGTAGAAGTGTGGCCAGGAAATGGGTTAGCACTTTTCCTCTGAGGGAGAGGTCGTGTGTTTGGAGGATTCATGATTCAGGGTGAGGAAATGGCCCCTTCTAACTCCCGGTGTCTCTGCTGCAGGGATGGTGCAGAGAGAACTTCATCAACAGCAGGAACATGATGCTTGTGTCAGACGTCAGAGCTCAGCTCAGAGACATCTGTGTGAAGGTAACTTGTTGCCACACTGTATTGCTCTGTTTGTCCCCAAACTGATTTTGCTGTGCATCGAGTCCCAGGAGTAGGAAAATGTGGGTTTGTTTTCAGTCTCCCATGCATAGTCTGGTAAAATTCCTGACTGTGCAGCTGCATCCCCAAATCTCAGAGCTGGGGGAGGCTCAGTGGGTTGAGGAGAGGTAAAGAGGGAAGGGAAGCTCTGGGAAAGTTTCTTGGATGGAGGAAGTTTTTCCCTAAGGAGTTGTGCTGCTGGAGTGTGGATGTGACTGTGCTCTGTGCGCTGCTGGGTGATGTCAGGCTCTGCAGCCCATGCTGACTGGCTTCTTCTCAGAGTCAGGCATTCAATTTAGCAGCAGCTTTCACATCAGCACCATTCCTGCCAGTCACAGAGCATCAGGCACAGTGTGGGAGCTGCTGCTGAAGTGCTCACAGTCTGCACGTGACTTGGGAGCCACCATTTGGCACCTCTGTCCTGCTGCCAATGCTCCTTGGTCTAAAACCCACTCCTGGAAGGACAGTCTTGATCTATTTTGCAGCTCATCTTTTGCTTCCTATTAACCTGTTTCCATGCTCTCCTCTCTTACTAGCTTCTCAGAGACCTGAAAATGTCACTTAAACTGTAAAAAAGGGTTTCAATGAATTAGTGAGGCTACAGAGGCCTATAGCAGGTGGGCCCAAAAACCAAGGAGTGCAGCCTCAGCTGGTTTGGATTACTAGAGGGGAGCAGTAAAGCTCAGATAGGAGTCAGAAAACATGCAGTGACTTTACCTTGCAAGATCAGTTCTTGCTGGATCTCCTCCAGCACCGCCAGCTCATGGGGATCCTCCAGCATCTGGGAAAGACACATCCCAGTGATCCAACCGTCCTGGCTGCTCTGTCACTAAACCTCCACACCTGACCGAGCTGTCGCTATTCCCCACGCTGGCAGGATCTCTGACACAGTATTCGTTGTCTCAGAAGCCCACTAAAGGGCTGTGTTTCCCCACGAGGCTCTGTGTAGACACTTGTGTGTCTGTCTCTGTTGCACAGCTCTCGATGCCGATCGAGTCCTCCCGCTCGGACACCGGGAACATCCGCCGCTGCCTGGCCCACAGCCTCTTCATGAACGCCGCGGAGCTGCAGCCGGACGGCTCCTACCGCACCGTGGACTCCCACCAGGCAGTGGCCATCCACCCCTCCTCTGTGCTCTTCCACTGCAAGCCAGCCTGCGTGGTGTACAACGGGCTGCTCCACACCAACAAGTGCTACATGCGGGACCTGTGCGTGGTGGACGCGGACTGGCTCTATGAGGCAGCGCCTGACTACTTCCGCAGGAAGCTCCAAGTGGCCAAGAGCTGAGCTGTGGGTCTGGCACCAGCAGGTCTGGGGGTTTTAGGGCTGGTTTTGGGTTTGTAACGAACGGATGGGAACGGTGGAGCTTTGCCTAGGTCAAAACCTTAGAGGAAAAGTGCTTCGTGAGAGACAGACCTCACAAGAGTCTGTGGCTTAGAACAATCATCCTTTTAACAGGTGAGCTCTAAAAGAGGAGTGTGCTCTGTGTACAGGGTATGGGATAAATCTATCCCAGGAGGGCAGCTGGTATCAGATTGCAGTTTTTAATAGGCTTATAGATAAAGAAATAAAACCCTAAGAGCACTCTTGGTATACTTCATGATTGTGTTTGTGTCCTCAGCAGCTTTTACTGCAGTAAATAAATAAAGCAAGTTGTAAATGTCTACATATAGGGAAAAAATGCCTCTTTTACTGTTTCTCGAAGGGAGGTGCTACTGTCTGTTACCTCATCAATCATCTTCCTGCCTTCTTATCATGTTTGCTATCTTGGGACCACACAAAGGCCAGTAGTGGCCTGTTCCTAGGCAGGGTGATCCTGAATGTCTGCAGGTGTGTGCTGGAGACGGATGCCCATCCCTTTGTTGTGCCTCTTTGCAGTGCTGTTTTCTATTGGTTTGAAAAGAAGAAGGAAAAAGCAGAGGTGAGTGGGCACAGGCAAAACTGGCTGCTTCTGTTTGTGTGAGCTAAGCCCTTTTGGGTTGGGATTTCCAGAGTGTGCAGCGATTTCAGTTGTTCTCACTGGAATTGCAGGGAATTACTGAAGCACTGCATCTGTTTCTTGGGTTTACAGATCTTGCAGCTCTAGGGGAAAATGTAATATGAAATATGTAATATGTATATGAAATGTAATGGCCATTTTGTTTGGGCAGTCTAATGAACAGTCGGGTTAAGGGAGGGGAGGGGGTTTTATTTACAACTGATTTGCAGTTTTTCACAAAATAGAGACATGGTGGCACAAATCCATGGCCTGGGTGACGTTTTGTTACATGGAAGCTGTGTGGATGTGATGGGGGGGATGGATATGGGTGTGATGAGGTATGGATGCCCTCTTGCTACAGTGAGCAGCAATGTGGTTCTACTCAATAGAGGGCAATAGTGCCAGCTTATAGACAAAGGGAAAACGGTGCCAGCAGAGTTTGCCTTGGTCAGTCCTCCCTCTGAGATATTTATTGCCAAAGGAGGAAAGAACACAAAAGTCAGTCCTGCTTTTTCCAAGCAAGCTGCAGAGGGCTCGGTGCTCACACTAACAGCGTTGATGTACAGCAGTGAAGCTCCCGCCATCCCCTCTCCTGTTTCATCCTGCAGCCAACAGGGAAGCCTCAATATTATTCCCGCATCCTTTGCGCCTTCACCCCTGGGCCAGTCCCGGTGCTCCCGGTGCTGTCCCTGCCCCGGCCTCCTCCTTAAACCTCCTGGGTTTCCGCTCCAGACTATAGCCGGGGCCGGGACTCGAACCCGGGACCTCCCCACCGCCGCGGGGGCCGCCGGGTTGCGGGGTGGCCGGAAGCGGGTCTGTTCTGTTCCGGGGCCGGCGGTGTCCTCTGCCCGCCCCGCCTCTCCGCCCCGCACCGCACCGCGCCATGCTGCTCACCCGGGCCCTGCGCGCCGCCGCCGCGCTGCGCCCCGCGCCCCGCCGCCTCCTTCCCCTCTCCTCCTCCATCTCCTCCTTCTCCTCGGCCTCTCCCCGCGCCCTCCTCCCGCCGCCCCTGCCGCGCTCCCTGTGGCAGCTGGGCGGCGGCGGGGGGCGGACGGCGCTGCTGCGGCCTCGGCGGGGCTGGGCGGGCGGCGTGTCCTGCGGGTGCGGCGGGCTGCACACCGAGGGTGAGCGGGGAAGGGAAGGGAAGGGAAGGGAAGGGAAGGGAAGGGAAGGGAAGGGAAGGGAAGGGAAGGGAAGGGGGGGACGGACGGACACGGGACACGTGCGCGACCCCATCCCGTGCGCGGCACGTGGTGGCCGTGGCCCATGTCCCGCCGTTTCCCGGCAGGAGACAAGGCCTTCGCGCAGTTCCTGACCGATGAGATCAAGGAGGAGAAGAAGATCCAGAAGCACAAGGCTCTGCCCAAGGTGTCCGGCGGGTGGGAGCTGGAGGTGCACGGCACCGAGGCCAGGCTGGTGCGGAAGGTCCCCGGAGAGAAGTGAGTGAGGGCTGGGGAGTGGTGACGGCGCCCAGGTTTGCCCTTGTGCTCGTGTCGCTTCCCCTCCAGAGGAGGCCACGGAGGCGCTGCGAGGGCTGGAGCAGCTCTGCTCTGGAGCCAGGCTGAGAGAGCTGGGCTGGGTCAGCCTGGAGAAGAGAAGGCTCCTGAAGGGGAGACCTGAGAGCAGCTCCAGTGCCTGAAGGGGCTGCAGGAAAACTGGAGAGGGGCTTGGGACAAGGGATGTAGGGACAGGACAAGGGGAATGGCTTTAACCTGCCAGAGGGGAGACTGAGATGAGCTCTTAGGCAGAAGCTCTTCCCTGTGAGGGTGCTGAGGCCCTGGCACAGGGTGCCCAGAGAAGCTGTGGCTGCCCCATCCCTGGCAGTGTTCAAGGCCAGGTTGGACACAGGGGCTTGGAGCAAGCTGCTCTAGTGGAAGGGGTCCCTGCCCGTGGCAGGGGGTTGGAACTGGATGAGCTTTAAGGTCCCTTCCAACCCAAACCATTTGATGAGTCTGTATCACTGTGTCCTGTCTGTGCAAACTGACTGTTGCAGAGGGTCTTTGTTCTACCACCTCGGCTCAAAGGCACTTTTTGTTTAACACAAAGTTGCTTCTTTACTGTGCCTTACAAAGTTCCCTGCAGTTAAAAGCAGCAGTTCAGTAAAACTTGATAATCGGTTGTGAGAGTGGGTGAGAGGCAGCTGCATTCAGCTGAGCATCTGCAAACTGCAGCACCTGGCTGTGCTCTCGGCGTGTGAACTCAGCACTAGGAACACCATCCCTGCAACGGGAGCTTCAGACAAGACATTCTGATGGGTGCCCTTTGAGTGTGTTCAGTAATCACCGCTTCTGGTTCTTCTGCAGGGTAACGGTGACATTCAACATCAATAACAGCATTCCACCCTCAGCAGATGACGAACCACAGGAAGGGCAGAAAGCGGAAGAGCAGGAGGTAACTTGGTCTTGATGTGCACTTCAGTGATGGGTCCACAGAGGGAAGGTGGAACCTTTACCTTGAGCACCAAAGCTTCCCCCCCCCCCATTCTATTGATATTTGGGAGCATTAAGTCACAAAATGAAGATTTTCCCGAGTTACCTGTCACTTGGTTGTGATCGTCCTCTGGCAGCAGAAAGGCAGAGCAGGTCAAGAGGGTTCTATAAGGGGAAATGAGAGGAACTCAGACCTTAGAGCAGCCTTCCAGTACCAAAAGGGGCTGACAGGAAGGTTGGAGAGCAGCTTTTTGTAAGGGCATGTAGGGAAGGAGCAAGGGGGAATGGCTTTAACCTGCCAGAGGGGAGACTGAGATGAGCTCTTAGGCAGAAGCTCTTCCCTGTGAGGGTGCTGAGGCGCTGGCACAGGGTGCCCAGAGAAGCTGTGGCTGCCCCATCCCTGGCAGTGTTCAAGGCCAGGTTGGACACAGGGGCTTGGAGCAAGCTGCTCCAGTGGAAGGTGTCCCTGCCCAAGGCAGGGGTTGGAGCTGGATGAGCTTTAAGGTCCCTTCCAACCCAGACCAGTCTGGGATCTTTTGCCTTTGCGATCCCCTTACAGTAAATAGTGCAGTTTGCACTTAGCTAGTGCAAGTCCTGGTGCTGGCGGGCAGCATCAAGGAGACACAAAGCTATTCACACGACTTCACTTACGGAGCTTTGTTGGTCACAAGTGTCTCACTCCTGTTCAGTAAAACTCTTGTTAGTAAAAGTACTGGTAAAAACTGTAAAGGAGCAATATAACTTGGGCAGGTGCTTCATCCGCAGTGACACCGATGCTGAACAAGGCAAGGGGTGTTGGTGAGGTTGTGGGGGAAGTTTGGGTTGTCCTGGGCAGGTCAGAGACTGCAGAAGCAGCTGAGGGGTGGGAACAACGTGTGCAGGGTGGGCTGTGTGTTGTGCTGTACTGTGATTGCTGCTTTGGCTCCTGTTCAGATTCCAGTGCTGACGCAACTGTTCTCTTATTTAGCCTGATCTTACATCAACTCCAAACTTTGTTGTGGAAGTAATAAAGGATGATACAAAACAGACCCTTGTTCTTGACTGCCATTACCCTGAAGACGAGGTGGGTATCACACTGGTTGTGTCACACCTGTAGCCAGCTCTGGGCTGTGATTTGCTGCACGTTTCATGCTTGACTGTGGTGTCATTGTGCTCTGTTGAATCGAACTGCTCTTGACAGCCTCTTGCTTTTCTGGATCTGCAGAAAATGCAGCCCCCCCTTGTATCTTTTTTAAACACAAAAACCAGCTTTGTGTTTGCCAGAAACCACTCTTTGGGGAGGAGACTCTCCATTGCCTAACTCGCATCACAACGTGGTGTTTGGGCTGCTTGTCAACCTGTTGATTACATTAGAGAAGGGAGGCACAGCTTACCTTGAAGAGCATGGCAGCTTGAGAGGGGTGAATAAGGATGGCCAAACCAAGATACATTTATACAGTGTGTCAGTAACTTGCAAATCTCATTGTTGTGATGGGTCACAAAGAGAAGGAGGGATTAAAAAGGGGGGAAGAGGATAAAATTTGGGGCTTTGACTTGCACTGATCTTTGTGGTTTACTTTGTAAACCATATCAGATCATTTATGCAGCCAGCCATAGTGGACAAAGGGTGGGCAGATGTGTGAGACGGGTTAGAATCACACACAGGCTTGTTGCTGGCAGCTTGAGCTGGTGGCCTGACCTCTTCTTAGGTGATCTCCTGCGTTCTCCTGGGTGTCTGTGGTTGTCTTCACAGGCGTGCGTTGAGAGGGGAGCAGCACAGCTCTACTGCTGGTCCTGCAGTGCAGTATTCCTCGCTTTGGGATGAGCTGGGGGTAATAAGAGCTAATTGTACACCTTGTGTCTCATTCACTGTTTCAGATTGGAAATGAAGGAGAGGAAGAAAGTGATATTTTCACAATCCGGGAGGTCAGTTTCCAGCCCACTGGAGAATCGGACTGGAAGGACACCAACTACACCCTCAACACGGACTCCCTTGACTGGGTGAGTGCTGCCAACACAGCCACAGGCTGTGGAGTGCACTTGAACTTGCCTCTCCCGGCTGTCCTTTTGCTCCGGGGCTATGGATGAAGCCTGTCCTGGATATCTGAGACAGGGAGTCCCCCACTCTACCCCAGCTCCTCATGATGTGGTTCTGCTGCAAACTGAGGGTTGTTTGGTGGTCCCAGCAGTCTTGCATCGCTGGTGGTGTTCCTGACAGACACACATGTTGGAGCTTGTTCTGCTCTAGGCTTCCTAGATTGATTTCCCAGCAGCTCTATTACACTTCGGAGATGCTTTGACACTTGCTCAGACACATTTTGGTCTGTGTGTTTAACAACGAAGCTTATCAGATGCCACACACACCCCTTTGTTTTGTGGGGTTTCCAGGTATGGTTTTATAGTTGTGACACTAAAAACTGACGTGCCCAAGAATCTGGCATCTGTTCCTATGTTCTCGGTGCCAGGCTTTCAGAAGCTTAAATCATAGTTGGAGGCTGTGTATGGTTAAAACTTTACTCCTGGTGTGTACCTCTTTGAGGAGCACTCATGTTAAAGTGGGTTAGTGTGCTGTACAACATCCCACACTGCTTGTTTTCCCCTCTCTGACTTGAGACAGAAAATCAATTACGGATGTGTATTATTTGGGATGTTCTCAGAGTGCAGAAGTCCAAAATGAATCACTTGCTCACAAATATTGGTCTGTTTAAAAAAGCCCCACACCACCAACAGCAGACCAAGAAACACAGGACAGGTATTGTTTACTATTACTGCACTAAGCAGCCAGCATGGATCTGCTTCCCTGAGGAGCAAGGGGGGAACCACAAGCATTAATGTGCCGGAGCTGCCGCAGTTAAGTAGGATTAGAAAGAAAAAGAAACAAGGAGTTGATGATTGTAAAAGACTTTGTCTTTCACATATTTACATCAGATACCACCCTTTACAGACCCTCTTAGGACCATTCACCCCCAAGGCCACGGTGCTACATAGAAGGGACAAGCAGAGTGTGTAATCTTGGCAGACTCTTACCTGCTGACTCGTAGGGTCAGTGGTTCATCTCCAGGGTGCAGCTCATTTGTCATATGTTGGCTTTGGGTCTACACATGGGATTTGGATGGCCTGTTCATGGCCACATCCCTGCAGGTGTTCCACCCAAGGCCAGGCCTGCCCCAAAGGGATGGGAACTGCCTGGTCTCCTGTGGGAAGTGGGCCTGATCTTCCTGGGATAAATACCAGCTGCCATGGGACTTTTTACGAGCAATTCCTACCCAGGTGGGCTCTGCTAAGGAGTTTCCTGTTCTTGTTTCCAGGCTCTGTATGATCACTTAATGGATTTCCTGGCTGATCGAGGAGTGGACAACACGTTTGCTGATGAGTTAATAGAGCTCAGCACTGCACTGGAGCACCAGGAGTACATCAAATTCCTTGAAGACCTTAAAAGCTTTGTGAAATGTCAGTAGGTTAAACTAGGAAACTTGCCTTCGAGTGTGGGTATTCCACAGCACTGCTCCAGCCAGCAATACCCAAATATATCTTCACAACAGGCATGGAGAGTAAGTAATGTTGAATTTGGAGGCTGGGAAAAGGAGGATTCTCACTTGTATTTAGGGATTTGTATTTATGTTGCAGCCCTGATCAAGTTCTCTCTGACATAAACGGTCCAGAATTGCCTCACCCTGCTTGGTGGGTTTTGTACAATTAAGGATGAATGTGAAGAATAAAATCGGTTCAACATATCACTGAAAAGAATGGTGCTTCCTCTTCTTCCTGCTCTGCCTTTGCTGCCCAGAGAGTGGCCCCAAAACTGCTGCTGGTGTCAGTACAGCTGCTCACAGAGCTCTGTGTGTGCTGATACAGCACTTTCTCTGGGGAGAGCTATTCAAGAACCTCCAGCCATGCAGTGTGGCAGAGCTGTGTCTGTAGGAGGGCTGACGGCCAAGCAGTGCTAATTATGAACATGAATCTCATTCTAGGGATCTTTGCTGTCTGGATGTCAGGGAACAGAATTCAGGGTCCTAAACATCACGTTCAAGGAGTGTTTCTAAAAAGGAATGTGCTGCTATAATCAATTACATTAATGTTGCTGCAGGAGGCTGGAGCACTTCAGCTTCAGCAGAAGGACCAAGAGGCTGTGGGTGCTGATGTGGAAGGCAGTGGGGCAGCAGCTCCCACTGTCTCCTCAGACTGTTGCCAGTTGTTACCTGAAGGTCACATTAAGTTTAAAGAGAAACCGCAGCTGAAGTTCCACTGTGAGCCCTGAGTTAAAGACGACACAAAGTCTGAAATAAACTAAAGTATATTTATTGCAAAATATATCCTGTGCCATTCAAAGTGCAGGGCAGGGCAGCGCTGCTGCCTTTCCAGGTATCTGACACAGTAGCTACAGGTATGTACATGAAAATACTAGCAGCTCTGGGGACGATTTTTACTCTTGAAGTCCTTCCAGTACAAAAGCAGCAGTTGAATGAACTTACAGGAGAATCGTCCAGGAGTCACAGACCTTAACAAAAGGCAAGATGAAAGGGGATCCTAATGTATAAAATGAATTATTAATGTTCAAAATTTGTCTGAAATGCTCCGCTCCCAACACCATTCTCATGGTGATTTTAAGTCAGCAGCAAAGCTATAAAGACACAGGAGCTCCAGCCCGAGCCAAAGGGATGGTGTGTTCTCCAGGAGGTACAGGTGAACCTTCTGAGGAGGCTTAAACTGAAGTAATCCTTAAACCTTTTCCTTGTGAACCACTTATCTGAATGGATGTTCCACACAAGACAAGGAACCCATTGGCTAACACGTGAGACAGGTAAGGCACTACATGGGACAGGTCCTTGGAAGATGCCCTAGTCCAGCAGTTAAGGCAAGTTGTGTCTCTTGGCTTTGCTTTTCACAGTAACTGGTCAAAACTAAAACCATTCCCAAGGAAGTTTGTGGAAGAACTCCAGCACAACCCCCCAAGGGTCAATGGACTTGTGGTTTCTGCCCATGTAATTGAGAAGGGGATCCAAGCAGAGATCCTTTCCAGGAAGCTGACATTTAGACTCACCGCACAGCTCATGAGGAGACTGGCTTCTTCCTCCATCCCACTGGTGACTGTGAACTCCGGGCTGTGGAAGCACCTGTGGCTGTGCTCTGTTACAGTGTTTTCTAGGAGTGACCTAAGCTTCCCTTCTGTCATATCCTGAGGAAAAAGGGGGTTAATAGAAGGCTTAACCTGGCCATAGCTTAAACATGCCTCTTCCCAGCAGCAGACATGTCACAGTGCAGCTCACCTGTGTGCTGATGTGTAACCCACACTGGCAGAAAACCACATGATTCCTCACAGTCAGGTTATTCCTAGAAAGAGCATTCAACGAGCAGCATCAGAACAGAGGCAGATGTTAGCAAAAACCCTGTTAGATTTAGGAGGTCAATGTGGGTTTTTTACTTGAAATTAACACTAGCACCAGCCTCTCTTTGCCCATTGCTTTCATCTGTTTGTAAAGCCCAAACTACTGCAGGGGAGCAGAGAATCTCATTCCAGTGTTGAGGACTTTTCTTACTTTCTACACACTGGGCAGATGATCTTGTCACTGGCATCCAAGCCATCCAGCATCGCGTTGAGGCATTCCTCATCAAACTGCAGGCTCTGCTCATACTCTTCCATAACCAGCTGCTCTGCAATAACAACAAAACACCCTTAGGCACCTGCTATGAACTCAAGGCAAAGCTGTACAAGTGGAGCTGCTGCAGAAGCAGGGGCTAGGGTGGCCACTGGTTTCAAAGAACTTTTCTTTCCTTGGATCAGGTTTCTATGTGATGAAATCAACCCATTTTGTCCCTATGGCTCAATCTTTAATCCACCTCTGGTGCCTTTCCAACCAGCAGTTCAGAAACATTCTGAATTGATTTATACAGGTTCCTACAGCTCCCCAACACCTCAGCCCTGTTTCTACGCTCTCCTCTCTTACTAGCTTCTCACAGACCTTACAATGCCATTTAAATTGTCTAAAAGGTATTCACTGCCTTAGAGAGGCTACAAAGGCTCCTCCCCTATAGCAGGTGGGCTCCAAGAACCAAGCGGTGCAGCCTCAGCTGGTTTGGATTACTAGAGGGGAACAGTAAAGCTCAGATAGGAGTCAGAAAACATGCAGTGACTTTACCTTGCAAGATCAGTTCTTGCTGGATCTCCTCCAGCACCGCCAGCTCATGGGGATCCTCCAGCATCTGGGAAAGACACATCCCAGTGATCCAACCGTCCTGGCTGCTCTGTCACTAAACCTCCACGCCTGACTGCGCCGTCACAACCCCAATTCGCTCTGTGTGTTCTTTGGGCTGTAAATCTCTATTTGCCAAACCGTGCGCTGCGGGAAGCAGCCTGTCCGACAGCCACCTGTGCAGGGCCGGCCAGGACACAGCCTCCACTGCTTTTCAAAACACCGATGGTTTATTCCTGCTCTCGGCAGCGGGAAGCGACAGAGCAGCTCTAAAACCCACCGATGGGGAGCCCACCCCCTGCGGGATGCGCAGGTCCTGAAGGAAGCCGAGGCACTCACAGCGCTGCACCCCACGTTACAGCTGTGGAGCGGGAACCCCAAACCAGCCCCGAACACCCACAGCCCCATGCACACAGCGATGCCTCTGACCCGCCCGCACCCCGCAGGGAGCCGGCACCGACCTGCGGCAGCGCCTCCGTCCCGCCGAGGGCCTGCAGCGCCCGCCACTCCTGCTCCATCACCTCCCGCACCAGCGCCGGGCCCCTCGGCCTCTCCCCGGCCCGGCGGTACCGCTCCAGCAGCTTCGCCCGGCTGCTCCTCAGCCTCTCCATGCAGCGCTGGGAGCGACACACACACACGGGGCGCGTCAGGGAAGGGAGGGAGGCAGGGAGGGGGCCGCCCGGTCCCGTCCCGTCCCGTCCCCACTCACTAGCCGGTAGGTCTCCTTCCAGGGCGGCGCGGCCCGGCCCTTGTACCGCGCTCGGCTCCGCCATGGCGGCGCCTCCATGGCCCGGGCGAGCCGCGGCGCGCCTGTGCCGCTGGGCACGCCGGGAAATGTAGTCCCGGCGCGGAGAGAGCGGCGGTGGCTGCTGGCGATGGCGGCGGAGAGCGGCCCCGCGGAGCAGTGGCGCACGGCCCTGCCGCAGCACGAGGTGCTCAGCCGCCTCCGGGAGCGAGAGGCCGCAGCCCCCGGCGCCGCCGCCCGGCCGCCCATCATCCGCAACCTCCTCTTCGGCCTCGATGGCGACCTCTTCCTCTGGGACAGCGAGCACAGCGCCCTCCACACCATCGGCCTGCGCCGCCTCGGCGGGCCCGAGGCCCCGGGGCTCAGCCGGTACCAGGTAAGTGGGGAGAGCCCGAGGGACCGCGGGCGGGTTGTGAGGGCAGGAGGGGACCGTCACGGGGAGCGGGGCTGAGCGGGGCCGGGCCCTCAGGGCCCCGGGCTTGCTGGCGCTGGGTCTTTGCTCACAGAAACCCGCCGGCCGTGTGCTCGGCAGGTTTTGCCCCGCTCTTGACCGTGTGACCGTTGTATAAATCACTGTCCAGAGCAGGAGCGGGCGGTGACCGTCCCCATATGGCCCTGGTGATGCCGCACCTCGAACCCTGTGTTCAGCTCTGGGCTTCTCACCACAAGAGAGACATTGAGGTGCTGGAGCGGGGCCAGAGAAGGGCAGCGGAGCTGGTGCAGGGCCTGGAGCACAAGTGTGATGGGGAACGGCTGAGGGACCTGGGGGGTTCAGTCTGGAGAAGAGAAGGCTCAGGGGGGACCTGATGGCTCCCTACAAGTGCCTGACAGGAGGATGGAGCCAGGAGGGGCTGGGCTCTGCTCCCAAGGAACAAGGGATGGGACAAGAGGAAACAGCCTCAAGCTGCCCCAGGGCAGGTTTAGATGGAGCTGAGGAGCAATTCCTGCCCCAGAGGGTGCTCAGGCATTGGAACAGGCTGCCCAGGGCAGGGCTGCAGTCACCGTCCCTGCAAGTGTTCACACCCCGTGGAGACAAGGCCCTCAGTGCCATGGGTCAGTGGTGGCCTTGGCAGGGCTGTGGTAAGGGTTGGACTTCATGAGCTTAAAGGTTTTATCCAACCTGGATGACTGTGATAAAGATGTGCCGTGCTTCCGTGAGTGCTTTTGGTGGCTTGTGCTTAACTGATGTATTTGTATTTTCAGACCCTGATGTGCATAAACCCACCCCTGTTCGAGGTTTATCAGACGCTGTTAAGCCCCACGCAGCATCATGTGGCGCTCATCGGTACGAAGGGGCTCATGGTGCTGGAGCTGCCTAAACGCTGGGGGAAGAATTCAGAGTTTGAAGGTGGGAAATCCACGGTGAACTGTAGGTGGGTGAGACCTCAGGTGGTTAACGACACCCTTGTCCTGCCACTGTTCCCTTACAGCCTCTCCTGCCTTGGGCACCAGTGGATAAGGAAGACATTGGTTGTGTTGGGGTTGTAGGGACAATCACAAATGAAGTTAACTTGCCTCAAGGACTTGCTGATTGTTAAGTGACCCAAATAAATTACCTTCTTAATAGGGTGCAGCTGCTGAGGAGCTGAGTGCTCCTCTGTAGTATTCTCTATTCTTTCTGGAGTCTTTTAGCCATACATCCAGCTGGAAATAACACAGGCTCCAAGTGAAAGCTGTAACTTCAGCTTTAAGAATAATACAGCTAATGGCTTTGAAACCTTTTAATTGGGTTTCTAGCTCCTCTTGCCCCCCCTTCCCCTTCGAAGTAACTTGTGTGTGTTTTGTAACAGTGCATATCTCTGCTGTGTATTTCAGCACTGTCCCTATTGCGGAAAGGTTCTTCACAAGCTCAACATCTCTGACTTTAAAGCATGCTGCCTGGTATCCCTGCGAGACACTGGAGCCCCATATTGTGCTCTTGACTTCAGATAACACTATACGGTAAAACCTGATTGTAGTTTATTATCAAAGGGTTGTTTTTTTTTTGCAATAGCCAGTCTGATTCTTTGCTAGATATTTGCGTCCAGCCATTCCTACCAGGATTACCAATAAAAAGTAGGATGGGATAGATTTTGGACTGGTAGCAACTGTGTAACAGTGCCCTCTGAATGCCCATTGCTGCATTTCTTTCCTCTAGGTTTTACAGCCTGAAGGTACCTCACACACCCATCAAGGTGATCGCTCTTTCAGACACTGAGGAGGAGACTTTCACCATCAAAAAAGGGTTTGTGTGGCTGCTTGTATTTTGAAATGCTTTTGACAGAATAAGCTCTGTGTTCTCAGCTGTGTTTTTAACGAGTAAGTGATAAATCTGCCTGGAAACCTGATGTGATGTGGTTTTTTTCCTGGACTTTCTCAGCAGCAACTGCACTTTTTCTTGGCTTTGTTTTTTTCCTTTTTTTGTCATCCTGAAAGCGGTAACAAACTGTGCAGTCAAGTGTTTGTCAGAGTAGTCGTGTGAAAAATACACCTTGTCTTTCAGATGGGGCTATGAAGGGCTTTTTGAGTGAGGAGTGCAGAAAATAGCTCCTTTTTTTTAGTCCCTTCTTGGCCTACTTAGAAAGTAAGAACTTGAGGGTCTCAGTAGTCAAGTCACAGACTGCCACAGGAAATACCAGTATGCCCATCTCTTCTGTCCTGTGAAATGGGGCTGGCTGGTGGGTGTGTTGCAGAAATGAGGCACTGTGAGAAGGATGTTACTCACATGCTTTTGCTGCTGAAAATAGCACATGTCCAAGGACTGATGGGCAGGTGTTTGGTGGTAATTTGTCAGCACGTACCCATGGTCTAGTTAAACACTTGTGTCCTTAGAATTGTTGGTAACTTCAGGTCTTGTTCTCACTTGTGCCCAGGAGAGCCTACACAGCATCACTGGGGGAGACCGCGGTGGCATTTGACTTCGGCCCACTGGTGCCAGTCCCAAAGAACACACTGGGACAGCGAGGCAGTGACGAGGTGCTGGCCTATCCACTTTACATTCTGTATGAAAATGGAGAGACGTTCCTCACCTACATCAGCCTGCTGCAGAGGTAGGATCATGTTCCTCATCAGGTTTCATCATGTTCATCATCAGGGGTGCTTCTATGTCTGTACAGTGTTAGGGCTGGAGAGCCATCTCTCGGTTTGGCTGGGACTCTGTAAAGGATGCTGGGCCGGGGTTTATTGTATTGCAGTCTGGTTTATCTCTTTATGTCAGTGCTAATAGGCTGAAATCCAAGAATATTTGTCCTCCTTTTTCATCTAGATATTAAGCGTGCAGTTTCCACTGCTGAGAATTCACTGTCCATTATTTGCCATCAGAAATCCGAAATGAAGACACCAGACTGTTAGAAGATCAGCAGGTCTAAGGGTATTTTAGGATCTCCAATTCACAGTGCAGGCATCCTTAGCTTAGTGGCATCCTAGGAAAGAAAGATTTTAAGATCATAGAGGGTTTGCAGGCATGTTCCATGATGACATATAAGAATGTAAATCAGGAATATAAGCCCAATATAAAAAAAAGTTACTTCAGAAAACTGAGAAGATGGTGGAAAACTTAAAGTTGGATCTAGTATAACTGAATATTAAACTGTGGGGTATTTTGGTTTGAAGCAGCACCGTTTGCTTCTGCACAAGAAATACTGCAGCACTGAGCAGATCCTGTCTGTAGGCAGTGAAAGGGGCTCAGTTCTTCAAAAGTTCTACCAAGAGAAATGATGTGTTGCAAAATGCTGCTTGTAAAGTGCTTTAACAAGGAAGAAACCAATTAGGTGTTAAAGGTAATGCACCTTTAGTAATGAAATCTCTCATTTATTTGCAGCGTAGCTTGGTTGCTTTCAAAGCATGAAACATTACTGACCTCCAGTTTCTTCTCTGACATCTCCACCAAGAAGTTGTTGTTCAGGCTCAATCTGCAGAAGCCTGGGCTGCTGCTGGCTCATAGAAATCAGAACTAAAACCACTGGGTTGTTTGGGGTTTGGATTATTTTTAGGTCCTCCTTATCTTGTAGTTATTGTGCAGCAAACTCTCGCAGGTAACTATGGGGAGCTCTCCTTCCACGCCTCATCTTGTGAACACATCTTTATTCCAGCACTGGGAATCTTGGCAAGCTGCTTGGCCCTCTGCCCATGCACCCTGCAGCAGAAGACAACTATGGCTACGATGCTTGTGCTGTCCTTTGCCTGCCCTGTGTTCCAAACATCCTGGTGATTGCCACCGAGTCGGGAATGCTTTATCACTGTGTGGTACTGGATGGAGAAGAAGATGACGATCCGGTATCTGGTCTTGGGGTTCTTTTTGTCTACACACATTTTTGTTTCTTTACTTCCTGGCTGCCAAGATGGCAGGATGCCCACAAGTGAATGCCAAGTGCCAAAGCTGCATTCTTTTATCATGAGGTAGTGAGTCTCCCTCCTCTTCCAGCCAGTCCCTGGGATTCTCTGATGCTTTTCTTCTAAGTGTCAGATCTGTGTATCCTGATGGTAGGTCAGATTTTGATCAGACTTACTATGAACTGTTTTAAAGAGAATCTTCTAAGAAGAAACTCTATTTCTGAGATGATTTTTTTAAAGTGGGGAAAAATAAAAGGGACTTGAACTACTTCTCTGTCAGTTAATACTCTTGCCTGTGCTGTGTGAGCGTTGATGTTGTTTATCTTGGCATGTCTGTTTAAATGATGTTGCACAGAATGAATTCTCATTGCTCTTTACAGTCAGAAAAGTCATGGGACCCAAGATCTGATATTATTCCTTCCCTGTACGTGTTTGAATGTGTTGAGCTGGAACTTGCACTGAAACTGGCATCAGGAGATGAAGAGGAGCCTTTAGAATCTGACTTCTCTTGCCCAATCAAATTGCATCAAGGTAGGGCTGGTTTTCAGGTTATTGGCTTTATTTAATGTTTTTAAGATCAAGGTACGTATAAATTATCATTTGTGTCAAACAAAGGGGTGTTAAAATAAGAATTTGGTGTCTTCAGTAAAGCTGTAGAAGGAGCAAGCCTGGGAGGTGCTTTAGTGTTCACTGAAGGGCAGATTACAGATGGTCACATACTACTGTATTCTTTTAATGTGTATTATAAAGTAGAATTTGTTGCATCTGTGTGTCAGCATGTGCTGTGGGGATGGTGATCCTGATGGAGGAATCAGTGCCTGCTGCTTAGACTCTCTGATACAAATGTGCGGCAGGAGGTTGGGTAGCACAGAGTGTTTGGGTCTTTCTAAACAAGAAGCTTGTCAGAATGCTCATCTGCTGGCTTTAAGTGATCTTCCCTTTAAAATCCAGTGGACAGGTAGAGGTGTGGGGGGATAGGAATAGTTCAAAACAATTCATCAGGTGTTTCAAGTGTAATTATATTTTATGCAGAACTCTAATAACGTGACCAAAGCATCAAGCTCAGTTTTTGGATGGGGATGAGTTAGCACTTGTAAGATGTCAGTGCTGACTGAACACTAAGTTGATGCACAGCTCAGCACTGCAGGTTCCAGTGGTGGGTTTTTCTCAGTTCAGTGCCTTTTCTTACATTTCCTGTTTCAATTTCAGATCCAAAATGTCCCTCTCGCTACCACTGCACACACGAAGCTGGTGTCCATAGCGTGGGGCTGACATGGATCAACAAACTGCACAAATTCCTTAGCTCAGGTGAGTGGTGAGACCATTGCACACAGAGGGAAGAGAGTGCTACTGAACACCAGTGTTCTGCTAGCAGCAAGTTGGTAGATGGGGGTAGTACTGAGAACCCCTTACCGTGCAAAGCAGACCTGAAGCATTCTGACAAATCTCTTTGTAGATGAAGAAGACAAAGACAGTTTACAAGAGTTGGGAGCAGAACAGAAGTGCTTTGTTGAACATATTCTTTGTACAAAACCGTTGCCATGCAGGTAAAAATCAAACTCTATTGCTTCCAAACCAGTGAGTTGCTATGGAAAGTATGTATGATTTGCCCTCTTCTGCTGCACTCTTTCCATTAAAATTAATGCAGTCAGCTCAAAAGAACGCAGATAACATAACTAAGCACTTTGTGCATCAGGAACAAAACTCTTTTGACTGGATAATTTTTGTGCTTTCTTCCCTGCAGGCAGCCTGCTCCTATTCGAGGCTTTTGGATTGTTTCTGACATCCTGGGACCCACAATGATCTGCATCACAAACACCTATGAGTGTATTACAAGGCCTCTCTTGTACGTGGGTCTGAATTGGTTTGAAATCTGTGGCTGTTGCATGAAAAGGATCTGAGGCTATTATTTCATTGCTCTATTATTTTCACCCCAGCCATATGCATCTCCCATGACACACAGGGCAGTTTGCCTCCTGAACACTCCCTGGCTGAGCACTTAAGTGTTATTATAGTAGTTACTTGCTACTGATAAGGTGTTTGTAGGGGATATAATTAACCTGTAGCACTTTTAGTGAGTATTAGGACTAGAATTGCATCTAAAGGTTCTTGAGGGTATTGTTGATTTTTCTTCATTGTTATCATGAGGAATCTGTGAACCAAAACCTTGTTTACAGCCAGTCCAAAGATTCTGAATGAGCACCAAGGTGATGTTTGCTGTAAAGAGAAAAAAAATGGATTCTTAAAAGTGCCTTAAAGCAGTGGGATTTTAGTAGCCATTTCCAAAGCCACTGCACTTTGGGAGCGGTGGGAAAAATCCAGACTCACGTGGTAGGTTTGCATGATGAAGTGAATGTACTGAGGGGAGGGCATTGTTTTGGGTTTGTTTACTGCTAAGAACACTTCAATGTGTGACAGGTACCTTCAGCTGGTGTTAATGTCAGCTTCTCACAGACCTTGCATTATTCTTTTAACTACTTCTGCAGTGCTTTTAAATAGGTTTTTCTGTCCGCTCTTTTAGACCCCATTATCAGAAGTAACAGGGGTGGGCAGTGATGCAGCAGGCTGCTTTGAAAAGCAGGTAATGCCCCTGTTCAAGGGGCACTCGCCTTGTTTCAGAGCTCAGCTCTCTTCTTGAGTAAAAGGGTATTTATGATTGCTAGTTTCAGCTGTGGCCAAGCAGAAAGCTGTGGGGGTGTGATGCCACTGACCTCCTATAGACCTGGAACACTCCTGACTTACTGCTGTAATACCTTAATTCCACAGGGCTGACTTCCTTTAACTACTGTTTGACACAGTATGGATGTTTCTGGTTTAACCTGTGTTCTCCCATTTGATGCTCTGGTAGAAGTACAGTCCATCCTGCATCCCCTCCACTGCTGTGTACCAGGGAAGACAAGGAAGTTGCTGTTTCCCCTCTCCGTATCCTGGCTGCATCACAGCATTCATTTGAGAAGCATATCCGAAGCATCCTGCAGCGCAGTTCTGCCAATCCCTTGGTTCTGAAGTAAGCAAATATGTTTTCCCAGGGGACCTGAACAGGGAAGGCTTTCAGGAATACTGTGTGTATAGCAAAGGGGTTTAACTGTAGCCTTCCATAACAGCCCTGCTGAGCTGTCACCATAAATACTGCAAATTGTTTATCCTTGCAAAGGGATGGGTTGGAGTAGGATTGCAAGCCCATGTCTTATATTATTCAGGTCTGCTGATAAAGATGCTGCTCCTCCCCCTGAAGAATGCCTTCAGCTTCTTAGCAGAGCCACCCAAGTGTTCAGAGAGGAATATATACTGAAACAGGACCTGGCAAAGGAGGAAATTCAGCAAAGGTAATACAAACCCCTCATAACTATGGGCTGCACAGCCTTTGTGAAACAACAGCACTAAGTACTGAGCACTAAACCTCTGCTGCACTAACCCTTGTAAATGAGTAAAATGTACTCGGGTAAGACTCCTTCTTCAAATTAGAGTTATGTCGCAAAGTTAGGGCAGAGTGGAGGAGTTTATTCCCACCACTGCCCATCCTTTATTGTCTTTAGTTCTTCATAATCACTTCTGTGCTATTGTCTGTGTAGCATAAACCCCAGCTGAACTGGGTTGCTGGTGGAGGTGATTTGATTTTATGTTTTTATTTTAAGAGTGAAGCTGCTGTGGGGACAGAAGAAGAAACAACTGGAAGAGATTAATTACTGTCGGGAGGAAAGGTGAGGCTAATGTGTCTGCTTTACCAAGTCAGACATCAGGAATGCAAGTGCTTCATACAGGGGCCTGTGTGCAGTGAGTGAGAAGTAAATGCATGTCTGGCTCTTTGCTCTGTCTCTCACCTTTCCTGTGAATCTAAATAGATGTTTCTCACTTGCACAAAGGAAAAGCCTGCGGGAAATGGCCGAGCGCTTGGCTGACAAGTACGAGGAAGCCAAAGAGAAGCAGGAAGATATTATGAACAGGTGAGTGCAAGCTCTGCTCTGTTTCATCACTGATTACTTGCTGTTAAGTAGGGGTCTGACAGAACAGGGTGGGCAGAAAGTGCTCAGTTAGAATCCAGGGTTTCTGCAGTTCTCTTTGCTGGGGCGCAGTGGTGATTTTTCAGTACAACTTCAGGCCCAGGCTGAGCCAGCTCATGGTTTAGAAATGCCATGTGAGAGGAGCTGAAAGGGGAAAGTCAAGTCCTGAGCCCCTGAAACTCAGAAGAGCAACAGCAGCACAAGGCTGGTGGTGTCTTAGCAGTAAGTTCATTCAGTGACGTTTCTTGCTTTGTACACCAAGGATGAAGAAAGTACTTCGGAGTTTCCACTCTCAGCTTCCTGTTCTGTCAGACAGTGAAAAAGACATGAGGAAAGAGCTGCAGACAATACATGACCAGCTGCAGCACCTGAGCAATGCCATCAGACAGGTGAGAGCGTATGTTACTGGACCCACCTCACTCACACCCTGGGACAGTGCTGGTAGAACAGGGTCCTTCCAATGGAGCAGCTTTGTGCTTACATTAAATTAGCAGCAACATACTAAAATAACTTCTGACCTTGTTATTCACACAGAGAGACCTTCTGCAGCCCAGTATAAACCCTGAGAAAGCCTACACACCCCCTCCATAGTCCTAGCAGTAACATCCTCCTCTTTGGGGGAGGTAAAGTCCAAAAGCAAGCAGGTTTTAACCCAAACACGCTGTGCTACACCAATTTGTGACTGTAAGCAGCTTTCACTTTGGCAGCCAATGCCACCACTGACTGGGGTGTTCTTTTTGTGCATAACTTCCAGGTTAAAATGAAAAAGGAATATCAGCAGAAAAAGATGGAGAGGGGTTCCAGCCCCCGAAAACCCAGCATTAGCCTCAGTGCCTACCAGAGCAAGTGCATCCAAACCGTCCTGAAAGAAGAGTAAGTTAAAGCTTGGATCCTCCTGTAGAATTCAAGCCCTGGCACTTACAAAAGCAATTCCAGTTGAGTTTCTGGGGTATGGTTTAACCTCTGTCCTGCAGGAAGGGGGATCACTGATGCACTAGCTGGAGCTTGGTGAGAGGGGCTGAAGTATAAGCTGTGCCTCTGTGTGACAGCAGCACTGGCCATCTTGTGCTAGTATTAAACTAAAATCTGCTTTAAGTTGGCTGTTTGCCCAGGGATGTTTTGGCAGTCTCCGTCCAGCCCATAATTAACAAAATGACTTGCAGCTCTTTCCATTCTCTGTATTTCCCTTCCTGGTAAGTTCTGAGCAAATGACTTGCACCCTCCTGACTTGGATTTCTTTTTCCTGAAGGGGAGAACACATAAGGGAAATGGTCAAACAGATCAACGACATCAGAAGCCATGTGAACTTTTGACATGCCCTCGCTGAGGAAGCTGCACCAAAAGACTGGATGAGCTTTAACGTTCCCTGATATCTCCCCTTGTATATTTACCATTTGTACGTCAAGCAATACACCTTTTACTTATTGTTTTGTGAAGCTGGACTGTGAAATAAGATACTTTTGATGAGATTCCTTACATACTGTGTTCTTTGCTTTTCTCCTGGGAAGGAGGCACGTTACATTGTGCCTGTTCCAAGGTGCTCCAACTAGCTCCACAGTGTGGGAATTGCTCCCTGGGGTTATTCTGGGAGACTTCTCCCCCCTTGGTCCGAGGTAGGGGAGCTCTGTGGCTGAAGGCAGAGTAGAAAGACCAGAGAGAAGCGCACACACTTCAGCAGCTCTTTTTAATTTGGAACACTTTCTTCATAAAGGACACACCTTCAATACAGTTAACAAATGGTTACACACGAATCCTGAGGACAGCAGAACTCTACACCCACGATTGCACGGGACACCAATGGTGTGGCTCACCGGAATGCAGTAGTAACTTCCAAACACTCAGTTTGCCTTTAGCAAAAGATGGCTCCAGAGTCTTAATTGACATTAAGAGGTCAGTTATTTATCTTCTGTAGACAAATGTCAGTGGACAATAAATAATTGCTGTCCCTCACCCCAACCCCTTAGAAAAGGTGACATGGTCAAGCTCAGTTTTGAAAAGTAGTACTGCACTGCTACAAAAGTGGCACAGCAAGAGGTGCCCCAGTAAAGCTGAAGGAAGGGGGCTGCTAGTACCTGCTGGGTAACGAGGGTACCAGGCATGCTGCAAGAACACTTGGGTTTTTGTACAGATTAAGACTATACAAGTAGAGGAATGCATTCAAAACTTGATCTCATCCCTTTACAGTCTGCAAGAACAGAATCCAGTTTTCTAGTCCACTCGCCCTGTGTATCGTGGCTGACCTGCCTGGTCAGCAGTGCCTGTTGAGAATCTCTTACTAACCGTGGAGAACCCACCACCCTACTCAGATCATGTTCCAGAACACCAAGAACTGGAGGGAAAAGCATTTGTGTTCTGATGTTTTATGAGCAGTAACACCATAATCCACCCAGTGAGTATCTACAGCACGAGCTTTCACTACACTTAATTTACTTTCTTTTAACTTCGCTTTGCAAGTTTGGCACATGCTATTTTGTTTTTAAAGGCCCCTTTAAGTCTCTTTGAGTTGCTGCTTCTGAAGCTGTGCTCTCCTTCCTGGGGAAGGACAGCCCCTCTGGGGCAGGACAGCTTTGCAGTGAGCATGGCTCCTACTGCCCCTGTGAACAGGCAGGTTTCCAATCAGAAACATGGTCACAGCTAGGCCTTAAACAGGAGGGAAGGTGTTCAGGTGTGTGATGGAATATGGGGGGTAAAAGGGAACAACCGTACAGTTCTTGTACACCCTTCGTCTCCAAACCAAGAGGAAGTTCCTTCACAGACTCATGCAGTGCCTGGTTTACCAGTGTCCTTGCTCTTACCAGCACTGCAGCCCTACCACTGCCTCCAGCCTCCTCTAACCAGACCAACCGGCCAGCATTGGCCCCCGAGACCAGCACAGGAGCATGCACAGCAACACACACACATACAGAACACCATTGGGCAACCACTGTACTTGTTACTGTGTCTCCCCAAAATGACAAACTGATTGGCACGTGCCTGTCTGCCCTATTGGGTTGCAGAGACCCAATGAAACCCTACAGCCACCAGCAGAAGGCTGACCTATGGGAAGCCACATCACCAAGCTGTGAAATGCACTAAGGGAAAGCCACACCAGGCCTGGACTGGTTGAAACAACCTAAACTGGTCAGCTCTGATCCCTGTTGTTCGGGGCAGGGCTGCTGAGGATGGGCACGGACACAAGGGCCAGGAAGGGATGCTGAAAGGCAGTGACCAGCCACTTCCCTTGCTCTCCTGCTCTAGGAGCACGGCCAGAAACCCAACCAAAGCCTCTTTTTCTGCGTAAGTCTTCAGGTGCAGCTCCTCGCATCCAGCTTGCTGAAGAGCTGTACAGGATTTGGTATAGTTTCGCTATACAACACTTAAGGCTTCCTTAAACAAACACTGCTGCACAGGTACCAGTAATGGTTACGAGCTAGTTTTTGGGAAGAAAGGGAACAGAAAAAGCTTTTGTTTCTGCAGCTCCTAATAAAGGCCCAGAGGATTTTTCTCCAAAGTTTACTCAACAGAATGGAACCATCAGAAAACTGAATGCAAAACATCTGGTATCAGATCTACGCATCAGGACACAGCTGCTGTCACCTCACCTTTCCGCGAGTAGTGAGAAAGGGTAAAGAAATCGTGGTAATAGCCAATTAATAAAGAACCTGAGCCATATGCAGACATGAAGTGTCATTTTAAGAAGATGACAACCTTGCCATCTATTAGTCTTGTCATTACTAAGGTAGGAAAAATAGCTCTTGGATGTCAGGATTATGAAAGGAATTAGTTGCCAGGGTGAATAAAATGCTTTAATTCTTGCAATGAGTGACAAGCAATTGAGCTTGTATGTGTCTTTTGGGCTGGTTTAAGGCATTCCTCTGCAAAAACACTGGTTCTGTTAATAGCAAGATATACACTGCTAAAAATAGGATTTAAGCACTTAAAATACAGTCATGTACATTATAGTCTGAGGCATTTTGTGTCACTTCTCGTTTTCTTCATCACCTTCAGATCTATGGCCAAGCATGTAAAGAAAGAACAATAAGCAAAAGGGGAAAGTTGCAATACAAATGTTGGACAGCACCAACCTGCTCCTTTGGCCTCCTTTCCTTTAATGAGTGGCAAGTAGGGGCCAGATCAAGAACTCCCTAAGCACCACCAGCACTATCAACACCTGTAGTCACACCTGAAACTGCTGCTTGCCAGCTGTGGGCACAGCCCTGCTGTGACAAGGGGAGGAAAGGGAGGAGGAATGGTCAGGTTAGTAATGGTCATGCCACCACCATGCATCTATAGAATAAGAAATCCAAACCTACCACCCGCTTGATCACAAGAACTTCTTGCCTTTGCTGTAATTTAAATGTACAGTTATAAGAATACGGGACAGTCAGCTCTGAGCAATGCCATACTTTAAAGTAAGAGATGCACTGTACCTGTCCAACTTGACCCAGCAGAGTAACGCAGCTCCTCCACACTTGTGCTCTGTGACAGAGAGTGCAGTCACCGTTCAGTGCATGCAAGGCTGACCCAGGAGAGGTGGTAGGCCAGGCTGATGCCTCATTCAGCTCCTTACCTTGCTGCTGCCCAGCGAAAGCCACCAACCTCACATCTGGTGTCACCCATGGGAGCAGAGCCAGCCTGCAGTGACCCCATGCCAAAGCTCAGACAATGCATAGGGTCTCTACTAGCTTTGTTTGTTACATAGCAAAGCGATTACAGGTACTGCTCAGCTTTAAGAGAGGAAAAAGAACCAGTTGTAGTTCCACGTTCTAAATTACAGTTGTGAAAAGAGATTACAAAACAGTGCATTTCTTGTGCTTTTCTTTTAAGTATCAGAATTCAACAGAAAAAATGTCAAGGAGCTAAATTCTCAGTACATTTGTCATCATTTGTTTTTTGGATTAGCATTGATCTGTTTAGGAGACACAGCTCACTCGTGTCCATCACATCCCAGCAGCATTCAGGTTCTTCAACACAAAGGTCAATGGTTTAAAAAGGAAAAAAAAAAAGGGGGGGGAATAGTACTGAGTTATGAAATAAGATCAATATCCAGTGTCCTGCTAATAAAGTCATATTTTAATATAAAATATTCATACAGCATACTCTACACCTCATTCTCTCCGCTAGCTGAATACTGTTACCGACTAGTCAAACAGAAAAACTTCAACCACTTTGCTCTTCAATGTTTTGGAGGGACAATATGGTTTCCAGCAGCTACTTTGATCACAGTAGTGGGGGGAAAGGAAAGAGGGAAAGACACGGGGTAAATGTTCCAAAACTCTACATTAGGTTACGGAGTCGGCTGAAAGAGGAGAAGGTTTTCAGAATGTAAGGACTGATCCCACTCAGTGGAACGCGAAACACCACACGCATTAGTGTTTCCATTAGAAAGTTCTCCTTCCTACACTGCAAGTCACCCTTGTGCTCTCTTCCTGCCCAGTACAAAACCTTTTTCCCCCTCTAGAAACAAAACTTAAGTCATTGCTCCCCTCTGTTGTCTTCTGCTCTTTCGGTTAGAGTTAAATAATAATTAATGTTGCTATAAAGATGAGTTAAAAACCCCAAACGCAGCCTTGGAGCCCGCTCATCAGGGTGTCATGTTTCAGGAAGCTGATTAATGTCCGTCAGTTTTGTGTCGTTCAGGATTGCACGGATTCTCTCCAGGGAATCTGCCTGCCGGATCCGCTCCAGCTGCACCTACAGGGAACCAACAGACAGGGCTGAGCTGCTGAAACAGGCTGCTGCAGAGCCACAGCTGAACAACCGCCGTGTTAGCAACCCTGGTACCCACACAGGCAGAACTGAAAGCAAAGCATCATCAGCTGAGAAACACGAGACATGAAGGAGCACAAGCCTCCTGCAGAACCAAGAACAGGAGGAAGGAAGACAGAAGGCAGTTTTGGCTTTACCATTAAAAGCCACTTTCTGGGGGACTCAAGCAGGCCTTTGTCATCACTCTCTGTTTTGCCCAAGAATCAGTCACTGACACCAACCAAAGTGGCCAGGCACACAGGAGATGTGCAAAGCAACATAAACTTGCACAAAGAGCACATAAAGGAAGTGCCTCACACCTGCCTTTAAGCCTCTCAAAGTCAGAGCTAAAACACCCTTTGAGGAAACACCCTATTTCCAAACTCACTCCTACTTGCTTTCCTGGTAATCTCTTTTGAGCTCCTTCTTACATGCTGACAAAGTGCCCAGCAGCACTGTGTGGAAATGAATGCTGAGATCACAACTTCTTATTTAGTATTTCACTTTTTCCATTCACACTTTCACATTCTTTCTATCAGGATCTGGGCTTTCAGCTGTAAATTCCCAAGTAGTGGTTAACTGATGTTCAGCCCCTCCTCTCCATTGCTGACACCTAATATGGCCAGTGGACATCTCACAGAAGTGACACTCACCCAGGCTCTGCTGATGAGGACAGGAAGGAAATAACCCTGTGGAGCTATCAAGAAACCAAAATCCTCATTCAATGGTAATCTCTCGTGTTAGCAGATCTTGCACCACATTTTGTGATGGCACAAACCATGGTTTAAACTGAAAGTACTCACTGCTGGTGTGTAATAACTGCTGAGGGGTGACAGAGAGCACAAACCCCAGAGCTGCAGCACACAGGCTGAGCTCACTGAAGGCCTGCACGTTTGGAAGAGTGCACCGCACAACTTCAGTGGTGAACCTAGTTAAGAACTATGTAATGCAGTGCAAGCAGTACTCAACAAAAAAGAGAGGGTGATGACAAACAAGAAGGAACTTCACTGGTCAGGACAGCTCAATAGCCTCCTTTGTCCTACCTATTCCTCCAGAAACAGCCAGAACAAAAGAAGACAGTTCCTAGTGTCCGTCCAGCTAAACTCTGCTGAGTAAGCAATCTCACTATATTCCTTACTTTAGTTTTGCAAATAAACCTGAATACTTGACTCAGACAAGTTGTATTTTTACTTCTGCTGAATTTCACTTAGAAGAATGGCCAAGAACTCAGAGCAGACAGTGCTGGAGTTCAGTACTGCTGCTGTGAACAAGGATGCTTGGTAAGCGGCAACGTAAGGGGGGCTCACAGACCCTGAAGGTGAGACCCATCTCTCCTGGCCTCCCAAGGAGCCAGTCAATCACTCCACAGACACCAACACTGCAGGTTCCTTCCTGCTCTCCACACTTATCAGAGAAATCAGCCTGACATACTGGAATGAGCCTTGATGCTCATTCCTTCCTTCAGCCACCTCTTGGTACCTCACCACCAAACACTGGCTCCACTTTTTGGAGGAAACACAAGGATAGCGAACAGCAACAACAGCAAGGTTAGACTTTTAGATAGCACAAATAAATCAGTAAATACAACACAAAGAACTATAACATATATTCATATCAAACAGCACAAGTTTCTCACTTTTTCCTCAAATATTTGTACCTTAATGATTTACTGTGAAAAGTGACATCCTGGAAGACATCAGGAGATGGACAATGAAATGCTAAGATCTAAAGGTACCATCACCCATGGTTCTCTCCACTTTCTTTTAGTACAGTAATTGTGTATCTTTGATGCTGAGCATTGGTTGCAATCAAGTAATCAGAATAAAATCCCCAGTAGGCTTTAACAGTAATATTGTCCTAGGAATACTTGATCAGTTTATTATACCAATACCTTTAAAAATTGTTCATAAATACTAAAGTAAGAAAATTTACAACTGCTACTTCTTGTTTCACACAGCTGTGGAGAAGTAAAGAAACAAAAGCAGCACCTTACAAATTGGTTGAACTTCCCTTACCTGAAGCGTCTGAGAAAGCTTTACAAAATCTCTCTGTACTTGCTCACTGACATCTAATTCAGTCTGCAACCGCTGAGCTTTATTCTTCTCTTCAAATACCAGCTGTTCCAGGTTTGCCTGAGGAGAAAAAGATTATGTTGTCTTTAAACTGAAGTAAAAAGGAGAAGCTCATATAAACTGATTAAAGCATGACACTACAGCAAAGCAGTGTGGTTATCCTCAGAGCCCTGGCAAGAAATGAAACTGCTTGCTCTTTCTACACCTGTTTTCCTAACTGCAAAATCAGGGGCTAATACCCATCAAACATCCTCATTAGACTGGTTAAAGCATGAAAAAGCTGCATGTCTTTTAACAGCACTATGTCCAAGGATCTCAAAGTAAAAAACCAGATTTCTGAGTCTGTCCTGGGTTCAGCAGTAGCAGTCATTTTTCTCTTTCTTGGTAGCTGGTGCAGTGCTGTGGTTCTGACTTTCAGCCTGGGAACAGCACTGGTAACACCAATTGGTTTAGTTGTTGCTCAGTAAGGTTTACTCTGATCAAAGACTTTCTGAGTCTCATGATCTGCCAGGTAGGAGGAGAAGTTGAGAGGAAGCAGAGACAGGACACCTGACCCAAACTAGCTGAAGAGTTATTCCATACCCCAGCACGTCATGCCCAGTATAGAAACTGGGGGCAGTTACCCAGAAGGGCTAGATCGCTGCTCGGGTCGGGCTGGGTATCGGTCGGTGGGTGGTGAGTGGTTGTATTCTCTTCCCTTGTTATTTCCTTTATCATTATTGTTATTGGTGGTAGCAGCAGTGATCTGTGTTATACCTTAGTTACTGGACTGTTCTTATCTCAACCCGTGGGAGTTACATTCTTTCAATTCTCCTCCCCATCCCTCCAGGAGCGGGGGGAGGAAGAAGGGGGTGGTGAGTGAGAGAGCAGCTGCATGGGTCTGAGTTACTGGCTGGGCTTAAACCATGACAGAGTCTTAATGAAAGATGACCAGAGATGAAGGGCACTAATCTGCTGATAAACATACAACCAGTTTGCTGTCTTGAGTTTTAGTCAAACAATTCTTTGGGATGGGGTAAAAAACAACCCACTACCAAAACCAATAGAGAGAAAGAAATCTGATCACAATTAATGTAACTGGCTGCCAAAGTAGGGCTCCTTCCTACAGCAACAACAAAATGACATTCATTCAAAAGCATCAAAGCTTCAAACCCAGGTTTGCTTTGTCAGGATATTTTCTACATGCAGAAGTGCTACTGAAGCCTAACTTGGGAAGCCAATCCCAAAGAGATTCAATTTAGCAGCAACTCAGATCCACCACCTTACAAATCCAAGTGCAAAGTGCCTGGGATGAGGATTTAAACTGCATCTTGTGGACACTACTTCAGTGCCAGAATCTTATCAACATTCAAAAGCTGCTTTCTTCATTCTTATATAGTGACACATTCTCTGACCACAGCCTCACCACCACAAAAGATGCATATACATCTCACAGCCAGACATCACAGCTACCTTTGCTGCCGTCTCCTTCTTCAGCTGTTCTTCTAGAGTGGTTTTTGCTTCCTTCAGGCTCTCCAGCTGCTGCATGTTCTCCTGCGATGAACTTTCCAACTATATTATAATAATAATAAAGAAAGTATTAACTAAACCTCCCAACATTTCAATTTCTCACAGACCTCCCCTTCCCAGACCCACAGTCCTTCTTGGTACTCATAAATACACCTAAATAATCTCTCCAAAGGATACAGAAAACACCTCATGACATCTCTTCTCCTCCATTTATTTGGTTTTGGGGTTGGAGAGCGATGGCCAAACTTGACACTCAGGTTATTATTTGGTAGCCTAATATGAGTTAGGAATTATTTAACAAAGTATTGAAATTACAGATTAACAAACAGACCAACAGCTCTTAAGTAGCAGAACAACGAATGTGTCCCAGTCCTACATGGGCATCAGTTCAGCTGTTTTGTCCCTTAACATTCCAGGCACAACCTCATGTGTTTCCTTTGAAACAGGCACAAAAGCTACAAGGGTGCAGATGGGAAACAAGTTCATTTTCTCTGATATGCAAAGGTTGATGTGAAAGACAACAACAGTGGCACTGACAGAAGTAGCAGAAAAAAAGAATCCTACCCTCTCTGTTTAAAAGAAACACCCACAAAGTAACAAAAAACCCAACAAAAATCCCTCTGTGAAAGGGCTCCTTACCTGCTCCTTTTCCACTTTTATTCTTTCCAGTTCAGCTTTTAAACTGGAAATGGAAGCTGAAAAACAAGAATGTTAAAGCTTAAATGCAAGAAAACCACAGGAAAGTGGACATACTTCTGCTAGCATTTAAGGGAGAATTAAGCATGTGCTACATCAAAGGTAAACAAAGAACTGTACTTTTGTTTTCAGATGTACAGCTTTCGTGTATCTGCTGTCAAAAAAGGGTGGTATTTAATACTCAGGGAAGTCTGCTTCTCACCAAAGCAAGTCTTCACTTATCTTAATGATTTCCAATATTCCTATGTGGAGACTTTTACCCCTGCTGACCTATTTCCTCTTTGCAATTCTCGATTTCCAGCTGCAGAGTTTCTTCTATGTTTTCTTTCAAATACTGCTCAGCTTGAATCTGTTCTTTTAAGAATAAAATCTCTGCCTTGAGCTTCTCCTCAAGGTGATCTGCTGCTGTCCGCACACTGATGATGTCTTCACGGTACTTTAAAATCAGCTCACGGAGCTCCTGAATCAATGATTAGCAAAGATTTGTGTTATGATCTTCAGCTACACACAGTACTGTATTTACCACCATACAAGCCAGAGACCATGTTATGCTATCCTGAGGTTTGTCCCACAACACCAGAGCATCCAGCAACGTGTTAAAACAAAATCACTGTTTGCTTGGCCTACTAAATGAAGAATGTGTAAAGATCTGCAACTCCAACAGGTTTATGATGCTCTCCCCCTGCCTTCACCCCCACCAGTCTTCTAAACTTGAGTTTAAGGGAGTGGCCATGAACGGTATGATAAGGCTTATCATTATTCAAGGCTCTGGATTATTACTGGTCCTAATGCCTGGACAGATATTGCAGTGACTGACTTAGCTTCATTTATTGTATCAGTATCTACATCGGAGCCATGGGTCTGACCACCTGTGTGCCAAGTTGCAAAATGCAGCTTAAACTGGAATAAACACACACTCTGCTGACAACGGAGCAGATATAAGGCCATAGTTAACTCATTTATTATCTATCCACACCCTGCAGCAGGCTCATGGCACAGGGGGATCAGTTTGCACATCACAGACATACAGGGTTAAAATCCAGGTTACTTTTCATCGTGCTATTTGAGTCAGCTTTTTGATAAGGAAGATTCTTCCAGCAGGATCCAGTCACAGGTATTATTTCTGTTAATGACTGTAAAATGTTTTACCTCTGCCGCTTCTGGTAGAATGAAATCTTCAGCTTGCTGTAAGGACACATGCAAGCTATGTTTCCCTTGAAGACTTTCATTATCTTTCTGCAGTCTCACCAACTCTTCTGAAACCTGCTCCCTCGACTGTGTCAGGACAGCCTTTGATGCAAAGAAAAGCATAAATTCTCACTTAGGGTCACGCTCAGATCTCTTCATGCCCCATCTGCTATCATTGCTTTCAAAAGTCTGGTGAATTGATTGGATATTCTTTGGAAAGAAGGGAAACAAAATGCGTGGAACAACAATATTTTTGGCCTATGCACTAGAAATAAAGGCAAGATCAACATTAGCTGTACAGGCAGGCGGGTGGAAGCAAGTGATAAACACAGCCTGGTCAACCCTCCCAGTTTCCTTCTGAGCTAGGTGTGCTCATGGAGAGGAGTAGGGCGGAAATCACTTGTGGTTGTGGGAACTGTCAGTGGTGTATACTAAAATCACTGAACAGCTCAGCTGCAGCATCAAGTTATTCTAACCTTAAACATTCATCCTGAAACTTCCCATGGCAGGTGTCTGCCTCCCACTGTCTTTGGAGGAAAACATCAAAACAACTGATCCCTTGTAAAGAAAAAGGATTAAGAGAACATAGTTCTGCTTGCATTAAAAATGAAAAAAATCCACTGAACTTTTCCAAAAGGAATAATTGCTTCAGATGCAGAACATCAAACAGAATGTTTCTGCAAGCAATGTCCTGATGTCCTACAGACCACCCCAGACCCCAGAAATGCAATACTGGGACTCATGGGAATGCTCTTAGTCCCCACAATGCTGTGCAAAGGAGGAAAAAAGAAGAAACATGATTCTAATACAGAAGGGAATGAGCTGCTGTGAAGAAGTTAGACTTGTTCTGCCCTCTGGAAAATGAGGTCCTTAAATAAGTTCCCACCCATATCTCTTCCTGGGTGTTAAGACTGGTATTTTAAGTCTGACCCGTAAAAACACTGAGCACTCATTTCCAACTCAAGAAAAAAATTCAATAGTGATGGTTTTTGTGATGAATCCTATAAAAGTGTCCTGAAAAAACCTACTGCATCTTCAGATCTGAGGTGAAGCAAGACATTAAATGGGCATGGAATGTGCATAATGGATAAGGGGGAAAAGAAGTTGACTAGTGATCTCCATATTAATCAATCCACATACACACAGAAGTAAGACTGACCCGCAAACCGCTACAGGTTCAGAACTTGCTGTCAGAGACTGGTACCTTTCCACACTGAGATGCACAGCTCTCTTTAGCCAACCTTGGCTGGGCAGCAAGACAAAGTCTTTTACAAACAGATGGAGCTCCAAAGGTTAGACAAATAGCACTGTTCAAGTGATCTCTGGGCTTAAGCTGTCTTACCATTTGCTCCTGGACACTTCTCTTCGCTTGCGAAAATGCCTGCTGCAGCTCATTGAGGAGGTTCTCTGACTTCTGACATTTAGCCATAAGCAAAGAGATCTTAAAAAAAAAAGAAAACCCACACAAAGATATAAGGCATGAAACAGATTCTGAAGAAGAAATAACCAGTGAAGTTCTCTTGCTTGTTATCATTATTAATATGTAATTGGGAATTTCAAACTAATCCATTAATCTTGTCAGCTCTTCACGCAGTAAATCATTAATGCAGCTCAAGTCGGTAAGAACAGACACTGTCCTTCTGTACCAGTAATATATTCCTTTTACCAAACTCTAAGCCACAAACAGACAGTTAATTCTAATCAGACTTTAATGTAAGCCAGTTCTGAGACCCTCAACGGGGTCTGCAGAGCTACCACCACAGCGTCCAGCATTTTCTTTAAGGTAATTTTTCATACCTTTCTCTGAAAGCACAGATCTTCAAAAGCTTTACAATTAAGTTATTCTACAGCACCACAGGCTTAACAGTAACATGAAGAATTACTTAACTAAGAGCACTCTGGTACGTCCAAAAGAATGGACATATAAACACGTTCCTGTCATCTGGGAGAAACTTTGCTAAGGACTGCTTCCTTAGTAAGAAAAAACATACTGGGTGGGATGGAAGAGAGAAAGTATTCCAGCTCAAGTGAAGTAAATTCAATGTCTTGTATACAGCATTTCCCTAATTAATAGGCCAAAGATGATGACTATTCATTTTGCTTAAAGCTATGATTACCACACATCTTATTTGGCTCCGTTGTTCCAGGAGTTATGTACACAGCTCAGACTGAAAAATCTTCTAAATGGGCTATTATTTCAAAGAAGTCTAAGTGCATACTTTGGACCAACTACTGGTACTCCCTGTTCAGCTGCTCATTAACTGGATGTCTTCACCACAAGACCATTAACTGTGTGCCAAGTATTGATGAGAGCAAGTGGTACAAATAGTACTACTCTTCTACTGACAAGGACAGTGACCAAGAACACAGGGCTACTTTTGCATGTCTGGGGGATTTCACACAGAACTCACTTCAGAACTCAAACCCACTCAACTTCCAATTATCACCTCTGTAATGGATTTCAAGATTAGAGCTGAAATTTCAGGGTGAAAATTGGATAACATCATACTATTAGAGACATGTCAGACTTACCTAGAAACTGTGGGAGACTCAAGTGCAGCATAACTAACCCTAGAAGCTCTCACTTTTGTTGCCTCTACCACAGGCAGTCCATCCATATCTAACAGAAGATGAGTTCTTGCACGTATTTTTGAATACCACTTCATGATTCCTACCATCTTGATTACAAAATGCCTGTACCTGGTTAGAAGAGTCTTCAGCACTTTGTTTCATGTAATCCTCCAGCTCCTGTTTATCTTTCATTGTCTTTTCCAGCTGGTCATTGGCCTGCCTCAGCATCACCTGCAGCTTTTTCACCTGTGTTAATACAAAAAAATCATGTAGTTTTCCATTCTTTTAGAGAGCACTTATTTCCCAAACACCAATATAACCTACCCCATCACACCCCCTCAAACCCCTATGCAATGCAGAAGTTCCTTTGTTGTTCTTCTGAAACACCACACATCCCTGATTATACCAAACACAGAACATCAAACTGCACTGAACCAGCTTCAATCACTTATTTCAAAGCAGAATGTGACTCATGCCTTCTGTACCCATCTGAAAAATGTTCCTCAGTATACGTCAGGAAACAAATATCCTCCAATACTTCACAGTCATTTTAAGTCTCTAGGATGAGGTCCTCTAATTTTTCCTTTGCTGTTAACAGTCCCTGCATTACCAAAGATATTGAATTTAATGCATGACAAGCATTTTAGAATATAAATTATGGAAGATACTGACTTCAGCATGAGCACAACACTTTTATAGAACAGTGCTTTTACTGCATGGTCTCATAGTACCGAATAAAGAGGTTCTCCGTGGTGAATCCTTAAACACATACACATGGTGCTCATGATCATATACCAACAGCAAACCAGGTTATGACAATAACATGTTAGCAGTTATCCAGATTTTAACTATGTTGACATTATTGAATCAAAACCAATGAATAAATCAGCAGATTGTTGTACCCTCAGTAGTTCAAATAACTACAAAGTTCTTGCTAAAGCTGGAAGAGAAATCCCACCTGGTCTCTTGTCTCAGCCTCCTGAATCTGGATACCTTGCAACTGCTTCTCATAATTGGAGCACATATCACAGCGTCTACCCAGCTTGTTCCCTGCGTTCTGCACCTGGAGAACACAGAGTTATCACCTGCCATAAAGTTCTTCAAGGAATGCCAGAGTGCTACATACTCTCAGGTGTGCTGTGTGATCACAAAATATTACAGATAAAAGACAGTTCTAAACATAAATGATAACGTTTATTACCTGCAGGATATCAGCTTTCCTGGCAGGAGTCCCATGGCAGGGGGTTGGAACTAGATGACCTTAAGGTCCTTTCCAAACCTAACTATTCTATGATTCTATTAGCACAAAAGCAATAAGCCATGATGTGCAACAGTTCATCATTCAGTGTGTGTGAAACTGTAATGGTTTTGGCCACGGGGAGAAAATGGAAGTTTTCTCAAAGCTGCAGCTGCAAGTCAGGTTTGAGCTGGAACTGTATTTGTATTTGCTGCTCCATGTCCCACCCACATGGAGACATTCACACACCCTGCCCTGCTCCTGCCTCCAGAAACACATGGGAAGCAGTGCATTTCTTTTCTGAATTCTAAGAAAGGGTTGGAGTAAAGCATCATCGAAATTTCAAGAGGGCAAGGAAATACTCAAAAGTAGAGGATTTAACACAGCTCCGAGAACCACAAGAGCCCCACAATACTTTTCAGCAGGAAATCAAATGCAAGCTTTGAACTGGCATCATATAAAGCTGCTGAAAAACTGACAGGCAGAACACCCAGAATCAACAATCTCCTTGGTCACCCATCCTGAAACTGGCACAGTGTTAAGTTTAATCTGCTGCTTGTTGGTCTCAGAAATTGGTTTTTGATGATGCAAGTCCCCAACAATTTTCTGAAGCTTTCTTTGTGGTTGCTTTGTGTGTCATGCATATCTTGGCTGCTCATTTCTAAGCTGCACTCCAAGCACAATCCTCAGTAAAACTCCTTGGCATACAGAACAGCACTCTCAGCTCTCCTCCTTTTGTTAATCTTTCCACTTTCCTAGTCATCCCCCACTGCACTGTAACATCCTTTCCTCAGCTTCCCATTTTCTCCTTTTCTTTGAGTTCTCCTATCTTTTTTTTATCCTCTCACGTATTTGTGTGATCAACAGCTACCTCTGCCAGACCCCCCTAAGGGCAAAAAGAGCCTGTATTTAGTAAAGCTGACTCTATGTAGAGCAAATGAGGAAGAGCTTGCACCTAGCAGACAGTCCCCAACGTGCAGGCAGTGGTCACAGCAGACATATGTGCTGGGTACCCACCTCCTTCTGCAGCAGATTCCACTCCGTCTCACTAACCAAGCGGTAACCACTAGGAGATACATAAGCACTTTCTACGCCTTGTGTAACGCTGGAAAGCAGTGAAGCAGTCTCTTCTTGCTCTGGTGTCATTGCTTTGATTGCTTTTTCCTGATCTTTGGTTAACATAAACCCACTTGGCATTTGCAGAGATCCAAGGGAAGCTGTATCAAAGTTCTCAGACACTGAATCTGCTCCAACAAGTGGTCCAAAATCCGACTCATCCAGGTTCCCAGCAGATTTTGCTTTGTTGTTGTATCCTAAAGCTTTGGACTGTAACGATCCAGATGTCCCCAGACTGTCTGTTGACTGTGCTCTCCGCAGTCCATCTTTAAACATATCATTATCTGATTTATTGAAAGATTCACCAGAAGAAAGAAGCAAGTCTGCATCCAAAGAATGGACTGAGCCATGGGTGCTATTTACCTGCACCTGGAATTAAAAACAAGGAAGAAAAAAATATATACTTCATTCTAGAAGCATGGTACAAGAGGAATGATGGACGCTCATTCTCAGACACAGTAAAGGCCACTTTAAATTGGCTTTGCCAAGAACATCTGATCACTAAGCTTACAATGGCAGAGAAAAGGATAGAGAACTGAAATGCAGCAGCTTGAATTAGAAAACAAGAAACAAGCAAAAAGCCAGAGTTTTCTGTTAACAGAGTGCTTTCGTAAGAATCTGTCTTCCTGCCAGACAGGCAAGGACATGGTCACCTTACATCTTCCAGTACCTGAAACAAGGCCCTTCTTCCACTGAAGAGATATACTTACACTATCACTTCTAGACCTACTATCTATACAACAGAAAGCAAACACTCCACTGCCACAAGGCAATTCAAAAGTCTTTCATAGAACAAAAATCTTTAACATAAAAATAAATGGAGAATGATACGCTTATAATCTGTTCTATCCAGACAAGTGGATATTTCTATTTCTTTCTTCTACTTGGAGTGTCTGAAACAATATTGTAAAAGAAATAAATACTTTTCTTTAAAAGATTATTTGTACATAAAAGAAAAGCCTGGGCTTAAACAGAAAGGTATCCTGGGGAATGCCAATAGCAAAAGCCACACTAACTGTGCTGTGATGTACACAAGGCACATTAAGTCTCTTGATCTATTTCTAGTATTTGCAGCACTGAAAAGAGAGCAGTAATGCTTTATTTAAAAAGCATCAGACTGCTTTCAAAATACCTTCCAATATGTTATGCACTTCTACTCTGCCATTAGACATATAAAGAAAATAACAGTGAGAACAAGCCTCTTGAGAAAAACAGTGATTTCTGAAATAGGCCCAGCAGAGATGAGCAGGCTGCTGGTACTTCCATATAGGTGTTTATAACTTAGAACTAAATATTATGTGCTACTGGGTTTATGACTGTTGTAAATGCCTGTTTTAATAATTTTAGACATAGTATGTATATTTACATGTATATACATGAGTTCAAGCTCATAACAAAAAGCCAAAAGAATACAGACTTACATAAAATTTCATGCTGGTGATACAGTTAATGAATAATTTGGTTTATTGCAAACTGTTCAACAGAGAAGAGCTCAGAAATTAAATTACGACAAGTTGAAAGATATGACTGACAGTATAATTCACTACCACCTGTAAAACACATTCCATACAGTTAAAAACCATCAGAAACAGCAACAAATCCCAATCCAGAAACAAATCCGAACCACTCTGGAAACTACATCCTTTCTCAAAATGTAACCACTTCCATTATGTGTAATTCCTAGAATCAAATAAATGTTGTGATGAAGGAACTATAGCGGATCCTAGGAAGTGAGATTAAAGAAAACATTAGAAGATAAAACTTTTGTTTGCCATAATATGTTCCATTTGCATAGCTGGACAGAAGTGTTAGTATACAACACTGTATCTGCAATAGAAAGTTGTGTCCTTATGGTACAATAAGAGCATAGAACTAGACCTCAGCCACACTTAACTGTCAGGCTTCCGTACATCCTTCTGTATTCTCAACTGTTATAAGTAATTGATGGGAATAAAGGACAGACTCTACAGCTATATAACTTTTTTCCCTTCAAAAAGGATAATAAATAATATTAAATAATAAATTAACACCTTTAGGATACAACAGTAAAATAATAAATAAAATAATAAGTAATACATATTATATTAAGAAATAAAAAAGGCAAAATACTGGCTCACACTGGAAATTCTCAAGTCTCCTGACTTGTCTCCAAGCAAGACTATAGCACAAGACTATTTTATTAATTTGTCCCTATTCTGACTTACAACTAAAATGGAACCTGTTAGATAGGCAAGCAAAATGCAGTGGAAAAGGATAAGTAACTGCCTATTTTGATACTGCATCCAAGTTCCAACCTGTGTGCTCATAGGGTTTGCTTCCTCCCAAGTTTCACTGAGGCAAACATCACACACAATTGTAGCTTGTCCCTGTGTATGACTGTCTACAACACCCAAATGGCTCATAACTCATGACATGCAGCAGCATCCCTTTTTCTGGCTGTTGGAATGGGTTACTAATACAGCTCAAGCAGCTTGGTGCAGAGCCCCAACTACTGGCTTGGCTAAAAAAATAAAAAAAGCTCATTTTTCGCTGCTGAACAGATGTGGCCAAACTCCTCAACTGGCACAGCTGGATACATCTCAATATATACAGATTTACACGTCATACTGGTGTGTGCACGTGCTACGCAAGCGGCTAACCCCCCAGTCAGGGATCTGACTTGCCTAACCAGTGCCAGGTCAGCACAGAATTCAACAAGTAGGCCAGCAAAGCAGATACAATAGACTTGCTGACTGTTCAGATATAATTGGTTTAATTCTGAACACTTAGATGTGCTAGAACGCAGGTATAAATCCCAAGAGAACTTAACAGCAGTTAACATCCAGAATGCAGAAGGTAAATTACAGGTTTTAACAGTACCTCTCAGGATTATAAAGTATTGTCTTCCATTCTTTATTAAAATTTATCCATTCAGGTGCAACTGCAAAGCTTTTTCATTGCTTAATAAGAATTACAAGCTACAGAGAATAAAGGGCATTAATTTGGCATTTGTATTTGTAATCAACACCCTGAGGAATGCACGAGCGTTCCAAGTCACTTTGGACTATCCACTTGTTTTACCTCTTCATTAGAGAGCTGGGTGAGTGTTTCCTCCTGGGCGAGAGAACATGAAGCTTTTGTTTCATCATCTGAATCTTTTTGCTTCTGCTCCTTTCTCTTGCTAAGCCTTTGCTGATCATCTTCTTCCTAGAAATCAGTGGTCAATACAGAACACATATAAATGAGACAGAATTTTTCTGTAGCAGTCATGACATTATAGTTTCTATGATAAAACTAAGCCACAAAGGCAGTACTGAGGAAAGACTATTTTGGTTAAAAACCTGGTATTTCTCACATAAGGGTTCTTTTGGTTACAGATCTATTGTTCATTTCACAAGGTACCCAAACTTACTTTTCAAGTTTACTGGCAAATTCATGTTTTACAGTAATTTTATTCAGAGAACATATTACCTAGATCAAAATTCTTACTATAAGGATTACCAAATAAGTAACAAAAGTAGCTGTTACACTGGCTACTGCATAAAACCTAGTAACATGTTTTCATCACTAATGGCCCCATTAACAGTCATTATACAAGCCTGAATGTTAAAATGTGAAAAGGTGGAATGTAACATATGAAAAAAGAATCAAAAGACACAATACAGAGCACTAATCATATGCATAAGCTAATTTACAATGAAGCTCTTGATTTATGCCAGAACTAGGTGCTGTATTGGAAAAAACCTAAGAAGTGAAACTTGCTACCCTAACATCCTTAGTCCAAATGTTCTTTGCCATAGATGACTCTTTCTTCTTCCCAGACTAACTTGTGGATATTTTTACCTTTTCATTTAATGATATTGGCAAAATTACTTTTAAAGTTACTATATACATTAATATTATTCACACAAATGGAGAGTTTCTGTTAGAACTACCAGCTGTCACTCAAATGGAGAATTTCTATTAGAACTGTCAGCTATCTGAGCTAGTAACACATTTAATAACTTGTCTCCAATACGTGATTTCCATACTTGTTCTATCACATTAAGTCTACAGTATTAACAAGAAAAAAGACAAAAGCAGCAAGTAACCTGATCCTTTTTTTTCAGTTCTTCTACTTGTCGGAGCTGCTCAGAGGTCAGAACAATTTCCATACGTTGCATGTCCCTCATCAGCAAACGTTGAGACTCCAAGAACTGGTCATTGGCTTTTTGCCATGTGTGTTTCAACTGGTTGTGCTGCTGTCGCTCTTGCTCTAAGAGATGGCAGACTATTCAAGAACAGAGAGTTATTCTGAACTGAGATTTTTACCCTCTTTTCCAAAGAGAAGCATTTTCATGAATAAAAGTAATTATTGTTCTAATCAAGAACAGTCAGGCTTTGCCCAACAACTATTCAGGATGAAATAGAACATTTTAATCCCCAAACTTGGCTTGTGAGTAGGGACATACTACTGACAGTTTAGGATTCCTCAATTAGGAGACTAACGCCTTAACTTCATTCATGACTTCTAAGTTGACTTTTTTCTAGTGCTGGTTTCAAAACACTGTCTTCTATGTCCCTATTTATTTCACCAGAAGGTTCTGGTTTTCATTCCTCTACAGCGATTCTGCGCTGTACACTGACACATCCATTCCACCACCAGGCATTCAAACTGACATACCTTAGGGAGATACATCAACACATTATGGAAATGACGCTCATAACTATACAAATAAAGGACACCACTAAAAACACTTGCAGTACTCTAAGAACTAAGCAGAAATTCAATAGCATCCCTCAAGAGAGTGAATGGCTGTTGTTTTTCTCCATCATAAAAGAACTCCACATTCAACTCTTCTGTAAACATTTTAAGGGCTTTCACATTTAAAAGTACTGCTTCCTCCCCCCACAATTTCCTTAAATCCAATTCAAATAAGAAATCAAAAAAGAATTAATAGCTATGTCAGGTTTTGCAACCTTAGTGTAAAAGAGTCAAAAGATTCTTATTAGATAGATACCTTCATGCAGTTCTTTCCGCAACTTCTCTGCATCTTCTTGCAGGACTGATTTTTGTGTGTTGAGAACAGCCACATACATCTCCAAGTCTGTCCTACATGACTTCTCAGCTTCCAAATAATGGTTCAGTTCTTTAACCTGGATAAAAAGAGGGAAATCTACCATCTCAGTGCATGACCACACTCAGGCATTTCTTTTTTGTTAGTTCTACATCTCCTGTTTGGGTAATGCGCAGGTGCTGAAGGACAAGTTTATTTCTAGAAATCACAAATATTCAACCACCAGTGTGCAAATATATATGTGTGCCAACAGTACTTGAATTTACTTCTGAATATATTACTCATTAGAAACAGAAAACAGTTTTCAAACCCATGAAAGACTGCTGCAAAAAGACAGGAGAATCTGTCAATGCAAAGCAATTAGATGATGACATACTGAAGAAATATGATTGTAAGAGAGGGTTACATAAACATCTGTCAAACATGATGCTCTTAGAAATGGATCCCATCTTGGAGCAAGGAATGGGTTGAAAGGTTTCTTTTCTGGCACTACTCAGTTTCATGGTTTGCTGAGTCAGCAATCAGAGTTTTTATTTTAAAGGAAACAAAAGCCTTCAGGCAATTCCTAACTGGCTCCACAGAGCTGCTGCTCATCTTCCTCCTCAGCAAGTGTAGAAGCCACAGACACTAACTCAGAACTCAAGACAACCCTTTGGCTTTAACTTGCCACTGATGGTGGAGACAACTTCTCCTCCCCTAGGACACCAAGTCTTCTATCCACTAAATGCCTTTGGAATGGAGAAATCTGACCCCCAGGGAACAACCCTTGGGAAGGAAGGAACAGGAAGGGGGATGTGGGATAGGAGAGAAAAGAAACACATTGTTTCATTAATCCAGCTAAATACCTGACATTGAAAAAGAAAATGACATGACTCAGGCAGAAGATGAACCAACAGAAAAGTCAAACACACTGCTCATTCTGCACATCATTCTCATACCCACCTAGTAATATACATCATGTAAATAATATCTTGCAGTTTTATACTGCCATGTATTAAAGTACTTACACAACTTCCTAAGTTTGTGCTTAAATGTCTCCTTGCTACATACAGACCAGCAATTCTTTCCCAATAAGCTAAAAAGGCGACCTGAAGTAGGGCTTTTGGCAACTTCAGACAGAAGGAATAACGATAAAAAATTGACCACAGGTAAGAATTAAATGCCTAAGTAATTTTCTTTGGTAAGAATCACCATCTAAAGCAAGACTTCTTTAAAACCAACCTCCCAATAAACTAGAAACACGTATGAAGTGATTATCCACTTTTTTCCAAGAGATGTGTGGTTGTGTTTTACTAATCCCATAGAATGACACTGTCAGATTTGAGAGGCCTGACAGAGACACCAGCACAATTTTATTTCTGAAATAAATTGGTCCTGAAACCCTATCAATTTTATTCAGGCCTTGCCACAAGAATGACCTATGATTTTTATAACCAAATTCAGCAGAAAAGTTTGAAGGAAAGTTCTAGACTGTTCTTAAGAAGAAAAGATAAAAAAGGAGAAAACCAAAAAGCATTCTGAGAACAAGCCAGCAAGAGACAGTTCACATTTCCTCATCTTCCCCACATTCATCCTCGCAATGAAAAGGAAGTATTATTTGCATCAAGAGAAAAAGCAGAACTACTTGCAGAACTGTTATTCCTAGGCACATTTCAACCTGAAAAAAATCTGACCTATAAAGAGCAAAGAATCTAGGAGGAAAGAAAACACTCAAGCATGGCCTGTCAATCTAGCAAAAATATTTTTAGACTGTTAAATGAATTCACACTGTACTTCTAAATCTCAGGAATTTATAAGGAAGGTATTTATTCCTGTGTCTTAAAAACATCCCCATGGTAAGTTACTTTGCAACTTCAGCATATCTGACTTTCAAGTTAAAGTATTTGTTACAGCAGACATCTTCATTTCTGTATAAAACAGTCCATTAAATGCAACTATCTTACAGTGCTGTAGATATTATTTACCCTTCAGAGCTGATGAGAAAATTCAACAGGGGTTCTGAAGTACGTGAAGAACACAGGAATGCTAAATAAATCACTGACCATGATTTCTTGGCAGCAATGACCAGTATCTCTTTCTATGAATCTGAGGTTAAGATACAAAAATCCTGGTGATATTGCCTCAGTTTTAAGCCCAGGGTTAGACAACGAAACATAGCAGATGCTGGATGGAAGTAGATCCCAAGAATTTTGCCAAATGCAAATCTTCCTGTGGCTGCAAGCCTGACAATAACCTAAAGGCCAGGCTGTTGGAGAGACGTAAAGCAGCTATTTTTCTAGAGTTTTTTCTTTTTTATTACTAGCAGACCTGAAGCCATGGCATTTGAACTTAGCACAGATGACACACACATAACACAACCCTCAAAACAGGAAGATGGAAAAACGTATCTAAGCCAAATATGTTCTTTGAGGTCCAGGAGAAAAGATGTATTGCACATGAACACTCTCACAATGCATATTTTTCTCTCTTATAAAATTTGACTTATCTACATCAAACCAGCATGATGCAAGATATAAATTCAGATACAGCTGCAGCTCCACCTCACCTTTGATGCTTCTAACTCTTTGATTTTTTCTTCAGCTCCTGTCAATTTCTCCTTTAGCGCTGCAATCTCTTTCTCCATGGGCATCACAACTGAACGCAGCTTCTCAGCATCTTCCTGGGCCTGAAGTTAAGGCAATAAATTATGAATAACACATTATCATAGTTTTCACCACAACAGTTTCCATTATGGGAGCCATTTGGAGAAAATCTCTATGCCAACAAATACAGCTGACTGAACTTCCACTTTCAGTACTCGTCTTACTGCTATTTACTTAGTTCAGCAGTCATCTCTATGACAACAGGCCAGTATTACTCCATTCACAGAAGGCAGCTAAATTTTAAATCCATGTATGGATTAGGTCATGAATATTCGTTTTTAAAGAGAAAGTTAGTAAATCTATCACTGTTGATACTTGTGAGAAAATTTATGGATCAGGCATTCCAAAATATGTTCGTTTTTGTTATTAAAGGCCTTCATTGTCCTGCAATGTGCTACCACATAGCAGATATAAAAGTGTAACACAGAACTGCAGGATGAGTTATTGGCCATTCATTTACTTACAAAGATAGAAAGGATCTGCACAGTAATGCATAGTGTAGCTTTGCTCTGCTTTAGAAGACCATTCTTCAACTTAAAATTACTACTGATGTAGCATCAGGTTTTGGTGTCACTGTACTGTTTCAATACTATATATACGCAATTGATCAAAAACCCCATGATTTTTCTCAAACAGTAGTTCTGAATATATCAAAGCTGGACAACAGAATGAGAAGACTGATATAAGGGGAAAAAAAGAGAAACAGCCAGGTAAATATAGCAAGAATTAAAATGAGAAACCGCATTCAGTGCTCAAAATCAGAATTACTCGTGTCAATGGGCGATCCTGACATCCCCATTTCCTAAATGGATGCACTAAAATCTTTCCAAGTGAAGGTAACAGCTCCCATAGACTCCACAAGAGCAAGCAGAACACTCAAATATTCACCACAGTAAAATTCTTCAAGCCATGAGGAATTTAAGCAATCTAATTTGGGTGGATTTATGTGTTGGAGGTTCAGAGCGCTCAGTTGTTCTCTCTTCTACTGCAGGGGAGGGAAGGCTGCGAACTGCACCCCAAAGCTGAAGCATCAAAAAATGACACTTTCTTAACCTATCAGCAAAGGCAGCCACTAAAAGATAATGTTCGTGTCTTGTTTAAAATCTAAACTAGAACCCTACACTGGTTTGGGTTGGAAGGGACCTTAAAGCTCATCCAGTTCCAACCCCTGCCACGGGCAGGGACACCTTCCACTAGAGCAGCTTGCTCCAAGCCCCATCTATCCTGGCCTCCAACACTGCCAGGGATGGGGCAGCCACAGCTTCTCTGGGCAATCTGTGCCAGTGTCCCACCACCCTCACAGAATGCAGATCTTAAAGGCTACCCATTTGATTTTCAGTTTCTGGTAAGCTTACTGACAACTCAATTCTGAGCAAGACTTTCAGGAGGAAAAATAGACAATATTTTTAACCACTCAACTTTTCTAAACCTAAAATCAATAGGCAAAATAAAACAATATTGCAATACCATTATACACATGCTACCAGCACCTTGAGCTCTGAAAAGCTTTAAAGAAAATTCTGTAGACTAAACAAAATTAAACTGCTTCATGTTTCATTGACTTCTGCTACATTCTGTCACTGCTAGTTTGCTTGTCCAAGGAGCGCAAATAAAATCCATGAGGAAAGCAAGGGACATCACATGATGCAGTGAATTCAATACCAGGGACATGTGACAGTGTCACACGTACATACATATCCTGTCACTCGCAGCCAGCAACTCAGCAGTCACATTTTTAGAGCAGATGGGAGCAGTTCAACTTCTCAGGTTGCTTTATATTTCATTTATTGTATCTGTTCTATTCATTTAATGCTACCTATATCTGACTCATATAAACTAATGACAGGCCAACATTTTTAGGCCTGTTAAAAAAGCTTTTCCCTCATTATTCATGATAACTGAAAGAATATTTCATCACCAGTCTGATTTCACACAGTTCAATGCTGAATATAGAGCAACAAATGTATCCATGCTGGAACCAACCAGTTCAGAGAAACAGTCAGAAAGGTCTCTGAAAGCAGAATCAGACTGTTGAACATAACCAACTGGAAAGGCACAACTGCATCAAATTCCAGGACAGAAGTTACTCTAGCTTTTAGTGCTTGGTAAACACAGCTGAAGTTTGACACCATGGTTGTAACATAGTGCAAATGTGTCCGTTAAAAACACAAAAAGGGGGGTGTGTGGAAGGCTGGGAGTAAGGATGTGAATTAAACATCAGTGTAATAGTGAGCTAAGCACCTTGAATAGCCTCTATCTCCTAACAAAATGAGTGCTGGTCACTAGGTCTGCTTTTGACAGTGAAGTAATTACCGAGACTCCAAAATTGAGGTTAAAGTTTCCACTCAAACTTCTAATAGAATGATATTATCTATCTTGTTGAAAAATGATACATAAAGATACTGTCATATGCAGCAAGAGATGCCACAGCATCTCATTTCCTGTATTAAAATGTGTTATTCAGACTCTCCTAGAGGTGTGATCCTTAAAATTCTTTTCTTCCATTGTAACATTTTGCCAAACTAACAGCAATCTACTTCCATGAACTCTTCTAAGTCACAGATCTCTGAACAACAGCAACAATAAAACGTTTCCAAACTCCAGGGCAATTATCTTTCATTACCCAGAGCCTGTTTTGTGGCAGCAAGGTTCTGCACTTCCTAGGAAGCTACTAGTATTGTGTTGCACAAACATGACTCACCTTAAAGAAAGACAAGATATTTTAGATACAGCACCCATTAAAAACCTCAGAAGATTATATGATCTGAGAAAAAGAATAAAGATGCACAAGTGTAAAAGAGATTCCATGATTTCACAGTCAATTCAGAAGAATCTTGAGTTCACTTGACGTTACAATGAGAGGCTTTACAAGGCCTCCTGCCTTTACAAGCTCAAGGCCAAACCTTAACCACCTTCTCAGATGCAATCCTCAGAATCATGTACAATATGTTTATGGATTCAAATGCAGGATTAGGTCATGGTGACTTTCTTGAACACACAGCTGAAAGTTGGCAGAATGAGGCTGTGCATATTTCTGACGAACTATGAGCAGGCAGTGGAAATGAACTCATCCATACCACTACAGGTCTGTACTGAAACTGAAAACCTAGATTTCAACGTACCTTTTTCATTTCATTTTCTAGGTTTTCTTCCTCTTGACCTTCAGACAGTCTCCTTCTTAACTCTGCTATTTCCCGTTCCACATTTTCTCGATACTGATTCCACTGAGCTCGCTCCTGCTCCATCCTGTGATGATACTGGAGCTCATAGTCACGAACAGTCTCTATAAAAGAGCAGTTTCAAAACTTATTTTCAGTGGAAGTTAAAAAAACAGAGCCTTAGGAACTCTACCTCCAACCAGCCAATGATTTATCATAATTGATCAAAACAGGACAACTCTCCCTTCCTCTCTCTTCCCTTTGATTCTTGCCCCAAAACCCAACTAACAGAAGCAAAAGATCCAAAGGAATCGCATCTCGATTTGTACCACCACTAGAACAGAAAACAAACAAGCCCCCAAAACTGTGTAACTCCTCATTTCAAAATAACATACATTTCTAACATCCTATTTACCAGCACATTCGTACTTCCAAACACATCATCCAAGCAATCTAACCCCTACTTACTTACTCCAAAATGCAGAAGAACTAGAACATCTCATGCAGCTTTCATTTCCCTAATATTACCCCTTCAGGTAAGGAGCTGTCTTTGTTTACACACAGACAGCAGCTGGCACAACTGCACCTTCATCTAGGTGCCTGTACCTATGTAGATCATAAATAAACAGAAACTTGTGTACTCAATATACATGAATGTTTGTCTTCTCTGGGGAAAAGCATAATCAGGTTATGAGAAAAACTGCCTACAGCCAACAGGTTGGAGGCTCAGGATACTGTGGTCTTGTTTATGAACATTAAAGAGCAGCCAGTTATGGCAACAGTGTCCCCAGTTTACATCCTGCATTCTGTTCCTTGCACACAGTTTGTCTCAGAAACGTCAACAGCTGTGCAACATGCAAACATAACAAAGCATAGCTCAAAACTATCAAGGAAAAAAAAAGACCCATGACTGATACAGAGCAGCATGTTCAGTCACTAGCCTGGGGAAAAGTCTGTGTGATAGTACTGGAAGGACACAACTGTATGACAGCAGAACAGTGTTTACACACAACAAGAGAAGAGAATCATGCTGCCAGCCTAAAGCTGTTTTCAGACTTGTCAAATTACATTCATTACACTTATCTTCATGGAATGATGAAGCATCACACTCATAGTCCCTCAAAAATGCTTTGCATATATGTGGGAGTTCCCATTGCCATGATTCCTTCTAAATTCTAGCCTCATATTAACAGAAAAGAACCAACAAGCTCTTTTTCACAAACTTAGGAACTATGCTTCATCCATCACTTCTGCACCCAGGTTTTGCCAAGCCATGAAAAGCAGCTATCCATGTTCTGTGCAAGAGCCAGCACACAGCACTGAACGCCTCCTAAAGAGGGGCTTGATCTTAATGGCAGCAGCTTCCCTGGTTTTTACCTTTCATAATAGCTTGTAATGAAGCTACTTCTTCTTGCCACTGTCTCTTCACCTCATCGATAGCTTCCTGCTTTGTATTCTCAGACACGGTAGCGATAGCTTTGATGTTCTCCATTTCGGCATGAGCCTCCATCAGCTGGGTCCGCAGCTGTCCCAGATCATCTTGGGCTGCTTGCAGCACTGCATTTTGTCTTTTCAGGTCCTCTGAAAAGAAGTGTTATTTGCATTTAGCTTGACTAATATTTACAATTAGCTTTATTTACATTTAGCTTGATTAATAAATTCAATCTGAAGAGGATCCATAGCTGCTATGGCAAAGAACAGCGCTCTAACAAGGGGGCGAAGGAAGTACTGATATTAAAGCAACTAACCATAACAACCAAACAAACATTAACAGGTACCTTTAGGGAACATTATTTCTTGATGTCACTTGCCCTTGCCTTTCATTAAACAAGTACCTTCTCATGGATGCAGCCAAAAAGCAGACACTGTAGATATAACCCACGAAATCAATACACTGGATGAAAGTGAACTGTGCTTTTAATTAGTTCATTATTACTTAACTCACTCTGGTAATTAATCTGGAAAATATAAGAACAACAGACAGGAAACCAGTTCTTCCCTCACTTTTGGCACCAAAATGATCCTGAATTTGGATAGAACACTTCGTATTTCTTGAACAGAAACACTCTGTGACCACTACGTGGAGCCCACAGAAGAATATACGCTTTATCATGGCTTTTCCAAAACTGAGCTTCTACTAAAAAAGGGATACATTCAGTGAAACATCCACTACTTGTCTAACTGTTGCGACTACAAATAGAAATTAAACTAACTTCACATTATCTTCCTGAGTTTTCAGTTAATCTGAAGCAAAAAGCTCTAGAAGATGTATATTATACAACTGACTCCAAAAGCACTAACACAAAATATAGTTTTATGCCCACATCGCCTATTTCAATGGCAATCACTTTTAGCAGAAACATCTGGCCAGTGTACAGCAGACACCAGTTATCTCCATGTCTTTTCCTCAATACCAGAACGCTTATCAATCCTGATGCCTCACACCTTACCTCTTGAGAGACAGATTGGAACCCAGAGCTAATTGGGTACTCAAAAAGGCATTAACTCTCATGTAAAACAAAACAAAACAGGATCATATAGTATTTATATTACTTAGTTTTCAAACAGTATTAAGGATGGGTTGCAACAGTCACAATGTACATTTAGGAAAAGGTCTTGAGAACTGGAAGGGAAAAAAGCTTGGGAGGGGGAGAGAAAAGTAATTGCTTGTACTTTCTCCTCTGGTGTCCTTTCACCGGAGCGAAAGTACATGTGAAAGTTGGATGTTTTTTCCATCACAATTGATTTTTATTTTCTTTTGTTTTTACTGTGCTGGAAAGGGAGAATTATTGCTGATCTCATCAGCAGTGTCTTGTAGTTTAAATTTCCTTTTATCAAGCTGCTAGAAATGCAAAGAAAAAGGCTTTCTGTATGGTCTGATCTTCATTACGGCTGTTGTATTTCTGCTCTCATAAGCTTATACAAGCAGCTGCAGTCTTAATGCATTTTTTTTTTGGCTCTGCTTTCATATGTTAAAGACAGGAAAATCATCAGGATTAGAAATAAATCAATTTGGCTCTCAGAACAACAGCTATCTCTGCTCTGCAATTCTGCATCAGATATTTGAACTCATATGGTTCAAATTTTCCTCTAAAGAGTGTTATTGAAATAGATGCCCTTGGCTGGTATTAAAATTTTTATGTTTGCCTGCTTATATTCTACCTCAGATGGAAACTGAAGACAAATTAATACTGCATTAAAAAGCTAGGCACAAAGCACAAACAGTACACCATCTAGACCACTTCTTTCCACTTACCAGATCAGCTGCTGTTCACAGAGAATGAGCACACCATGACTTCAGCAAGTGAGTATTAAAATTCAGTGGTGTTTTCAGTGTACACCAAGTTACTCTGCTGATTCCTATCCATGCAGGCAAACTGAATCCTAAAAATTCATTCTACGAAGCTAAGTAGCCACCTACTGAATTTCACTCTCTGCTTGTTTCTTATGTTCTTATTATAGCTGTGTAAAAGATTACTGTTACTTTTCTATTTTTGGCAAATCAAACACAACAATACCTTATGCCATTAACCACACTGGATATCCTAGTAGAAACCCCCCTTAAATCCTAATTATCCTTAAAAAAAGAAAGTGTGTGGCGTGCACAGGCAAATGGGAAGTAGTAGTTGGCCTTACAAACATTATTCTTCATACAGGAAGTATGTGAAGTTTAATAACCTTCAGAATAATTCAGAGAATTGAGAACTTACCCTCCTTAGCCAAGTATAACTCCTTAAATTTTGCTCTCTTTTGATTAAATTCTTGTTCAAGCTGCTGTTTTGTGCGCAGAAATTCTGCATTGACCTTTTCCAATTCAGCTACCCGTTGTAGAAGAGCAACTGGAAATGAAACAGAAGATAAGGTACATCACTAACAGGCATCCCATTCTGCAAGCTTGAGGTCTGGGGCTTATCCTTTTAAAAATGTCTTTACTCAGCTGTTCCCCCACGATACCTCAGGACAACCAGTCACAGTCCTTTAAACACCTTAAATCTGGTGGTACAACAAAAGAGAAAGAAGTCCACAAAGCACCTAAAGATTGTTACAATGCAGTTATTACTGAAGAAAACATATAATACCATTGTATTGTGCTATAGAGGTCCCACACAACCACCGACCCTGTAATATTGATTTTTGTGTGCAATGTTGACTACTTTGCACCTCAAGAAGTATAGATCTGGTTTAGATATCAGTTTTATACTGCACACCTCAGAATTCAAAATTCAAACATGAAACAGAAGCAAAAGACAGATGAGCCAGAACAAAACCCATCTCCATGGTGCAATGCACTGAGCAAATAATGCTCCTCTACACAATTCTCTATCTGTTCTGCAAAAGCATTTTATGGACACGTTCCAAATCTGTTGTGCAAAGCTGAATCTCTTCTTTTGAGTTACAGCCTCTGTATAGCACAGACTAGATACATAAAATAGTGATCCATCAGAAGTGTTCACACATGACACCCAACACGCTTCTCGCCAAGAGCAGGTAGTGACAACATAGTACAAAGGCTGCATCAAACATTTACTTACAAACAGCTGGAATTAGGTCTAGAGCTTACAGTGGTAAAACAGTGGATGTTCAATGCCACTGGGATTGGCTGAGTTATATTTAGCTTTAGTACCTGGTGACTTAGAGCAGATACAAACGAAAGCACCTTTTAAAAGCACAGGTATGTTGTACCAATTGCTGGTTATGAGGGCGTACAGTGTTACAAAATACAGCATTATATCTGTCAGCTAAAAGATATATGTAGATCCAGGACTAAAGAAATTTTAGTGCTGCTTTTCTACTGAAATCCCAATGTATATATTTTTTTATTACCTTAAATACCAATAAATCAGTTTTTCTTGCCAGCAACCCTACCTGGATAGTGCAAAGCCAACTGCAGAGGAATATTCTCCATAAAATAAAGGAACCTGCAGCAAAGACGACACACTGAGAGCAAAGCTTCAAGTGAGTTAGGAAGGTGGCTACATCAAAACCAGCGAAGCAATAGCACACATGGAGCCAGCACCAGAGAACAAAAATGCTTCCCAAAGCTAAAGAGCTGCCTTTGATCTCCTGCTGAAGTCTTGCAAAGGGAAAGGGTTTGCTGATATCTCCACTCCCCACTACTTGTGATGGGGGATGATGCCAGCAAAGCCACTTCCACAGCCCGGAGGGAAGAGCAGCTCACTGGCTGGCCCCTCAGCCTGCTGCCACAGTGCCTCACACCTCGGAGGACTGAAAAGCCAGGCTTGGCTCTGAGGAGGTGGGTTTGATCTCAGTTTCAGCTCTTGAAAGGAAACCATTAGAGGCACTGCAGCCTGAGTGAGCTGTATGCTGCGGTTCGGGCTAAACTGCGCAGGCCCAGCCAGGCAGCTGCCAGCCTGCAGGCCTGAAGCTACATGCACATTTATAGAACCATAGAATGGTTTGTGTTGGAAGGGACCTTAAAGCTCATCCAGCTCCAACCCCTGCCTCGGGCAGGGACCCCTTCCACTAGAGCAGCGTGCTCCAAGCCCCTGTGTCCAACCTGGCCTTGAGCACTGCCAGGGATGGGGCAGCCACAGCTTCTCTGGGCACCCTGTGCCAGCGCCTCAGCACCCTCACAGGGAAGAGCTTCTGCCTAAGAGCTCACCTCAGTCTCCCCTCGGGCAGGTTAAAGCCATTCCCCTAGTCCTGTCCCTACAGGCCCTTGTCCAAAGCCGCTCTCCAGGTTTCCTGTAGCCCCTTTTAGGTATTGGAAGACTGTTACAAAGTCTGTCCTGAGCCTCCTCTTCTCCAGGCTGAACAAGCCCCATCTCTTAGCCTGTCTCCATAGGACAGGTGCAGCACAGGATGGAGGAATGTGGACACCACTCACCTTACAAACACTGCCTTGAAGACCATACCAAGAAGAGTTTAACTCTACCATTAATTCTGACAGTTAACAACCAACTGAAGTCAAACCCCCATCCCAAAGAAGGCTCAAGCCCTCCTTGTTTACTGGTTTCTCTTTCCATCTATCTCCCACAGAGAGACAGCAGCAGCTGTGCCACTGCGCCCATCAGAGCTGTTGTGCGAAGCAAACAAGCTGTATTTCTTCCCAAGGTGAGAGTTGCTTCTGCAGAGGATGGAAGGACGAGAGGACACCACAAAAGCACAAAGTTCAAGTGTGCTAAAGCTGTGGGAACAACAGACTCAACTGTTTCAAACCCTCCTGCCCCAGCAGAAAGAAATGGCAGAGTCACCATGCGGGAAATGCAATCTAACTATTTCCATTTTTACACTATCCCCCTCTCTGCAGCCTGGCAGTTACGTGTAAAAAGCAATAAATAAATAATCAACCTCCACCACAACAGAGCTCTGCAGCACCAGCAGCAGGCATTCAAAACCCCAACAATTTAAGATATCACCTGCAGGTCAGGCACCACTGCTACTGTGCATTAACATCAGTTTTCTGTTCAGGTACTAAGTCTGAAGTGGTTTTACCACCTGTGCTACATATATAGCTCAAGACAGACCTTAGCATATCCACACTGCAGTGATCCAAGGCACACCAACTGGAGGACAGCAATCTATGCAACCCATCATCCCCTGGAAATTCATGTGCATGGAAAGTAAAAGCAAAAGAAGGTTTATTTTCTAAGACAGCATGACAACTACCTCCTTTCTGTTGAGTGTGATTAAGCTCACAAAAACATTTTCTTCTTTCTGTGACTTGTATGGAGACACTCCAAAAGGAAAGTGTGAACCCAAGCTGCCAGATGCAGGTAACTGTAGTCTGCACACCACCAATTAAAGTCTGCCTGGAAACGTACTGAAATCAATGGCAGGAAATGGACTCATTCATAGCTTTTTTTCAATTAGCCTTTCTCATTTATAGCTTACTTCTCTCCCTGAATTTAGGTCCAACTCACCCCAGGTCTGTAACAGAGCTGAAAACTTTTTATTTACCATCAACAGGCTATCAATTTAAAATCAATCCCAATCCCAACCATACATTTTGCAGTGACAGTACTCATTAACTTGCCAGGATCGCTGTCCCTATGCACCTATTTCCACGCACAGATATGTAGCTATCAGTGTTTAATGACACCAGTGAAGTATATAGTAAACAAAAGTCTGACAGATGGTCAGTTCTGGTGGAGCTACACCTGACTGAAAGAGGATCTTCTGTCACACATGAGATCAAAACAGGCACAGAACATGCTGGAAGTCATAAAAGCAGTAGAAGACCTGATTCCCTAATTAGAGCCCCAACTCATCGAGAAACAAACAAAACCCCTAAAGACCCATTTTCTTAACTCCTGAAAGCAGACCAAATTCCTTAACTCCTGACCATTGAGAAGTTAAATGAAAACTGATGTGCCAAACTGAAAAACAAACATGCACACAAAGTCCCTTTGGCCAACAATTTATTGGCTGTAAACAACACTTCCCCCCCCCCCCAACTGTATATCAGGCAAATAGGCTCCTGATGACATGAATATTATTTATTTGTTCCTAAGGAACTCAGGATCACCATCTCCCTGTTTCACACTAACATTACAGCCAAGTAGAGTATGCTATTTTGTGGCTTAACCAGGTAGAAGAACCCAAAAGAAGGGCAGCAAAACTTAATTCAGAGTGGAGTCATCAACTGACGGGAGAACCATGAAACTACAGGGTTATACGAAGAGAAACTCTTGTGAAAAAGAGACAACTTTCTCTTAACCCACTACACAGCAAAGTTTCAGTTCAAGGGAAACCCAGGAACGACACACATTTCTCACCGAGTAGTTACTGAAATGCTGTTCCACAGATCAGCTCCCAAAAGGATTAAATTTTATGTATGACAAAGCTTCCAGTTACACAAACACGGAGTGACCATTCCAGAAGCAAGACAGACAAAGCTGATTATCAATAAGGCTATTTTTGAGTACTAAATCTCTTATAAAATTAATACCAAGCTTTCTACTTGATATTTAAAGTGTCAAACATGACTTCAAGAGTTCAGTCCTACATAGCTGAAATCTGAAAAACAGAACAGGAAAAAAACCCTAAACATACAACAAACTTTCTTGAGACAAAAATGAAATTATTATCATTAATAACAACAACAACCACCATTCACTTCTGTTATTCTTCTGTCATTTCCTACCTCCTTCTTTTCCTGCCATGATTGCTCAAGACAGAAGTATGGACAAATAAACATATATGGCTGCATATTTATATCTATTTCCTAAGAGTACTCATTTTCATTTACCATGACATCATTCTGGAGCCACAATTATCTTAGCATATAAATTTTTAATGTAAGAGTCTGCCACCAGGACGTGTGTTTAGACTGCAAAAGCTTTTCTTTGTCTTCTTCAAACAGGATTTGATTAATAAATACATAAATAACCCCCCAAAAGCTCCCACATCCTTAAAATACACTCCAATACAGCCCGTTTGCGAGAGGCACCCGGAAGCAAACGAATAGATCATGGTTCTTTTAATAAATACGTTGAACAGAAGTAATTCCTGACTCATAAATGGAAGTTGCTTTATTTTCAAGGAACAAAATTTACTCTTCCACAGAGATATTCAGCAGTGGCAGACTAAACTGAAGGGGGAAAAAAAGGAAGGAAAGAATTATTTGGTTTTCCCAAACTTGCATTAAGTATTTTATTCACATGGAGAAATGGTTAAATCCATTTCTGGTCAGCATACGCTTTCCTAGTTTTATTTGAAGACACAGAATTACACCAGACTTCTCACTTGACACTTGTTTTCAGGGTGGCAACAAATCCCTTTGGATTGTCACACCTCTCCTTTCCAGAGTACTTCACTGCATGCAATGATGATAAGTAACTTAAGCTACAGAAGAGGAAAAAGAAATGGCTCTAACCAGCAGCTCTGCAGAGGAAGACATGCTGCTGCTCGCCACTGTTACCACTGAGTAGTTCTGCAGAAGTAACTCTGAGGCAGTTCCCCATTTTGGCTTTCAGAGACATTACTGCATTCATCCAACAATTTAATATCCACAGTGTGTTCTCTATTGACTAAACATCCACAGGCAAACAGTCCAGTGCAAATTTAATGCTATATACGTAAAAACTTAGTATTGTTGACAAATGCAGATCTCGCCTACGATACAGAACTGAACCTCGCTGCATCATACCTGTTACAATATCTTTTTATTTATTCCAATGAATCAATAATTGCAGGATCAAAAATATTCAGCTGAGCACTGCATGTTATGAACATCTAACCATGTTATAATGATTACATTAATGGAAGTTTGCAATACACTATTAAACTTTGAAAGTAATATTATTTTTCATTCAAGCTGAATGGCTGAAAGACACCTTTCCACTGTAACTTTTAGCCCTAGTAGTGCCTATTCCTACGCTATTTTCCTTTATGTTAAACACTGTATGACGTGCTACATTAAGGATCTCAGGAAAAAAAAACAAACAGAAAGGCCACCACAATTAAAATCTAAAGAAATTGAAGTGTTTGACTAAATGGGAATATACTCTTCTATAATACAATCAAGACAAGAACAAGAATAAAGGGAAGAGAAAATAAGGGTCCTTTAAATGGCTTAATTACCCCTGCACGGTTGAACAGCCATACACAATAACTGCTAAGCAATGTTTGCCATGATACTGTACAAACTTGCATCACTGTTTATAGGACCATCTTCATGGCATTTGACATGAGCTGCTTGCATTTCCCAGGGGCATCATCTCTGAAGATCTTGGTGCTGTTTCCACCAGCTGCTGTTCACTGTGAAGTGTTGCTCAAGATCAGCACCAAAGTTACATCTGCTTTACATTGATGCAGAAGGCAAACAAACCTGAGAGCATTTCCAGGTTCAGGTCAAACACCAGTTACCAAAAATGTCACTCAATGCTTCTTAGTAAGACAACATGCTGTCCTGGGTCTTTGGTGTACAACCATTTTTACTGATATCTTCCTCGAAGTATGTTTATACAGCATCATTACATGGGAAAAAAGCCAACGTGCTGTTTCTGCTTCCTCTTTTTTTTTTCCACTTCCTGCTTTTTCTCTCCCTTTTCACAGCGTTCACATGTTAACGACTTCCTTGCTTTGTTACTGCCTCCCTCCTCTTCTTTCTCGGACACAAACCCAGGCACTTGCTGTTCTGGGGTCCAATTCTCCATCCCTTGACACTCCATTTGCACTCAGTAAAGTGGAACCACTCCTAACTTCTTCCCACTTTTGATAAGCCCATTTCATGTGACGAGTAATGCTCCTCACCTCTTCTACCCATTTAGTCATTCTGCCCCAGGTAAGTTAAGTCTAGTTTTACATTGATGCTTAGTTAAACATTATATATATTAGATTGCAGTGGAACAGCATTCACTCACATCAAGTATCACAGGAATGCAGTTAATTGCATATGTCCGTGTTGACAGAAGTGGGCTTGAATTTTCTTCCAGCAATTACTTTCATTGCTAAAAGCACCATTTCTTCCCAAGGACAGTCCCCTACCTCCATCATTAAAGCCTGGCTTTTCCTACATCCCTTAACAGAGCAGCTGGTTCTTGCCTTCACCATTTAACTAGCACTACCATCAGCCCTCTCAGTTTTGTGCGCACAGTTTTCCCCACGGAAGTTTCAACTTGATGCATGAGGGGTTTTGGCATCATTAGTTTTTACTTCATTTCTTCCATTGCTGAATGCAGGTGGGGAGAATAATCCCTTATAACATTTCAGGAAAATGTTGTTTGTTAGCACTTTTAATTTTGGGCATCATCATTGCAGTGATAACTTAAACAGGGCAGCAGTGGGTGAACCACAGTGTCAGAAAAGTCACCTGGACACTATGGTTATCCTACAGGAAGCATTTTGGCTGCATCCTGCTGCTACCATCAGCGAATCTCAGGCAGGCAGAGCTGGTAAGCTTGAATACAGAGCAGAGTATTTCAAAAATCCACAGCAAGCTACTCTCTGGTGAATTTTGAATTCATCTCCAGTGACACAAAATGGAGAGAACCGAATTCCCAATCTCATCCCACTCATCAGCATTCTCCCTGCTCTCTCAGTGGCACATTTATTCCCTTTGCTTTAACAGATTTCATTTTTTATAACCGCTCTTCACAAGAGGATCAATTTTAAAAGACGACTGCAGGAAAGAAGCTCAATGACTTCTGGGGTTTATGAAGGGTTTATTTACTCTACAAGCTGTGTACATTTACTCAAACTAGGCACTGCTTGAGCAAACAAGACCATAGGGATGGCTGCACAAAACTCAGCAGAAGGTTAAGTATCCAAGTCATGGGGAATTTTGCAACTGTGGTGAAGGGATGAAGGGTGTCATTGCGTGTAAATTCATCACTCTCATACAGTGATGCGATGATGTTTTTGATTTTGGCATAGGGAATTCTTTTTCGTTGTTGCTGATGTGAGTGAAGCTTGTGAAGACTGTGTTGTATGTGGATTTAAGTGATAATTCTTAGATATGTAAATGAGAGAGGTTAGGGGTGGAATGGGTTTGCCTAGCAAGGTTTTGATAGCAGGTGGCTGAAGGGGTGGCTTCTGAGAGAAGCTGCTGGAAACCTTTCCTCTGACAGAGCCAGTGCAGCCAGCTCCAAGACGCACCCACCACTGGCCAAGGTCAAACCCATCAGCAATGCTGGTAACACCTCTGGGATAACATAGTTAAGAAAGAGGAAAAGACCTCTTCAATTGCAGCTGCAGAGGAGTGGGAATATGCCAGAGAAGCAGTCCTGCAGACCTAGAGGTCACTAAGGTGAGGGGAGCAGAGGAGATTCTCCTGCAACCCATGGTGCAGACCATGGTGGTGAAACTGGCCCCCACAGCCCATGGAAGCCCACAGTGGAGCAGATATCCACTTGCAGCCTGGGGAGAGCCCCACACCAAAGCAGGGGGATGACCAAAGGAGGCTGTGACCCTGTGGGAATCCTGCACCAGAGCAGGCTCCTGTCAGGACCTGTGGCCCCATGAAGAGAGAAGCCCATGCTGGAACAGGTTTACTGGCAGGACCTGTGACCCGCAGGGGTCTCACACTGGAGCCATCTGTTCCTGAAGGACTACACCCCATGGAAGGGGGCCACACTGGGGCAGTTCATGAAGAACTGCAGCCCATAGGAAGGACTCACGTTGAAGAAGTTGGTGGAGAACTGTCTCCCATGGGAGGGACCCCAAACTGGTGCAGGGCAAGAGTGTGAGTCCTCCTCCCCTGAGGAGGAAGAAGTGACAATGTGTGATGAACTGACACCACCTACATTCCCTGTCCCCCTGCACCACTGGCAGGGAGGAGGCAGAGAATGCAGGAGTGAAGCTGAGCCCAGGAAGAAGGGAGGGGTGGGGGGGAAGGAGTTTTAAGATTTGGTTTCATTTCTCATTATACTACTTTGATTGATTGATAATAAATTAAACCGATTTCCCCAAGCTGAGTCTGCTTTCCCCACAACAGCAACTGTTGAGTGATCTCTCCCTGTCATCTCAAGCCTTTCCTTGTATTTTCTCTTCCCTGTCCAGCTGAGGAGGGGAATGACAGAGCAGCTTTGGTGGGCGCCCAGAGTCCAGCCAGAGTCAACCCCCACAGAAAGTTACATAGCCAGGTACTGGTGACATTTCTTTACAGGGGTTCAACAGCTTGCACTGAGTGTCATTGCTACTGTGATTACACCACTATCAGCTCAAAGCCCGGACAGATCTATATACCCTGCAGTCACAGCCTGACTTGATCCCTTTGGCAAACCTTTTTGAGCATTTAATACATAGAAGCTTAAACAATGCACCAAACATGTCAGCTTTCACACACACTTTCACCACTCCTTTTATTTCATCAGGATGTCCTACCGCATTAAGTGGTATGTTAAACATCCAACACAATGGATGCGTTAAGCAGACAGAGGAGGCTCCTTCAGCCTGCAGCAACACCTCCTTCAGGCAGAGCCACCTACTCCGATGCCACAGTATTTTAAAGCAAGTCCCCCAAAAATGTCAAGTCACTTAATACCTCCTGACCAAAGCAACACTGAAAACATGAATGAGTCTTCATACTTACACAGAACTGCTTCTGCCAAGGTTTTCCATGCTACCACATCTCATCATTTGCATGATATAACCTCAAAACGCAGAAGAGGATTTAACTGCTTCACATAGCAACTGTACTTGACAGTGAGGGTTTCAGTGTATCTTGCAAGAAAAACAAAATTTAAAATGAGGATATTGTCTGTTTTAAAAAACCATCAGAAATCTGCTCCTCTGATCAAATGAGAGAGCATTCCTGATTGACAGCCACTGAGGGAGAGATTCTGACACGCACATCACTACATAGGAGGCCACGTTCACAATCTGTCACTGAACACCACAAATATGTTTTCTTACAATGTAAATATTTGCTAAGCCAAGACAAACTCAGTACTGATCTTCTTTCAAGATCATTTATTTGCTGATTCATTTGGGAATCAAATGAAAATGGGAGGGGGAAAAAATTCCCTTTGACTCCTTACGTTTATCCCTTCGCCTACAGATTTATTAAAGGCGGTCCTCTTTTGGGAGGAAAAGTGAATAGTGTATGACTCAGCTTTCAGGGAAGAAAGCACAACAAACCAACCCTGCTGCATTGTTCTTCTATATTAAATTGCTTCTTCAAAAATAAAACTATTCCATTAACTCAAAAATTCCCCCCAGACCCCTAGTCTGAGATCTCGTGCTCACCTGACATTTGTCACTGGGACAACAACTGAGGTGTAGCTTTGGGAGCATCCAGACTGGACCATCCCGAATACTCTGCTTCCCAGTTTCTGAGCAGAAAGAACAAATTTATGATGAGGTAGCACACTTGAAAGTTCAAAGGAAGGTGACAAAAATGAATGAGCAAGTGGAGACATAAGCACATGGCTAGACCAAGAAAATAATGCAGAAAAACCCCAAAAGTCATCACTGCTGTGAAATTTATACAGGCAATGGCTTGTGTAGTTCACCATTACTACAGGTATGAAGAGACTTCCATTTCAAGGAAATCAGCATCTTTGGGGACATTTTCAAAAGCTGCTACAGTCAATAATAGCATGCAAACCCACTTCCACATGTGCAGCTACCAGACAGCACCACTGTACCGCTACAGGTATCAGCAAAGCTTCAGAAACAGCAGTAATTCATGCATAACCTGAGAGTTATCAGTGTGAACAGGCATTACAAAAGGGAGTTAACTCCAGATTTCTTTTCCTCTGTGGCTCCCTATCCCTTCTTGGCCACTCAACATGGTAGGCAGAGAAGATGCTGAGAAAAGTAACAGGTGAAGACTTACTTCCAGAGTAATTTACAAGTGTTAGTTGTCAGAACAGCAGGTTGCAGGCATGAAAACATAGTGCTTAGAGTAATGTCTTAAAGGATATAAATCTTACTAAATGGCCTGGAAAATAATTTTGCCAGATGACAGATAATAAATGATGATTACCATCTTTCTTTGATAAGGAACAGGATATGGTTCCTGTCATTTGGAGCAAGGTTTCTACAGAAATTTAATAGCTTCCCTGAGAACAACAGGATACTACTCCCCCAAGCCTCTATAATCTATTTCTTGCCAGAAAACACTGCCATCATTCTATATATACAGGGGTTTTTTTGCTACCACTAGTCAACCAAATTAATTTCTGAACAGCTAAAAGGAAGAAAATCCTCCTCCAGCATTAATATTTAATTAAATATGCCTGGGATACAAGCAGTATAGAACATGAAGACTTTACTAAGCCTGTAGGTATGAACATTTTACATCAACTTAAGTACTGATGGTCACCTGAAGAGGTAACTTAACACTCCCACTTCACCCTGACCACGCATGCCTTTTATCCCCACCATGCTGCCTTTGAGGCTGTACAGTGACAGGATCAGAGAAGTTACACAGCAAGAAGTTGGGGGATGGCAGGGGAGTAAGTCAAACCAGTTTTCAGCCTAACCAGGTCCCCAGGCTTATCACTTGGCTGAGAATATACCAGAACTGGCACAAACATGATGGCGAGGATGTAAACTGATTTAAACTGTGATAAACAGAGACTGAAGGATACCCTTGGACACTCATATTACTAATATGAGGTCTCCACCCTTTCCTTTATGCTCATCAGGTCTATCACGAAATTAAACTCATTAATCCAGCAGTGAGTAATTATCACCCAGGTGACTGAGTTGAACTGGCTGAGTAATGGGTTCAATGCACAGAGGTGGCACAGAAGAAATGATGGGAATGCCATTGTGGGAGCAGGAAGAAGAGAGCAGGATCACTCCATTCAGCAGCAGCAACCTTCTAGGCTGCCTCAGCTGCAACATAAAACCACAGCCCATGGGTCTAGTTTGATAATCAGTTTAAACCTAAGTGCATGCTGCTTGCCAAAAGAAATAGCCAGGCCTTCCTTCTGTCCTGCACTTTCTCTTGTGGCAACAGATCACTGTACTCATGCAGCAGAATTTAGTTTTTAAGACTTGATGACTGTCATTTGTAAGTGATAAATGACCTTCCTCAAATCCTGATTTCCATTCAAGGCTCTCCAGGGGAAGCTTACAAACTTAATCTGTATCTGAAAGCAAATTCCAAAGCTCAAGTTTCCCATCAGTGTTTGTACACACATGGGTTTTGAACAAATGCAGCTTTTGAAAGGGTGACTACAGTATAGATGGATTTGGACTGGTACAAAACCTAGAGCTGTAGATAAAAATATATACGAAAACATTTGTGTTCCAGAACAAGATTAGGCTTACATTTGATTTTGTGATTCTGATTTACTTCTGCTTAAAAGCAAATATGCTAGTACAACAATGCAGTTAGATTAGACCTATAATGTGCTATTACAACCCTTCCTGCTGTATCATCAGCTAAACGTAACCCTCAGTGCCTCAAACTAACATAACCTTTGTAGCATCAAGAGCTCCTACACCATTTAGAGATTTAGTATTTTCATCTCCAGTTTTATCTAAAACTCAAACAGAAGCTGAAGACCTGACAGACAGCTATAATATGTTCACAGCTAGAAGCATCAGTCAAGCACAGAATCCCGAGGCTGGCTAATTGCTTTCTCATTAATTTAGCACACATCCCTAGATAGAGCACAAAGATGAAGATATAAACAGGCATCATGAAGTGTCAATTAACAAAACCTTACTTGAAACCAATCTTTAAAAGAAAATCTAAAATATGTGGTGGATGTCACAAAGATGCCAGCTTGTCAGATGGCTTGAACTAATAGAGCCAAATTTATGCTTCATATTTCACCAAAATAAACCAAGGAACACCACAGCTAAATTATATCACAGTGATTTTGGCACAGACTACTGTTAATGCAAGATGAATGCTCCAATTCCTGTGTCTGAAGTCAATGGGAGTCTAATACGAATTTCAGTAGGCCTTAGGAAAGGCAATTTTCTTAAAAGGGTACCAGATATGAAAATTAAGAGTGGATGGTTTAACATAATTACTGCTTGAGCAATAACTTCTAGCACCCATCTGTGTTTCTCCCTATGTACATTAAGCCAATGACACTGAAAATACAGATGTAAGGATTGGTTTATATTCTGTGGTTGTACCCAAGTTACTGTTTGCAAGTTACCGTACATTTTTTTTCCAAGCAATCAACCGTGGTGCTTGTCTCATCATTTTGCATAGCACTGACGGAGCACAGAGGAAAATAGAACACAAAAATAATTTCTGTTAGTATTTCAATGGTGACCACCCATGCAAATACCAGAAGTTACTGTACCAAGGCATAGGTGTGGCGGGTAAACAGTTCGACACAGAAACACTCAGGCAGAAAAGGTGAAAGAGAGCTCTTCTTTGGTTTTGCTGATTTCTCTCTTTTGTTACTATTTTAAAAGCATTTCAAATCCTGCAGCAATTAGCTGTAAGTTAAAAACATGTATTGACAAAAGATGCAATATAACCCACATAGTCTATTCAGGTCACTTCCCTAAAGGCATGGGCAGCACTGCTATAATTAAAGTTGGTTTGGTTTGATCCTCAGTTAAGCCCTTTCTCTTACCTACAGGCCATTCCCATTGGAGCACCTCACTGTCAATGCTTGTTATCTTTCAGTTATTGGTTCTGATTCTCTTTGCCATGTATAACTTGGACCTGTTATTGCATTTTTGCTCCAATGTTTTACTGAAAAGCATTTTCCACAAAATATAACTAGAAAATAAATATTAACAACAAAAAAACCCCACCTGAATTGAAATCTCTGCTCTTGGTGTGACTCATCACAGTAAGACATAGCTCTTCACTTACTGAAGTAACTAAATCAGGCTGGTTTTTAAGATCTTATTTTTCAGTTCTTAACACTGCCAGACACACAAGACCAGACAGGGCTCACAGAACAAGCCCAGCAAAGCTCAACAGTGCATGTTTCCTGCCCTGCTCTCTACTGATACCACCTTTCAGAACTGCTCTGACAGCCAAAAGACAGAACTTTGACATTTTTCTAGCTTTTCAAGAGGCAGAAATTAACTTCCAGCAACTAATTTTTGCTATCTGCGAGGCACTTAACTGCTTTGCTTTAAAAGATACCAAGGAAGGTATTAAAGAATTAGATGTCAGCCAACCATATGATAAATAGATGAGTGAGTAATGATCACTGCTTGCAAAAAACCTGTTCTGAGAAAACATTCAGAACCTGAACACATGTAAGGCAGGGTTGAAAAGCAGTTGACTTGCTCTTGCTCTATACCAAGAGTAAAGCATAAAAAGATCTTCCCTTCTTAGTAAAAGAAATGGAAAGATCTTAAAGAAAGATATTGAACAAACCAAGATCCAACACAGCCAGGGAGCAATGCTGCTTGCAAGACATTTTTCACAGAGGAAGTTTGTAGGGTCATGCAATTTTCTCCAGAAGAATGGAAGCATAGAGTAAATGGAGAGTAAAGGTATGCTCACTGCAAAGCAGAGCAAGCAGAGAGCAGCCAAAACAAGGGCCAAGTACACCATCACCCACGGACTGGAAGTTGCAAAAGGCCTGTGAGAAGGAGAGCAACGTTTAAAGAAGATGAGAGGATGGCTGGGACTGAGGAAACTGGAGGATTAGCTGAAGAGCAGGAGTTGCCCAAGACAAGGTCAAATGACTGGTTGTTTGACTGGAGAGTTAAAAATCTGTGACCAAAGGTCAAGTAAGACCACATTTCTTCCACTTAACTGTGTGGAAGCAGAAATTGCCAGGGGAGATGGAAACAGATGTGAAGTGTGATTCAAAAGCTTCTATTTTTCCCTCTTTGTTGTATTTGGAGGAGTCAGGCCAGGGAAGACAAGCATAGGATGGCAACAGGAAGGAGAGAAGAAGCGCCACAAGTCAGCTGAACGCCAACAGCAGTTGTGGTTGACAGAAGCAGACATGAATGGAAATAAATCAATCAATCAAACATAGCAATTCCTCATTACACGAGCAGCCATGCTGCAGTTCTGCATTCTTAAGGTACTACTGGCACTGCCATAAAGCAACAGGACAACCCAGATGTTTTCTCAAGCACCAGGTGTATTTCAGTGAAGAACTAAAAAGCAATGCTCTTGTTTCTGAAAGACAGAAATATTAACTACAAGTGTGCTACTCACTTGTTCCTCCTATGTTAATTTATGTGAAGATATCAAATGATTGCAATTTTTCCAGAGATAATTCATCATCATGTTTAACTGACTATACCATGACTAAAATTACACAATGCTTACACTATTTATAGAATAACTTGCAGAGGCTAGTACCATTAACTCAAACACCACTAAATCAGTCACTAGAAACAATTCTGCGAGTAAAGACTATGAACCACTCAGAAGCACTAGACCTTTGGAGTGAAGGATGCTCCTCTTAAATACACACACACACACAATGGCATTTATAGGTAGTTATCTTTTCTTTTCTCCCCAGCCTTATTGTCAGAGTCTGCTTAGTAAGTGCTGCTTATCAGAGTTCCCGGTTCTTATCTTGGAAGACTTCAATCACAGTAAAGCCATAACCTCCTGGTTTTGCTTTTCAACTACATATTTTTTTAACAATACCCAATATAATCACATACCCCAATGTAACATGGAAAACTTCACATCTGAAAGGGATTTTTAGTAAAGTGCTGGAGTGACAACCCAGGAAGCCTGCCATTCAGCCATCACACGTGGTGAAGCCTATGGGATTTGGTCCGCTCCCACACTGAGACACACTGTTTGGTTTAGCTTCTTCAAAGTTTTACAACAAAATTCCTCTTCAGTCACTTTCAAGGAAGTGCACAGAAACTAGTTCCACAGTGGGAATCTGCTCCACCCACAAAGGGCTATGGGAAAGCAACTAAGCATCTTGAAGCAGCAGGCCAGAAAGGGAAGAAAACAGTTGCTAAAGCCATCTTCTCTGTGAGGATGATCAAGTGGCCAAGCAGCAATAGAAATGGGCAAAGAATTTCTATTTTCCAGTGTTCGAAATACAAGAGAGTCAGTCCATGTGCTAAAATAGATTCGTTGTGCCTTCAGGCAAGTCAACAGCTAATTATAATGAACAGGGTCAGGGTATCCTTCAAAATTAAGAGAGAGATTTGGGACTTGGCTTCAGCAGTAAACCAGACACCCTCAATGGGTATATTTCTACTCCAGAGCAAACAGACCTGCTGAATGGACCAGAACTTCCTTAGAAATTCTTAACAGTGGAAACATGTACATTCAAGGTGTCTGCTTTGCGTTTGAAGCCAAATCCCAGATTAGTGCATTGAACTGACACAGAGAAACAGAGCGCTTAAAAAAAAACAACCCAAACCTGTGAATGTTTGTAGGGTATTTTTATGAAAAATATATTTATTTAATAATATTAGTAATATTAAATAATAATAAACCCAGGATAAAGCAAAATGAAAGTGAGGAAAGACATTTTTTGGCTCTTGGAAAGTACCAACAATTCTGAAGTTACTCCCGAAGAGGAGAGTTTAACATTTGACAGTTACATCAACAGCTGAACTTCAGTGCTCAAAACCAGTCCCCTACCAAGCACACCCGGCTTTTGAGATGAGTAGTCACATTTTCAGATACTTCAATTTCATCTAAATGTGATACTGACAAGGAAAATAACTAGAAGCATAAAAGCATCTAAGGTTTAAGTTTTGTTACTTAATTTTCTATGCGACGTCCCAGACCCCTCCACTAGCAATGCTCAGCTGTGGGAATATGTAAGAAGTACAGCAGCAGCAAGTCTGTGCTCTTGCCAGGATCCCATACTACTGCCACAGGGAAACAGCGCTGCTCATGGCACTGCTAGTGGTACTAAAATCAATATGCCAACCTCCTCCAACCTTCCATGTAGAGATGAACGCTCTTGCCCCTGAGAGCTGGCAGAATCTCCAAGCACAACAAAAAGACACCATTTTCACTGGCCTAAGCACAGGGGTAGAAACAAGTTATTCCAATACTGCATGAATGCTTTCTGCTGGCAATTCTGATTAAGATATCTGATAGACTGTGCCATTAACAGCTTCCTTTATTACAGAATAATACCAACAGTTATGCTAATTACCAGTCTGCCTGTACTATGGCTCAAGTTTACTAGTGCAGTAAGAAGAGTTTAATAATTTGCATATTATTGTAATTCATTTTAGTCTTGAAGAATTAATGTTTTATGTAACTGCAGTTTCTTGAAGCTTTTTCCAGATATGAAATGGGGAATAATATTAAAGCCCGAGCATTCTGATGCCAAAATATTTTGTTTGTAACCTTATTTTCAGAGCGGGCAAGCATCCAGACCCGTATTAAACCCAGGGAGGCTGAGAGCACACCACCCTCAAAAAGAAAAATGTTTGGAAAAATAAGGCATTTGTGTTCCAGTCACACAATCTAGACAACACACATGAATTAAAGCACTTTGACCAGGATCAATAAGCAGCACACACCTACTTGCAGCACAGGTTGACACCATTAGCTGTGAGTTCACAGCACAGTGCACAGAGCTACACCAGCGAAAGGACTCTGCACTCAGCCTTTCTGTGATTGCTATCGTATGGAAACTCTATTACCACACACAAAAGAATTAGAGGGTTATTAACATCCACACTAAGGCAAAGCACAAAAGTAGGGTAGGACCTGAACTGCATTCTTTTCCTGTATCTTTGTGCTATGCCTTCCCCTCTTCTTGGGCCCATTTTCATTTCAGTATGGGCATTAGAATAGAATATACATTCTGTATGATATTCCTCTCCTGATGTTCCATATGTTATTACTACAAGAGAAATACTAGTTCTTTTATACTTGCTTTCAACAACAAGAAGAAAATCATAGCTGATGTGTCTTGAAGAAATAAAGAATGCATAAGGCATTTCTAATCAATATAAGTAGTTATAACAAGCCATTATTTTTCCTTAGGGGAACATACTAATCCAGTTCTATTTCGTCACATGTAATCTTAAATCAGAGGTTATACTACTCCTTTAAGCAATAAATTCAGTGCAGACAACTAAAAATACTAAGGAATTCCTTTCTTCAATATTTTCTCTATATGAAAATAGAATGGAGAAGTTTCAAGGCACACTTTTGGCAAGTTATTTAAAAATAATACCAACACACTTGATAACAACAGTATAGTAATCTGAGTGGATTAACCCCTCCCCAGACTGGTCCTATTACCACCAGAGGAGGATGAGGGAGAGGAGCCATTTTAGGAGCTCCAATTCTTTAGTGTGAGAACACAGCAACCACTTTCAGAATCCATCCAACGTGCAGGCAGTTCCCTTCTGCCATGTGTCTTATTTACAGCATCCTCATCTTCCCACAGCTAGTAAGCATAAGAAAGACAACAATCGGTACCTCCTACAAGAAAGACTTCATCAACCTACCTAATTACTAAATTTTACTTGCACCTTTTTGCCTTCTTTTATGTTAAAGAACATCATCAACAAAATAAAATCTTCCCAACTTGGAACTTCAAATATACTACTAACATACAACTACCTTTCCTGGTCAAGAGGCAGCGAACATTTGTACAATGCACAGCTCTGCTGCACACCTGCAGTCAGACAAGTTTGCAAGAGCCAAGAAGAAAATATGTTGGAAGTTGTTCTGTAGCTTTCAGAAGCACAGGCTAAAGAACAATAAACAATGGTTATTCATCAGAAAGTACACAAGAGCAACCCATACCAACACTGATCTTACAAGCATGACAGCAAGCAAATTCACCTTCCCTTTAGTGCTCTAGAAGGACAAGGGTGCAATCATTGGCCTTAATGTAGGGAAAACCCCCACAAGCTAAGCACCTTCATCTTTAACACTTTAAAAAGGTAGATTGAATTAGTGAAATCCCTGAGGAGAAGCACTTTCTAGTGCAACTCCACTAAAAAAGAAAAAGCCCACACAATTCCCTAGATATGCATAATTAAGAATCCATGACTGCCCTTTTCTAACAGTGCTTTCCCAGGGAAACTCGGCTGCTCCCTAAAAGGAGAGCTCTGGCATAGTCCCATGGCTGGGTAAGCACCTATCCTTCAGGATTCTGCACATCTCTCTAGTCCTACTTCTACAACCTGTCCAGCCTCAAACAACATTCCTTGCTCTCTTGCCCCCTCCCATATATCCCATTCACTAAACACTGCCCCTTCAATCCCATCTGTCCAGCCAAGCATTTCTTACACTTTTTCTGATGTGCACACAGTTCCGTAACCTATTCTAAGGGGAAAAAATACTTTCTTGTAATTCCTCCCAGATCAGACACAAATAACCTTTCCATAACAAAAACCTTCAGGGAAAGCTTAGCTGCCTCTTGCACAGGTAAATACCATCTTGAGAGAAGAGCTGTCATTTTCTTTTGTCTTTTCCAGCACAGGAATGAACTGTCCACACGAAGTGTCCTGACCTCAACCTCCCGAAGAGCCTTTCTGCTGCACGCACAGATCGAATACAGCCCAACATCACCTGCTGCGGCTAAATCAATGACAGAGTCCTACCCAGTCGATCAATGTCTACCTGGATACAAGCATCACCACCCTTTCCCCCTCCTCCCCAGGGCGGGAGGCCTTCCTCATCCCACCGCACACGCAGGCTGGGAGCCCCTTTCCCGGCAGGAGCCAGCAGCGCTCCCGATAATGCTCCGAAGCATTATCCTCCCTCCTCAGCGCTGGGGAGCCGCCCTTGCTCCACATTAAACACATTTACAAACTAATAACCCCTTGCGATGCCCCCTTCGCCCTCTCAAGGCCTTCCCGGCCCACCTCTCCCGGCCAAGCTCCCCCCATGGGCGCTCACCCGCCTCCGGCCGGGCACAGCTCCCCCCCGGGCCCCGCAGGCCTCCCCATCGCGGGCCGTGCCCCACGCACCCTGCCCCGCCGATCCTACCTCCTCGCTGCCCTCACCACCCACCCTCGCGGCCCCGCAAGGCCGCCTCCTCCAGGCCGCTGCCCCCCGTCCCCCCGCCGGCGCGGCCCCGCAGGCGAGCCCAGGGCTGGGCAGGCCGCAGCCGCCCGGCTCCGCGAAGAGAGGCCGCATCCCCATTTACCGTCCGTTGGAGGGCTCGGGCCGGGCTGGGCCATGGCTGCGGAGGGCGGGCGGCGCCGCCTCGGCCTCCTCCGCCTCCAGCCGCGGCGTCGGAGCGGGAACCGCTACGCCAGGGGGCCCCGGCGAGAGTCGAGAGCTGCCGGCCCAGACCTCCTCCTCCTCCGCCTCATCCTGACAGCGGCCGCCGCCGGCGGGAGGAGGAGGAGCGCCGCGCAGGCGCCCACGGTGAGACCACGGGACCGGCTGCCGCCACCGGAGCTGGGAGGGCTGCGGCCGCGGTGGCTTCTCTCGGTCCGGCCGCCGCCCGGCACCTGCTGAGCTGCTTTGTCACCCAGTGGCCGAGAGGCGGGGCAGAGCCGGCTCCGGAGGGACCGGGGCTGAGGCCTCCGCCCGTGGCGGGCAGGGCCGGGGCGGCGGCGGCCTCGATGGAGGAGCCGGCGCGGCTCAGGGCGCCCAGCGGGGTTCCCGTCGCCCCGAGTCCACCCTGAGGCTCGATCGCGGCCGAGCCGCCGCCTGCCCCCTGCTCCCGGCCGGTTCTCCCGCCTCGGCCTGGCCGAGCGGCAGCGGGACACCCCCGGGGCTGTGAGGGCCCCAGAACAGTGCTGTGCTACATAGTGAAGGTGGCGTGGCCGGGGCTGTGGTGGTGGATGGAGCTTGCCGGGTCACAGGATCTCTTCTGCGCTGATGGAGGAAGGCATTAATCCTTCCACTGCACTGGGAGATGGGGTCTGAGCTCCATGTTTTTAGCAATAAAGAAATAGATTTACATCCGTTGAGGGCATGTAAAACCATAGAAAGAGTGAAGAGTTGATACCAAGTCCTGTCATGGGCCGGTCTGTTACAGCTGGCCTTAGGGTTTGCATCCCCCAAAAGTCATTTTTAAGCTGGATCTCACTTGTTCCTGCAGTTTTTAAGGCCTTGCAATCAAAGACATGGTATGGCAAGGCATGGGTTTCTGTGCTTCATGTTGCATTTTTGCTCAGTTGAACCAAATACAAAAGTGAAATGGAGAACCTCCGAAAACAAATCTTTTACATTTTTCCTATTTTGAGGTAAATCTTGTCAGGTTTTGCTGTTGTAAAGTACAGGCTTAAACTGAAGACAACTCTTCAGTGTTCCCAACTTGAGACGTGTCGGGCTTTCTTTTTGTGGATATTGGGAGAATCCTGTTGAAAATCTAGGCCTAACGAAAGGAACTGAGCGCTTCAAACTCTCTCCTGGTGTGTGTTTGTATGAGTACCCCAACCTCCCCATACCAGCAGCTGTTTGCATCCTGTTCATGTCAAGGCAAAACTCCCACACGTTTTGATTCGGCCTGGATCAGACTCGTGCATCACCCCTGCTGCAAACAGAAGGTAAGATAATATCAAACTTGATATCTGTTGTACCTACAAGTGCTTATTAAGGGATAAATATCATATGTCTTGCATCACTTCCATAGACAAAATATTGACTATTGGAATTGCAGCGTTTCAAAATCTTAATCAGAACTCTTGGGAGTACATATTAAATGGGGTTTATACAGTAGTTTGAGGAACAGAAAAACTGTTATGGGGCTTGTATTCCCCCCCTTCTTGTTTTCCAGCCTAAAGCTGTACTAGCTTTGTAGGTTTGGTTCTTACTTAATCTTTACTTCTTTTTTCTAGACAATAATCGAACATGAAAGAGGCCAAGGTTTATGTAGTATCTAGTCACAATGGCTTGTAACCTGGAAGAACTGGGTAATTTCCTCTTTGCCTCCCAAAATGTCCCATTTAATTCTAATCACTTGTAGTTCTCATAGCCTTGGTCTCAAAGGATTTTCCAACATGACTCAGCTAAGCTTTAGAAGAGGCAAGCGAGGTTTTAACAGTGGTTTGCACTCATAGAAACAGGTCTGTTGCAGTGGCAGAACCAGCAGACACCAAAAATCCTGAATTCTGTTGCTGTAAGTGTTGGACAAGCACAGTATTAATGAATCAGCGAGGCATGGATCAGAGCTGAGAGCTGCAGGTGGGCAGAGACTATTTCTGGAATAAGCTGCTCCAGGAATAACAAAGCCTCTAGAATCCCATGCATTTTTATCAAATACTTTTGGCTTGCAAGTCGAACATGGCTGTTTTCAGCATCAGTACCACAAACTGCAGACACGAGGTAACGGAAGATGCATCTTGCTAGGGAGAGTGTGCTGTGCTAGCACAAGCTGGAGGAGTAGCTGGCACCTTGCACTCTGCCTCAAATGTAATCTTGCAGCCTTACTGGAAAGGAGAATGTTTGCAGCTTTTGTTTAGATAGTAACATCCAGTGAGAAGCAGTGAGTGTGTACTCTCAGGGGAAACCAGGAGTAAATTGAGGGGGACTGTGGTGGTTTGGTTTGCAAAGAGACTAGTGAAGTGATTTACACAACACATCTAGAAGAGAAGTATTTTCTTTTTCCCTGAGGAAAGTAAAACAAGTAGCAAAAGAGCTAATTAAACCTGTTTTCCTAATAGATCAGTCTTGTGATTGATTTGATGTTCATGTATGCTCAAGTTCCAAGTGAAACTTCTGTTTTTTAATCTTTCTGTGGTTTTTCTTTTTCTTGTTTGTTGTTTTTTTTTTTTTTGTTTAATTGGAGCACTTTAACCTCAACTGAAGCATCTCTTTTCATTAGGCTTTAAAGAATGGTCACGGTCACTATCTCTGAAACTAGCCCCAGATCCTAGGCCCAGATCCTATTTGGGACACGGCCAGAGTTACCCTGTCTGTGTCCCAACTCCGTGACAGGACAAGACCCAATTACATACATTGAACTACAACTTGCAGCAAAGTACACAGCTTTGGGGGAAGTCATTGCACACTCCAGCAAGTCCCTTGGTGTGGATGATCAGAGGACAAAGGCCTCTGATCAGACTGATGAAGAGTATAATCATGAAAGCTTTGTATTTGTAGGAAGTGAGACTAATAAAATACAGAAGTAATTCCTTTAGTTTTGAATGGTACAAGATACCGTTGTTTTATACAACAGCTAAGCTGATTATACAAAAACCAGAGTCTTTAAAAAGGTAAACTGAAGTTCTGGACTTGCAGGGCCAAGTCTACATCTGGTGTGAATTCAGAGGAAACAGGCTGATGTGTGGAAAATGAGAAGCTGGCCTGTAGCACAGAATCAAAATGGAGATCAAAAAGACCCCCTGAATTGTGCTGTTTCCCATTTACGCTGCTTTACTGGCCTACTGGCCACAAAGAAGTTCAGTTCTATTGTGCCCTGTATGGTAGGAGTATGCAGTGAATTACAGGCCCTGCTCCCCATGGTGTTCATCTCATAAACCATCCACTGTTTAATTCAATTCATCCAAGAAAGCTGAGTAAGAAGGCAGATTCGGGAAGAGGCTTTGTGGATTGCTAGACTAGACTCCACTGCACTCAGAGAGGAAGAAAACTCTAGAACTGAGGATCCCCTGCCTGAGCAAGTAGGAAAACTAATTCCAAGACCAACTATCCCACATACTATCGATAACCATCTATCCTACATGACTCTACCTGTAGGTGTTACACAGTGAAGATTTTGGTAAGAGACTCCTTCCCTGAACAAACCATGAAATGACTTTGTCTTGAGATGAGTGCAACAGGAATGTTTGAATGTAGAGAGTCAACATCTGTCCAGACAAAATAGAGTGCAGGTGAAGCCCAGGGAAACAGAAGTTGTATTTATCTTTAAAGAGGGACTCAGCTGCTCATGATATCAAGTCTTGAGTTCATTCAGAAGGCAAATACTTGTCCTTCTAGCAAAAGAGAAGAGGAAAACCAGAACTTACTGCTTGCACTTTAAATATTTCTAGGTTTGCCAGAGTTTGTCTACTGTTTTCCTCACTCCTTTATTTGTTTAAAATAAAAAATCTTCAGACTTCCCTAATGTTTAGAAGTTTATTTTCCTTTTGTTGAGATTGATAGGGCATTAGAATTAAGTATTAGTTCTGCAGATATGAGTGTTTGTAGGTTTTGGTCCTTTCCTTTTAATACAAACCTTTTGGACAAAATTTACATTCATCTAAGTATTACCATAAAGAGGTTGGTTAAAAATCCCAAACCAGTCATGCTCTTTGCTTCAAAAGTTATTCTGGAATGCAAGGAATTCAGTCTGGAACAATTACATTATTTGCAATGGTAACTTCTTAGCGAACCCTGGAATAGTTCATGTGGTTAAAAACCTTTTCATGAGCTATTGAAAAATTATGTTATCCCATCTATTGTTTAAAGGATTCCATGTGGTCCAGTTCTTTGAATATATGGGAAGCAAATGAAGCCAAAAATGAAAATCTGGCAGGCAAAAAACAAAGTGCTTGCATTGGCCCTAAATCCAGATATATGCGCATTAATGATCTCATTTGAAAGATGTCTATATTAAGATTTGAAAGCCCTCTGGGTTCCCAAGGGGCAAGCTCATTGAATATTGTGATGTACCATGAAACTAAACAATTTTTCTTACTGCAAAATAAGCAAGGAATCAGAAACTCATTCAATGTGCATAGCAAAGGACGCATTAAGAGCATAGTCCTTTGGGTAACCTTGCTCAGCAATGCTTCATTAGAATTGTCACTGCAGGGAGGCACAAAACCAACACTGCTTTGTACTTACATACCCCTTCACTGCAAGATCTAAAAATATGCCATAACCCATTTAGACTCCCTATACCCATATTAACAAAGTTGTCTACAGACACACAGGGAAGGAAGAAAAGGGGTTCAGTAGATATGCTGGCAAAACTTCCCATACTGGTTTAAACTGTCTTAAGATTGAGTGTAGGACTGAGCAGTGTTTAGCCTTAGTCCAAAACTGCCTTCATCAGTGACTTAAGCAGAGATACTGGACTTTGTATTGCAGTAGCTGAAGTGTGGACACACAGTCCCCCCTGCCAGCTCTGTTACTGTAGCAGGATTTTATGATAGATGAGAGCAGGCATCAGCAAGGCCCATGTCAGTCCCCACACGTTCATCAGACTTTGCCCAGCAAAGCCCAACGTGGTCCAGCAGCAGAGACAATGAAGGTAGTGGAACCCAGAAAGAACTCTTGGTTTTTGCTCTGAGGTAATATTTTTCTTTTAAAAAACCTAAAATAACAATGGGGGAGCTGCTTTTCGGGTCTGTTTTGCATGTAAATATTGCATGGAATAGTAATCTTCAGAAGAACAGACCATGTTAATGGTAGCATCTCATGCATTCAACTTCCAAATCTTGAGAAGAGCAATTCATTAACATCGATAAGATGACCCATATCAGATCTGCAGGATTTGGGCCATTTATCCCATTTTCTTCCTCTGAGGCACAAGGAGATCAGATATCTCATAAATTCTAATGATTGCTATGCCCATTTGCCAAGAGAAGGATGAAGCATTGCAAGTATTATGAAATTCCTTGTCCCATGTGTTCATATTAAGTGGTGTAATCAGAAGGCTTCCATGTCAAGACTTTAACAGCAGTGCTCATTTTGGGGTGTTTTATTAATCCAACCTCTGTTAACTCTTAGTATGTCTGTTTCAGAACTGCCTCTGGCAATATTTAGAAGAACATGATGCCCAAGAAGACTCAGCAATCTTTGTGTAAACCATGGACCAGCTGAGGAGATTCCAGAGGATTTCAGAGGATCACCAGATCTTTGCAAATCCTTCAGCTGAACAAGCTCACCCTTCTGAACTCTTTCATCCAGGTAGGATTGCTGGAAGCTCCAAAAGAATAGCTCGAGGCCTCAGGTGGGACTCTTCAGTGATTCCAGAGCCTTTTCCAGGCCTCTGCTTGTGCCTATGTGCCCAGAGGCAGACCAAGCCAGGTACTTGTTAGTACAAGTTTAAATCCTGCATTTTCAGTCAGTGAGTACCCCCAGTTATTCCAGCTGTTTCCTCAATATCATCCCATCCTTATGAATCCTTTTATTCCCTATTTTTCCCAATTTCTCTTAGATGTTAAAGTGGTCTCTCAGTTTGCTGCTTTATTTTACTAGAGTGCCTTTTCCAGAGCTGCATCCTTTAGATGGAGACACACAAAATATGTTATACTTCTATGACACTTTTCAGTGGAAAAAGAGCCTTTTAGTGGATCTGGAAGAGAAGAAATTATCTCGGATTTACAAGCCTGAGGATACACAAAAGTCAGCAATAGTGGGGGGGAAATTGAGCATGTATCTCTTATTTCCTTATAGCTTTTTTGCTATAAAGCAGATTTCCTTTGATTATTCATCACACGTTTAAAAGTGTCAAAAAGCTTCTGACCTTCTTTGAAAAACAGCTGAAGACAAACATCTGTTGTGAAATGAATGCTTCTTAACAGGTGAAAAAGATCAAATGAACTCATTTTCTATGGAATCTCGGTTTGATTCTCTCATAAATGTTTGCTGCTGAGATATGCTTCCCTGCCTTACTCTTTCACTGTTCATGCAGCACTAGAGATCCCTTCTTCTCTGAGGCCACAGGAGGTTTCACATTACGTTGTTAACCTCCTTCAGATCATCTTCTCCATGCATAATCCAAGTTACATTTACATGCAGATATAATGCCATTCATCCTACTTTATTCCACTTGCATCTCTCCTGTTGCTATGGGGAACACTGATAAGGAGCCAGTTAGCAAATAAAATATTTGAGGAGGAATGTGAAAGCTGCTACTTGGTGGATTTGTAATAGGTAGTGATACTTGATTTGGCATTTGTCCTTACCTAGCTGAGCTGCTGCCACTGCAGCTTCAGCTACGTTCTTTGTAGTCAAAACATGCTCTTCCCACAGGACTTAGAGGCTTAGGCATGTAACTGTATCTGACCCTGGGGAATTTTTGCAATTCTCATGAGAGGAGGGATTGCTTTGAAAGAGCTTTTGCTGGCATGGAAGTACAAAGAGCACCATCCAGTGTCTAATCAGAGTAAATACACAAAAAGTCGATTCCATTGAGGCAAAAGCGTCTCTGCACGTCTCATAGTCAAGCTACACTTGGTGGGATGCATGATGATCTACATAAAAAAAGACTACAGTCAATTATAGAAGAAGATTCTAAGGGAAGGCTGGCAAAATTATCAGCCTTTCAGGAAGCCAGGTGACAACCTGGAAGAGCACATCTTTTAAAGAAGAGCTGTTTTCTGAGTTGGAGTTACTGATGACTGAGGGAGCAAAAGGCAAAAGCAGGAGGAAGTGCAGGTGTCAGTAGATGGAGCTGGTGAAGAAAAGGATGCATATTAAATCCTTAAAGGGAAGGACCTGCAGCAGAGAGAGAAAATAAGGCCAAATCCTTGTCCTGTAATCCTTCCCCTTTGCAGAGTGGAATCAGCACAAAGAGGCTAAGAAGTTACGCTGGTAGCTGAGAAAGTAAGGGAGCAGTGACTTCAGCTGCCACTGCCCAGTCTCAGCAGCCTTGTATTGTTTGACAAATGCAGATAGTCCTGGACTTCAAGAGGGAAAATTATTTGGAAAAAGGTCTTGTACAGAAGTGTGCAAGCAGTAGTCATAATTCTGAGTAAGTATGGTTATAGGTTTTGGTGGGCTAGAGATAAGGAACTAATAGGAGAACAAGGAGTCCATGGGGCTAAAAATGGGCACAGACAAAAATTAATATTATCTCCAAAGAAGTGACACCCTAATAGATGTCCAAGAAAAAACATGAAAATTTTCCATGGACCAGTAGTTGTGCAGCAGTCTGTGGAAACTCCAGGTAAACAAGAAAACAGGGATGTTTGGTATGTTATCAACAGGATATTTATTAACCAAAGATGCAGAGTGCTCCAGTTTAGCACAATGTGTGTAGTAACATAGCGCTAATATATCCTCCCTAAAGTCAGACTTTGGGCTGGCATAATTCAGAAATGTGGTAATCCAAGACAGCTCCTCTGTTGTTTTCAGCATTCCCAGGAACAACTTAGCATGTGTTCTTACTCTTTTTTGTATTGAACTTGTGGAGCAGAACCCACTTCTTTGATTAATATTAAGCAGAGTTTTGTTTGTACCCTGTGGCAGAAGTGCCCAGACAGAGCGGTTTGAATACTGAAAACATGAGAAGCATTTAATGTTCTGTGGAGCTCTGTTAAAGTTGTCTGAATAGAACATCTGGTATCAAATCTTTGGATTAAACAGTTTCTGCAAGTATTTGGACCTGCTCTGGGTCTGTGCTTTGTTCCAGCTTTACATTCCCTCTCTTCCTTCCTTGTTTCTAGAGCCAATAGATGATGGTTTATTGCCTGGTGCAACCCATTAAACTCCCTTTGTTGGGGCTTGGCAATTAGTTGAGCAGTAAGAGTATAAAAATCACTTTGGCATCTGTGGGATTGGAATGGCAACACTGACTTAAGATCTCCCTGAAAGGCTTTTTATCTGTCCTCAAGGTGATGGAGAAAGAGCAAAGAGTGGTCATCCAGAGACCTAGGGAAGGTATTGTCTGTTGTGTCTGCGGAGTGTAACCCTGCTGGAGAGTTTTTGTCTGTAAACTGTCTCTGCACCCCACAGGGACCTAATGTGGATACATCCATGCAAAACCTCCCTGCCAGGGGAAGGGAATGGTATCCCACTGCTCACCACTGACAGATCCCAATGCTAGTCCTGCTTTATGTTCAAGAAGAACTCCTGCAGAGTTGCAGCGTGAGAAGGGGAAGTGGGAACTGTTGTCATGTTGTATGACTGATGCCATACAATGGATAGAAGTGCCTATACTTAAGAGATCCACAACCCCAGTCTTCCAAAACACACATCACTGCTGGGCACAGTGAGGAAGGGCAGGCTCACGTGTTCTCCAGTAACTGAGACAGCAGAGGAGAAAGGTCTGATGCACATGGACCACCTAATATAGAGGTGTTTGAGATTAATTCATTTCATTTGAGGAAGTATTTCAGCTAAGAAGGGCCAAGCACACAGAGCTCCCATTGCCCTTCTTGGGACTGAGGACACTTGGCTCTAGTCCTTGGCAGGTTCTCAGATGAGTGGTGTTGCAAATCGCCTGAATTTACCTGTGCAGAGGCTCTGATTCCTGGAGGTGGGACCAAAGCCATGAAGAGGCATCAAATGGGAATTCCTAAGTTGCATTCAGAATATTGTGAAGCAACTGTTTTACATGCAGTAAGCAAGGAAAATGTCTCGCAATGTAACATCTTATGCTATTGAGGAAATGAGATATTTTGAGTTATATTCCTTTAAGATGTCTTGCAATATTTAAAGGACTGATTTGCCTCTCTTTTGTCTTGTTTTTAGGCTTGATACATCAAGCAAATTTCAGTGGAGTTATTCTTGCCTCACACCAATGGTAAGAGGAAAGAGAAGCATGTTTCATGTTATTTTGTGCCAGATGTTTCGTTGGTAGAAATCCATAGCTCCACAGGCACCAATTTCTTCAGGATCTGGAATGTCTGGCACAATTTCTTCCTCCATTCTGGACAGTCTGTGAAGGAAACTGCTTTGTTTTGCAATATTGAATATTCATGCTGGGAAGTTATAAGCAAAAGCAAAATAATGAGAGACAGGGTCTCTAATAAGCTTCCTGTCACATGAGGCTCTGGTTCTGTTGAAGCAGATGTGGTTGCTAACTTGTTTCCAAAATGTTTGTTGAGTGGTGATTAGATTCTGTCATACTGATGTTATCTCTCTCTGATCTCCTTCAATACAAGTAGTTCTGCAAACAGTGAAATCTTTTTTTCCTATGGATTTATATCTTGGATTGTGTTTCACCATGGATTCTGTGATGCTTGTTGGAGATTGAGTTCATTTTAGCCTGTTTCTTTAATGAGAGATGAATAATGTGTCTTCTTTACTTGGCTATTGACTTTCACAATTAACTATCTCAAGTATGTCAAATTTGAGTGGGAATTATGAACCAGTTCCAGAGTGATTTGGGGTCAACTCATGTAAACAGACATGAACACGACTCTCATTTGCTTACAAAAGCAACAGGTAAGTATCAATTGTAAAATATCTTGTCCTTGTGTATTACCTGCTTGATTCTGTTCTGGTTTGTGATAAATCCTAGAAGATGTGCTTTATTTGTAAAGCTGTATAAAATATGGGAATTGATTTGCTACATTGACTGCATATTAAAACCTCATGAATTTATACTTGCTATGGGCTACACAAGAGATTTCATTCTTCCTTTTTTGTCCTTGCTGGAGCATGGGAAAGAGGTGACATGCATTTTAACTTATATGTTTGCACAGGCAAGTGCAGAGAAAGAACAGATTGTTTTTCCTTTAGGATTACTCCTCATCAGTTCTGGTTTGGAAATGAAGAAAGGAAACCTAGAATTGAAAATGACCTTTAGGTTGCTGAGTACAGTCTTCTGCTTCTGCAGTGAGCCACATTCCCAATCTTTTTCATAGAGATTGTGCTATTCAGAAATACGCTCTTTCCTCCTTGTCTCTCCTGTCCTTCCACTTTCCTACTTTATTTGGGTGTTTGGTCCAGAATTTCCTTCTCTTGGTAGGAGGAAACCTTCTGATTTCCGTGGTCAGTTTATGTATGTTTGGTTTTATTCTAGGAACATCTCTGAGGGTGCATAGTTCTTTTCTACACCGTGTATCTAATCTGAGACTGTACATGTGATCTGCTGTGCCGAGGCCAGTAAAGCAGGCAGGAGTTAGTCTTCCCTTAACTTATTTCCCTCATACTTTCACTGTCTATAGCAAATTCTTCATGCATTTTTCATGATATGTCACATAAGCAAAGTTCTTTGGATCACAGATAATTTGAGGAACTGGTCAAGTGAGAAGGGTGGTGGGAAGGTTGGCAGCAGTCTCAACTGGTTATATGAAAGTTAAAGATACAGTGAAAAAATGTGAGGAAATCCTAGCCATTTTAGCTTGTTTGTACTAAGTGAGAGGCCTGTAGTCTTTCCCCCTTCCTCTATGTTAATTTTCAGGTGTTGGTAACATCCAGTCAGACTTCATGTGGTTTCACAGGGGTTTCATGGGGCCTGACCTGGGAAATTGCAAGCTTCCTTGAGCGTCATGTGCAGGGTCAGAGTTCTGTACCTTCACCAAAGCTAACTTTTCTTTCATACCTGTCTCAGTAAGAATACAAATCCATCTTGATTTTAACCATTTTACTTTTATAACACGTCTGAGTAACCTTATCATCATCTCTGTGATTAATAACCCTACACTAGCCCTTCAAACTCTCTACTTAGTTTTTACATTGAAAAGTAACATTTGCTTTATCTGGAGTAGGAAATGGTTATATGGCTATTACAAAATGTCAGCAGGATTTAAGAATAAAGCTTTAAAAGAATCACAACCAGTTCTTTCAAACCTCTTTGATACATTTTAAGTTGCACTTTAAGTTGCACCTATCCAATTTTCTGCATACCTGTTGAGAACAGTCCTGCAAGACAACTCTAGAAGTCTCTCTCACTGTCTTTTTTATTCTTCTGCAAGGTTAGTTTAGTTTGTTTAATGTAAAAGAACAATTCATTTTCAAATGAAAAGCATGAAGGTGGAGCAGTAGCTAAAGAGGTAGAAAAAGTAGATGAGACAAGAAGGTACAAAGTAGATCATCAATTTGATGTATTCAGCTTCACTTGTGCCAGGTAAGAGGTGGCGTCTGTTTACGGTTAAAGAGGAACAATCATGTGGAAACAGAGCAAGAGCTAGAGATCAGGACTCACACATCTTCAACTGCAAAGTAGCCAGATTTCATCATTGTGTTTGATAATGGCCCTTTAAACTGAGCTGGATCTCTGAAAGGTCCTAAGAGATGGCAATGGAAATTTTAAACCCAGATTTTAAGACTGTGGTTGTTCTTGCAGTGGAGCTTTTCCTATAGGAGACCATGTCAGCTGGAAACAGTGTCTGTGTTACGGTGACCCCCATGTTGGTGCTAACCAGCCATGCTTGGATGCTGGGTGCAGAGGCCTGCTTCAGACTCTTCAGATGCGAGTGATCTTTGAACAATGCTCATCCTGGTCTTCAAGAAAACATACCAGCAGCCAAAGATAACTGGAGTGGAATCTGGTTAATCCCATCATCTTCCACACTGATTCCCTTCCTCCTCTGAGCCTCACCCTGTCCCAGGGGTCTGCAAGGGTGTGTGTGGCAGGCAGCCATCACCCAGGAATCTCCCCTCTGCCTGGCAATTCAAGACTGGGAGGGATCTTTCCTGTTTTCTGGCCCCTTTCAGGACTGACAAAAGGAAGCCAGACGCAGCCTGGAACTTATGCCAAAGTTTTCCAAGTCTTTGTTAACTGGCAGGATGATGGAAATCAGCCAGTAGCGTCTGGGTGTAAAAGTAAAAGGAAATCAGATGGAGCCTCCAAGAGTCTAACAGGAACTGCAGATGGTTGGGAATGAATGTCCTAACTTTGGGGGGTTTTTAATATTAAATTTTAACAAATGATACAACAAAGAGCAATCCACAGCCACCCAGCAGATGCTCATATCACCAGAACAGAAGCACACACACATTCCTGCTCACCACACAAGTGCTGTTAATGATCTCTTTGCCATGTTATTTGATTTTTAGCCTGGCTATAAGAATATACTGTCTACCTATGTGTCAGCTTGTTTATCTCACCTGTCCCTTCTTAAGCCATTGACTGTTCTTAGCCACCTCTTGTAGAATGAAAAAAGTCTCAAAGTCATAAAATCCTAAAAAATTCATTACTGTAGGTAGCCAGGTCTGTATAGAGGATAAGGGAGGATACCCTTCTAAGAGGACAGAAAATCTACACTTGGGTAAATCCTTAAGTCTGTTGCAAACTGGGCTTCAAAAGCACTTAGCATAACATGTTTATCTAACACTACCAGCTTTTCCTGGGACTGGCAAATGAATTATTTAGTAATGGAAACTGCATGTTTATCTGTTTGGCTTCTGTGCGTTCATGTTATAGAAAACTGTAGGAGTGTCTGTAGGGACTGCAGCTTTGTGTCATAGACCCTGTGTCTTAACAGGAAGAAGAGAAGAGAGCACGGAGAGGCAAGTTTTGGCTTTTATTGCTAATACTGTGTAAAATAGCCTTTGTGGTCTGCAGACTCAGACCTGCGCAGGTCTGTGTGACCTAAGATTTATTACACCACTGCCATATTTATACATCTCTCTCCAGATCCTGGATATGAAAGAAATTAAAGGTCCAAAAGTTCGGCTTCATGTTAATGCATCCAGATATACCCAATATTTAACTTCTCTGGACAAAGGAACTTCATTGAAGGCTGGCTTGTCCTGTTACATTGTGCAGGTGTCAGCACTGTATGCTGCAAGGCTTCCTGCAACCTTAGTGATAAAAAAGAATAAAAGCCAAGTGTATGCTCAATGGGAACCAGATGGAGTTTTCATTAGATATGACTTCTAATGATCTGCTTTAAAAGTAAAGATACACCATTCCGAGCAGAAGAAGGACCTCCTTCAGCTTCGTTTCGGTCCCAGGCTTATTATCTTAGCTACAGATAAGCAAGATTGCAAGATCTTTGTATCATTAGGAATTCTAGTCAAACTCTCCTACACCATTATTAGAATTCCAAACACAGCAACCCAATTTTGGGGCCTTAACAATAACTTTCCCTAAGATGTATCTTCATTTAATGATTCAAAGTTATTGGGCCTGGCAGTTGTTTGCTCAGTTTCTGGAGTGTTACCATGTAACCTGGGTCAGAATAAAGATCCTGGAATATTCATTGCAGGGCAGAGCTTTTGCTTCTTCAAGGGCCTGGTCTTCACAGTGAGCTTTTGTGTGACTCTTGCCAAGTGGTGTTCCTGGCTGTGAGAAGTGACCCCAGCAGTCTAGAAGGCCTCAAGATCCTTCCTAAAAGGACAAACCCTGCAATCCATGCCTGTAGGTACTAAATCAACTTCTGACAAGTAAAGAACAATAAAATCCCAGGGTTTTAGGAGTAGATGGTTGTTGCCAAACCACAATAAATGCTTTTGTCTGGAACTCATGGAACAGTAACATAGCAATGGAGGGTGTACCCTTGTCTGTTATTCCCTCTGAGCAAATTCTCAGAGACATGTTACCAGGATTCAGATAGTTTTCATGGAACTAGTAGAGTAATAGGCTTTCATTTCTTTACAAAGGGAGGAAGAGACAATGGAACTCAGCAAAACTTATGGCAAGTTTTTGTTCCTGTCTGAGGGTTATGTAAGCAAAACCACTGCCCATCCTCAGACAGAACTCTCTAAAGTGAGCCTCACCTGAGAAAATCTGTGTTACCTCTTTTCTGTTATGAGCTGACAAAATTGCTTTACTTCTTCTGCCTATATAATTACAACCTATGTCTCCAGATGATCTCCAGCTGGAGAGCATGAATCACAATCCACATTCAAGGAAGTTTGGAGCTGATGTTCTGGTTCATTGTCACCTCTGCAAATACATACAAGTAATAACTTGTAGAAAATAATTTGTAGAAAACAGCTACATAACTAAAAAATACCTGCATGAATAAAAAAGCAGTAAGCCTCTTGTTTTCCTAAGACAAGGACTAGAGGGATCAAGTCCAGTGATACTCTATCACAGACTATTCATTAAGCACCGTTCTGAAAACAGGTTTTTCCCACTCTCTCTGTTAGAAACCTTCTTCAATTTCCAGACTAGAGTTACTAACGACTAGTTTGTTCACATATATTATTATGCCGAACGTGTCTTTAAGTTTCGATTGTACACAAATAGAATGTGAGCCTGGATATTTGGGTTCTTTTGGGTTTTGTCTCTTTCAGGGGAAAAAAAAAAAAAAAGATAAGATCACCTTGTATTCTAGATCAAATTATTTCCTCCTACAATTCAATAAGCAAAAGGAAGAGATGATAAGAGAGTGCTTTGTATTTACGTTTGTGTAATTTAGTCAGAATGCTCCAGCCTTTTAGCAACAGCATCCCTGCTCTACTGATTGCTCCTGTTACCTTACATCCAAGTAAATACAGTCACTTTTCTTCCTTTGTGACATATTTGCAGAAATCAGGCACGTGCCCTCTCTCCCTGTGTTCTACAGTGAAAAAACCAAACAGTTCTCATACAGTGGTTTCTTCTTCAGCCATTTGGATGGCCTTTTTATGATTCAGGGGAGCTTTCTGAGCATGGTGACCAAACCTACACCCCATTAGCACAAAGCCAGTTCCATCAGATTGTGATTACACTGAGGGGTAGGAGGTTTCCAGATACTAGTGCACAGTAGTAGAAGAGGACTGATTGATTTTCTGAGGATGAATCCTCAGCAAATTCTAAGCAGGTGCCTTTATGAAGGATCTAGTTGTGTAAGCCTCAGTCACTCAAGGGGAAATCTTGTCCTCGGTAAATAACATAAAATACACTCCTGAACTGACGATGGGCCTGTTGCCTACACATTAAATAACCCCCTGAATTGCTTGAAGTAGTAGCATTTGGTGTCCTTTATTCCCAGGTGCAGTAGTGTTTGCATATGCATGAAGAGCACTGTGAGTTACTGTTGGAGTGTTTCTAGCATCTCAGGAAAGGCAGCTTCTCAACAAGGTAAGTAGATCTTTTGTGGAATCTTTGCTGCCACCACTGAAGTATTCCACCAGAGAAGTTGTCTGGAGAAGTGGTAAGAGGAAATACAAGTGACCTCCAGAGCAAAATACTCCTGTTGAAAAGTTAAGTTGTTTAAGATCTGATTTTAAGAGGTCCTGGATACCTTCTAGAAGTTGTTTCCTAAAGTGTCTGCACACCAGGACCCTACATATTTTAAACTGAGCATGCAAAAACACAGCACGGATGGGCACTCTTAAATGTGGTGGCCTACGTGACTTCCTTGTAGCCACTTGGCAGTGAAATAATAGAAGTAGGAACACAGGATTTCTTATGTCTATTGTGTCCATTAGAACAATACTCCTGAGAGCAACTAAGACCAAAAGCCTGGCCTTCAAAATATATGACTTGAAAGGAAAGCTGCATTTTTTTGGTAAGGTCCAAATGTATTTCATTCAGCTTTGCTGCTACTCCCAAAGTTTGGTTGTAAACAAGTATGATTTTTACCCTGGAAGCCACACATCTGGATTGCAGTGCCTGTAACTGTTTTCATCATCACAAGTAGTTACTTGCTTTATAAGGTTCTGCGTGTGCAGAAAGCAGCTTGTAAGAGGTAACCTGAGCAAACTCTATTTTATAATTGAAGAGCTTAAATGTCTTAAATTTATGGCAGCAAGGTGGCCACAGCCATAACTTTCTCTGTATGACCCTGAAGTCTTTAAAGTCTGCATTTCTAGTCCTGCAGAGTTCTGATTCTGACTGCTCCCTCTCAAACGTCCATGCTGACTCTTTGTCTAGATAGGTCAACTGTCCAAAGCAATGCTGGACCATGTGCTTTCATGAGAGATGAATGTGAACGTGAGTTCACCTACAGCTGTAACCCTTTTTGTAGCTACACAGCAATAAAACTTGGAAATTAAATTCTGTACATCATAAATATAGTGATGTATCTGTCAGCATTATCAGTACTCAATGCCAAATGACAAAATAATGTTGCACCTGAATAACTTTGTTGTTTCCTCACTGCACAGTATGGACAAGGGACCACGGAAAAAGACAGACTTTTAACCTGTGCACATACAAAGCAGGGGTTTGGGGGTACATGGCTGCTGGCAGAATGAGAAGGGGACATGAGCTGTTCACTCTAAGGGGCTGAGGACACCTGGAGAACCTGTTTGTTTGGAGGACCTGACAGACTTCACTGGTTCCCTGCCTTCCCTTGAAAAGGTCATCCAAAAAGCCTTTCAAGTGTCCCAGTATGGTGGTAAGGTCCTCAGTGTGAATGAGTAGAATAGAACGCTTTTGCTGTTATCTTCTGCTCCTAAATTGTGGCTACTCCTGCTAAACCTGTGGCTTGACAACTGACTTCTGGGTAACTTGTGGCTGATTACCTCAGGTTCTCCTTTACACTTGTCTGGGCAACTTTTGCTCTCACGAGCAGAAATACAGACATGAAATACTAACCACATCGCTTCAAGCAAACAAATGGGACTGTGCACCCCTAGTCTGAGTAATGCCATGGCGTGGTGTTGGTTGAAGCTCTGCTGCCTTAAAGATAGCACAGGATGGGTGGGCTGTGAAAGCAGAGACAAAGATGTAATGCATATTCTCTGGCATTCTTGAATAACACCCTCTTCTAACTGGGTGATACTGTTGACCTGTTTCATAAATCATTAATAAGTGATACTTCTGAATAAATACTTTCTCTGTATCTTCTCCAACACTAAGGATTAATTTTGCATGGGTCTATGCATTTACTCTGTTCTTCAGCAGTGACAGAAAGTGATCTCTTGGCCAGATTTTATGAATTATGTTGAACATTTATTACATATTATGATCTTTCTGGATGATATAAAGGCAATTCCAGGGATCTGTCTTTGTTTCTGTCTAACTTTTTCTTCTCTAATGAATTGCAGTATATAGATACCTGTAATTTACATCCTGGTTTTGAGTTTAAAGTAAGATCATGGTTAATGTTTTCTATGAAGGAGGGTGGTGAATAGAAGAGTTCACTGACTTCTCAGCTCTGGAATCACCCAAACATGGGGTTACATTCCAAACAAAATAGTTGGTGGGTTTCACACCAGTTTTTACCAGTGCATATCCCAGTGTTGCTGTTGGGAAAACCTGGATTTATTAAGGCAGTATTTTTGAGAACTTGGCTCCAGCACCACACAGCTGGCAACAAGGAAAAAATAATCTAAGGCAGCATGTGAAAAACTTGCTGTATAGTAAGATTGTGAATTTTCCAATAACTGCCTCCAATAGACCACCCTATAACACTGGTTGCAAACATAGAAAGCCTGACTTTCTCTAGTCATATAAATCAAATGTAGATGTTGAAATGCCAACCTCCCACTATTTGCCTACAACCTTTTCTTTTCATCTCTTACTGCTTATGTTGCTTTTTTCTTTCCTGATGTCCTTTCTCTCATTGATGTTCTCTTTGAGTACCACCACCCAGAACCAAGAGGGGCTTTTAGCTTTAATAGCAGAACAGGAGCCAGCAGACGATGAAAAGAAGCTGGGGCAGCAAGCTGAGCACACCAAGTACCCAAGAAAAGCACAGTGCAGGCTATTTGTGTGTGCACACACTTCACGTGCTGTGCCAACCTGAGCAAACCAGTGTATGGTTGGAATAGGAATTCTCTAAAGGATAAACTTAAGCTCACTTTTGGTGTGTTACTTGTAGCCATTAGGTTTACAGCTTGGAACTGTTCTAAGATCTTTTAATCTTTCACTTTACATGCCTTTGTTTTAAGTAAATAGGACTTAATAATCAAAGAGAAAAATAGCTGGGGAAGTATGAAACACAACTGGGATAGAGAGGCTTTCGGACTCAGCAATGTGTGTGTTGAGCATGAACTTGTAGAAGTACTTCAAAGAGTATACAAAAATAACTGAAAAATCTACCTGAAAACAACGATAAAATAAACTTATTTTCAAGGAATCGTAGAACAGTATGGGTTGGAAGGGACCTTAAAGCTCATCCAGTTGAAACCCCCTGCCATGGGCAGGGATACCTTCCACTAGAGCAGGTTTCTCCAAGCCCCCTCCATCCTGGCCTTGAACACTGCCAGGAATGGGGCAGCCACAGCTTCTCTGGGCAATTTTAGCTAACACCAGCCAGGGCAGTGACACGTTTTGGTAAATATCTCTTGTTGGAGCTCATTAATGTACTACAAATTTATCCCTGTTTTCCTTACTGAAACTTAAGCATTTTTTAAATGTTTTTATTGCCTTGGTACCATGTTACAAGAAAAAATGTCTTCTACAGCAAAACATACCAAGAACAGGGATGAGTGCAAACCAAACACAGCAGAAAGTAAATTAGCTATGAAACCACTTACTTCAGTGCAACAGGGACAGCTTTTCCTTCTCTGAGAATGTAGAACTTTTTCTCTATTGGAGCTCCTGACATAGGTCAAAGCATTGCACTACACTGAAATTGCAATTCTTTTCCTCCCAGAGACACCTAAACATTGCCCCCAATCACACATTTTGTTGGAGCAGAAGAAAAACCTAGTCCTCAGAAAGACTGCAACCCACTCTGCCTTCCCAAGGCAATAACTATGTAATGTTCTCTCTGCAGATGCTGGACAGAAAGATAAGGAGAACTTGAAACATAAAACTGTGGATTCTATACCATGACTACTTCTCAGATCTCTATTCTAGTCAGTTTGTACTGACTTTCAAAAGCATGCCTTCTCCAGGAACACAGCTAACATGAGCACTTTACTCAGGTGCTTCAACAGAACTCCACCGATCTTCTGTCAGGTTTTCTTCTCTTAGCACCTCTACAAAAAGGGATTCTGAAGAGATAACCCATACATTTATCTTTTGGTCCACACTAACATATTAAACAACACCTTCCTGTACCTGTTGCCAGATGAAACCAAAGTGCAGATAGTTACCCAACCTCCTGGATGTGCAGCCATCTCTGGCACAACAGTTCATCTGATGTCAGCACTTGTGTATGGGTTGAAGTGTTTATAGGCTGGCAAATTCCCTTTGTGAGGACCTGTTCCCAGGCTAGTGTACCTTACAAAGACAAAATAATCCTTTTTCTTCCTTGTTCAGTATTTCTTTTAATGTTACGAGATAATTGACATTTCTTCCCTCTCTCTGCTCTCATTTATCAAGGTGATAATGCTTTTGAAGTATTTCATAAATTCCATCCGAACATCTTCAGGATCTTCTTCCAAGTTGGAGTGTATCAGTTTTAGCCTGTTCAGTGGGTAAGCTTTGAAGGTAAATAAAAAATAATTAGATATATTCCTTTTATAAAAGAAATACAGTCAAGGTCATGGGACAGCTCATGCTGAAGTCAAGTGGGCTTCAGCAGTATCCAATGTTTGATACCCCAGATAACACACAACACATGAAGAAGAAATGCATCATAGCTTTTTAGCACTATAAGCAAGTCCAACTTGTTGCTAGGTTAAATTCTTCAAACATTATTATTAAAGCTTCAAGTCCTGGGTTTGGTCTCACATGCAGTTAGGCAGAATCAAACAATTTAACATTGAACTGCAGTTTTACTACTGAAGTGTGTCCTGGTTTTAGGTAAACCATGACAAAGTGATAGGACATTCTTTGATTATATCAAAATAATGGAACAATATTGTTATATTAAATATGTATTAATTGAGTAATACTTGTAAGTATTTGTTTAATACTGGAATAGTATTTAACACTGGAACAGATTGCCCAGAGGAAGTATGTGTTCTCATTTGTATGAACAGCCACAAATACATTTGCAGTACATAAGGTACCTATTACTAGTTTTAAGAGGAAGATCATTAGCCTTTTATTTCAGAGGGCTCCTGTTCTTTTGATGGATAAAATGCAGGCTCAAGTGGCCCCAGGAGTGTCAGTTAATAAAAGATAAAATTTAACATCAAAACCAAAATAATAGTGATGGCACAGTATGGCAGGAGTTCCAATTCCTGGGTCAGCTGCATACTCACTGTGTGACCTTAAAGCAGTCACTCAACTTTTCTTGTCTTTACTTTCCCTTTTGTGAAATAGGCTTATTGCTCACCTTCTAGATGACCTTTGAAATTCCTTATTTCTGGTTTTGCAAAACAGTCCAGCAGATGTAAATGAAAAGGGTATGGACAATTGTAAAGATAGATCAATGAAAAACAGAGTTACAGGTTGAGTTTTCCTCTTCTTACCCAAGGACAGATCTTCTGTGTCACCCCCACTGCCTGGCTTGTGATGTGCAACTAGGAGACACTGACTGTCAAGCAGTGACTGCTGCTGCACGAAACAGGAGTACCACATTTCAATTTCTTTCAGGTGACTGGGCAGCTCAGGGTTGAAGATTATTATTACCCCATGAGAGTCCTTCATCAGAGCTGGCCAGCATGTTTCAAACCTTGAAAAACAAGAGAATGATAACAGAAACACGCACTCAATCTTCCTCAAGTTTTATTCTTCCCTCTTCAAGAGCACATTTCAGTACTTTATTGTAACATGAGTGATCGATCATATTCCAAATGTTTTAATTTACCTATTATAGTTGTCGGTCCTGTGATTTACTGACAGTGCACTATTTGGTCAAATGCTTATTTAAACTTTTTTCCCTAAAAGTGGATCTGCCCAGTTCTCAATTGTATCTTTTGGAAATGAAAGCCTACATCACAGGTACATTGTTTGAAGTCCACTCACATAACTTCAAGGAGATAAAGACAGTTACAGAGTGGGCCTCTGTCTCCTGTACCTATTAACTTCATTCTAGGAGCTACGGACTTTATGTTGTACTTGGTCCTTATCCAAAACCAAGTCAATTGGGCAGAGGGCACCTAGTATCAGGTGCTTTATAACAGGAAGCTGTATAAAATATAATCAGGTAAAGAGTTGGGAATATTCCTCATCTCAAAAAGATCATCTGCTTTAGGCCTTAAGTATGAATATTTTGTGTAAACAGAACTATTAAAAGTACCCTAGAGGCAGTAACAGCAATGCTGGCTTACTTTTGATCACCACTGCAATCCCACAACTCAAACCGACACCCAGCTCCCTTGGTGTTAGTGTTCAAGTTTGGCATCTCGTACTCCAGGATCCTGTGAAATGGGTGGATATACAACATCACCAACACCACACAGCACCACAGCCAGAGAGCAGGACTTTCCGAGGGGCTGGCTCAGTCAGCGTGCTCTGGGTTTCGCTCACCTCAGAGCCTGCGTCGGGCTGTAGCTGCCGATCCCTTCTATGTTCTCCGAAATGAAGTTTGCCAACACCGACTTTCCAGACTGGCAGAAAGTGAAGATCCCGTGGGAAGTTAACGTGCCAAAACCACACCAAAGAGCAGCGCACAGTGTTTTACCCAAGCCCCCTGATCTCTCTCCATCCTCGGCCCCCAGTGCATTCAGCCCTACCCCCAGCCATCCTCCCGCCTCCAGGGACCCCTCAGTCCCTGTGGCCACCTCAGCGGCCCCCGCCTAGGAACAGCGACCCTCAGGGGTCCGGTCGAGGGGCCGGTTGAAGGCGCTCACCTCGCGGGGCCCCACCAGCAGCACCTTGGCCTTCAGCATGGCGGCAGCGGCGGCGGCCCCTCCGACCCTCTCGTTGCCTTAGCAACGCGGCCGCGGGAGGCGGGAAGGCCACAGTGGGGGACGGCGCGTTGCGATTGGCTTTGTCGCAATCACGTGCCCGGGGAGGCGGTGCGCGCGCGGCCGCTCTGAGGTGGCATCCGGCTGGGTGCGTACCCGGGGCGCTCCGCTCGCCCGATCCCATGGGATCCGCCCTCGCTGCCGCCGCTTGTCCCCTCACAGATGGTAGCGGGAGATGGATGCGGCCTCTCAGGTACCCCGGCGGTGGCTTTGCCCCCGGGCCCCTCCTGACGGAGCTGGCGGTGTGGCAGCGGCGCGCCGGGGCCCTGTGGGCTCCCGCAGGCTGCCCGCTGGCTGCCCGCGGTGAGGTGTGAAGCGCTGAGCCCTGACCAGTGTGTCCTGAGGGGAAGCCCTCAGGTTTTGTGTCCACCGGGCGGGACTGAGAGCAGGTCCGCTCTGTTGCCTTCGGCCTTTCTGCCCTCTGGAAAGCACGAGTTGCGTCCACAGGTACTAAGCAACACTTAAATACTGCACAGTGTTCATGGTGTCACTCGCAGCTTGAGCAGCGCTGTGCTTGCCTGAAGTGTCATTGCGATTTTAACTGCAGATTCCCCTTGAATGGACGACGAAGCAAGCTCTTGAAGTTTCTTATTAAGGCTTGTTAGGGGAAGCAAAAGGCTTTTTAAAATCACAACTTCTAAGAAAAAAAAAACCAACCCATCTGGCAGACAGATGTGCTGCTTCAGAGCTGTTTAGTGCCCAGGTACAATAGCAGTTTTAGGCAAGCTTTCAAATAGAGCCTCTAAGGCGCTACCATAATGTAAATATTTATTACTAGGACTACTAATAAATGTGAACCAGAATTGCTCTGCTCTCGCTGAGGGGGTAAAAAGTGTTTTTATGACACTATAGACGTACTTACTGTACCACTCCTTATGCAGAGGGTAGTTTAAACTGCAGGAAAACCCTTTGTTTTCAGGTTGGTGGGACAAAGGCAATGAAAATACAAGAGCTGCACCTAGATTCTGCTTTAGCAGACTGGATGTGTATTGTCTGTGAAGATCTGCATGTGATTCAGGACAAAATCCACACAGAACAGGGGCAACTCATAGTTAATCCTTCCCGCAGCTATGTTTTCTATATTTCAGACCTAACTTCCAAGGAAAAAACACAAAAGGTGACCCAGAGAGAAGAAATTAGAATATCCTCTCTTACTTGCTGGCAAATGTTATTAGGTGCCACTAGCACATGAAGAGAAATGTGTTATAAAGGGTCCTATTGTGGGCAGCAGTACAGAAAGAGGGGGGAAAAAAAGAGTAAGAGGTAACTGAAACTGGGTAAAACTGGCTGTTTGTGCAGCTGCCCAAAAAGCAATTAGGATTAATTTTTAGATGAGGTGTCAGGGGGTTTGTCTGTTTATGTTAGCCACTGAAGAGTAAGGAGAGCACAGCTGAATTAAGGCTGCAATTTTTGGATTTATCCATGTGATTTAGGGTTCGAAGTCACTTTAGAAAGTGGGAATTAAGCTCCCAAGCCACTTAGGGTGACATTTTCAAAGGCATCTAAGTCAAGTACATTTGATGTTATCAGCATCTGCCTTAGGCATATGGGTGAAATTAGATTAGTTGCTGATGTATTGTTTGCTGACAGTACACATGTACAAATCAGTAAGGCCATTTTGTTTCACTTATTTAAACCTCTGTTAGACTGCAGCAGAGAGAAAACTCCAGCAGTAAGTGAACTACTTCCAGACAATACTGGTAATGGTCTGTAAGTCTTGCATTTATTAGATGGCTGTTTTTCCACCATAATATGTTGGTAGCAAGCGCAAATGATCATCTCCAGATGATTCTCCATGGATAGATCCTCCTTCTTCCTTAAAAAGCCAAAAGCAATTGCAGGCTATCAGTAATACTTCAATAAAACTTTTTCACTCTAGAAAGGTCTGTGAGAACTCAACCTGTGAGACACATTGGTTGCTGTACCAAGGCAGGTGATTGTTGTTGCCTGAATTACAGATAAGAGACTCTGCCTCCAAGTTAGAGGCCCACAGGTTTTACTGGAAGCAGCAGCACAACGTAGTGCCAGTCACCTTTCAGATAATACTTTAGCACTTGCAAATCATTCAGTCTTTGGGAGAACAGCAGTTTAAGTTTTCATTATATTTCTTTTAATGTGGCATATAAATTTTTTCCTATGAAAACAACACAAAAGAATCTTTCATAGGCTTTTGTGGCTCAGCAGTGGTACTTTATATATTGTGGCAATGTTTCCAAACTTGGGAAAGCATACCCTAGAGCACTCAACTTGTGTGTGAAAATAATGCCTTGGTTAGAAGTAGCACCACATGGTAAAGCCTAACCATGAGAGTGACTGCTCTGCCTGCTTGTTGTGCTTTGCATGTCATTTATTGTGTGTGTGCAGAAACAGCTTTCTAGTGGGCACAGGCAGAAACCTGACTGGCATCCTCTGTTTATTTTTACTGGTTCATTTGGGGGCAAGGCATAGAATACAAGAATTGAAAGGAAGAAATGCCTCTTTCTGTGCACTGAATCCTGTTACTAAACATTAATAAACTGAAAGCTTGTTGCTTCAGAAGCTCAGGGAAGGGATATGTCTCTGAGGTTCAAAGCCTAATTGATCAAGTAAATGATGAAGATTTACATGAAATGTAGCTGTCCTCTGGAGAAAATTTTGGTGAAGCTATGAAAAAAGACCAAACAGAAATAGGACGTTACAGTGCATTGACATGGGTGCAGTGCCACTCTTTAGCATGAGTTTCCCTTAAAAGTGGCTATTAGGGAGGGGTAAACATTCAGTTCAGTCTTCCTCTCTCAGAAAACCTATGCTGGAATCAATAGGAAAAGCTCACACAAAACCTTGTGCTTGGTTCATGCCAGCAGATTGTCAAGGACTACAGCTCTTCGATTTATCTGTGGTCTCCAAGTCCTTCCCAGAGGAGATGGGGATCTTTATTTCCATGGTATAGAAACACAAGCAGAGAAAGGTGAAATGTCTTGTCTCAGGAAGCCACCTGGCAGACAGCATATCTAAGATGAATTAAAATGCTTCTAAGTGTCATTGCAGGCTGTGGGCAGTCACAGAGGAAGCAGACAACTCAGCAGCCAATGTGTTTTCCTGACCAGCGGACATGAACTCAGTGACACCTTAAGGGGCTCAATTCCCCCTCCATCAAAGTCAGAGGAAGTTCCCAGGGGATGAATTTGACTTGCTCCATTTATGCAATGATGTATAAACAAAACACAAGGAGCAGCAGTCTGTCTCCACGACCCCCACCCACAAGAGAACATAGCAAAGTGCTCTGATTTTTGATCACACTACAGGAACCCAAAAGTAGGATTTAGTTTCTACGATTTAAATCTTAAGATACATCTGCAGATGATGTCTCTATAGATGTTTTGCTTATTCAGAAGTGGTTGCTCTGATTACATTCTGTGGAGCAACAGTAACACCTAGTGGCTAAACGTGCCAGTCCATTGCCTTCTTTCTTCAGCAAACATGAGTTGGAAGGGACATGGTGTGATTGACAGTTCTGACTTGTAAGGTCAACACTTACATCTCTAGGGATTTGCCATTTTTCTTTCAACCCCCACCACGTTCTGTTTTCTATTAAAAGTGGTAGATGAAATATGAGGCTCTTCCTCCCACCTCACAACCCCCTTCCCTTTTCTGGCTCATGGAGGAGGTTGTTCCAGTCCATCTTGATCTGTAGGTGGGTGGGCTGTGAGTGGCCAAGCCTACTGCTTTCAGCCTGGAGCACTCAGATTTCTGTCAGGAATCCAAGCTTTTTTCTTGTGTTTTTTTTTTTGTTTGTTTGTTTTTTTTCCTTTTGTTTCTGAAAAGGATCAAACAGATCATCTGATGGAGGTTGGTGACCTCAGTGCATTTGATAATGTGGTGTTAACTTGCCTGTGTTAAGGCAGACCAATCTGATCTGTTCCAAGAAGTACCATTTCTTAAGATGTGGTATGTGGGATTGTTTGCCATGATCTGCTGGGACTGTTGATTTATCAGAGAGGTACCCCCTAGAAAAAATAGCATTTGAGAGGAAAGAACCCACAGATGTTTATTGTGTTAGCAGGAGAGCCCTTCAGAGGGTCTTCTTTCCCCCTCACGGGGAAAAGTTTCAATTTTTCCATGGAAAAAGACATTAAGCAAAAGTATTTCTGCTAAAGCCAAGACTATTTGCATTTGTAAATAGAGCCTCAGCTCTTTGTGGGAATTATAGCACTGAGACATTATGGTCTTGCCATACTCCTGCTGTCTAATTTTAGGCTTCTGGTTTAGGTATTTGAATTACCCCCTGGAAGCATCTATTTAGGAGAACCTTCACTGCCTGTTAACAGAGCCTGGACTCTTAATTTATCCTGTGGATGCGTGGTCTTTTATATATGACATAAACTTGTACCACCACCTACTCAAAGGAGTAGTATTGCCTCCATTCATGTCCTCAGCTCTCCATCTAGCTTCCTACCAATGACCTGTTTAGATGGAACGCATTAAACTGAAATTAGTTTTCTGAGCCTGTTCACTGCAAAACTGCACAAAAACCTCGTGTGGCAGAAAGAAGGTGATGAGGACCAGTGAGGACATGGCTAAGTGGGTCAAGGATGGGAACACGTCTTTTGGCTGCTGTGCAGGTGTACATTGAATTAAGGCATGTAGGTAGTTAAATCATTAGTCAGACCTCTTAAATATGATATTCTCAATACCTGTTTGTGAGAGCAGACAAAGAGACATGAGAAATACTGTGCTGGGATGTGCTGGGCACCCTTTATATTTGGAAAAGAGCATGGCAGCCTTGTTGGGCTGGGTGAAAAACCTTTCTTTACATTCGGTAAAATGGTTTCATAGGTGGTAGACTAGAGGGTGCTGAAATGAGACAATCAAAGGATAATTGTTATTTCTGAGTCACAGGGCTCATGGAACCTTTTGCATTAGAGCCGTATGCTCTTTGTTTTGAATATAGGATTTCAAAGTAAGTTTTGGTTCTCACTGGCAGCTGTGGTGCCTGCCGCCCCTCTTGGGCTGCGAGGAGCCTGCATTTATTAACACTCTCTGATCTATTTATTCACTCAAGGCCAGACCCTCAATGACTTCATAGGAGGCAGGCAAAAAAGCATGTACTGTCTTTAGAGGGACTGCCATGTGGTCCTATAGGAGAGGAGATCCTGCTGACAGGAAGATTTTGTTTTCTCTCATTTTCATCCTCTGATTTGACTTACGTATTACTTTGGAGTTTATGGCCAAACCCAGGAGTTCCTCTAACCCTGTGGTCCTTCCAGGCATTATGTTTCTGCTCACATCCTGCACCAAATCAGCTGTCTTTTCAGATGTCTCACATTCATTTTCATTTAAGGCTCAATTACGTCTTGGCAGGATGCCATTAGAGACAACAGATTTATACCATAAATTAGTATAGAACATAATTGGTATGTTTTGAGGTGTCTGGAACAAGATCTTAAATCCTTGCTCCTTTGCTTAGGCACCTGGATACAGTAATGAACGTTTATGCCTTCAACTTAAAAATCTATAGTCTTGATAATTTTGACTCTATTCCCTTTGAAACCTGGGAAAAGTAGTACATAGCTTCCAATGCTTGACTTGCCTCCTTAATATCTTATGGCTACAAATATGTGTTGACAGTAAGAAAAAAGGAGCTGAAATAATTCTTGCTTTCCAGGCTGAATCTGCAGGACAGGATGTCAGAGAATGTAGCCATTTTTAAAATCAACACCCTTAAACAAAACTTCTGGAGACATTACATCTTATCCATCATAACACAGTGTTAGTTCAGTAACAGTTCAGAGAAGCTCAACATGAAATGGATGTGTAATATAAAAGAGAACCACTTTCACCTAAATAAATTGGACTTTAGTTGACACTTTGCACCAGCTTCTGCCCTTGCTTTTGTCTGACAATGATTCTCCATTTAAAAAATGTTCTATCCACAGCTGGTGTCTCTTGACTCCTAGAAACAAAGGAAAACTGACCACAACCCAGGCTGGCACTTAGGCAAGTACTTTGTTGAACACATCTCTCTACAACTACCTGAAAGGAGGATGTAGTGAGGAGGAGGCTGGTCTCTTCTTCCAAGTAACAAGTGATAGGACAAGAGGAAATGTCCACAAACTGTGCCAGGGGAGGTTTAGGAACAATTCTTTCCCCAGAGGGTGGTCAGACATTGGAACAGGCTGCCCAGGGCAGTGCTAGAGTCACCGTCCCTGGAAGTGTTCACACCCTGTGTGTGACAAGGCTTTCAGTGCCATGGGTTAGTGGTGGCCTTTGTGGTGCTGGGGAGTGGTTGGACTTCATGATCTTAAAGGTCTTTTCCAATCTAGTTGTTTCTATGATTCTGTATGTGAGATTGGCACTTTGACTGGATGTGACCTGCAACTGCAGACTTGTTGTGAGTGAAGATCCTTGTGTTTCTGCAGGCAGGGCTAGCTGTAGAAGCAGTGTGCTGTCCTATCTACTTTAAACACCACGAGGAATGTCTTGGAAATCTAAAAAGCAGAGTAGACTGAGTACTCTAAAAGAGTTCATATTTAGTATAGATTGTTGATCATGTAGTATTAAGTGGGTCGTTATTTTATTGTTCTTTAATAATGTAGAAACTTAAATCTTCTACTTTTGGCTTGGTTGGTAATGTTGTCTTGAGCTGGGTTATAAAAATACTGTGCTTCACCTAAGCACAGACTGTTACAGTTTTCATTTCATTAGCAAGCTCCAGATTGAGATGGATTAATGCAACCATTCCTTCTTTCTTTTGCCATGGAAGTTTTGAAGTATAATCTGTCACTTGTGAGAACATAAACAATTGGACTGGAATCATTCCAAACTCTTTACTGAAAGTGTTCAAAGATTTAATGGAGTCCTCAGTCATAAAATCTTTAATTTGAACTAGACCTTTATATTCTCCATTCTTAAATTCCCTATTTTTACATCCAGGGGATTTCCTGTTATCCAAGTATGTACGGAGGCCCTTTATTTCCCTCTGTGTGTGTGTTTTTTAATTCAAATCAAATGTAAATGTCAGTGGTTGATTGTGCTTAACCTCCTTAGAATCATATTTCTTATTTAATTGCATTACATTTTAAGGTTTAAGGCTATCTATTTACTGCTGTTAATAGCACACCATATTTTAATGAAGCTGTTATCTTCTGCAAATATATACAGAACAATGGAGATGGATTATATAGGGGCTTTCAAAGAAACTGTATCTCAAAGCCATTTAAAATGAATAAACACAGTAGAGTTTCAGTTAATGCAGTTCTTTACCTAACCCAGCTTCGAAACTAAGGAAATGAATGCATTGGGTTATCAGGAGTGTTTGCTGTCCTCTTCCCAGCCAGAGACTGCACCTCAGGAGGTCACTAACCCAAACTGCAGTGTGCCAGGGCATATGGTTGTTCTCACAGATGCTCCAGAATTGCAGCACTGCCTTTTCCAAAGTCCACTCACCTCCTCTGTAAGTTGGCCAGACTCCCCATCTGCCTGACCTGCAGCTCTGGAAATCTATTGTCAGTCAATTCAGGGAAGGCTCAGAACACGGAAAAGAATTATCTCATTTTCTTGAAACAGCTGAAAAAAAGGCAAGTATCACTTAAAGATCATCACAGAAAATCTGGGACAGATCTACTGTGCTCCAGTGGAAAGGCAGCAGCTTACCACCTGCTTTCAATGCAGAATGGAGCATTACCCTGCAGCTGGGGCACTGTACTGAGCCACTGTACTGGGCTTTCCACAACAACCTCCGAGTGAAATACTCAAGATGTGAACTGAGCCAAAAAATGTTTTCCTGTGAGCCACTTCTTTCAAGGCACACAGCGAGGCCAATAGTCTTGTCCTACCATTCCATAAAATACCAAAAATCTCCTTAGTCTGGTCAAGAGCTTTTCCTTCTTTTTTTGGGGCAACAGTCAGTTTAAACATTTCATGCTATCTTGCAGACTTTCTTGTTTGTTTTCTGCCAAGAAAGAACAACTTACCTCTCTCTTTAGATTATGTCTGATCTTGCTGCTTTAATTTTTTCTTCTTTCATTATTTTTACTGTTTATACCATATTATTTTTATTCCATTTCTATTCTCCTTACAATAACTATGATATATATGTATAAAAAAGCACTAAACCCTCTGTTGTAAAGGGAGGCACTGAGAGATTTCCTGGTGGCTCTGGTAATTCAGGGGGTTCAACCAGATCTTTCCGGGTGTAGACTGACAGTTCATGTATCCTTCCTGCCTGTGACCCAGTGGCGTGAGGGGTTGTGAGCCCCTGTAATCTCAGAGGATTATTTAGGGGTTGGGTTTGCATCTGTAGAGATGCTGATCTCCCTTAAGCAGAACAGAAAATGGGGGAAAATGAAGAGCATGTCTTGTGGTGAAGGAGAGATCTGTGTTCTATGCAAGGAGGTGGATATTTGCAAAGTACAATTTCGTAGTTCCAGTTTGGGTCATCAGAAGGAGAAGCAAGGAGGGAAACCTGCATGCAACCAGTTCAATAAGGTGCTCAGACTAGACTTGCCTGACAAAACCTCCCAGAGGCCATGGAAGAGGGATAGATTTTGGATACCAGGCCATTTGGATACCATACCTAATGGTAGGGTATCTATTGGTGACAACAGAGTATACTGTGAACACCTAAACTAGCATTAGTGTAGGTGTGCATAGCCAAGAAGTACTTGGATCCAGTTACTTTGCAGTGACTTTAGCCTTTAATGCCTGCAATGATTCTTTCATACTTAGCACCTTAGCTGCCTTCCTATTGCTTCCACGGAGGAATCTTGAAGATTCAAGAGAGATTAGATAGAAAGCCAGCTAAAGGGCTAGACAGTGCCACTGAACAGTGCTGCGGTTTACTTAAGTGATTGCTCCCCTTAGAATGAACTGAGTAAAATGTTAAGAAAGGAGAACTGATAAATCTGGAGAATATTTTCTTTAAATAATTCCCTGAGTTCTCGGCCTAACACACAGCTGTAGAAAAAAGACCCCAGCAACTGAGCAGGATGTTAGGTTGCATTATGGTAAGAGCAGAGCATATATCAAAAGGTGTTACTGTTATTATATGGAACATTGGTGAGTTCTTGTTCAGAGTGCTCTTTTCAGTACTCTCACTCTACCTAAGAAGGATATGATTAAGGGGATAAAGCAGAGAACATAAGAATAATACTGCACCTTTCAGCACTGAGTTATAAAGCAAGACTTAAGAGCTTTGGTTATTATCTTGTTTAAAAAGAGATCTTGCTGAGATTTTAAATGATTTTAAAGAAATGAAGGGGGTTATTCACGTAGAAACAGACAAAGTCTGTAAAAACAAGGAGACTTAATTTGAAAAATAGGATCTTGGGCAAAGAATGAAGAATGTGAAGGGAGAGGCTCACGTGAATGCTTCAAGAAATATGTAATGTCAGTTATCGGTGAGCTCCTGTGCATCTAGATGCAAGGTGCTTTAGAGCAGAATAAGGTGTATATAGAACTGTAAGGAAAATATGGGTATGACAGTTGGGCTGTAGCTGCCTCTTTACCAGTTACACAGAGAGATAGCGAAAGCCATATTGGAGCAGGCTCTGGGAAACACCTGCAGTAAAGAGGAAACAGAAGGTCCTGCCGCCCGTGTGGTAGGGTCCAACACAGGCAGACTTGGTGCAGGAAGGCACTGGCAAGGAGTTTGCAGTGTGAAGACAGATGGCTGGCAGGTAAGGTGTTTGTGGAACAAAGCAGAGGAGAGAAGAGGGAGAAAGCATACTGCTGTTATTAAGCCACCTTAACTGCAGGCACCTAAGGTGAAAATAGTGGAGGCAGTTTCAGATATCAACTGGGCAGGATCATGCTGTGGAGGTGGTGGGCCCTGTACAATGGCTACAGTGCAGCAATTTACAGCTTGCAGCCCACAAACTTCCGAAGGTCCAAAGCAAACTCCTAGGGGCCTGTGAAAGCCAGCTGAGAAAAGCAGACTCTTGTGGTTAGGCCTCATTGTCATGGCCCACAGGGTGAGTTCCTAGGAGTCTGGGAAAAAAACAATCGATAAAAGCTGGAAAAGTAAGAATGGAACATTTGGATTTGCTGCGTGGAAGAAAGGGGTCTCCACATCTCCCCCAGTTCTTCTGTTCCTTATCTCCACAGGGCAGGTGGCACAGCCTCCAGGGGGATCAGGAGCTGGGAAGAGGGTGCTTATTTCCATAAGTCCTTTCTTACCTGTTTTGTGTGCCTTTACTTCGTATATTTTGTCAGAAAGGGGGTGGGCCCACTCCCATCTATGTGACTTGCGCAGTACAGAAAGGGAACTCAGACTTCCATCATGTTGGGTTGCTCATCAGGCAACCTGGGTCCATGAGGAATTGAAAGGAGGAGGACTTCAGGGCTGGAGCTTAAAACTGAAGAATTCTTTGGTCATGGAAACCCTTGCTTCTCTGAGATTCAGAGAGACTCTCTGATTAAGGATGGATTTTCAAATCATCTAAGAATTTGGATCCCACTGAATCTGGCTATCCTATAGTCTGTGACTCCACTGAAAATTGGAGCCTGGGATCTGGTCACTCCTTCCACACTGTTATACAGTACTGTGTTTCCTTGTAGAAGTTCAAGATCGACTGTGGTCTGGAGAATTTGTAAGTTCAGTGTTTATGTCCTGCACAGCATCAAGTAAGCAGGCAGCCCTTGGTGACTGATTGAGCAGGAGCATAGTTCAAGGATACAGACATGGAGACAGACTTCCCAATGTTTTCTTGAGTGACCTCAGTGATGGAAGAGGGAGCTTGCCTATGAAATCTGTAGATGAGGTAAAGCTGGAACTGAATGTAAGAACACTGGAAGGCAGGATTAAAATTTCAAGTGGTCTTGACAAATTTGTGATAGGATCTGAATAAAATAAGATGCAACTCATTAAGGAGCACTGCAGGGCACTGTACTTTGGCAGGAATAATTTTCACTAGCAAATGCAGGATGGGGGAAAGTCAGGCTAGCTGTTCTGCAGGAAAGGTAGAGAATCCCAAACTAAACATGGATTAACAATGACGTACAGATGTCAAAAAGGCAACTCCTCAGCAGGGCAGAGAAGTATTGCACAGAAGTATAGGTCATGGATACCATACTATGAGATAGACATAGAACAGCTGGGAAGTCCAGAGGAGAATACCAAAAAGTATCAGAAAGTCTGAAGGAATTGGGATTGGTTTGGCTCTAGAAGGCAAGGAGAGGTGTTAAAACATTTTTAGAAGTACTCTGAAGAACTTAAAGCCTGTTCAAAAGGAGAAAGAATAGTTTTCTACATCCATAATGGATAAAGTAAGACATTAAGAGCTTAAATTGCAACTAAACAGCCTGAGGTTGGATGTTAAGAAAAACTACCAGTACAGAGCACAAAGCATTGGAATATGTTTTCAAATGAGCATGGGGAGTTTCTGTCTTGAGGTCTTTCAGTACAAGGCAGAAAGATTTGTGCCAATAGTAATCTGTGTATAATAGATCCTGCCTTCTAGCATCACCAAGAGGAAATAAGTAACTCTTGCTACTTCCTGGCTACCTCTGAATGTGTTTCTACTCTGGCAGTTTTAAGTGGAATAAACCTGGTGCTGTTTTTGCCTTGGCTTTATCACACCTTTGTGAATCCCTCTTTTATTGCATTGGTGAGGCTGATGGATCAGGGCGTGTTCACAGACTCCCTGCACTTGCGCAGATCCATGCTTCAGTGTGTGTCCAGCCGGGAGAATTGCTGCCTGATGTCAAAGGTGACATAAATTATTTTTCTCAGAACACAGTAACGCTCAGAATACATAGAATTCCACCTTGAGTCATCACATTTTCCATCTGCTGAATTATATTTCAATCTGAGTTCCTTTATCCAGAATATTACTTTATAGTACCCACACAAGTGCTTCACTCAGGGAAAGTTCTCATCAATGGATTTTGCCCAAGTTCTGACTTCTGTATCAATTCTTATGCTTCACACAGTATCACTGTCTATCATATTTACTGTCTGCTGAACTGCTTGTGTAAGTGTAGTGGCTTTTCAGTTATATCCCATTTTGAGTTCAGCTGTGATTGATTCATTCCAGGTCAAATTCAAGACATTTTCACACATTAGCTACCTCCTGCCTTAAAAGAAAAATTACCACAGTTTGGATAAGGTTTGGTTTGACTCCCCAGTAATAGATATGTTACAATAACCTTAGAAATCTTATAATTTAATTTATAATAGAGGTCTTGAACTCTTCCTGTTACTAACATCTTATCCATCTCTGCTAATTTTCCAAGGTTCCTTGACTGCTTTGTTATATCACAGGGAAATAACGTGGGCGTCTTAGGAAGCTGCAAGGGGTTTATCCAAATTAGTTTGGGGTTTAGATGGTCTTATCAGTGACTTCATTCTAACTTCAAAAGGACACTTCATAATTCTAAAGCTCCACATGGTCTTATCAACTAGAACAAAGCTGCTTTTCCTTTGGTCTCCTCTTAGTTATCCACATGAAAAGTGCACTCAAAATCCAAGGGGTGGCCATTTCAAAATCTGTTTGCCATTATTCTAACAATATTGTGGCTCTTTTTTTTTTTCAACTAAGTACTGACTTCTATAGAATTGCAAGTTGTGCTGGACCATTGAGATGCTATTGCAGCTCTGGAGCTGGGCTCTGCTTGCAGCTCTGATTGTGCTTTTCTACCTTTCTGAGCCACCTTTCAAACTGAAAACATTGTAGAAAACAAATACCTCTTTTGCTGTATCATTCCAGTTTTTTCCTTTGCAACTGAACAGAAATCAGACTAAGCTTTGAATGTTCCTTTTATTGTCTGTATTTCCCCCCACTTCATTTATTGGCTGGCTTGCATGTGGTGTATATGTTTAAAGAAATAATAGATGATTTCACAGATATGTGATGTCTCAGGTATGCCCAGTGGACTAGGAAGCTGAAAACCACTCCAGACCATGTGAAACCCCATGTGCCTACACATGTCCAATAAATAATGTTCTGACATGACACTAAGGCTGTCACTCGCATGGAAGCTGAGCAGTGTGGGTCCCTCCAAGGACCACATTTTTGTGATGGCAAAGTCAATAGTTGTTGCTAAACGGAAAACCTGACCCTTGCCTCTACTATTTCTCCTTGTGGTTCCGTGCATCATGGCTTTCTAGTGTGTGTCCTGCCTCTTCCATCTTGAACTGCACTGGTAAAATACATGCAGATCATTTAGCCCTGGTTGCCTGGGCAAACCTTCTATGACCATGCTTATGCACAGGCATAAAAAGTGTAGCTTTACATTGTGAAATATATTCTGTCTGGTTTAGAAGAATAGGACTGTTCAGATTTTAAGGGTTCTCTTCTCCAAGCTGGTCCTTCTGATAAATGGAATGGGTTACGTTTTTGTTGGCTTTGTTACTTCCATCACTGTGTTTCCAATTTATCACCACAGTTTTGAGAAATTGTTAGACTATGTTGCACTTGTAAGCACCATGGGGAGGAAAAATATTCATTTATTACTGCTATTGTACTTGATTATATTATGCATATCCAAAGGACTAAAATGAATTGTCCTCTTTAATTCTCCTCTCACAGTAGACAATATCACCTTTCTTTTCCCTCTTTCCAAAACCAGCTTGGAAGTTAATTTTTCATGTTCATTTTAAATCAGCTGTACAGAGTGGGAGCAAGTGTGCATTCGGGACAGGGCAGAAGTAACAGGAGCCCAGAGACTTAAGCTCCATTTCTGGCTCCGTCTGTAGCACTTCGCAGCCTTGAGCAGTCATTTGACCTCTGCTCTCTCAGTGCATGAAATAGGAAGAACATCAGCTTCCTACAGATGTCTCTAATAATTTGCCAGAATCATGTCTTGTCTAATCACCTGTGTTTAATATCTCCAAGGGTCTTGCAAAGTCAGTGAAGGCTGAAGCAGCAAATTTTGCATGCAACCAAAAATAAAATGCTCTTGGACAATTAAGACTTGAAGAGCTTCCAAAGGGGCTAACCCAAGCCAGGAGAATGGCTCAGAAAGCTGTTTGATGCTGATAAATACTGATAAATGATCTATCCCAGCCCATCAGGAGAGGGAATTTAGTGTGTACGGGACAAAAGGCTGAACCAAGCCCTCAGCACAGCACCTGGTGCAGCAATAAGTTGCCAGGGTGAGGGTCCAGCTGCCTCCACTTTGGCTCTGCACACACAGCTGAGGATGATCACCCAGATTAAAGGACTATGGAGCCTCAGAGAACCTTCTAATGGTTTGTGTGTGTAGCTTCCCTCTGCTTCCCTTGAAGAAGGGTGAATTTGGTGTAGTTTGTAGCCATACTGTGAGAGGGGTGACTACAGTGTAAGCTCTTTTTCTGTTACCCTCTTGGGTAGAGCAGAAGTTTCCTGAGGACTGACCCTGAGCAGAATGGCTGAGTGGCTCAACATCCTAGGGTGAGTTGTCCCAAGTCTATGTTTTCTTGGGGGGAGAAGGGAAGATATTCCTTTTCTGATGAGGGTGATCAGGGTTGTGTTATGTCCCAGTTCCAGGCACTGAGAGCCCTTTATAAATAAGTAGTGTTTGTTACTAAGCGGGCTGGGCGGCCCAGTGCTGCTAGACCAGACCTTTCGAGCTCCCTTTGGGCCTGGAGAGTGCTGATCCATTTCCTGCTCCAGCTCTGGGATTGGGACACTTGGGGGGGGGGCAGCTGTGGAGTAATACTAGGGAGGCTGCACTGAGCTGCATTGCAGCCTGGACCTCTGCCTCCGTGTGTGATTTGCTCCAGTGATTAATGACAGTGGCTGTTTAAAAACCTGGTGCTTCTTCTGCAGTCTAAACTTGTCTGGTTGCAGGCTCCAGCCAGGGGCTATTTATCTCTGTGTGCAAGCTCTGGAGGTGGGCACCGTGGGGGAAGGGGTAGGTGCTCATCTGTGGGTGGGGGATGAATTTAGCCATTTTCCCAGTATCTTACAGGGATTGTTTTCTAGCCTTGGGAATTATGTTGCCCCAAGGGGAAGAAGTCTCCACCTTTGCAGAGCCTGCCCCTGGCAAGCCCTGGGCCCCTCAGGTACCCCAGCAAAAACCCAGTTTCAGTGGTAAACCATGGCTGTCTTTGGATGGGTGCATTAACAGGGAAGGGGCAGAGGGGGTATTGTGAGTGTTAAGAATTTGAAGGTAAAAAAAAAAACCTTAAGAAGTTGTGTCATCCTAAAATATGAAATTCCTCCTTGTGTTGTTTGGCTCAGATGAGTTGTCTGGTCAGTGAGCTGCAACAGCCCAGGTTCCTCTGGAGCTGGGAAGGCCAGCAAGGGGGTCTGACAGTCACCAAATGGGGGTTGTACAGGGGTTTTAAACACATATTCTGCTGCAGTACAGAGAGAGAGCCTTGCTGCTGGCATCCTTATTGGGGTACCGCCTTTGTGAAATACCCCCATCCTTCCAAAACTGTTCCTCCTGTCTGGGGCTGATTGTGCAGGTCTCCAAGCTCAGGGCTATCCCGGGTAGCAAAGGGGGATAGCTCTGTGTGATGCCAGAATGAGCAAGATGGGCACATTATCATAGAAGGGTTAGGGTTGGAAAGGACCTTAAGGTCATGTAGTTCCAACCTGTGAATGAAGCATCTTTAAAATGATTTATTTCCTACCTTATCTGTGTAACTCTGGTGCGAGCGTGACAGTAGGCACCAGCGTTTAGGGTTTCGCGCCGCATCGCCGAAGTGCGGGGCGATCCCCTCGCCCTGGCTTTCTGTTCATCAGGGTGACCCAGCGTCCCGTGCTCTGGCGATGTCCCGGGGTCGCGCTCCCGGGGGTGCTCCCAGGGCTCAGCCGGGTGGGAGCGCGGAGCCCCGCCGCGTTCCGTTCCGGCGGCTCGGCTCTGCCGGAGGAGAGCCCCTCCACGGTGGGGTCTGCAGCCAGGCCTGGCAAGGGTTAACGCTGAAGCCCCACGCCCCCTTTGACGGAATCGGGCCAACCTCGCCAAATTTGAAAAGGCATCCGGGGCCGAGAGTGCGCCCTGGGCGCAGAGATCCGCGCTGGCCCCGCACCCCTGCGCGGGAGCCGCTGCCGCCGGGCTCGGCGTGCCGAGGGACGGGGCTTGCCGAGGGACGGGGCTTCCCTTCTCTACCCGCAGTCCCTATATCCCGGCACCCTTGCCCCGTGGTGCCCGGTCCCGGGGGCACCTCCGCGCCGTGGGATCCCTCTGCAACCCCGGTCGCGGGAGGCACGCGCCTGCCGAGTCCTGCGAGAGGAAAAAAGGGGTGCAGGAGGAGATCCCCGTTCTTGCAAAAATGCAGTTGGCTCTTTTCTTGTCCTGGTGCTGCTGCCTGCATGGATGCGCGCTGGGGACTGGCTTCCTTTATCAATTCCCAGCATCAACCCTGCAGCACAACTACCCAGAACAGAGCTCGGGCTCGCCGGGCAGCGGCTTCGCCAGTCGCCGGTGAGTAAGACCGGGTCCGCCTCCCCGGCGAGGAGGCTGGGCCCCGCTGGTGCCTCTCGCGGGGAGCCGCGGGCAGGGTGCGATGGGCTGGCCCCGCTGCCGCGCTCGCCCCTGGTGGGATGAGCAGGCTTCCTACCTGCCCGCAGTAGCGTCCCTCTATGGGTAGGCAGCGACTGGGGAACCGAGGAGCTGCGCTTGGGCAAACCGAACCCGCTGACTTTTCCTTCTCGCCCTCCCATCCCCAGCCCGCCGGAGAAGGGCCGGTGGCTCCTGCCCCGGGATGCCGGCATAGGGAACTTACAGCCCTCGGCTGCGAGGAAAGACTTGTTCGGCTCAACAAAGGAAAGACCTTAATTACAGCTCTCTATTCAAGAGCCGCAGCTTTCAAATAGCTGTTTAAAACCACACCTCCCACTCTTCTTTTCTCCCCCCACTCCAAACCAATTTCTTACAAACTTAATGTAAAGCAGTTTTGATATAGTGTATCTTGCTGCTTCAGCAGAGCAAACAGTTTCGGCTTCTCCCCCTCTCCTCTGTTTTCTCTGGGTATTTCTCTAGAGGTGAAACATCTGTTCAGATGAATGAGCCGCACTGTATGAAGCGAGAGAGTGGCTTAACCTGATTCCAGTTGTTCTTGAATTTCACTTCTTCCCCCCCCCCCCCCCTCCTTGTGATTGCCTTAAATGGGGACTGGGGAATTTAATATTCGGGGCTCGTCCATCCTGCCTCTACGTCTTTTCCTCTCCCCTTTGCTAATACCCACTATGCACGAGTTACACTGCAGTGGAGGAGGGCTGGTGTTCACAGTGCTTAGTTGGGTTAGGAGCTGAGATAAGGCATCTTCACAGCAGCTTTCCCCCCATGTTTTAGCAGTACAGGAGTGAGCACTAGCCTTGTGCCTTGCACGGTGCTTACATATGGTGCATATTTCATCTCCAAGTGGGGGTGGTTCTGTTTGCTGGCCTGTCAAACAGGCCTCAGTCTGTAGGGGGTGTGATGTTAAACTACAGTAACTGTCAAAGGGTTTGAAAAGGCAGAAAATTATAGGAGAGTAATGGGATAAACCTATCCCAGCTGGATCTGTTCCAAGGTACCCCCTTCCCAAAGCATGAGCTGCAATGAGAACCACATGTCATTTGTCTTACATATCTATTAGCCTGCAGATCTTTGTTCAGGGCTACCATGCTTACATGAGCACAGACTCTATCTCTGCTCACTGAAGTCCTTCCCCACTTCACACTCTTGCACGCTTTTCCCATAGCTCAGTTGTTTGGATAGCTGATGCTTTGTCAGGGGAACGTGTGCCTCTCCAAGTCTATAAAGTGGTGTATAAAACCATTTAAAACTGATTTAAACAATAATGTTGGGAAAACTGGTAGGTTTATTTTATTTTAGGAGTTTCTTTTGTCCAATGGAACTTTGCCATGTGAGAATCTTCCATTCTGGTTTAAAGGAGAGGGAGAAATAAAACAGGGAGCAGAAAAATAACTGGTGGACATTTTGAAATAAAACTTGAAGTGCTCAGTCAAATATTGTGCACTGAAGCAATCTTTGGATGTTTTAATTTTGCCTTGAGTGGTGGAGTTTTGTTGTTGGCAATGTCTAACAGCTTCACTTTCTGATGGGAAAAACTACCCAGCTATAATGTCAGACCTCTGGGGGGGAGCCTCCTGCAGGGTGCAGCTTCAGGTTGGGGTTTAATGTGGTTCTGAAGAAGAATGAGGCTTTTTGCTCTAAAGCCTGACATTGATCTGTGTGAGTATGAAACCTTTTTTTAGGGGTCTGAACCAGACTGGTATAAACAATTGTTGACATTGTTCAGTGTCCCGTTTGCCACTTAAACAGAGGATCTCTGTAGCACTCGAATTATGTGAAGCAATAGCTCCATCACAGCAGAGCTTGCTGGCCTCTGCCCTGAAGAGGCTGCAGAGTACACAAGATGGTGGGTAGGTTGTTACTATCCACATGGCCATTCTCACTCTCTTCTGCGACCTTCCCAGTGAATCCAGCGCCTTCTGACACTTTTCCTGGGTACCATCAGCCAGGTATAAGCAGGTCAGAGCCTTGAAAGTTTGGGCTGCAGCTCCAGGCTTTGGTATGTTGCAGCATATACTGATGTGATGTTCTACAGCTGGCGCATTTCCTTGATACAAGGCACATCATGTTCCTGCAGTTACCCTTTTCTGTCCTTGATCAGCAAGTGAAGTGTCAGTTGGCAGATCCTAGTTATTAGACCAAAGCCACTTGCAGCCTGTCTGTGTGTGTGCTTGGATTGCTTTGAAGCTCTGTAGAGGATGTGCAAGAACCAGTAACTGAAATCCCGGCAGCAGTGTGTGTTGATGTTGCATAGATGTAACAATAGCCTTACTATTCTGTTTGAAATTCACATTCAGCACATGCGTTTCTAACTTGATACTGTGTTAAGGTGATGGGAGGTGGGTCTAACCCTAAGTGTAAGAATGGAGGGGCTGTCTGCCAAGCAGAAACTGTTGTCTTCCAGGCTCGGACATGAGAAGCTTTGCTAACTGACTTAAGGAAAGCTTATTCCCGTGCTGGAAGTAGCTTGGTTGTCAAAGAACTCCACCTGTGTTAGCTGTCTTTGGAATTAGTGTTCTCCTAGCTTAACTTCTCATCCTATTTCCCTGTATTTTTAGATAGTCATGCATCAAGCCTTTGTGAATTTGGCTGTGGGAGTTGGAGACTTATGAGGCTACATGCAGTGCTTAGACTGGAAACCTCTTTGGATGTGGACATAGCTGAAAGACACGCACCCGCCCCCCCAACGTCAACCTGAAAGCATTGTAGGATGATTCTTACTGCTAGCTTTACAGTAGCATCACAAAATCAGCTGGCATGGGTGGAAAGTCCATCTGTGATAGACCTTCAGAACACTACACCTCAGCCTGAAAGTTCCATTCTGTAAAGGAGCAGTAGAACCATGATGTTACAAATAACAGGACTGTCCAAACAGACTTTGTTATCCAGGTTACATTGGGAATTACATATTGGTACTTATTTTGGTCACTCGTAATTCCTAGTGCTTGCTACAGCACTGATGTTTCTTGAGGATGGATATGGGGAGGAAATGAATATTGGACAATTGAAATCTATAAGTGGGAAAGGTATTTGAACTTAATCAGTTTGCTGTACTGTAGCTTGCCTTACTTTCTCTCCCCTGAAAAACCTGAAGTGTTGGTGCTTGCAGATAGTTAGGTGATGCTTGAAATACTTGACAGTTATTCCTTGAGGCTAGCAGGCTCCTAATAGGTCACTTGAATGGCTGGCTCTCAAGATCAAGGTGTCTGGGTGGACCAGTTGTAGGTAGATTGATTCTGTTTAAAGTAGCTGCCTGCATTGTGCCTGATCCTACAGCTATGCATTTGCTAATAGAATTGCTCCTCTCCAGCCCCACTTGAAGGACTATACACAACTGGCACTGTATGGTAATATCCTCCAGCCTCTTAGGTGAGGTTTTAGTACTTTTAAGTAAGTGTAGGTCTCTTTCTGTGATAAAAGCCTGCTTTTAATATTAAAAAGTGATCTATAAATCAGCATCCTGATTTATGCAGTCTTCCGGAGTGCTTTCAGAACATGTATCTGGAGTTTTCCTGATGGTTGTCTGTTAATTCTGCCTCTACCAGAGATGATTTGAACCTGATTTCAGCCTCAAACTCTGAACCTCTTGTGGCTCTTAAGTGGGTGTGGAATAGAAAACTATACATATTGGAGAAATGTGGTTCTCTTTCCTTGTACTGACAGAATCTTGATTTCTGAGTCATTCTCTCCGTCGCTTAATAGTCTGTTCATTGCCTGAGGTCTCTGGTTTTCTATGGTTTGCTGTGGACTGTGGGAGGATGTCAAGCAAACAGACTGGGATTTGTGTCATGCTGAGTCCTCTGCACTAATTCCCTTTTGAAGCACCCTACCCAGGTAACAGAGGAGGTCTTAAGCTCATCACCAGACCTTGAACTCTGAAGTGTTTGTTTCCTGGACTCTGTAGCCACAGGATTTTCTTCTGGCTTGTGGGGTTCAGTGCTGTAACTTTGCAATGCCATGAACAGTGAAGCCAATGGTAGTGTAAGGACCTAGCAACACTGGAATGACTTTGAAATACCAGACGTGACTGTAGTTACTGCAGTAAATTGTATTGGTTTAGGAAATCTCCTATGGTCTTGCCTTTCCAGCTGCTTGTGTGAATCATTTCCTCTCATGTAGGTTTCATTTCCCAGCTCTAGGAAGAAAAAGGGAGTGGAGAGGCAAAGCAATGGGTGGCAGTGAACTTGTGCTCCCCTTGGATAAATTAACAAATGTGTCTCTTTCAATAACCCTTATTTGTTCATTTTCTCAAAGCTCAGCTTGTTAGGGCACTGAAATCCTGGTCAAAACACACCAGGTTAGAAATTTCACAGCTCTGCCCTAAGTGGTTCTGTGACTCCTGGATCACAGAATGTTTAGTCCTGTCTTTGGTTTATTGGGCTGTGTATTGATGAAGAGGGAAGGAATGAAGTGATGGTGAAAGATTCTAATGCACTCCCTTGAAAGAATCTCTTTCAAACACAGAGTACATTAGGCCTGCTGGATTAGAATAATGGAGCAACTACTCATGCTCTTTCTTGCACTTGATTTCTAGCATGTCTGGAAACATTCCTGGTGTGTAAAGCACAGGCTACCTCTCCTGTAGGGTAATACCAGAATTCATCCAACCTCATTTTTGCAATATACTCAAAGCTCTCAGCTCACTTTTAATTAGAGAGATGCAGACAGTGGTTAAACTTACTTCCACTGAGGCATAACGTTTATTTTGGGGCTTTGAGCATAAAGCTCCCTGTGCCAACTTGGATATCACCAAGACTCTGTTAAGGATCAGAGCTGCTAAAGATGAAAAAAGCATAATGCTACTAATTGGGTTGCTGTCCTGCAACTTCTCAACTTCTTATATAGTTGAATAATACTATATCTCCTGCTTAGTGTTTTTATGCTCAATATGGCACTGATCTAAATCAGAGTTCTTAATACTACTAGAGAAAGGAGTGAGGGTGGGAACTGTGTTACCATTCCCTATTGGGTTTGTTCCTTAACTCCTTTTCAGGCAGAAACAGTGATTTGTTGATTTGCAGTGTATTGCATGCAATAACATGGTTTAGGTGTTCTGGCTGGTTTTGACAAGTTTGATGTTTTTCTCCTTTTGGAAATGACCAGATACGTAAAGAGTATGCTTGGGTAGAAGTGTTGACTGTAGTGTTCAGACCTGGCTATTGGGTAATAGTTAAATCTTTTTGAGAGGTCCAAAAAATAAGAAGCTATTTCAGGGTTAAGAATTCTTTTCAAAATAGTGAAATTGTAGCTCTGGCAAAGAAAAAAAAAAAGCCCTCTCTTGTCTCTTTAGAAATGGCTTTCACCCAGAGGCCCACACAGTGGATGCCACTGAGACAAAAGCTGAGAGTAGCTTTGTAATGTTTTATGTTTGGGGTAGATCAGTCTCCTCTTCTGCATCCATGTGGTTTATCTGGAAATCTGCCACTTAAAATCATAGTTAGTTGATTTTTTGAAACTTTGAAGCTAGAAGGTATCTGTGAGCTTCTCTTATGTAGGGTTCTTCCTTTACTTCTCTGTTGTCTACTGTATGTTCTCTGTCCTCTGAGGGCTGAGTAAGGCTGTTGTTTGCTCAGCAAAAAGGAAGGTGACTGAATAAGAAAACATCTGTCAACTTTAAAGCCAATGTGAGGTAGCACTCCATAAAATACATCTATTCATGTCCAATCTTGACATCAGATTCTGTAGGCAGATGTCTTTTTAATTGATTCTAACTTTTCCTGCTCCTAGAACTGGATGGTAGTGATATTCATCACAGTATTTGTACTATGTATCGGCATGATAGAGATTGGAGCATCTCGGAAACGCCAGTGCAATGAGGCTAGGGAATATCCACCTAGACATGGTCATGTAACCACGTTGTACTGAGTCTGTAGAGTTAAGAACAGGTCCAGGCCTGTTTCTTCTTGGTATGTGTTCCCCCCCTTTGGTTTCTTTGATGTGTGTGCCCTCTGGAGGGGAGATGTCTTTGGCTTTACAGATGGACAAGACTCTTGGTTCCTGCTTTCTACTTCTCAATGAAATAAAAAGACCAAGTACATATACTGGGAAGAGCATGCCTCGTAAAGGCAGTGTGGGCAGAAGCATTTAATCAGATACCTGTTTCATGTGAGGACACTTTTCTGTGGACCCTGCAGAAGTAAGGAAGGAAGGGGTGCAGCAAATGCCACTGCAGGACCTGGGAATTAAGGTTATTGTTTGTGAGAAACTGGCATGGGATGCTTCTTACCCTGTTCATTTTGGATGTTGGAGCTGTGTAGGACTAAGAAAAGGCAGCAGCATAGGTACTAAATGAGCTAAATACTTCTTTTACCCTGTTGTGATGACCTTGTGAGATGGGAGTTGCTCAGTTAAGGCACTGCATAAAAGCTTCCCTTCTGTCCTTGCCTTGTGTTGTGCCTGGGGTCAGTCAACATCTGCTTTTTTCCCACAGGACTCTTCTTGTTTGGTTGTTCAAAAGAGTGGTGCTGGGAGCTCTCAGCTTGGTTTGAAATGCTGCTTCTCATGGTGGAAAGGCTCGGGGCAGATGGGCTGCTGCGGCGGTGGGGATGACATAACGTCTCCTGGTGCTGCAGTGCTTGGTGGGGTGTGGTAGCCCTGAACGGAAGGGCAGACATTGCTTTTCTGCTCTGTGCTGCTCAGCCCTTATTAAACTCAGATGTTTCTAACCCCTTCCTCCAGGCTCTCATTGCTGTAAACACAGCAGAGCTTTTTCAAATTCTCATTGGAGGCATCAATGGGTGACAGCTCTACCAACAGCTCTCCAGCGTGCCTGTGTGTGAAGGGGGGTTGCTGTGAATTTAACACTCCAGCCCAAGGGAGATTCTGTGTTTTCCCTAAAGGAAAGGACTTTATTTCTTTTTTATCTGATGCCCCTTCTCTTCCTCCTGCCTCAGATTGCTTGGCTCCCTGGTTTTCTTCTTGACTGAGTCTCTCTTCTGCTTCCCCAGCACTCCCTGGTTTCAGCCATGCTGTTCAATGTGGGTTGCCTGTCTGCTTGTCTCACTACTGTATCTTGTGCAGACTTTTGAGTTCTTCGCATTTTCAGGTGGCAGTGACTGGGATACCAGCTAAAATAAGGCTTCTGTTGCTATGCTAGGATGACTGAAAAAGGCTCTCCTAGAAGCAAACACCTAGATCTGGCTGTCAGCAGCCCTCCATCTCTGCTGTACCTGTCCCAGGTTTACTGTGTGGCTCTGTCAAAGTTATTTTTCAGCTTTTTGTGAAAGGATTAACAGAGGAGAGACTGCTGTGGGGACAGGATCTTGGATGCTTTCTGCTTATAAACTGCACTTCACACAGTGTGAGCTACCATACCCCCTGCAGGGGAGCTTGCCAATCCTTGGTGTCTCTAAATGTAAGCCGTTAACTCTGAGGTGGAACCAGGCTCTTCATAACCTTTTTACATACAGTTCTTCAAGGACTATATCCTTTGCAAATCTGAGTCTCAGATATCTGTCTGTTCAGTGTCATTCTTTTTTAAGCTAAGACATTCTCAGCCCAATGAGGTATCAGAGCTGCTTTGTGCCTGGTGTCTGACTTGGTAAAAGCTGTGTTCCGTCAAGACCTCTGTAAGATCATCTGTATGACCTGTGTTCATGACATTTTTGCATCTGTCCCCACTCTTGTAAATTGAGCTAAAGATCCTGGCTCTGAACTGTCAGGAGCTAAATGAGATATTGGGAAGATCATTGCCATTTTGAAGCTGTATTTAGCCACTAGATGCTAAATTTCCTTTTGGAAATCTAGGCTATCCTGAGACATTTGAAGATGAGCTCCCCTGTTTCAAGGTTCTTGAAGTCTGGTCTCAAAGTCACTGGCTTGGTTTAAATTGCCCTTCAAAAGTTTCTGGCACATGAGAGGTACAGAGAACTTTCCTCCTTTGGTACTCTACTTCCCCAAGAAAACACTGATTTAATTAGTGGTCACTGCAGCTTTGAGGTGAGCTTTTAATGCTGCTTTTAATGAACTTAAAGCTAAAATGCAGCAATCCTGAGAACTGAGCTGTCAGCTTGTGTCTGTCACTGGCACTATAGCAGTACAGGACAGAGAAAAAAACCTTATATGCTTAAGGTTCAGTATTTCAGCATGGCAAACCCCACTAACCTAAACAGTGAGGGGGGAGCTGCATTCTTTGCTATGCCTAATCTCTGTATTTTGTTAAGCACACATTCCTGCCAGAACTTTATTAGACAGAACAATAGTGACCAGCTGGGCAAGTGACCCTGGCTTTTCTGGCTGGCAGAGGAATTCAGCATCTGAGGAGTTGAGATTCTCATGTGCAGCTTAAGAGTGATCTGGATTTAGTTGCTTTTAATTATCAGTTGGCTGATTCATAAGGCTTTGTTTTCCACCCTCTTTCCCAAGAAAAAGGCCATTCCCTTAAATGCTCGGTGTGTTTTCTATAGAGCAGCACCAAGTCTCGGAACTGAGACTTGCAAGTTCTTGATTTTCTTCTAAATAAAATGGGAATAGTAGTATTTACCTTTGTGTAAGGGAAGGCTCTAGGGAGTATTTCATGAGGGTGTGGTTAGATCTTAGAGGGGAAGCTGCAAAATCCATAGCATTGTATATGAGTATGCGTTTATAGAAGTTTATAATAAATCTGTGAATGATAATATTTGGCGCTTGTATAAACTTCCACTCTTACAGAATAGAGGTCATTGTTCTTCTTGTTTTACTGCTCCTCTCTGAGCCTGGATGACTGAAATTAGTCTGCTTGATCTTTGCAGGGAAGGATTGAGTTTGGAGAGGTGGGACAAGGAGGTGCTGAGCAGGGCAGGCTGGATTGAACAGCAGCAGAGCGCTGGGTCATGGCACAGGCTGTGGTGATGCTTTCTTTTCCCAGCTGCAGTGAAAGTTTTGTGGGAGGCTGAATGGTCCCTGCAAAAATGCCTGCAACTGGTGCTACCAAACAGTGTTTGTGCTGAACAGGTCTGGGGTGGGGTGCTGCAAGCATTCTCTGTTCCCATGCAGTGCTTGAAGTGCAGCAGAGAGCAGAAAGGCAAATTGGCGCTGTAGGATGTTGCAGCACGTGGCTTAACGCTGCTGTAAATCAGTGTAACCTGCAGTGCAATACAGTTTCCCTGCAGTGTATTTCAGGATACAGCACTGAGCCAAACAGTTTAAACTATTGCACAGTAAAAAGCTGTCTCTTGGGCCACTGTTACTGGAAGTCACTAATGTATATCACAAATAATACAGAACTTTTGGATTGCAAAGTTGTAGGAATTCTTCCGCCTGTGGCTAAGCTTTGAAGGAGTGTGCATTGCAAGCAGAAATAATAGGGTCTCATTTTGCCAAGCACCAGAAAATCACTGGAGTCCTGATAGTGTCATTAAAACTCTTTCAAGACCTCTGCAACCAAACCCATTCAAAATTATTGCAAGGACCACAGCAACATATTCATTTTCTTGGGTAATGTCCTTTGAAACAATCAAGCTCTCTAATTATGTCAGGCCCTGCCAAGTGGTTACTGGCGTCTCAACTAGAAGGTTTCCAAAGCAGTTTCTACAAATTACCAGAATTTTGCTGAAAGTGAACTTTCAGCTCCCAGGTACCGTTTGGAGTTTTTGCTTATAACCTTTGGGAAGAGAAGGGTGAAGCTGTACCTGTCTGTACTAGGTGGGAAGAGAGGGGAGAAATGGGAATGTAGAAATGATAGGAATTGTCACAACTCATCTCTTGAGCTGAATGCAACTGGAAACTAGATGGGTTTGTATGAGATGCTTCAGCTGGTGTCCTGGTTGAGCCTGGGAGTTGCCTTGTGCCACCCACATCTGGGTGATTGATTTGCATCTGAGCATCTCTGTGCTCTATGGAGGCAAGGCTCACTTTGCAGGGCATGTCCTTCAGCTCTAATGTGTGTGATTGGGATTTGTTTAAAAACAAAAAAAATTGCACCATAAACCCAACCACCACCAACAAAACCCCCCTCACAACACCCAACATCACACAAGCATTTGACTGGAATTGTACACTCTGTGTGGCTTGTGGCTTGAATGTTGCCAGTAATTTACTAGGCTGTTCCCATGGGCATCTTGACAGCAGGGGGGAAACAGTTCAATAGTTGTTCTGTCACTCCCTGTTCCATGCTCTGAGGTTCAACCAAGCTTTTTGACTGGTGTATGTGAGAGTGGTGTCAACTGAAACTCATACCAGGTTTTTTTTCCTCTGCAAGAAATACGTGACATGAGTCTGTCATGGCCATTTAACTGGACATTGAACACTGGTGAGTTCAGTGGCTTGGCTGGTCTGTGGCATCCCTATATGCTTCCTTATACATGGGTCAAGTAAGTGTTGTGGTGATGGCAGCTGCTGTCTTTGCTTGCAGTGTAGCTGTATTTGGCATCATCCTTTGCTGAGAGGCTGCATGTAAAACTTTCTTCAAGCTGCACTTAAAGGTGTAAAGGAAAACTCATGTATGTGTGTTTGAGGGAGAAAAAGCACAGGCAAGTTTTAGCTGTGATGTGCGAAGGCTGTTTGCATACGTACTTACTGTAGGCTGTTGCCAAGCAGCCATGTGTTGTTCATGGCTTTACTGGTTTGCCCACAGTAAGTAAAGTAACAGTGTGCTGTTCTTCCCCAGGTACCAGAAGGGTAGCAGAAATAGAGAATAACTGACTAATAAACTTTATGTCGTGACTTTTCAACTTTTCTCTTCCATGCTTTTCCTTGTATTGCTTGTCAGGTCTTCAAAACCAGAATGCTCAGAAGATGGTCTAGTGGAAGGTATCACTGCCTGTGGCCAGGGGTTGCAACTGGATGAGCTTTAAGGTCCCTTCTAAACCAGACCATTCTATGATTCTAAGAAAGGTTGGACCAGATGATCCGTAAGGTCCCTTCCAGTCTAGTGTTCTATGATTAAATCTGTGTAAATAGGAGAAAAATGTCAACTGTCTCCAGTGGCTGTGCCTTGAATTCTCCACAAGCTTTTGCAAGTGGTATGTGTCTAAAATGGTGTGTGGGGTATACCTAATATCAGTCACTGCTTCTCTTTGCTCACAGACTGAGACTCTTCTCAGCAGTAACTCCAGACATTCCCATTCCCAGCAAAGGGTGAGGGAAGCCTGTTTAAGAGGTTGGATCGTTGGGGTGCACCAGTTTGCACTCACCAGATCTGTGGTTCAAGTGTTGTGGTGTTTTCCCCTTTGCCTTGGTAGAGCCAGCTAGGTTGCCTTTTAACCTTCAACAGCAACCCAAACCCCTCTACAGATTCCCAGCTCATGGAGTTTGCCATACTTGTAATTCCCCAGAGAACAGGGCAGGAATTCTTTCTGGCTAAATGTCTGTACCTCTCCTTCAGACCTCCTGCTGTCCCCTCTCTCTTGCTCGGTGCTGCTTGCTCCCCATCCAGCTTCCCACATGTGTACTCGGGAGTGTTTCAAGGCAGTGTTATCATTCCTAAGGAATCCACTATGCGTGCACAGCCTGTGGAGGGTTTTTTTTTTCGGCTGTTATTACTTGGCCAAATCAAACCCATTTTCCACCTGGATACCGAAATGGAGCTCTCCTCCCTCAAGACCATCTCCCTTCCAAACAGAGGCTTCCAAAGCACCAAGGCACTAAAGCCATTTCTTCTATTGCTCAAGAATTTTTTAATAACAGAAGAAGGTGTTAGTGTTCCTGCTCACAAGAGGAAGGATTTCATTTCTTTTTCCTAATGAACAAACTGAATTGCAGCAAGGTTGAAAAGGAGAACACAAATAATTGTTCTTGGCTAGAAATGAGGAATGGAAACTGCTTCCAAAACCAGTGAAAGCTCAGGAAGATGTCTTAAAAGCAGAACCACCTTTTAAATTGAAAATAGATATTTAGAGCACTTAGTTTCTAGATGTCTTTGTACGGTCTGTCTATAGGTGGATATAGTGCAATGGGTCCTGTGTGATTGAAATGTATAGCATCTGCTTAAGAGTGAGTTTAAAACTTGATGAGGCAATTCAGAGTATTCACTAGCAGGGGTTTGGGACTACTGTGTGCAGAAGAACTGATCTGCAGCAAATGCTATGTGGTTCCTTTTTATGGCATTGGAGGGATGCAGTCGGTGGAGTGTAAGAGTGGGAGTCTGGAGAAGGGTGACGAGGAGGTTGCTGTGTAGCAGATCACTGGGCCTGTAACTCCTGCATGCAGGCCCTGTTCTGTTCCATGGAGCTTTCAATGAGGCTTCCACTTTGTGCAGAGGGCTCATGACCAGCAACCTGGGGGGTGTTTTAGGACAATTTATTACTGCATTTAGATGGGCCCTAGGAATGACTGGCTTGAGAGGGAGGCAGGGAAGGGAAAGATGTGCTCACCCATGAGCGTAGTTTGGTGTTTGTAAAGGGTATTGCTAGTTTACTACACTAAAGATGATTTTTGAGAGGTTTAGGCTGTGCAAGTAGGAATCTACTAACCTTAAAAGCTATGGAGACATCCTCCTGCTTTAGCTCACTGACCCTGATCTCTCTTCTAACATGTACTTGCATCAAAACTGCCTGTTTTAAAGGGCAAATCTCTGCTCTCTGATCACACAACAGATCTTGGGTTTGATGTTCCTACTTCCCTACACATGAAACTCCCATGGGTGTGACTGGAACAATAGGATTATTTTCCAAATTATTTTTTTATTGTAGTAACGCCCAGGACAGGCTTGTGCCAGACATGGCAATCATGGGCTAAAGAGTTTTCAATTTAAATAGCAAATTAACACACAGGCTTTGGGGTTTGTTTTTCAGCCTGGTTAACGCTTTGAATACCCAGCAGAGAGGTTTTGCAAGGCTTTGGTTTCACTGATCTGGGGCCTTGTGTGGCTCATTTGGGGATCTCTGAGCTGGGCAAGCAGAAGGCAGCCTGCTTTACCTACCCCACCAACACAGCCTGGTATGCAGAGTGAGCTTGCATATCAGTAGAGTGGTAACAGGAGAAAAGTGCTTTGCTCTTCAAAACAGGCGTGTTCATATACTCATGGAATGGTTTGTGTTGGAAGGGACCTTAAAGTTCATCCGGTCCTAACCCTCTGCCATGGGCAGGGACACCTTCCACTAGAGCAGCTTGCTCCAAGCCCCTGTGTCCAACCTGGCCTTGAACACTGCCAGGGATGGGGCAGCCACAGCTTCTCTGGGCACCCTGTGCCAGCGCCTCAGCACCCTCACAGGGAAGCGCTTCTGCCTAAGAGCTCATCTCAGTCTTCTTTTGGCAGGTTAAAGCCATTCCCCCTTGTCCTGTTCCTACAGGCCCTTATAAAATGTCCTTCTCCAACTTTCCCAAAAGCCCTTGTAGATCCTGTTGGTAGGATATAGCTTTCCGCAGAAAATCTTCTGGAGCACCAGCAGTAGGTAGTCTTGTCTCGGGGAAATGCTGGCTGATGGGTGCCTGAGCTTCGGGTGCCTGAGCTCCAGTTGCCTCACTGAATGTGAGTGGCTAAGCTGGCAAATCAAATAGGGGAAAGAGGAGTTGTTGATCTCAAAGCAGTGTAAGTAGATGGATTGTCTAGGCTGGCTTATTATTTCTAATCACCTTCTTCAGCAGTGGTAACATTAGAAAGCTGGAGGATTTTCTTGCTGTTTCTTTAGCAGTTTCAATGAGGATGTTGTGACATCTGGCTTTTTGTATGGTAGTCACCTGAAACAAGAGATGTGGCCCAGGGAAGCTGTGAATGCTCCATCCCTGGCAGTGTTTAAGGCCAGGTTGGTCAGAGCCTTGGGTGACATGGTTTAGTGTGAGGTGTCCCTGCCAATGGCAGGGGGGGTGGAGCTAGATGATCTTAAGGTCCTTTCCAACCTGAACTATTCTATAATTCTGTAATAAATCTAAGCCTGCCACTTCCTGCAAGTTCACTCTAGAAAGAGGTCACCTTGGCTTGTGAAATCTAGTTCCCAACTGTGATGGGCAACCACATGGTAGATAACTACTCTAGAAAGAGCTGCTGCATAGTCCCATGTATATTAGGGACCACAAACTACTTTACAAGTTGCTGAAGACCTTGGCTGAATGAAATGATTGTAATGTGCCACAGGAAAAGAGAAGGAGGGAGGGCAGGTGGCAGAAGTGTTGCTAGAAGAGCTGGGTTCTGTTTGCCTGGCACAGCTGCCTGTACAGGTGTTTTCATCCCAACACTTGTGAATCTGGAACTCTGATATTCGTTCAATGCCTTTCTGGGCCCACAGAACACTACCCTGAGTGTTGAAATGGCTCAGGAAAAGAAATCTCTTCCCTTAAAGAGAAGCAGCAATGTTTTGTTGGTGGGATCTCCAATAACAGCTTTTGGTTTTTAGCCATCAAAAAGGTGTGTCTGTCTCTGGTGACAGTAATAGTTCTAGGAAAAACCTGACACATGCACATTACAGATTAGTATCATACAATTAATAGGAAACAATGACTTGATCATGTTATCCTAATTGTTTTCTTTGATATGCTCAGTGCTCTCCTTTTGATGTTGCCTTTTGTTCTTGTAATTTGTGGCTTCTGGTGCCAGTATAAGGCTAATGAAAAACGCTGCTTTGTTTAGCAGGGTCCCTGTGTTCCTGTCATGCATGTGGCTTTCATTGCTGCTGGGCTGGTAAGTGCTGTGAGTTTGGCAACAGAGGAGTGAATGTGAGGCACAAAGATGCACTGTGGTCTGTACAGAGCTCTGCAAGAATCAAAACAAATCCAGGAGCGGACCCTGTTCAGCCTTGCGGACTGGCTGTTGGTGCACACGGATACAGGCCCTGGAAGGCCAAGGACAGGGTTTGAAGGAGATCCTGAAAACTAACAGGAGCCTGATTTGTCCGTTTTGGAGGTCTCAAATTGTGCCAAGTGTTTTGTATGATGTAATGCAGCAAGGGGAATTAGACAGCAATGGATGCTGCCTTTCTGGATGGTGGAGGAGACTCTGTAGCCACAACACGAGCACTAGTAAAGCACAGGATACTGTTACAGGGTTGCTGACTCCTTTATGCTCGTTCTCTTAATGTTTGCCTCTCCATGAGGCGTTGAAGACAAGCAGGCAAGTGTCTGTCATATTTTTCTCACTTACAATTTCCCCTCCACCTTCTAATTAAAAGTTAAAGTTTAATTCTGAATGAATTTGGTGTAAATTTAGAGATACTGGCTTATCAAAGTTAAGTCTTGTACTTCAGGGCCACTGTCCTCAAGCAATCCTAGATCAGATCTTCAGAGGAGGACATATAAACAAATGCCAAATGGCACCTTTGGATGTGGGTATATTTAGAGAAAAAGCTGATGTTCCAAATCCTAGCTCTGTGCTTTCAATCAAGGTCTTAAGGATAGTTATTTCCTTGACTCCATCCCTCCCATCAAGGTCACCCTTTGCAGGAATGAGCAAACCAGTACTAGGGGTGTATTGGTGATATGAAGGTAGGAGACCTATCTGCAGCCAGGTTATCCAGCTGGGCAAAAATGGTTAGAGTCAAGTTCTTCTTTTGAAAGGCTCTAATTCAGGAAGCTTTTATGTTACAAAAATGACATCCCGGGTTGTAATTGTGCATGATTTTTATGGTGTGTGGATATCAAATGCCAAATTCTATCAAGTCGGTCTAATTTAACAAAGACAGATTCCATGGATATTTCCATGTGTTTCCTCTTTCCTCCCTCTGTGAACACTGGAAATGACTGTCTTCTCATTGACAGTGATAAGCTTGGGGGAGGGAGAAGCAAAACAGTTCAGTGCCTAGAAGAATGCCTGTAAAAGCAAAGCGCTTCAAAGAACCCCCATTTTATTTCTGAGCACTCAGTCATGGACTAACTTCTTTCATTTTCATGATGAAAGTAATTATGGTTCAGGTCAACCATATTTATTGTTAGATCCAGTTGGAACACACCACTAGCAAAGTGGGTATAAAACAGGGGAAGTTCAGGTTAGATATAAGGGAGAAGCTCTTCCTTGTGAGGATGGTGAGGCACTGGCACAGGTTGCCCAGAGAAGCTGTGGCTGCCCCATCCCTGGCAGTGTTCCAGACCAGGTTGGACAGAGCCTTGGGAGACATGGTCTAGTGTGAGGTGTCCCTGGCCATGGCAAGGGTGTGGAACTGGATGATCTTAAGGTCCTTTCCAACCCAAACCATTCTATGACTTTATGCTAGAGAGATGTTCTTTGTGCTTTTTCATCTCTTTCCCTGTATGCATGTGTAAACAGATGCATAGGCACAGAGGTGCATGTACCGAACATGATGCTACCTGTCTGGTCAACCTTTAAGTCCTCATCTGCCTCTATTATATTCTTCATTTGTTAGTGCTGGTGTACAGGGTGGATCTCCCCCCTGTACAATGAATCAAGCCTGTGTAATAGATGAGTGCTATCATCTTCAAAGCCCCTCCTTCATTACTTACAGCAGTAGGAAAGTGCCTTGTGAATGAGGTGAGGGATTGGAAGAGAAGAAGAATAGTCTCGTGGCTGAAGAAGATAAATGTTGCTCTGGGGAGCTGGATTCCCTCTTTGTCTCTGAAAAAGAGTTGCACCTATAGTTCCGTACTATTTGGCTATTCTGCTTCTAGGCCTTTACTAATTCCAGTAGGGAGAGGTTATTCCCTTAACCCCTGTAACTTCGATGGCTGCAGAAGGATAAGGAAAAATTTTGTGCAGTTTCTTATGAACTGAAGCAAATTCAGCCCCCAAGGTAATGATGTTTGAAAGGTCAACCATGCACACAACAAAGCAAGGAAAGCACAGTTACACGTGGTTGGCTGTAGAACTTGCTGAAGATTAAAGCTGTTGTGCAGGCTGAGCTGCATTTTCCTCCTAAGGCAAAGATTCCTCTAGGACTAAACCCCCTCCATCAGGCTATGATAATCCACTTTGTGTGGGAAAACTTTAGGCTGTTACTGGCAACTGAGTATTTCAAGTGCACTAAGCACAGCACATACTACCCCCTGGGGAAGTGTTATACTATTGGGAGACACCTACATAAATTGTCCTATCGTACTCTGCTGGCCAGAGCTTATTTTAATGTCTGCTTTCTTCCAAACTCTTATTGAGGGTGAGGGGCGGTGTGTGCAGAAGGATTGGAGTTCCTTCCAGTCTGTCTGACCAACACAGTGGAGTGGGAGACCTGGAACTTGTCTTACTCCTGTTCATGCCTCTGGCTCTATGCTGCTTCGGATGGCTGCTGCTGTCTGGCTTCAGAAACACCAGCAGGCTTCCAGTTTTATTCGTTTCCCAAAATGAATGGGCTGTTAAAAAAGATTTTCCTCCTTTTTCACAGGAGTCAGGGTAACCTCTATCAGGGAGTATGAAGTACTCAGTGGGAGTAAGGCATGCGTAAAACATCGATATTGACAGCAAGATTACTGTGACTTGTCATGTCTTCTGACTTGCAGACCTCATAAGACTTTGTAATGGAATAGCAGACTCTGCTTTGAAGTGAACCTTGCCATCACAAGCTTGAGTACAGCCAGCCCCTTGCCCCTGCCAGGTGGTCTTTCATGGATTCCTTAGTAATAGTCCCTCAATCTACAGACCTGAATCAGTCCATCCACTCTGAACATTGTAATATCAAGACTGGTGCTCACAATTGAATTTTGTAGCTGGCTTTTTTCTGGACAATGAGCTGAATGACAGGCTCAGATCCTAAAATCTGGTCACCTGGGGAGAGCATGAATATAGTCAAGAGCAGGAGAAACCTAAGCCCAGCTTGTTTTTTATCCGAGCTTTCCAGTAACACGTGACGGGATTGTTTGCTTTTTAGCCAGGTCACAGCAGTAAAGTGTAATCTGGTCACAGCCAACTGAATTAGCTGGTAAACTTGATCCTGATGAGAGTGAAAGCATATCCAGGGATGCATGTATTTGTGAACAAGAAGGGAGTAATGTAGTTATGTAGAACTGGGTGGCTCAGGAAGAGGTACCCCAGCAAGCCTAGCAGCCTTTGAATCTGGATTTCTTGGCATGTAGAGGGCAACTTCTGCTCCTGGCCTCAGCAGAGTGTATAAATAACCAATCTCTCCTGGTGATGGGCTCCAGCACACAATGTAGGCGTTGCTGTTTGGGCAGGGCAAGTGGGATGCTGTACTGTTTACACAGAAGAGGGCATGGTTCCCTTTCAAGGAATCAGAACAGCAACTTTTCCCAGTGAAAGTCAAGTCTGATTTTATTGAAATTCCTCTCTAGGATTGCAGGGAAACTGATAGCTCCAGTGAAAGCTGTTAGGGAATGTGGGGAAATCTATCGAGCTATCAAAACACTCCTACTGTTTTCTGTGCCCTAAATGTTGATCTCTGCTAAGTATAACACACAGTGTGTTATCCTTATGGAAACAAAAAGATAATTCAGTGCACTTGTTTACACAGCACAAAGCTTTAGGGCAAATAGCAAGCATCAGGAATGCCAACCTTACTGAGAAACTTTGGAGTGTTTATTGGGGATGAGGAGGGTCAATTCATGCTCACGCACATGCAGCAGGTGCTGATGGAATGACCCAGCATGTGGAGTCCCTTGTCCTCCTCATCCAAAGAAATTTTGCCTGCTTCTGTCTTGGTTGGTTAAGTCTTGGTGAGTTGAGCTTTTCTGTTGTACTGTGTGGCATGATAAGTACTAAACCTGCACTAAATCTCCATTTTATTTTGCTCTACAACCACATAAATGACTTTGTTCAGAGTCCAACTCCAGGCACAGTGTTTAATGCTGGTAGGAGTACGATGTACTGTAAGGTTATGGATATGTAGTTGTCCTTCACTCCAGTGACTACATTGCCAGAAGGTCTTGTGTGTGGTAGGTGTTGATTGCTGTAGGTATGTCCTCAACAGGGCACAGCAGCAAGTCAGGTTTGTGTGTGGAGCTGAACTGTCATCCCACTGAAAGAAGTGATTAAGCAAGAATGCAGCTGCTTTCATTTCCAAGTTGCACATTCCTGATTAAACGGGCTGCTTGCTGAGTCCTGATCAGTTCAGCCCAGTGGTTTCTGACATTGGACTAGCGGTCACAAACTGAACAGTGAAATGAAGCCTACGAACAACCAGTTGGCTTTTCATTGGAAACTGCCTAGAAGGACCTCCAGGGACCCCCAGGAGTTTGAGAAGCTCGGAGGAAAGCCAGCACTTGGACTAGGAGATAGAAACATTGCTTTGGGGGATGGCTCTGTAAGCTTGTTGTGGTGTGAGTCTTTCTAAGTATTCACAGTGGGTGAATGGGTGGAGTGATCCCTTACACATCCCTTGAGTGGTGGGCTTAGGAAACAGTACTGTGCAAATCCCAGTGGTGAGAAGGGGGAAGAGGAAGCTTGCTGTCTGTCAGTGTCTTCCCATCTGTGAAATGATTGCTCTAAGCTAATGCAGTCACGCTAGCTGGGAATTGAGCTTTGATATGCGAGTATACAGCTCTTCTGGAAGTGAGTATTTCAGCTTGAGTATTTGTTACGCTGCACTTCTCCACCCTTTGCAGTCCCTTTTCTCTCTCACTGTAGGATTACAGGCCGTACAGGCATCCAGAATCTCCAGCGGATAAACTGTGCATCCAAATAAGGTTCCTGATGAGGGGTGCAGAGGCTCAGAAAGCTGGTGGGGTGCACAGTATGTTTTCCTCCCCGGCATCTACTTGCAGAAGCAAAATGCAGCTAAAGCTCCCTGTGTAAATTCAGCTACCCTTTGAGGTCCTTTCAGCCTGCTCCATGCATGCCCTGGGAAGTTAGGTTTTCCTAACTTCAGGCTTCAGTGTCCAGGTGCCTGAAGCCATGAATCAGCTGAGTCAGCAGAGAGCAGGCAGCTGACTGCCTCCCAGCATTTAAGCTCAGAATAGTAGTTTTCAGAGACTCTCCAAATGGAGTCAAACTATTGAATTCATTGCTCTAGTTAGCCTGAAAGGTCCTTCGTAACACCCTGAACCGCTACAGTAAATACGATTGGATGTACGCTGGCATCAGCACTTGCTTTCCCTTGGGAACAACACGTCAGCTGTGATCAAGATGCGAGATCTTGGTCTGTAGCCCCTGAACAAAACTGTCTAAATCAGTAGCTAGCAGGCCATGGTCTGCAGGTCCTCAGTTGTCCATGAAACTCTTCCAGGAGTTAAACAAGGTGAGAGAGGAAAAGAGTTTATCTTTGGAAACAGCTGGGGGAAATGGACCATGGAGACTTGGTTCTCGAAGCAGAGCAGTGGAAGCTGAATGCCACCAGACGCTGCAGGGCATCGTGCTAAATGTGCTTGTGATGAGCATGCATGAGATGCGACAGACACAGCCCTAAAGGAGCTGCCATTTTCATCATTTTGTTTGCCTGGTTGGGATATTGTTTTTGAATAAGCAGCAATACATTCTCTGCCATCCTGGATGCATGCCAGGAAAAGTCCTAAACCTTTCTTGCTAGCATCTGTATATAATATAAAGGGTCATTTATAATCTCTGTAAGCCATGATGGGGCCTTTCATCACGTTGTCTGAAGCCTGTTTGCATTCTGGAGACTGTTCTTGCTGACTTTTGGTTTGCAAAGAGAAATGTTGGGGTGGTTTTGTCTGTCTCTCGTCTGTCATAGTCACTGTGCTATGATATCTACAGTGAGTTCCAATCTGTGTATCCTAATAGATGCATTTGTAGGAAAGCTATGCTGTTTATGGGAAGCTAAGGGTGTGATGTTTTGCAAATGGGAATGTACCTTTCACTCGTAGGTGGGTGCCTCTGTAAACAGACTCTTCCGCCTGCTGGTGAAGAGAAATATGTGTTCGTGTGGCATTATTTGAGTGTCTTTGGGGTCTGAACATTTTTTGTGATCCACGCTGTGGTAGTTCTGCTTTAGAGAAGACTTTGGGAGTGCTGGGGTGGCAAATGTTGTGGTACTTTATCACTGTCACTGAACGCTTGGTGCTCCTGCTCAGGAAGGTGGAAGGTTGTCTCTAGATTTGAGTGCAGGATCTGTTATTCTACCATGGGCTATCAGTCCTGTTCTGCCTAGCAAACCCAAGTGATGGCTTCAGGCAAGGAAAGCAGTGAATGGAGAGCCTTTGGAAGCTTCTCACTTCCAATAGTGATTGCTTGCTTTTATAACAGGGTACTGAGCAGGTCATCTAAAGTCACGAACCTGGACAAGTATTTGTTTTCTTCCCCCACCAATGTCCAGGCTTCTGTTCTGTGGACTGTAGTGAGGGAGCAGCCTTTACCACCAACTGCTGCTCAAGGCTCTGTCACTAGATTGTAGCAAGGTCTGTCCAGCATGTCTCGCCTCCACAAAAAGCTTTTCCAAGGCAGAAATGACAGCATGACTGCCAAATTCCTTGAGCTTGCAAGGGGATAGTTACCTGAACAGCTTATTCCAAGGACCAGGTAGAGCAAAGGTGCAAGAGACCTAGTCGGACAGCAGGAGTTTTGGACTCATTTGGAAAGAAAATCAGCAGCCCCCACTGAATGAAAGCTCTGGTAAAACCAGCTTTGGAAGCAGCCTAAAATAACCACCCTTTCTTGCAAGCTTTGACAGAGGCAGCCTGCACATTGCCACCTCTTTAGCTCCAGATCCATTAATGCAGTGCTAGACTCGCAGGCTGGCTGAAAATAATCCTTGAAGGAGCAAGATGATATTAAATGTGGTCTATGCAAGGGCAAGCTAAAGGGAGTAATGGTTAGTCTCCAATTTCTCCTCAGGAGCTGCAATTTGGAGCTGCCATTCTACATTAACCAGAGCAGATAGGCTGCCAGATTCCTTCTGGCAATCACAGGGTCTGCCTTCATAGCTGCCTTGCTTTTCTGCATCGTGCTGGGGTATGTGGTGGTGATTGTCTTTGTTCACCTTCCCACCTCATTTGCCTTCAGGACTATGAAGTTCTCCAGACTCGGCATCATATATGGAGGGTTTTACTCAGAGTGCAGTTGAATTCTTTTGGTTTTATCTGACAGAAGTCCTTTGTGTGCACCCAAGAAGGCAGGACAGGTTGTCTTGGAAACCCACCAAAATCAGGATTAGAGTGAAATAATCAGTGTAGGGTAATCCAGCTCCACACCATGGAAACAGAACTTCATCCCAGATGACTGATGAAAGATGGGAGAAGGCCAGAGGGACACAGTTAAGGCATAGTATGTGTAAGTTGACAAGCCAGACAAATGGTCTTAACATGAGGGGAGGCACTCAAGTCCTTGATAATTCAGCTGTTTTAAAACATTTAGTATCTTTAGCTTGAACTTGTCAGTATTTGTGCCCCTTTATGCTCTGTTACATGTTGCTAGCATTGCTCTTGTGTTGGGACTGATGCTTCTCGTTGCTCTTGCCATTATTGTGTCAGGTTCTGTACATGTGCAGTTTGCTTTTCCTGACATGAAATGCTTTGGCCTTGGGGCTCGTGGGTGTTGTGCTTAAAACAGACTCAAGGTAGATCATACAGAGCTGTGGCTTCCCCAGCCCTGCTTGACTTGCCCCTTCTCCTGGCATGAGATGTTATCCAGCAACACCCATCTCAACAAACCCCACAACTGAGGCTTAGAGAGATGAAACGGCCAATTGCACCATGTGTGCATGTGAAACAGAAAGGAAGACTTCACTTTGAACTGTCACATTTCTGGTCTTTAACTCCTTTTTGCCTTTGGGTTTTGCCCCCTAAACTTTGAGCAGAAATCATGTTGGACCTGTTAAAAGATCTGCTGTCATCATGTGATCTGAAGCTTCATTAAGCTTCTGTTTTTTCCCCCAGTTTTGTTCTGTGATGTAGATGTTAGTAGAAGTATTTGGGTACTATGGTGTCTGATCCCTATAGGTACACCACAGATCCTCAATAAAGCTGAGAAGTGGTTCTCCAGGACCTCCACACCAGCCTGGGGTCACCTGAGACGTGACTGTAGTCCATGCTTCCTGATGAGGAATTGCAAGTGGGTTTACAGGGAGCAGGAGCGTTGTCTGCAGGGAAAGCTGCATGGCTCTGCCTTGGTGTTTCTGTTGAGGTCGTTGGCACTGGGTAGAAAGCCACCCTGTCTCTGGGTTCCCAAGTTCTCTGGCTGTAGCTGTGGCTCGGTGAGCTGCTTGCTGGCCCCAGCTTGCCCATTGTGGTCTGCAGCACTCGGCTCAGCTGCTGGCGTTGGTACCTCCTATTCATGGAAATGAGTTATCCAGAGAGCAGGGAGCCTCCTGTGGAGATGGAGTGGGATCCAAAAAGGAAACAAAACACAACAAATGCTGTAAATGGCAAATACTAGAAAAATTAAACTGCCGTGGGGAAGGTGGGTTAGGGAAGGAGGAGGGGACCTGCAGGTGCCTGGTCCCACTGTGCAAGCAGTTTGATTTTTGGTATGCAGGGCTGGGGAGCCACTGTGATACTTGGAGAAGAAGGGATCAGCTGTACTGGAGGCTCTTGCTTTAAGAGGGATGAGGAGCTAGGACTCCTCTGCCTGTGCCGGGAATGCTTACACAAGCACTTTGTGTGTATTAGAGCACAAGCTGGTGTGTCTCCACTTCCCACTCGTGACCCTGGTTCTGATCCCCAATCAGTAAGTAAGTGGCTCTGGAGCCTGTTAACTGTGCTAAGGTACAAGAAGCAAAACCATGAACCAGCATTTGGCAAACATGAGTGATGCTTGCAAGGGGAAAATGGAAGTATCCTTCCCCCACCCCCCAACTCAAGCATGTTTTTCAGAGAAGACGGAAGAGGGTCCTGATTCACAGGGCTGACACTGCAGTTCCTCCTCACGCACCTTTCAATGAGGAGTAACCTCACTCTTGTTTTCCTGTGAGGCAGCATAAGACACCAGTTCCTCCCTTCTCTGTGTTTTCTCTTGCCCATTTTTCATCTGTAACCTCACCAGGACAGCAATATGACTTGCTTGAGCTGTGCTGACAATGAGCTCCACCACACCAAAAAGCAGAGTTTTTCCAGCTCAGACATTCTTTGCGGAATGATACCATAACAAGCAGGATGAAATTAAGACCAGTACAATGGGAACTGACTATCAGGAGATTTGGAACACTTCTCCCCCTTTCCTCCCCCACCCTTTCTAAAGTCCTATTGTTTATGATAACAGAACTAAATTATGTACTATAAAACTCTGGCCTCTGAGGACCAAGCAAGAGGCGTTACTGGATCTCTTGTGGTTCAGGTTGGCAGAAGCAGGGAATCTTTCTGCAGCTATTGGGAGGAGAGGGTGGGGTGAGAACTGAAGACTGCAAGTTAGGCTAGCTATGGCTGGCAGCAGCAGCAACCCCACCCCCAGATACTTGCTCTGTGTTTGCTGCAGTGTGATGTATATTGGTTCAGCTTGCTGTCTTCCGGGGGCTAACAGTGTCCTTTCTCTCTGCAGGCATTGGTGTCACTATACGGTTACACGGACAGTTTCCTGCCAAGTGCAGAATGGGTCAGAAACGGTGATCCAGCGAGTTTATCAGAGCTGCCGGTGGCCAGGACCTTGTGCCAACTTAGTGAGGTAAAAATCTTCATGTCTCACCTTGCCCGCATTTTCCTCCACTTCTCATGAAATTGGTTAGCTTTGAAGGACTGGGTAGAGGGTTGAGATCAATGGGTCAGATGGGAAATCCAGCTTCGTGGTGGCATAACCAAAGAGTGCTGCTTGTGTTAGCTGCGGAGCAACTACCCATGAAGGTAAGTGGACTATCAGAGACAAGCTGTGTGAGACAGTTTAGCTTAGGTTGTAGTGCCAGTCTGTGCTTCTCCACATAGGAGAGTGCTGTTAGTCAGGTGTGAAGCTAAATAAATGTAAGGTCCAACAGAGTGCAGTGTGACTGAACAGGGAGAGCAGGGGTGCTGGACCAGTGGCACTATGTGGCTTGTTGGTGTCGAGTCCTCCTACTCGGGTCTTCAAGAGTATATTGATCAGGTAAGGTAGAAAGCTTTGATCATATTCCTTGCAGCTGGTGATGGATACAGGTAATGTGCCCTGTACCTTTCACAGTGGAATTTCCTTACAGTGCTCTTACTCCCACATCTCAATATCCTTTAGAGGCATGCATGAGCACAATGTCTTCTCTCCCTAGATGAGAAACAAAGCTCAAGAGACATTGACTTGTCAAAAACTTGGCCTGAGCCTGCTTTGCCTTTCTGTCATTTACAGTCTTGGAACCTACCTGCATTCACCCTGAATGAAATAGCTATCCCCAGCTACTATCTTTCACTATGCAAAATGTCCTTGTGTTGTTGAGCTTTGCCTTTTCTGAAGGACATTCTTAGAGCAGAATAGTGTTACCCACCCATCTGGGCACTGGTGTAAAAAAGCCATTGTTCTCTAAATTTACACCTAGCTTCTCTAACAATTTCCCATGTAGACAAGCTCATAATTTAGCTCACAAAGCTTAGTCATTTTATTGTTGTTATTACCCGTTCACCCACAGGGCACTGAGTGAGGGCCTCATGTAATTGATAACCTAGCCAGAATGTGGTTGAACTTCCCACTGAAATACCCAGAGACCCACCTTCCCAGACTGTTCTTGTGACTCTTCATCTGGAATTCACATTTTCCATGTGGCAGTTACCACAGTTGGTTCTCCAGTTTCTACTTGGCCAGTGGTCAGTGGGAATTTTTTCACTTGTAATATATCTGCTTTGGTGTCTCTTTGGTCTTGTTTTATGCAAGGCTGTGGTTGAAACACTTAATATTTTACACTGTCATGGCCAAACTTCTGTGAAGCTTTTTAATTTCCCAGACTTTTTATGCACATAATTGTCATTAGAAACTTGTGAGCTTTCACCTTGTCTCCTAAACTTGCCAAAAATCTTGCTTATTTTTCCCTGTTAACATAACTATAGTTTCATAAGTATCAAACAATTGATCATGTTACTAGTAAAAATCCTTTTTATGGGCTCCTGCAGTTACTCATACACATCGATTCTTACATTGTTAACCCAGAGCCTTTAGGAGTGGTGTGTGCTCTTGTGACATTGTTATTCATGGACCTTTTCAGTTTCAAATGGAGTTTGGTTCATTTGCCTGACAAGTCCAATTGTTTGGAGACAATGCAGACTGGCAGCAGACTTTTCTATGTGAAAACATGGAAAGAATCTGGGGTTATTGATAATTAAGGTCTCAGCTGGTGAAAACTCAGTGGACAGGAGCTGTGTTTCTGGAAGGCAGTTCACCTGGAGGTATGTAACAGATGTGTAGATGTGGTGCTTAGGGACATGGTTTAGTGGTGGATTTGGCAGTGCCAGGTTAACAGTGGGACTTGATGACCTTCAAGGTCATATTCGATGATTCCAAGGAACCTCCCAGAAGAGTTGGAAGGATGCTAATGCTCTGTTCTTTTTGCAAGTGGGAGGAAACACAAGCAAAGTGAATGGCACCCTTCTAAAGAAATGACTATGCTGTCTGTCCTTTAATCATGCCCCATATGATGTTCCTGCATGAAGTAGAGAGAGACCTTGGACATCTCTTTCTCAAGGACCTTTAGAAAGCTGCTGACAAATGCTAGAGGCAATCTGTTTATCAACAACGGTAAAGCAGGAGTGACACGTGCTGGCTCCTGATAACTTCCTGTACTGCCACCCTACAAAAGGGAGCACGTAGCAATGAAGTCGAAGCCACTGACGTCCTGAGAGCTGAGTGGGTTTTTGAAGTTATCCCCATGCCAGACATCTTTTATAAGTGGCTGCTTGTTTCCAGCAGTGCATCCGAGTTCTGAGAACAGAATGAAATACAGCCACTGAAAATGATGGATCCTGCGACATGGAACAACTGTGGGCAACATCTGGTAACCCTGAGTCGTGTTGTATGGTTGAGGTGCTGGGCCTACATGCTAACCTATCAATGTTATGTTGCCAGCACCTAGGGATATGTGACTAACTGGCTTTCTGTTGCCTCGGAGTCAAGCAGAGGTTGATGTATTTTTTTATCCTCTTTCACCAAAATTAATATTGTCTCTTTAGGAGATGCCAATTTTTTCTCTGAATTCAGATGAATCCAATCTCCTGTTTTCAAGTGAAAATTCCCAAGGATAGCAACAAGACAGACAGTCCCCAAAGTCACAGGGCAGTTGAGTCCCTCTTTTATTCAGCACTTCACTTGCTAGTACAGTTCCTTGCAAGTTGTGCTTTGTTTTCTTTCTTTTTCTGCTTAGAAAGTGGCTTTGGAGGGGCTTGTAAGCTTACAGCAGCCACCATGCTGCACAGCTTCTTTTGGCAGGTCTCTGAAGACTCCTACAGAAGATGAACAGAGCAGAAAACTGAGGTTCCCTACTCCCCCCACTTCCTCTACCTGGTAGTTTGAGAGGGATCTTTACCTGCTTTTCCAAAACAAAAACCAACCAAAACTCTATCTTAGCATGTCTGAAAGCTTTGGGTGATACAGCTCTTTGTCTGGGAGCTGTCCTGGTCATGGGATTTGTGTCTTGGGGGGACAGCCCAAGTAGGGACATCTTCAGTAGATAGCTTCAGCAGGGAACAGCAGTGTGCTAGTATCAGATGTGATGGTGTCCTGTGCCAATGCGTTGCAAAATGCCAGAGAGGACTTATGCTGGCTTCATGGAAAGGGAAACAGTGAATCCCTTCTATAGGTCACCAGCTCTTGATTGTGTTCCTGTAATATGGAGGAGCTTCTGTATTTTCTCTGTGGTTCTTAAGGATTGCCTGCCTGACTCCGTCTGCTCTACATGACAGTGTAGCAGGAATGCTTCACATGGCCAATGCTTCATTCCCATCAAACAATGTTGTTTCTGTTTCCTCTTTACCTTCTCCGTACTAGTACCTCTGCCTTCAGGCTTTCTGGAAGTTTAGTTTCTGGTGATATCAACTTACTCCAGGTTTAGCAGTGGCTAAAAATGTTTGCGCTCTCTATATCCCTGTGGTTGTTCAGGTAATATATCTTCTTTTCTTTGCCAAAAAGACAAACAACATCTGGGCACCTTGTCTTTTTCTTTAGTGAGATTTCTGGTGCTTGAGCTTGAAGAGGGGCACAGACAGATTCACAAGATCTTATGCATGACTGTAGGCAATGCAAAATGTCAGTCAGCCATTGGCATTAGTTTGGCTTTATAGTATTTCTCCCAGCTGCACTTGAAACAAACTGTTTTCATCTCCTTGTTTGCAGGGAGTCGGTATCTGAAGAAGCTTTCACTCTGCCAGCACCCATTATCGGGCTGCTCACTAGCTAAAGGGACGCCAGCCAAAACCCAAGGCATCTCTCAGCTCGTGGTGACAGCTGAGAGGGGCTCTCTGGTAGAGACTCAGCTTACAGAGACATCGGTGTGGCCAGACAAGGATTTAATCTATTTCCTGTCTCCCATTCATTCGTGTTAGGTTTCTTTCCCTTATTGCACAAACTGCAGCTCAGGGTCAAGCCTTTGACAGAGGAGTATCCACAAGATCCCCAGCCCAGCAGCTTTAGTGATGTCCTTGCTCTCTGTTCACTTGCTGTTGGGCAGCTGGCAGCTGTATTTCTGCAGGAGTGTCATCATCTTGGCTGGGATGGGATGAGCTGCTCTGTTCTTGCCCTCCACCCCAGACTCTTTATTTAGCTTGGGTGCTGAGTTGCTTTGGAGCAGTCTTGGCTGGAGACTTTTCCCTCAGCAGATCTATTCTTGAACTCTTTCCATTTGTGTAGTGAAGGCTTCAGCTTCTGCACGCCATAGGATATGCCTTTGCTTTGTCACGTTACGAAGTGAACAGGCAACTTCCCAGCAGCCTGGCTGAAACTCCTGGTGTACTTAGAAAATCATATGCCATATATCTGTCTGAAGGAAGTGATAAAGTCTTCGTGTTTCAATAGCGATGTAATCTCTGGGGCTCTGCTGCCTGGATGGTTGCACCCAGCTCCCCATAAACCCAGGCATCTGAATGGTAACCCATCTCCTGAGCAGTCCCTTTGCTGAGGCAGCTAATGCAGAATGCTGTCATGCTGAGGATGCTGCACTCCTTGAGGCTCACTGAGCAGGGTTGGTCTCATAGGCCAGACAAGGATGAGAGGCCTGCTTCCAGTTGCTGCAGCTTTTCTGACTTCTGTGTCTTCAGTCAGGTTATGTCACCTCACCTTGAAGATGAGGACACCACTTCTTTTGACTTACTGTGTTTTATGACTTTGAGAATAAGACAACTTCTTGCTATAGCCCAGTTGGCCAAAATCAGCCTAATTTTCTTTACAGTATTTGGGCATGAGTGTTGAGGTCAGTAAAACAGTGTCTTGAGAGGTAGGTGGCTCTGATGAACAGCCAGGCAGATCACGCACTGTTATAGCCTTCAGAAGACAAACATTTTCTGCTTCAAACTGTTGTTGCTGTGAAAATCCCTCTCTCATTTCTGGAAGCATGCTGCTTGAGAGTGATATTTGTCTCCTCTCCTACTTGTCTCATCCGAGAAAAATGAATGTTCCCAGCAAAGTTGTATGAGGTTTTTATCCTGCTCTCTCTTGCTGTACTCAGTGGTCACGTATCTGTCTCACTTTCTAGACTTTAGGCATCCTGTCTCTGCAGCACTTTCTGGCTTCAGAATCTGAAGATTCCCCTGGAAACCCATAGCTGGTTTGTACAGGGATGGGCTTACCTGGTCTTGTTCCTTCAGCAAGAGCCATTGGAACCCCAGCATGAAGTTACTCATCCGTTAGCTTCAAACACCACTGAAAGGTGGGGAAGTCTGGGCTCTGATGCCCTTTCCAGCTGCTAGTTACTGCAGGTTCTCTCCCTTTCAGTATTCCTGCTGGTTTGGCTTATCGCAAATGCTATGTGCTTTTGATGACATTGGCAATTGAACTTGCATGAATTAATCTTGCTTTTTGGTGAGTTTGAACTTTGGATTTTCTTTGTTGTTTTCATTTAACACATTTCTTCTCCCAGAGGGGTTCTACAAGCTAGTTTACAGAATAACAAAGAAGGAATTCAGCAGGCTCATCCATTTTGGTCTTTTCTGCTTTTGAAAACTATTGCTACAGAGTCAGTAGGAGAAGTTTGGGGATCTGTCACCCACGAGATTGGCCTTTAGCTGATGTTTCTCCTCAATTTCAGAAGTAGTAACACCACAGTAAATCCTCTGTTTCTTTCTAGTCAACTGAATAATAAATTCCAGAGCTTATTCCAGTGCATTAGGAATTAGGATTGCTGTTTGACGTCTTGTTACACACCATCTCTTATGTGTTTAATTCTGTTATTTCTCGCTAAGATATAGGGTCATATGCTTGGAAAAAGATTCCTACTCTCCTGTGCACACAAGGATGTAAATGTAGGATGAACTGTGCTCTTGTGAGCAGGATGCATGGGAGATCTGGGTGTGTAAGGGGTTTGAGCTGTAGCACAAAGGCACGTTCTCAGGTTTGGGAGCAGTGTGGGTGGCTGTGTGCTGCTGGCTGGGCACAGGTGGAGGGCCATCTGCTTTGCAGGCTGTGCTCGGGTCTCCTCAGGCTGCTAGTGAGGGCCTTTTGATCTCTCAATGTAATACATGCTGTCTGGGCACTCTTCCTCCTCGTTGCTATGGCAGGGCAGTGCTGGTCTGGAGTAGCACTGAGATCCCATTGTTAATGAAGACAGGAGCTGATGATTACTCTGGTGGCACAGAAACATCTGTCTCTGTGTCCTTTGACTTAGGAGTGAGAGACTGTAAACTGCTCCTGTGTACAGCTTGAGGAGGGGCTTTTTGTAAGTTTGTGTTTTCTGGGTTTTAGACTCTCTAACTTGTGCAAACGAGACATGCTGAGAGTTAAACAGAGACTTCTTCCTCCCCTTTGGCAAAGGCAGAAGATGTACAGTGGCCTCCAACATATTTGCAGCTGCAGGTTTTGTGTTTTGTCCAGTGTCTGCAGGAGCATGTTTGAAACTCCTGGTTATGTTCTCCCCTGGGGAACTGCTGCCTTTGTGCTGGAAAAGTTGGGGCTGTGGGAAAGAAAAGAGCACAGGTCTCATTCACAAGTGATGGTCTCTGCCATGCTTGTGTGTGCAAACATGATGGCCAAGGTACTCTTTGTCCCTGTGTCAGCTGTGGCACTAGTTTGAGGTGAAGTTATCTTGCCTGTTCTGTAGAGAAGCTATGTGGTGTAATGGGTGTCTGGTGGGCTTTGAGAGGATAGTTATGGTGGTCTGTCTAGAGTGGGGATGGTGATGTTCAGAGCCAAGTTCTTGATAGCTTCTCTGAAACAGGCTCTCTTTTAATGCAGAAATAGCACTTTTTGGAATGAAAATGATTGTCCCCGTTTGAAAGGCAATACGCCAGTTAGATGTACAGGGTTGGACCCACTGCATTGATGTATGATTTGTTGCCATAAGAATAGTAGGTAAAAGCAAGCTTGGATTCCTTGGTTTCCAGATTCTTTGCCAGTCAAAAGGCAAGTTCATTCCTCTTGTTATCCTGAAACCCACCAGTAAGTGAGGTTGAAACTTTCAACCTGGAACTTGAATGGAAATGAATAGAAGTTGCCCAGGTCTCCTCAGGCACAAACTGCAGTGGCTGAATGAATGAATCACACTAACAAAACCATCTCTTGTGATGTGGAAATGAATTTCACACCTTCCCTCTCACATCATCTTTGTAAGTGTCAAAGGGCAGGGAAATCCATAATGGGGAAGGTATTTCCTGTGTGTGACAGGCTGTCCTGCTTGGGTCAGGGCACAGATCACGCCTCTGTTTTTGACCTGATTTGAGAGGCTCTGGTCCAAGAATGTGACACTTTCCTTGTGCCACGTCTGGCTGTTGTGTTCAGTGACACTTCCTTGAGAGCAGGGGGAATGTATCCTTGTGTGCTGAGGTGTGAGACTTGTTGGCTGCCATGTCCTGACTTCTCCAGTATTTTTAGCTTCATACCCCCAAAACAGTTAATCAGTCATCTCATGCTCCCTCCCACATTACCCCTTCCTGGGCAGTCACACAGAGACACAAGCAAGAGACTCTGTTTCCCAAATGAGGACTGCAGGCAGGTGAGCTCCTGTAGCTTGTCTGACACCATCAGGCAGCCTCCAGGGGCAGCTAGGGGTTTGCTCTGATGCAATGACAGCAGTAGTGCTGGCTGAGTTTGCTGGGTTCTTCCCACACTCCCTGGGACCTTGCTGTGAGCCTCAGTACACATGTTGGTGAATGAGGCCTGTCTCCTGTGGTAGAGTGACAGGTCCTGGTAGTTTGCTTCTTTGAAGTGCTTGGAAGCTTGGCAGGGGACTGTATATGCCAAACATATCCTTTGGCTGCCTGGGAAGCCAAAAAGGTTCAGGTTGTAGCTCATCCTAACCTCTTTTCTTACTGTGGTTTTGCTATTTGCTTGTGGCTTGGATAGCATCCAAGGGAGAAGCTTCCCTATTCCACCGCCAAACCTTTTTTCTGCCTGTCGTGTTTTCCACACACACTAATTCCAAGGCTTCTGATCTGTAACAGGTATGCTCTTTTTCTCTCCTTTTCCCATGTTTTTTTTTTTCCCCTTTCTTCCAATTGCAACACTTCTGGTATCAGGCAGTGGCGATGCTTCGTTAAAGGAGTTTTCTTTGCTTCCCTCCTGGAATAGCAGTTGGGAAGCTGCATGTTGTGATGATACATGTAACAACAGACCTTGGTGCATCTCACATGGGTGGCAGAAAGCAGTGCTATGGAGACCAGAGCAACATCACAGCAGATTTGAGCAAGCTGGGACCACTTCACATGTGTGAGTGCACGATGCTGAACAGAGCTGCAAATGTCGGGACTCTTCCAGGAAATTCAGGGTGGGTGGTAGGCTGTGACAGCTGAGCCCCATGTTTGTCATGCCCTGAGAAGTCCTCGCTCGTTTGAGGATTAAACTATAGCTACTTCCCCGACACAGAACTGCTGCCAAGATTCCAGTCTGGCTCAAGCCACTCTCCACACTTCATAATGAAGTTTGAGAGAGTTTTAACATCTTGGTGTTGGCAGAAACATGGTTTTAAAATCACGGTGTAGTTGGAGACTAGCTGGCTCCGGCCACTGGTAACTGGGTTGGAGACTTTCATCTTGAGGTCAAGTCCAGCTGTGGTGTTAGTGACGAAGTCATGAACTTCTGACTGATGGTTCAGGGCTTGTGTGTGGAAAGATGTCTTGAGTCCAATGCCAGGACTGGGAGTTGGGAGACTCGGGTTTGGTTCCTGAGCTTTGCCAGAGCTCTTCTGGGAGACCCTCAGCAAGATACTGGAAGTCTTCATGCCTTGGGTCTCTCTGAAAAAGCACTGAAGCTCTGCCTACATCAACGTGGTGCTGAGTCCTCAAGCTCACTCATGACTGCAAACTCCTGAATACCATTGGGTGCAGAAGTGCAAAACACTAAGTGGGACAAGCTGGCTCTGCCCAGTGCGTATTAGATGAGTGCCTGGATTGCAGTTGTCAGTGTTAGCTGTCACTGGTGTGCTTTTTGGCTGCTCGGAGGGCAAGGACGTGATGTTCTCAGGAGACAGCGTTGCTCTCCCATCACTGGCCAATGCCATTCCAAATGCAGGCAGCCCCATGCTCAGGAGGAAGCTTGTGCAGCCCTCTTGCCTGTTGGCTATAGGAGAAGTTGGCTTCTGTGTTTGGCAGCTGGCATAAGAAACAATCGGCAACGGTTTATTGAGAAATTAATTTCCCAAAGACTGAGCTGCTGCCTTCTTTCCAAGACATACATGGGCAGCCCCTCCTGGCAAGCCTTGGTTACTGCTCTTAAGAGTATTTGAACCCATGTCGCTGCAGTGCTCTCCTAGATGTACACCTGTACCTGCTGCCCCTTGGAGGAGGGGCTTTGGATGAGATTCCTGCAATTTCTAGCTCCCTTTTGGCCTTGTGCATCTGAGCCTGGGGCAGTGCTGCAGGCAGAGCAGGCAGAGGCTGTGCTTTGTCTTCTGCTGGGTCTTCACACTGCAGGAGGAGGCTCTTCCCCTGAGAAGACCCCAGTGCTGGGGCTTGTGTCTGCCTGGCCTTGAGAAAAAAGCATAAAGCTGCAGCCTGCAACACTGTAATCCCAAAGCTTCAGCCTCTCCCTGTGTGTGCCAAATTCCTTTGGCTGTTAAACAAGGGGAAGAATTTTGAGGGGAGCTTGTAGAGTATGACTTCTGTGTTTGCTTTTAGCTTCATGAATAGCAGCAGTGACTTGTCTGGCCACATACTGGGAAAACTCTGATCTGCCAGCTTTGAAGGGCTGCTGGTTGAAAAGCAAAGCTGGCATTTATGCAACTGTCTGGTTTATCTTGACTTCAGAATCACTGATGCTTTCCACAGCTCTGCCTGTGTCTGCAGGTAGCCTTTTAGTTTCCAGTGGGGCATGGCAGTACTTGTGCTTTAACTGGGACTTTGGGATTCAGTGTGCTGGACATGAAGACAACCAATACGTCCTGCAGAACCACAGCTGTGGTGAGGAAGAGTGTAACCCTGTTTCCTATGGGGAAACCTGAGGCATGGGTCAGCTAGCTGGGAAAAAGGCTCCATGGTGATCACTGATGTAGTCTTAATAGAATCACAGAATACCAGGTTGGGAGGGACCTCAGGCATCATCTGGTCCAACCTTTTTTGTTAGAGCATGACCCAGACTAGATGTCCCAGAACCCTGTCCAGCTGGATCTTAACAGTATCCAACATCAGGGAATCCACCACTTCCCTGGGGAGATTATTCCAGTGGCTGATTGTTTCTCATTGTGAAAAATTTTCCTCTTGTGCCCAATTGGAATCTCCCCTGGGGTAACTTGTACCAATCACTGGTTATCTTTTTCCATGTGGTTCCTTGTAAGAAGGGAGTCTCCATCATCTTTGTAGCCACCCTTTAAATACTGGAACATGGTGATAAGGACTCCTCTCAACCTTCTTTTCTCTAGGCTGAACAAACCCAGTTCTCTCAGCCTGACCTCACATGGCTGCCCAGTCTTTGGATCATCTTTGTGGCTCTTCTCTGGACCCTCTCTGGCCTGTCCACATCTGTTTTGTATAGCAAGTGTTGTGTTGTGATGATGTTTGTTATGCTGCTGTGTTAAAACACCCTGGATCTGAGTGGTGGGGGTGAGAAAAGGGAAGGCACACGAGAGATTTATATTTTTGTGAGTAATGTTTTGGAACCTCTGTTAGTGCTGAGTGAGGAAAGGCTAATGAGGCAGCCTTTGTTCAAGGTCAGACACATCCACATGCAGGCAGAGTAAGGGAAACCAGAGTCAGCATCTCCACTACTTGCAATGACTTGGTAGCAATGGGACCTCCACAAAGCATAATTTGCAGGAGAGGTATGGGGAAGAGCCAGAAGACTGTGAGGGCTTAAGGAGAAAAATCAGGGTTGTTGAATCGGATCCATACTGTAGTAAACCATTGCTATGTTGCTTTGTGTGTCTCCTTTTTCTGCAGCCAGGGGAGGCTGAGTGCTCTGGGGCAGGCAGGCAGATGTGCTGTGAATTAGTAACACCACCCTTGAGTACATAAGTGCATCCTGCTGACTTCTTGTTTGTGTTAGTTACAGGACTCTCATCAGGCCCACGTATAAAATGTCCTACCGAACGGTGACCACGCTGGAGTGGAGGTGCTGCCCTGGCTTCACGGGGAGCAACTGTGAAGAGGGTGAGTTATCCAGCAACGTTTGTAGCTGCTTCTGGTAGTTTCCTTTGTGCTGCAATATCTTGGTGCTAATCACGCTACTAGGGCAAATCTCTAACTAGGAAGCTGTCTCCTTACAGCCACAAAGAATGATGGCTGCAGACAGCAGCTTGCTTCAGGCTGCTGAGAAAACAATAGCTTCCCAGAAGCTCAAGAAAAGCCTTAAGTAGCAAAGCTACTCTAAGTTACAGTCTGCAGAAGACAGCTTTGCATTTTAGCCTGCTGCTAGAAGAAGTGAGCTTGAGGAAGAGAAGCTTCTGTGAGCACCTTGGTTTCTTACCTGTTACTGCAGGGGATGCTAAGGATGGACTGTGGCAGGACTGTTACTTCCCAAATAGCTGCAGCTCAACTGATCTGACTGGGGACCCGAGGAGCTGGTGTGTGCAGCCTGTTCATGCCTGTAGGTTTTGACAGGTGAGAGTAATTACAGCTTAGTGGTGCTGCTGGTGTAAAGGAGAGAATCCAGCTCTCTCCTGCAGTGTTTCTGCAGATTTCTGCAGATTTCAGGGCAAATAAAAAAACACCATAAGCTTGTTTGAGAAAGTCAGCGGCGATCTCACAGGGGCGGCTCTGTGCAATGAGGTGACAATTTTATGCAGTCAGTTTTCAAGGTGGAACTGTTCTTTTGGCCTTGGATACGGCATGTGGAGTGTGAGCAGAAAGCCAGTAGCCAGCCCTCACTTTCATATGTGAGATTATTCTTACCTTTTTTTTCCCTCCCTAAAACATCTGGCGCTACCAACAGCCCTATGTTCTTGAAAGGAGGAGGGAAAAAATGACCTTCTAGTACAGAAGGGTTGTGCCCCTTGATTTCTAGGAGTGGTGTCGACACTAGTGCTGTACACAGCACTTCAAACTGTCCAGAGGCATCAGTTTTAAACCTGGAGGATTTACTTGCTCCTTATGCTAATTCTTAATGTTCATGTCACTTGGAATTGTAAGTAAAAAGGGCTGAAAAGAGTGTTTTAGGTTTTTTTGGCAATCTGTTATAAAGCCTTTTGTACTCTTTCTTTTTTGCGCTCTCTTCTACTGCAAATCTGGTTCCTCTGAGAGGGTGAGATGCTTACATCGGTGTGGGTCCTTCCTGGAAACAGCAGATGAAAGAAAACAGACAAGTAAACTGAAACAAAACCAAACCAGGGCAGTTCTGGAGCCACAGCAAATTAACAGGGTAGAACCTCAAAATGCTTTCATCTTTTTTTTTTGGTGTTAGCTTTCTCCTCACTGTTTCATTTCACTCGTATGTGCAGCTGGTGCTTTTGAAGCTGATGTGAGGTAGGTATGATTGATGGCAGATTGGATGTGAGCTATTTTTAACTTGCCTTTTCGCTCTATTGCAAATGCTCTATTGCGAATTCTCTGGTCACTGTTGTTCTCCATGTGTCAGCAGAATGGCAACTACAGTGGCTCTTGAGCCATTCACTTCAGAATGGCTCCTGTTTCCAGAGACTGAAGGCCAAAGTTTCCATTCCCTGGGAGCTCTGGAATAACAAGGCTGCATTTCCATGAGTAGGACAGACTAAGCCAGGAGATAGAATGGATTGCTCAAGCACACAGAGCAGTTTTGCATGGCTGCAGGGTCTCTTCAGATCCATGGTGGGTTTGTTTTGCATCTTGAGGCTTGAGAGATCCTATGTGTTGATTCTGTCTTTAATCCCCAGTGAGCAGGGTTGATGCCTGCTCCTTTTCTGTGTTGTTCTGGAGCAGTGTCCACTGTAGCCTATGTGGAGAAGGGGTTATTTTTTACTACCTGTCCTTATATGAGGCCTTCTTTGCCCTTTCTAGATTTATTTCTATTAGCATTTCATGAGGGAAGATGTTGGGAGGGTGACCCAGGGAAACCAAGTCAAAGAGCTTGGAGTCATTCAAAGGCTGCAGTGCAGCTGTTTACTACGTACAGGCTTCCTTGTTAGCTCCCTAAGGCAAGTCAACTTTTATTTTGCAAAGTAAACAGTCCACCCTGGATGGGTAGCCCCGAAGTATGACATACTCCTGGTGAGACTGGCTTGCTGTAACACACCTTCAATGAGAAACCTCCCCTTCCACAGTGACTCACTGAGCTCTGGTAGAGCAAGCTTTGAATGCAGTTCCATTATTCCAGAGTGTCTTGACCTTTAGCTAATAAGTTTAGCTTGAGAAAGTAACCACTTAACTGTCACCAGCTGGCAGGCACCTACATTAATGCTGAAGGCTGCACATTGTTTAGATTTAAATTATCTTGGGAATTTAACTCTTGCATTGTAGCTGATAAAGAGCAACATCATCTGGAGGAAGCCCAGCTGGAGAAGTGGGTGGAGAGTTTGCTACTCAGTGGGCTATTAATTTACTGAGGTGGGAATGGCTGCTTCCAATCTGTTTCTTTAAGTTGGCACTGCTTGGGGCTCTCTGCTCTTCCCTTCAGTGCTTTCCCCTCACCCAAAGGTATGTCAGCATTTGAAAGGGATCCAGTTCCTTTATTGGTTTTGTGGAAGTGTGACCAGCTGGTTGAGCAGATAGCTAAAACTTGCCAGTTGTACCAGTGCTTCCCAAAGGGTTTATTGCAACTTTCTTGGATGGAGAAAGAGATTTGATGCAACAAGTCTGGTGAATTTAACTGTCAGGAAATGCTAATTTTTATTTTCCAGTTTTAGGGGGTTTTGTTTTGTTTAAAGTGGAGCCCAAGCCTAGGACAGGAAATGAATGCACTGAGCCACCCAGTCTGCTGACTGCTGATATAAAGAACATATGGATGAGGGCAGTGCAGAGGTGAAGTGGTTTAGCTATTGCAATCATGCATCAAGCTGATTGATTTGAATCCAAGATGATGCTGACATTTCAACTCAGCCTTTTTTCTATATGGCTGAAAGTTCAAAGGCAAATGCAGTCTCTTGGGAGAGGAGAAGTGTCACTTGCAAGTTCAGGGGCTCAGCATTGCCCTAGAGCTCTCCAGCTAGGCAAGGTCTTGTTTCACTTTAGAAATCTAACATAGACTTCTTTCTTGTTTGTTTGTACTGCTTGAATTTGGGATAGTAGCCAGGATCCTATTTACCCCAGAGGCAGATTGATGGCAGACAGCTTAGCTTTTTGGGCAAGAAGCAGCTCCAAGAGTAACCTCGGCACCTCTAAAGTGATGCCATGGTGATTCCAAGCTTAATAGTTTATTTTGAGAACTTCCTTTTTTTCCCTCGCCTCCTCACTTCAGTTCTTGGAAAATTTTCATCTACTTTTAATAACTATTTTTTTGTATCTTGTCATCTTGAGACTTTTCAAACCTCTTGGATTCCCATGTGTTTACAATTTTCAGAGTAGCATAAGCAAATGAAGACTTCATTCTTGGTATGATAGAGTGCAAAAACTTTCTCCTGTTTTACTACTGCTTCACAAAGTTTCTTGCTCTCAGGAGGAGAGATGCAGAACTGCACTGCCAGGAAAATCTTAAACTAGCAAATGCAATTGTGATACAAAATTGCTGTTCATTCTCATGGCTTTATCCAAAGTTAGAGACCTGAAAGTCCGTAAGCCCATCAGAGTGCTCTAGAGGGGATTCAAAGCGGTGTTGATGGGACCTCGCTTCTTCAGGTCTTGGTTTGCTCCCCTGTGAACTGTTAACCGTAGAACTTCCAAACTGTGTGAAAATACGCTGTGTAGATTATGCAGTATCATTTCCCATGGTATCACTGTAGCTCTCTTCAGGAGTTGAGCTCGTGTGTTTTTCCTTTTGTCAAGTACTTCAGTTCCTTCTTGTTTTTCCCTCTTCCTTGTAGCCGCTGCTTGGAAGCAGGGGTGTTAAGTCTGTGTGTCACAGACAGCAAGTTCAGAGCTCTTTACTGCCACTGAGCATTTCTCGTCTTGCCCTTAGAGACCGAGAACATGTAAGAGAAGGCAGTGGGAGTCAAAAAAGGCATTGCACTATCTGTTCCTGTTGCTGCTAAGTCCTAGTACAATGATGTTTTCACACTTCAGAGTCCCAACTCCTGTTGTAGTCAAAGCAAGAGCTTCCATTTGAGCAGTGATGTTCTCCCAGACATGGTTGTCTTGGTGCTCTCTGGTTAGCAAGGCAGTTCTACGCTGCAGGTGCATGGCAGGCTGAGGTACCCTCCTTTCAAGTTTGGATCTAGCACAGATCCTTGCATGTATGTAGTTCTCTACTAGAGACTGGCTCAGCAATTCCTTTAGTGAAATGTGGCTTTGGTGTAATTTTGAGATCTTTGAAACTGAAATTTGGTGTTTGGTTCCACAAAGGATCTAAAAATATCTTCTCATTCTGAAGTTTAATGTTTATTAGATATGGTAAGTGCATTATGTGAATACGTGTTATAGACTATTAAAGGCAAACCTAAGTTTCCTAGTAACTCTAGTTACTAAAGCAATTAGTAAGTTGGTAGCAAAATGTGGTAACTAACTCAGTAAACTTGCCTTCAAAAATACCTCATGTAAGAGTGTCAAAATATATTATCACCCTTGATGGAACTGCTGGTGGGTGCAAGTGGCTTTCTCAGGAATTATGTTTCTGCACCTATAGTAACAGGTGCAGAAACATAATATCAGTATCTGCCCTGATATTTTCTTCCATAGCGTACACCTCCTGCTCCTCTATATGCTCTACTTCGTCCTGCTTTGTTTCTGGCGGCCTCTTCAATGTGAGGCTGAAGGTCCACCAGAAGTTTCCCAAACTACTCTATGACGTGTCACCCAATTCCTTTCCACTCCCATCAGCACACTGACCGTTCAGCAGCCTCTGGCTTCAGGCATAACATGTGTGTCACCCTTGATCACATTTTCTGAGGAGTTCCTGGAGTGTGTGGTCACTGTTGGAAGCATGTGCAGCCTGCTGAGAGCGCTTTCTGGCATCAGTGCTGGGTGACTACTTGAACAGTTCCTAAATGTTCATCTTCCCTTTCGATATGAGGTCCAAAACAAAAATCCCTGTCAGATCTCCAAAGACTTTGACTCTGCATTCCAGCATCGGAGTAGTTTCATTTTTTGGACATTTTTAATCTGAACAGGGAGAATTTTATTCAGCACCTAATGTCAAAGTAAGAGGAGTGTTAAGTATCTGCAGATGTCATCTCAACACAATTAGAAAAGCTGTGTGTTGCACTGTTACATTATCCCCAGGTTTTTAGCTCCCATCAAATTACTGTGGTATGTAGTGAATCTTTTTCATTTTGATGAGCTATTCGTTTACTTTCCCAAATACCTTGAATGCTTTCTGTTTCTCTTAGCTATGTATTTCTTAATTCACAAGTGACAGACCCACCTATTTATAGTTTGTCTTTCCTATTCATTTGCTTTATCTCTAATCAGGAGTGAACATAACCTTGCCCTGGGTAGGGCTAACACAGGACTGGTGTGTCTGCTCTGCCTGGATCATTCTCTCCATGCTGGCAGGATTCTTCCCATTGCTGTCAGAAGAGAGAAGCATGTGGGGCTTCTTTAGTGACTTCTGCCTCTCCATATGTGCTGGTGTAACTAACTGATGGGAAGTTTTCTGGGAAGTGGTGGAGTGCAGCAGCGAAGGTTAGAGTTGAGAAGGAAGTCCTGAGTAGTTGACTTGAGCTTCTGAGCTCCTGCTGCTGTCATAAAGCAGGTCCTGCCTTACACAGAACAGATGCCAAGGGCAAGACTCTTCCATGTCTCTGCCGGTGTTGCTGCTTCCTAATGGGGTTTCACCTTCATCTTCCGTGCGACTGGCTTTAGTGTGTGATAGAAGCAGAATAGTAATTATGATCCTGAAATTGCTGGAAAGACCAAAAATGGTGAATTACTATGATAGATGGTCTGTGAAATTGGGCAGGGTCTTCACTGCCTGTTAGAGATGGCATGGCTTGATTCTGCCTTGAAGCTGGGAGTCTCTTGAGCTTCTTTTTATCTGCTTCAGTGACAGAGAAAATAAGTGCTGATGAGCTAGGCTACCTCATAGGCAGCTGTTGTCAAAAACATTGCCAGTCATGTTTGGAGCTGCCATTGGCAATGCTGGCTTCATTGAATCCTGCTTTTAGTACTTGTGACCCTGTAAAGAACGTAAAGGGTAGTAATCTTGGAGCACTCGCAAAGCAGAGAAATGACTAGGAAAGGTCCACAGGAAGAAATTGCTTTCATTAGGGAGTTATAATGTGTTGATCACAGGAGTAGATGAGTAGAATTTCCAGGATGCTGCTGGTAAGGAGGTCAGCCAAGGGGGCAGAGTGCGCTTTCCTAGCTCTGCTGTGAGCCTGCAAAGTGAGTTTGAGCAGGGTGGAAAAGGGAGACCTTTGACTTCAGCAGTTGGCTACTGAAAGGCAAATGCTGCCAATTCTTATTCATCTGTGGTCCTAGTGTTTTTTTAGCAGGTTAGGACTCCCTGCTGGGAGAAGGGAAGCATGGAAACCTTGGGCACTGCTTATCTCTTCTTGACGAAAGATTTGGTGGTGGTGGACCTGAGAGCCTTTAAAAAGTATTTTTGATTAGATTTGTGTAAACACTTTTAAACACATCTCTGGTGACTGATTAAGTAGAAACTGAAACTGTTGTACCCAGGTCAGCTCTTGCATTACTTGGGATCAGAACTTGAGAGGTGTGTGGGTTCTGAAGAGCCCATACAACCTTTTAATGGTGTCTTCCTGTCGTAATCCTTAGTGCCTCCTTGAACCCTGTGCTTTTAACCTGCTGCTTTCTCATGTGCATGTTCCGTTGAGCACTTCTGTCTTCCCCTGAAGTTATCACTTATTTCCCATTCATCCTCACAATGATGAACTTTGTGTTTTCTTGAGACCATTAGAAAGGAGCCGTTTTTTCTATATGTAGGAATCACATTATTACAGCCTCTATTATTATTATCCTGTTACAGGATAATAAATCTACATTGGGAACTTCTAAATCTGCTTTCAAAAGGCAGCTGACTTCTGTGCGCTGGTTGTCTCCCCTTTTGTTGGTTTCAGTTTTCTTTGATGCTTTTTATTTTTTTGATATATTTATTCTCGCCAAACTTCAGACACTGTAGTGAAATCTTGCAACAAAAGAATTGCCTAAGAAATAGAGATCTCGCTTTCATCAGGTTTAGAAATGCTTCTGACATAGAAGTAGTTCTGCTTTTCCTGTGGGGAGCTGGCGTGACTGTCACTAGTCTATGCTAAACTCTAATCCTGAGGCAGACAATGGTCAGCTCAGAGGGCAGAGAATGGATGAGATGGATGTGGCAGTTTCTTGGTTTTAACTGTTTCTTTCTGGTAAGGCCCAGCCTGCGGCATGGTTGCCTGAAAACCTGCCCACAGAGGTGTTCCTTACTCGAGTGCTCCTGCCCTTCTGGAGAGGTCTAAGAAGTGTATAATGCTCAGATAATGAGGGTGGGTGTTCAGAACCTGGGGAGATACCCTGTGTAGTGTATTTGCTAATTTCGGAGGTGGTTTGGCTGTGTGAGAGGATTGGATCCTTTGTTTTCCAGTATCCCAATCTGGAGATGCCTTCTGATGGCTTCTAGTTTTTGCCACCTGCCTTCTTAACCTTTATGGGGTAAGCTGGTGTCACTGGTACATTAAGAATAGAGGAGGGATGACCCTGAGGAAGCTATTTTGCATAAACAGACCAGATTGCTGCTGCAATTGAAAGTCGTGTGAAAATAGCCAAAAGGTTGGAGGACTTTGCTAAGCCATCACTTCCATCCAGGATAAGGACTTTGGACTAATGCAGAGTAGGCTGGAAAGTAGTGTCCCCTTCTGGAAAAAAGGGGTTGTGACACATTATGCCATCAATCCTGCAAATGTTGTTTGTACCAAACTCATGAGCAATGTTGTCCTGAAAACTCCACTATTCCTCTTTTCTACAGGCGTTCCTGTCAGGTATGGTGGAGGAAAGGTGGGGTTGTGTTTATAACCAAAGGCAGCAGGTATTGGATGTATGCCACTCTGCCATCGCATATTAAAGAGCTAAATGAGAGGAGTAGTTCCTCACTGGTGTCCACTGTCTGTATTGGTGCCTTTCAAGTGAATTATAGATAACAACGGAAGAAGAATTGAAGCCACCCCCTGAAGCTGTTGCTGAGCTTCCTTGCTGCTGCGATAACTTGGGCTTATTTTAATCAGGAATAGGAAATAAGACTTATTCCTTTAATAGGGAATGCCTTCAGTTGGAAGGGGTGGCAGTGGAGTATCTTTTACTGAATTTGCAATTTTAAATTGCATTTCACAAGCCATTTTGTGTTAATTTTTGAGCATAACACAGGATTGCAGCTCCCTCCCCGTTCCTTTTCAAGGGCTTAGTTGTGAAATGTGTTTAACTTAATCTTGCTGTCAAACAGGGTTGAATGGGATGTTTCCTTGAGGAAGAGCTTACTGACTTTTTTTTCCAGGAGAATACTCAAGTGGGCCAGTAATGCCTGGTCTGCAGAGTGCCAGCTCTTCTGAGTGCATTAATTCATTTACTTTCAATTATCTTGGATATCTGGCCCTAGTGGTAGTACAGACTTGTGCAGCTATGAATGTTAGTGAGGATAAGGGAGAGATGAGGGCAACATTCCTGCTTTTCATCCCTAGATATAACCTTCACCTCTAAGTGTGACTCTGGGTTCAGAGTCCTGCTGCTACCTCTTGTTTCCGTCTTGTCGCATACTGGAGGAGAGACAAGAGCATACTTTGCACCACACAAGTTCTAAGATTCCTGTGCAGAGCTGTTCTAATGATGAGTTGTCACTTTGTGTGGTGATGGAAGAGTATCTTGTACTGCTGAGGTTTAAAGACATGAGAGTAAAGGATATTCCTCAAGACAGGAGACTTCATTGCCAGCTCTTCACAGGCAGGCCAAGGCACTCTTTCTGCAAAAGGTTTTCTAATAACTTTAAACAAAGCTGTTGACATTGCAAACTGTTTGCATGTGTAAGAGGTAAGAAACATATAAGGTGTTGCAAGACGAAGGGGAAAAGCTGAAGAAGGCCATGGTGTACAGAGAGCAGTGCAGTTGGTAGGAAGCTGAACTGGAGCCAAGCTTAGGGGGTGAGGCAGATGGAGATCTTTGTTTCTGTTTTTTGTAGGTTTTTCATTAAATGAATTAATGCAATGGGTACAGTAACATTTGTGTTTTCTGTGACAACTGGTTCCAGTTGTGAGCTGCTCTAAAACATCAACAAAAAGGAGTTCAGGCAGCTGCAATACCTAAGCAGGCCAAGTCTCATCCACATAAAACCTCTCTTCAGGCAGAAGAGATTTACTGGGGATCTAAATCCCCAGTACAACTGTTACAACTATTCTAGGGTGCTTTGCCTTGTGGAAATGGGAATGTAAGGAACTGGAATAGAAGTGGAATTGCAAGCCCAGGAGTAGGAGCTGAGGTTGATTTGCCAGAGAAATGTTGAGACTGGTTTCATGTTTTATAGAAGACTTCAAGGTGAAAGCAAGAGGTAGGCATCAGATTCCCATGTTGCTGACTCCTAGACCTTATTCTTACTCAATTCTTTGTTATGAAAAGGGGAACCAGAAGTGTTACTCCAAGTAATAATTTCTAGTGGAGCTGAATTTCAGTTAAACACAGAAAAGTGCTAGACAAAAGCAACAGGCTGCCCAAGTGGTAAATGCCCCATCTCTGGCAGCATTCAAGACAAGGTTGGACAGAGCCTTGGGTGACATGGTCTAGCATGAGGTGTCCCTGCCCATGGCAGGGGGTTAGAACTGGATGAGCTTAAGGTCCTTTCCAACCCAAACCAGTCTGTGATTCTATGTTCAGTGCATGTCATTCCAACATCTCTCTGAGCTATTTAGCAGGATAAAGGCAGCAAAGTCCATACAGCTTCATTTGGGAAGCTACAGGAAGGTGAATTAGATGGAGCAACTTGGAAATACACATTTCGCTCAGAAGAAATCCCGTGCTGTAGTTAGGGTTCAGACTGTGTCAGTTTGGGTGGAGGTCTCAAATGGAGTAGTACCCGGGCTGTTCTCGGTCCAGCAGAGCTTGCTATTTCATGTTGGAGTTAGTCTAAGGAATGAGAGAGCCCTGTAATCAATTTGTGTGTGTTAGAGGCTGAGCAGTACTGGGAATACATGGTAGACTGGGATTAAAATGCAGTCAAGCCTTGATTAAATTGTACAGTTGGGCAGAAAGCCATAAGGTGAGATTCAGTCAAGGACAGTCACAGAGGCAGGAATAGTCAGATGCAAAACTTTAAATGGAAGGAGTTCTGAAGGTAGCAGGCTCCCAGGGGAGGGAATGGAGTTTGTGGAAGACAGTAGAATGAAGTTCTGCTCTCAGGAGAAGGAATGCCATGCGGGAGTGCTACAAGTACTCTGACCAAGTATGCTATTAACTATTAATGCATCCAGGAGACTGACACACAACGTTTATGTGTTTATGGATGGGGGTGCCTGCATGCGTATGTGTCAGTGTGCCCGAGAGGTCAAGTTTCAGCATTTGAGTAACCTGAGGCTTGTTACCACTGAATTCATGTGAAAGCTGGTCCCAATTGGTGCTGAACCTCTGAGCCCCAACATCTTAAATACTGAAAGTGGTGTGTTGCATCTGCAAAGGAAAATATTTGGCTGGGAAAGGAATATGCTGTTTATAGTTGATGGGATTTGTACTGTACTGAACTAATGAGATTGGTAAACTTTGATTACTGGCTACAGCAGTTAGTAGGTGTATGTTATGTATGCAGCTGGAAATAGCATCAGCACAAATGAGCTCTCTTAAAACCACCAGAATTGGCGGTCATTAAGAGCTAACTCATGTTTTTAAAAGGCTGGGCAAGAGGTGTAGGTATAGACTCATTCTAATGACTACATACATGTGATTATGAAGAGTAGGAAACATTTAATCAGTTCCTAAGCAAGTGTAGCATTGCAAGATCCCTGATTGTAACTGTGGTGTAAAGAACAATTGTTGGATGGGTCTTTAGCAACTCTACAGTTCCTAAAGAGGTGAAGGCTGAGCAAAAGCTGCTGAACTTCCTGAAGAAAGCAGCTATGATTCTTTGTACCATGAACTAGATTTCAAACAACATTTAATGAAAGACTTCATTAAATGTGTAAGAGAGTGAAACCTCATTCATTTAAATGGATTGTACTAGGTCCCTCAACCACCAAAGCGGCAAGGCCATTAAGGAATGGCGCTGTGAAAATCTGCTATCATGAAGTTCATTAAAGAATGATAAAGTTTATTCTGGACTCATAACACATGCTTCTTGCTTGGGCTCCCGATTTGTCTCCTCCTTGGATAGTGCATCCAAATCCACAAGTAACATGTGAGTTTGCATTTCATTTTGAGCCCAGCAGGCATACGGCAATGAGGTTACAAGACCTTTCCAAGTGAGCCTGGAGGGACTTGTTGGCTAGAGTTTGGATTTCTGGCAAGCAGCTTACTCCAGCTCTTTTCTGTAATAAACTCAGGGTTCAGTCCCTGGCTTCTTATAGATACTGAGCACTGTTGCGTGTCTCTGGATAATCAGTCACTGGAAAGGCACAGATGTTTCAAGATCCATAGCAATGGGTGCAGCATATAAGAAAGGCAACATGAGGGTCATACTACAGATGCAACCACATCTTACATGTGTTCCTTCTTGACAGGCAAATTCTTGTAACATTTGCGGTTTTCTGGTTGCTAATACCATCAACTGAGTAACTCAAAAACTAGTGCTGCTTGTGACTTTTATTTGCTGTTCATGAAGCCTTGCAATGCCATGGATGGCTGTTGCCTCCACTGCACATCCAGTAATGAACAGATTAGGGCGCAGGATTGCCCAAGGCAGTGACTCAGATTAATTTGGACAGCAATTCTAACAAAGTCAAGAGGATCATAGAAATATGGGTCTAGAAGACTGATCACTTGGTTGTGGAGATCCTAAGAGGTGGTTGAAGAAATTAAGAAATTCCTGTGTTTTAATTTTCCTGTAAATAAAATGCATTCCTTCTTACGTGAGCATAAGGAAAGAAGAAAACAAACCCTGTCAAGATCAGAATTTGATGTTTAATTTGTAAATGATGACTTTTGTAGCAGTAATGCTAAAGAAGTCTTTGTGTATCCGCTATGGAAAGTGCAGGGGCCCATGTGGATTGCTAGGTAGCCCTTTGTTTTAAAACCCTCCAGGAACATTGATGGCAGACAGGCTTCTGTTAGGCTGCTTCCTGCTGCCAGTGACTATATCAAAGGTGGCTCACCTGACCAAGCACTAGAGGTTTCTTTCTGAAGGTTTTGGGGCTTATTCTTATTGAAAGAGGGTGTTTTCTAAGCACAAGCCATAGAAACTGCTGTGGTACCACTGAGAAACTGAAACTGTAAAGTCTCTTGGTTAAGTTCTTCTCCAGTGCCGACTTGGGCAATAGATACAAACCTGTGTCTGTTGTCAGCCAGTGTATTTGAGCTTCAGTAGTGAAGGCCTGAGTTTTAAGTAACAAAGGTTCTGGTTTTCTCTTTACTGGTGGTGAGAGTTGTTAAATTCATATGGTTCATAGTATTTGAGAGGTGATGGCTCCAAATGCTGCAGCTAGCTGTATTGCTTCAGGGCTTTGCACTGTAAAACATTACAGCCCATTAAATGAGGGGAGCAAGCTACTCCTAAACTTGGCTTATTTGATCTTTTCAAACATACCCTCCAGTGGTTAAACAAACAGTGGGTTTTCAAGTGTTCTCCAGTTGTATTATCTGCTAAACACATCTCCCAGGGTGATCTGCCAAAGATGCCTTGAACACTCTCCTGTGGCTGTGTCCTTGCTAGTCCTTATGGAAACATAAATAAGCAGCTATTTCTATTGCATCTAGTCTGTCTGTGTGGGATGCAGAGGATGGGTATTGGGTGACGTTTAACATAACATGAACTCGAAGATTCTTGCTTATGTCTTAATATTAGCACTCACAGCAAGACAGCAGCTTTTTATTAGCTACACAGGAAAATAAACCATTCTCCTTGCTAAGTGAGAGGTTCAAGTGCATTTCTAGTGTGAGTTGTCTGTACAAAGGTATCACTCTTGCCCTACTCTTGTCTTAGGGAAGCAGAATGGCTACTAGCAGTGGTAGTTAGGATGTTAACCATCAAACTGTAAGCTCTTTACACAACAGTGTAGCGGGGAATGTGAATGAGCATTTAGATGGCTTTGTTAATATCTAGTGGAGGCTCTTTTCTAGAATGAGTGTCCTTTGACACTCGGCGCTGGTCTCCAAGACCTGGACAGCTGAACACTGTAAACTCTGGGATATAAGCATTCACCCTGAAATCTGTTTCCTGCTACAAGTTCAATTGTTAAACTTTAGGTTTTTCTGATTTTAAACAGGAGAGATAAAATAAAAGTAAGTTTCATTCTTCCGACTCATTAAAAGGTGACAGGAGAAAGAGAGCACTATTTTCCTGAAGTATATCAAAAGCTTATTATTTATCAGTCCTTTGTCCTTGGAATTGTGATGATCCCAGAGTGAGTGAGTATACTTTTTCCTATCCACATGGTTTTGTACCTCGTTTATATCTCAAATCAGCAGAAACTCTGATCTTCACCTGGCTTTTTATGGCAGCTTGTAGAACTGTAAATGCAGATACGCTCTGACAGCAAACCCTAAATCAACCTTTGGTCACTGCAAGCTGGAATGATTTGAAAACCTGTGTAACCTTTTGACCAAACCTGGGCTGATGTTCAACATCTTTAACAAAAACTGAAGCCAGAACAGCCCTGATGACTTCAGATTTTCATTATAAGCCAGCTGTAGACCCTAATGTGCACTCAGGTTGGGACAGAGGATGTAATGGGTCAGCTGCGCCATTTGGGCAGGAATGTTCTTGCTCCCTTGGGATCTATTGAGCAATGGTGTTCTCACCACTGCTCTTTACTTATCTGGCACTGAAAAGCAGTGGCTGCTTTCTCCTCCTCTTCACCACTGCTCATAAGCATCAGCTATCCCAGAGCAGTCTTTGCCAGCATCCGTCATGGTTTTCCTTTGCTTTCCAGCTCTCCCCATGGCGCTAAATGGTGTGACACTGTGGGCTGCTCCCTGTGAATAATCAGTGTAGCTCTGCACAAACCCTGCATTCCAATGATGTGTCAGGTTTGCTGGTCCAGGTATGAGTCCCTGGTGTGCATGTGATTTGAAATGTATGTTGGAATGCCTTGTGCTGGCCCAGATCTGTGTGACTTGATGTCACATCAATGTGGATCAATCCAGGTAGGGATGTGACAGCCCTGTGCCCGCATTAACCAGCGGAATAGAAAGCTAGCTTCAGTTTGGGTACCATAATCAGCCTCTTATCTAGCTGTGTAGTCCAGTAGCATGGGCTTTCTCTTTTTTACTGTTAGCTGAAATGGATCCCTGTTTCTGAGTTGGTGTTGGAAGAGCTAAGAAGTAATCAAGAGTTCTTGTTTTGTTTTTTTTTTTCTCTAGCTAATACAGATGATGAGAGTTGGACCACTGATGTTTATATATGCAGGAAAAGTAGTATAACAAAACGCTGTGGGACCTGCATAGTGAGGGAAGGTGATTCTATTTTAAAACACATCAGTATGTTGATTCTACCCACTCACATTCTTGTAACTGTGAACATTTGTGTGGTCTGGATTGGATCACTTGTGGGACAAGAAGAAGGGACGGTGATTGTCAAGTTCTATGTCTCTTGGCTCTTTCCTGACTGGTGATGAAAGCTGGATTTTGGACAATCTTTTATGCCTTTTAGATGTCAGTAATAGTTATGGCATATCCTTTTGACTTAGCAATTTGCTCACTTCATCCTCTGTAATTTAACCTTATTTTGGGTATCACGGCTATAGTTTGTCTTCCTTTAGAGATCACATGAAGGCAGGGTGTGTGCTGGCTGGTGTAACCTTGAGGTGTTTTTAATTCAATGGTAATATTTCTGTCAAAAAAAAGGTTGGCAGTTTTACTGGATGATCATTGTAGGCCACTTCCAACTGGGGTTTCCCTGGGCGTGACAGACCTGTGCCTGATATGGACTATGAGTTCCACCCAATGCATCTGTGGATCCAGGTTTCGCTTTAGGATCTTTGGGTTGCATTGTATGTGACAGCACATGAGTTTCTCTGCTTGCTGCCATAAAGACAGTGTTGATGTGTACTGAGGTGTCCTCCTGTGTGCTCTGATCGCAGGTCCTGCTCCTCCTTGCCTGGCTCTGGAACCTAGCCTGCCCATGCTTCCAGTGCCAGTCAAAAAGCAAACCAACAAATAAACTCCCCAAATCCAACCAAGAAACCACACCCCAAAACAGAACCAAACCATCGTTTATTAATTCAGGTTACATAGATTTCTCCCTCATTCCACTGTCTAAATTCCACTTAATTGATGCAATAGGATGCCACGCTCTCCAGAGCAGTGATTGCAGCTCCTCATGTGATTAAAGTCACTTGGCCCACGGCCCTTATCACCACGGGGTTCATTCCTCTAGTAAGAGTTGGCTGGTGCGTGGTAAGTGTACTGTGGTTCCAGCTTTTGTAGCCTTGGCATTTCTGTTTCAGTAGTGAGAACATGCTGGTGTGTGTTGTTATCCCACCTGAGACTCCCAGGCTTACTTTAGTTGGATAACTGGTTTATTGCATGGGCATAGAGCAGGCTCTAGTGTGTCTGTAGCTGTCAGTCTCTGCAGGCATACAGTAGATGTTATATTGCCCTTGCTTCTCTGGCTGTCCTTCACTGTTTTAATACAAACCATACCAAATAAAGCTGCCTTAGAAGATTCCGTGGTATTCATCCCTTTTAGGAAGGGGAGTTGGTTGAACGTTGGCTTTCAGCATTTGCTAGGCCTTGTCTCCTTGACAGAAAACAACAGCCTAAACCCATTACCAAGAACAGCTGCTGCGAAGGGGCTTGGGGTATTTTTTCCGCTTTTGCTGACCTGAACCACAGCAATTATAAGTTCTGGTTATTGTAAACTTACCACAGAACACAAGGCATACCTTAAAATGATGTCATGTCTAGACACACAATTCAGGTATAAATTATGGAGAGAAAGTAGCTTGTTCAGTGGTTAAACTGTAAAAGTTTAACAAGATGTTTCTGTGTCTTTAGCCTTTGCTCTCGCGTACGTATTTCTTTACCTCTTAGCAGGAGAATTCTGTGACTGCCTCTTAATTTTTTTGTGTTGGGAGATGGAATTTCCTCCCTGTTCTCCATTTCATTTCCTATTTCTGCCTCGCTGGGTCTCAAGGGAAGCAGTGTAGCCATCTACTTAGAGCCCAGAACTGGAGAGGAAGACTCTAGGGTCCAGTCATGACTCAGGCAAGGTCACGTAAGGGGTGATACACAGCAACCTTCTTGAAAACTGGCTTGCTATATTGGGTAGCTTTGTTTTATGCGATGATAAGGGACAGAGAACTCCACAGTGGTGCCCAGATGCTTGATTTTTCACAAATGCTCCCTATTTACAGTCTCAGCAACATCCCTGTAGTCCCAAGTGGGGTTGCATGGGCCATATTTGCATCCTGTTTACCAGTAGGCTTGTCTGTGGTTATGCTAGTTGAGTTTCTGTCTAGACTCCCTGCTGCTGTTCTGCATGTGAATGGTGGAGTGTAGCTGAGATGTTATGAGCAGTCTGGTACCTGGGGACTGAAACTTTGCAAGCTCAGAGGATAGCTGTTGCAGGCGCTGCACACAACAGCATATGCAGAAGTCACTTGTGTCCTGTCCACCATCAGTTATTTGGGCATAACTCCACCGCTCCACAGGGAGCGTTCCCCTGCTAACAAGGGTCTAGCAAGTCTGTTGACTTCCCCACACTTGGCCTGGGCTTAATTTCATGATGAGATCAGAATTGTTGGCTTACCACTTGGTGTAATCCATACACGTCAGATACCTGCTCTGAAATCCAGGCTTTGGAGATGGAAGAGGCCTGTTGGGTTAACAAGCTGATGCACGACTATTCTCTATAGCATATTCTGTTGGGCTTTCCCTGGCCTAATTACACAGTCCTCAAGTGAAAGAATTTGGAAAGAATATTCATCTGTTTTTACTGGTATTTTGTCTCCAGATCTCATAGTATGCTTTTTTTTCAGTCATCTCCATTATAGCATGCTGCCATCCAGAATATCTTTCATGAGTGTGTGGGCGCCTGTTGTGGATTTTGCTCTCAGGTCCAGATATGATGCCTCTCCTCACTTGAGGAGCACCTTCCTCTCCTCAGGTGTCCAGGGAAATGGCTCTTCCATCTGTGTGTCCCCCCTTGAGGGTAAAGCTTCTGCTTCAGGCCAGTAATTGTGTCTGGATCTAACTCTTGCCATACCTGGGCCTCTTGTGATCTTTTCTAACCCATAATCACATTACTTTGTTTCCTGGAAGCTGTCTACGCTGCAGGTCTCTGGAGACAACGTTTAATACTCAGCAGGCAGTGATGGCAGTTGATGGTGTAGAACTTGTTCTGTTCTTGTTGCCATAGGGACAGGTTTGAGATACACTGAAGAGCTGTTTCACTCTGTTCTCAGTGCACATAGCAGTGCTCTTGCCTCCAAAGGGGCAAAATTTGGCTGTGGTCTTTGAGTGTCCACACTGGCAGTTAGTGTGCTAACTAGGGAGGACTTTTCTTTGGTATCCAAGGCTTAGGTGGACAAGCCCTAAGCTGGAGCCATGACTTTCCTGTGTGATCAGAAAATCCCAATTTGCCTAGGCCCTTTCTTGCTGTCCCACTTTTCTGGATCATAGCAAGACTTGTTTTCCTTTGGATGCACTTGTTGTATCCATTGCTTTTTCCTGGCTTCTTTATCCCTATCAGCAGGGAGCAACCTTTTTGCTGCACTGTTTCTATGCACTTGCACCCTTGTCTGTAGCAAGGCCATGAAGTAGCTGCTTCCACTGGAATACTTTGTTGTGTTAAGGGTACTCGAGCAATTAATACTTCCACTGCACCCTTCCAATCCATTGCACAGGCTGAGGTGGCCTTAGGGTCCTTTTTCAGCTTCTGATTGAATGAACGCTTAAGACCTCTCCAGGTCCAGAGCATTCCCTTGGGCTATTCTGTGATAAACCCAAGTCCTTGGTAGGAGCTCTTGGGTCTTATATTTATGTCTTCTTCATTTTTTAATGGCTATTAAACATAGGAGGAGATGTAATATAAACATATTACAGCTCTAAGTGCTGTCAGCCAAAGTTTGTCCTCACTTCTGCTTCTAGTGTCCCAGTTTTCCCCTGATCATGGCTTTCAGAGGTACTTTTTCTTTTGTGAGACTTGACCAGTTCAAGTACAAACAGATGGAAAGCAGCAGAGATCCAGCTCCACAGCAGCACCCAGGCCAGGGTCTTAACTCATGTGAAGTGTTTGGTGCTCAGAGACAGGGGCTACAGCCAGGAATTGTGTAGCCTGGGGCAGGATTCTGTAGATTCCTCCATGTGTTGTCCCTCACTAGCTCTACATCTTCTCGCTCCACCTCCTCTTTTATCACATCTTTCCAAGTCTGGAACCTGGTTTTGTGTTCTATTGATCCAGGTGATGCTTGCTTCCTTTTGCAGAATACAGAGATATCCCCCTCTCAGGTTGTCCAAGGGCAGGAGGCTGCAGACTCAGCTGTCACATGTCTCCTCCCTGGGCTGATGGGGACAGGAGTGGAGGCTGCTGGTGCATGGGAGCTGGAAGAGAGTTATGGAACTGTTGGTGCTTCAGGCAAGTCTTTCTGGCATCCTGTTCTGTTCTATGGTTTGTAGAAAATGTTCTGCGCTGGAGGGAGAGTTTCCATGGGTGGTGGGTTCTGGTCCTGCTGCTGTGTATCCTAAAAGCCTCTGCCTGTTGTTCTTGGAGTCCCTTTTCAAATGCCCCTAAAACAGAAGCAAAACTTTTTGAGCCCTAATTAGCATTGGATATAGCCTGTTAGTGACAGTCCTGCATAGTGAGAGCCTATGGCTCAGTCCATTGCCTCAGCAGCAGGGCTGCCAGCAGAGGCTTGCCCTTCTATGTGCCAACAAAGAGGATTTTTCCACTGAGACCACTGTGTGTGTTTCTTAGGTAGAATTATCACCACATCACTGCCAGGGTCGATGTGAGCCTTCTTCAAACAAGTGTCAAACAAATGTTTGCAAATCCCATTGTCCCAGGGAAAACTAACTTGCTCCAAAGTGCTGAAGTGCTGCAGGAAGCAAAACCTTCAGCCTGTTGTGGAATATTGAACTGCATGGAAGTTGGAGAATTTTCCTACCTCTTCTCCATGTGGAGTAACTTAGCTTTTTCAGCACCTTAAGGGCATTGACATACATCCAGGGAAGGGAAAGTAGAAGAAATGCAAGAAATGAAAATATGAACCAGAACTGCTTAGGCAGAGACCATGGCTGGGATATGAGATTCCCTTTTGCTTCAGATTTCATAGTATTTTTATGGGTAGGGGAAGAGAGATGATGTGTGTGGAGAACACACCTATTCTGCAGCTTTCTATTTGGAGATGGCCTTTAGCAAGTGCGTGTGTATAGATAATCTCTTGAAGTAGAGGTTCTGTTTCACATTAAATTCTTAAGCACATCTCTTTAAGCATCATCACTGGGAGTTCTGCAGGGAGGGTTTGTTTAATAGAAATACCCTCTAGAAAGTTTAAAGTTTGGGTAACTATGGGACTGGCTTGGGTTGTGGTTGGGATGATGCTGGGTTGTGAACTAAACATGCATGGTGGAAGTAAAGCAGTGGCTGGAGTACCACGTAAAACCTGCTGTGACGCTGATCTTGAATAGCTGGTTGTGGTGCCTAACACAGAATAGCAATTTCCACTAATACAAGCTTGTAAATATACATAGAAAAATGTATGTGGCATCTGTGGATACGCTTGTTGGCTCTTTGCTCAGATCTTCATCACGTTTGTGTGATGGCTAACAACCCACTTTAGCATTTTGTGTCACAAATTCTACAGGGATGATCCTACTGTTGTTCAAGTGGTGCTCTTGGCCATGCCAATAAGCCAGGCTATGGACAGTGTGAAGACAGACCCTATCACCTTTTCTTACAATCCCTCCTAGTGTCTGCAGTGGAGCTGTGAGTGACTGGTGACATATCTGCACTGGGTTTGGAAGCAAATACAACTTATTTCAGAGAATATCTTTTTCACAGGGCAAGCCTCTGTTGGCTGGGGAGGAAGGATCACATGTATTCACCTAGGCTTTCTCAGCTAGCCAGCTTCACATTCCTTTCCCTCCTTCTCTCTTATGATTTTGCGTCTTTTTTTCCCTTCCCAAGACCCATTGATCTTCTTCCTTTACACCAGTTAAGACACAGCCTGGGTGAGGAACAGGCCAAGCGGTCAGCTTTGGGGTGCCGGGCTCGTGTACCTCCTGATTCCCAGCCTTGGCTGCTGTTGAGTACCCAACATTTGGTGGCTCACAGCAGCTCCCACCAGTGCCATCATCCACAACTGCTTCTGAGCGCCAGCAAGGTGTCCCTGTCCACAGGATCAGGTATTCCAAGCCCCTCTCTTTGTTCTCTACACCTTTTTGTCCCTTCTGCATTGTTAATAGGGAATAAGCACTTTGGTTCCTAAGGAAGCCTAGGAAATGAGAGAAGGAATGGGAGGTAGTTGTTCCCTCTCATGTCTTTGGCATGTGACCCCACAAACCTCAGATGTCTGTTCCTATGGCAGAGTGCTTGGAACTAGATGAAGTTCCTTCTCAAGGTCCTTTCCAATCCAAATCATTCTATGATTTTATGTTGTGGACAGCCTTCTGTTCTGCACGTGCTATGGAGAGTAGTGCTACCTGAAGAAGGATCTCTGCAGCTGGTACTAAACTGAATTTCACCTCTGCTGCCAAGATGGTTGGTGAAGGATTGTCTCCACCTCATCTGCCACTTTCCTCCAGGTCTCCAGAGCAGCAAAGCCTGCTCTCGTGCTTCCCTCTTGCAGTTGGGGGCCAGTGAGTGAACTCTCACAGCTATCGAGCTGGGACTGCACAGGGGTCTGGAGACTGCCACTAAAGCTTCTCCAGCTGCTCTTTGTGGAAAGGAACTAGAGGGTAAATCCAGCAGTGTCTCCCAGCCACCTGAGGAAGGCATGCTTTCTGCAGCTGCCTTCCCTGGAGGGCCTTATGTAAATGCAGGAGGGCTGTTGCCTTGTGAGGAGGAAAGTGATACTTTGGAAACTGCTCAGCTCCAGGATTTAACCCTTCAGCTTCTGGAGTTCAAAAGCCCTGACTGCTTTGACATGCTAAGTAGTCCTTACTGCCCAAGCGTCCTGTACCTGACCTGCAGGCTTCTGGGCTAGTGCAAGGCAGCCCTTTCCCTTCCCTGGATTCTCAGGATCCCAGCTATGCAGATGGAAATCTGCAGGAAACAAGCCAGTGAGAAAAATAGGTGAGAGCAAGTGCCTGAACTCTGGAAAGGGAAACTGGGAGTGGCTCACCCCTCTCCCCACCTTTCCTAAAGCTCAGCAGGACTCACAGAGCTGGAATGGGGGCTGCATTTATCAAATTCTTGTCTGCAACAGCAATGCAGTTGTTTTAGATTAGTGTACAAATAGACATTAGTGTAATACATCTGTTGTTAATCCACATCTTGGTAGAAAAGAGATGCCAACACATCATTTATTAGCCACATCGATCCTATAATGTCCTTTCTTTTGTCTTTTGAGTATGTAATAGGTTCCAGGATGTCTTTTATTTCATTGTATACCACATTTCCTCTTGTCTAACATAGCAGGACATAATGCGTTCCAGGATGTAATTTATGCCATTTTGTAACTGGACACCACAACGAATCCTAAACTTTGCTGAATATCTTCAGTGTGTTAGTTGTTGTGCTCTGCTTGCAGGTCACTCTTAGCAGAATTGATGGGTAGAAAGAGGAGGAAAATTGATAGGAAGAAAACCAATTTATTCTCAGTTCAAGGAGAAAAAAAGGCAATTTATTCTTAGTCCAAGGTGAGCACAAGGATCATCAGGATGCTGGTAGGGCAGGCTGTGACTCTTACATGGTTTGTTCAGAAAGTTGGACAGGGAAGTGGTAGCTCACCCTAAGACTGTGAGTACAAGATGACCCCAACAGTCTTGAAGGAAGTCCACTTGGAAAAGAACCACTTGAGGAGTAGCTGTGATGGATACATACCTCCTTGCCTGTGGCAATAGAGGGCTGCAGCTTGAGTCTGTTTATCTGATTGTATCAAAACTGTGTGCCAGCTTTGGGTGAAAGAATGAAAAAGCCCTGTTTGGCTCAGCTCCCTGTTGAGTGATGTTAATGGCTTTGGAGCAGCAGATGACATTCACAGGCAATGAGAGAAGCAGGGACACAAGGCTTGCTGGAAGTGGGGAGATTGGCTGTGATTTGCTTGTGGTGTGATCATCTGGGAGGAACTGGCAGTGGCTGCTTGCCTGATAGCTTCCACAGGAGTCTATGCTTTTTGCTTTTCCTAGTCGTGAATCAAAATCCCACCCAGAACGATGGAAGCACAGTCCCACATACCCTCACCACTGCAATACCTAAGTGTAAGCTTTGGCCTGTGCCAGGTGGTCAATGTGCAGTGGAAAAGGACACTGGAGCAAAAGACTGGGTTGGGGACAGCACATGATTTCAGATTAGCTTCTGCAGGGAGGAAGAAATACCATGAGCAGGAACTTTGAGTTTCAGGTTAGACCATCCTCTTCTAAACCTGTGGGAAGGTTTTAAAGAGAAAATATTGTGGCAAAATCAAGTATTTTTCTTCTCTTTTTTTTTGTTATTTTAATTGCAGGATCTCATGGGAGACAATTTTCCTTGTGCTGTCCCACTTCCCTGCTTTGTAGCCCATTCTGCCTGGTATGTGTCTGGCATCAATCTTGAGGCTTGAGGACTGCAGGGGAATAACAGCAATGTTAGCTGCAGCCCCAGGTTCTTTTCCTTAGTATGTGCTGGATTTAAGCACATGAATAGTGCAGGCAGTTTGGGAATAGGTTGCTAGGGGTAACTGAGATGTAAAACCAGAGGGAATAATGTTAATAAAACAAATTGCTGACTCGAGCAGCCTGATAACTCAGATGGGTTAGTTCTTAGGCTTGACATAGTGTTTTTCTCCTTTAGTCCCTCTCTGCCCCACTCTCTCTCACAGGCACTCTCATTCATAGGGCCATAGGTTAGTTAAATCCAATAGGGTGTCATTCCATTAGCACGTAAGACTCCTGTGCCAGGATGTCTTGTTTCCAGGACTCGAGAGAACTGAATGTTAAATCTTTTAAAAAGGCAGTGTTGTAGAAGTGACAAGCTCTTATCCCTCTCCACACATCTCAGCACCATTCTTCTGTGAGAGGAGATAGAGCAGAATATGAAATAGCCAACAGCACAGTCAAGCAGTTAATTTTCTTGCCAAGGCATAGGAATACTGGAGGATAGGAGGGAGGGGAGAATGCAAAGTTGAGTTGTGAATAACAGCCCCATGGCTGAATTGTGCTATAAACACAGAACAGAAGCCCCAACCTAAGAACTTTACTTGTCTGCTTTAATTAAAAGATGACAAAGCTGTGAACTTGTGTGTTTGCATATGAGCGCAGTGTCTGTGGATCACAGTGTCACAGGACACAAACACAGTCCAAAGTTTAAAAGGTTCAGAACTCTTTACCGCTATTGAGTCCAGCGCTGGTTGCATCAGAGCAGATAAACCCACCACAGCACAGCCCAGCAGGTAGATTGTGCTGCCTGAGAACCACCTTCTTGAAGAGTAAGTTCTGTTACTGTCTGATGTATGGAGGTTTATGCTTTCCTTTTGAAGCATCTGATCCCAGCCCTTTTCAAAATCTCATTCTTCCTGGCACTTCCTATTGCAGATTGTCTTGTTGGCTGTTAGCTGAGGCAGGCAGTTGCTGTTGAGAGCCTAGATGGCCACACTTTGTCCTTCTACCATAACATTTAAGAGATCTTTAGGAGGAATGGTGTGTTGCCCGTACACAGAGGAGGTAAGAATAGCATGCTGTACATGCTGAGTGCATTCTTACATGCAAGAAAAACATGCTGTGCAGGTTGGGACACGGGGATACTGTGCCTCAAGTGACCTGTCTGTGGTTTATAAGCAGGTGGCCTTTAGAAGCTACTGGTGCTTCTCAGCTCTATGCCTCCATCTAGTTTGTGTTTTCTTTCCCTGGGACAGAAATGGCAGTATCTGAGTGACGGAAGCTGGTTGATCATAGAACTATCACATAAAACTATGCCCCTGTCCTTTTTCTTCTAAGATCAAGCCACCTCTGTGTAGTACTGCTCATAGTCTAGTGCAGTACACTTAGCCTGGACTTGTGTGGCCCTTGGCACTGCATGTTGGGGTGTGTGTTGCCCCACACAGTTGGTCTCTGAGCTAGCTGGCTTTCCTGGGGTCCAGGTAAAACTGGCTTCTGGTTCACATCCCATCCTTGGTCCTTGGCTGTCCTTGCTCTAAAATCATCTCTAGAGAAGCATGCTCTGTTTCAGTGGCTTATGATGGCCAAGCAAGCTGTTTCCGAGGCTGTGTGCACTCCCGTCTGATCCCTGCAGCCAGAAGGTTGCAATTATTTCCTTGCTCTTTCAGAAAGTTCATTATGTTGCTCCACATGCCTTCATATGGTAAAGGACACTGTAGTTCTAACAAACTTGGCTGGAATAATGATTCCTTCTTGGCAAATACTTCTCCTGACTTGAAATGAGACTAAGGAGTCATCTTTGGCTTTTGCTGTAGGGCGGTAGTGCTGGTCACTCAACTGTCCCTGTGTGTCATGGCTGAAGCACTGTCATGCATGTGTGAGGAGAAGGAAAGGGAGGAACATGCTTTTATTTTGGCTATGCACCTAGCATCCCCAGTTCAACAAGCACTAGGACTGTGCTATCCCCATGGTGATCTCTGGGCTGGTCAGTGCCAATGCCATTGGGAATGTGACTTCCAAGACTGCTGCAGGACTGGGGGAGTGGGTTCAGAAGAGTGTGTGTAATCAAGCATAGCAAACACCAGTTGGCACAGATTTGGATAGGGAAATGCAGCATGCGGTGAGGCAGCAGGATGTGCCTGTAAGGAGCTGCAGGCAAAGCAGTCAAGACTGGAGGCTTTTGAATCTTGATTTTCCTCTTGGACTTTCTCAGATGAAGCTGGTGCACTTTCAGGTACTCTTTTTTTCTTGCACAACTCACAATCCAGTGTGTTAAATTTGGTTCCTTTCTGCCCTGAAAACCCCTGGAACTGCTCTAAGTTTATACCAGCAGAGCTGGGGTCAGGCTTAAGGTAGATAGGGGACTTGAGCTGTGCTGGCAGGATTGGCTTTGCACAGAGTCTTGGTGTGGGTGCATATCTGTGGGCTTCTGCCGTTCTGAGAGAGAAGGCTTAAAGGGGAGGCTAGGAAAAAAAAGGGAGAAGTCATGGTGTGATGCAGTGTTTTGGCACCACTGAGTTATTTTGCTTAGTAGTTTGGAGATGATTTAATCTCTGAGATAATTAAATTGAAGGTGTCATTTCAAAAGATAACATCTGCATGAGCTCTGTTAGGTTTGGCATAAGCTTCAGCTTGTTTCAAAGGGATTGAGGGATTTTCTTGTGTGGAACGTGGAGGAGGAAAGGCAGGGCTAGTTTGATGGTTATTTATTTCCATCCTTTCTTGCTATATAATAAGCTGACATAATGCAGACTGAGAAACCAGTCACTGGGACCTCAAGAGGGTGACAGCAAAACACTTCCCTGGACTTTAATGTAGCTTCTGACAATGAAACCTCTTAGATCGAGTTCCATCTTCATGTGTCTGCTCCTGTGACCTGCCAAGGGAGAGAAACTGGTCTGTGAAACAGCCCAGGAGCTCAGGAGGAGGCACATGGTGATCCAAGAGGACTGACACCTCCGCTAACCCCAACGGAGAAAGCTCCCTGCCTGGGGTTGGGGTTGAACTCAGTTTGTCATCCCTGTGGGAACGTGTTAATCCTTGTACTTTGGGTACACATCTCCTCTAGAGCTATGTGTGGTGTGGTGGGTTTACCCAGCCGAAGTTTAACATTTATCCTTCTGGTATGTGACCTGCAGGTGACTGAACACATGTTCCAGGAATGAGGTAGCAGCCTGCTCCTACAGACCTTCTTGCACAGTTAAAAGGTGCCAGCTCACTGTTTTCTCAGCCAAAATCTCCACGAGTTGGCTGGAAGCCCTCAGTGACATGTGTTGTGCTCTGCTCCATCCCTGCCATGCTCCGGAGCCTCCCCAGGCTGCGGCTGGGGCCCTGCCTGAGGCAAGAGCTCCCTGATTGTCCTTAGAGATGCTCCCTCAACCCATGTCCTGCTCAGCAGCAGGTTCCTGCAGTAATAGTTTGGTAGCAGGTTTCCTTCTCTTTTAACACTGTATTGTGAGTGTTATTTCACCTAGTTGCTGGATGCTGCATTTAGTTCTCTTGGCCTCCAAGCTCTGGTACCACCAGTTTAACAGCAGCTGTGTGAGCCTCAGAGAAGAAAGGCTCTATGTGCATGTCTATGTATTTCACTTCAGTTCTGATGTGGGAAGTCATGTCTGGGCAGTGCAGTGGCTTGTGATATACACCAATTCCTGTGGAAGTTGGCAGGGAGGTTTTTTTCCTTACTAGTAGGAGTAGCAAGGGGACTTGGGACCCCCTTCTGGTGAATTACTTAGAAAAAGAGCCAACATTTAAAATTACAGGTTTGGAATTGAACTATAAATTCCAGTGAAGTAAAAGATCCATGAATAATATGTCTTTAGTCTGAAATATAATTTGTTTGTATGTTTTAAGCAGTAGAAAGGAAATAGGATATAATTCCTATTAGTAGCGTATATATTTTCCCCAAGTAAGGAACCAGCTGTCTAATGGAAAGTTTGTGTTTGCTCCATAAATGTTTTTAACTGTTTGGTTGGTTTGGGTTCTTTCTCCAATAGCACTTGGAGCTTTCATCTCTCTTGGTTCAGCTGATTTGACATGTTGCTCTCCTTTTGGGATTACACATCCTCTGCAGCGTAGCTCATCTTTTCAGTGTGAGCATGGCATCAGTCACAACTGATTTAACACAAGTTCCAGGGATCAAGTGCAAGTTTGTCTGTTTGCTCTGATTAGCATCTTGAGAGTTATCAAATCAGAGATTAAAAAGATCATCCTGTCTTTGCAAACAGCTTAAATCTGACCAACTGATCTGTGATGTGGAAGAGTCTGGTAACACATGAGGAGCTGTTTTTACAAGGGGCTGTTTGCATTTGAACCCAGTGAACGCAGTTGCGGGTGGTTTTGTCCACATGATTTTGCTTATGCCAATAAAAGTCTGAGTGAACTGAAGTGAAACTGTTGGATTTGCTTCTGTTTGAGACAGAAATTGCCACAACTCCCTTTCACAGAAAGGTTGACGACACTTGTGGCACTTCAGTGTTTGCCCTTAGGTGAGCAGAGGGGGATGGATGCCAGCAGAGGAATTTGGAGTTATCTGATTTTCTTTTATCACTGTCTTTTGACTGAGATGATGATGACATTGTGGCTGCAGCTGCTTATCTCATAGCAGGTAACTGGAAGGATTACAGAAAACCTTATTCCAGTGTAGGCTCGTTTCTCGTGTTTAAAGTCGCTTTGTGTCTGGCTTGGGAGCCTATGCATATGTGACTTGATTTCAGAGAAGTTATCCCGGCTCCAGAATGGTGCCATGGGTGAACTGGGGATCACTTACAGAACTCTTGTGGTTCTGAGGGGGTCTGAGCTTCGGCACATCTTAATCACCTTGCAAGGGCTTGGTGGCTTGCTCTGAATTCAGACTCTGGATTTAGAGCTTAGTCTGAATGAAAAAGATAGAGCTAAGGACTGACTGTTGTCATGCAAAGAGAATCACCTTTCCAGGCACTGATGATTACTGGGGCTTTAGGTACATGTCCAAGAGCTGAAGAAAAGCCTTGCATAGATCTTGCAGAAGGGAAGTTAAAATGCAGATAAGCAGAGCTGTTTGAGATGTCCTGGTGTATTCTGGATGGCTACTGAGGGCTGATGAATATGATCCCATGGCTGACTGATATTATCTATGGGCCTCATGTCTCTTTGGAGCAGGTGGAGGCCAGGTAAGGTGCTCAATGCACATTTTGTGCTTGGCTATAAAAACTGAGACGACAGTGAATTCTTGAACACTATAGGTAATACTGAGTTGGTTTGGTGAAGGGTGATGCCTTCCAGGTATCTCGTTTCCCCACTCAGCAGACCCCCTGTGCTGCATCTAGTGATGGAGGGCAGGGCTGGTTCTGGTGACTGACCTCCAGCACCACGTCTTCCCTCTGCTCCAGCCTCAGTGCACTGAGGTTAGTGTGGTGAGGGCCAGCAGCCAGCTGGAGATCATGGTGTGATACCAGATGGTCAGGGTGAGAGGTGTGATATGAAGCTGCCAGGCACCTCCAGAAATGAGAGGGGATTCGGCACCATTACCTGGGGAGGAGGACAAGGAGAGGGTTGAAAGGCAATTTCAAACCATGCTGGTATCTTTTAGGGTGGAGAATGAAGTTCATTTATTTTCAGCTGTTTATGTCCAAAGAAAGTACTCTGATTTAAAATAGTGTAGACATATTTTAATTTTAACTCAGGTTTCATCTTTAATCCCTTTGTGCATGTATGAGTTGAGGATTTTGACACATTTTTGGATCACAGATAGTCTTTAGACTGAAATCTTTGGAGTTAATGTGATTTGCCACTGTCCCAAATCCTGCCCCAGGACTAAAAGTAACAATATTGATGTAGTTGAAATTCTAGCTATTGAATTTTGTATGAAGCCTTGTCTAGATAATCTGCATTGATTAAAGATACTGATTAAACTGCATTAGATCATCATATAAACACTCTTCTTCAGGACTGAATCAACCTTAATTTGTTATTGTTTGGAAATGACTAAAACTGAATGATAGCCGTTTACAGTGAGAAGACGTCTATAAAGGGTTCAACATGGTTTAACTAATTCCCTTTTTAAGGTCAGACTTTATAGACAGCACAGGTCTTCTGAGCTTCTGGGTAGATGAGCTCTTTCCTTTCAAATATAACATCAATCCGTTTCTTCTGAATGGAATCAAGTTGTTCCAGTGTGCTTTGTATTGACATCTGGCACTGTGTGAAGTATGAAGGTACAGTATGTCCAACACACGCACATGTACAGTAAATACATGCCTGTGGGAGGTCCTGGTGTGTTCTCACTGCTCTGAATCAGAAGCATCTCAGCTGAAGGCAGTGGGAAAGCACCAGCATAAAGCTGTGGCATAAATAGAAACATGGTGGAGACCTGCAGCACCCCTGTGTGTCCTGGGCTGAGCCAAAAAGAGTTAAAGAGCTCTTGTCCAGCGAGTAAGCACGGGAGCTGCCATTTGGTGCTGACAGACAGGGAGTCACTTGCTGCCTGCAGCTTCTATCAATTTCCACTCTGTTGTCAGCAGGTTGTAAATAAAATAGCTGCTGCTCTGCTCTTTGTGCTGGCTCTGCGACTGCAGCTGCCTCTGAGCAAGCGCTCAGGTCTGATTGATACCGAGGAGGCCCGGTCATGCCTGCAGCTCCATGGGTCAGGGGCAGGCAGACGGCCAGCTCTCGCTCAGCGGCGGCTGGAGCGGCTTTGGGAGGCAGGAGAAGGCAGAGGGTAGTAAGTGTTGCGTTCCGGTTGGGTTGCTGCTTCAACCCCAAGGCAATCAACTGCTGTCTGAAGTGAACCGGGTTTGATTTTTTGGCAGCTCCAAGAGAGAAATAGGATTAAAACTAAATGGAGGAATTCATCTTTTCAAAAAGATAAATGGAAGAAGATGGAAAGGGTCCAGCTAGGCATTAAAACTTGAAATCAAGCTTAAAGTTGCTGCTTGCTCTCAGAGTTCCTCAGAAGGCATCCAAAGAGCTTGCTTATGTAGTCCTGAATATACTGTGGCCCATCACTCCTGGTGAGCTGTGCAACAGAGGCTACTGAGCTCTGCTTTGTGGCTCTGCAGCCAACTCCATGTGCAATATGGACCAAACTGCTCAGGTCAGCTCTTCAAAGGCAGTCAGAAATTATGGGATGCTGGTTTGGGAGTTGCCCAATCCAAGCAGCTTCCACTAAGTCTTCTGTTCGTGGCTTGGGGTAGGGAGAGCCTTAAGCAACCAATCCTCACCCCCTGCCACTGTTCCTGCTCAGACATCCCAAGTGAGGACACCTGCTGCAGTTCCCAAATTCATTTTCCACACTAGAAAATGTTAACTTTCATCTTTATCTGTTCATCTCTAAAATAGCAATGTTACAACCAATTGCTTCTCCCTCGTAGTCACTGTAAGGATAAGCAACAAAACTTGGTTTCCTCAAAGGAAACTGAGCTATAAAGCAGACTTGATAAATCTGGCACCAAGACTTTCATGATGGCTCTTTCTCTACAGGAGGCAAAGATGCTATGTAATGATCTGTTTTGAACTTCTTTAGAGCGTTTCTGTTCTGGCTCCTGTGAGTCTTGTTGTCTCTGAACATGGGTGTTCCCATCCTCCAGTTTGTTTTTCACATCTGTGTAGTCATCTGGAACAGTCCCATTCCCTGGGGGGGGGCTGTATAGGGAGTAATGAATTGGAGCAGTGTGGTGTTCATCCCAAGGAAATGGTGATTTGAGGTTACTCCAAAGAATAACCTCAGGAGGATATGGGCAAAGGGCCTGTGGGTTTGAATGGCAGCTGAGGACCCCAAGCAAGGGAAAAAGCTTTCTGTTGATGTTGAATGGGCATTTTAAATTGCATTTGCTGCTGTGATAAATGCCTGGGCTGTTCCTGTCTCCTCCTGCCTGGAGGACAGAGTATTTGGTTCTGTAACTTTAGCTGTGCAGCATCTGGCTTGTTGCACCCCTGCTCCAGAAGGGAGCCCAGCAGTAAACTTTCCAGGTCTGTTTGCAGTCGATCTGCTTCAGTCCTACTGGCATTTTTGATGGGAATTTTATGACTTCTTCCCTGTAAGTTTGGTACACATTTTGTTTTCTTTGGAGCCAGTGTTGGCTCCGCTTGCCTTTCTGTTGGAAGCTCCAGTGATCAATGCCTTTGGTTGTGGGAACTGTTGCAGGGAAGAGTTCTGTCATCATTTATGGTGGTACAGAAAAAACAGATGAAGCAGTGTAATATATGCCAAATACTATCCTCAGAACTGCTCTTATCTGTTATCTACAGCTGTACTTGCTTAATGTTAATAGTATTTTGCTTAACTTGACCTTTCTTTGGAGACAACTTTAAAACAGCAGAGTCTGCTGAAATCTGGCATCTTTGTTCAGCAACTACAATTATCTGTGGTGATAGCTGTGTATGATTCACTTCTATTCCATTGGGGTCTTCCATTGTCTGTGTTTTTCACAGTCACCTTCTGGTGAAAGCCATCAAATGAAGAGGAGCTGTTACGGTTTCAGAGTCCAATTGGATGCTCTTTGCTGGTCAGCTCTATAAGGTACACCACCATTTGTAATCTGGTGTTGCTCTACCCACAGCTTAGGTAGGGTCTTGAAAATTGTAGGAATTTCTGGGTATCATCAGCCAAAGGGACAGATCCTCTCTTTGTGTAACTGAGGTTGTGCTGACATAGGCTGGGTGACCATCGGCTCCTGAGCCAGTCCAAGGCTCATTCATCGGCCATTGAGTATTTATGCTTATTTTTGGATCTCTTTCATAATAGTGCCCTGCCTAATGCAGGGAGTGCAATAGAAATGCCAGGGCAGATCAATGAAATAAGGAATAGTAAAAGTTTTTATATCCCCCCCATTAAATTCTGTAATCAAACAAGTTTATTTTGTAGACAGTGTTTGTGCACTTGGCCTTTTAAGGGAATCTGTTGTTCTGTCTGGTAATGCAGACTAACACTTCATCTTTAACTTCTACTGCAGCACTCTTATGACCCAAGGCAAGACATCCATTCTTCTTGTAAAAGAATTGTAATCCAAGTCCAGCCCATTCATGATAGTGATAGTACTGGATCTATTGAAGAGCTTACTGCATGAAGCCAACAGTGGCAACAACATTTCTAATAGGTGTAAAAGTGCCTTGTTATATTACCTGCCTGCACAAATAAGCTTAAATCAGAGTAAGGAGCAGAGTCTCTTAAACACACCAGCTTAAGATTCAAAACATTTTGTAAGTGAAAAGCTTAAGTAATTTCCCCAGAAAGGCAGTTTGTAACATAAGCCTTCCCAGGGAATGATCCATTGTGCAGGCTAATCATTTTATGTGACTATTTAATCTACTATTTAATAAACAAAAATACTTGTAGTACCATAGCAACTACTGCACGGTTTGGTGCCCTTGGGACAGAGATCAGCTTCTTGATCCAAAGCAAACCTGCCTACTCTGTACTTTCAGATATACTTTAAGGCTACCTTGTGGGATCATAAAGAAAACTTTCCAATTTCTGGCAAAAATGGACACTTTTCTTTTGATGTGGATGTTTCACTCACTGGTCCAGATAAGCATAAGTATGCTCTTTGCTTTGGAATAAAGAGGCATTCATAATTCTGCAAGGCTTCAAGGACATGAAGGGTTCTCGTGTCTTTCCTGGATGCAGGTGTGTTGTAGATGTTACTTGTGCATAAAACCTGCATATTGAGTTTCAGAGGAATCCCTAGCAATTGGTTCCATATGTAAGGTGTTAAAGTGTCTCTCCTCCTCTGATCGTGTGTGAAAAGCTTCAAAAGCCTCTGCAGATTATTGTGTATATAAAAGGCTCTGTACTGGGTCTAAAAAACGATGCTTCCTATTCCCCTCCTGTTTCTGGATGCTTATTCCACATCCTGACCTCTGCAGCTGAGAGCTTTCTGCCCGGCATTTCATACACTTTGCTCTGATGCTGTCAGATCTGCAGAATGTGGAGGAAACTATCCCGAACCACAGCATGGCTCAAAAATGCACCCGAATTGTGGCCCCATTTCAGTCAGTTGTGTTTGTGCCACCTGATGAACATGCCCTGGACCTATGGCTGTCACAGCAGATAGTATCTGGCCTTTTTCTGGAGAGTATGGATTTGTCCTTAAGCTACAAATACTTCTGAGCATTCCATAATTTGTCTTGCATCTAGAGCTGGTCAGGATTTCCCCAGCAGAACTGTTTTCTGTAAGCAAACACCAGCTCCATGTGGTTTGGTTGTTGTTTTGGGAGCCCTGTCAAAGCTGACAGGACCCAGACAGGAATGGTGTGGTGACCAGCCTCCGGGCTGCCTGACCTCTTGGTGGGCTTTGGTGGCTGCCTGGCAAATGGGTGTGAAGGGAATCACACCAGGGCTGAGCTGGGCAGCTGGAAAGGTGCCGGTGGGCAGATCTGTGGGGCAGGCAAGGCCAGGCAGGCTGGCGAGCATCCATCTGGGTACAGCCGTGTCGCTGGAAACTCTGCAGTAGCACAGAAGCACAGACTCGTAGTTTGGGTTGGGTTGAAGGGACCTTAAAGTTCATCCAGTTTCACCCCCTGCCACAGGCAGGGACACCTTCCACTAGAGCAGGTTGCTCCAAGCCCCTGTGTCCAACCTGGCCTTGGACGCTGCCAAAGATGGGGCAGCCACAGCTTCTCTGGGCACCCTGTGCCAGCGCCTCGGCGCCCTCACAGGGAAGAACTTACTAAGATCTAACCTAAATCTATTGCAGTTTAAAGCCATTCCCCCTTGTGCTGTCATTGCACGCTCTTGTGAAAATATCAGTGTTTTCCTTTCTCCTGTGGCACAAGCAACCAAGTGCTGGCCTTTGAAACCCAAATCCTTCTCTGGTCTTGTTAACAAGGAAGGTCTAAGTGAGATGAATGGGGTAATTACTGCCACTCCTTGCTATTTACTGCGCAGGGCTGTTCTTGTGATGTTCCTTGTTGTCTGGTGGGTGCCTGAATCCTTTTATGGCATTTCACCATGGTATGGGGGCAGAAAAAAAGGGGAACCTTCTGGGATTTGTTAACGCTCTCATGAATGTGTATTGCTGTAAGAGTTTTGGAGTATTGATGGTGTGATCTTCGATATGGTAAGTATTTTCTCTTCCCTTTCGCCTCTCCCTGTTTTCTGCTTTGCTTTTCTCCTCCTGTTACCCAGTCAACTTTAGTTTTCACTGTCTCCTCTTCTGAGTTAATAGCACCAAAGAAAGCTCTTAGTTTGCCTAAGAGAGTCCATTTCTTAGATATGCACGTGTAAAATCTGAGAACTTTTTTGGTTCTAAAACATAACTAAAATGTTAAGTTACCACAGTCCTAAAACAATAGATTGTACTTCATCTAAAAAGAATCTGTTCCCCATTGCAAGATCTCTGGGCACTCTATGTAAAGTGATACCCTACCAAGAAATATAACTTATTAATGAAAGTTTTGACAGAAGTTTTCATTTTGAAAATAATGTTCCCCAAAGCTTTTATAATAATTAGGTTTGAAACAAGGCTGTGCAGACACAATAATATCCAGGCTCGTTGATCAAATAAAACTCTCTTCTACCTCCTCCCCTCTCTGTCCCTCTAAAGCCCCCTCACAATTGGAGCAGCCATAGATTTTATACTGGCGAGTCAGAGTATGGTATGAGAGAGGCAAAAAATGAAAGGAAAACGCAGGGGAAAGCCTCCTCCAAGCTTCCTTTGACTTCTCCAATTATCCTTCCATCTAAAGTGATTTTCAGTCAGAATTGTAGAATCTCCTTTGCAAACCCAGTAAACTGAGATCAGGGCCTTTCTCTGGGCAGCTCCGTTTTATGCTGCTGCCTAATCTGTGCCTTTATGCTGCACATAGCTGGTTAATCCCTGAATTATGTTATTGCTCTGCCTTGTCATTTTAATTGCTGCAATGAAATAATAATGTTTTAATTGCATACGTTTGGACTACATTTGTGTCTTGTACTTAGCGTTTTCTTTGTTGGATTATTTACTCTGAGCTGTGAATTGATGTTTTTGCCTTTTAGCTGTTAGGATGTGATGGGAGAGGTTGCTTTTCAGAATCACAGAATGGTTTGGGTTGGAAGGGACCTAAATGCTCATCCAGTCCCAGCCCCCTTGCCATGGGCAGGGACACCTTCCACTAAAGCAGGTTCTTCCACGCCCTGTCCAACTTGGCCCTCACAGCCTGGCCCTTTAGTGATGTGCTGTGGCATTTCAGAGGACCAGCCTGTTCTGTCCACAGCAGGTCCCCATCCATCTCCCCTTCTGCTACAAAGCTGTGGGTGAAGCTTGCAAGGAGGCAGCTGTTAGAACTAATGGGGGTCAAGTAAATGCAATCTTAAAACCATAGAGAACTGCGTTACACCCTCTGGCCTCTCACTTGAGGTTGTGTGTTGACTTCCAGTGCGACAAAAGAGTGGTTGGCTCCAGGTGTATCCCTGTTTACCCAACCTGTTTTAAGATCACTGAATAAGTTCACAGACCTGTTTTTCTCTCATGCATGGGTCAGAGGCAACAGTTCTTCCCTTGCTTACACCATTCTGGGGGATGTGGCTCTTCATGCCATTTACAGTGATTCCAGAGGAAACACTCTTGGAAATGTAATGACTGGTCCAGGTAACTTGGCCAGGTTTGTTGCTTGGGTATTTCAGTTTATGGCTATTAAAAACATTGTTCTGGCAGGGAGAAGGAACTGCTTGTCCCCTCCCAGATTTAGGTATCCACAAGTAGGTATTTAACTTGAAATGGCTTTGATAATCTTAATTTAGCTAGTGTAAATACCATGTAGACATGCTTATCTTGGATTAATTTAAGGGCGTGGATGGATATCTGCTGTTCTCTCTGCAGTTTAATGAGTTATGGATCATCAGATTAGCAGGTGAGTTGACATTCTGAACCCTCTCTGCTTGTTGCAGATGCAATCTGCTGGATAAAACAAACCTCAGAGAGTGCTAACAAACTGTTAGCCTTGCTTCAGGTGCTGAGTAAGCAATCTGTTAAATTGGAGTAAATGAATCTTTTGCCATTTCCCATCCAGACCCTCAGTCAATTCCTGGCCTAAATTGCAAAGGGGGCGTCCACACAGTCCTCATACCTGCTTTGCATTTTGGTGAGTACTGGCTTTTGTAGGGGGAGAACACTAACACCACCATAGCTGGATGCTGTCCTGCTGGAAAGGTGGGCTTGTGCCTGGGGATTTGGCAGTGGCATCTTGAAAAAGAGGAGCATTATGCCATCGCAGCACCACGAAGGGAAAGCTCTGCAGGAGCGTGTTGCAGTTCATGGGGTTATGTGCTTTCCAGGTGACTTAGTTTTAGATCTCCTGAAGGCCATCATGTTTCTTTGCTGGCATGGTGCTTTCTCTTCAGGCCCTTGACGTTAGGATTTATCCTACACCTTGATATGGAGTAGTGTTACCTTCATTGTTCTTGGCACAGTCCAGGCTAGATGCAGGATTTCAGGCTTTGGGCAGGAGGAGGGAGAGCCTCTGGGGGAAACAGGGCTGCTGTTGTCTTGTCTGGCTAGTTGATTTAATTGCCGGGAGTTCAGCAGCGGCTGAGTTTTGTTGTATGATTTGTGTTCTGAGGTTTGTCAGGAGGCCTGGATCCGTGAATCAGCACATGCTTTTGGTTTTCCCTTTTTCATTTTGAATAAATAGCACTAAATTATATTGAATGTTTCTGGTATTTTATCACTCTCAAAGCTTCTCCAAGCACTAAAGTCTGTTAACTACTCTTCATCAGGGACTGTAGTGATAGGACAAGGGGTAACGGGTTCAAACTGAAACAGGGGAAGTGCAGGTTAGATACAAAGAAGAAGCTCTTCCCTGTGAGGGTAGTGAGGCATAGGGTGCCCAGAGAAGCTGTGGCTGCCCCATGCCTGGCAGTGTTCAAGGCCAGGCTGGATGGAGTCTTGGGTGACATGGTTTAGTGTGAGGTGTCCCTGCCCATGGCAGGGGGTTGGAACTTCATGATCTTAAGGTCTTTTCCAGCCCTTACTATTCTATGATTCTAACACCCCAGAAGGTGGGTCTCAGGTGAAGAACCTGAGTTTCAAACTGTTTATCTTTTCAGTGAGTAAGACAGATAAATTGAGACCTTTTTTGTAGTCTGCCAAAGATACTGGTTGTAGAATTGGGAAGAGAATCCAGGACCTTTGCTGTAGTCATCAGACCACCCTTCCAACCATATGCTTATGTTCTATTGCTCAGCCTCTTTGCAAGCACAAACAATTAGTGATCTGTGCTGTGCTGTTCATGCTATCAGAGACATCTCCATTTAATTTACTATCCTACAAAAGATCTAAGCTTTTCCATCGTTAGACCCTGGCTGTGTTCCTTTGTGAATTATTTACGGTAGTATTTTTGGTCTTCAGTCATCCAGTTTTGGCTAAAACTGTTCTCCCTCCAGTTTCCTGCCATTTATCCTTCATGTCCTAAGCCAAACTGTTAGATTGTCCGATTACCACTGCAGACGTTCTCCTTAACCTCTGCCTTGGAAGGAGCAGTGTGATCAAGCAAATATTACTGAAGCTGTAGGTCTGCATATGGGGAGCAGAGAGAAATTTTTGCCTTTCTTAAAGGGTTGGTGTCAGAAGCCTTGTATATAAGGGAAAAAAAAAATCAGATTTCTGCTTTTAATAATCCCAAGTTATTTTGTAACACAGGGAGGAGACTTGTTTCTAAACAATTGCATTTTTGCTGTTGATTTTGTTTGCTTCCACTTGAGTTTCTCAGCTGGACAATGAAAAATATTCCTATTTCAGCCAGATCTCACGGCAAGCACTGCTTTTCCATCAAGAAAAGTTATGTGTGAGAAGGCTGCACGGGATCAGATCTTCTCTTTATTTATGTTGTTTCCTTTTGAGTTCTCATGCTCCTGGACAGTGCTATGGTCTCTGCATTGGCAAGCAAATACTGCTGATTTTGTGAAACCCAGCAGAACATTTCAGCAGGAGCTACAGCTTCTGAACTTCAGAACAACAGTAAAAGCTTACCTGTGGCAAACTTCTGTTTGAAGACAAACTGTACTATCTTCTCTCTAATTATAATGGTGACTGAAGAGCTGCTGGAGACATAAAAGACTAATACATTGCCTGCAGTTGCTTTATAAGCAGGGCAGCTGTTGAAAATAACCTGGCTTCTTACTGAAGGAGGAATTAACTCTTCTGATACCTGAGAGGTGCTCTGTGAGTGCAAAAGATAATGCTATTTAATAGGGATTTTCTGAGTATTTTTGACTCTCAATGCAGATATGATTATGTAGGCAGGATATGAGTGATAAGGTTTTAGGAAGACAACAAAGGAATTAGACTCTGAAGGGTCTCTTTATGGCAGAAGGGCACCAAAGTGGCAGAGTAAGAGATCTGTGTTTATGTGTGTGCCTGTGTCATTCCCTTTTGCCCAGTCCCACTCAAACCTGTTTAATCTTCCTTGCACCATTTTACAAGTTGTGCGTGGATTTATGTTTTACCTCTAGTTTGTCTTTGGCATAGAGGCATTACAGATGATGGACTGTCATGAATGTCTTAATTCATGTTAATAGAGAATGGGAACTTTGTTCCTGCATGCTGGTTCTCATTTCTCTTTCTCCTTTCTCAATAGCTAAGGAAAAGGCTGTTTGAGATCTTTATTTCATAGAAGTTTATCTGCTCCTGCTGTTTATTCTGCACCTGGAGCCAAGATATGTGATTTGTGGCATTGTATAACCCCATCCACAGCAACCCACTGGGACAACTTGAGCAGTGTGGTGGGAAGGACACAGAGTGAGGAAGGATCTTTGAAAGCTGGAGAATCCTAACCTGCAAATACCCTGCAAAACAGAAATGTGAGGACAGCCCCATGGCATCAATCCTGTGGGATTGGCTCCTAAGGTTTTCATCACCAGTGCCTATTATATTAGTGAAGGATGTGTTTTGACAAAATATTTCATGACCTTTAAATACCCAGTGTTGTATAAGAGTTTCTCTTTGTAGTATGGCTTTGAACTATCCTTTTGGGAATAGCTCTTCTCCCCCTCCCCATCTCTCTAGCTCCTTATCTCTTCATGTAAAAGTGTAAGACTTGATTATGTTAAAACAACAGTAGAGATCATGGCATAGCCTGAACAAAAAAAGATCTTTCTAGTGAAGTGGCTATGGCTTCTTGATTACTTCCATTCTATTTTGTCTTTGGGCTGTTTATTTTTGCTTTCTTGGGTTAGATGTTTTTATGGCTATTAGCATCAATTTTCATCTTGGAGATTTGAATACTTTGGTACCAAATAGTGCTAAACTTTCCTTCACATCAAAAGCAGTTTTGCTGTGCTAATGACCAAGGAAATCTGGCTCAGTTGCCTTTTGTAATATCTGCAGGTTCCTTTGCAGCTTGCTTTGTCTTTCTCAATTTGTATTGCCCCAGGTGTCATCTGCAAACTTGTTCATGGTTGAGCTTATACCAGTAATACACCCCAAAATGGAAGAAGCTTTTTAAAAGTGGATGTGAAATGATCCAACTAACCAGATGTGTGGCAACAAGCTCAATCCTTAAAATGAGACACTTGAAACTTTCAAAGTCAGAGGAGTAAAAACTATTGTTGATGCATTCTTTGCTACTTTAGCAGAAACAGCTCTGTGGACCTCTAGTGGTCTGAGGATCAGGCTTGTAACCACTGCTTTTAGGTAGGATAGATCCTTCACAAGTTTCAGAAGGCGATACGAGTCTGTAACCCGGGTCTCTCTATGTAGAACCGCTTTACTGCAGAATTGCTGGGTTCTGCTTTGGCTTTTGGATGTCAAAGCTGAGGGACATTTGAAAAGCCAACTGAAAAGGTGCTACCCAGCAAAATGGGGGAAAATAGTCAACCCAGTCAAAATAACATGCAGACAGAAAGGAACAATCTGAGGTCAGATTTCACCCTAAATTTTGGGCCTGTGTTCTCGAAAAAACATCACGCAACATTTCCCCCAGACTTGGATTTCATTGAACATTTTTTTTCAGTGAAAAATGTTCTACCAAGAGAAATGTTTTTCCTCAACCAAGACGTGTATGTGTGTAACACAAAACATGGTATCCTTTACTTCCCAAGTGCTCCCACAGTTTGCTAGTACATTAAGAAGCGGTTCAGTGAAACAGGCTGGGAGCTGTCAACTACAACACGCTGCCTTTTGGAGGGAAGCAAAATCTGAAACGACACAATGTAAAAAAACATGGTAAAATGAATGTTTGCTCAAATTCCCTGTTTTCATAATGGAATTGGATCTAAATTATTGCTCGAAGTGTTAACTTTCATTGTCAGAATGCTGGTATCTCTGTTAGGAGGCAGTTTGAGTCCAGCCGGGTTGTGTGCAGGACGGGGGGAGGAGTGTGGAGGCTGTGTATGTACCATGCAGGCTGCACCTGGTTGTCTGCTTTGATACAGGCATGATGCTAGGAAGACACTAGGGAAAAAGGGAGCCAGTTCCAGTTTATGGTAGGCTGTCCCAAGCAGTTCATAAAGCAGCATTATTTTGTTCTAAATTGCAAGTTAGTCTTGACAAAAGAGCATTGTATGACCACTTGGTTGTACGTATTCTTTCCTGCATTAAATTGTCTGCTTTTCTAAAACCAGATTTTATTGCAGCAGTAAGTACAGAATACCCAGAGCATCAGAAATGAGACCTCGAAGGACAATCAGGGTTTTCTTCTATGTGATCAGGCTGTGATGATCCCCACAACAAACTAGAAGGGGAAAAATCTGGGTCATCCTGTTCTTACCCAGCTGCAGCAGATAGAGAGAATGCAGCAGAAACACACACTGGCTGCTCCATTCCTAATGTGCAGTCACGGCAAAGGAGAGGACTGTGAAATTGGCCCGAGACCATCGTTTCATTTGGGAACATGTTCATAGTAGTTATTGTAATTTTTCATAGAGCCCATCATGAATTTTCCAGCAGTTCTTTAAAATGAAGCTGCTGTTGGAAATAAAGGTGCAAGTTGTTCAACGTCAAGTCATGCTCCAGAGGATTTGGAAGCAGCACTTGTGTTAGTTCTTACAAGTACCACTTGCTCCAGAGAAAACCTGATTTGAATGGAATGGGATAGGAGGGGTGAAGGCACTGAACTAGGCCTCGGGGTCTCTTGCAACTTTTTAACCTCATCAAAGCGTTTGTGGGTTTTTTCTTTCTAATTTCAAGTTTTCGGACGGATTGGATAGATCAGTTTTTAAATCACTTGGAATTGATGGGAGGTGTTTGAAACCAAGATAAGGGACTGGCATCCCTGGTGCCCATGGCCATGGCTGTGTTTGCACTTTTTACCTTTCAGAGGTTTTGGGCTCAGTTGTTGGGATGATAGGAATGAAGCAAAGTGATGCTGCCTGAGTAACCCTTTAGCACTTTGCTCCAGATCACAGAGCCCCAAACTCCAGGTTTCTCTGATGTTCTACATCTTTCTGACTATAGCCACTGCTTTTGCAAAGCCAGCTGTGGTGATTGTCTTGCTCTTGCATTTTGCCTTGCAGTTAGAAGCGTTCACCCTCGCCTTCAGAGGCAGTGGCTTGATTCTTTTCATACTGAAGTGCCTGAGTTTCCTGTGTAGCCATGACCACTGTTTTTGGATGTGGAGTTTGGATCTTGGCCCATTTCTAGCTGACTGATTCAGTGTTTGTGACATGAGGAGGCCACAGTTAGTAGGTGACAGCTTGGTGCTGGCCCGAGAGATGAGAAAGCAAGCAGCTGAATGATAGGATGCCACTCTGCAATGCCTGAAATGGAAGGTAGAGATCTGGTGTGCAAGCTGCACTCTTTTCCAACAGGAAAGTGGGCCTTTGTCTTCTGGGACAATGTTACGGCACAAAGCCATCCTGTATGCTTTGAGTGGGGAGCTTAACAAATGAGCTCATTTCTACTGAAACTCTAGCGCTCTGAGCTTATTACTACTATGGATTAATGTAATTCAGTTTTGTCACTGACTGATTCATAGGGTGTTCTCTTGCAATTTGCAAAAGCACCTCGTGAATCATTTAAGCAGGAATTAGAAAATTAAATGCTTCTTTCCTCTTCTGAGCCCTTGGAGCCAGGCTATCTGGGGGAGGTGTGAGGGAAGGGTGTGTGACTGCTCAAAGAGTCATGTCAGCACTTTTTCCTCTGTCTGCTTCTTTCAGACCACAGCTTGGGCGACATCAGAATGTCAGGGAACCCATTTGCTCTGCTTAGTGCATTCACGTTGCAAAGATGGTTGACTGTTTGTGGGTTGTAGTGGATAATGTGCTACATCCATTTTATGGGTGTCTCTGTGACCATTGCTGCTCGTTGGGTTACAGTGCTCTGCTGTCCAACTGAAGACAGCTTGCAGCCAAATTTCCCAAACAGGCACCAGCTTTGTAGTGTCAGTTTGGAGTATCAGGCTTTAGGAGATAGCCCCATCCACAGCCACTTAATTTTGGGGACAGTGGAAACAAGCTGTAGGTACCTCAGCCTGCCCAAACCACCCAGCCTACAGGCAGATAACTGTTACCTGTTCCTTGTGTGTGTCTTCTTTCAAAACTCCCTGTTGATTGCCATCACATTGTTGTGTTGAGATCAGCTCCTCTATGAGCTGTTCTCCTTTCACCTCTGGAGCCACTATTTCAGGAATTGCTGGCTCTCATTCTTCCTTCCTCTCCCTCTGTCCTGCCTCTTCTTGTGGTCCAGTGTCTGGTTCCATCTGTGCCCCGTGTGGCTTCAGTCACCTGATACTGTTTTTCCTTTGCTACCACCCTGACTTTCTGGCATGGTGTTTTGGGGCTGCATTAGGTGATGTGCTGAGTATCCCCAACTGCTAATAGCCAGACAAACACTTGGCATCGTCTCAACCCTAAAGAGTACTTCTACTGCCCTTGGTTTGAAAGAGCTTAATGACTTGGCTAAAAGGATGGGTACCTTCTAGCAGGTTGGACCAGTGAGCATTGCTAACTCCTGAGAGAACAGAACACTTAATACAATACCATGCTAAAAACAGTGTCTGACAGAACTTGATTTAGCAGCGAGAAGCAGTGAATCAGTTTTACCTTAGTGTACCTTTTGCAAAGGCATTTAGGAGGGTGAGAGCATCAGCTGTTGTTTCATTAGAGTGTTCCTCGGTTTGCAGGGTGTTCTCTTGTTTGAAATGCCTATACTGTAGCTTTAAACCCCCAGAATATTATAAACATATTGCAAACATATGCTCTCCATGCAGAAAACCACAAAACAATAAACCTAATGTTGAAAACCACATTAAAACAAGGAAAAATCACTTTGCTAATGTTTTGTTTCATACAGTTTTTGAAGACTTGGAATGGAGCAGAGTCTGTTTTCTTGGCTGCTAATCAAAGGGCCAGCATGCTTCACATAGGAAAAATGTAAACTTCGCAGGGCCAAGGTTTTTACTTTCAATGCCCCTTTCAGAAAGTGTTTTTTATGGGTTAACAAATGTTAGCCAATACTTCTTTGACAGGGACAATCAGTGCGTGGGTATCTGAGAGTAGCTGACTTCCCTTTGGTGGACCTGGAATCACTTAGGTTTTGTTAGCCCAGTGATTAGGGTTGTTGAGTTTTCAGTGTGTCACCATTTTTGTAACCTGTTAAGGAAATAAACAATATTTACAAAGGGAAATAAATGAATGTGGATTCCTCAGTTAATTGCATTCATGTCTTCCTAAATCAAGATGCTTTATTTGGATTTGCTGGAGGGCTACAGTTCTTGTCAAAGGCTGATTGATTTGGACTTTTCTGTGCCTTCATCTGGATCTGATTCCCCCTTGGAAAGTAGACTAACAGCAGAAACATCTGATAAAAGGGCTTTTCACTTGGAGCCCTTTACAACTGTAATTGCAAATTATCAGCCTGAATTAAGATAGTGGGAAATTATTAGAAAAAAAGGTACTTGGCTCAATAAGCTCCATGTATTCTAATTTTATCTAAGAATCTTCTGACTGCTTTCATATTACATCCTCTGATTATTCAGAAGCATGCCTGTTCATCTCAAACTCAGTGATACAATCTCCTTTGTCCATGTGATCATCTCTGGGTTTAGCCCTTATGAAAACCTTCTGAAGGTTTATAAACTTTGGGAGACCAGGGTGTGATTCTGGTCATACGTGCTGTGCACTGGTGCAGGGTGTGATGCTGGTCACACATGCTGTGCACTGATCCAGGGTGTGATGCTGGTCACACATACTGTGCACTGATCCAGGGTGTGATGCTGGTCACACATGCTGTGCACTGATCCAGGGTATGATGCTGGTCACACGTGCTGTGTACTGGTCCAGGGTGTGATGCTGGTCACACATGCTGTGCACTGGTCCAGGGTATGATGCTGGTCACACATGCTGTGTACTGGTCCAGGGTATGATGTTGGTCACACATGCTGTGTACTGATCCAGGGTATGATGCTGGTCACATGTGCTGTGTACTGGTCCAGGGTATGATGTTGGTCACACATACTGTGCACTGGTCCAGGGTATGATGTTGGTCACACATGCTGTGTACTGGTCCAGGGTATGATGTTGGTCACACATGCTGTGCACTGGTCCAGGGTGTGATGCTGGTCACACATGCTGTGCACTGGTCCAGGGTGTGATGCTGGTCACACATACTGTGCACTGGTCCAGGGTATGATGTTGGTCACACATGCTGTGCACTGGTCCAGGGTGTGATGCTAGTCACACGTGCTGTGCACTGGTCCCTCTTTACTGACTGGATTATACGCGGTGGTGAGAACTCGCTGGGTGCACAGGGGACCAGGAAAGGCCGCAGGTCAGTTGGCTGCATAGTTAATGCAAGACAAGGATATCTCAAATGCCATGTTGGAACAAAGCAGTGGTCCCTCTAGCAATTCTCTATTCCTGATGGAGAATTTCCTGAGTATCCAGAGTTTGAGAATATGAAGTGGGGATTCACAGTGTTGTACACAATGACTGATTGAGAAGCCACTTGCTTCTTGCCTGGATACCGAACAAGAAAACAAAAGCAAATCAGAAAGACTTACACTGCTGAAGGTGCTACTGAAGGGTAATCTGAAGCCAAGGGGGTGTGTGCAGTGTGAGAGTAGAGGCTGGGTTAGCTCTTCAGTTTCTTGAGTTAAGAGTTTTCATGGGGGCCAGGCACCTGATTCTAGCTGCACCGCTGGATTTCTGTACAGAGCATCCTTCTTTGAAGGTGTCACTTGCCCTGTGTGGGATGCGATCCAGAGGCTGTGAGAACCTTGAACTGAGCAGTCAGTAGATGTCAGTAGAAACTGAGCCATTCCTCACCCTGTGGGACTGGGCTCTTCCTGTGACTTCACCAGAGCTGGTGGTGTGTTTGCCAGCATCGAGTGTGTTTCACTTATGTTCTTGACTATTTGGCAGTTCTTCTCCACATCAGCATTCTTTATATGTGCGCTCCTAAGCAAACCATATAAGTATAGTTTCTTCAGCTTCCTTGGCTTTATTTCCCTGGGCACACACCTTCTGCCTAGCTCTCCTGACCCTTTTCCTGGCCAGCTTTCCTCCATGGACTCTGCTGCAGCAGCACCTGAAGTACAAGCTGTTAATACAAGCTGTTCAGTGTTCAGGGCTACAGCTTTTGTTCTTGGGTATTGCCTTTCTTCTCTCAGAACTCCCATTTGCTCTTATGATGAATGTCGATACCTTTAGCAAGGTATGTATTATCCTTGTGAACACATGCCACGTTGCTGTGGTGGAGTTCTGCTTCCCTGTTTTGACCCCTAAACCTGCCTAGGTTTCAATTCTAGTCATTCTAGCTGTTCCTTGAAAGTATTTCCCATTTTTTTCCTGAGGTTTATTTCCAAGGCTGTGGAGCCCTCATTGGTATTCTCCAGGGAATTTTGAATCTAGCTGCTCTAAAGGGGATAAACCCCCTCCTGTACACTGCTTTCTCACGTGCAGGCTGTCCCCTTCAAGAGCTCCTCAGGTCTACTGATAAGATCAGGATGCTTCTAAGCATCTGACGTGTGTAATTCTGAATAGCATGATCCTGAAGGTTAGGAACACCACAGTATTTGTTCTTGTTGGCTGCTCAGCAAGTCACACCAGGGAGTTCCTCTTCTCCTGACACATGCTCACCCCTGCCTTGCTGTGCCATTAGTGTCATCTCAACCAGTGTCTGAGTCATTGGAATTTTGGAACGATCAGCCTGCTGGCTTCCGTCTCTGGGTGTTTTAGTTTTTTATAAAGATGTGTAGCAACATCCCTAATCCATAGCCCAAATTTAGTATCCTGAGCCTCTGCCCAAGAAAGTGTCAGATGAAAAGTCTTTAAGTCATTTCCTTTCCTCTCTGGATTCTGTTCTCCCATCTGTCTCTCCAGCAACAGGCATTCACTCTCCGTCCTCCTTCAGGGTGTCTCTGCAGTGGTGAGGCAGGACTGAGCATGTGGCTACCACTTCTTTAGAGGATGGAGCCAGGCACACTGGTGCTTCTCCTCTGCCATCTCACACTGCAGGCATTCCTTTTCCATTAACAATTCCAGAAGACGTTTAGTTGCTCTGATTGAAAACACTGTCAAACAGTGGATGAAGTGTTACCAGGGCAGGGGAATCTATTTGCCTCCTCAGGGAACTGTGAGCAGGTGCTTGGGTGGGAGGACAGGCTTGAACTGTGCTGCTGAGCACAGCCCAGGGAAGTTGCTGAACCACAAACCACTGGGGGCTGGGAGGGTTTCCAGTGCGGATATTGCTGTGTGCTTGCCCTCTTACACATTTCCACAGGCAGTGACTGTTGGCTGATATTGACATTGGCATCCTAGGAGAGCTGTGGCATGGGTCTGATCAGATTCTTACAGTGGTAATTTATATATTAAGTTCCTTGACCAGAAGAGAGAAGTGATTCTGTTATTTACTGTGACTGGCATCTTGTTTAGCAGGTGACAATCTGAGCTGTTGCTTATTCCCTCTGATCCACTCACAGTCAATCTAAGCAGCCTTAGCCCAATTCCTGGGTTTTATTTGAACCCTTCCTTCTCTCTTCACGAGATGAACCAAATCAAATCAAGGGATTGCTGGCACTAAGTTACAGAATCGTAGAATATCAGGTTGGAAGGGACCTAAAGGATCATCTGGTCCAACCTGTCTAGGGAAAGCATGACTGACACTAGGTGGCCCCTCTCTGCACAGCTGAGTCTTAAGTGTCCCATATTGGGAAGTCCCCCTTTTCCCTTCCTCAGTATGTTACTTTAACAACTCTTCAGGCAGGACTGCAGGACTTCTGTGATGCTTTGACAATGATTGCCTCCTTTTCTGCATTGGAGCTCCTCACTATGAATCGGTTTCTTATCCTGTTATAACAAGATTGTCGTATTCCTGTGCAGAAGGATAATTTGTGGAGTTTTAGGTAACCCAAGGTCCTAAATTTTGGGCCTTAACCTGTGTTGCTGATATATTTTTCAAAACAGTGCTGGTTAGGTATTGTTTGATAATACCTAAGGAGCTGTTTGGGGAGCCATTGAGTGGACCTGCCTGGTGAACATGTCAGGATTCCCTAGTGTCCTGGTTGTGATTTGAGGTAGACCATGGTCAAGTTTACCAAGTGAACTCAAGAACTTCGAATCACGAGACTATTCAAAGCTTAATCCAGAAGATGTAGTTCAGGTCTGTGTCTGTATCTTGTGCACCACATATACAGTGTGTGGTAGGGTTTTTTTCCATGCAGTAAATTTTCCCTACTAAAGCAGTTTTGGATTGGATCTGTGGTCTTTTTTTTGGAGCACCTTTCTTTCCAAGTGTCCTTGACCTGTGTCCAAATGTACATCCCACAGTCCAGATGTCTGAAACCAGATCAACCAAATTGGGCAGGAGGACTGCGTTCTGCCAGTTCCCCCTTCTGCTTGCCCAAGGACAAGGCAGTCCCTTGTGCAGGTCTGGGCAGTATATCACTCCTTTTTCTTATTCCACGTTGACTCAGCAGGTTTCAGAGGAAGCCTAGATTTTTATCTGGCATGGAAGGAAAAACAGTTACCTTCCCATCACAGTTTTTTGTAGAAAGGATCTAGATTACCATCACAGCTGGGAATAACATCCATAGAACAGGATACATCTTGCCATCATGCCAGCTCCCCTGCCGCTGCCCTCAATAACTGTGCAGAGGAATAGGAAGTAAGTAAGTGACAGACTGTTGGATGCTACCATAGATGCTGGAAGCTGCTCTGAGTGCAATATACCATGTATAGCATGGAAGAACAGCCATCACTTATTCCCTTTCATATAGCCTGCTTGGGTCCCTGTTTGATGTGCAGTACCTCTTTCATCTGAGACTTGGCAGTCTGTGGTTTCCTGGTTGGGTTAGCTCCCTTTCAGAGGCAGAGACAAAGATTGTATTTTATTCTTTAAGGGAGTGTGGAGGAGAAGGCATTTGCAATCCCCAATTTGGTTCTCAATTGAGAGCAGCAAAACTTTCCAGGAAAGGATGAGTCCCCCCTTTGGCATGAAAATCAGTGGATTTCGTTGTTTCTGGTTTGGTGCCTGACTGTTCCAAGATCACTGACTGTATGCAGCTCTTACCACATTCACTGGGATACGGAGAGACTGAGGCTCCTGAAAATCCCACTCACTTGTCTAACTTAAGCTCATCTTACTGCATCACTGGAGGAACTAAGCAGATCTATGTCATCCTTACAGTGACTTGCGCCTCACACTGCATTTCCTTTCAATTAATATCAGGCTATGATTTAATCAACACTTTTAGTAAGAAGCACATTTAATTCCTGGCTGGAAGCTGTAAATCAGAAACCTCTACGAAAGGATGTAAATAGAAACCTACGGAATTAATTTGCCAGCCAAAAGGTTCTAGTCTGTCACAACTGTTACTTTACCATGAGAACGTGTTTTTACAATCAGAAATGCTTACTTCAAATGGTGTGTTATGTTAAATAGAAAAAATATGTTGTCAGCTTGGAACTCAACCTGGGCTTATGGTGGAAATAACTAAATAAACCAGTGCAGAAGAAACTCAAAAAAGATTTTTCTGTGTAAATCAATTCAATGGAAAAGTTATCCAACAAATACTGCATGTTTGAGTAAATGTAAACCAAATACAAGGTAAAGCAAATAAAAGCAAACTAGAACCATAATCAAGGTAGTGAGGAATAATGGAGAATTGCCAAATATCATGAGAATTTGGAATTAAGAAACAGACGATGAAAAGCATTTTCTAAGAGGTGCTTACAGCTTGTGACATGGTGAGTCTGGCAGTGCTGCCCATGGCTTCAGGGGCTTGTGTTGGTTTTAATTACGGGCTTTTGTGTTTTGACCCAGTATGTGGAACAGAGAAAATTATAAGCTTCAAATGAAATAGAGTAAATTTGGTTAAAGCAGAGCTTGACAGAAAGAGTTTGACTTAGACAGAAACACGAGATAATAAATTATTTGGGGTCCAGAGAGTCTCCCCAGGGCTCACTGGAGATGGGAGTGACGTGGCTGCACCCATTGCTGGGTGACCTGGCATAGAGATGTGCTGAGCCACAGGGTCCAAACCTAAGTGATCAAAAGAAAGAACTGTGGAAGTTAAAGAAGTCATTGCCTTGTCAGTGGCCTGATGCAGTTAAGTGCTTAATAACTAGAAATAGTGGAAAACTAACTGCTGAACCATGCAGGTAAAGTAATTGCACGTTTCTCAGGACCTGATTAAACAGCTGTATGATTCCCAGCGTAAAGCAGCAGATGAAATCTTTGCAAGATCCCTGCTCAAACTGCCGAGTATAATTAAGTGTGGTAAAAATGTGGAATGTACAAAATCCGTGGGGAAAAGTTGGAATCCCCCAAATTTCTGTGGTGCATAGCAGCGCAGTGGGCTCCTCAGCTGAGGGGAAAGCACTGTATAATTGTACCTTTGGGTGATTAGACCTCTGAACGGTTTGTAATCATTAACCTAAACATGCTTCCGATGAACCTCCCTATCTGCCTGCTCTGCAGACTTCTCAGGGCCCTTTGGCTCCGTCCCTTGGTCGCAGCAGTGGGTGCAAATGTGTCTGCATTCCTGCGGTGTGCTGAGGAGCACTGCTGCGGAGGTGGTGGGCACTGGTGTTCACGAGCTCTCCAGTCTTTCAACGTTAGCGTGAATGTTTTAAACATTTCTTTTGGACATAAGTGAGCCCAATGAAATGTAGCATCCAATTTGAGACGAGCCGCTGATTTCTATAAAACACACACGGATTGCCTGAAGTGGTTGTGGAGCCTCCAGTGTTGGAAATCTTTACGAACCACTTAAGCAAACATGTCAGGAATGATAAGAGCAGAGCTGATGCTGCTTGGGGATGAGAGGCTGGGCAGATGGCCGCCCCAGGTCCTGGCCCTATGGCTGGAGGTCAGGACGCGTTTCAGAATGAAATGAAATGAAAAACAAAGCTGAGACCTCTGCAGCCCAGCTATGGCAAAGAAACACGCCTGTTATTAGCAAGTACAAAAGAAGAATTTGAGCCACTTGCACTTCATGAGCCTCCAAAAAAATAAGGTCCTGAAATAGCATCCAGTTGTTTAAGTGACTCAGATTTTTGCTTTGACAGTGTGCTTGGTAAGCTACATTGTTTTGAATGATTTGCTGCTCAGTTCTGTGACATTTATTGCTTTTTGGATGGAAAGGAGAAAACTCCCCTAGGTCTGTTTAGAATTTGTTCATCTGTAATTTCCACGTATGTTTCCTTATTTAGCGGTTGGAGTTGGAAGTGTGTGTTGGCATTCCCTCCCTTCAAATTTATTGAGTTACACTCAGAAGAGCCTCTATTCCTCTCTGTTGGGCAATGTGTACAGAAAGGCTTATTCAGCAGTTGCTAAATAGGTGATAGGTATGTGGTTTCTTTCCCTTTAGCTTTCTGTCTTGTTCTCAGCCTTGCTTACAGCTGCACTTTGGAGTGGCCTTGCTGCGCACTGGGAGTGGAGAACTTTGAAGAGTGGCCCCAGAAGACCTGTGCTGGTGCCAAGGTGCAGCTCACTCACGGTGTTCGAGCCACACATGGCACAGACTCCATGGAAGTGGCTGGTGGGTCAGTGGGGTTGGTCAGTGGGGTGTGCCGGGAGGGAGCTGCTGGCCAGCCCCAGCTCCCAGCTGTGGGAACAAGGCACAGAGCCAGCAGGGGCTGTGGAAGCGGTTGATGTCATTGGGTTGACCCCCTCACACATGCCCAGCCCCAGTGTGGACCTGTGGGAGATGACTGTCATCTGCCCCTTGTGCACTGCTCCTGGAGCACCTCCTCCCTTTTGCTCTCAGAGGTTTTGTGGCTGGTGACTTGCTGCTTTCAGCTGTGGGAAGGATTTGGGATGAGGCTTGAAGGGTCAGGAAGGTCAGTGTCTTCTGGTACAGTGATCCCAGTCGTGTTCCCGTTTTAACTTAGTATTTTGTTGTCTAGACAATCCTCTTTTCTCCAGCACACTTATCTCAGTATTGAGGGCTTGTTTGTCCATGTCTGGTGGCACCTGGTAGGACACAGCCCACCCAGGCTGGTTCCTGGGAGTGTTGGGACTGACACCCTCCTTGCATCAAAGCTTTACAGTATTTTCAGTCCATTTGATGTATAGCACTTGCTATGGGTGGACTTGCAACACTGTCACGCTGGAGCAGTAAAGCTGTGTGTGGCTTCTCGGATATGGAGTTTAAGTCTTTCTTTGGTTTTAATTTGGGTATTTTTCTTTTCATGTTAAAGACTTGAAGAGTTCAGAAGTCAGCTCAGTGTTAGCACAGGAGGGATGTTGGTTAGATCTTAGTTCAGCTACTGGTGTTCACTATAAGAGCTTTGTCCCATTCATGAGAAGCGAGAGGCAGCGGAAACTATCCAAATCCCTGTAAGGAGACTTGCTTATGCAGAGAGAGAAACTTGGACAAATAATTCACCAGTAAGGTACAGTCACTTCAGATGAAGAGTGTGGTGTATGTGCCCACCTTCCAGCTGGCTTGCTGGTCAAGGAAACATCAAAGACCACATAAGCAGTAAGTTCCAGACTGAGCCCATGAGCTCCAAAAACTTCTACCAGAATCGTGAGCAGAGGTAGAAAAGTGCCAGCATCCAAGTAATTCTTTCCAAAATGCTGCCAGGAATGATTTAATAATGTTCCACTCCTAGCAGTGCTTCCTTGTTGCTGTTCATTCCTGGAGAAGGTCCGAGTGATGTTTCTGGACTTATACATACATTGATTGAGATCAGGCTTGAATTCCATCTTTTTCTTTGCGTGTTATTCCAGTCCATTGCGAATCCTCCTTCTCCACCCTCTGCAGGCTAGTGAGAATTTCCATTCTGACCCCAGTGGCATTAGCAACTTGGGTGTTAGTATCTCATTTAAGCTCTTGTAATTTCCTCTGACCACTGCAGAAGGAGGTTGTGGCTGGTTTTCCATGCCATTTGTCAGTGTGTTTTTTCTCCTAGGTGAGGCCACTGCATAGGTTAGCCAGGAGAACCTAGTGTTGCTGGAGGCTGCGTGAGATTTTAAGCTGCTTTATGCCCTTGTATTTCTTGTTTATATGTAGCTCACTTCTGACTCTCTGCAGGGGTTAGTTGAAGGAATCCACTGTGGAAGTTTAACCTTCTTGATTAAGCTGCTAGATGGTGACTTGGAAGAGCTGGTGTTTAGTCTCAGACTTTGCTGTGTTCCTCCTAAATGACCTTCTGTGAGGTACTCTGGTCTGTGGGTGTGAAATTTCTCTCCTATGCTTAGACACGCAGGCCCTTGTTTTGTGTCTGATTTTGTGTCTGGATGGGGCTTGGAGCAACCTGGTCTAAGGGAAGGTGTCCCTGTCCATGGCAGGGGCTTGGAACTAGATGATCTTTAAGGTCTCTTCTGACAAAATGATTCGATGATGATGATGCCCTTGCACATAGCAAGGTTAGAGCCAGATGCTCAGTGAGTGCAGTAGGTGACACTGTAATTCAGTTATCCTCAGGATCCTACCTAGATCATCATAGGCTGCCTGCACACATGAAACAGAAGTTTGAAGAGTTTAGTCCCTTGGCCCCAGTGTGTGTACATTTGGGGACAATCTCATGGGTAAACTCAAGCTTAGGTCCTTCTCTTTTCTTTTAGTGTAGCTGATACAATGAGAGTAATAGTGGGGTTTAGCTTACAAGAATTCAGACCCTAAAACTATACTACAAACAACTTCTTTCTTTCGAAGAAGAAAACCGCTTCAAGTTCCCTATGTGAAGTGCACAGGACACTGTAGGAGGGGAGATCCAGGAAGGATCCTTGGCTGCATGTTCATGGCAGGGTTCCTTGTTTTCAGGGAGTGTTGACCGTATGGAAAGCTCAAGGAGCTCACAACCAAAGTGTGCTGTATCCTAGAAATTACAGACACTGGTTCTGAGTGAGCACAAACACTGGGTATGCTGATGGCAGCAACTGATAACTTCATGCTCACCTTTCTGATGCTGACACTCTGGGGTCCTCAAGCCAAGGACTGAACAAAGGCAGCAGCAGATGAAAGACTTGTGGGCAGATGCCCTTGTGGAAGTGTCTGCCCCAGCCTTTTGGCCTCTGCAGGAAGGGCTCTGCTCCTCTCGTCAGCAGGATTCATGAGAGCTGAGACTTGTCTAGAAAGGTTCCCTTTCTAATCAGAGCAGGAGGAAAGGTTTCCCCAAGGGCCTGTTCAGAACAGGAGCTGATAAAGATCCAGGAGGTGATTTCATTTGTCTGTCCATTGATCACAGGCAACCTAGGGAGACCAGACCAAACATAGACATGCAGGCTGTGTCCCAAGGTTATGTGATACAAATACTCTTGCTTAGAAGGAGGTGGGGTTTTTTAAACTCTTGATTATGTGGTCAGTGTATTTAATTCCTTTCTCTGCTGCATTATGAAGTGGGATAAAATCTGTCTCCCTTGCTTTCAAGGGTATTTCCTGAGTCTCCCTTCCTCCCAAATGCGCCATTTCTTTTTGCCTTATGGTTTGAATATGTTGGACTAGGACTGGGGTGGTGTGTGAAACCACTAACACACAGCAGCATTTAGGAGGATCAGGGATCTGTGGTCCAGAATGCGAGTATACGCTTTAAAATATGTTCCACTGAGCAGGAAAGGAGAGGGGATTAAAGCTTCACTTCCTCTTTATTTTTATGAGCCTAAGTTATTTGTCAGTTGGAAACACGATAAATTAGACAAACATTATTCTTTCCCTCCTCCAGGTTAGATGTTCTGCTTTGCATTTTACAGTGCAATGAATAACTAAGCTTCATTATCACTGAGCTGTCAGCACTGCAAAGCTACTGCAAAGCTCTTTGCCTGGTTAATTAAATTGAGTGTGCTTTGTGCCTAATTCATCCTTCTCTGCATTTGTCATTCGCTGTGTGAATGACAACAAAAGATGACTTTGGTTGGAACACTGCTGTTGCCTGGTGTTCACAGTTCTCTTTTCAGAGCTTTACCAGGATTGGGCATCTGTGTTGTACAGTCTTGATAATGGTATCATGAAATAAGTACCCCCGGGACCATTTCATCATCTCAATTACATGATTGAAAGATGTGGGGAGATGCAAAGCCACTGAGGTTAAGAATGCCATGATGTATAAATAGCCTTGGATAAGTGTAAGCATCAAATTGAATGCAGATGGGTTTGTGGACTTTGCAAACAGCTTGCTAAAGAATGTCTACACCATACACCCAATCACACATCTGTCATGGTAAAACTTCAGTGTTTGTCAGCAGGTCTGAATTATCATAAGAATACCTAATTCATACATAATATTTGGCATGAATCACGGGAGTACTGCACTGCAAAGGATGGCATTGTTATTCCTGGCTTACAAATAGAAAAGCTGGCACAGAAAGCCCTGGTCATAAAGCAGGATAGATGGGAACTGGGGAGAAAACCTCTTTTTGGGGCAGTTTCTCTGTGTGGGCAAGGATGAAGGTGCTCAGTTTTTCAAGGAGCATCATAGTATGGAGCTTTGCTTGTGGAGCTTCTCCCTACAATAGCTGGTAGTAGAGATTAAGCCTTTAGACAGAGGCTATGAGATCTGCTCAAGGACTTGTCTTGTCTTGGGAATTGGTGCTGGCTCCAGAGTCAGGTGTGAAGCCCTCCCTGGCATTCCTGCATGCTTGGAGACTGCCTGGAGCTGCTGCTTCACGCTCTCTGTATTGGCTGGTGTTGGGCTCACTGAGTTACGTATGGGCTGCAAGTGAAAGCAGGAGAGTTCCCAGCCTTGCGACAGGGAAACATTCCCGTCAGCCACACCAGGGAGAGGGGCTGGGGTCGACACAACTCTTTGGTGTAAGTCTGGATCACTGACTTGTGCCGTGCCGAGGTTTCACTTCTCACCTCAAGATTAAATCTGAGATTCAGTCTTTATTTTTGCAGTGACTTAGTCTTCCCAGGGCTTTTGGCAAAATGGTTAGCTTTGATGTTGCTCTTTGCCAGACCCTCTTACGAGGTGAAATGCTGCCCATCCCAAACTTCCCCTGCGGTTCCAGTTAGGAAAGGAATTTCTGCGTGTAGGGTCTTTGACTTGCCACTTTCAAGTGGTGAGTGTAGCCCTGAGTTTAGACTCTAAGTCACCATCAGTCACGCGTTCTTTTAGTGTGTGGCCTTTGTTTCCCAGACTGGAGGAACCAAACAGGGGAGGATGGAGTCAGACTTTGAAATCTCTATAAATGGGCCATGGCATCTCCAACTTGGGTTTGGGATGAGTCACAGCTGTCAAGGGATAGGTTTGGATTAGACTTTGCCAAGAGATGCTGCTTTGAGACTAAAGCCCCAAAAGATGTGTTCCCTCTGCAGTCTTGTTTTCAAAGACATTGAGACAAACACAGCAAGAGGAAGGTCTTTTCACAAGGCTTCAGTCCATCTGACCAGCAGCAAAATTGCTCTGGCTGGGGTTTTAATTTGGCTTGTGAAGAAAGGGATGTGCTCCAGCAGCTGGGGTGGAATATAGAAGCAGATGAAATTTAGAGTTACAGTTCTTCAGTAACTTAGGGAAGGTTATACCTGTTCTAACTCGGCATTAAAATAAAACTCATGGGGTAAGTTCTGAGCTGTAACGTTCTCCTGTGGTTAGTAGCAGAGTTTATTCCAACAAGCTAATGGTTTGTTTTAAAGATATCTTTGGTCTCCTAAAGTCAAACTCGTGGCTAGTTTAAAGCATTATGTCTGGCTGAGGTACCGATTTTCATTTTCAGTATTTCCATAGTGTGTAATTTTTATGGCTGCACTAGAATCACTGATGTTTGTGCATACTTACCAAGCTATTTAAATATCCTGGTGACTCTTAGCCCAAAACACACACACACAGGCTCTCCTGGGACGTGCCTGCTGTTCATGCACAGTTGACTCATGTGGTATGTATTGCAGAAGAGATTTGAAGTATAAGCTGTGAACCTATGCTGAGTGACTAAGATAAATGGCCAAAGCTATGTTATTTCTTAGCCTACATGCAGGAAACTCTGCAGTCAGTGAACCTTAGGAAAGATCAACAAGTGAAAAATGCTCTTTGTAATTAGCTTTGCACATTGTTTTCAGTCTTTTGTTTCCTTATTTCTTCTGGGTTTGGTTTTTTGCTTTGTGTTCTCACCCTGTGTTATAGTCCCAGGCCACCGCCAAGCTACCTTGAAGTGGGAGAATGTAAAAGCTTAGGACACTTCATTTCCTTTGTCTTTATCTTACTGTGCCCTGTTGGAATGCAGAACAGCTCTAAACCCAGGGAGCAGCCACCTATGGCAAGAGGAATAACAGAGCTTTCAGCTCAGGCATGGACAACATCGTAATGAGAGGTCGGATGAAAAGCTTTTTGAAATGAACTTGCAGGTGTGGGGTGGGGAGGGCCTGGAGCACAAGTGTGATAGGGAATGGCTGAGGGACCTGAGGGAGTCTAGTCTGGAGAGGATAAGGCTTGGGGGGGACCTTATTCTCTACAACTAACTTGAAAGGAGGTTGTAGTAAGGTGGAATCAGTCTCTTCTCCCAAGCAGTGAGTGACAGGACAAGAGGAAATGGCTTCAAGCTGTACCAAAGGAGGTTTAGATGGAACTGAGGAACAATTCCTTCCCCAGAGGGTGCTCGGGCGTTGGAACAGGCTGCCCAGGGCAGGGCTGGGGTCACCATCCCTGGAAGTGTTCCCACACTATGCAGATGAGGCCCCCAGTGACATGGGTTAGGGGTGGCCTTGGCAGTGCTGGGGTAAAGATTGGACTTGATGATCTTAAAGGTCTTTTCCAACCTGGTTGATTCTATTATTCTGTTTCCCTCAGAGCCCACAGTGCTCCAAGCCCTGCTCTCAAACTGAGAGCCAGGAGTGGGCTGTAGAAAGCAGGGATGGGGACAGTTTTCCAGTGCAGAGAGAGGCCTCCTGTGAAAACACTGTAGAAGGGGTTCTGGTTGGCTGTGACTTTTGTGGTGATGAAGGAGCCTGCATGTAAAGTCTTCAGTGCTGCTGCCTGCTTCCCTTCCCATGTCCTCCCAAAGGGGTGTGTATGGAGAAGGACCCCTTCAAATGGCTTTTCTTTCTCTTTCAAGGCCCACATTTAGCAAGAGTGTAAAGCAATGCTTGGATGTGGTGTTAAAGTTTCATTTAAAGTAAATGGTAGCTGGTTTGTGTCATAGGTGAACTCAAGATGTCTTGTGTGACTTAGATATTAACTAGTATTTGAGAGGTTGTCAAACATCAGAACAGTGAATGTGGCATGGGAATCCTTGTTCCTTTGTTTAATCATCACATTACAAACCCCCAAAATCCAAATCTGTCTGGCAATGCCAGTTAAAAAGCAGGATACATTTTCATGATCATTGTCATAGAAGAAAAAATGTTTCCTGTACAAATGTCTGAATCTGGCCCTTTCCAAAGAAGTAGTTATTAATATCCCACTGAAAGAAATGAGCTGATGTCTCACTAATGACCTTTCAATGCTGTTGGGAGCATAGTGAATATTTTGATGTCAGCAGTCCCACATGGAGGCTGGCAGCACCTGCCATGTACTATGGGCAAACCCAGGAACACTTCAGAAACCAGCTTGGAGCTTCAAAACACCCAGAAGAGTTTTGACTCCTGGGCACTAAGGGACAAAACACCCGTGCTTTATGGACTCAGCCCATCCGCAGTGCTTGTTTCCCAGGCTGCCTCATTTATTCAATAGTTGGAGACAGTGTTGGATTGAATTTCCTCTTCCAAGCCCTGTCTGCTGGAGCTGCTTGCCAGCGCTGTCATTTATCAAGGGCACTACATGCTTTGAGTGCTGCTGCTCTGGAAACCACTGACTGAGGGCGAGAGAGCGTAAAGAAAGAAAGAAAAAAACCAAACAGCAGAATGCCATAAAAGAAAGCAAGGAAAAAATTGGCATTTCTTCCTGGAGGTGAGGAGTCCCTGGCTAATCTGAGCCCTTCAGTCACCAGCAGCCAAAGCCTAATCCAGAGTCCTGTCAAAAATGAGTTCTTTCCTAATGAAATACTGAAGGAGGATTAAATTTGCAGCTTGCTCAAGAAGAACAAGAAGCCTTTCTGTGACTGCCCTGGACCCCCTCTCTCTGTTCCTGATTTTTTGTTTTGGATGCATCTCCAAACAATCATTTAAGATAAACACCATGAGCAGGAAAAGCCTGGCCAAGTGGCTGAAATTGCTGAGCCTTTGAAGACTAAACACATGCAGGATCAACCTCCCCTCTAGCTGTGGCCTTTCCTACTGAAACTGGATCAGGTTTTTGCTGCTACAGTACAAGTTTCTGGAAACCCCACAAGGCCTCCCTGGAAGACTGCTAATCCCTTACCTGCAGCAAGCTGTGATGTGTTTTCCCTCAAATGAACTCCCAAGCCTTCCTTGTTGGGCTGCATTTCTTTCTCTTACCAGTTTAGGAAAGGGTCTGGATGAGCCAGACCAAATACCTCATGGGGTCATCCAGAAGCTGTTAAAGCTACTGATGTCTTTGAAAGCCTTGTTGTCTGAAGCAGCTGAGCCGTGCACAAGCTGGGGCTGGCAGTTGGCTCTGCTGTTCCTACTGATAACTTCAGTGATTGCTCAAGAAATCTTCCTGTAGCCACTTTCATCTGCACTTGCCCACGTGATCTTCAAACTGAGAGAGACCCTTTTTAGCCTGTTCACATGTATATGTTTGCCAGCCTCTGTGTGCCTGGTCTGGGGAGTGTTGCTGCTGTGGCACGTGTGTAATTCTAGTAAGGGCAGGGGAAGAGCTGCGCATGTATTTGCAGTGCTGACTTTGTACAGAGGATTTGCTGCTGCACTCCACAGAGGCTTCTGAGCTGCTGTGCAGTGAGGCTTATAAATCAGCATGGCACTAATGGCTGAAACTGAGCTGAACAGGACGCTGCTGGTGAGACGGGTCTAGCAGGGGAACAGGCATGGGAAGGTGAAGCACCAGATGTTCAGCCCTGCACAGCCATGAGCAACCTTCACATCCCTCTGTTCCACTTCCCATTGTGGCGTGGTTTAGGTAGAGGGTGCCATCAGCAAAAATAATTGTGATTGCAGGTTCAGTCAGCAAAGTCCTTGGCTTGTCTCTCTGGGAACGCTGTGGTACCACTGTTGCTGCCTCAGTTTTCTTTTCTGGGGCAATCTAAGAACCAACAAGGTTCCACAAGAGTGCTGTATTGCAGCTCAGACGCTAGAATCAGAGGTTGTTAGTGGTGTCTTCCTTTAAATGCATTATTTATCTGTCAGGTAAACCTACATGTGTTTGTCCATTCTGATCCTGCAGTTGATGGTGTACCCCTGCTGTGTTAGGAGTTGTTGCAGCATGTGTGTTTGTTGGTGTGTGCTTTTGGCCATCACAAACCCTGTTTTATTCAGCTGAACTGCAATCTTCTTACTCTCAGCACTATTCAACATTACTGTGCCTGAAGTTGACTTGCTGCAGCAGCTAGAAGATTTCAGCTAGCTGTGTCTCACCTACACTGGTCAGAGGTGTTGTTCTGCCTCTTCTCCCTGAAGTTGCTCTCTCTTTGCTCAGGAGATATTATTCTTATTCACTGAGTGCAGCCTCTGCTTCTCAGTAACTTGTTTCTGTAGTGTTTTCCTTCCTGAGCAGGTCCATCCCTCAGCCTTAAAGCAAGGGTTTTTTTGATGGATGCTAAATCCTGGTGTCTCCCCCTCAGTCTGAATCACTGCAGAACATCCATATAAATTTTGGGATTTGGTCACTTTGTGCATAGGGAAAGACGAGTCTGTTCCAGGCATCTTCTGCTCTCCAGAAAGCACTGTCTAAACAGATCAAAGAAAGTATTGCAATGTTAAGACTTGGCCGCAGTCCCAATCCCTTATGGTCTTCAAGCCCATCCTCCTGGAGCAGCTGCTTGTGGAGCTTCCACCAGGTGCCTACAATGAGGATTTGACACGATGCCACTTGGCACTCAGCCTCCAGCATTACGGGCTAGAGAAGGCAGCAGGGGCTTACTCCTGCTAGAGCAGACATTTTCCAGGTACTCTTTCCTTGATCCCTCTGTCTGTCTTCTTTATCCCAAAGAGCAGGAAAATCATGATAGAATTAAAATGGGATTTGCTTGCTGCAAAATCCGTAGCAGCTGTCTCCTCAAAAGCTGCATGTTTTAGCAACCCTCCTATGAGGGTCCAAGAGGTTGGTGGTGAGGTTCAGTGGTTGCTTTTTGTTGAGGCAAGACTCATCATATCACTCTCTTCCCTTTCTCTTCTTCCTGGCAGCTTCCATGTTCTGATTTCTGTGAGAGAATCTGAGGTGGGTTAAACAAGAACCATGTCAAGTTTCTGTTCTTCATAAGTGTGCGATAAGGAAAAATCCTCATCAGTTATCCTTATCTTGGAAGCTGAGGATAGCAGGTGGAGAATGAAGACACAGGGATCATACTGGTCACATTGGATCAGATCAAATATCCATCTAGCCCTGGTTCTTGTCTCTGACAGTGGCCAGGATACCTATGGAAAAGGGTGAGTAAAAAGACAAGTGTGTAGCAATACTTCTGACTGCTCTGCTAGCCTGCATCCAGCAAGCCTTGTCTCAGGCATGTCCTTAGCCAGGAGCTGGTTTCTTTCCATCTCATAGCTCTCAACAGATTTTTCTGTGACTTGATCCAGCCCTTTTGAATCTGTGAAGGAAGAACTTGGTCAAGTGCAACGTCCCTGGCGTGGCGTTAGAGGATAACATCCGTGGCAAGCTGTTACACAGCTTTACTACACACTGTAGCAGTTCTCTGCCACAGACTCTGTGATCTCTGTCACGGCATTTTGTTTCCCTCAATGTAAAATGGGGATTACATGTTCCTGTTTCACAGGGAATTGGGGGGGGATAATATTTATGGGTTGTTCAGATGCTAGGGCTGCAAGATTCATTGAAACATACATAATAAATTAAGCAATTTCTTCTTAATCTGATTCCTTTCTGGCTTCCAAAAGCCATAAAACCAAGCTGCCTTTCTTTTAAATCTTTGTAATTGAGTTTCTCTTTATCATAAAGAAAAGAAAAAAGCACAGGCAGAGCTCCTTTGCCTTTATCATACCCAGTATTTGTGCTGGACCGTCTCTTGGTGTGGGCTTTCTAGTGTCTGACTGAGATACAGGATGCTATTGTGCTTTTCCTGGGATATCATTAATAAAGACTGCAGGGGAATACTAAATGTCAGCTTTGTGAGCAAGGTGCCTGACAGCTGCTAACTAACCCAGCAGATGATACTTCAGTTGAGGTCATCTTCAAGTAATGTGAGCTTTTAGCTTGGAGTCAAAGAGCACTGGGACTCCGTAATGAAAGGCACAGGCCACCCGAGAGTGGGAATACGCAGCCTTCATCACTTTCAAACATGAGACTCCTCCATAACAGAGTTTAATAAAGAAGTCTGGTGTTTCACTGATTAAAGAGTCTGAACGTCTCTCTTTCCCCTGGCTGGCTCAGGCTGTAATGCTTATCTCCAGAAAGAAGAAAAGAAAGAGGAGAAAAAGAAATGCTTTCTTGGTGTCAGGTCTGCCGTGGTAGATGGAACGTTCTTCAGGGTGGGTGACGCTCGGTGAAATGATTTCAGAATGATCGAGTGTGTTCCTGTATTTCAGTGGGGTTTTTAATTACTTCCCCCTAAGAAAGGCCGTAAGCATTCATGCTCTGAAATGTGAAGCTGTTGCCCTGTCTGCTCTGTTCACACGGAGCAGAAACTGAAAGGGCTGATTTATCCAAGCCTTCCGTTCTCTAAAACTGAGGCTTTCGTGCACCTTCTCATTTGTATCTTTATGTCACTCTCTGTTTGTGGCAGAAATTGGATCAATTGATTGATTTTTAGTCAATCAGTGACTGTAGATCGCTTGCATTCCTCATGAGCAGTTTATAGAGGTCTGAGAGTTCACCCCCTGAGCTGCAGTGTAGGCTTCAGCCTGGCTCAGAGGCTCTGTGGCCACAATGTGGCTGCTCTCGTTCCTGTTTTAGGTGAAGAATGGGGGATGTGGATATAAAGGTGACAGGAATTGTTTATGTTCATTGCTATTAGTGCATTTAATTATGTTATTTTAAGATCTTGTTATTGCTTCAGTTTTGATCCCTTGAACAACTGGTTAGAATTAGGGGTAGTCTTTGCTTCTTCCCAGATCTGCCGTTGGAAGATACTGGAAGAAGCAAATTGCACACGCACATCCCCCCAACCCCATACAACCTCAAACTCATCTCTGTCTGGAAAAAGAAACAGGGAAAAGGAATGTACATGCCCTGGTTATCAGCGAGCATCAGTTTTGGATCCAGCCACACAGATGGGTTTGGTTGCTTCATGTTCAACCCCCATTACCAGTTATATCTTGTGAATTTCCATGTGAAGCCCAGTTATCATCATCTGCACACAAAACCCCATAACCCTTAGTTATTAATTCCCCTCTTCCCACTGACCTGGCTCTACATAAATCTTGGGCCTGGAATCTTTCTTCATTTCTGCTCCCCCTGCTCCCACCTCTTTCCCTTTTTTTCTCTTTTAAATTAAACACATTCCAGAGAGAGGCCAGGAGCTGTCAGGAAGCTCTGCATTGGTGGGGCTTCCTTTGGGATGTGCAGAATGATGAGATGCCTGCCTGTGCTTTTCCAGCCTGCAGCAGTGAGTAAGGGGCAACATCAGCCTGTGGCACCTAGCACTCCTTGTTCTACTCCAGAGCCACTGCTGCGTTCCTAGTCTGCTATCAGAAAGGCAGTAAGTATTTAAGGGTTCATGCAGGCAACAGTTAAGAGTAGGGTTGACAGTGTATAGCTGAGGCTTTACCTGGGGTGAGGGCAGCAGAGCCCTTATTGCTGTGGTCTGTGTGCCCATCGTCCAGCCCTGTGTGGGGCTCACCTTGGTCCTGATAGTGTGGTATTGCTATCTAAAGTTTAACTTGTTACCCTCTACAATGTGAGGACCTTTTCTTCAGGACCAGTGCTCATCCTATGAAGATGTAATTGGTCAAACTTGTCATTCTTGCTCATTTGAAAGTCATTCTCTTTATTCAGGCAACTCCTCTGATTTGAAAATCTTTTTTGCCTCAAATTATACTGTGGATTCCTGCTGTATGGTTCGTTCAATACAAACATTAATATCTTCTCATTACTGTGTTATTATTCTCTTTGTATAACTTTTCTAGTTTGTATTAGAGCTTTTTTTCTTTATTTTCACTGTTCTTAAAACTCAGAGCAGAACCTGGATCGAGGGGGAGCCCTATGGAGCCTCATTCAAGTACACCCTTTGACAGGGGAACTTTGGTAGCTGCCATGTGAGATTCTGTTTGCCCACATTCTCTGTAACAGACTCTGCATCCTTAGTTACCTTATGAAAACACCACAAAAAAAAACGTAGGACTAAAGCCATACCAGAATTAAGATATGTGCAAACTACTGTTTGACTCTGTCCTCAAGGGGCCTGGTATTTCAGCATAGAAGGAAATTAGATTAGTTTGACGTGATTTGTTCTTGACAGATGTATGTTGGCTGTTAAGTGATTTGATTGGTATCTTCCAGATGCTTATAAATAGTCTGATTATTTACTGCTGCATATTTCTGGGTACTGATATAAAAATGGTTGGCTTCTGTTTTCCCTGTTTAAAGATAAGCATCACGCTTCCTCTCTGCCTAGACTTCTGGTCTTGCATAGCCCTTCAGAACCTCCTGAACATGTTCACCCGTAGCTCACCAGAAGACTCTCTAAGTGCTCTCAAGATTACTGTAGCTCAGGTAATCAGAAACTTTTAAATTGCCTTGATAAGTGAATAATTGGCAAGGTTTTGTCCTTTGGATGGGGTGTTTGTGAGTGGCACATCATAAAACTTCTCTGAAAATAAGGAAATCTTTTCATTTTCATTTCATTTTTCATTTTAATTTCACATCTAGCACTACCTTGCTCCACCCCAAAAACAGTCTCCCAGCTGGGTAAGTCTGTACCAATGTGGATTTTACACCCCCCACAAACAAAGTATGGAAGAAACTGGGAAAACTGGAAAAAGGATCTTATGGACATTGATTGAAGCCAACCCAAGTATGGCAAGAGAAAGCCCCAGGGTTGCAGGCACTGGAGGCCCAGCTAAGAAACAACATACTGAATCATCAGATATCCTACCTATTAGTTTTGCACTTTGTGCTTGGGTTTACTGAATTCTTTTTACTGCAGCACTTTTACACAATATCTGGTGTAACTTTCTCAAGGAAATCCAAATACTTTTAACAGATGACTTGATCTGTCATGCCAATGAGCATATGCTTTGGTCTCTGTGCAATTTCCCTTTGAAACAGTGCCTAGTTCTGTATGATAGCAGCTGAAGGCACCAAGTCATTTAATCAACATTTTTGGACATCTTCAGGGATCTAAGGTTTCTCCCATCAAGAAGAACCACTTTTCACCTTTCCCTCACTTCTGCCTCTTGAAAATCCATAAGGAGGAAGGAAAAAAAACCACCCCAACCCTCAATTTATATTTAGAAGCTGACTTTTCTCTTTGAATCCCTTTCTGGCTCAGCCACAACTGGAGCCCAGGCTGACAGCTGTGAGTTTGTACCATCGATTTCCATGTAAATGTTCCTCGCATAATTACCTGAGGGACCACGTTTCAAACCACAACGTGTGGCCTGTAGCCAAGGCGATAGAGATCTGGCATTGTGTGGGAAGAAGGGTCAGTGCAAATCAAGCATGAGCACCATTCCCACATGAAAGGGAAAGAAAACCTCCACGTGCAGGCATGTGGAGAAGCTTCTCCTTAGTCCCTTAACTAAACATAACCAAGCAGGAAAAAACAATGCTGGCAAGAAAACGCAGGTTGTGTTTATTTGCCATTGGGTGTGCAGCAGGTCTCAATCTCTTCTGCATTGCGTTTTTCATTAGTGCTGCATTGGAAACCCCAGCTGCCTATTCAGTTCAAGAGCTGAAAATCTTTTATATGCTGGAGGCATGAATAAAAAGTTGGTAGCAAAAAAAAGCAAAGGTTAACGTATATCATGTATGGCTCTGAGCTCCTTGGGTGGAAATGTGAAAGCTGGAATGTGCTATGCTCCCCACACAGCGCAGAAATCGGGTTTCCTCCAGGTTCGGCAAGCTTGGAGGTCTGTCAGAGCAACATGGGTCCCCCGCTCTTTGAGTGAGAAGAAAAGCCAGGGGGACTAGCTTGGACTTCAGTCTCTAGTTTCCAGTTGCCTAAATCAGGGCATGTAAATCCTACACTTGCAATGTAGGCAGTGACTGATGTCTTGCAGAGAGCAGTGCTTCAGCAGAAACATGTCTCTCTGGGGGGAATAGGATGTCAGTATGTGCCATCACATCCTGTCAGGCTGGTAAAATCAAAACTGTCAGGAGTGGCTCTAAGGGCCCCAGCATGCTGGACATGTTCTCTTTGTCCAGGATGTAAATCCCATCATCTGGTTTCTTTTCTACCACCAAGAGAAAAGGGATAAACTGTTTTCCTGGCCAAACTGTTTCTGTAGCTTGTTCAGGTGACTCCTGTGGTCTCAGCCATAATGATCTTCAGTGTCACTGTCAGGTGATTGTTGAGTCTTGAAGTGTGGGGTTAGCTCTTTGCTATAATGGGGACCTGCAGGTGTGGTCACAGGGGTGTGCTTATGGTCAGTGCCTGCAGGAAGAAAGGAGCTCAGGAAGCACAGTGTTACCTGACCTAGCCCTCAGGTTTGCTCACCATACGCTATTGCTTGTTCCCAGGAAAGTCCCAGACACCAAACTTGGTGAGACATCCTGTGAGTCAGCTGGCAATCCACTCAGGGAGTAGAAGGCAAGAATTCTTCCCACATAAAAATCTTAAGCAGTGTAATCTAAATGGCTATATTTAGACATTTAAACCACAACTAACTGAGTGCCCCCAGTGTAACAGAGCAAAAGGAGTGTGAGGAAGTAGCAAAGTATTTGTCCCACGTAAAGACTAAATATCCATTATCAGCAATCTCTTTGGCCTGCTTCCTCTGTTGTTTCTTTCCCTCTGGAGGTTTGGCAGTTGGATTGATTTGCTGCCTGACTCACTGTCTTAGATTGAGATACGAAGAATTGCTGACAGTATTAATAAAATTAGTGTTAGGGAGGATGTTTGAACATTTGCCTTTGACATTTTTAAAGCAAAGAGCTGACATTTAGTCTAAATTTAAAAGTTACTGCATTGCCTTCTTTTGTTCTGACTTAGCAGTTTTCATGTGAAAACTTAGTCCAAAATTAAGAATTTTGGATTTCAAGTGTTGGTCTTTCTTTTCACTAAGGCCCTCTGATTGGTTAAGAAGGAACTAGATATTTAGTAGAGTTCTTGGAAGAAATACTTTACAAAACCGTAAGATAAATGCATTACAAGTGTCTGTAGCAGTACTGGTTTATGTTAGCGATGATTATTTTTCCCTCTCTTAAGTGACACAGAGGTCAAACAAATGATGGTCTTAATGTCAGAATGTAAGGACAGGCAAAGATCTAGTTTTTCTCTTTCAAGAATGGTTTGCTTTTAAATGAAGTTGCCTGCTCTTTAGGTTATGTGATTAACTTTTACTCCCAGTGGGAAATGACTGAATTCAGGAGACATTTGTTTGATGTCATAACTGCTCTTTTGTCTATACATCCTGCACTGTTTGCATGTGGTATGGTTTAGCCCCAACTAAAAGCAGCAGGCTTGACTTGGGCTTTGCACTGGTCTGCAAGAAGATACCTTTCCAGTCATCATATGTAAGCAACTTTCAGTAGCCCTTAAAGTTTTCATTCTGGTGTTTGATTGAGATCTTTGCCTACAAGTGTAGCTGTCTAATGTTGCTGCAAGCCTCTTAAAGTTCCTTTCCCACAACCTTTGCAGGACGTCCTGGAGCTACAGCCACTGGTCAGTGTCCACATAAAATGTAAAAGCATTTCAAAGATGTTCCAGGCATTAACACTTGTTTGAAGTTGCATCCTTTCAGAGGAAGTCCAGCTCGGCAGTGGAGCTGAAGTCAGCTCCCTGTCCTCTCCCTGCCAGCCTGTCTCTTGGCTGGGGAAGGTACTAGCCTTTGGGGTTAGAACTGGCATTACTTTGGGCAAACATCATTTTGAGACCATAAGTGCAGGCTCTCTGCTGTTATTAGCAGAACCAGTTACTCTTCAGTGGATTTTTCCCGTGAGGGAAATCACTGGCTGTGCTCAAACAGAAAGTCTTTGCCAATCATAGCTGTACAGGTAAGTGGCTGAATTCCTGCAATCTTCAATGAAGGGCGAGTGCCAGCATCTAGAGAACTTTTCCTGCTTCCCTGTAGACATCATTGCTTGTTCTGTCCGACAAAAGTTACTATTCTCTTACTCATTTTTTCCCTTTCTCTGACTGCAAAAAGTAGATGTGATTTTAGTGCAGAACGGTTGGAAGGTTTCCTTCTGCTCCCCCTTTCCTGAGAAGCTTGCACAGAGCGAGACACTCATAAGCTTTTCTGAGATAAGAAGTCAATTGATTTATGCTCCATTGTTCCAGGCATGGCTACAGACTGGTTTGCAAATTTGCTGTTCCAGCTTCAACAGGTCACTGCATGGAAAGGAGCAGCTGGATTTTCCTCCGGAGCAGCCGTCAGCTGTTGGAAATCTCTTGATACCTCCCTGACTTCTCCAGATTGAGCATTAACTTCTCCTTCCTGTAACAGGAATTACGCTACGTGCTGTAGTCTCTAGGCTAGCAAAAGGGATAAAGCATAGGAATACGGCATTGATAGCAGTGTCTGGTGGGGCTGGCAGGCGCCACACCATTGCTCCAACTTCTTTTCACCTACACAAGGACAAAGTGTGAAACACTCTCCAACGCCAGCATGCCGCAGTGTTTCTGAAGTACCTTCCATGGCTCAAGCAAGTAGGCAGTGAGTTCAGACTCAAGAAATGCAGACTCTTCTGTGTGCTATTACATTGCTTTTCCTTCTCACCTCTTCCCCTCTTAAAAAGAGCCTCCTTCATTACATAGTCCAGTGTTCCAGTCAGATAGGTGAGGCATGAAGGCAGCCAGCCCCATTTCTCATCTCACCTTGACTATATGGCAGCATAATTCTGCTGGCTTTGAGGAAGTTAGTCCCAATTCACACACTTAGAATGACCCATATGTTAAATCTGTATGATGACATACACAGGATATGTAATACAGCCAAGTAACTTTGCTGTGAGAACAGGATTTCAGTGTTGCTTGACTTTCTTTAGAATACAATGGTGAAAACATCATATTGCATTAAGTACTACTCAGTGTAAGCCATGAGAGAGAGAAATTCAAGCAGCTTGCTGCTTTGATCTGGATGTTTTACTCAGAACTAAGTCAGAGTGGCGTAACTGATAACTGCTTTGGGAAGCTGAGCTTTTTGTTGCCTCTCTTCTAGACTCAGTGGTGCTTATCGAGGTTTCTCCTTCAACACCAGCTAAAAGAATTTGCAAGCAGGTTTTCTGCTTGAGTTTTCAAGTTCTTTTTAGCAGAGTGCTTCTTGCCATGAATTTTGCACTGTAGGTTGTTGGTGTTGAATGTCCCACAAGGCAAAGCTGTGATATAAAAAGGAGAACAGTGTTGTAGGCACTGCCAGTTTATGGCTTTTCATCTTTGCAGGGATTTGATTGATGGACATTTTGCATACAGTCATAACCAATATGATTTTATAACTAAAACTCATTATAGGAAGAGAATTAAGGGAGAAGAGGAAAGAAAAGGGAAGAAAACCCCACACAGTTACCACTGCTGGGTAGAACTTGCAGTTTGTCCTGTGAAAGCATGGCTAAGTAATGGGAAGTTAGGATGGAAGAGTTACCAGTCATGACATTGGTAACTCAGTTAATGTAAAACTGTATTTATATGCTCAGAATGGGAGGCTTGTCTGCTGAGCTGATGGGCAAGGGGGTAAATCCACCCTTGGTTCATCTTGATGTATTTGCTGGCCTTTTGTGTGGCTTGATCCAGGCCAGGGGAACCTCAGTTGTGCGAGGTAAGCATGACTTCTTCCTCTTAGCATCTCAGGTTAAGGTACAAGAGGATGTAAAATCTGTTGATAGCCATATAGATTGCAAGTAGCTTGATGAAACTCAAGATGAGGTTTCCAGACTCTCTTCATGCATTAGTAACTGGTTTGAGGCCCTTATTTTCCTTCCTACAGCCTGAATTCTGAGTTCTTCATTAGAAGAGAAGAAAGAAAAAAGCAGTTTCCTCTAGTTAAGGCACTTAATCATATTTCTGAGATCTACAGATGCAAGCCCCTGAATGCTCTGTTGAATTTGAGACTCTAAGCCCTCCCCAGAGGATATTAGGGGATCATCGTTCACACATCCAGCTTCTGTAATGATGAATGGTATTATTAGAGCAAATCCCCTTGTGCACCAGTGAACCTAAAATCCTGCGGTTCTTTTGCCTATGCATTTAGACTCTAAATCACAAAATAAACCAGCTGGACTAGTATAGGCAAGGCTAAGTGACGTGGGGGAGTGGTACATCAGATGCTGTAGCAAAGCAGTGTCATAGCTTGGGCAGCATTTTGTTGTTTGTCCAAATCTGAGGTGGTCTTGGTTTATGTTGGGGAAAGGACACAGAAACTGCTCTGAATACTGATTGTTTTTCAAGTGCTTGTCAATGTGCTTGCATGAGGCGTGACACTGTGGCACAACTTCCCTTCTGAGACTGTTCACAGTGTGCTCAGAACACCCCATGGCCAACGTTAAACATCATCGCTTGTTAATTGAAAAACGATGAGGGAAGTTGGTAGCCCTCTATAGAATGAAATATTCCATGGACATCTGGTGTTAGATGCATATCCAAGGGGTGTGAAATAAGAAAGCAATTGTCTGTGTCCTTGGGGAGCTGTAACCTTGTCAGTAATACTCTTTGTCCAGGGAAGAGAGCAGGGAGGATGCATTCACTTCACAAAACCATGGGCAGCGTTAGCATTGAGGAAGATCCACCTACCTCTGCTGTGAGGACACAGTCTGGTGCATAGGCTGATGGAAATGGAGCAGTCTCTCCCTCCACGTGCAAACAGGAGGTGGCTGAGCAGAAACTTCAGTCACTGAAACATCAATCCAGCTTCAGCAATTAGAAGGATGTCATTTACCCTCCTGTAAGCACAATGAGAATTCCATATGCATTCCCATCCCATGACTTTGAGTTAATCTTCCAGTGGCTTGTGATTTCTGAGGAGCTATAGATTGAATCCAGGCACGCCAGCTAGTGAAGGCTCATTCGGAGTGAGGGATAGTTTTAGTTTGATTCTTTTAAATATTTCTTTTTTCCTTTCAAATACCAAAGGACAAATGGATTCTCGAGCACTAATTTAAAATACTGCTACTAATAATAACAACCTAACGTGGGTGCTATGTGCCAAAAGCTGGGAATTAGCAATAAGGAAAGATGAAACTGCCCAAGTTTCTTGGCAAAAGTGATGTAGGCAGATATTTCAAAGGTCATTTCAATATTGAAATTTGCTTCCTTGGAGATTGTGCTGTGGTAATGTTTGCCTTCTAGATGTTATCAGAGAAGCACTGGAATTTCATAGTGACTGAAATTGAAGGGGTTTAGGATGTGGAGTCTGGCTGTTGAAGACATCCCCTGTCCTGCTGTTCTCATTAGCCTCGCTGGTCTTACAGGCATTTGCTGCTCAGTCCACTTCTAGCATATCTCAGTCAACACGTTACATTGCAAGCTCAGAATGATTCTCTCCCCATTCACGGGTAACATGTTTGTCTCTTGTCCTATTTGTTATCTGTTGGCCCTTAAGTAAGTTTTTGTGGTTTTGAATTAAGAAAAAAAAGGGCAAATATGACTCCAGCTTTGCTTGTGTACTAACTGACTTCGCAAGTTGTTCTGGTATTAAACAGCAGTGCTTCAGTAGCACCCAGAGACCACTCAAGCAGGGCCCTGTGTAAGTGTTGAACAAACTCAGACACAGCAGGACCTGCCAGATGGCAGCTTCTGCAGCCCTAAACATTCCCTTTTCTGCATGGGAATAATGGAGACCTCCAAGAAGTGCTGCACTGATAGATTTGGCAAAGTGTGTCTTATGTAAGGAACAGTTACTAACAGCTGAAATCTTTTCTCTCCCAGCCTTATTCCTTCTCCCTATAGAAGGGCTACTCAGCTAGCATTTTCTGATAGCAGCTGAGTATTTGCCTTGATGTCTGCTGATTTTTACCAAGCTTCATTGGGTAAGCCTTCTGCCAAACATGCTTGCCCCTGGCGCTGTGCACCACCTTCACTAATGGCATGAGACCCGCCATTCCAAAGGACTGGAAGAGTGGGCTGCAGTGTGGAACAAGGGATCTGTGGTGTGGTCAGAGCTGGTGGTGCTGTTCCAGACTTTGATTGCCCTGCTCCAGTTGAGACTGGAGAGAACTTGCTTATTTAAAACAGAGTGCTGGGTTTTGGAGAGCTTTCTTACCAGGAGGCTGTACATGCCTGATTGCTTCCCCAGGTTCTGTGCAGTGTATTCCTTCTTCATGCTGAAACCAGCTTGTAAAGCCTTAGAGTCTGCTATAGCTCAAGGGCAGCAGTGTAGGAAAGCAAATACCTCCTATTAAGTGTTCTGTGCATCTTTTGATGCTATCCTAGTTCTAGTGTTGCGTAATATAGAACATGAAGCTCCTGTTGCTTTTGGTTGTTACAAGAGTTCAGCAACTCCGAATTTACCCCCTATTTCTGGTCTTGACTTCTGACCTTTCTGGGTGAGCAGGAAGGCTGTAACCCAAGCACTAACAGGAAATTTATTTATGCTTTTTCATGTGCACTCTATCTTGAATCTCACCGCCACACTTGGGAGCAGCATCCTGAGAGCAGCTCTTGGTGTGTTGCGCTCTTGCAGTTGACTGCTTCTCCTTGGGTTATCTTGCACCTCAGTGGGAAGTGAAATCTCTTTTCACTGGAAAAAGAGAGCTTTTGTGAAAGCTTTAAATCAGAGAATGGCCTTTTGTGAGAGGCCATGGAAGGAGATGGCTGCAAGTTGACCTGTTCTCCTGGAAGTCATCAAGTGGCTACTCTGATCTCCGAATCAGAAATGGAGCATCTGTTTCTCTGAGCAATGGGAATACCCCAGGGCACGATCAGGTTTCTAAGAAGTTTCAACACCTGCTTGCCCTGTTTCTTCCCTTATCTCCCTCCAGCAATCAGAGGTCATGTGGAACTCTTTCCTTCAGAGTTAAGGTGCAGGTTGGAAATCCCACTGCAGTACATTGTGAGCAGGTTTCTGGTTTGACTTCTCAGTTTATATCACTGAAGACAAATTTCATTAGTAAAATCTTGGGAAACTCAGCAGTGGCTTTTGAGGCTCTGAGTGGGTGCCTGGAGCTGCATTTCTTTGAACATTCATTTTCAGAGGAGCTGCAGCTGTATAAATGGATGAAGACTGTGGAAAGAAGCTATAAATATGGCTTTATTAAGGTGGCTTTTTAAATCAGAGTGACTTTCTGAACTAGTTTAATGAACCTTAAAAACTACTTTCCAGTTCTTTCCAACAGCTATGTTACTTTTCAGCAAGGAGAGAGTGGGGGGGTGTTATTGAGGAGACTGTGGCCATTGAATATATGGCAGTGGATGGGGCAAAGCCTTTGCCATGAAACTTTTTAACCCTGACTAGACAGACAACTGAAAATGACTTCAAATGACCAGAAAAATGCTGCTTCTGCTGCTGATTTTCACGGGGCAAAATGTAGCTTGGTTTTACAGGGCTAGGCGGATACTACTGGGATGGTGTTGGGGGTTGAGGAATGAGGAATTTGTGGGCATTGGAGACATTTCCTGTTGGCCTGCAGCATTTTTCAGTGGGCAGTGGTGGATTGTGCCTTACCAGGAATGTGACAAAGTCACTCAGTATATGTTTTCTTGCTAGACATTAACTGAAAACAACAATTTGCCACATAAAAAATGTGCTAGCATAGCTTGATGATGGTTTAGTGCCTTATATCCCCCTTATGTTCTTGTCACAGATGGTTTAGACTCTCTTTGGTTAAATACACGTGGCAGGTATCTGAAGTCCGCAAGCCAACTGGTACTTTGAGTTGGCTGTCCTGGGAGTTAAATGTGGGTTCAGTGAGCACCACTGAACTCTTGTTTCCTTAGCAGCTGGGAGCTAATGAAACTGGAGAAGAAGCTAGGGCTTTACATCAGAAAAGACACGTCCATTCCAGCTTAAACACAGCTCCATCTTCCCACGTCTCGATGACTCCAGAGCTGGCTTCAGTGAAAACCAGAGACTTCGACTAAAACAGGGCAGCCAAGAGAGTGGAGCAAGGGACAGGTTGGAGGGGCATAGGTGGTCCTTGAAAAGTCAGGGCTAAAACACTGGCAGTTCTGTCTTGTTTATTCTCTGCTGTAAGGGCATGTCTTTGAGGAAAACACTGGACAAAGCTCTTCACTGAAGCCCAAGGCCATTGCATGAAGGAAATGGTTCAGAAAGCTTCTCAGTAGTAGTCCAAAGAAAGTAAAAAGAGCTGCGATGGAAGCAGTTTTCCTCGGCACAGACACAAGGGTATGTGCACGTGTATCCACATCTGTGTAAAAGAAAAGGCATTGGGGTACATCAGCAAGAGGTGGTCTGAGCTAGGATTTTCATGAGGAGGCTTTGTAGCAACCACAGTGTTCTGTTGCAGGAGGCAGAGTTGTTCCAGATACAGTTGTCCCATCATGGTCAAAGTGCCTTTGTTTTTGGCACAAAGGTAACTACCCCCTTTTTTAATCAAGTGTCACATTCTACTTGCTTGCAGTTTCCTGCTTGTATATTTTGGCTGTAGACCAGGACCTCGGGCTATGTGTGCTCATCTGGTTTTGATAAAACATTGAACTTAGACAATACATCTTCTTGGACATTTCTTCCTGTTAAATTCAAGTGTGATACAAAGCAACCAGTGCTTGATCAGTAGCAGACACTGTTTTATCAAGCACTGTTGGATGTTCATTAGCCATGAAAGGATTGTAGAGGAAACGTGCCACAGCACAGACCAGTCAGTACAGGTGGGTGCTTCCTTTTCTGAGCCCTTCTTTTAGCCATTTTAGCAAAGCTCTTGGCTGCAAGGTATGGTGCCCTTGTGAAGTCCATGTTCACATACTAGGCTATAACATCTAAATTATTTGGCAGGTGTTTATCTTGCTTCTTTTACAGTCTTGTTAGTCTGCTAAGAGTGATAAAATGCTCATGAGCTATTAAGCAGTGGCAATATGTGAGTAGCAAATGCATCAAAACCCATCTCATCATCCTGACATTCAGGTAGCATTTAATGATGCATTTAATGATACTGCGATGCAGTAACATATTGGGTAAAAGGCTGAGTAAAAATTGCGTTTCTTATGTCTGCCCAAGGAGCATATGTGGCCTCTGTTAACATAGTGAGTCTGCCAGCCTCAGTAATGCGCTTAATATCCCTAATGCACGCAAGGAAAGGAGATACCACATCCTCTGCCTATACCTGTGTATCTAGCACTTGTATAGACCAATCATCTAGGCTCCCCCTTGGAAGAGGGGAAGGTGGGGTAGGAAGTAGGAGAAACAGAGATCTCTCCAGAGGGCTGAGCATCCCTGCCTGATCTGGCTTGGACCTTGGTGTATTTCCACATGGTGCAGCACTGTCGGGGTTACCAGCTTGTCCTCTCAGGTTAACAGCCTGCACATAGCCCTTCCTGTCATGCTGTGTTGTCATACTGGTAGGCATACGGTGTCCAGCTTGCAGCACTGTTAGAGCAGGAATGGTCTGCATGTAGGAGCGTGAGAGTAAGGTGGGTGAATGGTGAAACTCCAGAGGAGCTACCCAGTTAATTCATTTCTTGTGCCGTTGGGAAGCCTGTGTTGCACAGGGAGATAAAAGACACTCAGACTTACAGGCTGCCAGTGTCAGAGGTTTCAGCCTGACCTCGGGCTCTGACAGAGGTGTTTATCCAGCGTGAGGCAGGCCGGGAGGCACCGTGCAGACCTCTTTGTTCTCAGCTTTTTTATCTCTCTATTTCTCATCTCCCTTCCTTCATCCGGTGGACCCAGATGAAAGTTACGTGCACCCCTCTGCAAGCTTCCTGAGAGATCCAATTAAAATATCTCATTCTTGTAGCATGTGTGAGGGCTGAGCCATTGAATGTATTCAGCTGGAGGGTTACAGTCCTGGAGCTTTTTTCTGTCCTGTTTCTGGGATTACGGGCATTCAAAACTGAGCTGAAACTTTTATGGGAAAGGCTGGTAGAACTTAACATGCTATTCAGTATTTTTGCTCAATGTTGAATTGAATCTTGCAATCTTAAATACTTAACTCCAGTAAATGAATGTGGTAGAATCCCATTTAACTTGTATGAGTTGCACTCCCTAAAATCCTCTAGGCTATTTGAGTAGATTACAAGCCAAAAACCAGAGCTTTTTTTCCCTTATTTTCCAGCTGTGCAAATCCATCCTTGGATATTAAAAAGACTAAATCTTGTTATACATTTTGTGTCCCTTGTATCTTGACCAGTTTGCTAGTATTATCAAAGATGTGGTTCTCAGTGTTGTAACTAACAAGTGGATTTTTTTATCTGTCTTAATACTTAAAGAGAGAGAACTCTTTAAGAGGTGAGTACAGTTTTCTCAGTGACACTGAAACACATCATATACCCCCATTAGATCTGTGTCCAGGTCCTGAGATGAGAAGGCAGTTGACAACGTTCCTTAATGACACATGGGATGAGGGGTGAATCCTGCTTAGTCTCCCTGTATGGGTTGTTCCACTGATTATAATGAGGTTTTAGTTTTGCTGGTACCACATGTATATGGAGCAAGAAGAATTCCACATGAGAGGTTCCATTTTTTTGGAAGCATCACTCATCTAAGCCATCTCTGATTTTAAAAAATGAAGTTCCTTTTACAGAAACCATACAAAGCCGTTGTCAAGACTTATATGAAATACTGTTGTGTCCTAATAATAACTTCTAGCTGAAAAATCTTGGCATCTCGCAGTTTAGGAAAGGGCTTGAAAATTCACCTTCAGTTTTTGGGCAACAGGCAAAACATGTGGCTCTGTTTAGGAGCTATTTTCGTTAGAGCTTGACAATGCTGGATGATAAAATACAGCTGCATTGTTTCAACTTTGAATTTAATTTCTGGTTTGGGTCCAAGTTGTTTCATCAATATGGCGCCATTCATTTCAAAACAAAGCTCTTGGAAGGGTCTCCATTACCCCACCATTGATCAAGACGGTGTTAAAATGTAGAGCCTAATTATGTTCCTGGCCTGTGTGGAATTCCAAAATTGGATTTTTATAACTGTAAAATTTGCAGTCAGGGTAACTTTCCAGGGCAATTAGTCAGAATTATTAGAGCTTTTGTTGCCAGGGAGTTATAACTAATGGTGGTGGTTCACTTTTCAAGGCCCTGTAGGTGTCAAAGGCAACATATATCTTCTAGAATAGCCATTTGACTACAGCATTGTCTATACTTAACTGCACCCACATGTCTACTACTGTTACAGTCGTTTTTATCCATCCTCCGGGGCTGAGATGTTGCCACAGCCTCTGCAGATATCATTAACTACTGGGTTCTGCCTTGCTGCAAAATGAGACTCATGAAATTGTGACATGAGAAAGTTCATCCTTGAATCCTATAATGGTTTGGGTTGGAAGGGACCTTAAAGGTCATGTTTCCAACGCCCTTGCCATGGGCAGGGACAGGAATGTTTCACTCAAGCTTAGCTGGGTGAGGACCAGTACCCAGAAGGCTGTTAACACTGCTGATCTTGGTCAGTTATTGCTTTGAATGTTTAAAATGAGCCAAACATAACTATCTGTGCTGGTAGAATACTCTCTCTTCCCAGTCTGATAGCTTACAGTTAAAGCACCACCTACCTGTGTGTGTCGTGTTGAGTACGTACTGCACTTGAGACCTTTTGCTCAGTCAGGGCTTGCTTCTTGGTACAGCTCTAAAGTGAAAAATAAACATTAAATTAATATAGATATATATTAAAGGTGTGTGTGTGTAAACCCCAAAACCAGTTACAACAACAAATGAAAATGAATGTAAAGACATAATAAAGCTACCTAGCTATCCATGCTGTCTTCTTCACCGTGGACCAGTATGTTGCCGACACACGGTACCTAAGCCTGAATGCTGGGGTGTGAGTGACTGTGCTGACAGAAGAGCAAACACTTGCAGGAAAGCTTTCCTTGCCTAGTGTACAGCATCTATTTCAGAGGCATCTCTTCAAGCTGCAGATGACCTTCTGTTGGCCTGTTGATGTCAACAGGTTTTTGTCATCCACTTCAAGCTTTAGAGCAAGTACTAACGCAAAGAGTGTGTTCACCTTTGAACCATTCAGCTAAACGTCCTGTGGCAGTTAAATTCTCCTTTTGCCATTCCTGCTATTCCTCCCAACCCGTTCTGTTCCACTGTGGCTGCTTATCTCTGCGGCCACATGGTTTAAGCAGTTGCTCTCCCTGAAAAAGAATATGATTTTTATTCAGATTGGGTTATTTTTCAGCTGTCCCTCTCTGATCTGGTCCATTATCCATCTGTGACATGAAGACACGCTCATTTTCAAAACAAAGGCGACAACTTCCTAAACCAGTTAAGCTTAAGTAGTGCTACCTGATGTCAAACTATCACCCATGGTTTTAACCAGAAAGCTGGATCGTGCCTTTTTCTTCTTAATACATACAACATCCCATGTTATTTACCTGCACTGTTGTCTGATAGTTTTGGATAAAAGATCTGGAATATAGAATCATTTAGGTTGGAAAAGACCTCTATAGCTTGATGTATTGTATATTGACACAGGGCCCAAGTTGTTCAGCCCCCTTAGTCCTGCAGAAAGTTTGCCCTGGAAGAAAGAGGGGTTGTAATCAATTTTGTTTAATTAAATCAACCTAAACTAATTGTCAGCTAATAAAATAGTGTGGGTCAGCTCATAAAACAGAAAGGAAGATTAAAAGAGTAGTTGCCATGAGCAGGTGGTAACTGTGTTTCCAAGTTAGCCCACATTACTCTCTGGCACAGGCTCTCGCAGAATACCTCATATTTGAGTTTTTATGAAAAAAATGTTTATGAAACTTATAAAATATAGGGCTCATTTTAGAACCAATTTTCTATCTCACCTGCCAAGAGCAGTGGGGGTTGAGCCAGCACAAGGCGGATGCAGAGCTTTAGGCAGCTGTCCAGGAATGGATTCCCTGCACAGAGCTGTGGAATACATTTCTACCTTTGACTTTGGCCTTTCTTCTGCAACTCTTATGATTTAGGGGTTTCTTTTTCTTTCGTGTTGCTGTTTCAGAAAAGCCCTTGTAAACATTTTTTTTAATGCCATTGATCTCCACCTGGCACTGTTGTGCAAAGGGAAAACCTTCCTGTGCTGCACTGTGGATGCTCTTCAACTCTAGATGGCTCTTGAGGTAGTAATCCCTCTGGATTTGGTGCTTGGTGTTTCTGCTGACTCTGCAGTTCTTGCAGGAGGCATAAAGCATTCATCTAATTCTAACTGGGAAGCACTAAACTGGAATCTTTATTTGTTTCTCAGAGGAGAAGCAGAACTTAGTGGTTGGTAGCTGCTGTTAATGGTGGAATAGTGGAAGAAAATGTATTGCATAGCAGCTATTATATTATTTGTTAATAGTGCAAAACTGTGGTTCTGAGAATTTTGCTATGGCTTGCAGTTAGTTTGAATGCTCTGTAGTGAGGCAAAAGGCTTTCAGCACCAAACTTGTTGCACTCTCTTGTGACTTGTATCTCCTACCCATTTTCTGTGACTACCCATTCCCAGAAACCTCAGGCAGGATGCACTTGGTTGCTCTTATGTTAAGTCTTCAAACTGGTAAGGCACTGAAAATCTGGGTTAATTCCCTTCCAGATAAGTTCCCCTCTTTCAGAGTGCTGTCACATCAGTGCAGCTCTCTGGGGTCCTGGCTGCAATGAATATCTCAGTTAAGAGGGGGTGATGCATCAGGAGAACACTTTCTATGGTTGCTCATCAGAGCAAAGCCATGGTGGGAGTTTATGGGAACATCCCCTTGGGTCTCTGATCTGATTTACCCTGTCCTTGCGAGCTGAAAAGATTCCTCACATTGGCAGTCCTTTGAGGAGCTTGGGGCAAGTGCCTCTGAGATGCAATTGCTGTAGGAAAAAGCAATAAGATAGGCTTGGTGTCCACTCAGGGCAGTTTTCCGTTCATCCACATGTCCCATGCTTGCCCAGTATTACGAAAACGTCTGCTGGGAGTCACAGCAGCAGCCAAGTCTCTATTTACTTCCCCCAATGGACCAGAGCTTTCCTCCAAAGCTGGAGGTGGCACAGAAGAGCTGGAGCAATATTAAAATATCACTCCTGTGGAGTTTAGTGAGTATTTGAGGGTCTTAAGGGACTCCAGGCCTTGTCCAGATTAGCACTGGTGTAATTGCACCAACATCCGCTGTTGCAGTGAAGATGAATAGGAGGACAATAAACCAAGCCTGCTGCTGAGCTTTCTAGGCATATGTGCAAAACCACCCAGGACCCCAAACTAACACAAACCATATCCAAAGCAATTATCTGATCTTGTTTGTTTGTTTTTAATGTGATGCTTCTCGACACTAGTACAACAAACGCGCTCTTGTAAAATCTTGTAACAGTTGTTTGTAGTTAGTATCTTCAAGATGGTTTTATATGTGCAGATCATGACTAATACATCACTCCCGTGTGACCGTCATCCTCCAGTGCTGTGGGAAACTTTTGGTACTAAGACAGTTATTTCCTCAGCTTTCTTAGCATTTTTCCTTTTTACCCTTTTCTGCAAGAAAACAGACACTGATTTGCTCATCGACTGTGCTTCCCACATGAAAGTGTTTCGTGGTTCACAGACTTAAATAATTAGGTCTTCACAGACCTCAGACTGGTTTGCAAAGGCAGTTGGAGCCGTCATCTCTGGTTTTATACTCGGAGATAGAAAAATCTGCAGAGGCAAGGTAACCAGCCCAGCTCCCAGGCTAAAGTGTACTCTGCTGTTCTGAACATTAGAAGATGCTGCTAAAGGGCTTGCCCCTCCCCTTGATTCCTTCTCCTTATCACAAACCTATGCACCAGCCACTGGGAGGGTGCTGGGTTCTTCTTCCCATGGCTCAACCAAAACGACAGCAGCTGCTCTCCCTCCTTCAACCTGGGACCACTTTTTCCCCATAGCATGCAACTGATGCAGTGAGAGCCATTATCCAAAACCCCCTCCAAACCCACCCCAAACCTCTTTTCCATTCAACCAGAACAGATCGCTGCAACCTGTTCCATTCGGTAGGTTTTTCTGTGATTGTATTTCTTGGAAGCATCATGTCCAATAGCGGCACGGGGCTCTTTTACAGGCTTATTTCAGCACTTAGAGCACGAGTGTGTGCGTCTGTGCCTGCAGGACTGCTGTGGGTGGGAAGGGAGAAGTGCTGGCAGAGTGCAGATGAGTTGAGCAGGGAGAGCAAAGGTGCTTTCATTCCTTACCACGTTTTGCTCCACAAGCTGAGTAAACATTTTCTCTGCTGAAGCAGTGCTGTGCGGGCGAGGGTTTGACACGTTCCCAGTGATAATTGCCTTGTCTCCCCCCCACAGGTTCATCTGGCCGCCAGCACGGCTCCTTTCCCAACCAGGACCGTAAGTGGGCAACATTGAATGTCATGGAAAAGCAGAGCCTCCCCAAAGAGGGATGTGCTCCTGGGTGGGGGGCCATGGCGGCTTGGGATGCCCTTTGCTTATGGGGGAAAGCATATGGGAGGGGGTCTGCGAGTCTCTGCTTTTCGCCTCTGCTTCCCTCCACTACCCAGAGAGCAAGGAAAAGAGGAGCTGGAAATGCCCTGCTCCTTTCAGGCTCAGGGAATTGCCCAGGCAGCACCTGATGAACACCTGGGAAGGGCTATTCTGCTTCCACTTTCCTTGTTTTCCCTTGGGTCAGTGTCTGAGAAGGGACACCAAGCCCCACAGACCCTGGGTCTGTCCCACAGTGCCTGTTGTGCTCTCCTTCGTGCAAATAAAACCCACCCCCCTGTTTTTCCTGACCTGCTCATGCTCCTCTTCAATCTTTGGGGGTGCTGTTGTTGAGAAGAGCCAGAAAGGGGATCAGCTCGATGAGGTGAGTGCTGCAGAGCGCTCAGAGGGAAGGTGGCTGTGACCCCGTTGCAATTGCAGGCTGCCTGTGAGCAGAGAGGTTCATCAGCCCTTGACATTCGCAGCCTGGTGTCTCCTCATATCTGAGTGTTTCTGTGATGCTAGTGTTGTGTCTCTGAACAACCTCCCCTGGGAAACTCAAATGGCTTTAAAAGTTGAGAGTGAATGGGAGCTTATTTACTGCCTGCTAGTGCATGAACAGTACGTCTCCAAACCGATGGTAAAAGTGGCTTGCAAGTGCTCGGGTGCATGTGGAAAAGCTCAAGCAAGTTTTTCAATTCAACCATATATCTCCAGTGATGGTAATCAAGAAGAAGCAGGAATTTACATTGGAGTCTTTGTACCTGATAGCCATGTGCAGGTTTAGTGGAAGAGGAAAATCGTGGGACCTTTGGAGCAGCAGCACATGTGCTGAGCAGACAAGTTACTCTGAAAGGCAAGCAGTGGTATGCAAGGGCATGAAGAGCTCACTGTGATCTGCATCTTCGCTCTCCTTGCTGAACAAACACTCAGCAGGAAAATGAGCATCCCATAGCCCAAAAGCTCTTACGAAGCCTTAAATTAGAATGAGCATCTGTCTGCCCCACCCTCTATTGGAGACATGCTTCATGTTCTAGCTGCAGTTCATATCTGTGTGCTCTGCCCGTGGATGTTGCAGACCCTGCTTCTGATTCCTCATTAAAAACAGTTGTTCAGCATAGAACTGGTTGTTCATCCCAGCTAGAGTGGGCGATAGCCAAGCAAACAGAGTTGGCAGCCTGGCTGGGGTCTGCAGTGCTGCATCCCTTGGGTGGGAGCCTGGAACTGAAGATGCCCAACCCCTATTCCCAGCGCTCACTGCGGAGACCAGAAGGCATTGGGAGTGTGTAATGACTTCAGGTCCTTCCTTGCAATTCTTAGTTCTTACTGTATCAGGGAGAAAATCAATATCCAGATACAGAAGTCAGTCCCAATCCTCTGGGAGAGAAGGACCCCTCAGTACTTGTTTGTATCCTTTTTCTCTTTCATGTTCTCTTCCATGGTTGGGGATGCTGTTGCTTATTCCTCTCTTTTCCTTGGGCATGTCCTGGCACACAAATGCACTTCTTACCACACTGACCCTTGTATTGGAACCGCCATGCAGAGGAACTAAATGACGTGTCCAAGAACATGTGGGAAAGTATTGTGTCAGCAGGACTTGCATCTAAATGTTCTGCAGTTCTTATTATCAGTCCCACCACAGGCCAGTCTGGTTTCTGGGTTGTCGTTTTAAAGCGGTGATTTGTTTCCTTGGTCTCTCTCCACTTTGTGCTTCAGTTTCTCCCTTGGTGGCTGTGCCCTTTTCAGTAGCTGCCCTGTTCTGTGTCTGTAAAGGGCAGGGGTAGCTCTGCCACCTGCACACCATGCACTGCCTTCTGAGGAGACAAGATAGTAGATTATTTTGTGGTTTCTTCTGTGCACCTTTAAGGCTTCATCCATGCAAAATCGATGTGATGCTGCTGTTCTTCTGCTAACCTGACAGTGGGGGTTAGAGGATGTCAGCTGGGGTTTTTTGACTGTGCAAGGAGTTTGCCATATCAGCAGTTTGGCTTAGGATTCCACTGGTTGTCCTGTGTTTGAAGATGTTTCCTTCCGTGGTTTGCTCTTTAATCATTTAACCTCCAAATGATACTCTGATTTTTAGGATGTAGGCTCAACTCTGGAAGTATGGAGCCAGGCAGCAATGCAGAGATGTATTGCTCCTCATAGAGTTGGGACTTGCTCTCTGAGGTCTGGGAGGGCAGATGACTATTCAGAAATGAACAATGAAATGAAGGATTCCACAACTTCCCTGGGGACTAGAGAAAAATTGTGCAGTGTAGGGTGTGCATGGCAGGAGGAAATATGCCGCGTAAATAGAAACAGGTAGGCTGAGGGCACTGTAAAATCAGCTCCTTCCCACTTCAGCGTTCATTAACTCTGATATAGGCATGACCAAGATGGAATAAGAGAGAGCTAACAATGAGCTCTGGTTTAAGTTGCAGTAGAGATCTGACTGCAGATGCTTTTCTATCTTTTCAAGCTTACATAAGCGGAAAATTTTCTAATGTGAGTGCATGGATTACTTGAATTTTGTCTTGGGCTTTTTCTGCCCCTTGGTGACCTGCATCCCAATACCTTGGGAATGTGATTCCAGGCATCCATCCCACTGGCTTGGGCAAGGTGGGAAGGTAATACTGTGTTACGTTTAGGTACTGGAAGCGCTTCAGAAGCGTGAGTTGCTGCTGTGTTTATAAAGGTATAGAAAAGCTGTCTGTTTTCTGTTCCTTGTAGGCTCATAAGCGCTACAGCAGTGAGAGCTCTGCAGAGGCTTCTGGCCACACTCAGGCACTTTCGACCCTACCCGAGGTGGGTGTCTCTGCCTGGTCCTTCCTATTGGCTGTTCCTCAGCATTCAGCCCATCAGAAACTTCAGTTTCAGGGACTAAAGTGGAATTTAAACTATCTGAATATAGTTCTTTGTGTCAAATCAAATGATTTGTTAAAGTGAGGCCAGATTTGTGGGGAGAATCAATCTTCTTTATTAGATCAACTGATGTGGAAAAAGCAGATGAACTTTCAGACATATTAACCCTTCTCCTGGCTGGTGTTTGGATTACAAGAGCAAGGGATCTGTTTGCCTGGGGAGGCTGGACTGCAGCATATGCTACTACACCAACTATTCCTCAGTGGTCTTCATCTGGACGCAGACATGGGTGGCATTTTGGGGTATGCTTGTACACTTTTAGGGGGGGAAAGTCTTGTCTCTCCCTCAGTGTTTGGACACTAGATGTTACTACACAACAAATAATGGGCTCTGCTCTGCAGCTGACTCATTGTGCAAGTCTGGGGCTAATTACTGAATCCCTCTGTGCCTCAATTTCCATCTGTAAAATGTCACAGATGCCCACCATTCATAAATGGCTTTCAGATTTCCAGATGAGGTGCTGTGTAAGTGTAGAATAGCATTAGTTTATGCATATTGTGCTAGAGTGTAATATAAACCACATGCAACAGAAGAGCCTCACAGATGTGTGTCTTTCAACTGCAAAAGGCAATGCCTGGGTTGATGATTTAGCATAGCACTAATTGGGCTAAAATAGGAGATTGCTTTTGTACTGATGCAATTGTCACCATTCAAGTCCTCATTTACCAACAGCTTTTGGAGATAGCCCAGTTATTTCCTATTGAGGAAAAGTGTAGTGCCTTGGGTTTTGAAGCACAGCAATTTATAGCAAACGTTGATGTTTTTATAGCATCCCCATGCTGGCTGTCCTCATGCTTCTGGAAGGGGACTGCTCCTTTGTTTATGTTGAATGTGCATCTTGCTTGGCCTGTAGCTGCACTTAGCACTGTTTTTTGCTGCCTGCAACCTTTTGGGCATATCCTAATCTCAAAGCAGAGGCATTTGAGTCGTTTCCATTGCCATTACTGGCTGTTGCGTCTGCAGGAATCCTCCTTTATTGATAAGAAAGCTGTTCCTGTGGCTGCAAGCTAGTGAGTGCCTGGCAGCTGCTCAGCATTAAGTCAGTTCTCAAAGTTAAAAGGATTTGTGGGCTGTGATGGTTTGGGTTTGGGCAGTTAACTTCGGTGAAGTGCTTGAGGGTGTCTTCTAGGCGCATTTCATGGAGAAAGATGAGCTTAAACAGTTAACAGATTTGATTTGATTTGATGAACTGCCCTTAAATATCCCGATTGTGCTGTTGGGGCTAAACTCTCAGTGGGTAGGAAACCAAGGAGCTGCTTTGACTGCAAGAGAATTATGGTTGTTCCTTCCAGTTGCAGCCTGGCTCTGTTCTGGTTTGGAAGTGCCAACATTATCCCTACTGCCAGCAGTATTGTGTGGCAGCAGGAAACAGTGAGTGTACATTGAGCCCCTATCCTTTAGCTGTGTTATTTTAAAGCCTTGGTCTGAGCTTATTTGCCAGTGTATTGTTGCCTGGTGCTCTGGAGTGGTTAGTGATGCTGAGCTGTTGTGAGAAGAAGGTGTGGGGCTGGGGACATGAAAGTATCTCTGGAGATATCAGGTTCCTTCTTGATGTATTGCAGACAAATTGCGCCATTCCGCCTTTGTCCAGGTTGGACTTCCTGGCTGTTCTCCCTGTTCCTCACCAGTGCTTAGAGGGAGGGTCAAAATTCAGTGTCAGATTCTCCACAGCTGTAGGAGTAACATAATATTGAGGCTGAGTGCATGGGGTGACAAGCGTGGGAGAGATGGTTGGCTTACACCCAGCCTTACCCAATGCTTGCCATGTTCCAGGAGAAATCTCCCTGGATGCTGGAACTTCATTCATGGGTCTAAACTTGCCATTAAGGCATTTTTAAGGAACGTTTCAAGGTGGAGGCAGCTAGAATCTTAAAATGAACCTCCTCAAACTACCACCAGCATGATGTCTCTTAAGGGATGCTTTATAATATGGTGCTCCATATTGTGTAGATATCAAACCAGAGAAAGTACCAGGAGGCAAACTGTGAATATGGGCTCCGTCCCATCAGGAAGTAAATGGATCCCCAAATTTGGGAGGCATTTGGGGAGTTTTGGGTTAAATTAACAAGATGTGGGAATTCAGGAGAGCATTTTGATTCTGGCTATCCTCTGATTTTTCATTCTAAAGCAAGTTAGAGTAGCCTGGTGTAGCTAATTTGAAGAGTTACAAACCTGAAACTGGAAAGTGCCTGCCTAACCCCAAGTGGGTATTCCCTTTACTAATGTTTCTTCACCCAGAAGTTAACAAGGAAACAACAAAACCAAAACAAAAGGTGCTTGTTCTATCCACTAATCTGATGCAAATGTTACCTTGTTCCTCACATTATGGGGACCAGATGATATGAGGGGTTTGCTGGGTCTCCTGGCTCCCCAGTGTCCCTGGGTGTCTCAAAGAACAAAACCCAGCTGCAGAGAAATAAGGAAGAGCTTTCTCTTTCTGCTGGCTCAGATCTGTGAGGACCATTGCAGAGCTCAGGGGCTTGGATATAGCCAGCAGAGGGTGAATTTAGATAAAGCCAGCAAAGGGTAATTAGAGAAATGGTCCTCAAGAGACTACCTTGTATCCTTGAACCATTTCACTCCAGCTCCCAAGTGCTGAGTGACAGTCTTTTGCCTTGTGCAGAGACATGGGGTGTTGAACAAGGACTATGGGGTGTTGTGCAGACCCCCAGGGAGGAGAGAAGTGTGGGAGAATGGCCAAACCAGGGTGGGTTGAACCTGAAATGTTGACGTGGGAAATTAAAGCTTTGCAAAAGCACTTCTGGCAATAGTAATAGTAGTAGTAGTAATAATAGTAATCAGTGTATTTGCTGTGGAAAGCATGGGTGTTGTAGAAAGCATGGGCAGATATAGTATTTTGGTGTTCGGGGAGCCAAATTCTTCTGAATTCAGACATTCCTTTTCAGTTGCTGAAACAATTGTTTTCCATATTGTTTTCTCAGCTAATTTTTGTCTTGGCTAAAGGCAGCCAGTGCTAAATGTTCTGCATGAGGAACCACTAATGCTTGACTGAGCATCCTAAATGTAATATGTTTATGGGTTATAGGGTCTGTACAGAGAGGAGGCATCTAATCCTAGAGGTGTCTTGCAGCCTTGTAGGCTGAAGTGTAATAAAACTCAATGCAGGGATAGAATTTAATGTCAGAAGTCCAAACTGGAAACAAGATGCATATTTTCTATACAATGGTTAACTTTGGATGCAGTTCACTAAAGAAATCTGGGTTGTCTGGCTCTGGAGTGTCTTTCTGAAAGACATATTCCAGTTAAGCACACGTTGTTTGGCTCAGGACTGTGAGAGATTCTCTGACCTGTAATACACAGGTGCAGAACCAGTATTATAAGACTCCCTCCAGACTTTATGGTGAGCTTCGATTTGCATGTTTCCTTTTGTCCTGTCTGCTTCCTTATTTCATGTTACATTATGCCATATTTTGACTGCATTTTTCCCCTGATTGCTTCTCCCAGCAGGGGAAAACAGTCTCTTCTGGAAGGGATGCGAGACCATTTCAATGCGAGATGAACTTTCAAGCATAGCAGGCTTCCCATGTTGGGACTGGGGTCAGGTCCCATTAAGTATCACTCCATGTCATAGATCAGGAAGTGATAGTGAGTCTGGTTCAGTGATGGTGGGTATCAGACACTGGATTTCGGCACAGTGAGGTCTGAACCAGCTGTAGGAGGGCTCTGTGCCCTCGGCTTCCTTGGCAGGAAGGCATGTGAGCTCCCTCCTGTTAGTCTGGGGACTCATAAACTCGCTTGCATATAGCCTTATCTGGCTGTGAGAGGTTTGTATACACATATCATGTCTTTATTTTCTGCCTTTTGATTTTCTTCAGTGTGCTGTACTACCATGCAGTGATGTAACGGTGAAACAGGAGAGTGAAGGACTCCCAGGATGGGTGTTTTAAGTATCAGAAGTACTAGGCACCCACAGTACCACCAGCATCACTTGGGAGCACTATGTTCAGCAGCTCTGTAGTCAGCAAGGCTTTAACAAACTCATGCTGGATAGACAAATTCTTTATTATCAGGGTCATTTCAGTCTTCAGGCAACTATACTGGGCTACATTAGTAAAATGCCCTTGGTGTCATCCAAAAATAATAGATAAGAATGTTTCTAGGAAAAAGTGTCTCTTCAAAATCCAGCCATTCTCTGCTAACCCTTACTCTGACAGATAAAGATGGATTGAACGTGGATCTCACAACTCGTGGTTGCCTGTGAATAAATGATCATGATCTAATTCCATATGTTAACAGAGCACAGGCCTAACCAGCAAAAGAGATTGTTGGCGCTGGGAAAGAGCACAAATCCCCAGGCTGAGAGCAATTATGTATAAAATTAGTTAGTGGTGTGGGAGTGTGCATGTGTGAAATCTTAAATAAAACAATGTGAGTGATGCGAGCTGCTGAAGAATAGACCTGGGTGAATAACTGAGGGGTTTGGGCTTCGTTTGCCAAACCAAAGAATTGGAAAGAAAAATGATTCGGGAGAAACTGAAATGGAAATTTTTAAGGTTTTGACACAATGTAATAACTAAAATATGGCTTTGGGTCAACCCCAGTTATTTCATTTGACCCCGAATGAACTGTTTAGTTTCACTTAAGACAATTTCCTTCATTTCAATTTTAATTTAGGTGAGGTTTGAAAGAAGAGCTATTTCAAAACTGAAAGGCTGAAATATGTCATTAAATAACAATGAGAATCATTGAAAACAAAACATCTAGAGAGAATATTGCAAAATCTTAAACATTGCCCCCCATTTCTTTTCGCTTGAAGCTATGTATCGGCTTTTATGCGGCTTCCTGAATAGTAGTTGGTACTCCAAAAGTGCATTTTGTGGTAAGCTTCCCTTTCACTCAGTTTTGCTGAGGTTTGTTGCTGCAAACACTTCAAAATCACAGAATATCATGATAACAAAAATATTTATTGCTTATTCAAGAAAAAAACACCCAACTTCTTTTTACTGTTTAAGAAGGTAGAAGAAAGTAGACATGAAAATGAAGCATGCATATCTTGCAGGAGGGAAAAGATCGGATGGCAGTTCTCATAAGAAGGGAAATTTGAGCTGCTATTTGGAGATAGCCAGTAAAGTTAAGGGTAAGGGTTATTACAATAGAGATATAAGAGAAACAGATTACAAATAGAGACATTTTGGCAGTGAACAGGGTCTCCTAGCAGAGATGGTGAATTATCTGTAATGATAGTAAAAAGAGAGAAATATTCTCTAGGTGTTCTGTTTCATATCGATAGGCCACCTAATAACTCACAATTTACAGGTGAAAAGAAAACTTTCTATCCTGCAGAATCCTGATGTGGAAACTGTGGGAGAGAGCAAACCTGCTGGTCAATGAGACCAAACTTCTCTGAGCCTCCAGTTCCTTATCTGTAGGATACTTGAATTATGCTCTTGGTCATGCTAAGCAGAAATGTTGTGGGGTTGTGTCAGTGCTGGTTTTGAACTTGGGAATTGAAAGTGAGTAGCCTATGGTCTGCAGTGGTAGTTTGAGTCAGAAAGGGGGCAAAAAGGAAGATGGTCTCAGTTCTTCCTGCCTTTCCCCATGGGGAGACCCAGCCTTGCTCAGTGCTCCTGTGCCCTGGGAGCAGAAGGAGCATGCTGTGTCAATACAGGCTTTTGGTTGGTGTCCTCTGCACGTAGGTTAGAGCATGCAGTGATTGCAGTTCAGCAAGACCACAGATTTCCCCTTCAGCTGAACACACTGAAATTTGGGGAGAGGAAGGACCTATTGAGCTCTTCTGTTTTCAGCTAGGTGCCTTGGACAGTCCCAGCATCGCTGCTCTGGTTGACCCTGGCCTTCTGGGGCCCTATGCATACAATGAGTAAATCCTGTGGCAGCAAACAGACTCCTAGAGCTGAGTCCAATGATCCTACACAACCGAAATGGAGAGCTTCCCCTTGCAGGGAACCAGTTCTTGGTCCAGCTCACTGGGACCTGAGCTGTGGCCACGGCATACGAAGTGCCAGTGGGAGCCCTTCCCTCCTGCTGCTCTCCAGGGCTTTGATTCCCGTTTGCTCTTCAGACCAGAGGCTACCGGGCAGCACAAGTGTTCTTCCTCTCCACGGTTGCCGTCAGCCCTTTGCCTTTCACATGCTCAAACCCTGCTCCAGAGCTACAGACATGACTGATTCTAAACAAGTACAATTAATATATCTAGCCAACATCTGACTCTCATTAGAGGAAACGTGTTGAAAAAATAGATCCCAGGTTGGCTGTGATTTATGGCTTGGGCCTGCTATCCTTCACAAGCACTGGCGAAAGCTTTTGCGAAGGGCCAGAACATAAACTACTTAGGGAAATTCAGTATCCATGTAAAAAGGCTGGAAGGGTCAAATCAGACAAATTAAAGAGGGGTGGAGATGCAAGCCCAGGCTTGCTGTCCCCTACTGAGGGCCACCTAGGTAGGCATGAGATATCCACGTTCCTATTTCTGCTGTGGAATTTGACTTGAAGTTTCTTCTGTGCTGGAGTTTGAAAGTGTTATTGGGTTTTAGCTGTCAAAAACATGTATGTGTGTGGCAGTAAGTGGGTAGAGGGATCAGTGATCTGGTGGTTTATCTCCCAAGTGTCCAAATACAACATCTCGGGCACTCACTAAGTTGACAGTAGAAGTTAGCTGTGCTTCCTACTTCCCTTGGTTGTTTTGAGCTTCTCCTTGCAAAGGAACGTGGTTGCCTGGACTAATTTAGCTGACTTCATCCATGCTCTCCCAGATTTGTTCAGAGACTGCTCTGAACTTCTCCTGGAGAAAGGTATCTTCTAACTGAGGAAGCTGGACTCCTGCTTCCTTTGGAAAACAAGATATTCTTCAAACTGGCCCTGCTCAGATTGCGTGTTACTGATGTGTAAGTGCGCCCGTGAGACCTGCTTGGAGTAACCCTGATTGTGTCCCTGCTCTCGCAGAGTTAAAGCTATTGTGTTGTGTTTCATGGAGCTGCTGTTGTGTTCCTAGTGCTCTAAATGTGGGCTGTTGGCATAGCTTGAGGCAGCTCTGGTTTGTTCCCCCAGCCCTGGGGATAACAGAGTTTGTCCTCTTTGTGTATGCCCATTTCTGAAAAGTACAATGGAAGTAGTGGACTTTACTAGACGGAGAGAGAAGAACTGCTAGGCAGGTTGTGCACACTTGCATATTTCTGTCTATGTAACACTAGGTCCTTTTTCATCATCTAACCTTTGGTCCTTTACAGAAGAAACATTACACTAACAACGGATGAAAGGACAGTGAGACTTGGATAAGGAAAGTACATTGTTTAGCGTCCCAGGCAGGTTGAAGCATGAGCTGCAAATGCAGTTCTCATGTCCCAAAACCTGACTGTGTGCTATGCCCCACTGCACTGCAAGGTTGAAGTTTCTTGTAATGGCAGAATATGGTCTTGGAAAAACTGGCTGCAAAGATTTTATTTGTTTAAACAAAGGCTTTGTGATTCCAGAATTCTCTCCCCTTTCATATGCTATAAACCACCTCCTCCGCCTCCCCTCTGAAATATGAATTTTGGAGTAATCCATCAAGAAAAAGACAGACAGAGCCTTGATCCCTTGACTTCAGTTGAGCTGTGCAATTTATATCTACTGAGCATCTGGCTGCAGGGAAACCAAAAGCCCTTTTAATATTCTGCAGAGACGCTGGGTATACAAATGAGCGTGGGCTGTCAGAGCTGAGAAATGGGGCAGAGATGCCAAGAGGTTTCTTTGCTGTTTTGCACAAAACTCTGACCTGTGGCCGCATGGTGACGTTGGCTTGGGGTTGGTTTTTTTTACTGCCCTCAGTGCCACTGCAGTAACTGTGCTGGCATCATTAGAGCCCCCTTGCTATAAAGCTGTTATCATTCCTTGCTTGTTATCTCAAGTCAAGTGAGGACTTTGAGGGCTTTCACCCTTGAGCAGCTGAAGTGTGCAGCTATTTAATGATGAAGTTATGCAAATGCTGCAATGTGGAAATGCCAAGCTAGCAAGGCACCTGAAGTCAGGCATTCCCCACTGGTGGTCACTGCTTGTAGGAGTGGATCCAGAGTGGAAGCTGCAGGCTTAGAGCCAAGTGCAAAGCTGCAATGTTGGAGGCGCTGGCTCAGCCTTTACTCAAAGAGGGGTCATAGGTGGCAACCTTTGGATCAGGGTTAAGTGGGTCACAGAGTACATGACTTGTTATTTTACAGCACATGGAGTCCACCACATCTCTGATATGTTAGACTTTTCTTTCCCTGCAGTTGCATTGTTTTACCTGTGCAGCTGGAGAGGGGGAATAGGAGGGTGGGAAGGGAGAGGTGTGCTAGGACAGTAACAGAGAGACATTGTGGAGACAGACTGGGTATCATGCAATATGCTGGTACAGGCTCATGTTCATTATCTCAATTATCCTCCCTGCTGGAATATTTCTAAAACAAATCCTACCATGTGTTTTGAGGTTGGGCTTCACAGAGTGAAATCACAACTCCTTTCTCGGAGTTTAGCTACAAAAATACAAATCTGCCAACTAGGAATATAAGGGAAATAAACTGTGGTTCTGTGTAGCAACAAGTGATGGATTTCTGCAGATATGAAGAGTGTCTGCTCTGGAGTTCCAGGTCAGAGAGTATGTGTATTTGTCCCAGTGTTCTATTCGTTGCATGTGAAATAATGATGTGAGAATCTCAAGCTTGTTTAATAAACTGCTTTCACCCTGTTCAGAAAATTCAGCTTCACAGTTTCAGGTCTTGAAACCTCCAGCCATCAGGATTAGATACTATTTAGTAGTCAGGGAAGATATTTATTGGCTTGTTTTGTCACCACCATTGTGAGGCTTTCTGCAAGGACAGATACCAATCCCAGCCTTCAAAGCAGCCTGATCCCCAGTGTGTTGTGAGCAAGCTTTGAATGCAGTTTCTGTAGCTGCAGTACTGAGCGTTCATCCCTCCGTGTTTGAAGGCATGGTCCAGCTGCTGGTTAGCTAAAGCAGTGTCACAAGGATTTGTTGGCAGGAGGCTTGCCTTAGTAAGAAGATCTTTTTTTCATTAGGATGTCTACTTGCTGGATTAGTTAAATGTGTTTTGGGTCCAGGCTAAGTACCTTGGGTGTGGATCTGGGTTTCCAGGTATTTCAGAGAGGAAAGGATGGAGTTCAAATCCAACTTGAGCTTAAGCAGTTCTCTTTCTGACCTGGGCTGTGTTTTCCGTATGTTTCAGCAGGCATCACTGACATGAAGTACAAATCTCACCATCCAGTGGCACTGCCACTTCCTCCCCCCTTATGTCATTTTGTTCATTCAGATCAAGTGCTGCAAATGCACCTGAAAGGGCTCTTCGAGAGCTATTTAGGAACAGAGAGCTGCTGGACTATGTTGTTCCTACACTGTCTGGCAGAGACAAGAGTATCCTCCCCAGAATGCAGGTTGATTCACCCCTGGGTAGTATGAGCCCTTTTTTATGAGCTGAGCTCTCCAGAGAGGGCTTAAATGATCAATCCATCACAAGTTATGCACAGAGATGGTTTTCAGACAAGTCAAGTCAGTCTCTCTAAACCTATGGGAGTTATTAATATGTGCAAGCCAGCAGAAGGGAGAATGGGACCCCATATTTTATTTGCTCTGTAACACATCTGGTACTCCTTCTGGCTCTTGGGACCACTGGATTTATACAGCCTTATCTTTCTACGAGGATGAGCAAGATCAAAAGCATGAAGTGGGTTACATGCAGGATGTAATTCCCTGTTTTACACACTACAAGCAGATCTAGACCAAACAAGCCTCACCCATTTCCTTCCCTGTGGGACAATGCACTTATGGCACTTGCTCACTTCATGAGCCAATTAAAGCCAAAAAATATTGCCCAAGATGTCTTGTAGAGAGCAAAAATAAATGTTATTTCCTGTTGGATAAAAGAAACTCAATGTCAGTATTGACCTGTAAGGAAACCCCTCAGTCTAAGTGCTCCTGAACCATCAGATGCTTTGTCTGCAAAATGTTGGGTATCATGAGGTGGAAACTCTATGTCTAGCTCCTTTGGGAAGCCACACAGCTCCTCATAGAAGGTCAGTGAGAGAATTTTTTGGGAAGGTTTATGCAGTGGGTGATTGGTTGCTGTTAGCACTTAAGCAATCTTCTTAGACTGTAAATCACTAACGTGGAACAGCCAAGCTTCCTGGCCCTCCGAGCCAATGTGCTAAAATCTTTGCATGGCTGAGAGCCATCACTACATACCACGAGCCTCATAAAACTGGGAAGTATTTGTGGGTGAAGCCTGGAGAGATTCCTTGGGGCTCCTTGTGCAAAAGGAGACAAAGCTTGTTAGGGGGAACAACTAAGTCCTAGGATTCAGGGTGATGTTTGGTCAGGTCAAAACCAATGTTCGCCTATTCCTATTCATAGGTAGGCACTGAGTTTACTCATCATCCCCTGCATTGCTACAACCTCAGCCTGAGCTACACCTGAATGGTCTATTAAGGGGCTTAAGAATTACAAGTCAGCATCCCCAGCACTTTGGAAATACCAGGGTTAAATACCTTTTCTGTGGTCAATGAAAACTGGCCCTGGCCCTTAAGGAGCCCAGAAACACACACAGATGTATTTCTCCTCTGTGGCACATGAGATGGCAGTGATTCATCACCTGACTATGGATGGTTTACTCTCTGAAACATTTCATGCTGCAAGTCGTTTTCCCTTTTTTGAATCCTTTGTGCTTGAGAAGTCATGGTACTTGAGTGTCCAGCCTGGAAAGCTGCTCTGAGAGCTGGGAACAGGCAGTTCAACACTCCTGCAAAGTGCTGGGAAAGTGCCTTGTTGATTAAATCTTTATTCAGGGCTTCATCATCCCTCACTTGCTTTAAAATTGCTGAAATGCAAACAGAGGCAGAGCAGCAGGCCTTCTGCTTAGAGAAGTGATGGTCTTTGGATCAAGCAATCATTTTAAACTGCACTCAGAACCCGTTATGTTAATGTTTGTTCTTGCTAAGGCACCCTGTCAAGACCCCTTTGGTGGTTGCTGCCTAACTGTTACTTCTATGCAGCAAAGTGAGATGGAAACCACTTCATGCTGCAGCTCCGGTCTGCATAAGCCCTGGGGTCTGTCTTAGATTTTGTTGCTGTCACTGAGACGGATGATTTGTTGTGGGAATGGTAACAGGGCCTGGGAGTGCAGGGATGGAGCAGGACTCCACAGAGACAGGCATTTTGTATATTCATTGCTTTCCTTCGTGTTTGATCACAACGTAGTGTAGGAGAGGATGCGGCACAGAGCTAAATGGGGTAGTGGTTGTGCAGCCTCGCGTCCTGTGAGGTGGGAGCATGTGCCGCACCAGCTTACACCAGTAGCAGCGTCTCTGCTGGTGACAACAGGTAATGCTGGTTGGCACCATGAGAAGTCCTGATAACTAATGTTTTATTTCATCTGCCTTCTACCTATAAGGAGCTAGATTCCACACTCTGCCCCACTAAATATCCCCGCACAAGGTTCATATAATGCGGCTATGGCTGCTTACCTGTGCAGTGGATTTGAATACTCATTCCTATCCCATAACTGATCTTGAATCCTGCGTGCCTTAGATCACACAGGGATCAGGGTCTGCAGGCTGAAAGCCATGGGGTAAAATATAAGGTCTATAGGAATTTTACATTGGTTTGTTTTGCTCTTTCTAGAATGCATGAACTGCACGAGACTAGCGGATATGACCGAGAGGCTAAACACACTCGAGGCCAAGGTAAGGACCTGCCTTTATTCTTCTGTTTGGCAAAAATCTCTGTGTTGCTGGTGAAAAAGATGGGGAGTTGGCAGCCCTGCAGAGATCTGGTGTCTGTCCTTCCATGCAGAGCGAGGAACACGCTGTGGTGGTGGCTCTGTACCAGGAACCCTTCTGCTGTGCACACAGGCATCGCTCACCTCTAACCTGGCTCCTTCCACTTCCCATGCAGCTGCATCTCTGCCTCCTTTCTTCTCTCTGGCTGCTCAGCTCAGCTCCTCCCAGATAATGCTCAGAGCTCAGAAATAACATGCCCTGTGTTGCCATTATTCCCATTGCTGTGCTTGCCTGCTACAAGCCCCTTATGATGGGCTCACTGGCTCCCATGTAGTGCTGTGTTGGGGCTATGCTCACCACTGTCACAAGCGTGCAGCTGCGACTAAACAATAAATAGCTCATTGCTCTCAACTGGGACATGTTAGCTCAGGTTTTGCTTCAGAGACAGAGGGCAGAGAGAGCTGTATGAAAAATATCTTGCCTTCTTGCTGGTTGATAACATGGGGATATAAAGCAGTGGCTGCCCTGGCTTGGGGAAGAAGCAGTCTGATTCTTGTCTCTCTCACTAAAAATTCCTCGTAGCAACCTTACCAGTGTAGACTGTAACACAGAGGAGTAAGGGTACGTAGATTTTTGTAAGAAGAGTTGCTTATTAGCCTGCTCTTCAAGTGCTTATCCAGTCCTGCTTTTTTATCCCTCTGCTGAAAGATGGGAGGCTTTCACGCACAGCTTAGTGGAGACAAGTGTTAAGGGGAGCCCTTCACGTTGTGGGTTTTTTTTTTTTCCCTGCAAATTGTTTTAATTTCTACCTACTGGGATTCAGATAAATTGTTCCAGTCCAGCAACAAAGCAGCTGAGTCAGTCATTCCCCTTTGATCTGTGGTCCCTCCTGTGACAGCCCAATCCTGGCTGTTAGATATACTGCATTGGTTCCTTTAAGGCATGTGCTGCTGTTATTATTCATTAACTGATGGTTATCAGTGACATAAAAGAATTTGGGGAGAAACCTTTGGGATGGAGGGGGGGGTGGTTTTGAGGCCAGTGCATGATATTATGGTAATTTGGGAATTGTCTGTGCTGAAATGGAGTGAGCAATGTTGTCTGGAACTTCCTCAAAGCCTTCGCAGTTATATTTCACTACGGGAAAAGGAAGGGGTGGGGGGAGTGAAGTTCTGGGGAGCAGAATTGTTCAAGTGAAAACAACTGTTGTAGTGCAAAGGACAAAGATGAGCTGGATTGTTTTGCCAAACACTGGGACCTGGCAGGTTGGTGTCTTTTGGCAGCGAGGAGCTGGAGGCGTTTGGAGAGGAGACAGGGCCTGGTGACTGACCTCTGCGTGTGCAGTCCTGAATCCAAGACAGACATGAGACCAGCCTCAGAGACATGTAAATCAGCCCTCCCGTGCTCAGCTGTACCTTCCTTCACTTTCCAGGATTTTCTATATCTGGCTCACTGGAAAATGATAGCCAAAGAGTGTCCTGACACGAGAACGCCCAAGTTCTGCGGCTTGTGCTGCTCAGCACTTGTGTCAGGCAACAGTGTTTGAGAAGCTGATGGCAGCCTCAGCCAGGGCTGTGGTGGGGCTTCATGGAAGAGGAAGGAGGCCCTGTCTGTATACTAGAGAAGTCTTAGCCCACAGTGAAACTGCACTGAGGTCAATGGGTTTGTCTTACAGATAGGAGGCTGGTTTAAATCGGGTGATGCTCCCATGACCTGAAAGCAACCTGCTCCCTGATGTTGGCATCAACTGCTTATGGTATTTGGGGAGTGCTGCCCACTTGCCTTCTTTGTGGCACATTGTCTCCTACTCTAACCTAGGACACTTGTTGTGCAGCAAAGCTCATCAAAGGGTTTACTTTTACAGAGGGGAATGAATTACTTCTCTAGTGAAGTACTAAAGGCTGTGTCTCTGTAAGGGTGCCTTCTGCAGCCCAGCAGCGTCATTATCAATCTTGTGGCTTCCACTTTGTTTGAAAAGTTGTGGATGCTGTGCAAAAATCGACTGTAGCAATTAAATGGAAAGTGAAGAAACATCACACAGCTGGTGCTGTACACAAGAAATCCACTGATTCTTTTTCAGGGTTAAGTTCAGTTTGATCTATGTAGCAATGACCTCAGTTGTTACTCAGTAATAGCCAGCACCATTTAAAAGGTTCTTGCATTTGTTTGGTATTGTCTGCATTCCTACTCTAGATTTTGGGGGAAGATCCCTATTTTGCTGGGTGATCTGGATATGAAGTTGTCTCTCAGTTCTCCAAACTGTCTTCTTGTAATGTCTCAGTTCATCACAACAGCCTGAAGCTGTTCAGAGGAAGGCAGGAGTGATTGGATGGGCACACACATCCCTTGCCAGTGTTGGAGACTGGCTCCCCTCTAAATTTGCTGTCATCTTGTGCAAAGGCAGATGCGGAAGTTCATCCTTCCTATGAGCAGAGACAGGGTTTTCTGCCACGGTCCCACTCCTTCTAGAGACAGCTGAAGTTGAGGAGTTTTGCTGCCCCTGCTCTCTTGAATTTCAGCCCAACATGACCATGGTGAGCTTGGGGAATGGCAGCGGGTAAGATCAGCCAGCTCAGCATAGCCAGTCAGCTTCAGGCACGTGAGGTCATTGGCACTTGCCATAAGGGCTTTGAGGCACGTGGACCTTGTGCAGACTTGTAAATACTGCAAGGCTTAAGGGTGAGAGCAGATGTGTGGAAAGCTGCCTCTGAAGGCACCTTGGACCTGGGCAGATAGGTGCTGGGTGAGGGGGTTTGCTTTAATAGAGAAGGTTAGGGACAAGTGAAAACCAATCTCTTTCTCAGACCTCTGCAATAGGGACAAGGGGCCCAGAGCTTTTCTTGGTTATGTGTTGAGGGTATGTAAAATGCATGTGTGTCCTCCAGTGGCTGTAAAGGGCAAGTTAAAGAAATGTAGACTCACTTGTGGAAGAAGAGGCTGGAAGGGTGATTTCTTCCTTCTGTATCTCCTCTTCTGCAGGCTTTTATAGGTGTCCCCCCAAAAAATGGGGATCTAACCAGAAATGGTCTCATCTTTCTTATTACAAGGATGAGGTGGTTCATCCAACTTGTAAGATCAGTGTCCAAATGAGGTAATAAAAGTAACCCTCTGATTTTTGTAATATGAGAGTTGGATCAAAAAGCAGGAAGCAAGAATAAACACAGAGCAAGTGGAATGAAAACTGACTCATTAGGGACCAGTGCTTGTATAGCCCTTGTAGAGGAGAGACTGAGACATGGCTGAACTGTGCAGCAGAACAAGCTCTCCACGTGTCTTGTGCTTGCTTTAACACTGCTCTTGGTTGTCCTTGTGGCTGTAGGAGATCTTTCTGCAGGAAAGGAGGTGAAGGGAGATGGAATCAGGTTCCATCCTCATCTCCCCTGTTTGAAGTTACCCTGTCATCTCCCCAGGGTGGAGTTGGCCTGTTCCATTTGCTGGATACCAGACCCATTTGGGTGCCAGAGATTTGAAAGCTTTGACTGATGGTTTTGAGCTTGAAATCTCCAGGCCATGGGAATCTACATTAGGGAGGATTGTGTTGACCCTGGGGTCAAGGGCAAGAAAGTGTGCAGACCAAAAGAAACTACCCCTTCCCCTAGCCCCAACACACCAAACCTTACTTCTTTGAGGAGCGTCTTATTTGGCATTGACATCACTACAGCACTCGCTGACCCTGCAGGGAGCCCTAGTGTTGGAAGGGCAGAATGAACCCTTTCATTTCATGTCAAGCTTTCTCCTTGGGCCAGCACAACCCTTCCTTTCTGAATTTCCTGAGCCTGCTGCTGCCCTCCTGTGTCACAGGACTAATCCCAGACAAGCTCAGGAGAGCTGCAGTGTCAGGAGAGAGCTGCTGCTGCAGCAGGAAAGCAGGCACCCGCATGGAAATGCCTTCTTATTGTAACACTCCACCACGGAGCTACGGGCAGTGCAGTATTAATCCCAGCTTTTGGTTGGGGCTTGAGTGTGAAGCATTTGATCTGAGTTGATATAACCCAGCCTTATCTCTTGCCACCACTTTTGAGAAGTTTATGGCATCTCACTTCCAGCTTTAAGGCAGGGAGATAACATTACATATCTAGTGTCTGATGGATTCATTGTGTGATTGATAAATGACATGCATATTTTTTGCATGAAAACAGCCCTTGTAATGCGATTCCCCACACAGAAGATTCTGAAAGGTTTTAAAGAAAATCTTTGTACTGTGCACAGAGTTTGATCAATACATTGCTATTTATATGAAATCACCCCATTTGTTTAGGACAGATTGCCCCACAGCACCTTCACCCTGTACTTTTTCATTCTGAAGCACCAGGGCTTGGAGTTTTAATGTAATCACTGTCTGAAATGTTCCTCTGTCTTCCCCTTCTTCCAAGCAGCTCCATGAGATACTGGCAGCTGTCGAGGATGTTTTATGGGGTTTGTATTTTCTTTCTCTGGTAGACAATAAGAGAATTCCCTGCTGGAGTGGGGAATTATTTGGAAAAGAGAAAATGTTTCATGGTACTGTGACATGGCTGAGGGATGGGGAGGGAAACCCCCATTGCTTGGCTGAGAGGCTGCTGCTGGTCCTGCCGAGTGGACCTTAGCAGTTGCTTGGTATTTCAAGGACTTTGACAGATTTTCCATGGTGTGCATGTGATTGGCACTAGCAGTTACCTGTTTCTTTTCTGTTCTGAACAGGAAGGTGACCTGTCCAATCTCTAAGGCTTCCTAACGACCCTGTACAGAATCTGCTTCTCCAGCCCCAGTAATGCGTTCAGTTTAAGGGGTATTTGGGCTATTTCACAGGCAGCTCTATAATAACTGGTTTCTAGTAGCAATAACAACTTAAGCCCTGTAAAATTTAGTTTAATACTGAGTTTCTATAGGTCAGTTAATAGAACAGATGTTCCCAAGAATAAAATGCAGCTTTCTACCTGATTTTTACAAGGGGGATCCATGAACCAATAGCATATGGTCGAATCAGATTTTGTGTTAGCGTTGATATCTGAACTTTGCATCTGTCTCATTGGCCTGTTTCTAATCAGCGATAATCATGCTGATGATTAGGACACATGGGGCAGGTTGGGTACTGGCCTTTCTCTCGTTTGGGCATGCTTTCAGAATGACAGATAAAATCCTTGCACTCTCAAACCTAGTCATTTTTGGATCTTATTTTTTATCACTGTTGGATTGAAGGAGCAATCTGTCCCCTGACACTGTTCCATGTGTTTGGCCAATGCTGTAAATCATTTGCCAGAACCACAGAAAGGCTTCAAAGACCCCCTCTTGCTCTATCCCCTCCTGCAAAGTTTTTTAGTTACAAGTTTGGCATTTTTAGGTTAAAAGATTTAATATTTTAGTAAAATCACTTTGAAAGATTCTCTTTTCCTGTAGCATGCAACTTAATTTGCCAAGCAAATCCTATGTCTGCATTAGGAGCTGCTTCTGGTGTGTTTAATACCTGGGGACATCGTTTACAAGCTTTGTTTTTTAGTGAAATAATTTTCATAGAATCCCAGCCTGGTTTGTGTTGGAAGGGACCTTAAAGCTCACCCAGTTCCAACCCCTGCCCCGGGCAGGGACACCTTCCACTAGAGCAGGTTGCTCCAAGCCCCTGTGTCCAACCTGGCCTTGAACACTGCCAGGGATGGGGCAGCCACAGCTTCTCTGGGCACCCTGTGCCAGCGCCTCAGCACCCTCACAGGGAAGAGCTTCTGCCTAAGAGCTCATCTCAATCTCTCCTCTGTCAGTTTGAAGCCCAAACATGCAAACCTCTTCTTGATCCTCAATGAGAAATAGCAGTAGAGCTTCATCAGGAAAGTACTTTTGCTTACACTAAGGTGAAGCAGGAAGGAACCAAGCCCCTTATCTTTTCAGTTGTGCCCCTCTCTTCTTGCAGCTTTTCATTTGGAGCCCAGCAAGAAGGAGAGCACACAAGGCATCTCAGCCTGTTTGAGCTGGCTGGTGTGCACATCAGCCAGAGCTGAGGGCTCCTCACCTGGTGAGAAGCAGAGAGCTGATCTCAACACCATTGCTGAGAACAGATGTTACTTTGTCCAGACTGAGTTCATCTTGGTCTGGCATGGCTCCATGTCCATAGCACTGCTACAACCCCAGCAGGTAACAAGCAATAAATGGGGCAGAGAAAAATGATGTGATTTTGATGGTGGAAGCTTATACCCCAATGTATTTTTATCAGGTGTTTTAAAATAATGATGAGGAATCTGATTTCACTCTGAGCTGCTTTGAGCTCTTAGCACAGCATCGAAGGATTGCTGGATCCTTTCCACATCTAGGTTCTTTCCCTGGCTGTAACACTTCGGGGTGCCAGTGATGGCAGGCTGCAGGGGGCTCACAGCAGCAGAGGTAAATCTCCAATGTGTACCAATACAAGAGGCTCCCCAGGTGCCTCAGGATGCAGTTGACCCAGTAGGACCACTGCCAGCCTGTCCCTCACTGCTGCTCTCAAGCAAAGCCTCCATGGGCTGATGATCTGCTCAGTGTTGCCTGTGTTTATCTGCACTAGAAGGCTAGCCTGTGCTTTTGTGTCTTCTCTGCTCTGACTCCCCTCCAGAAGGTACCTGCTGACGAAACGGGCACTTTTTGCATCATCCAGTTTGGAAATCCCATAAAACTGTACAAAACCCCAAATACCTTTGCAGAAAGAGCTTGAACTGTGTAACCTGTGGACTTGTAGAAGCCTTTGGTCCACATTTCTGTCTTCCTTGCAGTAACTGGTGACATAAACCTTACCTTTTGGTCTAAATTGGGTCACTACAATGAGATCAGCTATTGCTCCCTCCATCATTTATCAGTATAGCCAAAACTCCTCCATGCACTAATTATCTTGTCCCCTTTGGCCAAACGTCTAAGATGTTGTAAGGATGAAGTCACCGAGGTTCTCTCTGGGCACCCAGTTCATCGGATTTTAGTGGACACTTACTGAATGTATTTTGGCTTTTGAAACCAAGCAATTGCATCTGCGTTGGAGCCTTGGGTTCACAGGTTTCATGTTGCTACAAGAGAGATACCATTCTCCATCAGGTTTTGTGAAACTCCCTGTTTAGCTGTGTCTTGATGAATGATTTAAAAACTTGTATTTTGCCAAATAATTTGCTATAAAGAAAGATATGTCCAACAAGTTATGCAATTACCATTATTAATCAGCTTACGTCTTTACAAGATTGAAGGAATCTTATTTTACACTGGAATTTTTAGCTGATGAGCTGGGTTCATGCAGTTTCTTTCCCTCCTCTTTAGAAAAGGATGGAAGGAAGTTAATTCCATCAGTGCTTCAAGAGACCAGATATCCCCTGTTTATTAATTAATAATATCCATCTGGATTGTGTCAAATGATTCCCCCTGCATTTCCATGGATTTTTATCCAACGAAAAAGCATTCTGAACCCTGTTCTATCAGTTTTGAAATCTTTGGAAGCCTGGCTGTTCTTTCCTTGTTTCTAGCACCTACTAGTTACAGGACATCAGGAATGTGAGCAGAGGACAGATGATGGGAGGAGGCTGTGTTTGTGAAATCTTCTTTTGATGTGTGGGAACAACCAAAATAGGGTTCTTGAAAGCCACTACAAGCCAAAAAAAGTCCTCTGACACTGAACATCTCAAGAAGATGAAAACCTTCCTCCTGTTTCCATCGTCCCTGGCCTGAGCTTTTGATCTGACATAAGAAATGTGGTATGTGTCTGAAGTTCAGAAAGTTTATGCTGGCAAATAGAAAAGGGGGAGGTGGGTTGAGTAAGCTGGGACCGAGCTTCAGGCACATAACACTAATGTCCCTGCTGAGGGCCCTGCGCGTGAGCGGGCCCCACAGTGAAGAGCCAGGCTTGGAGCCACGGGAGAAGAGCAAGCGCCAGACCCTGTACAGAGGTGAGCACGGCTCTCGGCGGGCCCCGGGCTGAGTTGTGCAGGCAGTGACCGCTGGCGCTGGCCTGCGAGCTCCTTGGCCAGGGCAGTGCATCATCCCTCCCGCCTTCCCTTCGCCTTCACACGCCATCTCCTACCCTGGGCCCGTCTCCCGCTGCGGTGTTGGCAGGAGATGTGGCCCCATTTCAGTCCTTTCCAGCTTTCTGACCCGGTTCAGCTGCATCTGAGAGGTGGGGTCTGGAAACCAGAGACAAGCCCTCATGCCGGCGGGACCTCTGTTGCCAGAGGCTCTAGTTCAGCATGTCCATTTAGGCTCAGATTTGACTTTATGCTTCCATATGTGCAAAAAGACAAAAGCCTGAGTGTTTCGCTGAGTTGAGGCCATCTTTCACCTTGTGCAGCGCAGCACAAGCTGCGGAGGGAAGGTCTCCATGTCTTCTGCAGAGATCTGCCCTCCAGCTAGCTCTCTGAACCTGCTGTGGTTGCTGGTATGACCACCATTGCCCATGGCATGAAGACATACTTCTATCTGATGGTCTTAGGATGTTTCCTGCCTCCATCCTTCCCGGAGGCATGACTTTTGCATTGGAAGTGGTCATAGCAGCAGAGGTGGGCACTGCTTGCAATGAAGATTTCCAATCAAAAGCATACGTTCTTCTTCACTTGGTGTTGTCCCTCTCTCTACCTCAACCTTATTGACTAGAATTTACCAAGGCTGAGCCTTTAATACGTTGCACATTTTGCTAATTTGCTTCCTGGCTGTGAGCCTCTGTGGGATCATTTTCCAGCAGTTTACTCAGAGGGCCAAAGATTTTCTTTTTTTGTTTAACGAAAGTGGGAATTCTCCTCAAGTCCCTTGACTCCGGCAATGGCAGCCTTAAGAAAAACAGAACGTGACAAAGTAGATGAATGGCTCCAGTGCTATTGCAGTAACGTGGAAGGACCCCGTTTGTGCTTTGTGCAGGGCAGGCTTAGGAGAGGACACTCTTGTTGAAAGAGTTTGAGATTCTGAATGGGACTAAATCCTTTGTGCTTTTCCTCCTTTAGTTTGGCTCTGTGGAGCTCACGGACATGAGAACTCTCTTCTTTCTGCTTTATTTCTTTTGGGCACCTCTTCAGTCCTAATCATAACTAGAATTTCTCAGCAATTTCAAGTCTGAGACTTCCTGACCTCTATCATTTTGTGCCCAGGGAAAATAAACTTGTTGCTATGGTTTGAGCCTTAATGACTCCTAAGTATATATAGTCCATTTAGGAAAAAGCATCCTGGGTTATTCCATGCATGCCTTTAAATCTTTTACAGCCTTTATCAGCAGAGCTCTCATTTAAAACATGTTGTTTTAATGAAAAGGAAACCGTTGCCACTGTTTTGTGTTGATTATGTGGTAACACGTTTTTATTATCGCCCATAAAAATGATTTGGAGCTGTTCCACCCCAGATGCAACCTTCAGAGCTGTGCTCGAGCCACTTGCACCACCCGGGAGGGCCATGGACCCCTGCAGTTTGCTGCTCTCTGACCACTGCTGCTATGGATTTAATATCACCTCTTCCCACAACGCTGCTGGGCTGCAGCAGAACACTGTCCAGGACAGCCCTTGTCGGTCCCTTCGTTGCAGAAGGAGCATCCTAACCCTGCTCTGGCTTTAGCTCCTCCAATTTGCCACCTCCAGGATTAGTTTTACCCCCTTTGCTGAATATACTTTGGCAACAGCCACATGTTTTGCTGGGGAAGCAAGGGGATAATATAACAGTGTAAAGCGATTCAGAAAAGGTCTTCAATGCACACTTGAGTCCCATGTCAATGGGAATTAAGCACAATTATGGTAAGGCACGCGCTTAAGTGTTTGTTGAACTGATGGCATATTCCTTGGAAGTCTGACAAATAAATCATTGGGTAGAAGCACAGAAGTGCACGAGCCAGACTGAACCCATTCCTTCCTTGCCTGGCGTCAGGGAAGCCCATTGAATAAAAGCATTGTGACCTGATTCCTTTTTCCTTTCTTATTATTCTGAAAGCAAAGCTCTGGGTCCATCAATAAAGATCCTTGTAATAAAGGAAGAACTTTGCTTGCTTGCAACAGCTGAGGTTCAGTTCCCTCGCACTTAACCCAGCTCCCAGTTTAATTAGTTTCTGATTCACCCCCGTCAGGCCAGTACATTCTGCAGGAAGTTGATCATTTCTGGCGCTGCTGCAATGCTGGCTCTCACCATCTCTTGTAATAAATAAGTGATAAACCTTGTAATAATTGCAAGTTAAAAAACAAACAAGCAGAGCCAAGTCACTCTCATTTATAATTGCAATGTGACTTCATTATGTAAAGACAACACAGCATGTAAAAGCTGAAACTTCTAGGGATTTAGTGGAAAGTTTGAGCCACATTCTCTTTTATTTCTCTTATCCCTAAATCAGTATTTGCTTAGGTGGTTTCCAAACAGGAAGAGACAGTGCTGTAACAAACCACAGTGCTGCACGCCTCAATTTCCCCCCTGTAGCTTTGTGCTTAGAAAGCAGATTTTGCAGGAGATGCCTGGATCAAAACTCTTGTTCTGGAAACCTCAGCCCTGCTTCTGCCTGATGGGCATCCTGCAGCCATCCTGAGCAAGCAGCTTTGCTAGGGATTGAGCCAGCTGCCAGGTAAGTGGCAGGGTTGCTGCTGCTTCTCAGGCACGGCTGCTGCCACTGGCATAGTGGGTGCTGCCCTTAGTCTCTGGCTTCTGTCTAGCAATTGGGGTAAAACCCCTGTGCAACAGAGCACGTGGGCTTGGCATTCCATCAGTGCTCCGATGGGTTAGGCTTTTTGAAAGACATCTGTGGACCACTTTGTTTTGCCACCCGTGCTTAGTGGCTGGGAAGGCAGAGAAATGAAGCATTTAGATTAAAAGAGAAAGTATCTCTTTCTTTAAAAAGTCCTAATTTGGTGAGAGCTTTAACCAGCAATGTTGTGTATAAAGCGCAGTGTGCGTTCCTCTGTGCTTCACTTCCCCAGCCCTCTGCTTCTTATGGGCATTTAGGTTTTTTGCAGCCATGTTAAAGACTAACTTCCAGTTTCATACAGGCCACCGGTGCCCGCGGCAGTGCAGCCTGAGGGACAGCAGTAAATGTAATGTAATGGGGTTACTTTGCCAAGGAGCTTGGGTTGAAATGGCCCAGATAGCTCAGGGATGCACACTGGGCTGTGGATTTATTTGAAGGTAGTGTGTTTACAAAGTACAGAAACCATTGTGAGGTTTAATAAAATCCTGTTATATCTAAGTAGAGCTGTTTGAGGGAATTAGCTGCCTTTTTGTTTGTTTAACCCAAAGTTAAAGCACCCAAGATCTTTAAAAGCTTCATATTCTCCATCATCTTTAATTTGGTCAGCACTTGTGCTTTGACTTACAAGCAGTACTTGTTCTGAGGCACCTGGATATCCAGGGCACAGCCCTTCACCTTGCACCAGCTCTCAGTAGGTTATGACTCTGGATTTGAACACGTAACCCAGCAGTGAAGTGCTGAGAGACAGTCAGAGGGACAGTGCCCAGTCCCACACGAGGATGAATCTGGAAGCAGCGAAGCCCTCTCCAAGGAGGGGGTGTGTGGGATCCTCTTGCAACTGAACACAGCAGCTTCCTACCCTGATCACTGCCGCTTTCTGGAAAACAGTAAAGCTTTAACACCAAACCCCTGTGTCCATGATGCAGTTGCTCACAGCTCCTGCTGGCAAGGGGAGGAGTTTCAAGACCTCTTCAGGAGTAAGACCGTGTATGAAACCATCCATCCCACTGACCTTGTTTGCCTTCTCTATGTCCCCAATATAGATCCTTCTGCTCGAGGCTGTGGAGCGAAGCCCACCATTGGAAAACAACCTGCCCATCACTGGGACGACAGCCACATGGTATGATGATTTGCTACCAGATGCCTTTCCCCTGCTGAATCCTGGGGCTGTCCTGAGAAAAACAGTGGGATCTGTTGGTAAGCCTAACCTTCTCTTCACCGCATCACCCACCCTACGTACATGATTCCTGTAGGGTAACTGAAAGGAGGCCATGTCAGTCTGCTGTAGTATTGGAAGCCACAGGGGGAGAGGAGTTAGAGGGAAGCACTGGCAGCTCCTTACCTCTGCACTGTCACAGTCACAGACTGGTTTGGGTTGGAAGGGACCTTAAAGCTCATCCAGTTCCACCCCTCATTGCTTCTTGTCTCTTCTTCTCTGCCAAGCTGTGAATGCAGAGGCAGTCGCACACCAACACCTATGTGGACTCGTGGACAAGGGAGGAATTCAGTGCCCTCTGATCCCACCTTGAACCATATCCCACCTTGAACCATCCTTCCAGCTGCAGCAAACTGGATGTGATGTCCTTAGGGCCCCTTCCCACTGCTTGCAGGAGTGAGGATCCTTTGAGAGGAGAGGGTCTTTGTGCTTTTCTGTCTGTGTCTCTTGCCCCTTCTTGAGTTAAGGCAGCAACAGAGTTCCTGGAAGAAAGCAGCTAAGCTCAGAAACTAACATGTTAAACTCCATTTTGCCAACTTTAACAACCTGTTGCTAACCTCAGTTTCTGTTGGCACAAGCATCTACTGAGAGCTCAGTTCTGGTCTCCAGAAAGTCAGATTTCTGGGAACCTCAGTAGGGCCACTGTGCCTGCCTGTGTGTTTCAGTGTACATGTTTCTAAGCCCAAAAACTGTGGATTTTGAGGTCTGGATAGACAGAAACATTCCTGAGCAAACTCCAGACAGCCATCAGGATCACGGGGGAGGATTTATAGTCACCTACCAAGCACCGAATGCAGCGTGTCCCTGTCTGGGAGTGGTGTGGGGGTAATTCTTGCTTTTACTGGGACAAGAATCATTCCCATGAATAGCAGCATCACTTGCAGCCTGCGTTCTATTTTTCACATTTGCCATAAACACAATGGGCTGTTTTATGATCCCTCTTGTGGCATGACAAAAAAATACACTTAGAAGCAAATCTCCCTCTGAGCCCACTTGGCTAGACAGATCCCCACACATCAAATTTCCTTGACCGTGGCATTCTCTTTGCAAGATCCCTGCTCTCTGCTTCCAAAGCCCTGTCTGTCAGTTGCTGTGCTTGCTCCCAGAGCAGTTCTTTAGCTCTTTATCCTCTGTAGGGCCTACTTTGCTTTTTTCTTCCTTTTCTTAGTCCTAGCAGTTTATTATGGCAGCCCTTCATGACTGCAGCAGACTTGGAGCAACCAACATAGACCAGATGTGGTCCATGTTTATAATTTGACAGGATGCCACAACATGGAGGGAGGTTCACTAACAATATGTTCTGCAGAGTGTTTTCAGAACCACAGTGGTAGCTGCCAGGAGCTGAATTAAAGCAGTTTCCCCAGTGTCCATTATATGCTCATTCTGCCTTCTCCATGTCATTTATTTTTGCTGTCGCAGTATCTCTGCACCTGCACTTGATTGTACTGAAGTCAGTCCAGCAAAAGCACTGATGACTCTGTCCCACTCAAAGCCCTCTCCTCTCAGAGGCTCTGTACACATGATACTCTCCTCCTGCTCAGCAAGGAGCAGTGGATGCTGCTCACCCAGGCTTTTGGCAATGCTGCAGACCAGAAGTGACCTCCTGCAGCACTTGCATCAGGCTGACTCCCTAGCCCGCTATCAGCACCCTCCAACCCTGCAGTGAGGTGATCCCCTCCAGAAAGCAGGAGATGAAGATGCTGTACATGAGTGTCCTGTCAGCCAGACTTCCAGGCTGTGCCCATGTGCCCGGTGTAGTCCTTGCTCACTGTACCCTTTATTTTTCTAGCCTTGATTTGTTTAACCTGGTGTGGGATAACAATTCTGGTGTAATAACTGGGAATCAGGAATGCACTGGACCGTTTCAAGGCAGGACAGTGTCTCTCAGCAATTAGAAGTAATCAGTTAAGTTGCTCATTGACATGATGGGCTACTGCAGCCCCTACACAAGTTCTGTGGACTTCAAATGCTTGCTTTGCTAAGGAGCTGTGGGGATGTTGCATGGATTGGGGGCCACATTTGGCTTCTTTCCCTCCTCACACCAGTTTATATTTATAGCCAAAAAAATGTACTGCGGGTTTTGCTGACATATAGGGAATTCCACACAGTTGGTTTAGGATGGTGGGGGCCTGCCCGTTTTGCATCATTTCAACACTGTGCTGTGACATGTTGCTCAGAGCTGCTCCCAGGTTCACTTACCCAGGCTGCAGATCTCACATCTTTCAACAAGTTGATATTAGAGTAGGTGGAAATCAAACCAGAGTGTCCCGTGTGATTTGGGGCTGTGGAAAGCTAAAACTTGGTCCCTCGCATCCCCTTCCCAGAGGTTTGTTGTGAAGTATCACTTTTTTTGCCCTGTTGCTAGTTTTTCAGCCAAAGCAAATCCAAATCCTAGCTTGTGTGCCACAGAGCTCCTCAACTGGAGGAAATAAAGTGCCTAACACAAAGATGGGTGATACAGACTGAGATGCTTTAAATGGCGGGAGAGTTTCTGGATGACCTTATAGCTCGGGGTTGGCTCTTGCCTCTCCAGGCTGAGCTCCAGGAAAACTTGCTACTGCTTACTAGGGCAGTGATTTCTTCTGTGAATGACAGGGCTGAGAACAGACAATCATTTAAAAGCAATCAGAGCTGTTGAGACAGCTGCACCACTGGACTTTCTGACCAGCTTGTTAATCAACAGGATACATTCTACTGAGTATTAAGCAAATACACATACATATATATACACACTGTGGCTGAGCCAGTTGGCAGCGAGAGAACTAATTTTTCATATCTGTTTTGTTTGTTGTTGTTTTTTTTTTACCCTGATCTTTTTAACTAGAGCCTAAAGGACACAGAGGTGCACAGGAGCAGCTAATACCACAGGGTAAGTAAATGGGTTCTGCTCTTTCACCTTTCAAAACACAAAGCGTTCCTAATGCCCAGTCCTGTACGTGAGTTGTTCCAGAAAGCAGAGAGATCCTGTGGCCAGGAGTCCTCCATGATTCGGAGCCTCATGGATGCAGAGGGGCTGGGTTTATTCTTTGGGGTTTGTCTGCTCATGGGCTGCTCTGGTTGAAGGGGTGAAATGCCAGCTTGAGCATCTTGGAGACATGGAGTTCCCCCAGCACACCGGGGATGGGAAGTGCTGCCTGGTGAGGGGCAGTTCACTGGAGGGCACGTGGCAAGAGCGATCAGAGCATGTGCTGAGTGATGGGAGACACTACCACTGTTGTTACCATGCTGGTGCTGCCTGCCGGGGCACCATTTGCTGCTGGTGACAGTCAGGGCATCGTTTTGCCAAGCTCCATAGAAACAGAGAATACCCTGCTCCTGTACACGGAAAACCTCAGGGAAGGAAAGGGAACAGATGGTGTGTTGCAGGTTAATGAAGGCCAGGAAGAAAATCGGGTCCCTTCATGTCACATTTGGTCTCCAGCAGTAGAATACTGGCCCTTTACCTTTTGGGGGTTATTTATTTTTCCTGTGGCCTTTTGCTTCATGTTTTTGGAAGGTAAATACATGCCATGGGCATCAGCGCTCTGAGAACGATGTCACTGCAGCAGAGCTGATCTATGGCAGCTGAAGATTTGGCCTGTTCATTTCCCTCCCCTCTTCCCTGTGAATCCTCTCTTTCTTCTTCCTTTTGCACTTGTCTCTTTGATGCTGGTAACACCATTTGTCACCAGTATGAGCATTTGCCTGACACATTACTTGGTGCTGCTTCTCCCAGCCTTTCCTTGAGCGCTTTCCACCTTCAGGGAAGCAAGTGCCAGTTTCTTTAAAGCTCCACTGCAGCGGCGTGATTGAGGATGCTGGCAGCAAGTGATTGCTCTTGGTCTGCAGAAGTTCCGAGCGCTGAGTTACAATGCTTGAACTAAAGGATTGAGGCTGATTTATACAAGCAAGGAGATGTTTTGAGCCACACTGAGCAGGACGGTGTGTGGTTGCAGGACAGTGTTTCTGCTATTCTTTCATCCATGCTGGAAAGGATTTGCTGCAGTAAAGCTTCAGATGTGTTGTAGGGAGCTTTGGGGGGGGGGGGGGAGCTGTTTGCAATGCTCTTGCTCTCTGAAATGGGCTCCTGATCATCTGCCTGAGCTTGCCAAGCGCAGCATCCGCTGTCAGGTGATATCCATTATAGGAGCCCATCTATTCACAGGCAAGTCTGCAGTATGTCTCCTGTGGATAAGCAAATTGATCCAAATTAAAACCTTACCTTAATTCCTTGTTCAGTACCCAGATCACATCTTTACTGATGGCTCAATGAAACAAAAGTACAGACACATGCTTCCACGCAAAGCCTTTGGAAAGTTCCATTTCTTCACTCTGCCCAGTTCCACCATGGCTTAGAGATGGATGGATTTAATTTGTGTAAGCAAAAATAGTTTGGATATCTCTCCAGAACAGCAAAAGAAAGAAAGAGAGAAGTAGAATCTTTCATCTGTTACTGGGGGTTACTGCTATGTTCTGAGACATGCAGAGTTTGGATGGATGTCTGGAGGGACAGGTTTTGTGCCCAGGGGGACTGTCCCACACCTACAGTGGAATTGGATCTAAATGCTGGAGTTGCAAACCCTGTGAGCCTCGATTTTTGTTATGTCACCCTGGTTGCTTTGGTTCCAGCTGTGAAGGGGTCAGTTGACCTTCTCTTCCTCTATTCCTGTCCAGTCTTTACCCCCTACATGCAGCAGATTCTCCTGCTGCTGTGTTTGGAGAGTCCAGAACCTCTTTTAATACGAGGGAAGGACTTTGCTTAAGAGTTATTAAACCTTAACTTGCACTCTGCTGGGTTATGCTCATGTGTGATGTACAGACTAAAACTGGAAACCTGAGTGCACTGAACTGCCCTCAGACAGATTTCCCTCGGGCTTTGTAGCTTACATCTGCCCATGCTCTCAAAGTCCTTTGGTAGCCCAGAAACCAGGAACCTCTGACTCTCTTGGCTCTGACAGTATATATATAATGCCTTTATTGTAACCATTAACTACTTAATCTGAGTAGACAGGCTAACTCGCCCACCTCTCTAAGGTATTAAAGGCTTCCCTAATGTTTACAGTGTTTATCTTTCCAAAGCAGCTACTACTTTTGTGAGCCAAGGACTCAGTGGTTTTCTGAAAAACACTCTCCAAATTGCCAAGTGTTGTTATTATTTTGCTGGTCTAAAGAAACCAACAGGAAGATTTTATTTCATGTCATTAGAAATAGTCACTTTTCTATTACAAACACTGCCTGCACCTTACTGGGGGACTGAGTGGACTTGCCAAGAAGCATCCTGCTGGGCTGTAATTATTGTTACTGGTACTTCCAGATGGGGCTGCTCAGCACCCTATTCTTTGATATAAATTAATAACATCTAGTTAGTTCAGTAGTGTGGGTGCATTAATGTTAGTGTGGAACAAAAAATGCTTGTGCACAGCATGGTGCACTTGTTAGATGAATGAAATCAGCTGAAAACAGGGAAACATCTTTGATGCAGAATCTCTGGGTGGTTTGTATGGAGCGAGGGGGAGACGGGGTTCGATTTCCTTTTGCAAAGATGTTTTGTGTATTTAACTGCATTGGCACTCCTGTGGAGCTGGAGGAAGCTCGCAAAGGAGCGCTTGAGGGACCAGCCAGACCCTGTCCAGAGCCACCCTGACCTTGGGAAGGGGACAGTGTGGCTCAGTTTAGCTTTGAGCAGCCCATCCAAGCTGGATGTGCCACATCCTGCTGGCTGTTTGGGGTGGGCCTTGTGTGTGGGGACCTGCTTGTTTCATTAAAGACTGGAGGAAGAAGAGGAGAAGCAAGGTCCAGCCTGGCTCTTCTACCCTACGCACCAGCCAGCACTTGCCAACAGCACCCCCTTGTCTGTGCAAAGCTGCATTTCTCACCCTTGCGTCTTTGAGTCTCTCTGGTTTCGAGGTTGCTGAAGACCTTCTGAGCTCAGCAGTGTCCTAACCTCCAACTAATTTCCTTTGTGAATGCGTTCAGGGCTGCCGGGACAGGTTGGACCTCCAGGCCCAGTTGGACCAACTGGTCTTCCAGGACCACCAGGACCAAAAGGAGAGAAGGGACAACCTGGTGAGAGGGGCCCAGCAGGGCCACCAGGTAAGTCCTGGAGCAGGGGGCAGTGCTGCCATGATGAGAGATGTTTCACTTTATACACGTTACCTGTGACAAGAGGTATACAAGGCTGGACACACAAGGTGTTGAGCATCTCCAGTCGGTATTGAATCCCTTCCAAGGAGTCCCCTGGGTACTGAAATTAACCAGCAGCTCTCAGAGTGGGCAACCACCTGCAAGAGCAATGACAGTCCCTGGGGTTTCCTGTGGAGCTGGAGAGAGCTTGTCCCAAAAGCTGCAGAGCCAGGATCATGTTTCCCCATAAAAACCAGTCTCTGATCTTTGAAGAGCATTCCCTGTTTAACTTTGTCACTGTGTGCCTGTTTGAACTCCCTTTTTCTCCACTATTTGTGTCAAGCTGCCAGATGCCAGGATGTCGAATGATGCTTTTGTATGTTAAGGAAAAAGGTTACAAGGCCAAGCTGGGAGACTTCCTTCACCCCCAAAATGTGCCTAAACCTATTGCTGAGGGTGATACTACACAATAGGTGCCAGAGCTCAGGCTCTGTGCTTTCTGTGTGTCTGAAAGGCTGTGTCTTGTACATCTGAGCTCAGGAAAGCTCTGAACCTTGGAGCACGCCTTCAATGTGAGCGTGGCCCTGAATGCTTTTTGGTGTTTTCTGGCAACCTGTCAACGGGTAAAGTCTGGCCAAGGATGTGTCTGCCTTTTGGTTTCTCAGTTTGCAGCGAGAGCCTTCCAGCCCCACAGGAAGCAGCACCAGCCTGCTGCTGGGCTGACGGGGTTTCCATTGTTCTCCCTGTGCTTTCCTGGCAGTGAGGTGACACACAGGTGTACTGGAGGCGAAGGGAAAGAGCGGCGCTTGATTTCACTCCTCACTGCCTTTAGCTTCTTTCTCAGCCTAAGGGAGGGGGGAGATTCTGCCCTTTCAGGAGTTGAGCTCTGCAGCACCTTTAAGCCAAGTAAAGCTAATCTGCTTTGCAGAGGAAGATGCTAAAGGCAAGTAATGGAAAACTGGGAGGCTGTTCCTCTTTCCCCCCACATCCCCTAACCCCCACAGTTACAGTTCAGGACAGAAATCCTTTGTCTTACTGCCTTTTTATGTGGTAGCATCATCATCACATTTTGAAATGCACTAACACATCCTCTCCTGCCTCTGCACAGGGCTGTTGGGACCTCAAGGACCGAGAGGACTGCCAGGAGAAACAGGGATCCCAGGTCCCCCAGGTCCTCCGGGGCCACCAGCCACCCCAAGCCTCCCTCTTACCTTCCAACAAGGAGTTCTCTACTCGCTCCAGCCCACAGCTGAAAAAGAAAGTAAGTCTTCTCAATTCCTTTTTTTCCTGGTACACCAGCAGAGGGGGCAGGCACTTCCTCCTGAAGGCTCAGCTCTTCCTCCCACCTTCCTCCCAGGAGACTGCCCTCAACAGTCTCCCACCATGGCGTGGCACTCTTGGAAGTTCATGTTCAAGATGGAACACATAAGACTTAGAAGCTGGAGGAATTCACCTCTCCAGAACGAGGAACTGAGTCACTGCTCTTCTAAAACCAGTTCCCTGTGCCTGGTTTTCTGGGTTCATCATACCTTTGAGCAGGTGACTTGGTGTCCTTTAAGCTTCCATCATGCGTAGCTGCTGTGCAGAGGGTCTCTAGTGAACTGACAGCTCAGGTAGCACGATGTGAGACACAAATGGGTAGAGAACAGTCTGGCCAGTTAGGTGCTGGTTCAGTGAAATGGCAGTTTCTTTGCCCCACAGATGTGTCTTCCACCTGCATTTCTGGTTCATTGGTGTTATCCCACATCACACAAACCACAGAGTTATAGACTCGAAAGCCCTTGAAAGATGGTGATCTATCCCTTCCCTGTCACTGGAGTGTGAGGATTTCTTGGAACCTATGGGGATTTAACTTGTTTATTTATTTAACTTGTGTTGTGCATGGCAGGAAAAGGCTTTCTAGAAGAGGCACATTGTGCACTTTTATCTGAATGCTCTCAGATTTGGGCTTGATTATTCTGGTCCAGTGTTGTGTAGGTGGGATCTAATAATGTGGTAAAGCAGAGCTCAGCTGTGTCTCCCCTTGGCTTGTAAACTCCTGGAACCCCAAATCAGTTGGGTCTCCCATCCCAACTTCCCCAGACTTCAGCTGTGCCTCTTCCCCAGCTCTTCTGCTCATGTCCAGCTTCAAAGCTCAGCTGTATTAGTAACAGCCAAGGATCAGGAAGTCTCCCTATATCTGACAGTTTTCTAGGGCTCTCCTTTCCCTTCCTCCCACTCTGCTTTCCAGGCTCCTTTTCCCGAAAGTGAACAGATGTATTTTTAATTTGCGAAGGATTTTAACAGCTCCATTTCACGTTCAGTTCCTGGGGCAGGATGAAATGAATTGTGGTTCAATACTAAGGTTTTAACAAAATGTAGATTGATCTGCTGCGCTCACGCCTTGTGACAAGGAAGTTGTCACCTCACTGCCTTACAGGATCGCATCAAGTGGTACCATTCTGCATCCCACCTTTAATTCCAAAGGATCCTTAAGGATGGTTTGGGTATTGCTGCTGCCCTCTCCCTCCAGCCACCCTTTAAATTAAACTCTTTCTTGCAAAGTAGTGGATAAATTAAAGTGTAAAAGGCATTGATCAACAGCTGATGTGTGACAAGGGTCAACTCTGTATTGTGCCCAAATGGGAAGTGGATAAATATCTGTATTAACTCTGCCAGTGCTGGGCAGCAGCAGGCTCCCACATGGACCTGAGGACAGTGAGTAGATGGTGACCGTTCCGTTGCTGGGCAGCCCTGTACTTCTCCTCCATAGCTGTGGTGGATTTCTTAGTTTGCAGAAGGAGCCCAAAAACTTCCTAACAATTTTTCTTGTTTAAAAGCTTTTCTTAGTCCAAATCTCAGTGCAAGTGTAAGTTACCTGTGTGGTCATGGTAAAGTTACAGCAGTATCAAGACCATTTTCTTACAAAATGTACCGTTTTGCTTGTGTTGGCTGATCCTGCCTGCTGCAGGCTGGTGGAAAGCTGATCCCTCCAACCCATAAAGCAGCCTTGTAAATTCTGGGCAGGATTTTCCTAAATGTATTTATTTATTTTGAATGGAGCACATCTGAAAACTATAAACACAAGATTCCAGCTGCTGACAGCAGAGGGAAGCATATTCCTGGTAACGGGCATGTGCACTCATGGAGATGTGAGAAAGCTGTATCACATTATTAGTAGTACAGTGTTTGGTTCTGCCTGAACATGGTTATTGCATGTGCCTTTATTAATCGCAAGTTCCTGTTGGCAGTGTTTACCAGCAGCCAGAAGCCAAAAGCAGGAAGACAGATCATATTTTCTCAGTTTCACTGTGCTGTGGTAAAGGAATTGGTCCCAGTTGTCTCCCTCCAGATCAGGTAGCAGAAAGAAATGAAGACAGGATTACTTCATTTCCATCCTGTCCCAACAGATCAAGCCTGTAACAGGGAATTTATCCCTTAGTCAGAAACATCAAACATAGGCCAGAAGCTAAACTGCCACATGCCGTTGCTGAGGCTGCTGCTACGAAGATCACTTGCTGCCACTTCAAAATGCGTGGATCAGGTGTGTGGTGTAGAGTGCTCTTTCTTGTGCTAAAACTAAGGATATTTAGGGAAAAGTAAAAGAAAAGAACACAACTTTCACTCTGAGGGCCACATTTTCTTACATCTCAAAAGATTTCAGTTTGCAAAGGGCATGCGAGATAACATTAGCCTGTTTCGCAGGGAGAGCAGGGGGAACCAAGTCACAGCAGGCTTGCCTGTGTGCCCAGCAGGTCATTGGTGAAAGGGGTGTTGAACAGAGATTGTGCAGTGACATCCCAGTGCCCGCTGCCATGCGTAGTCCTTCCTGAGGAAGGATGAATAGAGCAGAGGAAGCAAAGGCAAAGGAGAGGATGAAGTGAAAGGTACTTGATTTGGAAAACCATACCCACTGCTTTCAAAGCTGTTTATGTTCATGCCTCTGCAATGCCTTGACACTCCGGGCAGGTTTCACTGCATCATTCAAGGCATTTCTGTGCTGTTTCAGGCTTCCCCTTTGCAGGATGTTTATGCCCTTTCCCAGAGAAAGCAGGTGCTAGTGTCTGACCGGGTCAGACTGGCTGTGTGCTTCCTCTTGGCTAGGAGTTGGAAAGCTCCTGGAGCAAACGACACATCAGGGACTTCCCAAATGAGGCAGGCACTTGTCTGCCTCCTGCTTTGGTGCCTCCAGAAGCACTGAAACAAAATCTAGTGTTTGAGCCTGAGTCAGCAGGAGATGCTTGACAAGGGAAGACTCCCACTACCATTTGTCTTCTGGAGCTATTTTGTGGCTGCTGTAAAGCCTCCACCTGCAGAGAGCCTCAGAGTGTCCTCCTGTTTATAAGGAGAGGGGAGTTTATAAGGAAATACAGGTTCTTCCTGCTGCTTTATAGGATTATGGAGAAAGCTCCTTAAAAAACATGAGGGTTGTGTTTTAACACACTTCAATCCCTTTTCATTCACAGTATGTTTCATTCAGAGCCCATCCTGGAAGGTAATCGTGATCTGAGCGTTGCCTGCCCAGGCAGGCGAGAAAGGAGCTGCTGTAGGTATCCTGCATGTCCGTACTCCTGGTGCTGCAGAGGCCAAATCAGGAGCTACTGAGCTCAAGGGCTGTTGAGCAGAGCTCTCCTCTGTGTCACAGTTATGGAATCACCTTCCATAAATAACTAAAGACAAATGTCAGGATGGGTGGGTTTGTGGGTGTGACTGTCGTTGCAATAACGTCCCACTTAGCTGGAATGTTTTGTAACCCCAGTCTTTATCCCTGACTTACCTCCAGCTGTAATGAAATCCTGGTTATCTGCAGCCCATCCTCTCCCCCCATCAGTGAATGTGCATTTGATTTTGTTGACCACTTTTTCTTTAAAAACAAAAGGCTCTGCAACTGTTAATGCCTTCACTGCTGTTTGATGCTCATTTCCCAATTTCATCTTGCTCCCCAGCTGTGATGGATTTTGACATGGTCAAATAAAACATTAATTAGATTACACACTTCACTTGGGTACCTTTCCTTCTGAACATAAAAACAGCCTCAGTTGTTTAGTTTCAGGGCTGTGAAGAAGGGAAGATGGATGGGGTTAGAAGCAATACTCAAATAAAGACCTGTTCACATTCAGGCTTTGGTTCTCGGGGGGATCTGGGTTAGGTCTTGTGCTGTTCTGCTGCTGGGAAGGCATCCCAGAGATGTACTGTCATCCTTGGCAGTTAAAGAGATTTCTCAGTTTTGCCTAGGATCTGCTTTCAAACAACGAGCTTGAAAGTCCTCTCCATCACTGCCAACACTCCAGAAGTTGAAGAGGCTTCATAATGTGTCTGCTAACATTTCCAGAGGTTTTACCTTATGTCCTTTGGGCTGAACTCTGCAGAGTAATTCTTCCTGCATTGTGGCCTCCACCTATGGAAAATTGACTTTTCAGAGGGTTTGGTGTGCCAGTGACAAGGAGCCAACATCTTCATCCAGGTTAAATGCAACAGGGAATATGTTGTTGGTCCTACAGCACTGGTCAGGACAGTGGATTGCATGCCTTAGTAACACTAGGACATGGGGGTTGCCTTCCCTGCTTTGTGATATTGTTGTCTTTGGTCATGGAATTTTTGCCCCCACGTTTTCACAGCTGTCAATAGTGTTGTGGGATGTTCAAATGAAAGATGCTGCCATGCAGGTGCCCCCACAGGTTGCTAACTAGTATGGTATAGTACAGGTCCATAGGGAATGGGGTTGTTGAATATGGTTTTGGAATTGCAGTGACTGATAAGGTTTGCTTTTTTATACCTAGTTGTGTTTTTTCCTATTCAGTTCCCCGCTGAAGAGGTAAGCCTGTTGGGTTAAAGATGAGGGAAGATGAGGACAGCTACAGGATGCTGATTTTTCATTGCAGCTGGAGAGGACTGAGAAAGATGTGTAAAAGCACAGAATTCCTCCAATTCCTGCTGATGGCTTCCCCTTCCCTGCTCCACTCCCATTTCCATCCGTTCCCCAGAAATCAGGGGTTCTGCACAAGCTGGCCAGTTGAACACCTGAAATAATCCTCAATGGCAGGAGAGTTCCCTGAGTGTGTGGAGGGAGCAGAGCACACCCTCTGCCCGGGCTGTCCCTCTGCCCAGGCTTTCCTGCATCCTTGCACCTCACGATACCTTCCACCCCGAGGGTGAGCTCGCTGGGTTGGTGGGGATGTGCTGGACTGGCCAGCTTGGCTCAGCAATTCACTGATGCCAGGCGAGAGAGAGCTCCAGGTCCATGTTTGCTCGGGGAGCCAGATGTGCTTTGGCATTTCAAAGGTAGGATGATATAGGTGTGCAGCAACACCTTTTTTTTTTAACAGAAAGGACTTCCCTGGGGTTATCAGAGGTGAGATGAGCACCTCTGCAGGTCCAGGGGACACAGACTTAGAAAGCAAAAGGCGATTGCTCCAGAGCCCTGATTTTGCACTGCCTGCCCTTGGCCAGCAACAGGCGCCAAAGGATTTTGGAGAGAAGTCCTGCCTGCTGTGACTGGGCAGCTCAACACTCACTGCGCTGCTCTTTAACACAGATGGAGAACCCCAGCTGGCCTCCACCGTCATCGACACCATCATGGCTGGCCTGCCAGGACCACGCGGAGCCCCAGGCCCTGTTGGGCCACCAGGTAATAAACTCAATTGAGCTGCAAGGCTGTAATGATGGGGAAGATGAGCAAAAGAAACTGAGAGGTCTGTGGGGTGCCTGCAGGGAAATCAAGTGGTCCCCACTTGAAGGACAGGAGAGCAGTGGGTCCAGGACTGGGAAGGGTGGCAAGAAGTAAGCAGGTTTCTTATCTGCTGATAGTGGCAGATAGTTCTACCTTTAGCAGGAGATACCCTGAGAAGGGAATAATTAAAGACTGTCTTTAAGAATGGGCTGTCCTGTGAATTCCTTTATGAGAGCAGAGTTCTCCCCACTGCTGCAATCCTGTCCTGTTGCTGTAGAGCTCCACTGAGCAGGATCTGCCCAGCTGCTGTGATGTGTGTGCAGAACTCTGGAGCTGGTTTGAGCTACTCCAGATTTTCACCAGTATAAGAGAATCAGAATCTGGGATGAAAATTCAGTGGCAAGTCTGTTTCTCTGTGCTGATGGGTGGCTTAAATGATAGTATTCCTGCAGACATCAGCACTTCCCTGTATGATGCATATTTAGGAGTGAACTCCCATTAGTTGCAGAAAAGGCTTTTCCTTTCATTCTGAGGGCCTTTAATTTATCCTGCAATTCTTTTATTCTTTGACTTAAGCATTTGTATGGTGCATTAACGATAGAGGCTGATTCAGCTGCACTTTGTGTATAATGTCCGCATTGTTTCATCTCAAGGGTTGTGACAACTAAAGCAGAGAGGACTATTGCTAAGTTCAGACTAAGCAAATACCCTGTCTTGCAGGTGTAATTTAACAGCTACTGTGGAGATATAATTATTTTTCAGAATTCTAACAGGATGGATCTGTTAAGTGACTGTGCAGAACTTGACCTGGTTTAGACAGCGTTTAACTCGCCCTGGAAACAGGCTTTTCTGTGGTGCAGACCTGAAAAGGATTTGTGGCCAGTGGAGTGAGCAAAGAATAAAAGAGAGCTTGGCTTTGCCACAGTCAGCCTCTCATGCTGTCCCTTTCATGGTCATCATCAGCTTTCTGACACTACCAGAGAGACAGACCAGAGCAGGCTTGTGGACTTCCCTTGCCACCTACAAGGCTGTTCCAGAAACACCAGCTTCAGTATCTTGCTCTGATGTAGCTGTTTCATGCATCTAGTTTAAAAGCTGTCATTTTAAACAATGGAAATGAAGCATGTTACAAACATCCTTCCTGTTTTCACCCTTTTTGCCTCCCAGAGCTCTAATGTCTTCCCTAGGGCACAGGGGTATGTTGTATCAGGATGTGGGTATCTAACAATCCAGTGTGTGAATGCTGTAATCATGTAATCGATGAATGGCTCTTGCCCATTGAGAGATGAAGCAGAACAATGAAAGGAAGTGCATCTGTTTGGAATTGAAGGTCCTTCCTTCTAAGTCTCCTTAAAATTGTCTCAAATTATGATTCCCACCAGGGCCACCAGGAGCATCAGGACCCAAAGGGCCACCAGGACCTGTCGGAGCCCCTGGATCACAAGTAAGGTGCTTTAGCGCTTTGGGACAGAGTGGCTGAAGGGGCAGAAGTCAGGGGCTGGGTGAAAAACATCTCATTGTACAAAGGGAGAGAGAGTAGGTTATAAGTCTTAGATCTGATGTTTTTTCCCCATGAAATTCTGTTATTTTAATACCTTTTTTCTATTCTGAATTGTGTTGAGAGGTTGAAATGGTTGCACTTTCTAGATGCTTAGATGCTCCCTTGATCATAACAACACATATTACTGTTTCTGTGTCAAACCATTTCACTGTGGCCTGAGTTGATGCAAAGGATCTGACATGGGCTTTACTAACACAGTGATAGAAACATACTGCATTTCCTGTGGAATACAGAGAGGGAGCAAAAATGCATCAATGGGAATTCACCAAAGTGAATCTGTTGAGCCTCCTTTTTCAGAAATAGCACTTTCTTTTCAAGAAAAATATCACAAATTCCCCTCAGTTTGATTATTTATCAATACAAAAATTGTGGAGAGGGGAGATAATAATGGAGGGTGCTAAACTCACTCAAAAGAATTCATGGTAGAAGGGCAAAGGGAAAAAGCTGGTTAAATGGAAAGGAACTGCCAAGCTACTCCAAATTGTAGTTGGCTGATACAAAAGGACTCCAGTTTTGGGAAGAGTGTTACTTATTGTGGAGGTAAACCAGTTACATCAAGTATTTCAAAGGAACCTAACATGACTAAGAAGAGTGAAGAGCTTAAGTAACTTAGCAGAGGGATGTGACTTAGATCCCGGTAAGAAGGGGTTTGGAATTGCTGAAATAGAGAAAGGAGATTTGTACTAGGTATTTATTAATCATTTTGAAGAAGCAACAGTGAACAGGTTAGTGAAAGTTTGCCAGTGTAGCAGAACCATTTCAATTAGGGAATGCTCTGGAGAACGATGAGAAACTCCAGATAGAGATGAACACAGTGGGAAATTTGGCAGCAAAATGACAGATGCAGTTTAACGTGATTAAATAGAAGGTAATTCACAATTCATAAATAGGTTCTCCAGTAGAGTCTGGCTGTTGCACATGCAGCACACATTATAAATCTTTTATATTTTACAATTCAGCATGTGGAATTCAGTCTTCTTGAGTGTCCCTGAAAGTCACTGCTGAGAGCTGCCAAGAGCAAAGGATGCTTATGGACACTTAAGCTCTGTTCATGCTGCATGTTTGACATAGAGCTAAGTCTGGTTTGTGCCCTACCTCATGTAGCAGTCCTCATTAACTTCCTAAACCAGGCCTGAGTTCCTGAATTTGTTGTGGTCCCAGGGGAGATGTAGTGAAGCTGGAGGCCAGGTCACTTTGCAGCTTGGTGGTGGGGCTGAGGCAAGGAGCAGCATGGTAATGGTGAGCAGCTGAAACTGGGAGAATGCTCTCCTTTAGACCTGTAAAACACTTCTGTCCAACCTTGTTGGGCCACTTACCAGATGTCGAGGCTCCTCGGGGCTCTGCCTAGAAAGCCCATTTCTTCGGAGGTGGGGGTTTCTGGTGGCTGTTAAGCAGCTTGGCTCAAATCACCAGTGCTCTGGAGCAGAGCAGCGGTCTCATTGCTGCAGCCTCCAAGGTAATGTGCAAGTCACATCCTGCCTGCGGTCGTGGGGAGCTGATGTGCTGGATATAAACAAACAATATTGTTCTCTCCCTGGCTGGTTTACAGCGGGTGGATAAGTTAAGAAGTTGGATCGATCTCTGCAAAGCAGTTCAATCAGTAGAAATCTGGAGACTGTGCCCTTGTTCCCCACTGGTGGCTGGGGTATAGATTTGTTCAACCCAGGGAGCAAAATTATTAGTAGAGATTGGGCTTAATTTGAAAATTGTTTATTAGGGTGAGTGAACAGCTTCAAAATAATTTTCACTGCACAATCCAATTACTTTCCAGGTATGTGTGCCTGTGCATGCTACCCACTGAGGTGATTATGAAGAGGGGGAAGGTAGTGGGGATTTTTAAGCTAACCATACTAGCTGTGTATTCATTTCTTCTTGGTAACTGAGAACAGGAACTATCCTGTCATACTGATCCCTAAAATATGTTCCATCAGTAGCCTGCAGTGCATTCAAAGACTCAAACAGAGGGATATGCGGGAACTACAGGGCTCAGGCTATCTGTGAACAGAGCTTCCACTGGTTTTGCTTGAGGGTAAAAGAGAATCCGGCCCAATTGCTTAATGGGTGTCTGATATTTGCAGGAGCTGAGGATCACTGTGAAATGTCTTCACTACACCTACTCAAAGGATACACAGTAGAAAGTAATTCCTTCTTGTTCTGCATCTCTTCTAGGGCTTACCAGGCTCTCCAGGACAACCTGGACCAAAGGGCTCCAAAGGAGACCGAGGAGAGAGAGTAAGGTTTTACAGACACAGAGACGTTCCCAGCCACATCTGGGGTGATGTTATAATATATCAGGTTATATTCAACAGAGGTCTTTCAGATTCTGTGGGACTGCAGCCATGAATGATAGATAGTAGAGTTTCTAGGTCTTCTGCAAGAAAGAAGATGAGGGTTTACTGCACAGATAAAGGGTTGAATTGCTTGTAAAGTCTGGTGTTCCCTAAAGAGATTCAGGTACCAAATACCTGGTATTTAAAGGCTTGTGCAGACCAACTCTGTTCTACCAACCACAGCTCTTTTACTGTGGAGTATTTTGAGTGGTCTGACTGAACTCTTTTTTCTGGGGCAGTAAGGCATAAAATGCTCATCAGACTTTTCCTGAACCAAAGCCATTCCCCAGGTCAAATGATGTTCTTAATACATTTGGAATATTGAATTCATGTTGTTAATATCTTTATGTGTTATACCTGAGTTCTTGATGGGTTGTCAAGTGCTAATAACTAAGCATATAAAAAAGGCTGTTTGAATGTTATTTCCAAACTAGTGAAGTTTAGGAAACACCAGATCAAAATCTAACAAATGTATATATGTGTCAGCTTCCCAGTCCAGCACCGGGGGTGTTTCAAAATGGCATTTGGACTTCCAGCTGCTTCTGGTCAGCTTGCTCTCCAAAAGGCCATGGTCTTTGAGATCTCCTCTGAATGACACTAGGAGCATAAAATCATTTAAGAATGTAGTACCTAGTGGAGGATTGTTCAGCAATGTAAAATTGGGCACAGATGAACTGTGGCAATCACCAAGACCCTAGTGCGTAGAGGAGTCAAAGGAAGAAAGATAAGGAGTAAAATACTGGTTAGTACCTCTAAAATGATGGCTGTCTCTGTGGTGGCTGCACTGACACAGCCTTGTGCCACAGCTGTAGGAAAATAGTTCCCTTTTCCAGGGCCACTTTCACTGTCTCATAGCTGGAGGTGAACAAGGAGGTCACCACCTGTAAATGGGTGGCTGTAGATTACACACTTCCCCCCTATGGCAGCATCTCCTCTTCTTCATCTCTGCTCACTCTTCCAATCCAAATGACACAGGGAAGTCTGAAAGAGGTAAGACGGACAAATCCAATTTGATGGCTTCCCAAGTTCAGGCAAATAACCAGCAACAGACTTAAACTGTGCTCCTCTGTGCAGACTCTGTGCAAGGAGAGCAAGTCCTTGTTTCATTCCCTCCTGAAGCACCTCGTGTCGAGGAGCAGCAGATATCTGAGGATGGAGTACACATGCTTTTAAAAAGCTCTGTTTTACTTTAGTACCTTTGCACATTGGTTTGGGTGCCTGGTCCCTGGTCTTCTGTACGAAATGACTTGCAGCTCCCTGGAAGACAGAGAACATTTTAAGTGACTGTTAGTAATTTCTTAATAACAGTTTCCTTGTGCAGAGCAGCCACTTTGGGCATGTATTGGCTTTACAAATAGACTGCAGGCTGATGGGACTAGAATATAAATATATAGAGAGATAGCAAAAGCATAACTGATGAGGTTTCAGCGCAGGTTACTGCCTGCAGCTCATTGCCATTAAATGTTGATTTTCAGTTAAGAAGAAAAGGCTTGGTCTATGGCAAAGTGTCAAGTTTCCATCCAGGAAACTGATAAGAGCTCTTCCTCAATGATTCAGTTACCATTTTGCTTTAGTTTGTGGTTGACCATATTGCTAAGGCTGCACTTACTTTGAAACAAAAGCTTTGTTGGACTGTGTCCATTCAGTACAGACAAACCCTTTAGGCTTTGCCTTTCTTCCCTCCATGGTAGATACTCAGATTTGTGACTCTCCTTCTAGGCTGGGGACTAATGAGATTTTTCAAATATCAAAATATCTTACTAAATATAACAAATAAATGATGCTTCCTGTCCTGGCTCTCTTAACATGGAAAGTGAAGCCAGTAGCTTTTTCTGGCAGGATTTCTGTAGGATGCTTTGTGTGCTTTTTGTCTTCTGTGAGTGTGAATTTGAATGCTGGTTTTGACAACTACACGCTGCAATTTTGGGTTTGGTGGATACAAATTAGGGCTAGCTTTACACAGAGCGGAGGAGCTGTGCAGCTGCAGAGAAAAGCAGAGGAGGGTTTACAGTATCTATTGAGATTTGAGAAAATGTTATTATACATTCTTCCTGCTTAATCTCAGAGAGAACAGATGTAGAAGAGACCTGAAGCTGTCTGAGCGCGTCCCCTGGATGGCACATCTGTATGTGTGCTGCTCACATCAGCCTCTCTTCATCTTATTCTTACACAGTGCCAGGGAGGGATACACCACATCATCTCCAGGCAGTCTTCAGAGGTACAGCTAGTGAGGGCCTGGGATAAAAGACATTTCTAACATCCAGCCTAAATATCCTTTGATCCCCTTTAAGCTGATAACATCCTTTCTGTTCCCCCTAGCCATAGAGAACAGTCTGTTTATGTATTTTGAGTGCGTTGTTATGTCTCCTCTCTGTGATTTGTCTCTTGCCTGTGCTTTTTCACAGGCCTTACTCCCTCCTGTGCAGAATCCAAGTATTTCCCTTTGAAGATGCTCAGAGCACCTGACGAGCTGGGCCTTCCTGCCAGTGCTCTTTATGTCCCAATGGGCCTTTGCTTAGTGCTGACTTTAGCTGCTCACCGAGCACTGTGCAGCTCTCCATAGTAATGTTTTGTAGATGCTCTGGGCCCATTGAGTTTATACAAAGCAGCTCTTCCTTTCTGGCAGACACTACAAAAAGCTGCCACCAGCTAGGTAGGTTGTGAGGGGACAAAAGGATGAGTTTGTTTCTGTGTGCCTAGGGGAGAAGAGCCAGGTTAAGTATGTGACTGTCATCAGTGGATTTCTAAAGATGCTTTTACATTTTGGTTCCTCTTCCCAAGCTCCTGCTTTCACATTAAATAATCCATAGCTGTTCTCCTGGTCAGGGATTCTGCCCTGCCCCAGTGTGCTCCAGGGTGGGAGGCCAACACCGGGAAGGAAGGTAGGGGGAAGAAAGATGCTCAGTTGGATGGCACGTTTCATTCCACCCCAAACCAACACAGATCATTTCAAAAGGATCAAAAAGCCCCACACTGAAAACAACATGAAAATTAGCACAGCAGGAAAAAGAAACAAAGCAACCAAAATACTGTAGGTGTGTTTTCATCAGTAGCTGTTGGGGTTAAGGCAGTGTTGTGTGTGTGGAGCAGGAGGCAGATTAAATCAGCGCTCCGTGGGAGTCCTGGGCTCTGTCTGCTGTCTGGGGCAGCATCAGCCCATCAGTTTTACTAGCAAGAAGGATGTGGTATCTTTGTAAGACACAAATCTCCAGCCAAATTCCTTCCTGGTGTAATGTAAGGACTGCTGTAAAGTTCAGATATTTGCTAATCGTCTTACAAGAGGTACTGAGCTGAGGAGCTCTGTATTGAACCAAACTTCTCGAGGGCGTGATGGGATTTGGAGCTGATACTTGACAGAAAACCGTAACCCCCTTTTGCTGTCTTAAGTGATAATGTCAAGGGAGAGGATTTTTCTTTTTCATAAAGACATCTTAATTCCACTAGTAAAAATGACACAATGTTCTTGTCAAATGGAAAACTATCTCCTAATGACACTTACTTTATTTCCAACAGGGACAAGCAGGTCTGGCTGGAGAGAGGGGCATTAAGGGATTTCCTGTAAGTGATGTACTTGCGGGTGTGTGCAAGACTCAGATGGGTTTGGTGCCTGCCTGGCACCACAGATACCACCAAGCTGAACTGCAGCTGGTCCCACCAGCTCTCTCAGATGCAATGCTTAGGTCAGGTGTCTCCAGCTTAGACATTTGTTCAATAGGAGAGCTCACCTTAACATATTCCTTTACAAATGAACCACAGTCTCCCTGCCTCCTAAGCACAGTGCTGGAATGCCGTGCTCAGGAAGGCATCATGCCAACAGAGGAGATGTGTTTTGCTTGGAGATCCCCTCCGGCCAAACCTTGGCAGCCAGAAGCCCTCCCCAGGCCTCAGGAGGTTCCTGGCACTTCCGGAGCCCAAAGGTGGGCACTGTGAAACAACTCAAAATACATCACCTGCTCTAACGCCCTCTTGCACCTTGGTCTGCCAAGCTGAGCTGGAAACCCTTTAATGACATTAAGAGATAGCTCCAAATGAGACAATACCTGAGCAGTTGCACACAGGAGATGCCTGCACTGGCACATATAGCTAGGGTACAAACAAACCTGTGGACACGAAGGTTGGCTGAAAGTGAGTTAGTGGAGCAATCTGGGGTTTTGGCTGGCAGCATCCAGAGAGGGATGCTCTGTGCTCTGTGTGGTTTCTTTTCTCTTTTCCTTAATTCCACCTCATCATTTTGTATGATGTACACAACCTTTTCTTGAGTCTTTCCTCCCGTACCCACCCTGCTTTGCAAGTATCTCAGGGATGTCCAACAAGTTTGAGGAGCCCAGGAATACATGTTTAGCTTGTGGTTTAATCTCTCCATGTCATCTGTCCTTTGGAAATGCATGAACTTCCTGGTCAGGGGGTGGAACAGCAGACCAATAGCACATTGGGATCTTTGTTCAAGAAAAGCTTAATGAGCGTCTTCAGAGGCAGAAGGTGATGTGACTAATGGAAGCAGAACAGGGGGGTTTATGTTCTAAAGCAAAGATGAACGTGTGCATGTCTGGGGGAAGGAAGCAGTATTTTTATCTCAGTGCTTTAGCCTAAAGCATCGCTCATTGAGAGCTTCATGAGATGTATATATCTTGTTATGGGCCCAGGCCATGTCAGCCAGCCCTTCCTGCAGCTTGGCCACTCCTGGCCAAGTGCCTCAGTGTCAGAAATGGTGACGACCTCCTGGGAAGCTGATGGGAGCCAGGACAGAGCTCATGAGAGCACTTTGGCCCTTGGCACGAAGCACCAGAGTCAGTTTGTTTTCTGCTGGTGAAACACTTTTGCCTTTAATCTGATCCATTGGAGGGAAGGGTTGCAGGTGGTCTGGGACAGGTCCTGAGTCCCATGAAAACAAACATCTCTTTCTTGTTTTAGGGTGAACCAGGCAAGAAGGGTGAGGAAGGTGACAAAGGTGCTGATGTAAGTGTGCATCCCTACTGCTATTTTACTTTCCTTTTTGCCTCTTCATTATCCTTCACCCATATTCCCTTTCATAGACTGGTTTGTGGGGCAAGGGTTGTGTCCACAGTTAAGCGCAGAGCAAGCAATGATGTGAACCTTACGTCTGAACTGAATACATGCTAGAAATCCTGGTCTCTGAGGTTTCCTTGGCCACATTATCAGCTGTCCTTCTCACCGTGTTCTCTGGGCAACAAACTACAGCCTGAGTTTATGTGGACATATGTGGGCAGGCTTCAGGCAGCATGGGAGCTCTTTGAGAGGCAGTATGAGCAACCTGCTCTAGTGGAAGGTGTCCCTGCCCATAGCAGGGGTTTGGAACTGGATGAGCTTTAAAGTCCCTTCCAACCCAAACCAGTCTGGAATTCTGTGACAGGAATTTACACCCTGGGTTTGGCCCACTGCAGAATTAAGAACCAGTCTGAAGGGGATGGCTTTGGGCCAAAGGCTCTGCAAACTCTGCAGAGTTGTTTAAGTAGGGACCTCTCCTGCATTCCTACTTAACCCCTGTAGGTTACCATTTATAAATGTCTACACTGCATAGTTTGGTGTTATGGAGGCTGCATTGAACAAGCACCCTATTCTGCATCATATGCCAATGTCAGTTTTCATTCCCTTTTTGCAGGGGGAAGGTGTTCAACAGCTTCGAGAAGCTCTGAAGATTTTAGCCGAGAGGGTGTTGATTCTTGAGCACATGATAGGAATTCATGGTAAGTAAGTGTGGCTGAGGTGTTCATTTGTAGACAACTGAGGGCTTGTTCAGGCACCTGCCTGATGATTAAACATCCCCCCAGTCTCCTGTCTCTCTAGTATCTGTTTAAGGTGGGTTTTCAAAGCCAGGTACCCAGCATGACTTAAAGGATGCTTGATTTCCCCCCCACCCCACCCCAGTGATTTTTCATTACAATTCAGAGAGCCAAGTCACAAGCAGCAGCTCAGGCCATGTGGCACAGATCATCTACCAGCTTCCCAGGGAGCTACTTGTTCGAGTCTTTAGGCCAGATCAATTCATCCTGTTAACAGTGTCTTCCAAGTGACTTTTAACACCAGCGAGGCCCTTGTTTTATTTTACAGAGAAAGCCCAAACACTGCTACCGTGTTCCCTGAAAGCAGTGATCCCTGAACGTCTTGTGATTATAACGTACATAAAACCTATTTTCAAAGTTAGATTTAAGCAAAGCCTCACGTGTTCTTCATTCAGATAGATTTTAAGTCTTCTGCTGAGGCTGTTTGCTCTGCCATCGCTGGTACAGCGTGGGACATCATCCCTTAACAAGTGTTTCCTTCCCTTAACCAGTGTATGGGCTGATGTGATTGTTGCAGATCAAGGTTCTCCCTCTGGGGTACTTGAGGATCAATTCACAACTGCCAAAAGTTACTGTGCCAATTTCATAGAATCATAGAATAGTTCAGGTTGGAAAGGACCTTAAGATCATCCAGTTCCAACCCCCTGCATGGGCAGGGACACCTCACACTAAACCATATCACCCAAGGCCTTGTCCAACCTGGCCTTGAACACCGCCAGGGATGGAGCATTCACAACCTCCGTGGGCAACCCATTCCAGTGTCTCACCACCCTAACAGGAAAGAATTTCCCCCTTATATCCAACCTAAACTTCCCCTGTTTAAGTTTTAACCCGTTACCCCTTGTCCTGTCACTACAGTAATTTCTGTTGCCTCAGACACACACTTACTACCCCAGCCTGTGAGACACAAGCCTCAGTTACTGTTCCTTGGCATTGACCAAGTCCCATAGTATTTTCTTTTTTATCCTCTCCCTGACACATGGAACCTCATTCCTGGCCTCACTTGTAAACAGAGCTGCTCACACCTTCCTTCAGATCAACATCCTCTTTTATTATGAAATGGCCTTTGGATATTGATTTAACCTGTGAAAATGCTAAAGAGCTGAAATATCCGGTAGTTGCTAAGCAAGTGACTTAAGGTGCATCTATTACCATGCAGTACAGCTCCTGCTTGAGAGCCCACAGGCCCCTCCTGGAGCCAGCACAGCACTAAAATGCAAATGCTATTAGGCACTTCAAAGCCCAAACAGTGTTGGTGTGTGGGGCTGTTGTACAGCTGAGCTGTCTTGGGTGTCTGCACTGCTCTTCATCGTTCAATAGCCACGTGCCTTGTAGAGGCCCAAAGTACTATTTTCAAAAGCAATAGGCAGCAACAGCTTAAGCTTTTTGGGAAACCATGAATCACAAACACATGATTTAATCACAGTCACCCTGACCTTACCTCTGCATTAATCCCAGTTTGATTCATATTTTCATTGGATTTTATACATCGAGAGCAGGAAAAGATGGTTTTATGCTGCTTTGCTCTGAAATGGTGGAGGTACCAGGAACATGCCCACTAGATCACCGGCAGCAGTCCATGGCCAGCCAGGCAAGAGGGGAAGGGGAACCCAGTCCATAAGGACAGTGCAGCCTGTTCACAGGACCCAGGGCCTAGCTCTCCATTGTCTTTTACTTTGTACATCCATTTATACTAGTATAAAGCAAAAAGGAAGCTTTTGTAGCCACTGGGGCTTGGACTGGGGCATTCACCCAACTGTACCCCTGCAGAACTGCCTGGTTTACCTTTCTTTTACAATTTATTTGGCAATAGAGCAGCAACAAGGCAAATGCTGCTGTTTATTTTGAAACAGGCATTTTGGCAAACTATTTATAATGACATATTTTCTGCTACTGCTTGGGATGGAGATGAGTTATTTATACCAGGTATGTTTCTATATGGGTGTAACTGCACCAGCAAAACTAAGTGGCTTTTTATTTGTACAGTGTAGTTAAGGCCATGTTTAAGCACCTATATTGTGTGACTTTAAATAGTTCCTTTTTATCCAATAACTATAGATTATTACTAAGCAAGAGATATTTTTAGTCTGTGAGACAGTTCCATTCTTTAATAGTGACATATTTTAGGCCCTACAAAAGTACTGTTTAGAAAGAGAACTTGGAAAATAAGGCATTTTTTCCTTGTGCAGTTATGTTCATCCCTGTGTATGTATATGGTTAAACAGAAAAAGACATAAAATAACAAAATAGGATTTCCTTGAGCACAGACCTCCCCACACAGGTTTAAATCACCCAGCACCAACTACCTGGTGATGCTCCCACCGTAGGTGTTACCAGTTTGACCATGGGTTCCTGGGCAGCCCAACTCAGCCCAGCTTTACAGCCCCATGCAGAAATGCCAATCGCATGCTCTCATTTTCCCAAGGAAGTTCCCAATCCAGTGTGGTTTCAAAACCCGCAGCCACCCAAGCAACAAGGCAAAACATACCAGCAAACAAACCTCTTCCCTGCAACGGGAGGGCACTTGGAGATTGTCTGGCCCAGCAAACTGCAGAGAGCAGCCCAGCAGGACACCCAAAAGCCCAAATTGTTTGGCAGTGTTAGTTCCAGTGAACACAGCAGCCAGATCCTCACTTGAAACAAATGCTGCCTCATGGGGCCGAACCACGGCTGGGTGTCTGGCTTGGGAGGTTGGGTTCTTGGCAGGGAAACAAGCAAAGGTCCACATCTGAAGGCAAAAGGAAGAAGCAGCTGGGGCATTGAAAATGACGAGGCAGCACTGACTTATCAGCATCTGTTGCTGACTGCTGGGAAAACAGAAGAGTGGCCGTAGTCAAATGTGTATTTAGCTTCATGGGGCAGGATGCTTTAGGAAGAGGAGGTGTGTGTTTCTGTGGGACACACTGGGAGACTGGGCAGCTAAGATTTATTCCCAGCTTTATTGCTAATTTGGCTCTGTCTTAGGGTGGATCAATCCTTTTGTTCAATCTTTTCAGTGCCTCAAAACATCCTCCTTTACAAGGAGTGAAATAGTACTTAACACCCCCAGGAGCATCACTTCCCAGTGATGACCACTTAGCCCCATCCTTCAATAGCAGGAGGCTGTGGGCAGTGCTGACTGGCAGCTACACCCCAAGCAATTATAATCAATAGAAGAACAGTGCTTTATAAATGGAGTTACAAATGAGAACAGGACCTTTTCTCTTCCCTGTGAGGGTGGTGAGGCACTGGCACAGAGTGCCCAGAGAAATGGTGAATGCTCCATCCCTGACAGTGTTCAAGGCCAGGTTGGACAGAGCCTTGGATGACATGGTCTAGTGTGAGGTGGCCCTGCCCGTGGCAGGGGGCTGGGACTCGATGATCTTAAGTCCTTTCCAACCCAAACCATTCTATAATTCTATCAATCATTCTATGATTCTGTGACCTGCTGGGCCTCATGCAGGAAGTGCACTTAGCCTAGGGCTTAGACAGAGCAGAGGGAAAAGACCTAATCTAGGAGCAGGGAGATGTGTAGCTCCACAATCGCTTACTGGACAGAGATACAACAGGAGGGACGACACTTCTTCCAGGAGAGGTACCATCCAGAAGGGCCCATTTATTCTTTCCTTAGCCTCCCCTTTTAAATAGCGCTCTCCCGTGACTTTCTTTCCTTACAGACTCTTTATCTTCCATTGAGCCAGGCTCTGGACAGGATGTGATCCCGGGCTCCCCTCTGCGAACCAGCATCAAGATCAAACGTGGAGGACCGCAGCAGCCGCAGGCCTACCAGATCCTCTCTTCACTGCTGGATGACAGTGAAGCCAAAAGGAGAAGCAATCGGATGAAGTAGGAGCATCTGTGTGTTCTTCGTGTCTGTTCACCAATTAAAGATACAGTATCCCAGTGCTTAATTGCAAAGTGCAAACGGAGTCAGTAGGAGGCTGCAGTGTTGGCAATGAGGTTTCCTTACCTGGCCAATACTATGCCCTCGTTGCAGGAAATGTCTTATCCTTAACAAATAGCTCAGAGAGGGTCTGATGAACATTTGTCTTGATTTTGCTGGTTTGCCTTTGGAACAGCAGATGGCAGGTATCCTTAGAAGCTGTCTACAGAAATGACACCTCCTGACTGTGTCTCTGCAGTTTAATCCTCCCTTTGTTTTCTCACTGCCCTTCAGAGTTACTCAGTTACAGAACTGCTTAACTGGCCGAGACAATCAATCCCATCTAGACTCAAAGTCAAGCCTTACCCTTGTCCATTGGTACAGTGAATGGCATCCACACTTTTATGTAGTGGTGTCATGCTTACTTTCAGGTGAAGATGCCACTTCCACAGACCATTAAAGCATGACCTGCAAGGATTTCTTTTAAGGAAAGAGCAATTAAAACTGTTACTTTGAAAGTTCAGGTAACTCTTTGGATTTTAGCATCAAAAACTTGGCTTTTCGTGTTGCTAATTGCATGTGAGCAGCGTTATTTCTATTTGTGGTTGGCTAAGCAAGGACTTTAGATGCAAATGTTCATGGCAGCAGAGACTTTCTAGCTATACTCAGTGGTATTAGATTGTTTCTGTGAAAACATAGAGCAGTTTGTATGAGGTACGACGGAATTGTGCAAGTTTTCCCATACCGTGTTCAGCTCGTGCATACATCCAGGGGTAATTAATGTAAGCAGCAGCAGCAGCTAGTCACAGAAGAGGATATTTTGCAATAGTTTCTTAATCCTGCATCAATAAGGAAAAACGTTTTCACACTGTTTCATTTTTCTCTTGTGAATAAACCCTCGCCGCTTGAATCTGGAGACGGTGTACTAGCAAACCACAGCCTAAGGAATCAGTCTTGTCAAGAGCTTACCTTGCACTGGGAGTTAAATACAAAATCAGTTTACTTTCTGCAATAACTTGTTATTTTGGGGGAATTCCCAGCTTCCAGGGTTAGGAAGTTGAACCTGCCCTTCAGTGATACATGAATCACTGCACCTGCTGTGCAAACCACATTGGACAAGTTGATGCCATTCATGTTGACAGTGAGTACAAAGGGTGAGACTAATCAATGGTACTGTTTTTTCACCCTTTTTTTTAACACACCCCATGCCTAAAACAGTTTCCAGATTCAGCCCAGGATGAAAATGAGCAAATTGAGTTTGTGATTTTATAGTGTAAGTCAGGTAAATGGGTCACATCCTATTTGGTTCCTAGTGCAAGATAGAGCTACCTGACAAAGGCAAACAGCACAGCACTGCTACAGTATTTCCCTCAAAAGCTGTTGCAAAGACCAGCAACTGTAGGGTCTGTGTGTTCAGCAACCCCTTGTACCCAGTTACCTCCCTAAGGCTAAACCAGCAGCATGGGGTACATTGCAAATGAAGCTTAAAATGAAGGAGCTCTGCCAGCCCATCATTAGCCACGCATTAAATTAACTTTCCATATACGTAGTAAACAGGGTGGACCTACAGAGAGCTCAGAACACCCAGCTCTTTCCTCCGAAGAGCTCAGAAGTCCTCAGAAAGGACCAGGTTCCATTGGGATGACTGAATTCACTGATGTGAAACTAGTGAAAAGATGTTTCCCCATTTACAGGCTGGTTTCAGTGCAGGGATTGAGAAGTACTTGATCACCTCTCTGTCCTGAGCACGTAGACACCACAGCAAACGGCCGGTGGCTTCCAGGGAAAACCCCTTGCACTTACCAGTAGGTGTTAGACAATCAGGCAAAATCCCAGTTCAGTCCAATGGTGGGCACTGGGTGGGTTGGTGGTGGCTGTAGTCGCCTGCCACATGGAGAGAGTGTCCTCATGGCAGCTCCAGGAACCAACCCTTAAAAAGGGAAACAGCAAAGTTCCATTGCACTGGTCCTGTCGCTCTGGGGTTGAATTTGGGGAACAGGGAGTACGGTGAGGCCATTTTCACTTCCCTGGCACTTTGGAGCCTTCAAGTTTGTCATCCTGAATTCAAAACTATTGCATTAGATTTATGAGGACTCTCCTCAAGTCATTCATATTAACCAGGATTTGGGATTTTAAATGATTTAAAGCAAATTACTGGCAAGATGAATGGAAACAGAATGGAAGTCGTTTGCAATGAATCCTGCCAAGTCAATTGTCAAGACTGGTTAGATTTGGGTTGCAACTGTCTTCATTACTGACTTTCCCACATTTCTGTATGAGCTATGTGGTTCTTTTTCTCCCCATGCTTTGATTTATTCAGCTACATCTCTCTGATGTGGTACTGTATCTTTAACTTGGGTGGCAGTAGGATTGTACCAACTGGACTCTCTTTTCTCAGCTGGGATTTCATTCCTCTCTACTTACATAAGGGTCAGACCATGCTGCTGTGCAGTCCCAGTTTAATTATGTTTTAAAGGTGAACACAGCCTCACACCCTGACATTGATGATATTTATCACTAGGCAAACCACTCCAAGTACATCTTCCATCTTAGGCAGGAACTGAGGTTCATTTTAGCCAGGGCATATAATGCATCTTGCCATGTCTGTAACTTAGAGAGTGGATTTATTTTGAATGCGTGCTCATTTAGAAATATACTTTAATGGAAATGTTTAGTGCTTTCTCTTACCCACTGTGCAATTCCATAGTGTGTGCATTTCCTTTTCTTTTCCTAAGACTTTGTTGAAATTCTTAATGTTTCTCTGAGCTCCAATGTGGATTTGACTTGGATTGGTTCTGGTTGTAGTAACACGTTTTCCTTGCCTTGAGCTAACCAGAAGCAGCAGCAGCAGCACATTGCACAACCACAAATCTTTGTAATTCATGCACCCTCGTGTTCACCAGCAATCTGGTACTCCTCGGAGGAGGAGAATGCTTCTCTCCAGAGTATCTAACTTGCACTTACCATAAGGAATTGATAACAACCCAGGGAAATAGGAGTAAATTAGAGAGAAGAGCCCTCGCCTGCTCCCACCAAACTCCACAGTAATTTTGCCATCAACTTTCAAAGAAGCAGGCCCTAAAAATCAATCAGGTCCAGTTCTCAAGCTAGCATGGGCTGGTGCTGTTCAGTGCAGCCAAGCAGAGGGCACATGAGCAGCTTGCTGAGGGCTCAGCTCTGGGCTGGGGGTTCACTCCCAGTCTCTTCATGGAACTATTTTAATGTAGGAACCTGACCACTGTGACAAAGGCTTCTAAAAGACAATCAATCAGCTTCTGGAATTACTGCCCAATACAATTTATTGGAAATCCATTCTCCTCCATGTTTACAGCTTGTCTAAGTCAAGATTACATTCCATTCCGGTGCTTGGTGGTCCAGGGGATTAAAGTACTCGCAGTGTCTGCAACTGCATTGGAACCAAGCAATTCAAAGGTGCTATAACTGGTCCCAAGGCACATTCCCATCCATCTGAGGCAATGTTAACTTTTTCACTAGTTATTTTACACAGTATTTTTTTATTTATATCAGTGTGTTTTGTACGTGTGCAAATGGTCCTGGCTCCCCTCATTGTAATAAGCTTCACAGCCATTTGGTCTTTCGTAGGGCAGCCATACGCAGTATCTTGCAATCATGTGCAGTTTCTTAACTTAGAGCAAGACTAGATCTCATCTGACATGATAAACTCCCTTATGGCAGGCTCTAATGTTTGTTGTAAACACAACCTGTTTGTTCCACCTCTTGCATGGTTACGTACCTGTTTTCATATCGCTATGTTATTGTTCAAAATAGCTATTTCTCTTTATTCGCTATGGGGTTTGTTACTGTATATGGAATGTTTTGTATTCAGCATTTTCTTACAGAGCAGAGTGGGGAAAGTATTCAAGAACCCACAAATACCAAAGACCTTTCATGTAATGCACTGAGAAATAAACATACTGTAAAGGAATATGATGTCAGGTGTCCGTATTTACAAAGCTCAGGGACAGAAAAGGCTTTCACCAGCTAAAGCCAAGTCTGGCAGTTCCCTTACCTATGATGGGATTTGACTGTTCTGCAGATACTGCCATGGCTGCCAGCTCGGAGGTTTGAGATTGGTCTCTGGGACACATTTAGGCACTACACTGCATTCCCAGCCACGCTATTGGAATACAGGCCCATATCTCTTCATGGTTCCCTAATTCCTCAAGCAGCCTGGATAAGCCTTTGAGCACTGTCAGCTTTGAGCACCTTGCTTTGCATTGCAGAGTGAGGCAGTACTGGGATACGGCAAACTCTTCCTGCAGGAAGTGTGCAGCTATACCTGCAGGAGTTTTATGTCAGTACAGAGCCAGGGATCGCAGCTTGCCCTCAGCTGAGCGAGGGCGCTCTGGGAACAAGCCACAGGCAATTCTGCACTGCTTAAGAGTACCTTAAAATCTGTTCTTTTCAGCTTGTCTCAGTGCCTCGGGTTTCCTTGCAGCTCAAGGAGGGCGCGTTGGCTGGTCTAGGACCACAGCAGCCACCCAGGTTCCCTTCCTGCAGTCCCCTGGTACCTCCTGAGTGTCTGCCTCCTCCAGGAGTGGCTGTGTGTGCCCACTTGTGCCTTCTCTGTGTTTGCCTCTGGGCTTACAGAGACCCCCAGAGTCGCCATCATCTCTTGTGACCATTCAAACTGTTATAAGAGGATGTGGTTGGGGACCTGTGTGGGGTTTAACCTTCCTATGGTGGGAACAGCTACCCATTTAGAATTAACTACCTGTTTGTTTGCAAAGGGAGGCTCTGCTCTGCCTCTGTTGGCTGCAGAGGAGGACCTGGGCTGTTTCTGTCAGAGATGTGACAGTTCTGGTTCCTGAACTTGTTTTTCACATCCTAGCAAAAGAGATACGTAAATCACAGCCAATTTTGTCTCCCTACTGATGAGATTACGTTGCAGATATGCAGATACCAATATTGTAGCAAAGGCTAAATCCTGTAAACACCGAGACCATCCACAAGGCCTCTGCTTCATACAGCTTTTTGCATCACTGATGAGGACATACTCAAGGTTACTTGATGCCAAACATTCCCATGCAGCACTTCTCTGGGTCTCTCCGGGTGTATTTATCTTGGTTTTTGTGTCCTAACTCCTCCACCTCTGGTACATTTGTCCTTGCAGAGAGCCCTCTGAGGGAAAGCAGTTCTGTTAATCACTATTGCACAGATGGGGGGTGCTGGATAAAAGGCAAAATTAATTTCTCGGGACATTTGTGGCTGTGCTGGCTCCAAATTAGCATCAGGCCCTTGTTGGTCTCTGGGCCATTATGGCCACTGATTGTAATCACAGCGAGGGGAAACGGGGCTTTTCCTAATGCTCAACACAGCGCAACAGAAATCAATGGCAGAGTTGAACAGATTGAACTTCTCACAGGAGCTGATTAAAAGAAAACCATATATTCATAAATGAAGCAGTTACTCTTTAACTACACTGCCTTAACTCTTCATTAGCCACATGCTCAGCAGCAACTTGCTATACAGCTTACCTTGGAAAGAAAGACAGACAAGCATTAACACTATAGTAAGAACAGCCCCAACAATGTTTTCTACATTCCCACAGCTGGAATTCCTTCCTCATGTTTCAGCCTGTTGTATGTGACCAGGGAAGGGCTACCAGGGGTAACCCCACCCCAACACAGCCTGACTGAGCAGCTGTAACGCACACTCAGCCTGGGGAAGGGGAAAGCAGGGATCCCAACACAATATCATCCTAAGCTTCCCAAGCAACACCGTGGCCAGAAAGGCAAGTACTGCACTGTGCACATTATGAAGGAAAGGTAACCAGGGATTATATTACCCTATGTATGTACCACTGCAACCTCTCTTAGGACAGTGTGTTCAAAACAGTGACAAGTTGGTTCAGAGGTGGATTGGAACTAGTTTGCTTGGCATCCAAGAGAGCCTGATGGCTGGTCAGGCCTGTGAGACTGCATGAGAGAGGCAGAAACAGCCCTGCCAGGAGGCAGACTGCCCCACCTCCCATCCCAATCTTAGGACAGGCTCAAGCACCCTTAGACAAAGCCGATGCCATCTTTTTCCTTTATCCAAATGACAAACACATTCTTTACAGCCTAGCAAGGAAAAGGTGTATCAGCCCCTGGCTGGCAGATAAAGCACAACAGTGTGCTGGTTTAATGATGATGATAATTAACCACTGTAACAACTTGCCAAAGGCTTCAGTACAGCTTTTACACCTAGACAGTTTTCAAATGAAGGGAGCACTTTCTCATCCTAAATAGATGAGAGCGAGTGTGTGTGTGTGTATAAATATATTCTGACTCAAAGAATTCATTCAGAAGAGCCAGACTAGATAATGAAACTGGTAGAGCCGTGAGAATACAGTTACAAATGACCCTTCCTTAACTTCCCCTGCCTGTATCATGCACAATACACTCAGTGCTGATGAGAGCTGCTGCTGATCACCAGCTAAATTCATGGGAACCAGATCATTGTAGCATCACACTAAAACATTTCTGCCCTAAGCACAGCTCTGGGACACCCCGTCTGTGTGCAGCACCCAGAGAGATGCAGGCTGCTGTGACAGCTGACAACCCAGCTGTGGGAAAGGGCTTTCCAGGATGGAAAACTTCTGGCATCAAACTTCTGGCCTGGGCCGGAGGTGCCCTGCTGCTGCTGGGCTAGAAGGGAAAGGCTGAGTCAGAGAACCCAGACCTGGCCAGTACACAGCACTGGTATGGTTGTGGCAGTGCTTGTGTGACTGTGCCAATGAAAACCTGATTTATATGTGACTGGATGGAGTTAATGTTCAGCCAGTAACGTTACGTGACAGCTAAACTTCAGACTTAGCTCAGAAAACAGACTGGCTGAGAGATTAACGGTGCACAATAAGATCCTGGCAGCAACCTTCTCTCTATTCCTCAACCACAAAACCACCTTCAGAAATGGACAGAGTCTACCTGGTGACAGGAGGATGTGGTTTTATTGGGGAGAAGATTGTAGAGCTCCTGTCTCGACAAGACTACATCAAAGGAGTCAGAGCTTTTGATTCAGTAGCAAGAGAAGAAGTAGAAAAATTCACCACAGGTAAGGAAAGGGCATCAGCTTCTATTAAGCAGCCATAATCCTCACTTTTCAGAGCAGCTGGTATTATGGTGGGGATGCCAAGGTTACAGGCATGGGGTAGGAACCTGGATTAAACAGCCTGGATGAAGAATAACTTTCAGCTCAGAGAAGGTTTTTTAGCATAGGACTAAATCAAAGCAGAAAGATCCACAGTGTGTAACCCTAAGAGATAGATCACTAGGAGGATCCAAGTACCACTTACCAGTTGTAAGGAGCAATGTGCACACCAAGTACCTGACATGGGAACTTCGCTACCCGCTTACTTCTGCTCAACCAGTCTAACAGCAAAGGGACAAACCCCCATGTTCTGAACTGCTCCAACCAGCTTCCAACTCTGAGAAAAACAACCAACAAAGCCCTGCCAATAACAGAATCAAGGTCAGCATCTGCTGCAGATACGGTGAAATACACTACTGAAACAACTGGGAGAAACCTATAGCAGCCTGACTGCTCTGTGCATAGAAAAGGAAGAGCCTCAGTAAACATGCTCAGAAATACTGAATTAATCCATTTGATCATATTCTGAGAGCTGCCTTCAGCCAGGCTTGGTTCAGTGATATATGCTGGGGGAAAACAACCTGGGTTACGGGATTAGAGAATCCCCATGCAAAACAAGCCAATGCTGCTCATGGTGCTCTGCACCGTCCATGGTGGGCTTTCTCCCCGCCCACCCCTGGCTACTCAGACTTCAGCCTGCTTCCAAGGAGAGAGCAAAACTGATGGGGGAGATCCAATCTTTCAGGAGGTACCAATAGAGAAGGAGATACGCTTAAAGCAAGTTAAAGACTCCCAGGGAAATATCACTAATCAGAAGCCCTCCCAGAAGCCTTAAGAGCACCCATAACTGAAGGATAAATGTTTACCCCTTCAGGAGGTGCTAGAACCCACACTCCAAGAGAGCTCTGTGGCCTAACATCACAGCAGATCCCAGAAAAATGAGGGAGAAGCAGCCCTGAGGGGCTGTCCAAACCTCCATCCACCACAACATTCCCAACAGATGTTTCTCTGTCCTGGCCCTAGGCTGATTTTGGCACCATCAGTCCGTTACCGGTGGTACAGTCTAACCTGCAACTTAAGTCCTTGATTCCTCATCTTAACCTTACAGGTAGGATAGGTTAATGCTGTCATTTATTACAACAATTTTCATGGTTTGAAAACCAGCTCCTTCTGCTCCGTACAACTGTCTCCTGTAGGCTAAGCCAGCTCTCGCGTTCTGTTTCCTCCTCCCCAGCTCACACTCTGTGGGTCTCTGAGCACTGGTATTGCTCTCTTCGGGAAGAGGACACTCAGGCTAGGGCAGAGAGGCCGGCTGCAGCCCTTCCACCACTCAGAAGAGCTGATGGATTCATTTTGTCTGTCTGCAAACTCTTCTATTCATACCTGTCAGTACAATTACACCTCTTTCACAGCTGCAAGACCCTGACACCAGGCAATAGCTCCTGAGCTGCCCTGCTCCAATTTAATTCCTTCATAAGGCCCACTGCCTTTTCCCTACTAACCCCAACCACCTTCTTTGTCCCTATCAAATTTCACCTTTTCTGTTCCAGGCTCTGTGGGTTACATCCAGCTCTCACTCTAATCCCCCGGTGTACCTCGAGTCCCTCCCAGCCTCATGTTATCAGCTGGTTTAATGAACAAATCTGCCAGTTTCTTGATGAAAACAATAAAAGAAGACTCCAATAGAGCAATAAGCCCTGGAGAGCCCGAGGGCAGCCACCTACCACAGCTGGCAATTCCCTGGGAGCTGTACTTCAGCCGGCCTTGCGCTCACCCTAATGTGGCTGGCTGAGACCATGTTTTACTGACTCGCTCATGAGAGTGACACAGAGCTTCCAAAGCCCTTCTAAAATCAAGAGAGATGACATCGACCTGTTCCGTGATATCCATACAGCCTGTTAACTTGTCATAAGAACAAAGGAGATTTATCTGACTTGATTTGTTCTTGACAACTCCTTGTCAGCTGCTTCTGTTCTCCACAGCATCCCCCAGGTGTTCACACACATTCAAATGTGTGTTCCTGAACTTCCTGGGGTTGAAATGAAGCTGTTCTGTAATTTCCTGGCTCTTTACCTCCTTTCTAAGCACTGCTGTTTCATTTGCTCTATTCCATTCTTCCAGTGCCTCCAAAAGTTCTCCAAAGTAGCTGATAAGGCAGTAAAGCTGCAGTTACATCCTCCACCTCTTCAGCAGCCCTGCATAAAGCTCATCAGGCCTTATCAATGTGAAAATGGCTCATGGTTGCCTGCATCCTCCCTGGTTTTGCCTAAGCTCCTCGTCATTCCCTTGCTGGTCTTAACTGCACCAGCTGCATTAAGACAGAGATGCAAAGAGCTATTTAAGACTTCAGCCTGAATGTTACAAGCTTCCTTTCAGCACTAAATAGAAGCAAAACCCCTCTCCCATGAGGCTGCTGCCATCCTGCTCCACCTTTCAGTGCTGGCAGAGACCTTCAACAGGAGCATCCTCATCTGCTTCCCTGAGCTGCTCATGTATGATCCTTCAGGAGTCACTGTGCTGATCCCTGGCTGCATGGGGCTCTCCAGGAAGCTGCCAGCCCAGGGCAGAGATGTCTCCTTCCTAAGGCAATCATGTGGCTGCTACTGCTCTCTAGCTTATTGCAAAATCCCCAGGGAGCACAGCTTCCTAACCCCAGCCTCTTGCTGGCCTAGTCCCAATTGCAGAAAAGGAAAAAGGGAAAAATCCTACTTAAATATTGCAACACTGGCTCAAAGCAAGAAAATCAGCAGCAGATGCCAACAGTAGCCATGTATGCAACAGCTATTTTGAGGTAGGAGGAGGGAAAGAAGGAGATGGGGAAACCCTTCGGAATGTCTCAAAAGGAAGAATTTTTTATGAAACTTTTTAACCTGTTACATTATTTTCCCTTCCCATCTATAGCATTTACCCTTAAATCAAGCTGTGTGCAATGTCCCTTTAACTTGCCCGGTGTTACTCCCAGCAAGCTCTAAAACTGTGCCTCAAGGAAACTGCCCAGCACATCTCCCATTCACATACACTGCAGCAAGTCCCATAACCAACTGCAGCTCTGGGCCAACAGCCTCAGCTTGCCCTGCAGAGATGATTTCCAAGACGGATCCTGTGCAAGAAGGTGAGGATGCTGGTTTGTACTTTCCCCCCTTGCATCTATGGTTATGTTCTTTTCCTCCAGCTACCACTCATGTGACAGTGATGAAAGGAGACATTTGAGGGTACAATCTGCTCCTTGCTGCCATGCGGGCAGCTCACGTGGTTATTCACACAGTGGCTGTTGTGGACTACAGAAACACTGTGCCCTTTTGGGAAATGAGAGCTGTCAGCGTTGGGGGTAAGCTCTTTAAAACAAGCAATTAAATACAGCCTTCAATTCACACACCTTGGTGGAGTCAGACAAGAGGCTATGACAAACGTAGCTGCACTGATTTAGTGCTCCTTTGTCCCCTGAATTTCACACACACACTGGTCTGCTATGGGGTCAGGAAGGTGCCCAGGACCGTTCATTTCTAGTGGGGAAGTTTCTGCTTTTGCCCCCCTGTCCTTGCTCATGGCAGGATGTGCCGTTCCTCTCCAGTGCTAAACCTTCATCTTAGAAAATCAAATCTGTACCCAGTTATTACACAGTTATTCTGGTCAAAGCTATAACTAATAGTACCGAGGTGACTCAGGACACGTCTATAGTGGTAAGAAACTGTTCAGTATGAGACAAGGACAACAATTAGAAGTTAACGCCTGTTCTAAACAGCTCATAGCTTTCCCCAGGAGAAAAGCCCTACAACGTACACCAGCACAAGGCTCCACCAGTTGAACTGCATCCACTATGAGGGAGGGATGTTATTTTAACTGTAGTCAGAGCTCACAACTATTATGTATCCACAAGCCACGCATAACCAAGAGCTCACAGAATTTTCTCTCTACCACCAAGCACTGACTTCATGTTAGGTGCAAGGTCTGCTTAAAGAAAATTTGTTCATAAATCTAGGAAATAAGCACAGGCTATAAAACTAATGAAATCCCCATTACAGCAGCAATTCCAATGGCACCTCAGGCTGTTAGCTACTAAAACAGTTGTTAACTGCAAGGAAGGATTTTTGTATTTTTATGTGTGTGTGTATATATATCTCAAACTCAGTTACTGCTTAGGGCTTCTCCTATTTGCTGATACATTCAAGGGCAACATTTAAATCCCATTCTTCTTTTCATTGATGTAGTTCTTTTCAAAACCAGATGCTTTTAAGAGCCTGTACTGTGCATGTGTACTGAGAATATTCAGAGCCTGAGGGTTCCTGCTGCCTTTTAATGTCTTTGTGAGATCTTCCCCTTCATTGTCTGCTTGCTATGAGCAAGGTACTTCAGTGGAGTGAGGTTTTTACAGATAGCAGTAACCGTTGGGCAACTCCCCTATTCAGCAAACCAAACCTCTTGCAGATGCTTGCGACATTCCCAGAAAACCACACACCCAAAGTTTATTCCTGTGTGACTGAGTGCCTCTGAGGAGCACAGTTTGAGGTGTCTTAACAGGAGACTTATTGTCAGGCAAACTCTTCTGCAGTTCTGCCTGCCCTTGGATGGCTTCATGTAGACCTCCCTAAAATGCTCTGCTCAGTCTAGAGAGGGATCAGGCTAAAGGTTTCTGTTCAAATCCTAGCAGGTAAAAGAATACAAATGAATTGTGTTTGATAGCTGCTGTAGGCTTCATGGAAAACAAATAGGGTCAGGACAGGTCAACTGCGTAATCCTCTAGTGTGCAACTCAGGCCACAGAAATTCACCCAATTACTGCCTTAAGCCCAACAATTTGTGGCTAAATTGGACTCTGCCTTTTCAAAAGGCTCCTTGCCTAGAATGCAACTAATGGGCTATCTATCATGTCTTTCAGCAAGCCCTAACAATGCTGAAGAGCATTAGTGTGGCTATGGTTAATCAGCATTTCTGGCCAAAATTTATATCTTCTGCTTTGATTCCCTCTCTTTCAACCACTGGTTGCTGAATCCTGTTACAGACTTGTTGACTAGATTCAAGAGTCCTCTTCTACGAGAGTTATTTTTTTCCATCTAGTCACTTAAAGACTTTTTAATCTGCTTTTTGTTAAGCTGAATGGATTTTAACTTGGCTCCTTTTTACTAGCAACTATTAAGTCAAAGTTAAGTCAGTTGTCAACAGGCAGACATTAAGCCACATTATAGCTACAGATGTAACTGCAGCTCTCATGTTATAAACCATCCATTCCTATGCAAATATGCCTAAGGAGCTGCAGCCTTAACCTGTAGCTTTACATCTATTCAGCCATAAAAAAGATAGATCTGTTCCAAGTCAGAATCCCAAACCTGGAAATCTCTTTTGATTTGCACAACAGGAATGAAGGCAAGATCGATAATGTTTGTCCTTCCTGACCCCAGGTACTGAAAATGTGTTAAGGGCCTGCTGTGTCCTGAACATCCCATATGTTGTCTATACGAGCTCCATTGCTGCAGTGGGACCCAATACATCCTGTGAGCTCAGGCAACGGTCAGCAAATCTCCACTGTGGATTTCTGGTGAAACAGCAGTGAAACTGCAACCAGGTAGAAATTTCTGCCATGGCTGCAAAGGAGAAAATACACATTCCCCTTCCTGTCTACTCTTCTCTTGCTTGGAAATCCTTCTTTGCTGCTCTTCACTTTCAGAAGCCACAGCTCTTCCCAACATAAACTTGAGCATTTGGTTGAGAGATGTAGGACCTAACTGCACCTCCAGGCTGTCCCCTGTATGCACAGCCCTGCTCCCCTAAGCCAGAAAATCAGTTTCAATAAAGGTCTGAGATGCTTGAAGTTTGGGATATGGTCAAGTTGTATCCCACTATGTGGGCAGAGTTTTGCTCTCTCCTCACCCTGAGTCAATCCAAAGAGCACTCTCCCTCCTCTTTTCAGCTCCATAGTGAATTGTTAGCCAGCCTGTACCTAGCTTCTGTTATCAGATGTGTTCAAACGTGTAGAGACTTTTAGCACTATCTCAGAAGGAAGTTACTTGGCCACACAGTCTTAGGGGACAGATGCATTTGGTGGGAAGTTGCCCTTCAGTATTCACACACTCTTCTGTGACCTGGATCTGACCTATAAATTGCACCTTTCTATCCCTCAAAATCCTTCTTCATGGCAGTTTGCTTACAAAGGGCTAATTCCTGGACTTACACTCTTGGGCATGATGCTCAACCCACCTCTTCTGTACGTGGCTCTTAGGAGACTGACCCTCAGCCCCAGAAGCAGCAGTTTGAGGAAAACTCCCTCAGCAAAGGATTTGGAGCAATACAGAGACAGTGGTAAAAATCTGGATTTGGAGGAGTTTTTGCTTATAGATCTTTGATACCTGAGATAGAAGTGACCTTCACATTCAGCTGACACTCTTGCTCAGAACTTGATGTCTGAATACCTCTTGCATTCATGGGGCAAGACACAGCTGGCTTCAGTCATTTGGCTCTAGGAATCTGTGCCCAGCTAAAAAGTCTGCTTAAGACACAACTTAAAATGCCCCAGAAGCCTAATTTTCATACTTGCAAGTAAGTTAAGGCATAGCCTAGTTGCTCTGAAAAGGGTTTAAGCACCTAAAGCTGTAGAACAAATGTCTGGTTTATGAAAAGTCATGAGAACAACCAACATCAACCCACTTGGATCATAAGCACTGGAGGCTGCGTGTCACTGAAAAGTTGTGGAATTTGGTCATTAACATACTTAAATCATTTCTAAAGATGAAATGAAGTATTAACAAGGGCACATACTTGTTAGTATTTCAGTCCTGTAACTTAAAAGATGCATGTGAATAGATGGCTTAAAAAAATCTATCCCAAATCTTGCCTAAGAAGCCAGTCCTTTGGCTTGGAAGGATGGCATCAACAGGTACAAGCAAAAAGCCAATTAGTCTGATGCTCACAGAGCTACACATGCACATCACCTGCCCTCCAACTCCCAGTGCTTTCCCATCATAAATGCAAATAAAACCAGCACCTAGCACCTTTAACTCATCTTGCGGAACTCACTTGGGCTCTCCCATGATGCTGAAAAAAGCCTGAGAGAGTGATCTTTGTTCTCCAGTGATTCTGATTTTAAACTAAGGGAATTATATACTGCAAAATGAGAGAAGGCTCAGCCCCCCAGTCAAAAATTCCACCCCCTGTCTCAGTAGGGAGCCCAGGGATGGCTGGAAGGCAACATAATATGGCTGTGTGTTCCAGACTGAAAGCACAGGTGATGCAGCATTCCCCTTCCTCCTCATCTCACCTCCCCCATCCCCACCCAATCTGCTCTGCTCTTCCCCTCCCGGTCCACAATCCTGCCTGCCTGCCTATTTCTTTTTCTCTATCCCCTTTCTCCATCATTCCTCATATAATTTAGTTAACTCACTTTTATGTGTTTGGGAACGGACCCAGACAAAGCATGATTAGTCTCTGGACAGGGTGATGGGTGCAGGGATAATGCTCACACCTCAGCATCCGACAATAATAGAAAATGCCTCTGTCAGTCTCAATCCCTCCGAGACAGCCACTGCTGAGATACCTTCTGACAATGCTGCTCCAGTCTTATTAGTGTTCGCTTATCTGTGATCGTTTTGAAAAGCAAAAGCATTATGCTGAGCTCTTTGTTACTACCCAGCTTCACAAGGGGTGGGGGAAGGCAAACAGGAGCAGTGCTCTGCAGCCCAGGAGCAGCAGGCAGGTTTAGCCCTTTGTGAAGCTGCTTTTCAAAAGCTTTGCAAGGCAAGAAAAAGAAAGCAATTAAACCCAGAACTTCCAGATAACCCCTGATTGTCTTGAGCCTCTCCTGGGCTTGCACCAAACCAGGCACAATCCATCTTTTGTCTTGCTTGGTTTCTGGTTTGTCTCTTGCTCATCACCGTAAACACAGGGAAGGGGAGGAGGGTTTTGTGCTAAAAGCCCCAAGGTGAGGAGGCTGCATGCTGATGCTCCTCATGTATTTCCGTTGCTGTAGCACAGGAAGGCCCTGCTCTCAGCTGGGGTATCTGAGACACAACCAGACTGCCAAACAGGCAGGAGAGGGGCAGCAGCATTATCCACATTTTACACACGGAGCATAGAAAAGGGTAAGCAAGTTGGCCAAGGTCAGCTGGGAAGCCTGAGTCAGAGCCTGCTCCCCCGAGGCCCAGTGTTTGACAGAAAGACCTCTGCTGCAGATCTGCTGCCTTAGAGGCCACTTAACCCTCCCAAGAGGGAGCCTCGTCTGCAAAAGGAGCTTAATAAAGCATCGTTGCTTTGTGTGGGGGTACCCCATGGTGGGCATAGTCTGGGTTTGCCTAGGGTGAAATTCCCTAGGAGAGCAAAATAGAGAGGAAATGAGACAGTCTCCTGCAGCACACAGAGGGAGGAAGGGAGAGCCCCCCCATGCTAGTCATGGCAGCAGGGGAGCAAAGGACCACATGGTATTATTAATCAATGGTCCTTCTCAATGCTTCAAACAAGGTTTCTTCACTCTAGGGCTCCTCCAGAGCCCACCGAATCTGCTTAATCAAGTCCTGAGATGGACTAATGTTGATCTACAACCACTGGGACAGAACACCAGCACCATGGAGGGGAATACAGCTGCTTTCTGTTTCTCCTTGGAACTATTTCAGGGCCTGTGAGGCCAAGTTCCATGTTAGATTCCATGGGCAGGGGTCTCAAGATGAAGTAAATGAGTCTTCCTCCTGTGGGTAGGGGTCTTCAAGATGAAGTGAGTGAGTCTTCCTCTTCTTGAACTTTTCACCTTTTAGTCTTCACATATGGCCTTAGGGTTTGGTCGGTGTCCCAGCCATAAACCATCTGCTTCTCCCCCTTCAGGCATCTGCTTTTCCTTATCAATAGCTGCTTATCAGTAGAATCAGGCGTCTGCTTTTCTGTGTCAACAGAACCAGGTGTCTGCTTTTCCTTATCAATAGTTAGTGCCTTTATTCTGCTTAGTAGGCATAACAGGTACAGACAATACTTTTGTTTAAGCAAGTGAATTCCTCTAACCCCCTTGTACAACCCCCTTGTACATTGGTTAACCCTGTATCAAGTCCACTTCTTTGCTCTTCCTCTCAGATGTAATTTGCTAGGGGAGATGAAGGATTAATCCCAGCACAAACCCACTGATTGCATGTCTTCCTCTGAAATAGATCACCAGCAGCTCTGTCACATCACCAGCAAATGTCTTCATACTCTAATCAACTCTGAGAGAATTAAGCAGCAGCTTCTCCTTTTAGTTTATGGCTCATGAGAAGCTTTCTTCTACCTCTAATGAAAAAATGAAGTAGGATTGCTCTCATTTTCCTGCCCTCTTTCCACCTTGCTCAGCCACTTGTGAGCTGCTTAAAAAGGTACCTCCACTGCCTTCTAACTTGCCTGCCAGAACGTTACTTGCTTCAATCACACTATTAGAGACACAGACAAATCCAGCTCTCAGAAATCAAACCACTTCCCTCATACAAACCTGCCTATGAACACCCAGAACCAACTGGTATTTCTGAAAGCTTTATTTCCCAGCTGCAGCAAGGATCTCAGCTTCATGTAACTCACAGCCAGTGGTTAAGTCCCTGGAGAGCAGAGATTGCAGAATAAATCACTCTGTGACAACTGCCTCCAAGTCCTCTGCTCTACTCCACGGTCACTCACCATGTCTCACAATCTATTTCAGAGGGAATGAGGACACCAAATACAGTGGGGAAGTGGAGCTGTCTTTTGGGAAGACAAAAGCCACAGCAGAAAAACTTGTATTTGAAGGCAATGGAAAAAAGCTACAAGAGGCAATGGTAGCACCCCTGGTATTACAGCACAGGATGGATGGAAGGAGAAGATGGGTAGAAAGACCCCACAACTCACATCTGTGTGTATTGAACCACTGCCTTGACTCGATGCATAAACCACACTGCCCTAAGCTTACCAAAGCCTGGTATTCCATATCATCAGGGAATCTCATAAGGTGCACTTTTAAGCCTGTGCTTGAACTCCAGCAGGAGTGGGACCTCAGAAAGAGCTGTGTTAATTACAGCCTAAGACACCAGGTTCACTTAAAATCACAGAACCTAGCTCATACTGCACACAGGGGTTACTTTCAGACATGCCTGCATGATTTCAGAATCAAAAATACTAGTGTATCAAGAGTAAGCCACCTAAGCTAGCTGGCTAGGCTTCAGGCTCCCATTCAGTCAGCAAACAGATGAGTTCCTCTGGAGGGTGAAGCAGAATGTAAAAATGAGACTTGTGTCCTAAATCACTGCCTGGAGCATCTCTCTTTCCCTGTTACAGTAGAGGGCAGCCAGCTTAGCTGCCTTCCTCTGATACCTGATTTTGCTTGTTGCAAATACTCCTTTTGTACATCACAACTGCAGAAGAGTTAACACCACTAACACCCTTCATCCAACATCTCCCAGTGAGCACCACATGGGTGCAGGTGTGCTATGAAAGAAGATATTAAAAGATATCAAACTGGGCACCTCCTTGCATTTTTTAGGGACACAAATCAGGCCCTAAGTGTCCAGAGCACCTCAGCAAATGTGGGCTCCTCTAGCCTGATATTCCCAGCTTTTGGTTTTACCTGGCAAACCCAGTAGCACTGTGGAAGATTTCATCTCTGAATCCGTAAGTCACTAACATCCCTCCCTGATTTACAGCTGAGCAATGGTGGTAAACTCACAACCTGCATCATCCCTGCAAACACCATGTATGGGAAGAAAGCAACGCTTCTTCAAGAGCTGTATTTGCTCAGCAAAGCCAGGAACAGTGTCTTGAACCACCTGGAGCCTGAAAACACAGAGCAGAATTACACATATGTGGGTGAGTGATGGATCTCTTTGCACAGGGTGCTACCAGCCTGGCTTAGTCACGGGGGATTTTACACCTCAGCTTAACCCTAATCTTCCAAGACAGAGAGATGAGTATGGTGAATGAGCACAGGGGATTTTTATAACCTGAAATCTTAGCCTGGCTCAATGAATTTTGAAAACACTTGTTTAGATCCTACTGGTTTTCCTGGGGACGGTTTTCTATTTGTTTCTTCTCCTCAATATAGGGAAAATGTTTAGAAAATTAAAAAAGAACAAAGTCAGTGGAAGAAAGGATAGAGATTCAATGTTTCATTTTGTAGGGAACCACTTCATGGGGCAAAGAGACAGAAATTCAGGCAATACTTCTAAAATGGTTTTGGTTTGAAAAGACACTTCATTTCTACTTCACTGGAAGAAATTGAACTAACACTGCTTGTAAAGTTCCTTGCAAAAGCCACTCTATAGAATTGATTTTAGAAAGCACGAGAAACTAAGCAAAACCTATAGAAAGAATCCATTGTGCTGAACACACTTCAGGGGTGTATAACTCACCATTAAATTGTGCAGAGTTTCAGTTACTCCTGTGTAACACGTAAGTGTAACTTATATGGCTTTTTCCAAAAGCACAGAAAAAAGGAGTTTGAAAATGCTGTTAGAGAAGAATCAGGCCTAGATAAATCAAGTGACTGCTTCAAAGGCTCACAGCAGAGCCAGGAATAAAACCCTCGAGCACTGCCTCCCATTCATCCTGCTCTCACTACAAAACACTGCCCTTTCGCTTCACATGAACCACTATCACAAGGCACATTAATTGTCCAGCTCAAAGGGGAGACCCAAAGGTTTAAGGGATCTTGGAGGTCCGGATTAACTACTCAGTCTCTCCACAGTAGAGCTGAGTAACACCATGAGTGCTTTCCCTACTTCACAGCACTGAATCCAGCAGATCCAATGTACTCATTCTACAGTAAACAGGAAAATTAGCTCCTCCTGAATACCTGTTTCTCTCCACCTCTTATTTCTCCAGGGAACGTGGCACGGATGCATGTTCTTGCCGCAAGCAACTTGCGGCTGAAACCAGACTTACTCGCAGGACAAGTGTATTATGCCTATGCTGACACTCCAACAAAAAAAAGTCTTCTGATCAGACATCTGTTGTCCTCCATGGATCCCTCAGTGAGACTAGGCTGCCACATTCCTGACTGGAAGACATGGTTAATGACACAAGTGCACAGGATAATCAAGGTCATCCTGTACCCTTTCTGGAAGCCACAGCCTTTCCTGACCTTGCCTTTACTGAACATGATAGTCACCACCTTCTCCTGTGAGACAGACAAAGCCTCCAGGCATCTTAAGTACAAACCCCTCTTCACCTGGGAAGAGAGGAAGCACAGAACAGCACAGCAGTTGAAAGCAGCTGCAAGGAACCTGGAACCCCCCCAGCTTCATGAAAAGAACAACTAAACAGCATGTCTGGGGTAAGGAGAGAGCTTATCACACCAGCAAGTTTCATCTGAACTGCTCAACATGCATTCATCTTTGGCAGGAATTTTGCAAACACTGAAAATCCTGGTACAGAGACAGAGAAGGAGCAACTCTCAGGCTGCAAGTATGTACCCTTGTCATGGCAACAACTCAGCCGTTTTAAGTGTCTTATAAAACACTGTGTGCATTTGAAGGCATCCTCTTGCAGCTACGTGCACACAGGCAAACGGCTGGCTGGCCTCACCCCTTCTCATGGTGACACTGCTGCATGGAGATCACTTATGGGAATGCGAGATGGATTCAGCTGGGAGATGGTGCTCAGCAAACACACTTAACCAGTTTCATTCCACAGCCTCCATCTCTTTCCATACTCAGCAAATGGATCTCTCCATTGCCATGGCTCATACACATAATGGGTATTCAGTGATAATTTTAGGGAAAACAAGGAAAGCCCAGCAAGTTCTTGCTGTTTTAGGGTTTCATATAATGAATAAAGAATTCCCCTTTTCAAGATGATTCTTGTTATTCTTAACACATGGAATATTATATTTGTTTTGAAACATCCCTATAGAAAGAAGCCTCCAATGTCTTGTGCTAACCATGTCTCTGCTCACTTTCTAATTGTATGGATGGATAACTGATAACAAGCTTAGAGGGGGGATTCACATAGTTTGTAATTCAAAGTCTCTCACCTCACAACTCCAGCAGCAAAGCAAAACAGATGAAAGCCCATATTCAGCTGCCTCACTGGCAGACAGCAACTTCAAGCGAAGGCCTTAGGGGCTGCATTTATGCTAAATAACATCTGAACTTCAGCACGAAGAGGTCATTTCAACTCATTCCATGGCACTGAAGCTACGCAGGCTGTCTGCGAGCAGTATTTCACAGATGAGATCTTCTTAACACAGATGGGGCAAGCACTTCCAGAAGATTCTCAACAAAACCTGCTTTTTGCATCAGTTTATCAGCTTCTCTTTTTAAGACACATGGAGGCACTACATTAAGCACAACAGAGACTTTGGTTTTCACTTGAGCTTGGAGGAATGGTTCAAATCTGAAAGGAACTGTGCTGGTCTCACACTTCTGTGTTCTGTGAATACACACATGGAGTTTTCCTACCGTAAAAGTGTGTGTGTGCACAAATAAAAGCTTCTTTTAATAACAAGCGGCCCATTACTCCTGGAAAAAATGCAAGTTTCAGCGTGGCATCCTTGATAGAAATGATGAAAATTTGCTCCTTGTTAGTCACAGCAATTACCCAGGAAGGGAAGTAGAGCAATGTGGGGTGAGCTGCCAAGTGAACCTCACAGACATTCACCCTCACAAGACAACTCTTTGCAAAATGAGCTTACAACACAGAAATCATTTCCTCCAGTAATTCGTTAATAATTTCATATAACGAATAAATTTGGGGTAACTACTGCAATCTACTCATAGAGCATTTGGGAAGGTGAAGTGTGCGAGTTACTGGCTCACTACTGTTTTTTCCTCTACCATTTGTGCTGGGAGGGTTTTAAGAAAGGGAGAAATGGGATTGCTGGGTTTTCTATCTCACTAAAAATTCCCATTGCGGTTTGTGCCATTATTCAAATGGCAGGTGACAGCTTGCTAAGAATTTCACAAAGAAATATACCCCCAGTTTCCCATGCACATTGCCGGAGCATCTCCACAGCACAACAACGGTGACCTGAACAGGTTTTACTGCTGCTGGAACCTTGCTTTTATCTTGCCAAAAAAGAGCCACTGGGTGGAGCTGCGAGGCTGTGAGACAGGTACCGTCTCCTCATGAGTTCAAGGGCTGCAACTGCTTTTGCTTTAGCTGGTCTTTAGAACAACGAGGCTGATGGATGTGGTGGGAGTATCTGACCATCCAGGTTTGGCCTCAGCCTGCGGCTTTTGGTGTTCTAGCTAGATGCAGTCATGGTTTTATCTTCATGTCATCATACAATCAGAGACTGAAGAAACGCTTTTTCCACTCAGAACTCATTAGAAAAGAATAAAAGTTTGCTTTCTGGTTTTTAAAATATATTTAATATGGCTCTCTACCTTTGGAAAAACATGCCTAAGTATAACGAGCTGATGCTTTCAACCCATTCAGCGCCGTTGGTCTATTCCTTTGTGGGATTTGGAGCTGCTGAAGCTATCAGATGGGACAGTTGTCAAGCCCAGTACTATCCCAGAGATCAATGCTTTACAAGCTTGCCTGCTTTCAGAAACCTTGCTGGGAACCTCATCATGCTTTTGTTCCTGTCCTTCTCATCATCACCTGTGATTCTGATGCTTATCAGAGTACAGATGACATGCAGGATAAGGAGCAGGGGTTTTTAACGGGAGTTAAGTGCTGAATCTTTCACAAGTGTGTGAATTAGTGCTTTGTGTGAAAAGCTGCTTAGCTTTTTATATACCTGACAAAAGCAAGTAGAGGATTCCCTTTTCCCTGCTCATGGTAAAAATGGGGAAAAAAAAGTTAGACAGCAAAGCCTCTGTGCTGTTCTCCAAAAAGATGAGTAAGCTTCCTTTGGCTGCCCTGCATTTTGGCTCCTCCAAGCTAATGCTGCTGCAGACTTCCTGTTAGATCTTTGATTTTATCAGATTATAACTTGTTTTCTCCTGGCAATGCTTTCATTCTTTCTACTGGCCTGGGTTGTCGTTGGTTTTTCTTTGCAGGGTCTCAGCCATATTATATAACAGCAGCAGAAGCAAAAAAGAAAGGGAAAAGAAAATATTTCAGCTCTGTTTCTAGATCTGGAGAGAAGCCTTTGTGCACAATTACTCATCCAAGAGATTCAGCAGGTATAACTGCTTCCCCCAGGGGCTCCATTATATAATTGGATTTCAGCCATACAAATTAAATCCTATCTTACCCCTTAGTTAAGCCAGGCAGTAAGTATTTAATGCTAATATCCCTGACAACTATTGCAGGGAGAAGCAGAGATGAAGCACAGAGGAGACAGACACATCATTCTCTACTGGAGGAGCAGGGAGGATGAGCAAGGAGAGCATTGACAGAAAGACAACCTGCTATATTTTAAACTTCCCCAGCATGAGCTGTGGTGTCTGCTGGAGTTGTCATCTGAGCTGGAACGTGGTTCTCCCTTCGTTTTCCACCCTCCAATGTTCCCTTGTGTGCATTGAGCATTCAAACCCCCCAACACACACTTCAAAGAGTCACACGCCTAACCCTGTTTGAGTTTCTATGGCAGTCTCTGTTCTTGTGCAACGTCTGAAGGAAGCAAGTTTAGCAATATTAAAACTCAAGCCAAACACACAAACAAGCAAAGAATCCCCAAATTAAAAAGAAAAATCTCAACTGAGTTACTCATTCATCTGCATTTTCTGTTGGGTTCTGCCTTCTCCCGGCATGTTTCTTTTAGACAAAGCCCTCTGGGCAGAGACCATCTCTTTTGGTGTCTGGTACATCAGTCACACAGTTAGTACATAGTAATAAAGGAAAACAGATTCATGGTAGGAGTTAAACCAGTCAGTCTGGTCCTGTAATTGGAACATAATCTCATATTGACAGTATTTAACACAGGATGCACAGGAACACATGGCAGCATGCCAGGCCTCCATCCTTCTGCAAATATTGGAAAGTGATTTTCCAAGTCCAGCTCCTGAACCTCATCTCTGATGTTGGAAGCTTTGCTTCCCAAAACGGACCTAGATCCAGTCAGTATTTCTGGTTAAAGCCCAACACACCCATATGCTCCTGAGTGCAGACACTGGCTAGCAGGGCTTCCATTGCTAACCACCCAACAAACACTTCCAGAGAGATCTGAAAAGCATCAAGGGCACAAGTGTCCAACACCCATTGATACAAACGCTCCCAAACCTCTGAATACATGTGATCCTTTCCCTTACAGAGAACTTGCCTGGGACACAAGACAGCCCAATGTACACTTTTGGTGTCAGGGGTACCCACCACTCTGTTGCTGCTTTAATCTCTAAAGCCTTCAGTCATGCAGTTAACTCAGTGGCCCATACTGGCAGTACAGAGTCATTCTTTTCCCCAAGCCTAAAAGGCTGAGCTAAAGCAGGTGAAAGGAGAGGAAGCCCATTTATGTCCAAGAGGCATTACAGTACAGAGTGAGACAGTTTAAGTGCAGACACCAACTCAGCTTTCCAAGGGTATGGGAAAAGTATACCTGGCTTCTTGGATCTGCTACAGCCAGTTTAAACTGATTTTTCTCTATTTCAGCAATTAATTCCCATTTATCAACTTACTGTACAATGGTGCACTATAATTCACAACTTTTATGTATTACATGAATAAAATTTCACATATATTTTTATGTGATTTTCATTTAATTGAATTCCAAGGAGATTTATCTGCTGAGTTATTAATAAATCTTAATATGGCCTATAACACTCAATTGATATTTAATTAACCTGCAATAACTGCCTTGTAAAACGTAAATTAAATGCTTTATTTTTCCAGGCATATAACTTTAAATCAAATGCTTTATTCTACCAGAAAAGCAAAAAGGAGTGGGGGAAAAAACAAGATTGCAGGCAAGCAAACCTCAGACCTGAAGAGTTTTGATGTTTAAAGAGGTTCAAACTGGAGACTGGATCCATGCTTTGTAATGAGTTCTTCTCCTGAGGAAGTACTTTTCCACTGTCTCCCCACCTTGAAAGATCACAAGAATCTGGACGGATTTAGATGAAACATCAAAATCTTAGGAGGTTTGAAGAGCAGCGAGAGGCGCCCATTATTAATAATAAGGTTGCAAATTCCCATAGGTATTGTGGTATTTGGCGTTTTTCTTAAAAGTCTTGGCTCCTGGAGTCACATTATCAAATGAGAATGTCAATTTTCATTTAAAACTAAAAAAGGAAAGATGTTAAAGCCCTTTGATAGCGGAAGAAGTTTGCAAACCTGCATGTCAAAGGCATGAGAACTGAGAGACAAAAATACATAAAACTTGATCCTTATCTTGAAAAGTATCAGAACTTTTTGAGAGACTTGAGATGTTTGAACACTGGGAGGTGGCAACAACTGATGAAAACAGCCTTTACGAGAAAAGATGAGAACAGTCCAAATTACATTTTAAGATCAAACTGTTCTCTTCCCCCTCCCCTAGCAATTTACATAGATCTGCATTAAGTATTGCAAACTACAATAACAACTCCTTCTGATTTCCAAACTGGGGTACCCAGCTACCTCTGCAAAGTGATTTGAAAACTTCAGGAGAGTATGACTGTCTGGAATTGATAAGCCTATGAAGTTTTACTGCATCTAAAGTTAATATATCTTTCTTTTTCTAATGTATGGAGTGGCCAATCTGTCTTACAATATTTTATTAAATAGGGTATTTCCACCAAAGGACAGTAACCCTTACTGTCTGTAATCTGTCTGCATTAGATCACTTTAAAAGGCATTAAATGAAAATCAAAAGTTAAATGTACCATGGATTTTAAAGGTGTCGCAGCATGGAAGAATAAAAATGAAGAGAATGGATTCTGACTTGCAATGAATGAATGGAAATAAATCCAGATCTTCTGTAATGGAAAGCCTTTTCTCTCTTGCTGTTCCTCCTCTCCAGTCACTCATTCATGACCCTGCTTGCATAAACTACAGCCAGTGAAGCCCACTCAGCCTAACCAAGTGCAGTAATTCTCTTCGGGAGCTCGCAAGGCTGAGGGATTTCTTAACGGCTCCAGCGTGCCATGCAGCAGGAGGGTACGTGTTCTGCCATCCCATAGTTACTCAAGGGCTCACGTGAATTGCATTGCTTAGAAAAGCATTGCTGACTAGCCCAAATTTTGGCACTTTCACACTTTGCAAGCAGCTTTGCTGCTTTGGAAGAGAAGAACCTGGAGCGGGGAGTCAGCAGATGCAAGTGGCCTCATGCAGTAATTGAGTGGAATTTTGCAGACCTGGGTTTAATCGCCAGCTCCAGCATGGACTCACTGGGTAATTTACAGAAGGTTTCTTCCTCTCTTTCCACATTTTATGATTTTGGCAATTGATCAGAATTGGGCTCCTCTTCTTCTCCTACCTTTCATCTTTTTAGTGGAGGAGAACGCATCCCGCAGACGTGCTGCGTCAGATCTGCTGTCAGCCATTCCTTGGGGGAGAGCTGAGTCCAGTGTGAGTCTGCAGACCACAGCTCCTTCCCAGGGCACTTGTGTTTTTCTCTATTGGATAAACACTGACACAGTAAGGGTTTTTTTCCTCCTCAAAGTGGGTTTCTAATTGTGCTGAATCTAGCACAGCCATCATTAAGGATTGACCATGACTGACAGTTTACATTTACTTGGGTAGCAGTTTTTATCAGGCAAAGTCACTTGGGAGCTGCACCGGGAAGAGACACAAGAGTCTCATCTATCCATAGACTACTCCTGATGATGCTACAGGGAATTAAATCACAAGATGAGGAACAAATATTATGGGTCAAAAACTGGGTACTCCAAGTTCTCAGAAGTGCTTAGGATTTAGGAGCTGACCGGCTCCCCACAGAAATTACAACACTGAGTTTAATAAAAGCAGAAGTGAGCCAAGTGTAGGACCACTGGGGGCCTCTACATGACTGTCTCTAGGAGATGTGAAAGCAGACCCATCATCACCCAAATTACTTCTCTCCACTCTGCCTACCAGGCAACAACCCACATGACTATCCTATAGTCACACTCATGTCTAGGCCTAATCCTTTATGACCATACCACCACCCTCTTAATCCCAGCTCCAATCTCCTTTGAGAAACACAGTGAGCTAAATATTCCCGATGCTTCCATGCTGTTCAAAGTCACCTTTTGTACAGGGCTCTCACAGCAACAGCTGCACTGGGAACAGAGGGAATTCACCTGCTTGGCAGATCCAGCTGATAGCAAACCTGTTTCACAGCAAGTAGCCAAGGAGCAAAGCATCTACAGTCCTGCAGCTACCACTGGGAGTAATCCCACTTCACTTACACAGAGACAGGTACTCGGCTATGGGGGATCCTTAACAGAAGACAGACACAGCACTTTCCAGCTCTGCCTTTCTCGAAATTCACATCTGGAAATGAACAACTGAGCAAGAACCAGCCCCATGAGACATCTAAATCAGCCCATCTTAATATTGGGCACATGCTCTTAACTCACGCGTTGCTGTGCATTCAAATGATTAATGGTTCGATATGAAACCCGCATCATTGTACAGCAGTACTGTAGCACATCACCTAGATCAATACACACGCCTTGCCCCAGGAGAACAACTGGGATTTTTAAACCAAAGAGAATTAGGTGCCTGATTTCTGTTACATTTCAAAGGGATTTAGAAACTAGGCTCTCTCTCAGAAACCTCACCCGACTACCTCAGAGGCCGTACACATGCTTGACATGACACCAGATAATGTTTGTGGGCTATGGCATAAATAGGGATTACTGCCTCTGAAAAGGAGGACTTGCTGAAGTGGCTGTGGTTTAAGGAAGGATTTGAAAGGGGAGAGAAGTACAGAGGAAAGCTGTTCTAGACAGTAAGTCACATAAGAGAAGGCTTAAAGACCGAGAGCAGGAGGAAATGAAGGGATCTGAAAAGGAAGGGATTTGGGATAAATGAGAGGAGGAGGAGGAGAAATGTCAGCTCGCAGCAAGCTTACATGGAGCAACGTGTGAGCTCGTTCAGCCCTCCTTCGTGGGGTGGCTGGAGTGATGGGAAAAGAAAGATGCACAGGTGGGCTTCTGGGCTGGCTAGAGGAAAAGAACAACCACCAACCACAGAGTCATGGTGGGAATAGAGGGAATCTGGTGAAATCACAGCCAGCTTGCTCAGATCACAGAATAACTGATTATGGTAACTTGTTACAGGCCATTCTAGTAGATTAAGGGTCAAAATACAGCCAGTAGGCATCCAAGCAGAGAGTGAGCACCACAGCATGGGGTCAGGAGAGGAATGGTCTGGGAAGGAGCAGGAAGCTGAGAGGTGGTGCAGCTGATGGAGTGTAATGGTGTAATGTTCACTCACCAGACTGCATTAAACAGGACTGGCTCTGCTCACAGATTTTCCTGCACTAGTTTGCACTGGTTATCACAGATAAGCCACATTAATGCAACTCTGTTATGATGTTGGGAAACCTCAATAATGGAAATTAAGTGCTCTGCATGGACAGATGAATGGAAGTTACACAATCACTGCCCTATTTCCGAGAAGCCCAGCAATGCTGAGTGAGTGCAGCCAAATGTAATACCTGCTATCAAAATCAAGGAAAGGACTTCCATTCAAAAGGTAACCAGGAGAAAAGCAAGGCAGACTTGGTAGTATTGCACAACCACCCTGGACCCACACCAACAACAGCAACCCCAGTGCTGGAACAAGGTATCAACTCCTTGATTTGACATGCAGCCAAGGGGCTTACAAAATATCTCGAAACAGTTAATGCAAATCCATATTACTAGGTCTATTAATGGCTTGTCATTGCCTGTCTGCAGATCACTGTTTTGTGCCAGTAAGCTCTAGATTTCCTTAATCAGTTATCCTTAACTGACATTTCGAGCACTGGTGGGATTCTGTAATGTCCTATAATGAGGCAGACCAATCTCTTTTATACCCACTGAATCACTATAATATCAGACTCACTATTCCCTCACCCTCTGGCCTCAGTTTACTTTTCCATATAATGGGTACAAGGTCTTGTATCTTCATGGAGCCACAGGACATTTGTGTCTGCCTCTTTTTAGACCTGGAATTGAGTTGAGTAACTCAAGCAGACCTGTTAGTTTGATTTTCTTACTGCCTTAATTAAGATTTTAAACTCAATCTTTCACACACACAACAAAATGATCAAAAGCCATTTACAACTGGTTTTAAACACACACTGGACTTTACTGAATCCTGGTGTTTCTGCCCCACTCGCAGAGGTCTAAGCAGGGAGGACAGGAGAAAGACCACATTTCCCTTGTCTGTTAAAGTGAAACTCCCCTCCATTTTGGATCAATGTCACATAACCTCATTTCCTCAGCTTAAGAAAAAGCCTTAGATTTTATATGTTGCACTAAAATATGTCAGCACTGTTAGGTTAATAAACAGTGCTAAATCAAAACCAGGCCCCAGTTCGTAGCTCATGTGAGCTGTGTCAAACACGGGGAGTGATACCATAGAAGAGATGTAATGGACAGCCTCCTTAGGCTGGTTTTTATGGCTGTGAAAGAGAAAAACCTGGTGTTCAGTCACTTTTCATTCACCAGAGGCTGTCACACAATCTCTCACAGCTTTCTGGGCTATGTTTATTTTTCCTGGGGTTCCCAAGAGCCCTACCTTCTGATCCCCTTGCAAAACCTCCTATGTGACTAACTAAAGGACTAAGCCCTGAGTTACAGCCAAAACTTGAAGCTTTTACCGCACGTTAGACCAGATCCTTACCTGATAAATCAGAAAACCCCATCAATTTACACCCACAGAAGAAGTAATTTGCACAGTTCTGAGAAGCAAAGGTTTGATTTTCTTCTCCAGGTTGACTTGTTCTTTGTGATGACTCTGTTAAAGCCAAGAGCCTTCTCTCCCTCTCATTTGTCAGAGGCCATCCCAGCAGTTTTCAGGGCTCTAATTCAGCAGGTACGGCCACCCCAGCCTGGCAGTAACCCCCCCTGCCACAACCAGGAGCCCGCACTGCAATTCCTGGGTGCCTCCTGGTGAAATTAAAGGAGTGAATCCCATTAGGCAATAACCTCCTCAGAGACTGTCCTTGTTAGTGGCACCTCCTACCCAGTATACTTCATTTTGGAGGGAAAACAGTCAGGAACATGTCTTGGAGGCTATCACGTATGCTCATTCAGTCAGAACTCCCATACTTCTGATGACCAGCATGAGTAAACACAGACTGAGACCCCCAAGCAGATACTTACAGTCCCTCATACCCAAAACATGACTGATTACTGTGTACCTATAGAGATTAATAGTGCAAACACTCCTCTCACACTCACTGCTGGAAGGAAAATGTTTTTGGAAAGGTGTTCATGTCATTTGATAGTGTCCAGTTTTTCCACTAAGACAACCAAAACCTGAAACCTACACAATGGTTCAGTTTTTCCCTTGGCAAAACCCAGCAAAACACTGCTCAGCATAGATATACACCTCTTGAAATGTGTCATGGGTTGACACAGTGATGCTAGCAGGCAGCCAGAGCAGGGCACAACTCAAGACCACCTGAGAGTCATTCCAAGGGAGTACCTGAGGCTATGGCAGAAAACACACAGGAGTTTTGACCCAGCTATAAATATTTGCAGTGCTGCATCAGGTCAACATCCCACTGGAGCCCCCATGTCAGGCAGGGAGAGGGGGGTGCCACCACAATGCAAGAAGTCATCCCTGTCACTCACAGCTGAAAACCAGCCACCTAAAAGTTAAAGCTCAAAAGTTCCAGCCTCCTCTGCAGTCAGTGGAGAGAGAAGTTGGCAACTATAGAGGGCTATTCATCCCATCCCAAGATAGCTATCTGAGATGGGTAGGGTGAATTGATGCTGGAGGTGCCAGCACCTTTCGACAGGGACTATAAAAGGAGCCTAGATGATTATGTTGGACTAGACACCTAACTTTTAGGCACAGTCAGTTAAGGTGATTCTTTGTTGAACTGAAATCGGTGGTGGTTTCACCTTCGCCTTCATGTTTTCACCATGGCAATCTGACTAGATTAGGAAAGAAAAACAGAAAAGGGAAACACATCTATAAGGGAATGAAATATTTATTTCCCCCTATTCACAAAGAGCAATTAAGATGTAAAAAGATTCAGGGAGTTCCTCACAGACACGAAGTGGGCTTACACTGAACAAGAAAGGAAGCTCTGGAATCTGCATGCACAACTTGAGCTATCAGCCACCCTGCCTTCCTCCCAGGAAAAGCATCATGCAAATGTGAGGAGGAAGGAATCGCGGTAGACATGCCATCTGGGAGGATGATGGACAACAAGCTGACTAGGAATAAATAGCAAAATATAATAAATTCCAAACCATGCCAACAGCAACTGTTGTGCTATGAATTAACAGTGCTATTAAATGTTTACGCACACACTTCTGTCAGCACCTGTCAGCATTTATGCAATACATACGTTGGCAAATCTGTATTACGTTATTTCTTGCAACTGATCTGCATTAATATTGCCCGTGCACATGTTCAAGCAAATTGCTACACTTCTTTTTGACCTATCCATGTGCAAAAGGTGCAGCAGTTCACAGTATTTTATGCCTATGCAGCAAATTAGGGTTTGATGTGCAAGGCAGCAGAGCAAGGCTGAGGGATAGAGGGCAGCAAAGGAAAAAGAAAGACGAGCAGGGGAGTACGAGGGACCTGGAAAGCCCTTGGCTGGGGCAGGAGAAGGCCCAAGGAGACGGTGATGGGCTTAGGACAAAGCTGGGTACACCCCAAGCCAGGCTGGAGAAGGAGAGTCGCACAATAAGCTTTCCCGAGCTGAAAAAAAAAGGCTGAGAGTGATGGGAAGCCTGAAAATACAGCCCTAAGCTATGACCCAATAGGAAGGAAAGATCACTTGGCCAGAGCTCCTCCTAAAATCATGCTGCACATTTACGAGAGCCAGTAGAATGGACTTCAGTGCTCCCTGCGCGCAGGCACTTGCATTCTTTCCCCCTTTGATTCCTTCTTTTCACTCTTTCCTCCCTTTCCCGGCCCCAAGTGCAGTAGCTGGGGTGGAGGAGATAATGTATAATTAAGGGAGTTGCCACTTGCTAAAGCTGGAGCCCACTGGAGCAAAAGACGGTTTGTGGTGGCAGAGCTAAATCTGGGACCCACCAATTGCTGCTAATGATGAGAGCCTTGTGGTTGCTGTGGTGCCACCCATGCAGAATCGGTGGAAAGACAAGCTGCTTGTTGCTAAAGGAGAGCGTGTGCCCCAGCGCTGTGTGAGCAGACCTTTGAGGCCTGCAGACATGGGATGTTTGCAGGGCTCTGGGATGGCATAGGGCAGTGGGAACCGAAACAAGGTCCAGCAATGCAAGCTGCATGTGGACATCCCAGCTCCTTGGCCAGGTTTAATCTGAGCAGTGGACATGTGCTGCAGAGGAAGCAGGAGGAGACATTTAGTGCCTTCAAGGGCTGCTGCAGGTCTCTCTCTCCCTGTGTTTGTGCATAGAGACTGTCAACTTCTGTCTTTTTTCCCCTCCATTTATCTGAAGTATCAGTCATTTAAAAGAGCAAACCTTCAGAGTTGCTCCTCCTGGCCTGATCACAGAATCGCAGTACTAATTAGGTTGGAAAAGACCTTTAAGATCATCAAGTCCAACCGTTCCCTAGCACTACAAGTCCAGGACTAAACCATGTCACTGAGGGCCTTGTCTACATGGTTTCAAGAGCAATTTTTGTTGAAATCGAAGCCACAGAAGAATCCAGACCTTGGTGTGAAGTGCAGCAAGATGCAAGACATACCCAGAGTTAGATGATGCTCCTGACAGCTACATAGCACACCATCAAGCTCACGTTGCACTCTTGTATTGCTAAGGGCATTTGTGCTTAGCACAATCAGAAGGCCCAGTGAAATCAAAAGCACGTAAGGATACTGTATTGCCATTTTTCTGTGTGAATTAAACAGGATTCAAAGAGAGCAGGAGTGAAAGGACTTACTCTGACCATATTTACTCTCAGTCAACCACATTCATTCATTCATTCATCAACTATATTCCTGTATCTTTAAAACCACATGATTTTGATTCAAACTAAAGCAGGGGCTTTTACTTCGCATTGGAATTAACACAGCAAGTGATTAGCAGATCGTCAAGAATAAGGCTTCTTTTAATAGTAGTAATAAAAAGGGAGATATTTTTTAATGCAGTTCCTAAGATTAATAATTGCCATTCTGATAGAGTCAGAATTTCCAGCATGAGCCGCTTCCTCCATAGCCACAGGTGCAGATGGATGAAGCAGCTCAGACAAGCTGAAGTTGATCACATTTTCCATGTAAAAGGGCACAGTAATTACAACTGATGAGGGTGCTGGAGCCAAAACTCTGGGTCTTGGTAGGGAAAAAAACCCATATTCATAATCAACAGGGGTAGCCACAGGAGAAGTTTTAAAGTCCTAATTTAAAAACACTTAGCAGTAGCATGCTATGCTCCTACAATTACTGAGTACTAGGACATTAGAGGAGAGGTAATAAGTGCCCCTGGAAAGTGCAGCTATACAGGGTGACTCTTCAGCTTTACTGAGATTTTCAGTGCTTACACATCTGAAACTCATGTTTTTTCTTCTATTTAAGGATGGCACAAAGTATTTTAGTGCATCTCCAAGATCAAGTGGAAAAGTGAAGAGGTTGCTGTTTAAGATTCAGTTTTGAGGACCGAAGTCAGCCTGTAGGGATAACAGCTCTAAGTCCCCATCCTGGAGTGAGAACACCCTTGCAAAACAGAAACATTAAGTGTAATAATATAAGTGCGCATTTGTGTCTTTAAATAGCATTTGCTTTGTTGAAAAGGATGCAAAGATCTTGTCTTGCTAAACAGTAAATCGACAGCACTTAAAAGCTGAATTTCCAAATGAGTTCAGCCCCTGTTTGCAGAGCAGCTTTGTACCACAGACTGATTTCGTTTGACTAAATGAGTGCTAAGGTCCTTGGAAATCTTTACTCCTGGTTGTGGGTTCTACATACTTTAAAACATGCCCTTGGTCTCTTCTAACACACCGAACCCTGAGGAGAAATTCCAGTAGGGTTAGAAACCACCACCAGATATATTTTGAGCTTGATTGCCTGTATTATCTTGACACTCTATTGCTGCAAAACCTCTGAAAACTACATATCTCATCTTTCTATTGTTATTACACCCAAAGGATATGTCTACACCGCAGCGCTGAGATGCCCATGCCAGCTTTCAACAAGCTCACTCTGGTACTGGAAATGCTGCAGCAGCACCCAGTACATTTCCTCTGCAGGCTAATTTACCCGGCTGAAGGTGGCTGCGAAAGAAAGCAACGTGATCTTGGCTTGACTCTTCTGGCAACACACAAATGCAACAAGGCAACCACTCCTGATTAGCTCGCTCCCACACCATCTGTTTTCCAAGGCTACATGGACTTTCTGGCACAGAAATTCCTGTTTGAGGATATGAGCTTGTGTACAACAGTTTACTATACCAGCAAAGCCGAGCTGACACTCCCTCCCTCAGAGACAGCAACAGTTCTGCTTTTTTTTCTTGGTAACCCTTTGCCTATTTTGCATTGCTGGGTACCACACTGGTATTGCGGCACAGGGGCAACTACTGGGATCTCTGCAGCTGACGCAGGTTTGTTGGCATGGAATGGATCATCTCCTACAAGATATCATGGCTAAGCAGACATAGGAAGGAAAAGCTGATCCCTGAAATCACAATACATTTAGGCCACTCTGCAACAGCCCTTTGAGCTCTCAGGTAAGAGGCAGCACTGAAGCCCCACCATGCTGCAGGGCTAGATCTGCCAGTGCTGCCCAGGAAGGCACAGCCAAAGGCATGAGGTACTGCACAACCCCTCTCTTCACACTCCATCCTCCGTCTGGCAGCGATGGAGCAGCCCTAACACAATGCAGAACCCAGGCCAAAACCCATAGCCACTCTGTCTGTCTAACTCTGTCTGGCAGTGGTGCAGTACATTATTACCTTCTGTAATTCCCCCAAGTTATTTAGGGCTGTCTCCTTATTATCTTGATATCTTGGCTCCCATAATAATTACAGACCCAGTTTTACAAGGGCATTTTTTTTCTTGATTAGTTTCCAGAATTCTGTTGTTGCATCAAAGCTGTGCTAGTTTTTGTATATTCCTGACAGATGTCTACTGAGGGAATTAGAGAATGGGCATGCAAAAAGGAAACCATCTACGGTGAGATTAAGGAAACAAAGAGGAGTTCTGTGAATAAACAACAAAAAAGGCATTTCTCATGCATGTGAGCATATGCACACAGGGCTGGTCAGACGAACACACACACACTTTGGCACTTAAACTTCCATCGTTTCTCCCTAGTTTTCCCTATCCAGAGCATAGCATGCTACAGAAGTGTCCTAAGAACATCCTCTCGTCTATGCAAGTGTAAGGAGGAATTGAAGAGAATTTGCCGTATCTGGTTTCTTACTATTTCTGCTGAAGCTCATGGTCTCCAGTCAAACCTATCAAAGCCCTTTCTAAAGGAGCTGGTTAATTACACTTTCCAGAGAAAGGAAACTCTGGTGAAGAGTAATGAAGTGGCTAGCTAAAAGCAGCTTGGGAACGAGCAATAAAGCACAGGTCTGTGGGGTCTTTCCATCTTCCCCACAAGCCCACGTGAGTATTTGCTCTTTGTCCGCCACGCATATGCACCTTTGCTTGCTGCATGCCTTCAGCTTGCAAGCAGGATTTGGCCAAGAATAAACAACAACAAAACACCCTGGTTATTTGTACTACAGTGGTGCCTAAAAAAAATACTAATTATCTGTGAGAGAGCAGTGCCTGCAGGCCTCAGGTGAGACTGGCACCCCATTGTGCTAGGTGTTACACAAAACACATCGTAAAAAAATGGTCCCTGCCCTGAAGAGCTTATACAGTCCAATTATGCAAGAGAAGGAGTGGGTGGAAACAAGTTCAGAGAGATAGAGTAATTGATGCAGCATCTCCCAAAGCAGAGCTAGCTAACAGCTTCCTGGCCTCTGAACTCGTGCCTAACCCACACTGATTCCCTCAAAACATGAGGGTCTTCGTACTGTCTATTGGCTTCTGCCTGGAGGCTTCCAAGCAGTTGACAAAGGCAACAACTTCACGGATCTGAAGAGGCCTTGGGATGTGCCCCCAGTCTCCACTGCTTACAGAGAGGTCAGGCCTAAAGCAGGGGTGTCTGAAGCTCAACAGTCAAAACAGCTATGGTGACACCCAGAACCAGACCGGCAATCACCCTGTTCAGCCACAAGCAACCCCTCTGCCTACTTGTCCACTGCAGCAAAGGGCGCTTCTGTTCAAGCATGATTCTAAGCACTACCGAAGGTGGAAGATTGGACTTATTGGACAAAGAGCTCAATTTGGAATGGCAAATCCTGTCTATTAAGGGCTGACAATGAGTAGGTCAAATGATATGTCAAATAAATCATCCAGTCAGTCCAGAACCATACATGAAAATACAATTAGAGATTAGCCCATAGAGTGCATAACTGGCAACACGTCAGCTACAAATCATTTTAAAAGCATGTAGCTGATCTGGCCTCCTTAATTCCTTGAGTTGTTGATTCCAATTATCAGCAGCCAAGTAGCAAAAGCGTTTTTATCCCAGAAGATTTCTTACTTTTGGATACAATAAAAGTCAATTTATTCGATGATTACTGGGACATGGGCAGTTAATAGGTTGCGTCTGTTCTTTCTCCCCTCAGATACTTCAGAGTGGATCCATTAACACGTTTACAGACTAGACTTAAACAATAATAGTGCTTCTCCTTCTCTGGGGGTAACCAAACGAACCCACTTTTTGTACAGGGTTCTGGGACATTTTTTACTATTACAGCTCCAGAGGCATTTACATAATTGGTTATGAATAATTTGTAACTTGTCTAAGAGTCTCCATGTAGCTATCTGATTTACTACAGCTTCCCACTCCAGAACCAGCTCAAGATTTTAATACACTTTTTAATTGCAAGATCATAATTTAAGCATATCAGTGCTGCCTAATGTAGATGGGACATGAAACAAACTCTCCACAGCCTCCCCCTGTACCTGTTATCTGGCTATGGAAAGACTCACAAGGCTCTGGAAAGGCTGCTGAGATCACCTGCAGGGCAGGGAGCAAACACCACCGTCTTCAGTGCAGACTTCTCTTTCCCTCCTTTACATGCTTGCCTCCAAATTATTTGCTGTTTGCAGGAAGGAAGGGAAGAAAACCCTCTTGGTTTAAGCATTAGCCCTGCGCTAGGGATGTCTGCGTTCAGTTGGTATCTCTATGCACCTTTGTTCACTCTACTTTAGTCTGACCGTAAGAACAATAACACATTCCCCCGTTGGGTAAGGCTGCTGAACATAGGTAGGCAGTACTGCAGGGATGGTTGGATACTCTAGGGACCAGTTTTTGAGGGAAAACAAATTACCATCATGAGGGCTGAGGTGCTGTGGAAAAGCCACATGCAGTGCCAAAGACTTGGATTTTGAAAAGGCAATCTGTGTTCTTCAGCTGCTTGATGGCAAGTGTTGCTTCTAAGCACTCTCTTTTGGGTATTTGTCCCTGTCAGGCAGGCAGAGATACACATAATCATCTGATTTTGCATAAGCACAGAGTAAGTCTCTTGCCTGTACAAAAATCAGATCAATGTCAGTGACTAAGTGCATAGGAGAGCCAGCTTCAAAGCTAGTGAAATAAACTAGCAGAGCCCACGCATAAAAGGAGACCTGTGGCCTCTGGCCTGAGTGCTACTTCCTACCATGTTTTCACTGTGGTTTAGATATCCCTCTGGTCTGCTCCCCTGTGGATGCTCTAGTGCCTGGGTGTTGAGGTTCCCATGGAGGACGCTGACCTGGGTCTGGGCAGTCATCTCTGACCAGGCACCTCATCTCACAAGAACTGTCCTTCTGAAACCTCCATCCAGTTTGAAACCAGCCCTCAGATCCCAAGTCATGGAGCACCACAGGCTGACTGCACTAAATGGCACTAAAAAAAGACTCCACGTTTTCACTCAGTTGGAAGAAAGTATAAAGCTCAGAACTGCAACAAACTTTCATTTTTTCCCCTTTATGATATTTTTGCTTCAACCAATGGAATTTAGGACTGGGTCACTGAATCAAATTGTTTGCTCCCATAGGAAACCCCTTCATGTAGCCCATTTAATTCTTAATATCTCTGCCCCCCAGTTCAGCAAAATCATGGGAATGGTCCTCAATTTCACTTAAAGGGACTGCCAATTTTCAACTGGCTCCAACTGGCATTTCATAAACCAAAGGACATGCAGATGTGCCTTACAACACGCTGGTTTCATAAAAGATGCTTTATCTCTTTCTACATTTTTCACTATGAAAAGGTTAAATAATTGCTTAAACTCAGTCTTTAGCCAAGAGAGCACAAGCTTCATCGAGGCAAGTGTCCAGTGAGACTTAAGCATATGCCTAAATGCTCCCTCTGAACTGGGGACTGAACAACCCATTTGCCTTTGCTATGATAGGTCCCTTACTGTATTTTTCTTTCCTTCAGTTACACTTTCTTTCATAAAAATTAATCCCATCAAACCACTAAAAGAGCCACCTCACTTCCTGCAAGTTTCTCCCCAGCATTTATAAAAAAGATGGTTTATTGTCCTGAAACCAAACCCATTCCAGCCTGTCAAAACCTTTCTGTAAGGCGGCAGCTAGCTGAATAATACATTTCACATTAAATTACAGAACTGTGTCATCGGGCTAACATTAAAGGTAAGTCATTAATAAAAAGAGAAAATAAAGTGGTCCTTAATTATACAAGACATTAAAAGGCTGAGTGTTTTGCTTCTGCAGCACACTCACTTGGTGAGAATAAACGTTTTAAGACCAGTGTGAACTTTTCTCTGTGGAAATTACAGCTCAAAGATAATCCCTTACACCCGCTCATGCAGCTTATTGCTGTAAGATGTGTCCTTATGCACCTTCTGACTTCTTGGTGCTAGTCCTACGGTTGAAGCCAGTCTGCAAACCCTTGGCTCTCACACAAGGTTTTTTGCTTTAGGTTTGTTATTTATGGGGGATATTTTCAAAAGACTCAGGTGAAAGCACTTAATAGCAAAAGCCCATTGATTTTCTGTGAAAATAGGGCATCTTGGTGCTTTTTGACAAACATCCAAATACACTTTGGAAACCGGAGCCTAACACAATAAAGCCGAAGGAGCATAGAGGGAATCCAGGCACCGCAACCTCAGCATTCAGTGCCAGGCATAGCTGTAGTAAGGATGGTGGCAGGGAAAGAGGGCCACTTGTAAGCACATGGTCAGTTCTGCACCAGCAGAGGATGAGAGGCATGCTGCCTCTTCTGCTCCCAGCTCAATCCACACCAGGGAACACCCCCCTCCCCAGCTCTACTTCAGTAACTGAAATCACAAGGGGACAGAGTGCCTTCTGCAGATCTCCATAGCACTGCTTTCTTTACCTTGCAACTAAAAGCAGAAACTCCTTGGAGCCTGAACTCCTCTAGGAAAACCACAGATTTAAAGCTTTTGGGGACTGTCTCCATCTTCTGCCTGCAAAATAACTTTCCCCAGCAGAAAAGCAATCCTCTTTTTTTCTCTACACTCCTTCCTGACTCCTCCTTTACCTCCAGCTTCCAGAAATGCAAGGCTACCATTTTGAGAATACAAATCCTCTATCACTCCTCACAGACTGAGCCAGCCTTGCCTGGTGGCACTCAGCTAAGAGAAACACCAGTTTCAGTGGCTCACTGGGAACCCCTGAGGTACAAGCCTGAGCTAACTGAAGAGCAGGTCTTCTAGCAGAAGCCATGACATACTCCTGTCCATGGTTTGATGCAGAACAAGCCATGCACAGCACTCCTCAGATTTCCCCAGTCACCATCATTTGGAAGCTGTGAAGTGGTAACTAGGTGCACGCTAAAGCAAAGGCTTTGGAAAAGAAGGGTTAAGGGTGCACAGGAATATCCATGACACGCTTGTACTAAGGATAACCCTTCTCCACCCACAGAACCACACTCTAGTAACTTTGTACTAGCCTGCTCTTAAGGACTCCAGGCAGGTAGGCTGTGGATCCTTCCCTGAGGGAATGGAGCCCAAGTTCTCCAACAGAAACAAATTAGAAGGAAAATTTCCAAGGAAACTTGAGAGGCTGTGAAAAGTGTTGGTTTGGGTGGAAATTTTTGCCTTATTTTTCCTGAAAAACTGAATGCCTAAAAACAGAAGTATTTTGGCCAAACCCCTGAGTTTTTCAGTATTTACATTATTGATTTTCTTGGGAACTGTAGATCTGAACCATCCCCCTGAAATGGATTTCCTTTTAGCTTTCATTTGCATTGTCTGCTTTATTAATGCACTAATTCTAGCTTTCCCTTTTTGAAAGAAACAAACTGTTCAGCATTGCAGTTGTACCAAGGTTTAGAAGACCTCTGTGCTGTGGATACAGCCTTTCATCAAGTAGGCTAAAGTTTTCCACCAAGCTTCAATGCTGAGAAACCATCATCTAAGGCTTTGCCTCACATCACCAAACTGGCCAGGAATTACTTTGTAAAGAAAACATCAGGGATTTAACCATATGCACATCTACAATCTCATCAACTGGTGTTCTTTCTCTAAATGCCAATAGAAGATTTGCTACATATTAAAGGATGCTAATAAAATTGACAGTATAAAATGAGATTCTTCCCATGGAGCACAGTGTCTGCCCCCACTTTGCACTTCCCCTGCTTCAGGAGCGCAGCAGAACAAGATGCACAGGGTATATTAAAATTAGCTTGTGAACTGGAGGGGTGTTTGGGTGATTTCCTTGTGCGAAGGCACCCTCTCCCTGGTGTCTGCTCAATCATCCTTGCCAAGCATTATTTACCCCTCAAGCTAACAAAACTACTTTGAAGAGCAAGTCTCAGCATACCAAGTGTTAAATATTTCACATATGCAGGGGTAGCCTTCACATGAAAAGATGTCTACTTTACCTCTGAGTAATGAACACATTTGAACTGTCCTGGGGTTAAAGAAAAAAGAACAAGCAAACAAAAAGAGGCATAAAACCAAACCAGAATAAAACCTCAAGTGAAGACCATACACCTGAAGGTAACGATGAAGTACATTCAGCAGTGTTAACCCCAGGGGAAGATAAAGGGCTGAGTTTGGTGGATGTCCCTCACAGTAAAAGTCTGGGCTTCCCTTTATTATATACAAACTTTCCTGAACTCTGAAACAGTCATCCCTGCATAAAGAGCAATAACAAAGAACAAAACTAGGAACCTTAATGTGGGTAGTCCCCATCCCCTCCGCATACAAAACAAGAGACACATCCTGAGGGGGCCGGCAGGGATGAGCAGGACCAGCTACTGCAGGATACAGCAGAGCAACACCTTCAACTATTCTCTGGCAGTGGCACTCCATGAACACTAGCTTGTGCCAACCCATGTCTCGTGCTCAGATCTCTCACTGCCTGCCTCTCTTGGCAGTACACTTCCTGCTCCTTGGGAGCAGTCAGGTGAAAGGAGCACATTTTTTAGGGAGTCCCCTGCTAAAATACCAACAGCGTGTTCTGGCTGCATTTCAGATCAACTTCCTCTCCACCTTTCACACCCAGCCTTTGAAACACTAAGGAATGATTCACTTGCAAACACTGGTTGTATTTCCATTTTACTAAACACTTACTCCCATCTGCCCATGGAGTGGTACAGGAACTACTGCAAGAACACACACACTCCAAGACACCCACACACTGCAAGAGATGCCTCTACTGGGAGGCACAAGGACTGGATGGGAGAGCAGAGGCCTGAGGACTGTGGCAGTTACTCAGAATAACAAGCTGAGAGTCTTGGGTTTTCAAGTAGAGCAGCTTCACATTAGTGCAGCATTTTCCATCAAGGCTGAGAAGGAAATCAGTTGGGAAACCAAACAAATCATCAAGGCCCTGTCTGCACATCCTGAACGTGGCTCCTGGGGCAGGTTTTCCACCAGGGTACATGAGGATCTCCTGGAGTCTCCTGTGCTGCTGGGTCTGCAAAGCAGCTTTGGAGCCCACAGTGGTGCCGAGCGATCGGCAGAGCATCGCTGGAGCCTCTGATCAATGGAGCTGCACTACCCCCTGTATCACTGCCAGGCAATTACTGGAGCTGCACTCGGCAGTATTACTGCAAGCTGCTCTATGGAGCAGCACTGGTATTTGTATTGCTGCCATTTCATCAGTGAAGTGGTGCTGGAGTCTGTCTCCCTGACAGCTGATCAATGAGGAGGAATATAATAATCATAATGTGGTGTTTTACAGGATATGGGCCTTTAACCCAAGACCTCGAATCCCTTTCCAGACATTCATTAAGCCACAAATTCCACACACGTGGAGATGGTCACAAATATCCAGATCACCAAGGTACTGCAAACTCATCTTTGCTCTTCATGTATGGAGAGGTGATACGAGATGCCATAGATAGGTGAAATAATGCTGGTTTAATTCTCGGTGATACTAAAGGTAGGTTGAAAATAGGCCCTCGGTACAAAAAAGCTAAAACAGAATGGGTTTTCTAAAAAGCCTTCCATAAAAGCTGGCTAGAAATACCACAATTAAAGCTAAAACATGTGGAAAATAACACCACACCTGATGCCAGGCTTGCTGGTCATCCTTTTTAAACCCTGAGAAGTCAGTGGCAGACTTCAAAACACAAAATCTGGAATGCCTTGGCGAAAGCCAAGCACCACTGGTGCCTCAGCAGAGTCATGGTCTCACCTTCTCTCTGCTCCCTCACCATAAAAGAATCCTCCAACTTCAAAAGTGGAATGAAATTTAGGCATCTAAACTCCTTGTGTTCTCATCTACCCCTGCACTGAAATCCCATATGGGGATTCGGGGTCAGGGTCAGACTCAGCACACTGAGACAGAGCTTCACTCTCCAAATCTTTCATGGTGCTTTTTCCAGTCAGTCTGTCAAAGAGCTCGGCTATGGTGTTATTTTCCTGAGCTTCCAATTCAGTATCCCCATGCCTAAGCAAGCTGCTCAACTCAACAATCCATGTTTCAAAGTTATAGAGGCCAAGCCTAGCTAATCTTCCTTTATAATTCATTCCCCAAATCCCTGAATAACTCTGGTTGCCCTACGCTGCCCCTTCTGCATTCTCAAATGTGTGACACGCTTCCCATAATAAGGTAACTAAACCCGCACACAATGGCCTACGTGTTTTATTTCATGTTCCCCACTGATTAATGCTGAATGCTTCCATACAGTATATCCACATGCTTTACACTTAATGCTTCAACATATATATATAGGGCAATAACCTTGTTGCTTTTACTTTACAGCTGCCAATTTGTGCAGATGGCCATGGTGTATTTGTCACTACAACCACTCCCCTCCTCCTCCTCCCAACAGTCCTGCTCTCGGTCAGCGTTTCACATGGCATTTCCTTTCAAGGTATCTATGGCTATTTTTGGCCTGAGAGTTCCTGGTATATTAAATGCAACGAGCCACATCCTCAGCTGGTGTAAATCTGCACAACCCTAATTCGGTCAGTGGAGCTATGCCAATTCACATGAGTGGAAAGAGTCCCATAAATCAGTTATCAGACCAGTACATTAAGGCAGCTTATTTAAACTGCTTCTGCTTTGTTTTTATTTATTTACGGATAACCCACAGCATATAAGGATGGTGGTCCTGCACCACAAAGCCCACAGAGCACAGGCTGACTGACAGGGGATAAGGACAGACACATTAGCTCAATTCACCATCACACCACAGCCAAGCACTGCTCTGGTATGAGTGAAAAAATAAACAACTTTCTCCCTTGGGTCTCTTTTTGCCTCAAAAGCAATTTGTTTCAAGCCCAGAATGGGTGAAGACCATTTTTATGTATAAGGGAAAAAGAAGTGTAGCTGAAAGTGACCCTTTGCCACACCTCCCCACTCTGAACTGCTTCCTGGCTGTGACATCCTCTATTTTGCATCCAAAAGCCAATTTTTAGCTAGTCCCTACCCTGGCTTTTCAGAATCTATTTCATACAAAGTCTTCCCAAACACTTGATAATCTGGCTCAGCAGCAGCCCCACGTAACATGGCTACAGCCTAGAGACACTGGAGAGCAGCAAGTGACAAGGGGAAAAAAAACCCACCCCATTAGGCTCTTGTCTCAGTTCCTTAATGTTTTGAGGTGAATGATTTAAGCTGTAAGAAAAAGCCTCCCGACAACAAGATCTATTAGTGTATGGAATAATCTTCCAAGGGAAGCGATGGAAACATTGCTGTTTGGCACACAGCTAGTGTTTGTCCAGACTAGTTTTTAAATATACAATCCTGAGTTGGCAGGGGAGAAGTCTAGTCAAGGTAGTTGCTCTTATCTATCTCCATATTCCAGGATAAATCAGGTCATATCCTTTGTTCTAGTCTAAAAATTGAGGAATGCACTTAAAACAATTCATGCAGTTTTAATCAGCTATGATCTCCCTTTTATGATCCGCATGGGTTGTATCTTGTTAAATTAGATATAGCTAGCTGTTTCTTTTTAATCATCAAGTCTTTCTAATATAAGGCAGCAGCACTGTCTAGCACAGCTGGCATGAACCAGGGCTGTGAACACCTTCAGGTCTTTCTTTGACTATGCCCTAGGCTCCCAGGTGAGTAAATAAACCCCTCACTTTAAAATAACATAAAAGAAAATCCCTCCCTAATTTGGTTGTGTCACTCAGAGAGCCTGGGACTGACTTTCAGAGGTCACGAGTGCTCACGGCTGTTGTCAAAGTCACTAGTTGAGGGGAGCTGAAGTAAATTTATGAAAGAGAAGGACTCAAAGGTATTAAGATACCAGAGCACTTTGTGTGATATAAAACCACGAGAAAAGACCCACACAGCAGGATGAATTCAGACTGAAAAGCACCGCATCCTGAAACAGAGACTGGGAACTTCAGCCTTAGCATTGTTACGCAAGTGTGAATGACAACTAGGATGCTCAAACTGGAAGCAAGACCAATGCCACAGTCCCTGACTGACAGCTAGGGAATTTTGCTTTTAGAAAGACTGGCCACTGCCTTCCTCTTTCAAAAGTGATTAGAAGAACATATGACGTTGGCAAATTCCTTTCTGCTGGAACGTGATGTCTTTTGGTGCTCACAGCCAGCATCCCTCCCTTCCTCTCTCCCTCAGCTGAGGACTCACACACATGATGTCGGCAAAGGCAATGACTGGAGGCCCCTCCAACATTGTTCATGCATCATCCTGATGGATATAACACAGAAGCAGCCCTAGAAAATGGTGAATTTCTGCTCTTTGCCCTCCCATGGTCTTTGCACATGATCCTAGGCACGACACATGACAAAACAATGCTGACGGGTATGCAGATATGACTTCTTTTGCTTTGTACAGCAAGAAGCATTGTGAGGCCCTGATCCTGAGAGAGGCACTTGGTAAGGGTTTGTACCCATCACCCTTCAGTACAAAGAAACCTCAATATGAGCAATCGCTAACTCATGTGGTTGCTCCAACAGAGAACATTTCAGGTAGGAGACTATGAGATTACATCCATTTCTTATACTCTTTAAATCGTTCCCTGAATTCACTGGAAAAAACTTCTTTAGCGACACAAAATTGTTTGAGAAGCAATAAATATACATTCAGATGAATGTAAGAAATGATACATAAGACAGAGCAGCCACTCCAACAACCATAAATTTGGCTGTGTTTTTCTTTCCAAGGCCTCTATATCAGATCTTGTCTCCTGTAGGAGACTAGCTTTCTTTCCCTCCCAAACACTCATTATTGTTTAGAAAATGAAAACCCTGACAGCAGAACAGGACGTCCTTTTAAGAATATGCCTAATACTAGAAAGTCACAGTAACTTCTGAATTGCCCAAGATTCAGAACAGTGTTGCATAGATCAGTCTGCTCCGTTACTCAGGATGTTGTACAAAATAGAACAAGTGTGCTAAATTTGGTCAAAGTGTGACCAAAGAGGGTCAGAATACAGGCAATATGTAATGGATTTAATAGAAGGCACAGTCACATTTGGAGGCAGTGAACAGTTTTTCGAGTAGGAATGAAGAACTGAAAACAATCTTTGTTTTCTTGAGTAGTTGGTTTGTAATCTACTCCTAATGTTGGAATGGCTGTAAGCTTCTTGTAATAGCAATAGGACTTCATCAAACATAATAAAGCAGATAAAAGTCTTTTGGTTGTTATTGATTCTGCTTCATAGCTGCTTCTTGTGCAAAATAACTTAATTCTTAACTTGATATTTGAAAGGACAAAGCCACTAGTCTCCCCCCTTGAAGAGGTGCTCACTGGGGGTTGCAAGTATTGCCTGTTCCTTGAGCACTGTTGCATTTAGCAAAGTAGTTTTACCCCTAAAGTTATACATATGGATCTTAAAGTTTGAAAGGCAAAGCTACTGGGGGCTTCCTGAACTACTTGCTATCACTTTGCAGCATCTGGCTCGTGGTCAGCTGGTTCACGTTACTAACTTCTCCATTTGTTTCTGAAGAAATTAGCAGAGCTTCCTTCAATGCTACATTCTGCAGCGGTTTTGGTTTTGATTGTAACATCTCGTTGTTCGTCTTGAAATCAAAGTCATTTATGGAAGCTGCAGAATTTTAATGTTCCTCAGACTCAAAAGCATTTGTTTAACCACCACCAGACAAGGAGATGAATGAGAGAGACTGTCTGCTACTGATTTAGTGGGACCAGATTTTTAGAAGAGCTCTGCAACCAGCATATGTCTTCAACACACTAACTTCTTCAGACAGCCCGGGTATTTAGTGCTTAAATGAGAACAACTCTTATGAAAACTGTGACCTCCGTGAACTGGACAGTTAGAAGATACTATACCTCCCTGTATTTCCACCTGAAGGAAGGAACTTGTTCCTAACTTCAACCTACAATTTAAAAGCAGCTTTTGATTCTCATTATTCCTGCATCTGTTTTATTGTTCACCCAGAAGGCCTGTCTACATGACTGTTGAGCTATGAGCTGCGTTTAAAGATGACTGCCTAGTACAAAATGATATGCAGGACAAAAACAAAGAGACAGGATCTTCTTAAGTTACTTTTGTTTAAGCCCTACACAGAGAACAGAATAGATTAAAGCAGTGGGAAAATAAGAGATCGAGTCTTGTGATGTGGCACAGGGTGCTCCTTCCAGCCAACCGCACTTCATTTTACTCCACGGCTGCTTCCAAGTGGTTTTCTAGGATACCCCTGAGCAGAACTCATTGTAATAACTGGAGGAAATAAATTAATGGAGAATTACCGCAAGGTTCATCTAAGAGAAGTTTTGATAAACAACACTTCCAGGCTGAGATATTCAGCGCAGCCTGAGGAATGTGGACTTTCCCACTCCTGATGAACTGAATTGGTATCTGTACCTCTGAGTCAAGCTGGGAAGCGCCTGCCACAACCACCAAAAGCAATTCTGGATTTCAGGTGCAATCAGAGATCAAGAACTGATCTTAAACTGAAAAATCCTGATGAAGAAAAAGGTGAAACAAAAGAAATTTGACCTATCCAGCTGGCATCACATCTCAGCAAACAAACTCCCTGGCTTTGCTGTTGAAGCACAGGGAATTGCAATCTCTGTGCTTCCCAGTCTCAGGCAAGAAAATCTTCAGGTGAAGGAGACAGAAGAATGGACAGCAGTGGAATTGCAGCCCAAACGCTGCCACAGAGATATGTCCCACACATGCAAGCCAGAACGGAAGCTTATTACAAACTCCAGGCTAATTAAATATTATCATATTGCTTCTGTCTAGATTTGCCCCAGGCCAAGTGCCCCCTTGGCAAACAGACACCTCTCCACTGAGCATTAAGTCCTTTCCAGACCAAGATTTAAGCAAACTTAATTGGTGCATGGGCTTGAGGCTGGCTGGCTGCATGGACAAAATGTTTTCCACTTGAAATGGTTTTGAAACCACTACTGACACCTATCCAGCCACAGATACACCAGGTACTTCTGAATCTTTAAAAGGCAACACACACGCTCACTTGGCACTCTGAGCCCCAATCCTACCTCATCTGTACCCATGGGATGCTGGTGAAGTCATCAGGATTGCACAGGAGAAAGAGGATGAAGTTGGCCTGTTTAAATTAGGACTTTTTTTTTTCTTTCCAACCTGTACGTTCTTCCCATTGCTAAATCTTTTACAGAGGCTACTAAGGCAGAGAGCTGCTGAGCTAATCCTCTTTGACTCCCTGCCATCCTGGCAGGTACAGCAAAGCCTAAGGTAAAGTGGAGCATCAAAAGGAAAATTAATGTCTTCTAACAGCAATTAGAGGAAATTATTTAGATATAAATCTTGTTTTATATCTTCTCATACTTGTTTTTCAATCTTTCCCCTTTGATTTTTTTTTTTTTTCCTTTCAGGCTTTTCAGAAAGAAACATTTAAAATCCCTCCTGTAAACCAGTGGCATAATTAGCTGCATGTTACACCTGGTATTTTACTCTTCTACAGAGTAATTCCTTTGAGCTTTCTTTTTTACTAAGCCCCGAGGTCTCCCGAAACTGAATGTACTTGTTCTCTCATCTGCTGGCTGACAAGAGTTTGAGGGTAACCAAAGCCAGCGGTTGGTTACCTGGTGCCCTCCCACCACCTCCCCAGCCACTGCAGTGGGTGACCAGAGGTGCCAGGCACAACCAGGACCTCCGGTGGCTGCAGAATGCACCTCCCGATTGCCTGCACTTGGCCTCTGCCATGAAGCAATGCATGTAACCTAATTGTACTCTGATAACATCAAACAAAGTCTCTGTGATCCAACACCTGGCAAGCTGCCATCCTATCTGGGGTCCGATCTGACAAGCTTGCCGATTGATCAAATCATTATCTGGTAGTGTAGGTGTATCATCTACCACGAGCCAAATTCCTTCAGTTGCTGCTTCTCTTTTCTAGAGAGGATACGAGGCTCCAGCAGGCTCCTTCCCCCCCCCGCAGTGCACAACTGGTGGCTTCAGCAGCAGCATCTCTCCCAGAGGGTGGCTCATGCTCACCCAAAGGAGGCGATGCTTTTTGCTACTAAATATAGAGGAGCCACTTTGCCCACAGTGTTAGCGCAGAAAACTTGCAAAACCAAGCAAAAGGGTTAGCTCCTCCGAGTGGCACAGCACAGGGGCAGGCAGACACAGCTAAAACGATTGCATCCCATAAGCTACACGCATGTTGTGCAGAAAGTGCCACTAGAACTTTTGGGCTCCTTTTCCACCTCATTGTTACTACTCATGGGATGACTTGCTGGTAACAATCTCAGTTATTGCACCTCTGCAAACCTGATCTCCACATGTACCCTCTCCCTTGCCCTAGGCAAAAGGATGTGCCTTCCTCTGGAAACATGTACTTGTTGCTGCTCACAAAGGACAAAACTTCACTTTTATGCTTCCCTCATATAGCACCAGGCTTCTTAAACTCTTTGCAGACAATTTGGGGACAAGGTTTCTCTGAGCAGCAATACCCAACTGTTACTCTTTCTGAGAAGAATGAATTAGAGGTTTGTCTGGAGCTGAACAACCACACCTAAACTGACCAAGACTAGAAGATTAAAGATACACAAGTTGGACAAGGGCAAGGCCCATACAGACTGCAGATCCTAGCAGGCAACCCTTCATTTTGAGCAGCTTTGCTTTTATACCCATTCCAAGAGAGTGAGAGCATGGTGGGGTCCACAGTCTCAGATGGCCATTTCTTAGAATAAAAAGGCTGCAGATGTCTACAGTGCAAAACTGCAGGCTTATGGTGAAGCCATCCCCCATCTAATCAGTCCCAAAGGAATGAAGAAGACATAGGTGGATGTTTTTCGTTTTCCTCCTTTTGTAATCCACAATCTCAGAGTTAAAGAAAGGGCCTGGCAGAGGCAGGAGATGGTATATGCATTTTAGCACCACTGATTCAGGTCAGCATTTCATCTGGCCACCTCGTGGCACTTCCTGGAGTCCTATTTCAAAGTAAGCTATCCAAGGTAATTTATTTGGTTTATATGCTTTATTTTATCCACATAAATCATGAAATAAAGTCCATAGGGAACAGGCACTCTATACTTACCACAATATGTAACTTAGATCCCCAGAGACTGAGTATGTACAGAACAGCTAATAAATGGTTCATAAAAAAAAAAAAACAAAAAACAAAAAAACCCTGGGTCATTAAATCTTGTTTTATATCTTCTTGTTTCCATCAAAGTATGCAGGAGTGGAAATTCTAAGACAGGCTCCTACTTTTCAGCCAACTGGGAATAGAGCCAGCTGAAAAGAGAGAACCCCACATAGAGCACTGACAGCTGTGCACAAAATTCATGAGCTCAAGAGACAGACTGCTGCAGAGACAGGTGTCTGAGATCTAAGTTTAGCTTGGAAGATTAAAACAGCATCTACAAAGAATGCATTTATTCTAATCCTCTCTGTGCTAGAAACTACACATGCACCACTGATGGACACATCCTGGAAACATTTGAGATATGTCTTTCTGCTGTAGGATTTCATCCCATTGTGTTCAGGGATAAAATAGGTTAGTGTTAAGACCACAGCAATGCACAAAGCCAGCAGAGAGAGATGTTCCTGCTGCCTGAGGAAAGGTTGTGAGCGGTCAGGATCTATGGTTACAGAGGAGGTAGGACTCAGGCTTTCACAGCAGTGATGGCTGCCCATGCTGGCAGCAAGCAACCCCACTGCAGATGTTCTCAACACAGTGAGGATGTCTTATGTAAATAAGAGCTGGAAGGCAGATCAGGTGTGGTTCTTGCAAGACAAATGTGCTTGGGAATTATGTATGATTCCATGTTTAGCTACCCTGGTATAAATCCAGGGTAATTCTTTTGATCTTAAGGTAACGCTGCTCTAAATATACATTAAATAGAAGAACATACCCACTATCCTCGTAGGAGCCAAAGGTACAGGAGGACTCAGCCTCTGCACCTCCCCAAGTGTAGCTACAGGTTTGAGAGAGGCTGTCTTCCCCTCACTGGGGTAACTGGGTGCAGAATCAATTTCCATGTAACAAACTATACCTACAGCACAGCAGATTTTGATGCCTTAAGCTTCTAGCCTCTCAATTAGAGTCAGTCTGGGAAGGCAGGAGACCCAGTTTTTAGATTCACAAGGAACAAAGGATGAATCACTTTAGTATCATGTGATATAGTGCACTTGCATATATAATTGTCTATCAATACAGGTAGAAATTAACATATGTTATTACAAAGAGAATTTGGTAATCTGGAGGACATCAAAGCAATGAAGTCAACAACAAGACAGACTTAATAAACTTCATCTCCTACACTCAATAAAATGAGGGGGCAGGTGCTCACCTTTGGAAAGCTACAGAGCAAAATTCCTGGGTTGATAATAAAAGATTTAGAGATTCTTTCCCCTCTGTGATATAAAACATATTGAACCGTAATGCCAGAGTTTTCAGAACAATTCTCAGTCCCAAAGGAGTCAGAATAACAGGGGGGCAGGGTATTTTAAAGGGCAGAGTCACTGTTTAACCACAGAGTTCTTCTCTAGATCTGATTTCCATAGAGTCAAGAAAATTCCCCAGTTTTGTTCAGGGAATGGAATTCCACGGTCATGAAAATGTGCAAATACTTGTTTAATTCAGTATCACTCCTGAGATCTCATGGCAAAGCTGCTCCTAAGGCTATCACAGACATTACTCAGTTGGCGCCAACCGGCACCAAAATTACAATACGTGTGGAACTGCCACGCAAGCCTTCCAAGCAGGAATAATCTCCATCCTTGCATCATCAGCTCTGCCAAGCAGGAGGTCAGGTGATGGGTGCTCCAGACAACGTGGGGGAGGACAGAAGTAGGGAGGATGTTTTTAATTCATGTATTTAAGGTTTCTGTAATGGGCACCTGAGAACTGATGCTGCAGAGTAACTATTCTGCAGCCTCTGGGAGATCCTCTTTGGGGAACTGGCTGGACAGAGAAGGGATGCAGAGGAGAGGAATGGGGCACAACTGCAGCCAGTAGATAAACCTACCTATGAGTGGTCACACACACAACTGCTAAGTTTATAAATACCCCCACAGCATGCAGAAAAACCCCTTGTCACTGGGGAAGAACTCCCCCATACCCACTTTACCCATCACTCTAGATTTGGTCATGTTCTCCCACCACTCCAGCATCCCAAACACCTAGGAAATAATAATGAGTATTGCCCCTGAAAAGCCCCTGTGCCACATGAAAGCACTGTCTGCTCATGCTGTGCAGAGAGGGACCTAAGGCACACAGACTCTGCATCTTGCCTCAGCCTTCACCAGTATGGGTGGCAGACTTCCAGCATGGAGTGCTTTCACAGCAGGATCAGCTTTCCATGCTGAAGAACATAGAGAGGGAGCAGTGGGGAACTCCATGGGCTGTACATCAAAGTCTCCTAGGGCTTTCCCACAAGCAGATGGCAAACTGACTCCCAGTTAGCAACTCATCACACAATGAAAAACATCTTCCCCTTCCCTTCTCTTTCGGGTCAGGCTCATGTGTTAACTGTTTATCTTTGTTTACAGGCTCCTTAGGGTTGGGCCTTTGGTCTTCTGTAGATTCTTGCCCTCATACAATAGCAGGCACCAAGGAAGAAAAGAACAATAATGATCCGTCCAACATTAACATTCATGAACATTGCTGGGGTTTCTGAGGAGTGTTTCGGCTTTGTTAAGATTCCTTGGTCATTCACAGCTGCTTCTACCCTCTCCCTAGCTTGCCCCCGGGTTCCTGGGCACTCACAGCCTCACCACAGCTTCAGGACAAAACAGACCCAGGAGGGGTCCCACGCGTCACAGAAGCGAGACCCACCAAGAAGTGGTTTCCTCAGAAGTATGAGATTACAATATAAGGAGAAAGAGAACTGACACGTATTTAAAAGGAAGAAATCCAGCAAATCTAACAAATTTGTCCCAGAGTTAAACCCCAAGAGTCACTCCACATCAAGAGCAATTGGTTGTTTCTTCCTTCCAGGGCTGGGGACACCATTACCATCCTGCTCCACCCATCCCATGTCAACACAGGAAACGCAGACCCAATCCAGCCACCAGACTCATTCTTTTCTCCTCCTACTCAGTGGCATATTACAAGGCCATTGAATTAAAAGGAGTGCTCTTTAATTCTTCAGCTTTCAACCCTTCCCAAGCACTGCTTCTTTATAGGTTTCAAACCAGTTTGACAATGTATGGTTCTTTTGGTGTATGTGTGAGTTTTGGAGCAATATTTAACAGCTAAGTTAGATGTATGCATAAAATATACACAAGGGTGCCTCGATATTAGGTGGGGTGTTATTACTTAAAGGCAAGAAGACCATTTATATTACAGTATGCAAACCTAGCATACAGACTTGTGCACAGGTACACTGCTTATAAGTGAACTAATAGCTCAGGCATTTTACACAGCATTATTCATTACTTTTATACTAAGAATCCATATTCTTTTAAACTCCACTTTGTTACCCATAATATTTGTACTCTGTGCCATTTATAAGACCTTAGTGGAAGACGTCTGCAGTTAGGCTGTGGTGAAGCCTCTGTAGTGTGGCCACAGAGGTGTGTGGTGCAGGACTGCTCCATTATGCTAAGCAGCCAGCCCTAAGCATATGTTCCAAGTACAATATCATCATTCCTTGAGACAAAGCCTAGTGTAGCATTAGCTCAGTGCCCTTGTTGTTTGTCTGTGCTCCTTGCAAGTAAGAAGTAGCTCACTGGCCAGAGGCCAGGGCTCTTCAAACCAATCTGCAAATGGCCTAATCAGAGCTGTGATCTGCTCTGCATACTCAATTTGTTGAGTCACATCAATTTGTTGAGTTTCCTCTCCCATTAGAAACACATGCAAGTGTAGTTTTCTAAACATATTAACTCTCTGCAGGCTATTTTGTTGTGTAAACAGAAAGACAAGTGACCAAACACTGCAGTCAAGAAGCTGATCTTCACTATGACCTGAATCCTTCACAATTTCACCAGTTTTGTTACACTACTTTTATGTATCTTTCATGTCATGGTACCATTATGCTGCAGCCTTTTTCCTACACAACTCCATCTTAATTGCAGTTGGAAAATAAGACAATACACTGCACATGGGAAGGACTCTCTTCAGTTAAATAGAAAATGTTGCATGTCTTGAGCCATGCTCAAAGACCCACCCAATACCCAGAATGGCAATGGGATTAACCTTGAGCTCGCAAAAGCCGTAATTCACCACTGGTCCCACCACGATCCTGGGACCTTTGCTCAATCACAGATGACAGAACTTCCCACTACTGCCAGTCCTCCAACCCTGTGCTCTCCTGAACCGTGTGTGGAGCCAGCACAGGCTCAGGGCACAGAAGCCAATCCACAACAATCCCAACGTTCCCACTTCTCACCACTCCTCCCCTGCTCTGCTTCTCTCTACTGCCCACAGGGAAAGGCAAGCTGGCCTCAAAACAAGTCCTAAGAGGGCCCAACTTGCAAATTAGGAGGGCAATATAACTGGCTTTGCTGCAGGCTGCCAGAAACAACACAGACTGGTTAAGGTAACTTCAAGGTCAACATCAAGTACTGCTGCAGACATACCTTTTCTCTTGATTTTTTGCGCCAGTATCTTCTGTCAGCCTCTCCCCATCACTTCTGTGAAGTACAGTCACCTTCACCGCTGTTGTCCACCCCAGAACAGGCTCGTTTTGGGCAGGGCTCTGTACACTGTGAAGCAAATCATAAAATAGGATTATCCATGGGCTGCTGCTTTGTGGGATGTGTTCCACGCCACCATGCACAGCATGTACAAAGGCACAGATTTTCAGATTTCTTCCCTCTGTACAGTAAAAACTTCAGGTGAATATTTATTCCTTTTTGTGATACAAGATCACAACCACGCTGCCAATCATCTGGCCAAGAGGGTTATGCAAGAGTCAGGTTTACAGTAAAGTTGTACAAATTTTATAGCACCACAAACACTTTAACTGCCATGATGCTTAAAACTCAAGAGCATTTGGAGAACAAGGAGAGTTATTCAAGCTCCACACCATTTTGGCTGCATGTTTTCCAGGTGTATGATTTCACCACATGGAAAAACACAGCCATTGCCAAAGTGAACTCATAAAAACCTTTGATGAGTAAAGTTTGGATAAGCACAAATCATTTGAACCGACAGTTGGTCCAATTCTCAAAGGGCTTTGGCAGACATAATATAATTCGTGGTTTCACACACAGGCCATTTTTCCCCTCCCTCCCTCCCTCCCTCATTCCCTGCCTCCCCCCCCCAAGTCCTCACAAATTCAGAAGATGTTGTTCTAGAAGGTGCACTGGGTTGGGTTTGCTCTGCTTTTCTTTTCCCCCTGAAGGGTTAGGCACCACACTATTGCAACTCCAAGCCATTTGGGGCTGTGAGTAAGCTAGCAAACAGGTTTTCCAGTGCTGTGTTTAGATAGTTGCATGATCTGCTTAATAGACATTAAAAAAAAAAGAAAAAGAAAAAAGAAAAAAAATAAAATCAAACTCTAGGTCTCTCACCACCCATTTGCTAGCAGGCAGGTAATGTAAGGCAACCGCTTCAACAATCTCTTCCTCTGACACATTTGGACATGTTATTTCAAGATGTGTGGCGTCATTTAAGGCTGTGCCATGAGATAACACAGTATTTACATCTCTGGGCTGGGAGCAGGATTGCTACAGCTTTTAGATATTATTGACATAATATTTTCGTTGATAAACAATCTATCAGGAAACTGTCAAATTCACAAGTGAGGTAATGCCAGGGACTAAGCAACCTACACAGTCCAAAAGGCAACAAGAAATAACATTAGAGAGCAGAAACACAATGAGGATGACTCCTGTTCCAACAGCTTTTGTTAAGCCCTGCTACAGAGAAAAGCATTCATTTACAGCTCGTGGTCTCTTTTCACAGTATCACAGTATGCTGGAGATTGGAAGGGACCTCAAAAGATCATCTAGTCCAATCCCCCTGCCGGAGCAGGAACACCTAGATAACGTTACACAGGAATGTGTCCAGGTGGGCTTTGAATGTCTCCAGGGAAGGAGACTCCACAACCTCCCTGGGCAGCCTGTTCCAGTGTTCCGTCACCCTCACTGAGAAGAAGTTCCTTCTCAAGTTTAAGTGGAAAATTTTCTATTCGAATGGGTAGATCTGACAGACAGCAGAGGTCTTCATGATTAACCTCGCCATAAGCAAGAGCAAAACTTGCTTCCTCCTCCAGAAACAGAGAGAAACTCTCATCCCTTTAAATAGAAAATTTGAATTTTCCCACTAATTAGTAAGTTTTAGATACTTGGATCGATTTGGGTTCTAAGAATCCTGCATTTTGCACTCCATGATGCAAGTGAAGAACGGGTAGAGATTAGATATTTAAGTTCTATAGCATGAATGATAATTGTCAGAAGACTTCAAGCACCTCATCTTCAGCAGGTCACAATGTCATCTTCAACTTGGGTGAACAGATTTACAGCAAGTAAGTAGGCCTTTCCTCCCCATTTTTCATTTTAGGACTTTTTACACAGTTCAGACTAATTTGTAAAGTAATACTTGGGATTTGTGGCTTCCAAATGCACAAACCAAATCCAAAATAGTCCAATTGCCCCAGCAGAAACTTTGAGTGGTCACAAGGTGCCTCTTTCCCTTGATCAGACATAGAAGAAAGAACCAGCTTCAGCAACACAGCACAGGTTTTAGAATTCACTCTCCACCCAACCTTGGCCATATTTCCTTATAAGTTCCTTTATAAGTTTTTCCAATAAATGCTCCTGAAAATTCATGCCTGCAACTTTACTGGATGGAATAATCCGGGTAAGCACATGCAACGTGAGAAGCAAACTGAATCACCTTTTTACTTGCTTTCTGGAAATCTGTGGTATTCGCACAGTTTGTCACAATACTGCTCTTCTTCACCCTCAGAAATCAATCACATTTCCTCCTACAGGAATTCTATGGATGGGACAGAAGCTGCCCTCATGCAAGACAGAAGCAAAAAGGAAACAGAAGTACGCATCCCAATCTCAAAACATCACATCTGCCTACAGCAAGGTCCAGTTTTCCAAAGCAACCATGTATGCAATAGTGTTAAACTGTCCTGCTCTTTTAGAACATCCCTGCTGCTTGGGCTGTTTGGGGTCTCAAGTGTGCCACTTTAACCCCCATGCCACAGCTGCTGGGGCTACAAATGAGTTGGGCCTTCCTTCTTTCCATAGGATTTCATACTGACATACTCCCCTTGACTTCAGTCAAGCCCCTAAGTCGTAACATGCTTCCACATTCAGCTTCTTGGTTTGTTTTTAAGTGATCAAGCTCACACAAGCCTAACGATTCCCTTCAGTTTTACAAGCATATTCATGTTTGCTGTCAAACGCATGAGTTAGTTTTCTGCAGGCTATTGCAAGAGAGCAGCCATTAATTACTGCAACTGCACAAAATGCTTTTTTATTTAGAAATAGGTTTCAAAATGGCTTTGGCGATTAGACCATCACTCTCCCAAACGAGGTACTCACTGGTAAACAGGTTATCTACTCTGAATTTGTAGAAGGTTGGTGCGTTTTGATTTCCTACAGAGTGATATTTCCTCTGCCCTTCCCTTTCCCTTCTGTGTGAACCGATTTTACACGATTATTTTTTTTATTACTCTGCCTTTAGGGGCTTAAAGGCAGATTTCCAAACACAAGGAAGTGTCTTAAAGGGTAACAGAAATGCACATTTTAGCTTTACCACACAATTTGCTTCAGAAGAGAGAAGCTTGAAAACATGGCTCCCACCAAGAGCCCTTGGGAGAGGGGCTTCCCTTCACGTACTCATGATGGCACCAGAGCTGACTGCTCAGCAGTTGGCTTTGCAGTTACCTCACAACTGCAGCCTTCAGAAATATCTCCCAATTATTAACTGCTACTTAGCACGATGCACGGTTTGATAATCCAACTTGGATTTAGCTGTCTAAATTGAGTTCCAAACGCCTTCCAACAATACGTTCTATCTCTCTCAGAAGAGACCCAAACAGTACATGTTTCTAACAAAAGAAAACGTAGTTTGGGAAACAGAAATATAAGTTTCAGCCCACCAGTTTTGAAAATATTATATGTAATATATACATATTTATACAGTTACATTCAAATACTATATATTAATATGCTACACTTACTAATATACATTTTAAATATCCATTAGAGGAAAAATTCTAACAGTCCCCCAGTAAGTCATCCTTTCCAATGAATCCCATGTTCACTCTCATGCCAGCTATTTCTTTGGACATCAGTCAAGGCTCTCAATAGAACTGTTCCCACCATGGTAAATAATTACAGGCTCAATCCTTGAGCGACACCAGATTTCACAGATTTAGAAAGGACAGAAAATCATATTTCTCTAATTAGCTATTATTAATCAAGCACCAGTGAGTAAACATTTAAGCAGCTGAGACCAGATCCCCCTTTTAGCAAATTGCTTCCAATGGCAATTAATGTTGTAAACTTTTCCTGTTGTCCTTTTGCAAGGAGAAAATATCGTTGTTATTGACAACAACTAAAGAAAACGTCACCTTTTCATCTCTGGTTATGCACAGGCAATAAAGGACCCTTTCTTTTAGCAAAACAAAGAGGCTGTTTTGAGTTTGAAGACTGGTTACTGGGTAACTGAGACATTATTTCTACTGCTGCTTAGAAGATGAAGGGTGAAGGCAGCCTGGGAATGGTGGCTTTGAGACACCAGGTCTCCTACATACTCTTCTGCCCCAACTATTTCTAAATATGCACTGTCTGTGCAAGTCTAGCTCAGGTAACTTACAGAATTCACCACTCGTAGGCATGTCAGATGTGCTACCATCACAGAAGTCACTATAACACTATTCACAGTGATAAACCAAGCGAAACAGCTCAATTTGTTCAATGCATGCTATCACTAATGCTTTCTATGAAAATAACCCCATACATTTGCCTTGCCAAACTGGTTTAAGGACCACCATCCCCTCCAGTTTCTTTCAGTTTCACATTTTGCTGGTTTATGTGAAATCCTCAACCCATACAGGGCACATATATGGGTTTTGTTTCCATCCAGCTATTTGCCTTTTTATTTATGAATGAAAGTATCCTTAGGCAGAAGGTGTTGTCCAGATTAGAAGCAGGCAGTTCTCAGCTGAAACTTTTATCCCTGCCCAAAGAAAACAGGCATATTTGGGTCAACACAACCAGTGCAAATTTATGTTGGATTTGTCACTTCAGCTGAAAAAATAAAAGTCATCAGCCTGAAAGTGCTTACACATTTTTAGACTGAAATTAATAAATTCATTTCAATTAACAGGAAAAGATTACAGGCACTTTAATGAAAGGAAGCATTATGTATCGAGTCAAACAACAGGTTTCATTCAACCTGAACCAATTCCCTTTTTTGGTCCTCTCACTCATCCTCCTCTCTGGAATCTGGGGGTCTTTTCTGGGTTTCTTTAAGCAGCATTTTCCTTGCAGCCTTTTGGAGCAGACTGTTCAGGTTGTTTTGTCCCCTGCAGCTTTTCAACTCCTTCCAGGACAATCTGCACCTTCCAGTATCTAGAATAGTGCTATTTAGAAATCAGAGGGATTCTTGCTGGAGAGAACACTCCCCTATTTGCTGGTGAGATCAGGGACAATCCCACAGGTTATAAGCCTGGGTAACACAACGCTGTTGTGGAAGGTGGTTTTTGCCCATGCCCAGCCTGCCAGGACAGGAGCCTGTACACATGCCCACGCCTTAGCTAAGAACTTTTTGACTCATTCCATACAAGAAAATGTTCCTTGTCTTAAAAAAAGAGAAAAAGTCAGATCCCCTCGGCCATTGTCACCCAGGGGTCAGAAACTACTTAAAACATAGAGATGGATCTGAAGGAGTTTAATGGTCTGTAATGACAGATACAGAGACCCTCCAGCTGGATGTCACAAAAATTAGAGTAGGCACTTCACCAGGAGATGCGGGAAGAAGGATCCCTTCACTGATTCTTCAACTAGAGATTACCTAATTACCTTCCAGATGGATGCTAATGTGCTCAGAGGGGCTTGTTGCACTGAGAGGGAGTGTTTAACATACCCTCCCCACATGCCCTGGACTGATCAGCTGCTGTCCCCTGCCAGTACTTTGATTTCACATGAACACTCAGGCTGAAGATGCCCAGCTCTCAGCTATGGCACAATACGGATCCATTGGCCATTTCAAGCAATACTCAGAGATGTTTCTGCTCAGTGATTTGCTCTCTTAGCAGCAAGGGACTGCCCAGTCTGCTCAGCTGGGCTCTTTGCCTTAATCAGGCCTCCCCTCACAACTGCAGCACTTGAATATCAAACCTTCCCTTAGTAGCCCCATTATCCTGCACAGCCATAAAATGTAGCCTCTCCTGGCTGGCACAGTCTCCAGACTTGGATACACAACAGAGGGGGACGTGTTTGAGGAGGTTTGGTCCACAATGAGTCAAGGAGGGAGAGGATAGGCTGCTATGTCCATTCACAAGCCTTTTCTGCTTGTAACCCATGAGAAAAATCACAGGGCATTATTTACTCCCAGTGTTTCTCTGTACCTCTACCTGGCTATTGCCTCTCCAGCAGAACAGGTTGGGATTGCTTTCTTGGAAAGAGCTGGGAGACGCATGTCCCCTTTCTGCATACTGCAGCAACCACCTTGGAAAGAAAACAAGCCCCATTTCTGAAACACTGAATACAGACACAGATGTAAAGATGTTCAGAACCCCATGAATGGCTTCTTTAAGATATGTGAGGGAGTATTCCCCAAAACCAGCCACTACAACACAGATTTTGCAGCATGGCAGATGTGATCAGACCAGCTATGGTATAATCACCCTGGCAGGAGCATTACAGAGCAATGCCTGCATGTCCAGTACTGTCTGGGACAAGATGACATGCAAATCTCATCTGCTAAAGAAAGTCTCTTCAGCAGGGATCAAAAACAAGACAGAGAAATTCTTACATAAGAAATACCTCTGAGGCTCATTCGTACCACTTCCTCTTGTCCCCCTTATATCCAAGCCATTACCTCGCAGCCACTGCTGTCGCTCAAAGCTGCGCTACGCCCTAGCTTGTAGGATTACAATAGACCACGTGCAAACATGAATAAAAACACCTCCCGATTATAATAGGCACCTCACCCTCTCACCAAGACATGGTTTGGACTGGTAAATTCTGTCCTGTTAAACTGAGCAACATCACAAATTACAGCGTGCAAACATTAATTGAGAACACACCCTGGAAGAGTGAAGGAAATCAACGTGCAGCAGCGTGACAGAGCTGGACAGTGGCAACAGGGCAACAATTTCCACCACACGAAAGCTGCAGCTTGGAGTTTAACTTGTCTAACCAGCCCCTCTGCATCACATCGAGGAGAAACCTACTACCACCCTGGGGTTTGCACTCTCAGGTTGCCAGCATTCCATGTGTGTCTCAGGTGGAGCCAGAAAAGGGCTTGTAAAATTGACCCCGGCTTGCACGCACCCACCTAAGGTGGTAATTCACCTGGAGACTTGGAAACGGGAGGTTTCAGGACTGGCGTGGTGGAATGAGATTTGCTTCATCGGAAGCCCCAGCTGATCAAATTCGGATCCCTGGGCGCAGTCTGCATGGGCCCAAGGAAGTAACACAGTGATTCCACTATTTGGGACAGAATTTAGAAACATAAAATTGTTAGGGTTGGAAAGGACCTTAAGATCATCCAGTTCCAACTCCCTGCCATGGGCAGGGACATCTCACACTAGACCATGACACCTAAGGCTCTGATCCAACCTGACCCTGAAGTTTGACTGAGGATAACAAATATTATCATGTTTTCCTGGAATCCTACACAAAGTCTAACTTTGCAAACAGGTAAGCTGCGACACAGAAGACACAGGAAAAGCAGCATGGGAAAAACAGTATGTACAGATACAACACCATACCCAGAAATGCACAGGTGAATAATAACCCTGCTAGAGGACAAAAGCTATTCCAGCCACACCTCGTCCTCACAGGAGAAACCCTCCTTTAGCGATGGATTGCTGACTAAACAGAGAAGTTTAAACACCAGCCAGAGAGAGGCCTGGTCTGGCTCAATGGCTCCTGAGGTACTGTTGACCCAGAGCTAAACCAATTAGCCCGTTTCCTTTTAAAGTGTTCTCAAATGCCACTTGGCTGTGTCACTCCACACCACCCCAGAGCACTGGAGCGGCCTAATTACACTGCCAAATGTTTGACTGAAAACTACACTCCAACAATGCCGGCTGCAAGACATTACCTCCTTCCCAATACAAAAGGCCTGATTCAGGTCTCCGAGGCAGCTCCCCCTTTAAAGTCACTATAACTCTGCAAGGCCAGGAAGCATGGTAATAGAGAAAAAATAAACTGATGTTTGGCACACAGGCCACATTAACTTTGCTAGCAGTCCCCCTCTGATGCTAATGCAGCCCAAACATGGATGGTGAGCCTCTGACAACCTTGAGTAGCTCAGATGTGGGCAGGAAGAGGGAACCACCAGCATTTGTTCTCCATTGGCAACAACAGCCCAGAGGCACAGCTTGGTGAGATTTATGAGTAGCTAAAACGCTAAGCACTGAAGTGAGATTCTGTCCCCAAACCTTCCTGTGGGTTACATTTGCACCTCAGTTTCTCTACCTGTAAAATAATAATTACCCAACACACCAGTTCTTGTAGACTTAATTAGCACTTGTCAACCTCTTGGAGCTCCTCAAGGGAAGAGGAGCTATGCACCACAAAGTACTCATTAATAGACGAATCCTTTGGAAAAAAGTGTATGATTCTGTTGTTGTCAGATCTAATAGAGTCATAAAAAAAAAACAGGGCTGGAAGGGATATCAAGAAGTAACCTAGGCTGTTTCCCTGCCCTGAGGCACGATCAAGTATATCTAAATCACTCCTGATAGGTGAATACCCTTAAATCTTGGGATGCTCAGGCTGTAGATTAAGATAGATAAAGATGGACTCATATTACATGTGCATTGCACTCTCTGGCTCTGCTGAATGCAGATAAACACTCCCTCATGTGTGGCACTTGGGGCCTCTCTTAGGTGCTGTCTGCACTGGCCTGAAAGAGGATTTACTGCATCCACACTGAGATCCACCCATCTTTCCAACTCTTTATTATTACAGCTCATGCAATAAAAAGGCCCATTGTGGCACACACTTCCCAGATCTCAAAATCAGAATTAATGAAACACATAACATGTGAAAAAGATCTTCAAATGGGGAATGGAGCAGAGAGTTGTTAAAGGATATGCTCATGGTTATGTGGGGCTTGACCAAGACTCAGCGCTCCAGTGCAAATCACCCAAGTCTCACACATGGCTGAATTGCAAGACTTCCCTAATACCTTCAAATCATATTTGTTATGTTTTCCCCACATTTCTCCCCCCTTTCCAACCCCAAGAGTGCATCTGAAGTACGGTTTAGCCTACCATATAATTCAGATGTGGCTACTGAAGCATTGCACAGCCTTAAGTTTAAGATTTCCTCCTTTTTCTGTTGTTTCTGAAGCTGCTGTTATGCAGGTCAGGTCTGGAACATTAGCTGCATAAAGATTTGGGGGGGGGGGGTTAAATGCTTTAATTGTAAAAATGTGTCAGTTCAAGCAGTCTTTCCAAGACATACATGCAGAGTACAGTAGAAGATACCTTTTATTTGATTAACTTCATACAGGAAAGCTTTTGAAACTTATACTTTCTTCATCAGGCTGGTGGATAAAAGCTAAGCAACTGATACAGCACTTCAGAAGTTTATTAAATTAACCAATTAAAGAGAAGCAGTACACAACATACAGAGGCCAAGGCAAACAATGGAAGGTGGAACACACTCCCGGGGCTGAGCCGATAGTGTCGTGTCAGCATTTCCATTATGAAGCTACTGCAGTTACTGTGGGAGGCATGCAATAAAAAAAAAAAAAGAAAAAAGAAAAAAGCTTAAAGCACTGAATTCAATCATTCTGAGGGATTCCCAAACATGCCCAGGCAGATGGAAGAGCAAGATGCAAACCAGTTCTTCACCAGTTTTGTCACCTGAATTAGAAAGCAGGTGTGGCCTGGAGAAACAGGTTGGCACGCTGCACAGGAAACAAAGGCTGGCTCTCTGGAGCTGCACAGTGCCCAGCATGAGGCAGCCCTGCTCTTGGTTGCTTGAAAATATAACCCTAATGAACGTGATTACTCAAGTACAGCACGTTTGTGTGGGCTGAGACATGGAGCTTACTCAGTAACAAGGTCTTTGTGGTAAGGCTGGCATCTTGCATAGCATCATACCCTCAATCACAGCGTCCCTACATAGCACTGTAGCTCAAATTGTAAACTAAAGCAAATCACAAATATAGCAAAGTTGTCTGTATTAGCAGAGTTAAACACAGAAAGGTACCTGACCTGAGGATTTCTCATCTCTTCAGTGCTAAACAAGGACCAAAGTGAATACTTTTAACAACAGGAAGAATTGAGTGCGAGCTGAACTCCTCCCAAATTCTGGGTGCTCAGCATCAGGTTCAGATCCCAGTTTTGAAGGTTGCTCCTTCCCTATACAAACAGGGCAGATCTTTTGGGTAACAGAGATTCAGTAGTTTCACATTACATTTTGCAGCACATGAAAACCTTTTCATGAGATCCAAACCTTTTCACACAGCCCCAGAACAACTCATTGATGGGGGAAAAAGAAAGAGGCTGATAATGGGAACACTGACACAACACTGACTGTAACAGCATAATCAGCAGCAACTATAATTCTCCTTCAGAAAGCTACACCCACAATGCTTTCTTTGGCCTGTATATTTTGTATATTGCCTTGGTCTAACTGGTTAATTTAATAAGCTTCAGAAATATTTAGTTGCTTGGCTTAAAAAGTTGGACACAATTTAAAACCAGGTAGCCTGGTTTGTGACCACAAGTTGTTCTTGGGAGGGCATATCCACAGTTTATGGCATCCTGGCTCAGCTCAAAGGGCAGTTCTGGTGTGCTCCATTTCCTCTCTGGAAATCTAACAAATCCAGCTCAGTTCCCAGCAACACAGAACAGCCACATGGCTCTGGATATGAAAGCAGCTTGACAAACCAAGGTTAAACTGAATTAGCTGAACCCACTTGTTGTCCTAGCCCTGCAACAGAGCTTAAGAGAGGCTAGGGAGCACTGGGAAAGCACATAGGTGATTTAGAAGAGACAGGGTGGTATCACGGCAGGTAAGGACCAGCCTTGGCAGCCAGGAGACCCACTGCTATTCCTGCCTTTGCCGGTGACCTACCACATGACCCTGAAGAAGCCATCCAAGTGTTCTTCTTTCCTCCTTCCCCTTTTTCTGCTTTGACTGCAAAGTTCCCCAAGTGATGGCATCTTCCTGTTTGTACAAGATACATGTTTGCATAACATCTCACACAAGGCGCTGGTCACAGCTGGGGCTTCTAGACAGGAGTTATAAAGAAAAATATTACCAAATTCAGTGTGTTTAAATGCCCATTATGGGTATTTCGTAACCAACATTTCTTCATTAAAGATTCTACTGTGGTGTTTTGCCAAATGACTCAAAATAGAGGAAAGTCCTGTGTGGAAGATGTTGGCTGATGCTGTTCCTTGCAGGCAGAACCTGAGGGGCATCTAGGAGATGGAAAAGGGATGGACTATTTTGTAGGCTAAGAGCGAAAATCTAGAACAGCTCCATAGCTCTGACAACCTGACAAAGACATTCGTCTATCCTGAGCTCCGGTTCCACTGGCTTTCTTCACAGGATTTGGTGCCTGCAAACCCAAATTCATTGGTTTGGCCTCATATGGAAACACAACTTGGTCCCCATCTAATCAAAGACTGTGATCAAAAAAATGCCTTTTTAATCATTCCCAGAGGTAACATTATTTCTACCCAGCATGTTTCCCTTTATTCTCACCCCCAAAATGGAGAATAACAATAGAAGAGAAAGGAAATTAAGACAAGTAGTGACCAATCTCGCACATCCCAGGTTTGCAGCTAACAACTCTCTAACCAGAAAGCTGAAAAAAAGGCATTTGAGCCAGCAACAGCATCAGCAGGAGCTGAGCTGGAGCCTCAAGTTCTGGCAGGAGCCATGGCAGCACCCCAAGAACAATACTTAGAAGGAGTAAGGCCAGTGGCAGCACCCCCTCAGGCTGTCCAAAAGCTAGGATCCCCATCTCTTTCACTGTGGAAAGTGCAAGATTTGTAGGTGCACCCAGAAGTTTGGCCTTACAACCAGGAGGAGCGAGGAAAACCACCTGTAACCTTGATCTCCTTCCAAAGCACCACAGATTTGCTAAAAGCAGAGGCAAGAGAATGAGACTGGCAGTACACGCTGTTAAACAGCAGGAAAGAAACAGCATCAGCATAGATGCTGCTTTCCTAAACCTGTTCTCAAAGCTTGGATTTTTGACATTTGTCTTGTGAACTAAACATGCAAACTGGGTTTGAATGAGGCGATTCCACACAGCCCAAGAAAATATAACAGATATGCAAGTTATCATCATCTACCTTGAAACTCTGGAGGGTCTTGAAGACTCCTGCAAAGCACCAACCCATACAATGCCAAGCATCCTAACACAGTACCAGGACTAAGCCAAAGAGAATGAGATGGGCAAGCACAAAGCAACTTGTTGAAGAGTTCATTAAGCCAGTGACAGAATTTGGCTTTCTCAATCTTCACCTGGTGTCCTACCTACCCACCCTCGACTCCTCAGTGCACCCTTGCAGCACACTGCCAGACAGCACAACTCAACTGGGAAGGTCAGTGCTGACCAGCTCCACAGGGCTCAATGGAAATCCTGCCACAATTTCAGTGAAACCTGTGCTTTAGGTTCTTGCCAGCCAGAGCTGTCACATTTCCCACACGAGTGTCGTAGCTGCAATAGCACTCACCACTCAAGAGTCGAATTGTAACACATAATGCTGTGTGACACACAGGTACTCCAGCCATCTGGAATAAACCCTTTCACATCAAACATTCCGTCTCCACATGTTCCAGCTGAAGTTGGATGTTCTCTTCTTGATCTTAGTACCTGGTTTGTTTTCTTTTTTTACAAAACTATTTTGAAATCCTTCAAATTGAAAGGTAAGGGTTTGCCCTTTTAAAGGGGAGCACAGGCTGGAATGAATGAAATAGCCTTTCCCTTTAACAATCCGCTGCGCAGGCAGCTGGGACAAAGCTGGCTGTGATGTCAGATTCCTGGTGCTTTAACACACAGGGCTGTTTCCCCTAAGTATTTCTCTAACTAAGCAGAACTCAAAGATTTCCTTCTCCAGCAAACACCTGAGCAGAAATGACTCACCCACCGTGTTGGCAACTGCCACAGACCTCTCAGCCCTACTGCCAAGCCTATTTGTATTGTTGAAATACTGAGAGGCAATTTTCCTTCTGCAACTCCCAAAACAGTTTGTCCTTCTACATTTTGCATAAATAGTAGCCTTATGCCCGTTTTTGTCAAGGGGAAGGAGGGAGAAGATAAGTTGGGGTAAAACACATTTGTAAGAGCAGCCATACAGCAAAATAATTTTTTCAAGATCATGAAGCATTATAATGCTTCTATCTCTAATCAAATCACTTTTTAGTTTTTCTGCCCGATTTCCTTCAAAAATAATGCATCTATGATCATGGTGTGCATGAGCATGCATCTCTAATAACTCTTGAATGAGTTGGCTGCTTTCAGCTCAATTTGATAGAAACAGGAGTTCCAGAGCTGTCACACTGCTATGAGTTTCATTGAAAAGGGCAACTGGATAAAAAAGAAGATCTGGAGGCTGGAAAGCTGCAGCATGAGTTCACAGAGCACTGGGCAACAGAAAATGACATTATAAAGACACTGACATGTGGAATAACCTCACTGGAAGGTTATAACTGGCCACGAGATAGAAAGCCGCAGTACACCAACTACTACCTGAATATTCATTTTGCAGGATATTGTAACAAAAGCCACCAGTCAAAAACTGAAAGGCCTTCAAGGTACAGCACTAGAAAGAACAGGCAAGACAGCTAAATACTTCAAAGGAAGCCTAGAAGCAAAAGTACTATTAATTTTAACCAAATCCTTGGCTGGACACTCATCTTACACCCATGCAATCATTAATTTCAGAAGAGTGACTTCTGATATACCCCCCAGTAAGCCCCAGATCATACAAATCCACTCTTTATTGCCCAAGTAGTGCCGTTGAAAATCAATAGGATTACTCATAGTGGTGAAGTTAAGCACCTGTGAAAGTGTTTGGAATATTGAGGCCTAAGGCCTGGTCTAGGCACAGCTTTTGTACTTGACAAACTGGTTCACTTAAAGGTTTGTTTTGTTTTTGGCTTTATTTTTAAAGAAAGCAACAGAATAATTAAAGCCATGCAACCAGTGTAAAATGGACACGTTTTTATTACTATAACGGGAACTTCCAACAGCTCAGCCATTCCCAGATCAGTTACACTGCTCCAGCCGGGCTCACCCTGTGGGGATTTGCATCAATGCCATTAAGAGCAGCCTCAGCTTTTCACCTTGATCAGCTCAACAAGGGGATGGCAGCCCACCACATCTACTGAAAGCACTCCAGTTACTTCAGCCATGGAAAACACCCAATGGAACATGGGCAAACATGTTTGAAGAACATTTTGTCAAGCGTGTCAAAAAGTACAATTTTTCCCTTACCTCCATAATTTTTTTCCCCTATCTTCTGCATGTGCACCCATAAGAAAAAAACCAACAAACCCCCCAAACAAACAACATGAAATAAACACACACCTAAAAGACTTCAGAGCTTAGAATTTCATGTGTGTACAATTACAAAGATGGAAGAAATCAAGATCACCTCACAAGAAGACAGCACAAAAGAGCATCCACTCTAAAGAAAACACCCCAAACTTTAGAAGATGCTGGGAGTGAACCAACATGTTTGGATTGCTAAGAGGTTAAAAAAATTGTCACACTTTCAAAGAAGAAGACAAAAGCCATTAAGAACAAACAGGATATTTGGGAAATCTATTTCACTCAAAGTAGCAAACATCTGGAATAAATTGTCAAGAACTTAAGAGCATCAAAGCAAAGTATTAACGAGGTTAAGAGGCAGCTAGACTGGAGGAGGAGACTGAAGAGTATAGTGACAAAGGAGAGAGGTGGGGCAGAGATAAACCTGGAGGCAACAGGCTCATTAGCCTAGAGAGCTTTCCTTCTCTCTCTGTCCAATACTTCCTTATCTTCTTATTGCTCCAGGGATAAAATGCTGGGTTTTTTTTTTTCCTGCTGCTTTTGGGTTTATGTAAGGGAACAATTTCCCCCCCTCCCCTTAGGAATTCCATGTTGGGATCTGTGACAATGTGCTTCATTGCTGAACCTCCAAATTTCTAAGTTTAACTCAGAAAAGTACAACAAAACTGAATACACGAAACTCCTTCCACTAAGTAGAGCTTTCTGAAGTTTGGAGACCTCATTTCTCCCTTTCACACGTCAAATTAAGAATAATTCTTACTTTTGTTAACAAATGTTTCTTCAAGAAGAAAAACCTCATCCCTTTAATCAAAAGGATTTAGTAAACATCTCCATGAAGTCAAGAGCTGGATTTTAAAAGACTCATTTGTTTTAAAGTAATTCAAACCAGGCTAAACAACACCTTTAAAGATGACAAAAAACAGTAGGGATAAATGAATAAGGAGTCCAAGAAGGAAATACTTAGCATGACTTATCCCTTAATATCCAGATCCCTCTCTAGAAGGGATAATCAGAAAGCTATGTTGGCCCTTATTCAAAAGAAGAGAACGGTCTTCCATCTCTGCCTGGACTGCTATTAACTACATTGGTTACATTCACAGTCATTAACATCCTTTAAAAGACGATCTTGGGATTTCATTTTCCACCTCCCATTATTGAGCAATGGAATATTCATAAAACAGTAGACAGAAACAAATCTGGAGAAAAATGAAAGCCTCCAAGTTCCCATCTCTGCCAGTTAAATTAAACTAAACTGGGGATTCAACATGAAATTGATTCAGGAGCAGCAGCATATATGCACAAACATTAAAAAGCACACTGAGGGGGATATGGAATAATAAAACATGCGCTTGCCTGTCCTCTGCTCTAATAACCACATGCAAACTTCAGCCAAGCCTGAAAGAGTGGGAGAGGTTTCAAAGATATGAAGTTCCTGTGGGTTTCACCGTATAGGCAGCTGGTGAAAGGATGAAGACACACTTCAGAGCCCCAGTGAAGTAAAGTGCTTATTAGACATAAGAGAATCCACACCAGCCCTCATTACTTGTCTAATAGCACAGGGCCCGCTCATACTGTTTGTTATCAGCCAAGCACCCACATCTAAGGAGTCAATGTTTTATTTGGAACATCTGCTCTTGTCTTCACAAAAGGCAGCTGAAGCTCTGCTTCAGCCTCAACTGCTTCTCCATTAGCTGTTCCCATACCTCTAGATGCACCTTTCCAGCCCAAGAGGAGACAACGGGGCTCTGGTGGGGCACAGGGAGGCTGACCGACACTTGCTCATAGAGAGTCCAACAGCACACAGGGTTTATTTTTAACCCAAAGTAAAAGAAATATACCTTGGTACCTGCAAGGAGCAAGGATTCAAAAGAGTTCTGACTAATTGGCTGCATTCAGGTTACCCAAATCCACTGGGGAATTTAGCCACCAGTTAACACAATACAGTGTCATGAGAGTGCAGGGTGCCCTGTTAGAAGCTAGCTCAGACCTGGCTCCTCACTTAAGAGATCTGAAGCATCCTCTGGGCCATCCCTCACTACACTGACCACAAAGAAAGCACAAAACCCTCTATTCCTCACTTCGCTTCACACAAGACACCATAAGCACCCACAGCAGTTAAACTGGAGAAGGCCTCTTATTTTTCCTCTCAGTTCTAACATGGAGAATCAACGACTGAGGGGCTTTGAGGCACCCACTCCATTTTCCTCTGCTGTTTTTACCTTGCCATTAACACATAACTAGAGGGAGCCATCTGGAAAAGCAAAATAAAGGCTTTTTTTGCTCCTTCAGCCGGGTATGTGGGCAGAGAACACGGCCAGGGCCCACCAGAGAGAGCACACTGCCCTCCACCTCAGTCCCTGGGGCTTCACCCGTACCAGCCCCATGCGTGCACACACCAAACACAAGAGATCTTTAAGACTAAAAGCAGGTTGTTTTTTCAGTGACTGAGGGTGCTTTAATGAGCACGCTGTGTTGTAGGGGCTGGAAAAAGGCGATAAGCTTTCTATGTTATATGAAAAGCCAGGGGGTTACTGTATGTAATCAAACACAGCTGACTAAACAGGGCACCGAAAGTCAGTCACTTCTAAGGTGAGACAAAACAACCTTCCAGCCCTGCCTCCCCCAAAGGACCAGCTCCCCAGGTACACACCGAGGGCTGATCTGAGCCCCCAGACACCCTAATTAATCCATTGCTTGGAAAAGAAACACTGGCTCACCTTGGCACGATGACACCTTGCCTCCATGTTGGGTGTGCAGGAACAAGAAAGCCAGCACAGCACACGGCTATGGAGCCGCTGCTGTGACTGAGCCCAGTGCCCCTCCTCTGGCGGCGGGTCCTTAGGCGCAGAGCAGCCCCATTAGCACTAATGCCCCACAGCTGTGGGGCTGGCGGGGCACTGGAGCTGCCCTCCCAGCCCCACACAGGTGTGCAAGGTTTCAGGTGGTGGCCATGATCGGGGAAGGGCGCTGAGCAGCCAGGGTTGAGAGGCACAAGGCAGCCGGTGTCTGCTGCAGCCACCATGGTACGAGAGGGAAAGCTGGGGTCCTGCTGCACAGCTGGGTTCTATGGGCTTGGGGGGTGCCCTGCTGTAGCTAGCACACTGCGTGTATGTGTTTAAAGGAGCAAAATAAGACAAGACACTGCCCAGAGAAGCTGTGGCTGCCCCATCCCTGGCAGTGTTCAAGGCCAGGTTGGACACAGGGGCTTGGAGCATCCTGGTCCAGTGGAAGGTGTCCCTGCCCATGGCAGGAGGTGGAACTGGATGAGCTTTAAGGCCCCTTCAACCCAAGCTATTCTGTGATAAGCTGTTCCATCTTTCCCAGGAAAGCCAAGGCAGCATGCAGCATTTCAGCATCACCTGCATGCTCCTGTTTGTATGAACTAAGGTGAACTCTAATACCAATTTAAAAAGAAATCACTGATATTGCCTTAAGGCTTTTCACAATTCCAGACAAAATACAGGTACTTGCACTGCTTCAGCACTTGATCTACACTGCTATTGTTTTTCCAAGCATTACATTCTGTCACAGCCTTTATGCTCTCAGCCCAGTTGGGGAGGGCAGAGGCCATTACTGAAACTACCTAATTCCTGTTCTACAAATAACTTTCTGTCTGCTATATATATATATATATATATTACATATAAGAGGTTAAAGGCACTAACTTACCAGGCAATTCAGGGAGATTTCTCTCTTCTATTAGAGGAAGCCCCCCTCAACTCTGATAATGATCTTTGTACTCATCGCAACTGTAGTGGTACTTGCAGCTTCCAAAACTTAAAGGGACAAGGTAGAAGTGCAGTTACCTGCCATCCTCTCCAGTTTTCTGTAAAACAACTTCTTTTTGAGCCATGTGAGCCTGTGACACACTGAGCAACACTGGTTTTCAGTACAGTGTGGGTAATTTTAATGCATATATAGAACAAGAATCAAAAGGCTTTCAGTAACACTGTGCAAGTGAAGAACCAGCTTCCCCCCTTCCCAACTGCAGAGTGGGATATGGTTTACCTGTGCTGTATAGGTATATACAAACTGCCTGGTGCTTGAGCCTGGTGAGTAGCATTCACAGCTCTCCAAATAACCACATTTCTTCTCCAGAGATGGCTTTTTTGGATGCTCACTGGTAATACAAAAGAGAAAAGCCATAACACCTGCAAGAAGCACTGGAAAGCCTATCTAAAGGTTTGTTGGGAGTCAGCTCGCATGCACAGTTTTGCAGGATCAGCATCTGGAAAGCACCATAGCCAAGAGATATTGGTCAACAGAAGACACGGTTGATCTTGACTCTCCAGCTGCTCGCTTATGACCTCAGCCAAAATGGTTCTTACCTTACTTTTTTCTGTCAGTCCTGGGGCTGTTTGGGTCTCCCTTCACTTGTGTACAGAAGTCCTCTTACCCCATGAAAGCGCAGGTGCTGCCTTTTAATTGTTATAACAAACACTGCCTGCCTGGCCTAGCATCCTGAGCCTCTGTAATGCTGCTGAAGCAGCTGATGAAATACAGAGCTTGCTAGTGTATTTTTCAAATAAAAGTATGTTTCTGGGGTCAAAAGGCACATTAAGCCATCATTTAAACTGAAAGGGACAGTAACAAATGGCAACATTTCCCCAGATAAGGACTCAAGGAGGTATTGCTGTGCTTGACCTTAAATACCTGAGCTAGCATTCCAAGGCCCCTGCTTTATAATCAGCAGTCAGACAGATGCTTGGAGCGGCTGAATCAGAGGAGAGATGAACTTAAGTGCCCTGAGATGGTTACTCAAGGACCTCTCTCCCTTCAATCACTGAAGTCCTGCAGAGATAAGCCTTCTTGAATATATAGTAGATTTAAGTGGCCAAAGTTAAGTCAATACACGTGAGAATCCCCCTTGTTATATAAATCTAATGAAAATTTCCAGGTTTGCAAGTCAGAAAACTATTCTTGCAGGTACTGTGCCCATGCGTGCTTCTAGGATCCAAAGTCTGGCTCCTTCAGTGTGAAACCCATCTTCTGCCTTCTGAAGCCTTCAGTTTAGAAAAGGTCGTAACAGCATGCTGAAAGCCCAGGAACCTCAGACTGCATCTACAGAGACAGTTCTGCACAGCATCAACATGCCCAGAAGTGTTCCTTCACAAGTCGTGAACCCCATCCATGTAATCAGAGCTGTGGGAGTAGGAGTCTTTTGCGGTGCAAGCCAGAAAATCCAAGTGGAATTGCTCTTGCATATTAATCCGCTTTGCTGAAATTTGTTTTCCTCCATTCATAGTGGATATGGAGCAGTATGGATTTGTTGTACTCAGTCCCATCATCCACATCATTAATGAAAATGCTAAAGTGTTGGCATTGTATTTTCACATAGAAAACTCATACTTCAGACAATCTGCACCTTTTTAACACCTTTTCAAGGTATGGCCCCAGACAACCCATGCTGGCTCATTACCAAGGTAACGGAGGCAGAGGGGAATCAGATCTAAGAAAGTCTCCGGGACAACTAGAACAGGCTACAGGGGGATCAGAAGCAAGCCATTACTGAGAAAAAGAGGTCTGGAAACATACCTGTCCTTCACTGCTGCTGAATGATGGCGGGGGGGTGGTTGGTTTGTGTTTTTTCACAGACAACCAAACCCTGAAATAATTATTCCAGTCTGGCTGGTGCTGGAATTTTGTGTCCGAGTTGGCATGCCATGTTTTAAGAGAAAATAGGCAGAAATTTAAGGTAATCCTATAGAGGGAAGGAAGAATTAGAAGTGCAGAATAGATTGCTGAGAGGAAAACCTGGGAAAAGAATGTGGAAAAAAGAAAACTAAACAGTCTTCCAGTGTGCGAATGTTCATTACAAAGAGGATGTAAAGGATGAAATTGGCTTAATTTGCAGACAGAAAGATTTAGGTTAAATAGCAAGGGGAAAAATGCATAAATATAAGGCTAATTTTGGACTTGAGGCTACCTAGAAAGTTCAGACAACGATCCTGCCTCCAAGCAGAACAATAAGCTTGGGGAAACTCATGAGAACCTTTCTCTGCCTTTTATGACTATATATATCAAAGGCTGCTCTACCCATTCACAGAGTTTCAGAAAGGTTTACAGGATTAAATGTTTAAGAGTTAATAAAACACATTATCAATTCTATACTGTTTCTTTGGGTTTTTCCCATCCAAATAGTAATTGTATGTGAAAGGGCTGACACTAAAAAGCAACAGGCAGAGTTCACGCAAGTTCAGTTCCCATCTGATCATTTTAATGATGCTTGGAGATTGAAATGAAATTGGAATCGATACAGGTTTGTTCTAAGAATCCTTAATATTTTCATATTTGTCTGAACATGGGTCCTTCCCCTTCATAGAAGGGGCAGGTTAGAGCTCCAAATTCTCTTGCATGATATCCCAAGGTGCAGAAGTCCAAATGAGCAACAAGCTTTGTGGCATAGCCCAACCCAAAGATATCTTCAAGCAGTCTATAATCAGACACCTGATGCACAGCCCTTGAAGCGCAGTAATTCTGGTGCAACAGACATGAACAATGAGGGGGAAATGGATTTTAAACAAAGAGAAAAGTGCACCAGTAAGGAAGGAGCATCAGAACTGAAGAAAAACTGAAGGAAAACAGGTAGGGTCACATGGAATTTGGGTTTTATATTGCACACAAGCCACTTCAGAGCATCACAAGAGCTCTGAGTAGTTGAGAACACTCTGGTGGTGCCTGAATGTTGGGCAGCTACTGGAATACTTCACAGCCTGCACCCTTGTTTGTCCCCATCAAGAACCAGAGGGAATCTGGACTGAATTTCAGGCAAAGCCTGTGGTTTAGCTTCCTCCAAAGGAGCTACCTAGGTTGGGCAATCAAATTATTTGCTTCAAAACTGCACTGCTCCAAAGCAAATTGCTCATCTTCAGAAAGCCTAGCTAAGCCTAAACTGCACTAAGGTGATCCCAATTTTCATCTTTCCTACAGCTCCATGCTTCTTTCCCATCTGCATCTGTTAGGGAGCACTCACTCCCGAAGGAACCAGGAGCCTGTAGCAGTGCATGGTAACATGGCTAGCAGGAAGGTGGCCTCACCAATATCCAAGCAAGGCAAGCCCAAAGATGGGAGTCAGATTCCAGAGTCCAGATCACCAGGCAAGTCCACGATCCTGTGGCAGGTCCCAGATCAAGCTGAAAAGTCAAGCTGCAGTTCCGGGCTATCTCCAGTAACTGTTATTAGAGTCATACACAGTTCAGTGATCACTAGGCAGGTCCACGTGATATGCAAGGCCCAAGAAGTAGTGTAGGTCTAAGGGTACAGCTCAAGAAAAGCCTGAGTGCTCTGGGCTGAGCATAAATGGGGCTCTTGCGCCCACAGACAGCAGGTCTGGGGGTTCCAGGTGAGCCTTGCCATGGCCATTAATTCCTATTAGTGCACTCAGGTCTGTTATAATTGCAGACAGACAGAAAAGCTTAGGGAGCTGATGTGGCTGAAGAGTGGAGGGGTTTCTTCTTGGTCATATCATGTCTGTGTATAAGCTCTAGTGCTGACCTGAGGGAGGGAATACACCAGGGGATAGGGAGAATGTGGGACTGCTCCAACTGGACTTCCGTCAGCCTCAGAGCTGCACTTGAAGAAGTCATGTAACTCGGCAGTAACAGATGAAAAAGGACCCATCAAAAAGTGTGCATGCTTTGATGGAAAAATGTGACCTGATCCTTCATGAGCTTATCCTCAAAGTTTTTGCCTACCAGCTTGCATGAGGAAAAATAAACCTCTCTAGATTGAAGGCCAAAGGTGAGCTGTATTCCATTTTATCTGGTCTTCAGTCTCATTCTGAAATCTTTAGAGTGTAAAACTGATAAGCACCATCTGACATCTGATGCCTGAGTGACTTCAGCTCATATTAGTGGACCAGTCAGCACTCATTTGGTTGGGCATGTGATTTTCTGGAGCTCATCATACAAGGCAGTATTAAACTTTGTATGTGTGTTTGCGCCATACAAGAGCATTTTCCAGACCCACTCAAGCAATTTACAAAGGAAGTTTGTAAATGAAACTCCCATTCTGCTGCCCTCTTCTCTAAGCAGCTCCTTTCTTTGCTGAGTTCTGTCACTTGTTCGGGTCTGCATAAAAGCCTAAAGCAGAAGTTCATAAATCAACTTCTCTAATGTGCCACTGAAAATCTTCTACCTCCATGACCTCCCACTGCCTATCTACACCACAAAGAGTGGTCATATACCTATGAAGAAAAACACATTCGGGGGCGAAAAGAGCTATCATGTGAAACAAAGGTAAGAACTGTGCTTGTGCAGGAGAGCTCAGTTTCTGCTGAATGAGCCATGAGGTGGGAAAAGAGGTCATATAGCCTCTTGCATTGATGAAGATTTACTAGTCCCTAAAGCCCACTCAAGCTGCACACCTTGTTGGGAGGGACAGGTCTGGGTGACCACGCAATTATTTCAGATGTTATGGGAACACACAGCAAGAGTGCTAAAGCTCTCTGCACATCTTCAGCAAGATACATGGAAGAAAGGGATGAATTTTGCTTCTTGCTCTGCCTACTAATATATTTTAACAGAGAGAATTACTGGTAGCTACAATTGGGAATTGTTACTTATACCAGAAAAACACTGCTGTTACAGGAATATACACAGTGCTTCTGGACATAAGGGCAAGAGATGAGATTTATTATATCAACTTTGTGTCTGCTAAGAGCCTTCCCTTTCCAGTTGTTCTATATTACTTAAACTGCACTGAGTGTACGGTTTGCTGGAACAACAAAAAATGCAGGTGGGGCTGAATGTCACATCCCAGAGGTTTTTCATGCAATTTCTGCCCCTCCTGATGAGGGCAAATTTGACACTTTGCCTTCCAGTTTTCTTTCTACAAAGACTAAGATGGAAACGGCAAATGAGTGGCTTGTTACTTCCTCTCAGTGTCTGTGGGACTGTGGCGCCAACAACACTGATGCAAAAGGAAACCCTTTTCATTAGTTGCTAAAACAGCAGACGCTTGTTTTCCTTTGGCTGCAACATCCTTCTGACTCCCACACAAGAAGCACTCCTGCAGTATTCCACATAGGCAGAATACATCCAGTTCCTAGAAGTCCAAATACAAGAAACTGTAGCCTGTTTTAGAAACCACGCTGATCTTGGATTATGAAAGGGAGAAGTAGTCTGCTTTCATGTGTAACCCTGGGCAACTGTGCCGGGTTCTTTTCTTGTCTTTGTCCCTAGACTTTTGATGACCTTTGGCAAGAAATCCTTCCGGTGTGTGCCTCACCTGTAAAATAAGGCTAATACCAGGGAGTGAAAGACTGGACATTATTGTTATTTCGTAGACAACCTCCTACACATAATAAAGGTAACTATGAAGGGTGAAATTTGCTGTTACTGGTTTCTAAATGCACCTAGGTAAATTATATCATGAGAAAAACAGCCACTCTCCTACTGTTTCTGTTCTTTTGCACCAAAGCAAATGAGTCAAGTGGCTTCAGAAACTGGCCACATTACTAAGATAGAGAGGGCATGTTGCATATTCATAAGAACTTAAGATTCTTTTATTTACATTTTCATTGCTAAGGGCTGTGAAATGGAACAGAATTCTATTTACTAAATACTATTCCTGGTGCAATAAGTTAAAGGATTTCTCAATTAATACATGGAGCTTATGTATAAAAGACAAGAGGTTAAGCAATACTGCAGTGCCCAGTGGACCATCTGGTGAACATTAGGATGTCAATAAATCATAAAAGCACCAGTTCATCAAGAAAATTCCATTTCAAACCACTAACAGGAAAAAAAAAGGCTGGGAAAAAACTCACAAAATTGGTATTTTCATATTTTATAAAAACAGGAGCATTAAATGACTTTAATCCAATTTCAATTGTTTTATTGGTTCTCTTCTGATGACCACATGGCTTCACATACTGAATGTTTAGCCCTTTGTCTTGCACACAAAAGCATTATGAAATAACTCGGTGCATCATCACAGGAGAAGCTCATCTCTTTCCTCTTAGTCTTTTTCCTCACCATGGGTGATAACGTAACAGAGGTTCTTATAGTCAAGATTACCAGAGACATCTGGAGGGAAAGCAGCAAACATCTGTTTAATCTGCCAAGCAAACAGGAGATAAGTGTTACAAACATAGGACTGTGGGACAGCAACATGTACTGGTTTTTGTTTCCCCCCCCCAGTTCAGCTCCCTTCTGCCTTGACCTGTTAACCTCGATGGAAGATTATTGCTTCGCTTCAGTAAAACTGAAATAGGAATTAGGACACAACCAGTTAATACAGCCCTGCCAGAATCCCAACAAGTACCCTGTCAAAAAGAGCATTCCTGAAATCCAGGTAAGCCCTGGCCAAGTACTGCACTTTGGACTGTTCTTGCCATGAAGCAAGTCCGCTCAACCTCCTCTTGTGAAAATGAAGTCCCTCTAAACTCTTCCCAGCCAGCAGAATCCATGTTCAGTCTCACACAAACCACAAAGTCAGTACCTCGTTTCAGAACTCATTTCAGATTTCAAACAAAATAACTCTCACAGAAATGGAAACCAGATCACAGTCCCCACCCAAACCCACTTAAACTCTAGTAAATCCGTTGCCCATCTCACCATAGGAAAGAACAGCAAGAGATAGGCCACGCTTACACTTGGATGGAAGTCCAAACAATCTGTTTGACTTTGATTTAGCCATGGAGCTATTCAGAGGAGATGCTGTGAATTGTTCCTAATTGCTAGAGCTGGCACCATCCTTCTCTCAGTCTGGATTTCAGCTGAATTCATGCATTTAAAGAGGGGCAAATTCTTCTTGCTGAATAAAATAGATTCCTAATTTGAGTAAAGACGGCCCTTACCTCTTCTTGACTGAACCGGTCTGCCTGTGTCATAAGCATTTCTTTGATGCTGTTCAAATAAAACGAAATAACCCGATTAAAGGGTGATAATGGCACATGACAATTCAGATGGCAAGATCCCTCCTGAAGTTGCCTGGAAGAAAATCTGTGTGACCGCATAAATTAGAGCTGTTAATCCTTACATGATATTGTAAAAGATGTTCTGTGGGCACCCATCAGTGTCAATGCCTCGCTCTGCCAACTTATTTTGCTTTTGTGACATTTTATAGAGGTTTAAAATTGTTTAAGGTTATTACTGTAATTGAAATACAGCAATTTGCTATGGTTATCTTCACCTAAAACGGGAGGTTTTCTCACTTGCTGTTAAAAGTTTGGATCACTTCACAAAACCAAAAGAGAGAATATTTTCTGTAAAATCTGAGGATGAAAGGAACAGAGCATGAAATGAGAAAGAGGACTTGAAAGAGAACTCCAACAGCTATTCCGAATCATCATCTGAGAATCCCTTTATTTGCATGCAGTCATTCCCAGAGGAGACCATGAAACTGCATGAGACCTGTTGTATTTCATGGTACAATGTCTTGTTCTGGAGTTACAGCACTGTAACAAGGAGCTTATCCCACACACAATCTGCATCTTATGCAATTACATCAAAGAGAATATTCTGGGGACAGACTCTCAGCTGATTTACCCTCTTTTCAAACCCATTGTGGGAAATCAGTTGAGCATGTAATTTTTTTACCTAAGTTCACAGGTGAATGAATAGAAAAGCCAGGGAGAATGATCACTGCTCTTAGCCTCACCCCCTTAGATAAAATGTCTTTATATTTCACCCAGTGCTGAGGACAGGACATGCCCAATGTGCTAGAACTTCCACCAGTATGAACTCAGTTATATTATGTAAACATCCCTTTCACTTGCACTAATAATTCCCCCTTCCTGCAGAAAGCCTATATTAATCTCAAAGAGTTTGCATTCACACTGAAGAGGCAGAGGTGGCTCCTTTTCTGACTACCAAAGGTACTCACACATTTTCAGTACTCTTTCTAGAGCCGTAAAGCAGACTGTAAAGCTGTGATAACAGATGAGCCGTCTGTTGTACAAACCCAAAAGCTGAAACAAGCATAAAAATCTGGTTTTGTTAGTAGATTTGAAAAGAGGCTGCTTTTTGGAGGAATTTGTGTGGGGGAGTGAGAGCAAGAGCTCTTCTGGAACAGCCCTTTCTGTTTGTTTTTTTTTTTAATGTGAATACTTATTTCTGCTTTTTAAAGTGAATATTTGAAACTAAGTATTTTTAATAGAAATCATGCCTGCGCAGGAACACTTCCATATGAGCAAAATTCACCTACTGCTGATGCAGATGTTCAGGCAAAACAGAAAAGCTTCCCTTTCTGCCCACATACACCACGGATCTTGAGTCAAGAAAGTCACACAGATAAAAGTGTAGTTTTGATGGCAAAGCTACAACTGAACTTCTTCATATCTCTGACACACATATTTTTTCCAGTAAAGGCTACAACAAAGACATGGCCCGATTTGCATAAGAGGCACATACACTTCTGAATCTCTTTCTTGTTGATGTGAAGTGCTCATTTGGAAGGACAGAAAGGGAAAACTGAAAAAAGAAGGTTCTGGGTAAGGATCTTAACCATAACGACAAAAGTGAAGATATCTATTCAAGTTCTAGGAAATACTCTGAAGTTGCAGAAAGAGCTTAAGCTATTGTATATATTTTTCCTGCATGACTTTACCATTCTCTTTAATTTAGCAAAGCCATTTCCCATCTCTTTTTTCTCACATTGCTCTTTCTATTTTGTTATCCCAGCCATTTGCTATGTGCCTGCATTTTTTGAAGTGGAATTCTCAAATAATCAGTGGGTGAAAGAGTAGAGAGATCATCCTCATCAGCATGGGCTGATTATTGGATATATGTGCACAGGGGCAAGCAGCATTAGCAAATGTAAATAGGAAGTGTGATACAGGAAGGAGCTTGGTGAATAGAAGGAAGCACTTACAGCAATTTTGTCAGAAGTCACAAATAAACTTCATCACAAACAGGACTGAATTAAAGAGATCTGGGCACTGTGTGTCTTCTGTTCACATGCTTAAAGTATTTAGGGGAAAAGAAAAGATCAAATATCTAATTACAGTCTTCTGATGCACAGCCCAGTAGGCTCTGGCACTCTCAGAAGGAAGGACTGAGTTAAGGATCTATGCACATTTTCCATTATTTATTTTATAGGGAAACAAACATTCACAGTTTCCAAAGCTACAGATTATACACTTTTTTCTTTGTGTATCTTGTTTTCTTTTTTTTGAAGACTATTTGCTCCTCAAATAAAAAGAAAAAATCAAAGTCTTCTGGGCAAAAGAGAATATCCATTTGCCTTGACACAGGAGTCTAAATGTCACCTCTTGTCCTGCCTGGCATCAGTTCTTTCTACTAGTACAAATACTTTGGGTTTTTAAATTATCTGTGAAATCTATGAGACATCTTGGTTTTCCACTGGGTTTGCCCTTTCTATAATGCTGGCTTGGAGGAAAACAGGTGAGTTGAAATGAGCAGTGCTCTATAGCTATGATGAGAAACATCACTACCTCAGCCAAACTAAGCTCCAAAGGTCCGGATGCAGCTCAGCTCCCTGGGTCCATTTTCATCTGGTACAAATCTGAACACTTTTTTTTGCATGGTGATGAGGCACAGTTGATGTTGGCCTGACTCACTTTGTCCCACAAATGGCATTTAGGACTGAATCATCCAACCTTTCCGAATGCTATGCCAGTTTACACCAGCTGAGAATGCGACCAAAAGCATTTTCTCTTTTTAACATCATGCTATAGGAAGGATTTGATGTGTGGTATAATGATGCAGATAAACAAAGTCTGTCATTGAACTTGGAAGTAAGTTATAAACTCCTGGAGCTTCTGGAAAGGTTAGAAGACTCCATCCCAGCTTCCATCAGATGGACTAAGTGAGTCATTTCCAGACTAGAGGTGAAAACACGCAGAGGGAAGAGACATAAAAATCCCCACAAGGAGGTTAACCCCATGAACATAAAAAGAAGTTCTTATTAAAAGGTCAGTATGGCTGCTTTTAGAGAGAAACATTCCAGGATTTTTTTATATGGAGAAATATTATTTATTAACATTAACTGTCGTTTGAAATGGCTGTTTGAGCCAGCAGAAAGATTATTTCAAAACCTTCCAATGTCTAAGTTTTGGAAGCATATGAATAGAAGTTAAACCTCAAAGACATTCACGGAATTGATTTAATGGTTTGTTCTGTAATGATCAACATTACCCTCGGGTCTAATAAGTAAACATTATGCTCTGTTGTGGTGATGAACTAAAACAATTGTCTAATGTTAGCAGTGCAGTGGGGGTAGGGACAAGGTTGACCTTTTTCATCAAGGAAAAATAAAAGTATTCCTCTCTCATCTTCATTTTGGAGCATGATACTGCATTCCTAATTTGCCCCAAACTCCAACTGGCTTCCAGCATCCAAGGAATGTAGAACAGGACACAGGGTGGCAAGCCGCAGATTTTGTATGCAGTATATTGTTACAGATAGTGGCGGGAAATACAACATTTCATGGGCTTTGTATTATCAGAGGGTTGTATTTCATGCTTGTGATTTCACTGCTGTGTGATCTGGCCTATTTGGCAACAGGCTACCTTTTATTCTCATTGTTTGAGTCACTTCTGATGTGTTTCTCTGACTGCTCTTCCCCAGCTGGTTGGATAATAACCCAAAAGCAATAGGGATGCCTGTTAACCCTCTATTCTTTCAGACTGTTTGCTACATCCACTTGTGGTTTAATTACTTTGGAAGTTTAGTGAAAAGACTGTTTCGTTGCTTTGTTTTTACATACTGTGTACCAGAATAGGACTCTCGGACCCACTGGCTTACTGTCATAGAAAAGCATATTGGCAATGGATAGAAATACTTTGCGTGAATTTTGTCTTTTCAACTAACTTTTGTGAGACATTGGTAGTTGCAGATAATGTCATAGAAAACTCCACCTTTGAGGTTCTGGTCAAAGGTTTAGTTTTCATTTACCTTATGATGACATTAGCAGAATTAATTGGTGCAAATACAGTTTTGTAACTCATGGATCCCTAATAAATTTCCTATACATATTATGCTTTGTAAAATCTACCTGTAGTGGAAATATAGACCCCAAATTCCTGAGGGAATTTAAGTATATAGATAAATCTAGGCATATAAAGCATTCCACTAGAACCACAGGTCAGATCTCCTCATCCACTGCCCTGATCTGATACTATTTATCTCATTTACCTGAGGGTCTCCTTACACCCTCTGACAGTGCAATGAGGATTTACATGTGTGCAATTAGCACTTCAAGTCCTTTTACCTGGCTTTGGTGGTGTAACAGTTTGTGAATACAAATGAGGTCCTGCCTCCTTATTTAAAATATGGCCATATTGACAATAATTGTAATCTTATTACCAGTATTATTTGCTTTGGCTCCCACCATATGTAGTGGAATTTTACAGCAAATTATTGTCTAGAAGCAGAAGGCTCTGATGGTGAACATGTAACAAGGAAAATGTCCTCACTAAAACCATGTCCCAGAGTTAATTAAATTGATCACTTTGGTTAAAAGGGGGCTAGGTTTCCCATTTTAGACAAGCACTCTCAGTTAGGCACCAGACATTCATTTTCATTTTACATATGGAGTTAATCTACAAAGACTCATGTGTTGATTTATATCCAAACCTTCAAAAAAGGCTATCTAATAGCCTACATGTGATTATATTTCCATTGCCTCTCGCAGTGTCTGAAGACAATAACATCTCTTTTTAGTATACAAATACATTCATACAATAGTCCAGTCTTTTAACTCTGGCTTACAAAGCTAAATGTTTTCTCTGCCTGACAGCTCTTCTGCCTCTTAAAATACTGCATAATATATAGCTTTTAAGCTGTTCTTTAAACCTGTGCAATTATTATTATTACTATTATTCTTTTAAAAGGATTTGAAATAAACTTACTAGTCTGCCTTTATGTGGCCTTTTCCTTCTGGGTCGAAAATCTTAAAAGCATTCAGAATGGTTTCTTCTGGGTCCGTGCCTAAAATTAATGAAATATAATTTAGCAGCCTGGATGTGTTTCTATAGCCTCTGAATACTTGCTAAGTAATTGCATTCACTCAAAAACAGAGCAAAATGGAAAATTCTGCAGTTGTAGGTTTGAAGACAAAGGTTCCTTCAGTCAGCAGCATTTGTCATGTCAGATAAACAATAGAGGTGAATAGTTCAATGCTCAGAAGCTTAAAAATAATAACTCATATCTATTCTATGTCTGCAGGAGAGAAAACTTCCAGGAACTGGTCTCCAATATCAGTACCCAGAGGATTAGTGGCTTTCAGAAATGAAAATATAACAAACTGTTTCCCTCACTGGCTTCCTTTAATCTTGTACTGGACGTTCCTTGTAAAAACACTTTGTGATGTTACTTGTTCTTCACTGTATAGGGAAGGGGTTATTTTCTTCACTAAAGGAAATGGAGTTCATCCTAAAATCAGAATGACAAAGGAATGCAATGGAAACAGCACGATCAATGTAAAATGGTGCTCTCTGCTTACATTCTGTAGTGCACTTCCACTGAAGGATCTCTTCATTAGTGTTACTTACAGAAACAGGATGGCTGAAAGCACTAGACTATGGCTCCAAGATTTTGCTTTTGCTCTTAGCTGGGCCACAGTCTGTTGGTATGACTTTAATTTCCTTGCTCCTCTGTTCCCAGCAGTAAAATGATAGTAATAGCCTTCCTTTTCTTCCATCCTTTATCTGTCCCATCTATTTAGACTGGAAAAAAATGGGTCAGGGACTAGCTTTCAGAGTGCCTGAATCTTGGCTGGGGTTTCTGACTATTCCATAACACTGCAGATTGTGAGTACACTCACTGTCAGTTTCAACCCACACCAAAGATACACTGTATACTCTGTCACTTTGCCAGTGTTACAAAATATTATGGTAGTATATATAATGAAAATCACTGTAACTGTAGGAAACCGAATTTACAGGCAGATTGACAGACCCACGGACAAACGAAGCTACTTGGAATACTGAAATGTTGAAAGAGTGGTTAAAACATGGTAGTAACATGAAGAACTGCAGTTTCAAAGTCTGGCAGAGACAGAACCAGAACGGAACCCAGTCAAGGTCCCTTGCTCCCATGACTACATGCACTCACGATGCCGCCTTAGTTTTCTTTGTTTAAAAGGTTTAATAAGGATTATTAGTAGTACTTTAGTGGATATAATACTGAATAAACCTAATGGCACTGACCATGTATATTCTTTTGCCATGCTATGGGCAACGCATTCAAACTGCAATGAATATGTGATCCATACAAAGAGCACTGGCATTTAATGAGCATTTTGATTGTCCCATGAAGTGAAGTGTCTTCCAGCTCGGAGGAAAGGTCGCATTTAAAGTAGTCACCACTGTGGGGGGGGATTTTTTTTTGTTCTTACTGTGTTTTACATTTTCTACTCTGTCATATCCTTGGACTTTGGCTTTGAAGAGAAGCAATGCAGCAGGCATTCTTTATTGATTAGCTGGTAAATAAAGTGGTTTCTTTGATGTGCGGCATCTCTGTTTTCTGTACAAATTGTATTATTCTGACTCCCTGTAGAAACAGCTCCATGTGGTTGGCATTAACATAAACCTCGTTTTGTTAGCTGTTCATCTGGCATCATAATCTCAATATACAAAGCTAAAGCTCGTCCTGAAAATCCCAGCTTCCCCTTTATGACAGAAATCAATTATAGCACAACAAATTTTACTTAGAAAGCACCTTTCACCAAATTCTCTGAGTGGTACTTAGCTAATAAAGAGTGTTGCAAAATTGCCATATCCACTTCCTCTAGCCCTTTCTCCCTTTCTAATTGCACTACAAAGGCTCTTCATCCCAATTAGTTTTGATTGGGAATGTGCAGTCTTTTGGCTCTGCTTCCTTTGCATGACAAACCCAACCAGAAGGGCATGACAAGCACAGCTGTGATTTTCCCTTCACCAAATGGAAATCAAAAAAACCCTCCTCCTCTGCTGGTAGCCAACAGGAAACCTGCAGACAAGAGGGGTATGCTTCACCATTCACCTTCCTGTGCTGGCACTGCTTTTAGGCCACACAATTGGCAGAGCCAGACACCTTGCCAGCTTCAGCCATCGTAGGACACAAGAGGGAAGAGGGGAAAGGAAGAAGAACAAATTTCTATGCTCTGTGTGGTGGTAAGCATTACAAATAGACAGGAATAGGAAGCAGGGCACCCCACAAGAAATAGTCACATATCCCAGGAGGAAGATTAGGGAGGAAAAGGCACTACCTATTCTGCAAGCTGACATCTGGAATGTAAAGGTGGAGGAGCCACTGTGACGAGTCAAATTGTTGTCTGGGTCATAAAATCCTCTCTTCAGTGTCAGTCTACAGCCTTTGCCATCACTTCTTATGCTTCCCAGACATGTCTTGCTCCTTAGCAATAATGTATTTCTTGGAGAACTAGCTACATTAATTCTTTCTTTCAGACCTCTCTGTTTCCTATTCTACGCGTGGAAAGCCCTTCACTGAAGCTGTGCTCAGCAATAAAAAGACAGAGTCCAGTAGCAACACAATGAATGTTTTTGAGAAGATGGGATCAAATTTTTCTGCTTTTCTGCTCATTAATTATTTTATCAAACTTCTGGAATGTGCTTGGCTAAGGCCAACCTTGCTTTGAAGGTCAAGGCTTTCCCTTACCTCTAATGCATATAGGAAAATGACCAGAGGTTTCTCTTGGCCTCTCCCACTCCCTCTCTTGCCCTTTCTAGCCATTAAGAGTATAAGAGACACAACTAAATTACTAGCTCCTGCAACAAATTTAGTACCCACATTTCCTGGACTCCCTACAGTGATCCCTATCTACTCCGTGGCATTGGGCAAAATCCTTCTCCCTTATCAATGTAAATCTACTGAAATTATTTTAATTTCTCCCCTCTATTAAGAGTTATTCAGCAAAATATCCAATGGTAAAATTACTGTTGACCTCAAGGGAAACCAAGGCTGGGCCACTGGGTTACAACTCCTACAGAAAATGAGGGAAGGCCATGTTGCTCCTTCATGCACTGTAACTGCAGGAATGATGCGGAGGTCGTGCTTGTTATTGAGCCAAAGGTGTGCAGAAGGTTTTTCTTTTAGAAATACTGAAAATACTTTTAAACCAGCTAACACTGGGAGTGATACCACTATAGCATGAGCAATAGACTTCATTCAGCCTAGGAACCCACTGACAGTGAGTAACTCATCTGCACTGTGCTCCAGGCTGCTGTGATTTCATTACTTTCTGGACCTCAACTTACCACTTTCATGTTAGCTTATGTAAGCTGAAATCAACACCTTTGAATTGTCCTCTGGACCGTCCCATAGCCTTTTCATACTTCAGCTCTGTCTGCAAAAATGGAGATCACTCCTTGCCTTTAAGCAATCTTCTGTGGATACGTTATTATAACTTGCAAGGTGCCGAGATACTTCAGTGCTGAGGATCTTTGACAGATACCTCTCCAACCCCCCAGAGGTACTTACCTTTCAGCTTTTCCCCAAACATAGTAAGGAAGACAGTGAAGTTAATAGGACCTGGCGCCTCCTTCACCATGGCTTCAAGCTCTTCATTCTTGACATTCAGACGACCTGCAGCAGAGATCATTTTTCATAATAAATCACAAATTGTGTTTCAAAAAACGATTCCCATTCATCTCCTCCGACTGGGGAGCTCAGGGCTCTGTGCAACTTCGCTAATAACATGGTAGAACACAACTCCAGAATACCCCGGTGTGAAACAAATTGGCAGAGCTGGCTCCAAGATCAAAGGGTGACTGAAGGAGTAAGAAGGATAAATAATACAGACATGGCCAGCAGTGGACGAAAGAAGGGGCACTTCCAAATAAACTGGTTTGCATTTTTGGGTGGTTTTTTTTTTACCTCAGGTGAAATACAGGCCCCACTGATATTACTATAACAGAGTTCAAAGTGACTGAAGCGAGTCCAAGGTCTCAGATTTTGCCCTCCTATATATTAAGAGTAGAGAGCAGATGGACGAGTTGAGTAGTTGGATCCTTTCCTCACCCTTGTGCAGTCCTGTCCCTTTCCCATCCTTGCACAGTCCCATCTCTTCCCTATCCTTGCACAGTCCTACTGATGAGAACTTAGCCCCTGGCAGCTCTACTCAAACTGAGTGGCAATTTGCTGTGACGGTACTTTATAGGCATTGAAAGACTTCACTGAACAGGAAAGAAAGCAGAACTTGGCCTTAAGAAGTAAATATTTCAGGGTAACAGTAGCTACAGGCCAAAGTTTGCAAACTTCGTTGTCACAATAAAGAGTTCAGGAGCTTCTGCTCTTTGCAGTGATTCTGCTGGTGTCTGACTCCACCCCAGGGAGCTCTAAAGATTCTTATCAAACTCTTTTTAATAGGATCCAGATGGCAAAAGTCCAAATGCCTACATCACTGCTCAAGCCTCAAATGCTGCAACAAGGATACAACTCCAGGTTTGGGATCCTGAGAATTTTGATTTTTCCTTTCCTTGGGAAGATTTGCTTTCATCTGCTTGATATTATCAGGATTGTGATGTGCATGGAGCGGACAATACCTAATCTCATGACATGCACATTCCACTTCACATAAAAGCCCGACAGCACAGAACCTCACATGAAGTCTTTCTACTTTCGTGTGGGCAGAGGGGCAGCTAGTCCATGACAACAATGTTAATTGGTAGATATTGCATGGCTCCTACATGAAAAAGGTGTAGTTTGTGAAGCCTGGATTCAGAGGCAAATCAGAAATGCCTGGCATGGACCCGTGCTTGGGTGGGCTTTGTATGACATAGCTGCAGGGGGTGTGCCTTTGGAGCTGCACAGCTCTGCTGCACCCAGCAGAGAGTCCCAGGAAGACCTTCACTTTGCTTCTGAAAGAGGCTGCTTGGGAGACTTTCCAGCTGGAGCTATGTAGTCAAATAGCAACTACCATAAAGGAGGAAAATCAAATTGAACAGTTTTCCTTTTGCCTCCTGTGTTATCTCATTACTTTCCCAGTGTAATTCTAAGACAAACTTTTCTTCTGTGCTTGTAATTTAAACTGTGTTTCTTTTAAGTACTGAATTCTTACTACCAGTTTACCTAGCGCAGCGAATGTGTCTCTCAAGTCTGCTTTGTCAATAAAGCCATCCCTGTTCTGGTCCATGATGGTAAAAGCCTGTTGGAAGAAAAAGGAATATTTACTGACATTGCTATGTTGCAGCGGACAATGCTACAGTCCCAAATACCAGTCCAGGGGGGTATTCTATTTATGCTGTGAAAAAGAATCACTTCCTTTGCTGCATCCACATCATGCCACATCATTGCACTTTCCTCACTTTCAACACATTGCTGTAGCTTGGCAAGGGGCTTAATTCAACCCACCCAAAGTTCTTCTTACTAAATTAATGTTCAGTGCAGTGTGTAGTTGGGCTGAAGCCAATGCTGGCAGCTTCAGCCATTCAGGCCTTAACCCATAAAGCTTGAATTAGGGAGGCTTTAGTTAGGGAGGATTTAGTCAGTTTACTCTGTGTGTTTTGTACCTTTCCCATTCCTCATTCCTTTGTGCAGCTCTCACAGTCTGTAAAACATTTAATTACTGTAGATATCTCTCTGGTATCAAGCTACAGTCAGTTCTTGTGGGCCTTAAAATGATCCATCACACAGAGATAGCTGGATTTTCAAAAGTACAGAGAAATGTAGGTTTCACAATATTGTTTATTCCAAGTTTGTTTCCCTTCCCAATAAATTGTATCCTTCAGACTGTCCACTGTGCTCCGGCTGACCTTGATGTGCTGACCTTAAATACTTCTGGTCAGGAAAAAATTAACTTCTGAGAGAAAAAACACAGTTAGCTCTCCATTTTCAGCCAACACAGGATTTCTGTGCTATACCCATTATTTACTAAGCCAGCTAACTGCCTAGCTATCTATTTACCTATTTGCATGTCTGTCTATTCCCTGCCATCACACTTTTAACGTTTCATTGATTTTGAAAGATTTTAATGACCTGAAATCCCCTTGGTTGTACTATGGGGAGTATTAGTAGAAGCAGGCCTGTCTCTGAAGCTGGTTATCTGTCTGACATACACATCAATATGAGAGTGTATCTTTACAATGACCAGGAATTATTCTGATTCCAGCATTAGTATGAAAGACAATGTTCTCCTGAGAATACAGCCAGCCCACTGCAGCAGGAACTTGCAGAGTTTTATTGCTCTACAGGGTGCACTTCTTTCCATGACCATATTATATCAACATATCTTCAAGTAGTTTTACCTCCAGTTTCTTACAAAGCCCCACTGCTCGCATTCTGGTTTGCCCATGTGGTTACTTGCAGCATGCATGTTCATAACCCTTCATTTACCTGCCAAACCATCACCTTATAAAAACCTAAGCCCAACTCTTTAGAGCTGCTTTCCTTCCTCTTGGCGGGGAAGCTTGCTTTGAGTGGTGATCCCCACAATTTGGATGCAAACCAGAAGAAAATATAAAGAGCAAAGCAGAGCCCAGCAAGCTCACAGAAGGCAGGAAAAGTGTTAGGTATGTGTTGTAATGGGTGAACTTAAAATAACGTAGTCACAGCAATGCTGAAACTTCTTCTGGTTGAAATCTCTAGATAAAAATGTTCTGATCAAAACCAGCTTTTCAGAAATCCTTGTCCCAGTTATGCTGGTTTTAGACACAACATGGTCTTGGTTTTCTCTGGACAGCTTCCCTGCCTTATGCTTTTGCTATTATTCTGCCACCATTCTCCCAGAAATGATATTAAGGTAATATCTTACTTAAAGCAGATCCAGTATAGTATTCTGACCAGTTCACAAGCAGCAGACCTTGGAGAAAATACAACTGGGGTCCATAGGATATGGAAAAGAAGTGGGAGAAGTTAATGCTCCCATTAACTGTGGAGAAGAGGTTTCAATTAATTTACCTGGGCCATGTTCACAATCCTTTGCATGCGTTTTTAGTCTCATTCACTACTGAGCTTTACTGGTGGGAATCTTCACAAAAAGTCAAGTTGAAAGCCACATGAATAAAATGAAACAGTAGCTGTTTATCACACTGGAAATTGCTTTGGAGGTGTAAGTTAGCAAAAATAGAGAAAAAATTCATATTTTAAACTGCCAAACCAATGCAAAATGTGCTGGCCTCACAGGCATTCTGAATGTCCACACAGAAAAAGAGCATAAACTCACCAAATTATGTCTCTAATATCCTTCAGCTTTTATGCCAGCCCATTAGATTTACCTCCTCAAAGGTCAAAGATGCATGGTAATACCAAATTCTTTGGGAGCTTAAATATGCTTACTTAGTGAATCTCAACATGTTGTTTTGTTTCATTGGTTTTATGGGAAAACTTGGCTGAGGGCTTCTTGGTATTTTTCTTTCTAGTTTGTGGGCATTATTAGAAGGGCACAGAAGAATATTTTCTGTTGCTATTGTGGAACAGTGCACTAATTAATGCCCTGGTTCAATAAGGCACCTCTATTCAGGATAATACTTGTGAACTGAAGACTATTCTTATTGAAAACACTGCTTAAACTTAACTTTAAACATGCGCTCAAGTGCTTTCCTGAATCAGGGCTACAGTGGATGAGATGATAGTTTTACTTGATTTTGGGGAAGGGCCTTGGGGGCTTTTCAAGTAAGTCTGGAGCTTGAGACAGGAGAGCGAGGGAGAGACAGACGGAAGGAAAGAAAGAATGAAAGAAAGAATGAAGGAAAGAACAAACAAACACACAAGGAAAACGATATACCAGCCAAAACCACAGAGATGATTCAGAAAACAACTGTGTGTTCTATTAAAGCAGATGGAGAACTGAATAAGGATTACAAACAAAACCTATGTTACTCATTAGTGATGACAGGAGACTACAGAGAACAGCAGAATAGTGACCAACCTCTTTGAACTCCTGGATCTGGGTTTGTTCAAACATAGAGAATACATTGGAACCACCTTCTATCTTCTTCTTTGCCTTTTTTGGAGCCTGTAACATATATAAGAAGATCAAATACATATTACTTTATCTGTTAAACACCCATGAAAATGAATTCCATCTTTAACAGAAGGAAAATACTGTCAAGTAATACAAGAGGATTGTGTTTCATTATGACAAGCTTTTTAATTCAATCCTATATATATATGTGTATGTGTATATATATAAATATATACATATGGGATAAAAAATGCTGCTTTAGTAACAGACGAATCTCTGAAGCTTTTTGTCATTCCCTTGCTCTGGCCTGGAAGCTGGCAGCTCAGATAAACAAGGACAGCTTGTCACTGTGCTGCCCTAAAAAAGGCAAGGGACCCAAAGCGTGACTCTCTGAATATCACAGCTGGTCCACTGCTTCTTTCCCCAGGGAACTGCCTGTTCCTTGGATAGAATCACCTATGCCAGACCATTTGATGCAGGAGATTACTGCCCCTTCTGCAGTGGCTTTTCAGAGCTCTGTACTAGAGGAGGAGTGATACAAGCTTACAGTCTCACTTGGAGATGTGAGCTAAAATTCCCAACCTGCTCTTCTCCAGAAATATAAGCAATTCAGGTAAGTGGCTGCAGGTATTCCTTCTTCCCAGTGCCTATGCTGGGATAGGCATTGAGGCACAAAATGAGGCCTTGCATGAAGACTCAGTTCAGGAGCTATAAAGGGAAATTACATCATTTCCTACTCACACAGAAACATTCAGAAGCCTGCTCTGTCTGGACCACCACTGACTGAACAGATTCTTCCTATGTAGGAGCCTTCTCTATTTGGAGAATAATCTATATTCTTGCACCAACCTACGATACTACGTTACATTGCCTTACTAGCCCATATAATTTTAATATTCAAGATAGTCATCTTAAATAGAAGGGCTGGACTGCTTTTATCACTATTATTAGTCTGAAGACTGAGACAGAAAGTTTGGGGAAAGAGCTACAATGATATCTAAGAATCTAATGCTCACTAAAAATCAGTTAGAACGAGACTTCATTACGTATCTTTGAATAAGGGCCCAACCAGCTTGCCTAAGACAATACAGTTCTTGTTCTGCAGTAAATAAGATCTGTGATGCCTAAGGATTACAGAAATGTTTTAACCACAGCATTATCCTGACTTGGGGCAGGATAATGACCTACCTCGCCTTTTGAGTTGTCTTCCAGACAGACTGCTTTTTTCTTTATCATTTTTGCTTTTAAACTCCATCATCATAGTCCCACCTTGTTCTCATGTCATGGAAAATTAGTCTTACTTAGTTTGGGCTACTCTGCATGAAACAGAAGGCAACTTCTACTGTCTCCTTTCATCAAAGTAAAAAAGCCCATGGAAGTTCAAATTCAATCCTGATTTCAAACATCCTGAGGAGCAGAACAGCTCAAGGAAATATTCCCACTAGACTCTGTTTGAAGTATACATTGTCTGATCAATTTAATCTGCCAGGCAGATCTCCACATGCAGCCACCCTGGTTTAGATCCCAGCTTGCAAATGAGGTCTATGGTAGACACTTACCCCCATCCCCACACTCCAGACCTGTCAAGCTCCCATTAGCTAGTGCAAAGCACTAAAATCTGGAAATAGGAATGGAAATTGAAAGAAAAATGTCTTTGTAGTGAGGATAAAAATCAGGACAGAATGCCACTACAGGCATGGAAAAGAAAGTGAAGAAGTGGAATGTTTAATGAATGTAGAAATATTGATTTTGGAATAAACATATTCTCTTCTCCTCCTACACATGAAATAAGTGTTATTTTGAGCAGTAATGGGCAATCTTCCATGTAACGTGAGGTGCCTGGTGGAGGTTTTCAACACTTTCAGATTGAATGGAAATATAAAGGACAATCCTACGTATTTACATGTATTTGTTCCCCAAGGTAAAAAGAAAGCAGATGTTACCCAGTGGAATGTATTGCAAACTGTCTGGGGAACTGACCACAGGGCACAAGGCTGGCTGCACGTTTGCAGATGGGGTAGTAGAACTGGTTCTCTTGTGCTTGTGTAGCTGTTCTTCATGAAGACAAAATGGCCTTTACCATTCTGATGCTCTGCTCTGCTGTGACCAAGTACTGCACCCATATCCAGGAGGGTAAATATTCCCCATGTTAACAATCTGCACCTTTTTAAGCCAGGACCACAATGAAGGACAGTGAGCTCCAGCTCCAAGTTTTATTAACTCTAAATGCCGAACACTGGCAATATACTTCCATTATGTCTCAGTTTAATGGATTCTCTCTGCTGTATGGCTTTAAGCAAGGATTATAGCTGTAAGAAAGGATCAGATAAACCTAAAAGTTGTGGCTCAGTATCTATTAGAAACAGACCGGCAACACAAAAATATCCAAAAGTTTCTTTACATTAGTGAAGTCCTATCAAGGCAAAAAAGACTGAAAACTAGTTATCCAGAGTCCATGCCTGTACTAGGAGAAATCCATCCTAGCACAATACTTGTCCAGTGTTACTCTCTGGTTTGTTATCTCCAGGGATGATAAAGGAGATCCATGCCCATGTTGCTCAATCTACCTTTAGTTTTTCTGCTGAAGCTCTGGGTGTGGATCCAATTTATGATCTGCTCATGTGTGGAATGGGACTGAGACCACCACTACATTTCACAGGGGAAGAGCTGTTGAATGGAAATGGCTTTCCATCACCAGTATTAAGCTAAGTCTTCTGGCATCAAACATAGAGAGCATCTTGGATTATCAGTCTCTTTGTTTTTTGCATACACAGTATTGGGAACATAATTTATCTGCTCTGAAGGGCTGGGAAATTCATAATCACAGAAAGAAACTGCACCTTGATTTTGCATGAGTTGTGGGAGGCAGGCACTATGAAGAGGAAGGCTGAGAAATAAGTAGGCGGAGCAGAAACAGAATACAGCACATTGTCACTGTCTTTCTGGTGGGCAAGTCAAAGCAAACGGCAGCTCTAAGAGAATAGAAATAGGTCTGTGCTGCTCTCGCTGATGACTTCAAACACTACAGAATCTTTTAGTGACCAGAATCAGGATTCTGACTCTGGAGTATCCTTCTGAAAGAATGGTATTGTAAAAAGAGCAATACAGAATCGAGCAACCATATGGTTTCTAAGCTGTCAAGGATTTAGTAGGTGACCTACAGAGGAGTGTGTGACTGACACATCACTTCTGTCTGCCTTGTTTTCCCCTTTTGTAAAATGCAAAGTGTACCGAGCTGCACTTTGCAAAGATAGCTGCTCTGTCTTTGCAACATGTGCTTTGAGACTGACATACAAAACGTGCCAGATGAGAAACTGAAGAGCTGAGGGTCCCCTGGGCTTGGATTCCGAGGCCTCAATAGCACAGCAGTGGGAAGAATGTTGCAACAACTGAACAAGCCTATTAATATTCCTGCCTGAGTGTATTAATCACCCCATTGTGAAGAAAACAACACTTCACTTTAGAAGAGAAACCACAGGCTTACGCATATCACTCATTTGTCTCACTGGTGTTAGCACTCTCTCAATTAGCCTCGATTTTAAAGGCTTTTTATGTTGTTGGTTTTGGTTTGTTTTAGAAGATTTAAATGAAAAAATGGAGCAATGCTAAAATCTGGTCCCAAGAAAACTCTGTTGAAGCAGGCATTTGCTTTGGGCCGAGTCTCCCTCACTGAGGTTCCTTATATTTCTCCTCTCAGGCAGTGTCAGGGAGCCAGAGAGAACAGGAATAGTGCAGTGACACAGGCAGGCAGGAACAATGTGTGTGCACTGCCTTTGCCTCTCTGGATATAGGGATTCATCTTTTATATGTTGAAGAGGGGAGTGTATGCTTAAGTGAATCAGAGTGAGGAAATCTCTTATTTCAGGGTGACCTAAAAGCAAAGGGGGCAGGGAATCAGTTTGTATCTCCGTATGCAAAGGAAGAAGGAGCTGAAAATACTTGGTTCTCATTCAGAACATGAGGCATTATTTACCTTGGTAAATTCATAAAAGGCTGCTGCTAGAACAGGTTCATGACACCAGAGAGACAAAGGAAGTGACACTGGATTATTGCAGAACTTTATCACCTTAATCCCTCAATGAATTTTTCAGACAGCCGAGGAAAGTGTGGTAAAACAGGCAGGTTCCTGCAAGATAAGCAAAGGTACTGATCCATAACTGGCACTACTCCACACTGACTGCTCAGGTGCACACTCCCCCCTTCAGTAAGTACGAAGTAATCAACCTCTACTTAGCATTTTCTGCAGAGCTAGAATGTCCCCATGGGCACCAGGCAAAACGGGCAGCACTCTGCCAGAAGCCACAGTTTTGGTTTAGTTTGGGGAGGTCAGTTCCCTGTTTGGACCTAACCTGAGAGAAACCACTCAGAAAATACTCTTAACTAAAGGAGACACAGTTTGATGCTCCTGACAGCCAGAGTTAAAAGACAAGCAGAAACACTTCCCCACTCAGCAAGTGATTGTGTTACCAGAGGAGGCACCAATGGAGGAGCAGGTCTCCTGGGAGAGAGTCCTTCAGAGACAAAACAGCAGAGTACATTATTAAGAGCCCGATTCGGTTGTCTTGTACCCTTCTGTATTCAGCCCAGAGCAAACTAGACATAAGATACTACCAGCTTTAAATTGCACTATTTCACATTTTATACTTCCTTCCTCTGCGACTATGTCCATGACTACAGGAAAGACAGAATCATCCATCATCTTGCTCAGATTCTGGCCCCTACTGTGATCCACAGTATGATGTTAACTCTGAGTTACTCTTACTTTTTCATCCATCACACTCTTTCCTTGTTTTCCATCCACTCTGGGATCTCAGTGCTGACATTTCCTGTCTTTGAATTTTTGTTATCATCGAATCCAGCTTCTGAACCAAAACCTCCACCTCAGGCCTCTCCAACGGATTTGTGCAGCACTGGACAGGATTTTTGTTGATGAATGTCTCACAAGCTTGTTCTGCTGAGATAATTTACCCTGCATCTGCACCAAAGATCCCAGCCATGGACAAGCCACTGTTTTTAGTGTGGTTTGGATCTTTTTGATGGCAGGTGAGTAGCATAAGGCCAACCCAAGTGCATGCCTTTGAGGGAACAGTCTAGAGGAGTAAGCAACATAAACTGCTGTAAGGGCACAATTTGCATTTCAAACAGGCAGAAGCCTCAGATCATTCAAATAAAACCCCACATTATCAGAACTGAGAAACAGAAGACCTTTTTATTACCTACTCTGCACTCACAAACAGATTCCTCCCTTCTCATCCTCACTCCATTTTATATGTAGCCCCAGCCTCCCACATTCCCACACAGGCACACACACCTTTGATCCCTGCCAGATACAAAAATCTGTTGGACTGCATCTTCCCTGCTTCACACTCCCATACACTCAAGCATTCTCCTTTGCCCCACATAAAATCCCTTCCCAATACCAGTCTCCCTTTTTCTCCTGCTCAGATATACACAGGGAATGCATTATCTCCCCACACTCATCTTGGAACAGCAGATAACCTCTCCAGTCACAGACTGCTCAACCTCTATGACCCAAAATTCACCAGCTGCTTTCCCCACCCAACACATTTTCTTCTCTGGCATATATATGTCTTCCTCCTTCACATAAACAGATGAACGGTCCCTCTCTACATACAGAGCCCTCTGTGCTCACACACACATATGTACACACACACGCATGTGCAGATGCATACACAAACACACCACATTTTCAGCGGGTGAAATCATCACTGCTCCACTGAGGTCAGTGCTTGCTTCAGTACAGGTGGTACATTCCAGACAGTTAAGCAGCCTGCAAACACATTTGATCAGAATGCAATCTATTTTTGGGTGTGCAGCTCCCCTCAGCACACAGAATTTGCTACAAGGTGTCACTCAAATTGAATAAACAGGGAATGTTTTGGGAATAAGAAAAAGGCTTCCTTTTCCTTCCTCCCGCCTCTCTTCTTCCCTCCATTCTCTCCATCAGCACAGAGCACACAGGGAGACATCACAGACCCAACTTCACTGAAATGCCCTGGAATTAACAGAGAGCTGCAGACAGTTCTCAGAACTCCATTCCACAGCACTTGTGTGGTCTGCTCTTGTTAGAGAAATTATCTCCCTGAACCCTGCCTCTCTCGCTCTCATCAGCCCTGGATGTCAGAGCCTAGTAGCACTGCCTGACTTGTAATTATTTTTTACTATGCTGCTTTGTCTGCACTAATCCTTTGAAAGTAGCTTTACTGCACATCTGAAATATTATGATGCTATAAAACCTCTGTAATATTTATAAATCCCTTAAGACATCATAAAGAGAGAAAAAAAACCTCCCCACAGAGTTCATCTAGCATAATTACATATACATTTCCCTCTGATTAATAAAAAATGATCACTTCCTTATGTAAAGATATTCTTCAGCTTTCTTTCATTAAGGCTATTTTTCTCTTCCCATTTTAAATCCGTTTCATGTGTCCCTGTATAGGAAGGTACCTCAGAAGATATTTTCCCAAAACAAAAGGCACAATGAAAAGAGCCACCACAGAGAATTATCGGTTGAACAAGGAGCAAGGAGCCAGACTAGTCTGTCACTATATTTTCACATCTCCTCACTTCAGCAATTTCACCACAGAATGTCCTGAACTACCTTCAAACATCAAGCACTGTGGTGTGTCATTGAACTAAATAGGTGGGAAGAAAACTGGTAAATAACGTTCTAAAGAAGAGGGGAAAAAGAAAACCTGAGCCCCAGCACTTGCCCCCCACCCCACAAAAGGGCTGGATTCAACTTCAGTGAAGCTGATTAAAGGGAAACCTGTAAATTCACAACCGAAGAGGCACAGTAAGTACAAGGCACTGCTCAGTCCTGAAATAGTGGCTAGCGACTTGTGCACTCAGTGTGAAACCACTGACACTGGGCTTGCACTGACTGAAACTGGAACCTGGTTTTGTCGTGGATTTTAGAAACTGCTTTGAAAGTGGTTTTATCCTGCTCAGAACAACACTTGGATCCCATTCATCACCTGCTTAAATGGGATCAGGTTCGAACTAAGTTTTGAGAACGCTTTTCATACACAATTCCCTCTCCGGTATTTTCCAGATTCAAATATTCCATAGCCACAGGGAGCCACTGGGCAGTATTACTTTAAGACAGCCTGAAAAGGACCTGCAAAAAGGAGAAACACAAGGAAAGAGAAAATAACCAGCTTTTGGTTTTAATATTGTTGTTGTCATTCCTCTGAATTTGCAGAAGACAAAGATAAAGCCCAATCTGCCCACACCGCTCCCTAGGCAGTTCTTTGCTCCTTGGAATCACATCATGCACACCTTTGGTGCAGGTGTGGCTGTTGGAGTCCAGAGCTAAAAGCCAGCAGTGAGCAGGGCAGGGACAAGACACAAATTTCTGCATTACTTCCTATTTCTCCCCGCAGCCTCAAGAGCAACAGTTACACAGATACCCCTTTCCCTCACTCCCCATCACACCATAGTAGACCTCAGCACTAATTGCACACCAGTCATTGCTGCCCAATGGTATTAGTCTTGGAAAGAGATGCAGGAGCTCTTCTCTCAGCAAATATATCTATGTTCCTACCTTACTCATTTGTTAATCATATGCAGAAAAGTCCTTGGAAGTTCACAGCTTGCTCTTTGACATAGATCTTCATTCTAGATGTGAATATATATATAATGTGTGTATATATATATGTTTATATATATATAATGTATATATATAATACATATATAAACATTCTAGATGTGAATAAAATCTCCTAAGTAGGAGATTATACGGAGTCTGGTGTGGTCATTACTGCTCTGTTTGACTTGTTAGAGTCAGAAAGAAATAGAGAGATCAACAGACAGACATGGGAAAGAATAAAACCTACCATAGTGCTGCTGTGCCTTCCACCCCTTCTCTGCCAACTAGTCAGCCAGCAAACACAATGCCAGTTGTCTCTTTATATAGTGTCATCAAGGAATAAAAATATGCCTGCTCCAAGTTTAGACAATAGATGTAAGGTTGGAAAAGTGCAGTAATTGAATCCCAATACCATTCCAAGCACCTGTTCCGTACAGGGCTTTAGCCTACACAGGAATAATGCAGCAGATGAGTAGAGTAGGCATACAATTGTACAGCACTCACAGTAAGCTAGAGCTGAAGGGGCTTTCCTGCGTACTTCTAAATAATGAACAGAGGCATGCACTAAAGAGATTTCAAGTGGACATGGCATCCTGAAACAGCAGAAAGAGAAACACCCGCCTTGAAAAACTGCAGAGGAAAGCAGCGATAAATTCGGGACACTGAGATCACTCCAGAGCCTGGTGCCTGCATTCAGAGCTCCAGAACAATGCCTGAGGTCCTGCCTCGGTGCAGCTATAATGGGGAGCCATGGGTAAAAGCACTGTTCTACAGATGGCAGTTAAGTATCTCAAGTCAAGTCTGTTTTCCCTGAGTCTATCACACATCCTGAAGTCCAGGGGTCAGATCTCAAACTACTGCAAATTGATGGAGAGTCATGGACTTTAAGCACAAAAAAAGAATAGCAATGAATATGGTGTTGAGAGCAGAAGAAAACAGGAGGCAACATAGGAACCACAAGGGCTATGTCTCCTGAGGAATGCTCATGGACATTAATACCTACACATTCCATTGATTCATAAATCATGTTTGGCATTATCGCAATGGGCCAAAACATTAACCTAGTACAGAATGGCATAATTCCATGACATTACATCAGATTTCCTAAAGGTCTACTCTGTATCTGTTACAGTATCTATACAAGGACACCCATTTAAACCAGCAGCAACAACAGGTATTTCAGGAACATACGTACACTAGCATCTGAAATACTTGTCCTTCATCAGTAACACTAACCTTGAGTCACAAAAGTGCTTCACCAACCAACTGAACGTTGAGACAGACATACATTGAAGTATGCAGCTGAACAAGGACCTTGTTCTCCCTCCAGGTCCAGCCCCTTGCAGTGCTGTCATCTCTAATCTTAGATTTGAGTGCATGCTCTGCAGGGCAAGGACTGTTTCAGCTGTTACAAAGTACCTCAAACACCTACAGGGATAATTAAGTAATAAATAAGCATAATACAATTCACCTGGCTTTAGTGAAATTGTTGTGGATACAAGTTGGAAGTCGGCCTAGTGTCCATCTGTTTCAGTGACATTATACCAATATCTAGTGTAGCACAGCATAACAATAAATCTCTCAGTCCATGTGCCTGCTGGAGAGCAGAGCCAGGTTTGTATATACTAGATTGAATTTGGTCATCTGGAAACCTCAAAGTCAGGATTTCAAGGTAAATCTTACATAGTTTCAAAGGTTCATTGTGATAAAGACTTACCAGGTTCCCTGGGTTAAATCCTGATTCAACCAAGCTGTTAGGCATCCACTTGACTTTTACAGTCCCACTGAAATTAAGGTAATAGCTCTCATACTTACATTTAAGAATACAGTTACTTGTTTTGCAAGATCAGGGCTCTAATCCTGACAAGACAGCCAAATGAGCAGCAGCTTTGTCACTGAGTTCACTGGGCCCAGGATTCCACCCTCTGAATTTTGTGTCCTTTTTTGGAAGAATACTTGTGTTTTCATCCAGCCATTATCCTAACAGCTCTGTTAACAGATGCTTTGTACTGTTTCTTTGGGAGTTTGTTTTCTCTTATCTAATATCTCATCAATCATCATTATTATCATCAATCTGCTCCTTAGTTTTGCAGGCATTTTCCATAGTGCATGTACTTTTTACCTTGATCTTTGTCTTTTCACAAAATTTCTATACTAAATGACTTCTTCAAAGATGTTTTTAAATGACACGACATGTTAGGATAAAACCCACACAACACTGTGTGTTTGTAACGCACGTGTCCTGAGAGACCAGAACCCTCTCTGCTTAGTCTATAAAACAAATCCACAGAGGAATTAAGGGAGACATACATCTTGGCTTTAAAGGCCTGCTTGCTTCTGCAACTGCCTCCAAATTATAGAAAGGCTCCAGACTGGAGAGGGGAGGGAGAAAAGGGGGGGATAACATAAGGACTGAAAAAGAAAGGCTTGAATTTAATTGCCCTAAAAATTTCAATCATTCAGTGTGGTAATTAGAGAGTGGCTGATTCAGAGGCAATTTCATTTGGAAAAAAAAAAAGAAGAACCCAACAAGATAATTGATGCTAAGTGAATATTTTACCTGAAATATTAAATACCAAACTTAAGTCTGCCTCCAGGGCCCTTTCTGCTACCCCTATTGGATCTTTCAACTGCTTTGTGTTTTCCTCCCACATGACTCAACGGAACAGGACACTCGTTCAGAGCATCAGTGTCCCAGGGACAGGTTTATTTGAAATCTCTGTGCTGTGAAGAAGACAATATAATGATTTATTAGTAAAGAAAATAATAACAATAAGTCTCCTGAGGTCCAAATCAGAGTGAGATTTTCCAGGGTTGAGACTCTGTCTTGTCTGGCCATAAGCAAGGTCTGCTGTCCTGCAAAGGGTAACAGCTTTCCTTATGAGCTTATCAAGTATAGGCTAACAGCTTTCTTTATGAACTTAACAATACTGTCAGGACACTTCATGTTTAATTCTGGACTCTCTGATGCTGCAAAATGATACTTAAAGGTAGATCTCTGCAGTCATGCAGAGCACTGTGGATGTCAGTGTCACAGGGGTCTGATTGCACAGATCTCTTTGCAGGATGGAGAGCAGAGCTGCTTTATTGCACACTGCTCAGAAGAAGTAACTGCTAATTCTCTGTTACCTAACAGCTTAACAAACAAGGGCAGCATCTCATACACATCTTAAAGAAATGGTGCATGCCTGGAAATTAAGTAGATATTAATTCATACTACATTTGTAAATGGAGAAATGATAAAGAAAATGCATAGAATCATAGAATCTACTAGGTTGGGAAAGACCTTTAAGATCATCAAGTCCAACCATTCCCCAGCACTGCCAAGGCCACCACTAACCCATGTCAAACCATGGATCAGGAGTATAGACAATGCCTCTCAAGCAGGTCTCACTACAGTGAGAATGCCAGGTTGTGCTAACAAAGCCACCAGTAAGAACTACCAAGGTGAGGTGGATTTCAAGCCCTCCAGAGAAAACCAGCAACTTCCCTTGAACCACCCACTTCTCCTTAATCACCTTAATGAGGAGCTCCCCTTTTTTTCAGAGCCATGATGATTCCCTTTCCCCCTGCAGTAGTTTTTTTAACAGCTGATTAAATTCTTCATCCAGAGGGCAGGTTAGACAGTACTGCTCAGACCCTTGGTTAAGCCTGGTCTGACTGCTGTATTTTGGAGCCTGGCAACAAAGCAAGTCTCAGGAAAGTTAGTCTTACATTCACTGTAAATGGAGCTCCAACAGTTCAGGTACAGAAATGACAGAGCTATTACAGATACCTCTGCAGAACTTCAAACATATTAAAGTATGCAAATCCCACTGAGAATCTTCTCTCTCTGTTGAGTGGAGGTACATACACCTAGTTGGAAACAGCCAGGGCTGTTGTAACTGTTAATTAAGTTCTGTGCATTTGTTGTTCAGGACACTGAATACAAACCTCTTTCTTGCTCTGACTTACCCCTCCCTCTCTGAGAATTCACAGCCACTATCTAATCTGCCAAAAACTGTGTCCCTTTTTATACTTGGAGGTCACTTTATGTTACTTACACTGTGTTGCATTATGTCAAAAGGCATAACACAACATAATGAAAAGCAGACTAATATAACTCAACCTGACGTCAATGACATAACATGATGTGGCTACTGAAAAATGCACTGTTGTCATTGTTTTGTGTTTTCATCTGGTACCTACTTGCTATTCCAGCATGAGGCATTTGTTAGAGAATTTGGAGAAGGTTATGGACTGAGCATGCCTGATTCAACAGTGCCTCCCATCATTATTTCACTGAGATCTCTTTGTTGGCTTTGCTGGGGTTCCTCCTGATTTACTTTAGCAAGAATCAGGCTCTAAAAAATCATCACATAAAATGCAATTACATTAGGAAAGCCATCAAGTTGGAAAATGCAGCTCCTGGGAGTAAGGAAATGACAACGCTGTTATAGTCCCTGTAACCTTAGCTCTGCCCTCTTGGGTAGAAAATGAGCCTGTACTATTTTTCCTGCAGGATGTCATTTCACTTCATAGAACTGTGTAGCAAAGCAGTTGTTCAATATTTCTCTTAACTTCACCACGTAATCTGTGGTCCCGTATCTCATTTGCTGCACATCAACTAAATCCTTTTGTGGGTTAGGTACTTTTCCTCTTCCTGTTTTTATTTGCTTTTGTATTGTTCTAATTACCGCGGTATATGTGTGTTTCAAACCCAAGGCTGAGCCTGTCTTCCCAACATATATCCACAAGGTGAAACACACTGTTTCTGCTTCCCTGTTCCATAGAGAACAGAAGGACAGGCCCACTGGGAAGTCCATTATAGGCATGGCTAGAATGCAAGGCAGCAAAATCCCAGCCTTTTGCTTTCATTCTTCATTTTTCCCCCTGGCTACTTTACACTGCCCAGTGTAAAGTAGAAATGGCTACTTTAACTACTTTACAGTGTAATGGCTACTTCACTATCCTCAGTGGAAAAAGCAGGTATCAGCCTTACTTGTGAAAACCTCAAACAGTAATAATGAAGATAGAATGTTCTGGTGATGTTATGAATCCCTATGAACAGCTCTTCCTAGTTCTCCATCCAGCAGAACCAAAACAGAAGATCCAACAGTAACCAAAATAATCAAGCTGATGAATTAAAATGAAATCTACGGTAATTTCCACTGGTGTTTTACAGATGACACAATCGAAGAAACATCTTTAGCTACCTTCCGCTAACACAGGCCATAGCATTTTACCAGTTGCTGTACGAAGCCCAGGTCTTCTGGTTGGCTAGAACATGTTTTTAGACATTATTGTTATTGTTACTATTATCTCATGCTGCTAAGGTGGCCAAGCCAACTCAAGCCATGGCATTCCCAGTGACAGAATTCAGCACCCATTGACTTTGGGCAAGTTTGGTTAATGGACTTGACCTCACTGTTCCGCCCTTTCTCAGGCCTGCAGTTTAGCATATCCTCCACACTGCTGGCCACGCAGGAGGTGTCAGCTGTACATGAATGATTTGGGAGCACTGGAAACAATGGGACAGATCACAACATTTTTGTGGCAAGATAAAATGTGATGAGGAAATAATTAGTTTCTGCTGACAATGCCCATTCTTTCTGGCAGCAAGATACGCTGCTGAGAAGTTCAGGTTTAACAAAGCACAAGCCAGGAACTGAGAGAGGCTGGAGAACACCTAAAAAGCTCTAGGAAAGCAGGTGAGGATTAGACATCTGCTAACATTCTGGCCAAGCAGCTTCACAGAAAGGCAGGACATCTTCACTTCAAACTTTCAAAGAGTGGATCAACCAGCCCATCACTTGACAAATGGTTCTCATTGTCAGAGATTTTGCCTGAATGCTTCCATCTTTTCTTTAGCTTTTGGTGAGGTCTATTCAGTCTTCTTCTGTTAGGACAAAAATCTACCTTTCTAAATTAATCTGATGCATTAGTAATTTCTGTTTGTATACACATACATGCATAATTTCTGAAAATGTTTGGAATATGGATGGCATGGATCTTCCTAAAAATTCAGGATAAACAACTGGAACTCTGAATCTACAATCTAACTATATCAGGATATGCTAAAATATACAGTTCTACCTTCTCTGTCAAAAATCCAGCATAGCAAAAGCCCACTTGGTTTACAGAAAATAATGTCTGAATATTGACCCAGTGGCTAAATTCATGCTAGGTATCTGTGGTTTAACTGCAGATGAATACCAGAAAATGTTGGACCACATCATAGTGAGGTTTAGAGCCACTTACGTTCCATTGCAGGTTACAACACACAAGGGAACAGAAGATAGCTGGTGATACTACCTCAGAGTACAGCACAGGTTTTAGGCTACACCATCCATAGGAGCGCTAGAAAAAGGACTGCCAAATGAGGGGCAATTCAAGAGTATAAGTGCAGTGGAAAATGCTAGCTGGAAGAGTCATTTTGGAAATTATGAGTATAGTAGCTTGGCACCGCTTTGTAGAAGTTGAATGTAGGACGTGGTAATAGGGATGTATTCCACCAGCCCGGTAGCTGTAAAAGCTAGGAACCACAAAGGCTTTTAACAACTCTTTGTAAATGTCACAAGTTCCTATTTCAATCCTTTGGCACTTTTCTAAAAGATCATTGTGGGAGAATCATCACATGGCATAGTAACAAACTCTCCTGTTTGTACTAAAGAAAACTCACACTCATGAACTTGGCTTAACATTATGAAAAGAAGCCCAGCACATAAAAAAGTTGCCATGTTCTGACCTCAAAACAATGGCATAAATCCACTGTCACCTCTTGGAGAGAGTGGCATTATCTGGCATTGACCATCATGTGGCTGAGAGCAGAATCTGGCTCAATGTAGATTTTCCTTTGTAGCACTCATAGAATTATAGCATGCTTTGGGTTGGAAAGGACCTTTGAAGGTCATCTACTCCATAATGCTGAAACTGTGGTTCCACTGTAGTCCAGGAGCTGCACATGCAGGAGGGTGGATTGTGCTGACAGTGAAGGCCCAGTTAGTTCTCATAGCACGTGACAGCACATCCTGCCAGCATAGGACGTAAGGGTGGGACCCATCCTGACACTCAGGTAGTGGACACCTGTGAGACAAGCTGAGCACCCCAAGTACCAACCTCCTGAAAGCAAGCAGACACATTCACAATGATGGTTAAACAACTTGAATCTTCAGATTGACTCATCTGGGGCTGAGTTCTTAGACATTCTGGTGTCTGTGGATAGAACCTTACAGAATAAGGACCCTAAGCCATGTTTGAATGTCTTTGTTCCTGTCTTTACCAGTCTGTGGTAATCTTTACTCTGAGCTGAGACTAATCAAGTTCTTTTAACTTAGGACCCCCCAAGCTATCCTCATTCTGTTGGATGAATTATACTGTTGTGACATGTCTCGACCTGCTGTTCAACTCAGTTAGCTATCTAACCCATTTTACATTCCTGGCACTTCAAAACACAGACATTAGTTATGTATGCATGTGAGCCAACCCCAATGTACTCAGAAATGCAACACAAAATCCCATGGTAGTTTGAAAATCCACAGTACAGTCACTCAAACAGGAGGAAATGCAAATGTCACATTCAGAGGTATTGTCATATTCCAATATACTCCATACAAGTATCCCAAAAGCATGACTCAACACCCCAAAAGACATGTTTTAGAGGACACAAAGTTTGAGAAATAATAATAAACTGTAAGAATTGCATCTCAGGTGGATTAAATTACTCCCTGAGGTACCAATCTTCCTTCCTTGTCTGTGAAGGAAATGTCTTTAACTTGAGCTTTTTGCTTTAAAAATCAAGGAAAGAAATCTGGGCCATGAACCCAGCATCTTGGCCATACAAAGATACTCCCTAAAGCACAAAGTCAGATATCAATCCATAAGAACAGACAAAACTGAAATGCTCTGAATGCACAGAGAGTTGAACTTGTGTAAGAAACAAACTGGACCCACACTGTACCCTTCAGAACAAGTCAAGACAAAGGCTTCTAGCAGCCCGAATCTCTCCTGAAAGGAAGAATAGCAACTGCTCATGGTACCCTCTTTGCTAGTTAGTTGCAGGTCAGAATATGTACATGTTGATGCTGCTCTACAGACTGTTGTACCCTCTGCAGGCATGAAAGCTGCTCCCAGGAGAGAACTGCTGTTGGTTCACCTCTTCCACTGAAAGTCAGGCAGCTGTAATGTCAGTTCAAGCCAGGTTACTACAAAGGGGTGAAAATAAACATACCAGCTATGCTCAGAATGAACTTGGATCAGGCACTTCCGTGATACTTCTCAGCATAACTGCAGGTGGACATCATGCACCACCTCACTGGAAAAGTACAGAGCAAAGCTGTGAGGAAAAAGTCCATAGGGAAAGGAAAAACACCAGGCATCTAAACTGGAAGACACTTATCATTACAAATTGTGGCTCCTAGTCAGCCCTCAGCCTAACCTCCATGAACAAATGGCATTAATAATGATAGCAGTAGTAGTGACTGCAGAGGTAGGGCTTCCTTGACCTTCAACAGCAAGCCAAAAAACTTAACAAGCTCCTAAAAAAAATGGAATTAAGGAATAGCCTCTTTTTCTATTAATTTAATTTTCTTCTGGGGAGCCAGTAATGTTCCCTCACCAGTGACAGGCATTGAACTCATGCTGCATTAGGAGGAAAAAATCATGGTAATCCTCAGAATTCCCAGTGTTCAATTTCAGACATAAGGGTGCCATTCAGGACTCATAGTTCACACGTATGTGTCAGTCAGAGAGAGCACAGAAGAAACCAAAGTCCCTCAGGAAGGTTTCTGCTGTGAACTTCCAGCCTAAGCTTTCTCTCAAATATGCCAGGCAGAGGGGAATTAACCTCATTAAGCCACTCTTCCCTACTGAGCACCTACTTCAGTGAGGCAGGTAGATGTACAGTCTGTTCAGACCCTATTTTCAGATGTTCTTTAACGTGTTTCTATATGATCAAGTCCTCTTCACTTATTTAGCCATTGTAGTTGTGAGCTGTGCAGAAACTCATGTAGAGTGGGCGGGTGTGGGTTGGTGAACAGAGGCCATTTACATTTGGCATTTGTCAGTGTGACATGAAAACAGCTCATGTGCAAGAAGGCATCAGCTACATGTCATTCTGAGATCCACTTATAGTATTTATAAATGTTTTGTGTAAGGAAATACACAAATATTCAAGGCTAATAGAGGTGCAGAGAGAAGTAACTTTAGCAAATCCAGTCATCACCCTTACAGCTTAGTCCTGGACAGTTTGCCTACTTCTTACCAGTAACCTGACACACCTTGGAAGATAAGGGCTCCCTGAAGACAAACTGCAAGTAGATTACTCCTATGCTACCCTACTCCAGCCTTTAGGTCAAGAAATGTGTTATGTATCCTGAGATTTCAGTAGGAGCTCTTGGATATTCAGAGGGGGGTTTTAATCAATTCACTTATCTACTTGACAGAAAGCACAGTTTAAGTTTCTCATAGGTAAGATAGGATGTCTAGGTGTCCTGCAATGTTAAGAGGCTAAAAAAAACCACCCCAGAGATCTTCAAGTAGCTCTTTCTCTTTGTAAACCATCCTTGACTTCCTGATTTGTTTGAGGAAAAAGCCACTGAGTGTGCAGACGTCTTTTATCCCTCTTAGCCACAATTCCTTTGAGAATTCCAACAGCGAAGGTGGATACAATTATTGTAAATAATGTTGGATAGAACCCAGAGCAGATGAAGGTAGGAGGATACAGCTCAACAAGAACAGAAGTGGTTTCTAATGAGAGAGGGAATATTTCACTCTCAGCATGGCTATTATTATGCCCTATGCATTAATTCAGCCAAGAACTCCTGAAGTAGCAGAATGAATTTCTATTCACTAAAGTGGCAGGCATTGGCATGGTTGCCTTCATTTCAAGTCTTACAGTTAATACTTTCCTGATTCCTCCATGAAGAATTATATGGTGAGTTAAACCCTGTGAGGCACTAGGAACATAACAAGGTCTTAAAACCAGCACTGAAGGCAAATATTCCAGTCTAGTCCATTCAACAAAGTACATCTTTCACTTTGAGTTTTATTTTGATGATTTTCTCTATTTCTGTAGAGTTGTGTGACAGGATTTATTGTCTTGAAATATAAGCTCTAATAATTCTAGCAGAGGTGTGAACATGGTGGGTATTTTTTTCAGCCTTCCCCTGCCATTCTCCTGGAACTGTCCAATTGGCCCTGAACTGTCCATTTTAATGCTGATCAACCAGAACATGAGCTGGGGTAACGGTTTACCTTAAAATCCTGGGGTCTATCTCTAGCTTTCTTTAAATCTCTGCCTTTTCACTGTTCTTTCATTTCCTAGACAGTCCTGACTTCCCCACAGGTGAAGGTCACTAATCCTTCCAGCCAAAACGTGAGTAACTCTTTTTCTTCTTTCCCTACTGGTGTCCTGCAAGGACTGCAGGGCAGGATGATCGTGCTGTTTATGAGGATCCCTTTTCATGCTGTTTCCCAGATCTAGAGCTGACAGAAAAGGAAGAGAAGGAAGACAGGAAGGGTGAGGGGGATTATTTTCATGCTGACAAAGGTATGCATGAGTAACTTCTCTGGTGTGCCACTCCAAGGCCTCCATCGCCACAAAGGAACTTTGCATTCCCAGAGCAGCCGAAATCCTGAAGTTTAAAGTGGAATCCTGCTATGGTTACATTCAGGCGTTACTCTTTAAGTCAAATACAGCCTGAGTATTTGGTTCCCTAGAGGATCTAACTACAAATCATATATCCTTGTGACATCTCCTGTATCACACAAGAAGCAAAAATGTCCCACACTCCTTTTTCTGCATATTTTTCTTGTCACTTGTCTTACACATATATTTGCACTGCAGCAGGAGCTGTTACTTGTTCTGTAGTTATAGAGCACCTCGTACAATGGAATCTGAGCCCATGACCACACTTTGTAGGTGCTATTGCAAGGCTGATAAAGAATTAACTGCAGTCAGCAGCAAAAGCTGCTTTCAGGCAGCACACTGCTGAAAATGAGAGCAAAATCCAGGGAAGGGCTCAGCACCTGCAGTTCACATTGACTCCAGCCCAGGCTGTGGTAGCTCAGCAGCTCTCAGCATCTCTGAGGATTTATTCTGCAGCATGTTTGCTTTTGCCTCCAGCGTGCAATGGGGGGAAGGCAGTAGTGTGGCTGAAAACCACAGCTCCCAGCCACTTCTCCCCTCAGCGCTGAGTGAGAGGGTGAAAGCTTGCAGACCAGCCGTTACCTTTCTCATGCGCACGTCTCAGCGGGAATAAAAGCAAAACACAGAGCTGAATTTATTCCTAGCCAACGGAAATTTCATATTGAGGGTTACAGGCGTCCTGTGCCTCTTAAAAGCAAGTAATAAAATGCTGCTCTCAATTACAAATTGTATTTACATTTAAACCCCCATACGGTTTGGTGTGGTGGAGGGAGGTTTCAGATGCATTAGCAGCAGTGCTGTGCCGTGATTAGTTACAATTTTTCACATGCTGTAATGAACAATTAATGCCTCCACCTTTGTTTTTTCCTCTGTCTTGCAAACTAACCCTGTGGCTATGTCAGGTCAATAGGCAGTAGATGAGACACAAATTCTGCCTAATGCTATGAACAAAAATAAGCAAATACATTGAAATGACCACCTGTACAAAGCCTCCTGTAATAGGATTCACACACTAAGTATAAATTTAATAGCAGCTGATTTTTTTAGGTAACTTCCTGGACTGAACTTTTCAAAATGTAGGGACATTTAACAGGAAAATGCACAAACACATGCAAATGTGCACAGCTGCATCTTCCTGAGCTACAAAAGTCAAATTCCCTTCTCTCTGCCTTCAAGCAGTGATTAAGGCAAAGCAGTCACTGTCCTACATGGTGCACAAGTCTTGTGGCTGGCCCTTGGCTTTTGCAGAGGCCGTGTGTGTCACTCAGTGCCAGCTGAGAGCTGAAAGCACGTTTTTGGGTGCATTTCTGCACAGAACTGGTCAGTATTGCCTAGAAGGCCTCAACATGGATTCTCTACTCAACATTTCAGAAAACCTGCTCCAGGTCACTGCTCTGACAATGCTCTTCCTCTTTAACCACACTAAGCCTATACAGGAGATCATCTCTACAGACCCTCAAGACTGCCTAGCACTTGGTATCATGATCTGCTTACCCAGACATCTGCATTAGCAACAATGTCAAAAGGTGTTTTGATATCAAAAGATATTTTGATAGCAACAATGTCAAAAGGTGTTTTGATAACACCTGATATCAAAAAATAGTCAGTAGGTCCTGTTCACCTTTAGTCAAAATCTGATAGAACAACCCTTCTCTGAGGTTTGAGGGAACTCCTAAGTGAATAGGAACATTTCTTCTCAATATTCATAAACCTATGTCAAAGTCACTGGTCCTGGCCAATAATACTTAATTGCACCCAATGATACCCAAGCACTGCAAGACTATTTCAGGGGTATAAATGGGAGAAGTGGTTTTATTCGCCATGAAGTCAATCTGCAGTTCTGCTGAGGATGGGCAAGGTCCCAAGGGAGCAAGTCTAGCAGCATAAGCAGCAAGAAAAAATCCAAAGAAATCAGAATAGAACTCAGTAACAATTCTGTGACAAAAACCAGCACTGAACAGTTATCTCATATTCCATGGGGATTAGTGATGACAGATAGGAAGTAATAGGCTCAGATTGCAACACGGAAGATTTTAAATTGGGTACCAGGAGCAATTTCTGCCTGCAAGGATAGACAAGTAGATTGTCCAGGGAAAGTGTGGAATTTAAAGGGGTTTGCTAAACCTGAGTTACTCTGAATCTGCTTTGGTTGTAATGGTGCCCACACCCTGATATTGCTGACCAAGGCTGAGGCCTCAGACGTGAGAGGATGCTCCAAGCTGTAAGTGAAAAGAACAGCACACTACTTTATAGGCATGTCTTTTCCTCATATTTACCTCCAACACTGCAGTGACAGCCATACTGGAAAAGACTGGGCTAGATCCACTGTTAGCTTAAATCACCTTTACAGTCAAGAGAATCATAGAGTCATAGAATGGTTGGGATTGGAAGGGGTTGCCCTGGCTAAGGTGCAGGACCTTGCAGAGCTGTGAGTAGAGCTGTCTCAGTTTACTATGGCTAACCTGCTTTGCTTTTATTTATAAATAATACATTTATGACACAATGGCTATAAATAGTATTCCATTAATTTTATTGCTTGTTTAGATATTTCCCTAAAGGGCTAATACACACTTACTGTTGTGTTACCATTTCAGCTTCTGCTAGTTTGCAGCTAAACCATACAGTCTACTTGGAGCTGAGGCTAAGCTCAGCAGCTCGGCTTGGGATGAAGAGCACATTTGGAGTAATTAGATTTGTGGGTTTAGGTGGTTTGGGTTTATTTTTTTAGGGTATAACAGTGTAATAAAAAGAAATGGCTGTAATTTATAGCCCAGCAGTTGGCAAGGGGCTTGTCTGGTCTAGGATTATTTTTTTTTTAATAGCAGAAATTTTAAATTTAGGTTAGAATTTCAAAGAAGCTTCGTACCCACAACTAAGGGTTCAGTGCTGCCAAGCTCTGTGTTTGAAAGTCATGAATGAGGCACAAAAATACCAATTTTAACTTCAAATAAGAAGGCATAGATACAAACTCACACACATATACCGACACGGATATCCAGGTACCTCTGAATAAGGCTGATGTTTAATTTTGCATCAAATTCACTCTTCACCAGGGACTGTAGCAATAGGACAAGGGGGAATGGGTTCAGACTGAAACAGGAAAAGTTCAGGTTAGATATAAGGAGCAAGTTCTTCCCTGTGAGGGTGCTGAGGCGCTGGCACAGGGTGCCCAGAGAAGCTGTGGCTGCCCCATCCCTGACAGTGTTCAAGGCCACATTAGACAGAGCCTTTGGCAACATGGTCTAGTGTGAGGCATCCCTGCCCATGGCAGGGATTGGAACTGGATGATCTTAAGGTCCTTTCCAACCCAAACCAGTCTGTGATTCTATGAGTCTATGATTCTATGTTTGGTTAAGTAACCTTAAGGTAATAAAATTAAAAATATTTTGTTTAATTAGCAGCAATTTTCAGTGAGAACCTGGGACTAAATTATTCTCTGTGCCACAATATTGCACCAGTTTAGGTTATGACTTTGGGTTTCTTTTTTAGCATTCTGGTATTTGCTTTCCATGTGCATTTATTACCAAGTTTTTCTCTACAATAATGAAAGCCCAAAACTCCTATTTTGAGCTTCACACAAACTAAGATTCTCTAATCATCTGGCTTTGGGGACTCTAGACTTAAGAACACTAAACATGATAAGAATAAAAAAAACCTCAGGAGAGCTATGAATAAGGTGTGTTGTTTATCAAGAAAGTTCAGACTTTGCTTTCTTTGCAAGAGTTCAATCCTCAGCATAACAAATACCTTCTCGTAAGGAGAACTTCTAAAACAAGAGCTTCCTGAAAAATAAAATTGCCTTTTTACCTGCTGAGTGCCTTTGTAGAGTAAATCCTCATTAGATGGTACAGACAGATGCCAGCATACCAAATAGACCAACTTTAGTCAAAACATATTACATGAGTTACCATTACGCTGTGCTCTGGTTCTGTAAATGCTTATGGTTAGATATTGTGAAAGAGGGGCCCCTTTGAAATGTACTGACCTGGCTTGATCCAAAGCTATCCAGAAGCAATGAAACAGTGTGCCACTGACTCCCACTGCACCTTGGATCACAGTCACAGAGTGTAAAGGTAAATGTATGAAAAAGGCATTGCAGGACTCAGAAGCCACTTGAGAGCATGTTTTCGTTCAGGCACAATTGCTGATTACATCCCACTGTCCCAGTGCATAACCCTGCTGCATAGACTGACTTAACTCTGTTTTCTTAAAGCAGAAGTCCACTTGCCCATGTTATTGTAATCCAAAGAAGTGCTGCCTTGGTGCTGAAATACAGCGAAGCAATGGCACATTAGCACCATGTTACTGGAATACATCAGAGCAATTGTGCTCTAATGCTATATTACTTAACTGTAGGGCATCTCAGTAACGACACTCACAGTAATGCTGAGTACTCCTGCTGAGGTGAAAGAGACATCTTAATGGGAGACCCTGACATTTCTGCAGACCCATCTACATTCCTTCAAATCAACACAGTGATTGCCTGAGCATGAGGTCACAAAGAGCCCTGTAAAAAAACATTCAATCACTAAAAGGTCCAAACCCCACGTCAAAACATAACTCACAGGAGTATGTGAAATCATACCGGGCTTTGAGCTAACTGCATTAACTTTGGAAACAATCTAGGTAGTGAAAGAAGGGCATTTCAGAGCTCTTCAAAAAAGCCTCAACAGTATTCCAGCCTTAACAGTATTCTGCTGTCGCGATTCAAAAAACTCCAATGTCTGCAGTGGTCACAGAGCAATTCATTTAGAAGAATTCATACAAAATGCCATTTGTTCCGGCTACTGGATCTGAAGCTACCAAGGCGTGTAACTGTTTATACAGGTTTTAAAGCAAATACTGATCCCCTAGCCAGGCCTGGGAAAATCTCAGCAGCCCCCCTCCAACAGCAAGAATGACCTGTACAAAAGAACTGCACAAGATAAAACTGAAATACTAAAAACAGGCACAAGCCTGTCATAGTTTCTCTTTCCAGTCCCAGTGACAACCTGCTGCTCATATTGATTTTGTGTAAGTATAGCTTCAGCTAGAGATTACACCTTGCGCCACCACGGCTCTAATACTACAAGAGTTTCTTTTGTCTCAGTCAAAGCTCAGTCAGCACAAGGGTTCTACAATGGAAAGTTTGTGCAAAGCAAACCAGAATATAAATACAGCAGCCATGAAGAAACTCAAAATAAGAACCAAATGTACAGTAGCTCACTCCCACTTCCAAAGCCTGCATTTGGGGACACAATGTGTTCTAGGCAGTCCAGTTGAAATTCCCATTCAAACAGCCTCTACACTGAAAGCACCAGGGAGGATTTTCAGTGATGTGGCCTTTAATGTGCAAAAGCATTTACACGGCAACAGAAGAAAAGACAGATTTTATTCAGAGCTTCACATAAAGGTTTAGGATTTATTTTGCTTCTAAATTTGTTTCAACCTAAAAACACTGGGCTTGATTCTTACAGCTTGTGAAGTCACATCTGGGCAGAGTGGAAGTAAGAAGCTTCCTACTGATACTGGTAGGTACCCTGCATTCACATTTACATGTGCACAATGACTATACAAGTTGTCTCAGTGCAAATCCACTTTCATCAGTAACACAGGTTAATATGCCACAGTGTGAACACGAGTAGCTAATGTGCTGGCACATGGCCTGTTCTGCCATCCCTACCACAAGGCATATAACCTCCTGCAGACAGGTAGGACAGACAACATCGAATGTTAACATCTCCAACCACTTCAGCAACAGCAATCAGTTCATCTGTGGAAGCAACATAAAGTGCACAAGGTCTCACGAAGCCAGTGACAAACACTGACAGTGGAATCCCTGTCATCTCAGTCCCAGAGATCAAGCCCTTGCTGCTTGCTAATATTTTACATGACTTTTATTCATTAGTATTTTTGCCTAAGTGCTCTGGTAGAGGTAGACTTCTCCTTCTAGCACACTCAAGGCAATCTCTTTCAAGGAAACCTATGATGTTCACAACAATCTTTTTGTATTTAACTGGGATTTAATGCAGAAGTCGGTGATTTCACTAAAAACCTGCAGAAAATTTACAATGCTGCTTGTGGATTTGGTTTGCTAATGGTGTTTTCAGTGAAAAACATTTGTTTGAGTGAAATCTGATGAATCAAAACAATCCTGCTTCTGAAGGAAGACTTTGGATTTCCAGACTAATTCAGAAAGAGATCAAATTTTGTGTCAAAACATGTAAAAATACGACTGTTCAGATTTAAATGTCAAAAATAAATATTGTGTCAGTTTGTGAAGAACTGAGCACAAATTAAGCAGTTGCAAAATGTGAGAATCTTATCATGAAACACATAAATATTACTTTTTACCCATAAATACGGCTTTTTACCCAGTTGCCCAGTTCAGTCATCAGATGCTACAACACAATAGGTTCAATGAATGTGGATGGGAGAACCCCATCTGCAAGATTCTTAATCTTTAAATACTAGGAATACTTAAAATGCCAGAGTGACAGCATAAAGGGCAAACAGATTTAGTAATCATACTGATTCCAGTTCTTCCTGAAAAGGTTCTAACATCATCAGCAAAGCATCCAAAGGAGTAGTTATATTTTTTTAAGGAAATGCACAAACTTTGAATGGCATATTGCTCTTTTTTTCTGTGGGAAACTGTTTTGTTCTCTGTCTAAAGGGCGATTCCCATCCAGTGCCCAACAACAGCAATGAGGTTAAATTGGTTTGGATGATATCAGCTACATGTAATTAAACCAGCAGCCCATGTCCGATCCTTTCTGTGACCATGTTAGGTGTTAAATTAAGGTCTGATTAAGAGTGTGCTGCTGCAGTTAAGGTCAAGGACTAAAGATCACAAGCTTTGTTTCATCTAATAACAATAAAGACTGTCTGGCTGCCAAATACCACAACAGCCCTTGTTCTCCTATCAGACTGCTGTCCAGCTAGAGGGATCTGATTTCACTGGTATCCCTTTTTAAACCCTACTTCTAAGAGGGTTTGTAGCTATTTCATCTGTATTAAGCAGTGCCATGTTACCCGAGGCTATTCGGTACATTCTGTATGATCAAAGCAGAAATGCAGCAGCTTCTGACGAAGAGTTATCATGGCTGAGGGGAAAAAAACACCAAGGAAGGAGAAAAAAAGATACAGTGCTACAAAATACCAGGTCATGCCACCAAAGTAAACACCCACAGGTAAGTTCACAACATGAGACCACACAATGGTGGATGCTGCACATGTGTTTGCTTGGTACAAATCACAGGCTTCCACCAGCAGTCAGCAGGAGAGATGTGTAAGACAGCATAGAGGAGAGATAAAAGCAGAGCGGTAAAGAGAAAAACCAGCAACTTATTTGTAGGATGAAGACAAGAATTAGTGCCTAAGAGCTTCTCCCTGTGTGTTTTCCACAAAGACAGGTCAGGAGGCATTACCAGAGCAGTTCTGTTATGAGAGAACACAATTCCTCGTACCCAACAAAGTGTTCCCATGAAACATGCCCATATTAATCTCAAATGAATACAAGGTGCTGAGACATGTTAGTTTCCCAAAAAGGAGGGTGAAGCAGAGTAAGAAACCATATGGCCCCAAAATAATCTCCCACAGACACATCCTATTGTATGTTTCCATACTTGGGGTCCAATTTCAGAGTAGCTACCCATTCATTCTTCAAGAGTCATCTGAAGTGTCCTTCATTTGCTCCTAGTACTTAATAGACTAATAATAGAGCACTGTTCATACCTGGAAGGACAATTTTGCTGTTCTGTGAGGCTGCACACAGAAAACTCATCATAGGGCCACACTAAACACACTAAAACCACTACCTGTTTTGATAGTTCTTTGTGAATTACATTGTACATGTGACCAAAAAAATTCCTGGAGGTGTCTTGATGCTTTGCATTTCAAGATTTGACATACAACCTCTCAGTTTCCCAACAAACTCGGAGTGAATCCCAAAAGATTCAATGATACAGTTCAACGTGGATGAGCTTCCAACCCCATGGTTGCCGCTGTGCTACAGCTCTCTGCAGAGCTGGCTTTGCTGTGGGAGATTCCAGGCTTCCTGGAACCTGAGTTACATCAGAAGTACTGTGAACACCACAAAATAGCCAGGTGTGACAAATGACTTCTCCGTAACAACAGAACTGTGCTCACCATTGGGAATCAGTGCCTGAACAGGAAAGCTACCTTGTAATGACATTAATGACAAAACATTAAAAAATCCAATCACATTAAAAGGGCAGGTTTGGTTTGGTTTGATTCACTTCATCATTCTTCTTGCTAAATTTTACAAGAAATATTGTACACAGAGAGCTGCGGGTTTACTTCAGTGTTGGAGACTGTGGTCAAAGCATTTAAACTCAATGGTATAAGACTGAACATATATATCAAGATGACAGCCCTGAGCAGTCCAGATTAAGTGCTGTGAGTCAAAGAAAGTTGCTTTTGAAAGCGATCCTTAGTTTTGAAAACTGAGCCAGTGTTGATAAGGTACTTTGCTACCATTTTACATACTGAAACTTAGGCACATCAGTCTGGATCCAAACAGAAACAAAAGCAAAGTTCAGTTTGGTGGCAGGTCAGAACACTGCAGCTCAGCCATTGCTCTGGTACTGGAGCAACATGGTAGCATCATGCCCTGGCATCTTTGGCTTCCCAGGCTGAATGAGGAGGGACCCAGGCACAAGTAGCCTGGTAATGGCTCCAAACATAAATCCAGAGTGAACTCAGACTCCTGCTTTGGACTCTGAAACTGGTGATAGAAGGATTGCTTTTGAAAACATTCCAGCCTTGTCCTGGATAGCTGCATGACGTTATTTCGGTATCTGCACTATTCCCTAAACTACACTTTAGCAAGTAGAAGAGGGATTGTTGTACATATTATGGCAATGTCATCTATTTATTTTATGCAACTGGGAAACTTAAGGGCAACCACTTCAATTCTGTGCTGTGTAGAGTGTTCACAGTAACACCTGCTTACTGGATAGGCAGAAAAAAGCCCTTATATTCCTTCTTTATTGCAATTTATTACTATAGTTTGAATGGTTCCTAGTGACTTCCTAAGATTAATGTTAATATTCTGATCGGAGTCTTCCCTCTGGAGTTTTATTATGGGTTTTGAACATTCATTTCATTTAACATACACATGGGAGCAAGTCTGGTGGTTCCAAAAATATTTGTAGTTGGAAATCACAGTGATTTTTGTTAGGCTCAGTGCCAAAGAAATCACAAATCAGAAGTCTGTTATAGAGTAGTTCCAATTTCTTGGCATCAACATTCCTCTTTATGTATATGCAGAGAGTGATGTTTTCCCTAGCTATATGGCACTCGAGGTTTACTGACAAATGTATTGCTTATCTATTTTCCAAGGTTTCTGGTGGAACTAGTTTGTCTAGCCAAGTGGGGATTCCTAGGCATTTTATGGACTTCCTGTGTGAGCCAGAGCCTGCCCATTGAGTATGCATCTTTCTTTATCACAGCTGGTGTTTTTGAACCAAAGTGTGGAGTAGAAATTTCATCCCTGATTTTTTTTGGCTGGATCGATTGTTTAGTCTAGGAACTCTCAAAGAGACTTTCTAGGTGCTGGAATTCCTCTTTTTCTTCAGTCAGCAACTGATGTTGCATGGTGTACATCAGAGTCCAGAGTAACATCTTAGTGAGCAAAGATTTATGTTCATCCTAACACTCCTTGACATTAATGAGTATTACAGACATGTATCCCCATGGATTAAGTTGAGAACATACCCCAGAGTGTGTGTGGAGTTTGTCATTAGGGCATCACACTATTAAAATCAACAGAGAAATTCCAAGGATAAGAAAGCAATTGGATCTCTTCCCTTCTCTCTGCTGGAGCACATGTAAGAGATACACTTTAAACCTCCTCGTATTTCCAGCCCTCTCACACCGTTCCTGCATTCATTTTTGGTTGTTAATGACTCCAAAGAAGAACTGATGTCACTTTTAAGACATTTCCCATACAACATCATTAGAAATATTTTGCTGGAAGAGATTGTTTCTGTAGCTCTGTAGTGTTCCCTAAATATGGAACTTCCACAGAGCTGGGGGAGCTAAGAGAGTATTTAGTTTCCCCTCAACTAACTACTTAAGGGACTGGATCAATACAATGGGATGACCCTGTACACTCTGTTAGCTAGGGATTGTGACTCCTTAATGAAGCATTATGGATCCTATGGGATGTGCCAGGGACCACAGCACAGGCACACCTGATAGCAGTGCATCAGCTACCAAAAGGATATGCTAACTCTGGCTGCATCAGCTCAGGCTGGTTTCTGCCACTCTGTGTGGTCAATGTTTGCTTTCCACTGCCACTGCTCCAGGTTTTGGGTGTATTTCAAGTGCAGGGCTGCATTATCTGTACATCTTGGGGACAATTCAGCTGCAAGCCAGATAAACCATACACAAATATAGCCTTCAGGATTTATATTGGGCTATTGGATCAAGGCTAGATCTCCCTTAAAGCTCCAAGTAAAGCTGGGGCTTAAACCCTACAACAAAACTCTGGCGTCAGGGTGCTTGGTTTTAATTCACAATGTCCTAGCTACGGAGTGGAGTTTTTTAGGCTGATTATCATCACACATGATGTTTATTAAGCCTTGTGCAGTCCTGCCTGTATCACCTAACTGCAACATGGAAACAAAACCTTTATGTTTTCCCTCGGAGCCACTTGTGACATTTTGGAGAAAGTGTTTATAGGAGAACCCTGATTTATCTAATTTGGAAGCAGTGGTCTCTGGATCAGTTGCTTCCCTTGAAACACCCCCATTTCTCCCTCAATAAAAGAGAAATAACAATACTAACAGAGCTTTCTAAAATACTTTGAGATCTATGAAGAGAAAGGATTGTCTGTAAAGTGTTTAGAACACCTCAAAAAAAAAGGTGCTATATAAATGCATATTTATTGCAGTGCTGACATTCTTATGGCAGCTCTGAATGCAGAATCAAAAGCAGAGGGGGTAGAATATAAGTCAGAATAAGAAACTGTCAGCCTTTAGCCTGTATCTTAAACTGCTTTGAAACGTTGCAGACATTCAGAGAATCCAGTTTGCCAATATTGTATGTGCTACAGTAATTACACCAATCTGGAATATAAATTTTCCTCTCCCTTCCTAAGAGAGGGCAAAGCTCTTTGGGATATACGCAAATGGAGCTCTAATCCTACCAGCTTTAATGCATGCACCTAATGTTTGGCAGCATAGTTGTCCCACTGATTTCAATAGCTCTACTCAGATGCATGTGTGGAAGTGTTTGCATGATTAAAAGTTAATAGCAGTAAATGCACAGCTCATACAAGATCCTGTGTGAACAATCTATTTCTGCATGCAAGTGATGATTTTATTGCTGTTCTGTAATTCTGAGTAGTGGCTTTGTGAAAAAGCCTTATATTTTCTAAAGCAGGAAAATGTTTCTGATCATGTTTTTCATTGCTAAGCTCTTTGGGGGCTAATTAAAAGAAGTATCTGTTAAATTTATTCATTTCTTAGTTCCTTGATAGCAAGAGGCACCTGGTGTAAACATTACAAAGAAAAGCAGCAGCAGCCAGACCTCATCAAATATTAGATACATTAGGACATTTTATTTAGAGATATGAAATTGGTTTTAATGACTTCAAAAGGAGGAAATGCCAGGAAGAGCATAATGTGAGCAAGGTCAGTAAAGCTGTCATGAAGATGCCTGAACCCACTAAAATCTAGGAATTGTATTTGCCCCCCCCAATAAGCAGCAATTGCAGCTGCAAATGGCAAAAATATACTTAAAGAACTCCAGGACTAACCAAAACAAGCAGCAGATAAGATGGAGCATCCAGGAGCGTTTCTGCACTGAAAGTACCATCACTGGATGACCAGAAGAAGTTTGTTTATACTGAGTTGACTGATTCAGTGAATCAGATCCAGAATTTTGACCCCTATGATTTAAGGATGAGAAATCCATCCTTCTTTTGGGGATAACATTTAAACAGGCACTTAATGTTAAGGGTATGTGATACATTCACTTGACTTTACGTTCAAAATGCTTAGTAGTTTCATTCTGTTCCCATTACAGGCTTCAATAAATCAGTAATGAATAGTGAAGCAATACTTTATAACTAAGCATGCATTCAGCACTGTCCCAAATAAAGATGCAATAAATTCATGATCAATAGACTTAATGCAAGTAAAGGATATCAATAATTGTCCTGAAAAAGTTCTCTCTTCATGAGGCAATAATCTATCCTAAAGGTAGCTTTCATCTTAAGGCACTTTATTCTAACAAGGCATATTCATTCACACTAATTTGAGAAAGGCAATTCACATGAGTCCATTTGATGTCAGTAAGATCATTGTCCAGTTTTAATAGGATGAACCACACCATCATTTCTTGTTTAGAGAGCTGAAGTTTTGAGATAACTGTAATATACATGATTGCAACCAAAGAGGTAGGAAGGTTTATGTTACAAGAAGACCTCTCATTCAGTAGTAGCAGGGCTATAGAAGAATTGGGCTTTTGTAGACTAGAGGAATGGTGTTTTGTGGCCTCTTAGAAAACCATGAGCGGGACCTTTTCAAAGGGTCATTTCCCAGTTTTAAAGCAAGTTTTGTTGACTTCTTTGATTACATCAGAGGTGCCTCATTAGCAGGGCAGGAACTTTTCCTCAAGCCCTTGCAAACAAAATAAAGACATCGATTTTCCATCCTGCCCTGACCTTTGGAAGATGTCTCTGCCAGTACTGCACTCTCTGCCCTGCAAAGACTTACCAGTTCAATCCTGACTCTTAGGGAATCAAGCCACCTACTGAATCACAGCCACACTTCCTGAGGCTAACACCTGTGTTTTCCTTGGAGATCACCCCATCCAAGAACTAACCAGGTCAGACTCTGTTTCACTGAGGAGATCCAAGCAGCAGAATTGACCAGACCTCCAGAGTTAGATGTGAAACTTACTACAAAGCCTCAGAGGACTCTGAGAATGAGGAACTGTAGCCAGGGAACAGAGTCCCAGCTCAGAACTGCTGCTTGCAGGCAGGGTACAAGTACAGTACACTGGGGTATGAAGTCTCCAGTCCAGGTTTTAAGTGACTTCAATGACAGGGCTTTGCTAGGTTTAAGATGAAAACAGGTCTAGACAAGGGGGAGCAACAGACACTATAACTTATAAAATGACTCATTCTTACCAGCCCTATATGTGAGGCTTCTGCTTCCACCAAGCCAGGTGACATTTAACCGCAAAAATATTTAACCTGCTTTTTACAAGGATGTGCATCATTGACTATGATAAAATACAGGGATGTGGGAGAGTCAGGATGCAGCTTTTTCAGGGCTGCTCCATCTACAGAAAAAAAGGGCAATAAAAAGGAGGTCTTGACATGAGGAAAACATCCCAATGAAATCCTGCCTTTTAATCTCAGCCACAATCTCTGTTCTAATCATCTTCCCTGCTTTTTAATCCTCTGCTGCACTTCGGTTTTTAATACCCATTCACTTTATCAACTTCACCTGTCTCAAAAGTCAATAAAATCAGAGGCCACAGTTTTAAAATACAAGCAAATGAACTGAGGTACCAAACTCCTCAACTTCTCCAAATGTGCTGACTACTCACAACTGTTAGTAACTTCGAAGCAATGTATGGGTGATCAGTGCCTTTAAAAATCACTTTAGTGCTTGAAGAACACCACTAAAAACCACAGAGGATAATACTTTCAAAAGCTTCTGACTGAAGAGTATTTTACTTTCAGAAGTGATTTAGGAACTTGGGAATTCAAGAACTATAATTCCCCCTCCCCACCCTCCCATCTTCTGAAATGCAGAATTATTTTTGTGAATGGTGTGCAGATACTTCTTGTAATATACTCACTCATAAGTTTTAGTCCTGCCTCTGAGAGGGAGGCAACATTGTGGATTCAGTTTTACTTCCACCCCTCCTAGGTGGAGGGCTCTCATGGAAGAATAGGGTTTTTCAGTCTTTCTCCTGTTACCATTTTTTTCCTGACATCTGTTCATCACTAAGCCAGCAATAGATTTAGTGTCCCACTATGATGTATATGAGCTTCCAAAACACTTTTAGAAGAAGGAAGAGGTTGCCAAGTGTACAGAGAGACAGGCAAAGCCAATAATGTCATAGCTTAAGCCAGCTTGTTGATAGAGGAGGTTTACAGCTGTCATTAGTGAAATGGAGAAGAGGGCCACTAGTATAAACTCACATCAGTGACAGCTATAGATAAGGGAAAAAAAAAACCTCGCCACATGGCAGCATTTTACTGCTGAACTGTTGGCCTCAAATTCTGTTAATGTTTAGCTAATGTGCTGATCTTCAACATTTGGATTGCTGCTGGTAGGAAATAGTCAAACCAGCCTGAAGCCTTCACAAAAGTGTGTTGACTGGCCAGAGCCAGATTAAAGCTTAGCAAGTCCTCCTACTGATAGTCCAAAGGCATCTGGAGCTAAAGGGGTCAATCAACTTACACCTCCTTGGTCTGAGCTATCTGGATTCTTTAGCAGCTACTGAAGGCAGTGGGGAGTCTGGGATGCTATAGATGTGGTTTGCATGTATCCCACATACACCTTATGAATTTGCTCAGTTTCTCTGACAGACAGCATGGTTTGATCTTGCCTCTGGAAGAGAGGCTTGTAGGTCACTGCTTTTCAAGCTCCCAAGAAGTCCCCTACCACCACAATAGTTACCTATCACTGCATACTGAGCTGAAGCAGTTAACTATGGAGCACAGTGGAGTTATCTTTAAAACATGCTGGTGTCAAGCCTTGCTCCTCCTTGGCAAGACACATTTTTAATAGAAAGGTACACATTATTTTCTCTGTGTCTTTAAAGAAGAGGAAAGTTCTCTTCTCTCCTGAAACAGTTTCACAATAGTCTAGTTCCTGTGACCCTAATGAAGGAAAGAAGATTCAGAGCCACCAGGAATTTAGGAAAGACTGCTGTGTATTACACCTGCAGTACTAGTCTGATGCATGATGGTCAGAAGACTGAACTCTTTTGAGCTAGTTTCATGGGTCTTTGAGTGGACTGAATGTGGAACTAGTAACAGCAGACAGTGCTGGCACACCGGACAGTGTGGCATAGTGGACTATAATAGTGGTTGGAATCGTAAATACTATGAATATACCTAGAGGGAAACTATTCCAGCAATTGCAATTTATTTTTCAAGGTAAACTGCTTATTGCTGTGCCCATGTTAAGCTACAGATTACTGTTCCAGAACCTCTTTTCTTTGACTGAATTCAAGCTCTTTCTTTGGAATAGCACTTTAGTTTCCCTTCCTTAATTTAGATAAGGTTTGAATCACATTTTACTGCATTCATTTTCCTTTGGTTTTCTTTTGCATGGAGAACCCCTCAGCTTTCTGATCTATAATATCAGACACCACTCCTAAAATGATCCTAGCAACCTACCTGGTTCCATCCAAAAAAGTTTTCTCTCAGTTTGCCTTCTGGCCTGAAGTGCTGCTTAGATCTCTCTCACTGCAAGAAACCTCCTCTTCTGCTATTCATCACAGCAATTTCACATGCTCTCTTCAGCTGTTCTCTCCATGGGCTGGTGAAGCTGGTATGGTTATTATCCTCTTTATCCTGTACAAAGTATAAAACAAAGGGAAAAGAAGATTATTTATGGGTAACACTGGAGACCACCCATATAGCAAGAAAAATTGAGACAACAGTTGTTTTCATGGTTAGGGCAGTTATACGCATGCATAGCTTGGATTAGACAGTCCTTCCCATTTGACTTCTGTTCTGCAGTAAATATTTGTAACTTTGCTGATAAAGCAATCCCGGATTTCTGAACTGGGATTCCATGTTGACAATAAGCTGTGGGCCTGAAGTGTGGGATCTCATTCTGTAACAAGTTTTCTTGAATAGCCATTTGTTCCACTCTCTATCTTGGTCATGAAAAATCTGCTCAGGAATCAGATGGCAGAACAAAGCCTTTAAATAGAGCTGCTTTGGCTGTATTATTGATTGCTTGTGAGGTCCATGGAAATAGGTTATAAGGGCTCCAAGGCATTAAAACATTCCTTATTGTGACCCAAATTCAGGCAATTTATGTATAGGAAGTGGCAACAGCACAATTTTTAAAAAACATTATAAGATTTCTATTTAATGCACATTATCTTTGCTTCAGTTTTGTTCTACTCATGAGCAAAACACATTACTTGTTCACACCTGCCCTGCCTATGCATACTAGAAGCTTCTGATGACAGTCACTGCATCCTGGAGTAGTTCAGTGTTGTGACCACGTAAACAAGCACAGTGACTAAGAACCTGAAAGGGGGCTAGCATGAGTAGTGCCCATCGCTGGCCAGCCTGGGGCCCTGAAGCCCTTGTAGCTGAGATGTAGCTCAAGACACCCCGCATGGTGGGATAAATTGTGTGACCAAGAATAGGGCAGTTCCAACATAAGGCTGCTGATCTGAGTTCCAGCTGGGGAAGATGCTCACTCTGTGGTCAGCACCACTGACTTGCCTTTCCTTTTAGCTCAACACATTTTGCAATGGGACACCCAGAGAATTGTCACCATCTGTCACCTGTAAATTACTTTCCAAATACCTGCATACACCTTCAGTGCACATCACCTGCATCCCACAACTAACCTACAGGAAGGTTTCATTTTCAACTCAGAGGTCAAGACTTTTGGCCACTACTAAGTTCACTGGTTTACAGTCACTAGTTTCTTCCCAACAGAGAAAGAAAATCCCCAAGAAGAAAGAGACACAGGAAGATAAGGATGACTTCAAACTTCAGCTTGACAGCTGTTTCCCTTTCTGAACAAACGACCACCCTAACACATCCCTTTTCCCTGCAGATCTCAAAGTGCTTTACAAAGGCAACAAATGTCACCGACACCACTTTACAGCGAGGGGAACAGGAGCACAAAGGGGAAAGTTGTTTGTCTGAGACCCCTTCAATAGACCAGCAGCAGAGGTAGGACTACAAACAGCAATCTGCTCACTAGGGAAGCTGCCGCAGTACATGCTGCCTAGAGTGGTCACATTTCTAATGCAAATAACATCTTTGTTTAGCATTCTTTGTCTTTCTGCTCGGGACAAACACATGCAAGAGCTGTTTAGACCTCTCTGACCTCTTTCTCTCTTCTTCCCCTCCGTTCAACATACACATTCCCAGTTAGTCTTCATCTGACATCAAAATTCCCTTTGGGATGGTCTTAGGGTTTTATGACTGAAGTTTCCTATTCCAGGCCTCTTTCTTACCGTATTGGCTCTGACATTTAAGGAGATAAATGTTGGTGTGTGCAAAGCAGGAAGATGAGACACGTGGGATGTTCAGTGTGTTCAATAGGTAGTTGAGACAACATCTTCTATATAAAGACTATTTCAAAACTGCAAGCTGCAGTTGAATGCACTATTTAAATGCACTATTTAAATTCAGCCTTGGCTTATTTTGCCATTTCCTGCCCTGAAGAGCAGCTCTCTAACTGTTTTGAAATAAAAAGACACAAATGTTGGAAGGAGACAAGTGGTCAATTGACCTCATCAGTGCTCCGTGCTGGTGCTAGGCAGGAATTTTCCAACAGGCCTTTTTTTGGGGAGGGAGTGGAGCAATGGGAAGACAGCAAATGCTGATCTCAGAACCAAAGCTTTTTGTGGGAAACACATCAGTTTCAATAAATGCTTGCTGGGAAGAATCTTCCAGCCCAGCTTGAGACCGATGGACAAAACCTGATTGGGAAAGGATCCCAGCATAGCCAGCAGCACAGTGGTTAGCACATTCCCTAGTGATGCGGATTTATACCATGGGATAGAGGAAAGATTGAGTTGGGTCCAAATAAAGCAGAGCAAGCATTTGACATAGTCTTCCCACAGTCACTGCAAATACCCCAACCTCTGAGCCATCGTCTCGTGTCTGCCCCAAGGAATGGGATTTTTATGGAGTCAGAACCAATCCAACAGGAGTTATTGTGCTAAATGGATTGATCCTAGTCAAGAAGGTGTTGTGGAACATAAACATGAACCTGGTCTTCTGGCTCTTATGGGACCTCAGAACCAGGCTTTGGCATATTGTGACCTCAACCTCTGTCCTGCTCATTTGCTCTCTCTTTAACAAACGGTCTTTTTATTTTGATAAGACAAAAATTCTAAACCATCCACATTTGTTCTACAGCAGATGTTTTGCTTTCCAGCCAGCTTTACTCAGCATTTCATACAAGGGATCCCTCGGTCTCATACCAGACAGTTAACATCTGCCCAACTTAAGGTTTTCCATTGTAACCATTTCTAAAAAATGACCAGGAAGTACAGAATGAGAAGCAATTTCTATTACCTCAATAGGCTGTGAACCAGACCCCAAATTCTTTGACAATTCCCCAAAGTGTGTTGTGAGGTTTCTTTGTTTGTATAATAGAAAATAAAAGATGTGTTCTTTACAATAAAACATCATTTAGGGAAGCACAGTAGGAGACCACATTGGAAAGGTCAGTGCTCTGCTGGTCTGTCTTCTGTACATTACTGTTTCTTAATGTCTTATTTTTCTATTCCTAGCCTCAGAGAGAAACTGGCAGGAATTGTGCAAGATTCTTACATAGCTACAATCAGATCATCTCCTTGTTACAGCTCTGTAGCTACTGGAGAACTGGTTTCCACTCCCTTCGGCTACTGACTGTTTCTCACTGTGGTCTTAATTATTGCAGAATAACGTAGGATGTATCAGGTAAGCGACAAGAAATGAGATGTCATCAAAAAAGGTTTCAAATCACTAACACCTGATTTCTCATAGTGTCAAATTTTCCCCAATACAGATGGTTAATAAATTCAGAAAGTAGTGAAAGAAGAGAGAAAAAGGAGGAAGGCAGGATCTGTGAGTGTGCTGAGGAACACTGAGACCTCCTGGTACTGAGGGAGGCAGTGACAGGTTATCTCACATGGCCAGAGAGGTACCCAGGATGTAGAGCAGGATTGTGAAATAGACTTTCGTATGGCATTCCTTGATCAATAATTACAACTCTCTTTCCAAAACTAATCATGTATATAGGAGGAATGATACTGGCAATTGTTTCTTCAACCTATCCCAACAGCTTCCATTTGGCAAGAAGCTCTTTTCCAACCCTTTCACAGTATAAGGTAATGCTTCTTCTGAATTAGGATCTGCATTTACACACAATTAACTGGTGGCTGGGTGACAATCTAAAGGGACATTACCTGGAAGCTGCTGAAGAATAATGATATTATTCTATCATTACTAGAAGAAAAGAAAACTATACATCACATGAAAGGCTGACCTGCTACTACTACCATATAATGGATGGGTACACTCCTGAGTCAATACTGCTCAGAATACAGAAATTTATCTGCAAAGACAGACACTCTGATGTCCACATTAAGACACTAGTAAAATGTACAGCACAAATATACCACATATTTCTTGGTTATTTCTCCTTGCATACAGGTTTATTTTGTATCTCCCCCCCCCCATCTTCAAATATGTTGGGGGGGGGGCAGAATTAGTGTTCTAGCAAGCAAGCACCTCATCTTACCAACATAAGGGGGGAAAAATCATTTCCAAACTTGACAAGAGATAAGCCACACACAGAACCTACTGAATAAGAGTAAGATTTACAACTTGAGTACAGACAGCAGGCACATCAGTCTACCCTCAGAACAGAATGGCTGCAGCTGAAGGGAAACTCAGGCACTAATGATTCTTTCTGTTAGTAAGTTTACAACACACCACAGGGAAGACACAAAAAACTGTGAAAAATTCTGAGTACATTGACAAAGGAAGAAAACAGATCTTATAGAAAAGTCAACATTTGTTAAATAAAGCAAAACATGGTGCTGAGCCTACAGCTCAATTCAAAGTGAAGCCAGGCAATTTCACAGGTAACTGGAAGGAGTGTTGGGAAGAGAGAAAACTCATGCATCAGATAGACACCTGGTGATTACAAATTAGAACTGGATATTTACTGAGATAAGATTACCAGACCCTGGACTCCATTTAGTTTCTTGCCTCTTCCTTTGCAGAATTTAGTTCTGGTTGCTGGGGGTATAATACACTGAACATCTTCATTTGGAAAAGAGAGACATGAGGAAAAACACAGTCCCATCTGTTAGTGTAGGTGCACATGTACATATATCTATCTGCACATGGCTATGAATGTTTGGCAAACACCGAATGCTGATGGAAGCTTTGGGATGCCGAGAGCAGAAGTTCTTCACCGAATAAAGCCTCTGTACAACAGATACACTCAAGATGTAAACAGGAAGATAACATATAGTAATGTACTTGTGCTCTCTAAGCTCTGTTTCTAGTTTCTCTGCATGAGAAGCACAATTTCCAAGAGTTCAGCTCCCATTTAAATAGCACAATCATGAAAAATCCTATGAGCACCCTGGAATCTATCAGCACAGCCAACTGTATTTCATTTGGAGCAGCAGAGCTACATCAATTTGCACTAGGCAGGGAGCTTCTGTTTCCAAACAAACCATGAGGAGAGTTATGACCTGCAAATCAGGCCAGAATATCCTTGGCTCTGTTTCAGGATGCAAATACTGTTTTTTCTCTTAGAAATATTAAAATTGAATGATCTAGCAAGGAGGTCTTTTCTACCTACTTTAGTTATGGGTCTTTTGAGAGGGTTTTCTGACAATCAAGTAGCTTTTAGTGGTTATCAGTGACCACAAGATCAATTTACACCCTTAGAAAATAAATACAATTCTTGCTTACAATAAAAAGCAAATGTGCAAGTAGAGAGGAAAAGAAGAGAGAACAGGATTAATAAATTACAATTGTTCACAAGCACTAACATGTACTGAAAATGGCAAATTCTCTGGAGTATAGCTGAGCTTCTTTTATTCAGGTCAATGACTCCTTTTGTGATTCCCTTCTCTAAAAAAGAGCATTTTTTCAATGATTTATGTATAATAATCTCCACATCAGAATATCTTATTTTTCACTATGTGTTTGTTAAACATGCAGCAAGAATCTCATACTGAAGCCCTTAGCCTTGAAAATTCAACTGGGATAAAGGCATAAAGATACAAATATAAAATAGAAATATTTATTACTAAAGCTGATGTTTATGATTTGACATGTAGGTAAGGAGGAAAAAAAAACCAGTATTTTAGATTGCTGAGTTAAGGCTTTAATGGTGTGTTTCAGACAGATACTTGAGGGCTGTTTATTAAGCAAAAAAGAAACCCATCCATTCACAGGCCACCAGAGCAGGAAGCTGCAGTAAGCACCACAAAGGCAGCTTTGCATTGGTCTATGTAAGCGCTGTCTCTTTGCAGCCTGTAGGAGTCAGAACTGGACAAAAAAATTACTATTCTTATTTAAATTATGAAGATGACTTGAGTCAGTTCAAAGAGATTTGCAAGCTCTTGAATTCAGGGTGGGCTCTTGAGGCTTGAACTTCATCATGGATGATTTTCAGCTATCTCTACTCCTGCCTGGTTGCCTATGTAAAGCCTGGTTCAAAATGTTCACCCACCACTGCGCAGAAAGTGGCTGTTTCAAGTTCAGCAAATGGCATTCCTAAAGAGAAAATAATTCAGGTGTGCACATTCATTTCAAAACTTGTCATCCAGGCAAAGAGCAGGACAGAGCCCTGCGACAAAACGGATACGATTTCCAACAGTGACTCTGAAGACTGAAATATTATCTAAGGAAAAGACTGAGCTTATGATTTCTTTGTCTTAAATCATAACAGTTCTTACATAGGAAAAGCTCTTATTGGGCTATGAAAGTCAAAGGGAGCATGCCACATTGAATTACCCTGCCAGTAAACCCAGGGCTGGATTAATTCTCATTTCTACCCCAAAGACTTGAGAAATGCAGAAGCCAAATACAGGAATTCTACACTGGGCAAAACTGCACCATATATGAATAGTGACAATATTTTGGAGGCTATAATGTGTTACACAAAATACTCAGATAATTTTGATTGACAAGTGAAAATCCCAACAGATTTCAGTTGCAGTATGAATTACCTTTTTTACCAGTTCATACTGTACCTGTCCCCACTGATGTAGAGGATTCCACTGTATTTTCTGTCAGTACAGAAACCTGCATCAACATAAAATCCATCTTCAAAATCCATGTGGGACAGATCCCACATACAGAGGGGAAGGAGGAAGGAAATCAATTGATAAAATGGCAGATTTCCAGTCTCTTTCAGCTAACAGGTCTGTCCTACCCTGCCAGTCTCTGGCCAAGACTATAAAGGCAACTAAACCTTCTTACTAGAGCTGTGTTCTCAAAATTGACTGGGTACTTAGTAGGCACTGACGTCCATAAATATTTCACAAGGAAAAGAATGCATTTCCCAAGCATTGACTAGCTACATATATTATTTATGTGAAACCATAACTTAAGTTGAAAAACAATAAATGCTTCAACAACAGACCTGTTCACAACCTGCTCTGTTACTAAGTAAAATGGGCTCTGGCTATTCCTCGAGATCTTGTAACTATGCAGAAATTCAATGCAACCTGCATATGAACATGACCTACAAAAGTGGAGTACGAGACTGTAGTCACTTCACCAATACTAGTTAACCTGGAATTACATGAACAAGGGATTATAAGACCCTGAGGCTTATTTACATTTTACATTTGTATTATACTTTACGCTCCTGTTTGAAATCAGGTCTCCCACTCAAAGGGCATAACAAGGAAGTAGTGTTATCTCCCATTTCGTTCACAGAGGGTTAGAGCTCAGGGAGATCAAGAGCTACATTTTCCATGCCATGCCTCCAGCATAGCCCACCAATAGCCTTTTCTGAAGGAAAAAGTTCCTACCAAAAGAGATGTAGGTGAGGAAAACCAGAGATTGCTTTTTCCAGCTTCATTCCAAAAGACTCCTAAGCACCTGGGATCCAAAATGAAACTTTCTACTTCACCAGCTCGGCTACAAAACACCCCTTTCTTGGTAAATGACCTTCAAAGAGGTTTTTAAATGACTGCTTTGCCATTCAACCTGTTCAACACCGTGGAATCGGCATCTCAGAGGAGATGTAACAGACTACTGGTCTTTTGCCTGGAGCACTCATAGCATTAACGGAAGTTAATTCTGCTGGTGAAAAAGGCTTAAGTGAGTTTTGCAGTTCATAACCACAGCCAGGGAGAAGGGAAAAGTTTTTGGAGGGGTGAAAGTGGATCTAAGATGTAGGCAGTACCACCACTATTTATGTGTTTACCACTCAGCTGGCAGCTAATGGCCCATGTATAAACTCAGGATGAAAGTGGGCAAAATAAACCATATTCTCTAAAAAAAAAAACAAAACTCTTCTTTCAATGGCATAGAAAAAAAAAGAAAAAAACCCATCCAAAATGCACCCCAGAAAGCTATTTTGAGTTTGTTCTTTTGGCAAGACACAGAAAGTGCCAAGATAACGTCACTCAATTCAGTATTGTGAAGGCGAAAAATAAAAGGCAATAAAGCCAGTGGAAGCTCTGGAGACAAAACTTACCTCAGTGCAGACAGCAAGAAGGATATTTATGCACTATTTATACCACTCCAAGTGCAAATTTAGTCTTGCATCAATGATAATGCATGTTTCAAAGACCCTTCTGCAGCTATAGCATAATATTAATAACACAGCAATGAGAGGCTGAGGAACCAGAGCTACTGCAGCCACTTCGGGCAAGATCAAATGCCATAGTCCTCTCCCCTTGACACTCCAAGGCATCACATGCATCCCAACAAGCAAGCACCCATAGCAGGCTGAAAGATGCAACACAGCAGAGGCTGTGTTTGTAAAAGAGCATTTTCCAAACATCTCCTTGTTGCTTCTCAGCTCTTACTCCATTCCTTTCACTGCATTAAGTTGAAGCGAGAGGGTTTGGGTGCTACGTGGTTTTCCAGTGACATGATGAGGGCCAGCCCAACAACCACTGTTGGAGGAAAGGCATGCATCAGCGGGATGTTAAGAGACAAGCCTGGCTGCTGTTCTGCCTCCCCTGCACTTTGTGAAGGGACATAGAAGAAAGGTGTCTCTGAATACACCCTGGAGCTCTGACTCTGCAAAGTATGGCAGGAGGTAGGCCTGACCCAGCCCTGCTACCCTGCCTTCTTCACTGACAGAACAGCACAGATTCGCATCCCCCCCTGAAATACATAGTTCTTGGTAGAGAAGCCCACTCACTTATTACAGTATTATATGGCAGGTGTGAACTAATTCAGTTCATTTGGATCCAAGAGCTCTCAGCAACAGACAGGAAGATAAATAACCTTGGAAAAGGGGGTGTTGACAAGCAGGAATTTGCTTCCTCCACTCCTTCATCAGCGACAAAGTATCCTCACAATCAGAGCCTTCACTGCTCTCTGCATGTCATTTTCCATTGAAAAGGCATTTCAGGAAAGTTTTGCTTCAGCTGAAATAGGCAACTAGCCCTTGATACCTAGTTCTTCCAAGGTTTCTGTAAGAGGGGATTTCAGGTAGCACCTACCCTAAAGATATGCCCAGCCCTGTGTTTCCACCTCATCACTAAAGCCAGACTTCACAGACTCCATTACAGGCTTTTCTTTGCCCCTGATCATTTAACTGATCAGTAAGAGGCAGTGAGCAACCTAATGCCTTCAAAGGATTATTCAGGCATGTGATCCCATACAGTACCTTCAAAGACTGTGATGTATCCTCAGTTTGGCTTCATCAAATCCAGCATCATACACACCGTCACATGTATGTCCAATGACTGTATCCACATATAGTCACTGGCAGACCAGAAGTGATCCAGGTTCCTCATGCTCATCCTCAGCATGGAAGAGCTAATTTCACATCGAGTATAAACCAAAACAGTAGGACTGTGTCCAATCCAACTCCACTCTCCATCAGTCTTAAGCAGACATGAATTTGTATACGCCTGGAAAAAGAAACCCTAACACAGCAGTGTGAAATCACACGCAGCTTTGTCACTCTAAGGGCTCACACTATAAAACCTTCATTGCTCCAGTCCGTGAAGCGAAATGACAAATGACTCCAGTCAAAAGCTTACAGTCAGGACCTAAATCTTCCACCACCCCCCTTCTGCAGGAATTAATTTTAGGTGTTCTGCGAGATAAATTGAATTTTGCATTCTTCCAACTGCAAAAATAGATTGTTCTAGTTATTAAAATAAATATATGGAGAAAAAAAAATTGAAGAGAGAAAGGAAATAGTGGTGTAGTCAGAGTCATGCAAAGAATCACAGTGGTACTAAAACACTTGTGCTGTATTTTTTGCAGAAGCACCAAGGAAGAAGGAAAGAAGGGGGGGGGGGGAGGGGAACCCCACACCTTGTCAGAGTCTTTCTGGAGGCAGTTTAGGGTTAAACTAAAAGCAGATGCCATAACTTCAGCTGTGCTGCACCAGCTGACTTCAGTGGGAGAAAGAATGGACCAAAAATTGTTAGTTCTGGTGAGACCTCCAGCAGTTGCGGTGCATTCTCTGATCCACACTGTGGCTTTATGCCTCAATTACAGATTGTGCCCGACATAGACCATAGTTATCTGTTTCAAACAGCCTTCCTCTTCTCTCTTCCACTAGGCACCATACAGCATTTTTCACTGACCAAGTTTAGTTCTACACAAAAGACATCACAAAACTTTAGTTGTCCAGGAAGCTGCAGTTGGACTTCCCCCAACACAGGCTGTGAGGTCCTCCTAGAACCTGTCTTGATCCCTTGGCCACCATTTACCTCCTTTCTTGTTGCATTGCTGCATACTTCATACTGATCAAGGTACCTACCCCCTACCAATATTTCAGCAAGAAGCAGAAGTGTGATGCTCCTCAGGCAGTAAAAAAGGCAAAAAATACTAGATCCTAAAGCTTCAGAAATTAGAATTAAGGAGACTGACACCAATATTTTTGAGCCCCTGAGACTACTGAGCAGCAACTATCACTTAAAAGGCTTGAGTCTTCCACTGGACTAGGACCTCACAGGTCAGTCATTGTGACTTGTTTAGTAGAATATTTTGTTTTCTGACAATTGCAGCTCAAGCCCAACAGGAACTGTTCACCAGGCTTTGGGAAGAAACAGTTACAGAGATGAAGGTATCGTAAAATAAAGCTTCTGAATTTTTCTAATGCAAAAGAGTTTGAGAATAGGGGCTTCATTTTAGCTCAAAATATGTAATTTTACTTAAAACAGTTTTTACTAACCTTTTGATTCAGCCAGCAAAACAAAAACTTATCAATTATTTCCATAGTGCCACTTAGATTTGGGCTCTGAATTTCAGTACAGAAAAACAACAATCAAGTGTTGTGCTGCTGACTCCAACCAGTTAATTCTTAGTTCTGCAATAGTGGATTTTTTTCTTAAAGCCCCAGCTTCTTGAATCATGTGATTCTATGAATATCTCATCTCTCTTTCCCACAGAGAGTAGAGATCTAATCATTTGGGTTCAAGCACCAGCTCTCATGGTGGAGCACTAAAGTGCTAAATGTCCCAAACAAGCAAAACATGTATTTTTCCATCTTACCAATTTTAAAGTCAACCTTATAATATTGCCTGTTTACCATTTGAACTGATTTTTGAACTCTTAGGCTAGAGCATATTGCAAGTGACTTTCCAGGAGCAATTGAGAAAGACGCTTCAGGGTATCTCCATCCCTTGGGCTTTTAACCCTTCCCTGCTGCCGGCCCCGTTCCCCATTTGTTTTGGGGAAGGCCACCACCAGCCAGCAAAGCTTAAACCCATGCAAACAGCAAGAGTTAATTTGTTGCAATGTATCTGAGTGTAGTAACTGATTACATTTTTCCCCAAAGGAAACTTCAGTTAATTTGGTTAGTGACTCATATGCCAGGCTGCCAATTACAACACAGATGATTACACACATAAATTCACGTCGCAGTGGCTCAACGATCAGAAGCAGGAAAAAAAAAAGACCAAAAAAAGGGAAAAGAAGCAAATGGAAAGGAGCAAGCGCTCCCCTTTACCGCTCTGAGACTTTTGAGGGGGGTGAGTGCCTCACCCTGCAAGGTGCTTGAGTCCCCAAAAAGGCCATTGGAGACAGAGTGCCAAAGCATACAAGGCTGGGACATGACATCTCTAAAATGGCTGCGTCTTCTAGCTTTCCATTTGGGATTTTCAGTGCAGAAATGCATTGCACTCTCTTAAAGACTGTTTGCCAGTATCATTAGAGGAATCCATACACAAAGAGAGCAGGAAGGAAGTTAAATGAGCAGTGCTTGGCAGTACATCAGTAAATCATTTAAAGATAACCTGTGCATACCAATACCAAAAGAAAAATCCAATTAAAGTAACTTATTACAAACCTAGTCCCATTTCTGAAGTGCTTTATATTCCTAAGCAGGAGTGGGAGAGGGAGAGGAAAGGAACAGGAGAAGGAGTCAAAGTCTGATACTATCACATGAGGAAAGCCCAAGCAAGGCATTAGGAAAAAACCCCTACATGTGTCGTCAATTGGCCAATGAAATCAATATCAAGGGGAGCTGGCCTGGCTCCTGGATACACAGAGTCAGAGAAAATGAGACTTTGCACTTAAAAGCAATAGGAAGGTCTGACATTTGGTAGAGACCGTAGGAGGAAGAAGGTGTTCTTTCATCTTAAATGAAAGATACTTCATTGGCCTAAAATGTATGTCTAACTAGACACTCCTCTAGACAAACAGCTGCATACCTCCTTCATTCAGGGTCAACAGGCTGGCTATAGCATAACTCATACAGTTCCTTGCTGGAGAGGTCAAAATCCTTTACAAAGAGTAATTAAGCTCTGTGGCACCAGGGTACTATTAGACCCATTTTAAAAGGGAATAACTAAAAAGATGTAGTGGGTGAGTTGCCCAAGGTCATTAAGTAAGTCAGTGGCAGAATCCAGTATTACACACAGATGCCTGGTCTCCCATCCTCACCTCTCTCCAGGAGGCAACTCCCCTACATTGGCCTTTATTAAATAACCATTACAAAAATGTATTAATTTTAATTTGGAACTATGTCAATTGACTCTTTCCCAAAAGACTGAAATTGGCTGTTAAATAAATACCAAGTGATTATTGCAATCATATTTGCAGAAGGGTGGATCATCAGTGTAATGTGCTGGGTTCAATAAAAAGGTTATTGCCTGTCAAATAAACATGATGAGCAGACCCTGGACTGATGGAGCATATTCAATCACTGCCTTTGGTGGGAACTGCAGCTGCTCAGCACCGTTCAGAGTCTGAGATCAAGTATTTTGTGCAATATATAGGGAGAAAATTGGCTCTGCCAAAGCAAAGATAACTCCTGTAGCAAGATAAGCTCAGGCTGGGCTCTGGCACCCTAAACTTGATTATAAGGACAGTTAAGTCTCACCAATTTCTGTAGAAACAACTCAGTGTGAGATACTGTTCTTAAGGGTAAAGGTAGTAGCAATCATCCCTATAGCATGAAAGGATAAGATGATTTTAATGTTAGTGCTAAATTCAGTGCAGATACAGGAAGCTAAGAATCTTGCTTCTGTTTTTACTACAACTCAGCAGAAAGAGCAGTAAACACAGTTGCATATTCAGATTATGTCTTTCAGAGAGATGGTCTGAGCACAAAGGAAGCTGTTTTAAACTGCCCATTTCTTTTCTGGTTTTCCAAAGTGCAACTTTGCAAGAAGAGTGGCCTGTGCCATAAACTGCAGTCATTCAGTTTCAGGCTGCTTCATGCCGCCGAGGCAGGGCGAAGGGACGTTATTACAACAAACCCTCCGTTCTGATGCCGTTTGTCAGTGGGAGCAGCATGTCTCACTGGAACAACAAGTCTTGCTGCTGTGGCAAAGCAAATATTGTTCTTTGCAAAAGCGAAGAGCTAAACAGTCGATGCATGTAGTAACTGCTGCTTATGTTAAATAAACAATCTCTTCACAAGCTGCTCTCCCAGCCCCGAGTCGGGGCAGAGGCAGAGGCAGCGAGGAGCAGTTCCGATTTACAACACTAGGTGGCAAGCCTCCAACAAGAAGTAGGTGCTGGGAGCAGAGGCTCAGCCGTCACCTGACAGCACTTGCGTTGTGGAAAAACGTTCTTGATTTAAACACCTAATGTCTCCCATTAAGAGAGACATCTCTGTATGCTGGCATAGCGCATCCAGGACATGTTGTACTGCAGATATTGCTTCGAGAGAACAATTCTTACCATTCTGATCTGCAAACCTTGCCAAGTTGTTCTTGTCCTGTTACTGTTTCCTTAATAGTTACTTCCCCCCCACCCTTCACATTTAGACTGTTTTGGGGGTTGCTACTGAAAACAGCTGAAGGTTGAGATATGGATTTTAGAAGACACTGGGCTCTGCTTGATTCAGAGGGAGCCAGTTTGGAAAGTGTGTAATGTGGCTCTTCACTGACTGCAAGCCAGGCAGCACAGCCCCGCGCTCACACAGCCCAATTAGAATGTTAATAATAATTAAGTGTCTTACTCCTAAGACGCTCCTACACAGGGGAATGCTAAAGTGCCAGTCAGCTCATTTCATTACACGCAGCCAGACACCTCTCAGACCCTGCGTGTTTGCTAAGGGAGCGGAGCCATTCCAGCTCCAGCCAATCTGATCTCAGATGATCGGCTCAACAAACAAATTAGAGCAGCCTACGGGAAGAAATGTGGACCAGAAAGAAGTCCAGCTGTGGCAGCTGAGCTGTACCTTTCACCTCCAACTGAGCCACAGCAAATAAATACAGGGTGAAAGCTATGAATTTCCAGTTTGTAGGGGTTTGTGGGAGTCTTTATCTAGCTTTGGTTCACACACTTCAAAGCGACTCCATTTCAGATTTGAGATAATCCCCTAATTAAACACAAACTCAGCCTTAAGCTGCATGTCATCTGATTTCTCACCCCAAAAATCAGAACTGGACACAGACTTGCTGGAGTTGTTCAGCTTGTTCAGCCTCAAGATTACATTTAACTGGGCAGCAAGGGCCGGCCCAGAGGTCGCCTTCCATCTGTCTGAACCACGTGAGTCACCCACCTTCCTCATCCTTCATGAATGCTGAAGTCTGGCTCACAGCTGACCACAATGCGCTGCTTATTCACAAATCAAGCCCTTTCAGATGTTAGCCTGCAAACAGCTATGGCCTTTGGCGGGCAATCAGACAGAAGGCTAGCAAGAGGGAATGGTGGGTTTGGTGTTTTGGGTTCAAGGTTGCCCTTCTGATAACATCCAAGAGGGGGCTGGGAAGAAAAGCCTGGATACAATTCTCACAGTCAGAACCTTCTGAGTGACTCAAGGGTTCTGGGGTTTCATTATCCCTGGCTTAAAAGGAATGAATTTAGAATGCTTGATACCAGAAATGTTATATGGCTACTTCTCAGTCAAGCTTCTACTTCCAGAAAAAGGAAAAACAGTGAGGCAAGAAGCAAAATCTACCGGCGTATGGAAACAGAAAGCCCTGTTTATTCTGAGCACACTCCAACTAAAGCAGATACAAAATAAGTTAAAGCAAGGGCTGAGTCATTCACATTTCCAATAAATTAAAGGAAAAAAAAGTCTCATCATTTTGCACTCTATTTCACATCAGAGAACAATCACAACAGACTACTCGCTTAATGCAATGATGACTTTACCCCTGCCCCCAAGGGGTTTCTCTGCCTCTCTTGCACAGCTCTGAAAATTACATTTCCCCCCATTTTATATGTCTCTCCCCACACCCAGTTTGCCCCATTTCAAACACTTTGGGTTCACACAGCTGCCTGTTTGCAGTTTACTTTTACTATCCTTTGATTTGTACCAGCTGCAAGAGCTAAAAACCACACAAGCCCATATATCTGCTTAGATGTGCATGATACAACACTACACCTGATTGTGCACCTGAGCTCACCCAGATCCAGCTCTCCCAAAAGATCGGAAGCCTGTGCAAAATCAAACCAGTCCAGCAACCCAAATCCAGTAGACAAAGAACAAGCGAAGGTCCCTCTGGGTCTTAGTTTAGTTTCCCCACAGGTGACCAGAAGGAAAGCTGTTGGCCCAACTCACTGCAGTGGCAGAAGTCTTGCATACTCGGCTTCAATTTTATCTTCAGCCCTTGGGAAGCAACAAGCTAAACAAGAAATCTAAACTGAGGACTCAACTTTCTGTTCAGCTAGAGCCCTTGTAAGAGATAGAAAGTTTCATTAAGCCATGTACAGGTACTAATGGCTTTCACTGCACAAGATCAGTGAAAAGAATCATGGCACTTGGGTTAGAAGGGACCTAAGGGATCCCTTGTTCAAACTCCTCCTCAAAGGAAAACGAAGTTACAGTGCTACATATAGCACAAAACCTTGAAACAGAAGTGAGCATGGGGGGAAGTTTCTAGAAAAAGGTCTTCCCAGACCTTTTTAGAAATTTCTATCCAAGCTTGGCAGAGCCACTGATCTGTTACTCATTAAAAACTATACTGCATTGCTGGTGTGCCGAGCTTCTAAAAGGTGGAATCCAAAGTGTATTGTGGAAACCAAAAGGGAAATGGTTGCATTTGAGTTTAGCACAAAAATCTAATTATAATTTCACAGGAGAACTGAGGGAGAATGGAGCAAACTCCTACACTGAGCTCACTGCTTGGAGATTCTGCCACAGCGAGGCAGAGAACTGAGAACAAACTTGGAGACTTAATGCGGGTACTCACTCCCACAGGGATGCTGCTGACTGACTTCACTGGAACTATATTTGAAGCAGACTGTTTTATATCTTCAGCCCACTTTGTACAAGATCAAATTCCATCCCCTCATAAACAAGAACTTCTGTTTTCCACAAAAATTTGATTACAAATTTTAAACAAAACCAGCAACTAAACATGCAAAAATAAGTTTGAATAACTTTAGATGATTTGCACTGGCATCACTCTGCATGTACAAACTTTTAAGCCATGGAAATAATGAAGTGTTCTTGATAGTCATTTTCCCCCTCAGCCAAACAGTAACGAGCAAGTCTGGTTTATTGTTATTGCAAGGCAATACAGTGAAACTGTATGAGAATATCTGAGAATGTAAGACGTATGAAAAGAGTCCAGTGGTCTGAGCTTGGTTATTCACATTCAGCTAATAAGACTGATGTTAACTTTTGGAAGCATCACTGTCTATAAATTACAAGCAAATGAGCTGGGCAATTAGCTGGAAGCAAAATGAGCATCCTCATCTTCTGTAAAACGCAGCATTTTATAAATAAGTGTTTGATCAAATAATCATTTGATCTTCAGGGTTGTGTAACCAAAGTTCTCAATCACTTCTCCTCAGCTGCCAGGAGCTTCAGAATTGCGGAAGCTTTATCATTTTGTCAACCTTCAATGCACAGAAATGTTGAGGCATGTCCCCACAAGACGATTATCTGTCTGACTTGCAGTTGAAAGCTATTAGATGTTACTTTTTACATTAGCTGAGAATTGCCCAGTTGCAGTTTCTAAGTTTGTTAAGGTTGACAAAGATGAGCATGACAGACTCACGGTGATTAAATGCTGCTTGAATTTATTTCACAACGTGCTAAATGTTTCTTATGATACAATCTTAAAATTAGAATGAACTGATCTTGTACCTACTGAAGTTTATGACATGATGAATTCTTTAGAGAATAAATTACAATGAAATACTGATAGCAAATTACTTGGTTGTAAGTGTAGCTCATCCAAAAAACACATCATGACAAAACCAATGCACTTTATTCAGTCCCATACATCTGCTCTCATATTAGATCTCAGCAAATATGACTATCTTCACCTTATACAATCACTGTCGCTGAGCAAGGGAAAAAATCAAATCAGACTTTACAGCCATTGCTGTAAAGAGGTAAAACTTTACCAAAAGCTGAATATGGAGAGTTTGCTGAGAAAAGAGTGTGTGTATTATACACTAAAAAATTAAGTAGAGTGTGCAGGTACTTCACAAGTGGTGTAGTTGGACATGGCATATTCCTCTATCTTCAGAGTCTTCGTTCTTTCAATTTCTTATAGTGTGTGGAATTAATTATGCCCATTTCTACCTCAAATGCAGAAGGGGAACAAATAACTTCCTTGGATAAACAGACTTGAACAGATTGCAGAAGACCACAAAATATTGATTATGTAAAGTTTGAACTTCAAATTAAGGCCCAAGTGAAGGTTAATTTCAGTTATTCATGTAAAGAGTATTATGACTTGCTTTTAAAATTTATTGAAAAATTATCAAAACTGACCGTAAGTACTATTTTCAGTAACAAATTGAAGTTTACAGGACTAAACTGTATATTTAGAGGTAGTGGATGTGAACATGAGGAGGAAAAAAATACATGATTTGCTAAGGAAAATGGCATTCCTTTAAATCACCCATTCAAAAAGGACATCCTTCCCTTAATCATGTAGTTATTTGCAAGAGAGGTGATCATCCTGCTTTGGAGGCAGAAGAGAGGCAGTGGTCAGAGCAGCACTGTGCTCTAGCTAATCTCAGCTGCAAAGCCCACTTGGGTTATTCTCAGTAATCAACAGAGAGCGAACAACTTAAGTACAACTGCCAGGTTAAACTGGGGACAGGTTTAGTTCCACCTCTATAGCCACTGCTCTGTCCCAGGCAGATGGAAGACGGACTGTAACCATAAGCTTCCCACAGTCTCTGTCCAACCTGGCCTTGAACAATGCCAGGAATGGGGCATTTACTACTTCTTTGGACAACCTGTTCCAGTGCCTCGCCACCCTCACTGGGAGAAACTTCTTCCTTACATCTAACCTGAGCTTCCCTTGTTTAAGTTCAAACCCCTCAGCCCTTGTCCTATCACTACAGTCCCTGATGAATTCCAGTATCAGTGGGTCAGGAGACCTGCCTTGTGTTCTGGCTTTATCGCTACACATTTTTACTCCCATCCATGTGACAAGGATGCTGTTCCTGTAATTACTATTCAATTTCCGGTACAATTGGTCTGGAGTCATTATATATACATGACTTCAGGATGCTGTGCCACAGAAACTGACCTAGTTGTGTTCACACTTCCACTAGAGACATGGTATAAGTTTCAGCCAGAGAAACCATGTCTCTCTTTTGCAGTAAAACCATAGCATGCAGGTGGTGAAGATGGCTTGGACAAGCTGGTGCTTAGCTGTCTCCTGAAGTTTAGAGTTGACAAGTCAGACACCACTAAGGGAATTCAAACATCTAACAGACTCCAGTACCCTGAAACTGCTACCTGAGTGGCATGATAGCCCTACAATATCACAAGGGACTCTCCAGCTCTGTCAGTCTCTCATTAAGATGGTGTAACCCACAGAACTTCCCTGCTTACCTCTGTGGGCTTGACCACTTTGAAATAAACCCTTGAGAAGTTTCTGTCTTTAGCAGCAAGGTGGACCAAGGGTTTTCCACATACCTCTTCAGTCCAATGCTTTGGAGTCAAATGCCTCTGGTATTTTAATATAAGGCTTCAGGAAGCTTCATATGGTTATGTTTCCTGTTTAGTGTTTGCACATACCCACACCCAACACTCCATTTTTTTAACACACAAACGTATTTTTGTATAATAAAAACGCTGACAAGTTCTAGTCAGGGTTTAAGGAGTGCACCTAAAACAGGATAAATTGTGCCCCTTGCACTAACTTCTGATTCCACAGCCTGCCCATCACTGTGAGGATGCAGAACAATGCAAGGGGTATGCGCTATATAATGTCAGCTGGCACCAGCAAAGGTGCTGGGGATACTTCAGAGCTCTAAGATTGCTGACTGTTTTCATGGCATCACATGAAACACAGAAATAAAGAGCTCCTCTTCTATGATCTATAATGGAAGTTTTGCTTTGCTGTCTATCCCTTCTCATTAAAAGCATAAAACACAACGCAAGATAGGGATTAGACAGAGGCAGGCAAATGCAACAGAGCCACAGAGAAGAGCTCAAGGAGTGAAAAGGATTCGCACATGTGCCAATAAAGCCAGTCCTGATGTCAGCTACAAGTTGTGCTCTTAGAAACCAGAGCTAAGTTTCACTCAAAGAACAGAAGAACAATAGGCATAGACGCTGTAGACCACACAGGCATGTACACCCATTTCCTTCTCCTGAGCCCCTGTGCAGGTGTTAAGAGAAACCTCTCCCCCAGCAGACTGTCATAAAACTGTTATTTTTTGATTTTCTAAATTCCTCTTACAAACAAACAGGCACATACACTTTTCCTGTGAAGCAAGTTCAGGTTTTTTTCCTATTTAAATTACAAACACATCAGAAATCTTCCTCACCACAGCACATGCTGTCTTTTCTCCGTCTGACGTTTAGAGTACAAACTCTTTGGGGCAGAGTCTGTCTGTATTTTTTATGTCTTATACAGAGCAAAGTCATATTCTCAATGTTTAACAGTAAGTAGAAGAGCCCCATATACATACACAAGGTTATATGATATATGCCTAACTTACATATGACATACACATGGTATGGTCAGTAAAACAGGGCTGTACAAGAAACCTCTCTATTTAGGCACACAACAAAACAGATCCTGATTTGTGTGCTGGGGCATGCACACATGACACAGCGCATAAAGGAGGCCCTTGTAAATGTACATGCATGCATCTGACTTGTAAAAGCCTCCAGGACCCCTTCAGACTGGGAGACATATGGGGGAAGCAGGGAAAGGAGGACAGCAAGGGGAAAATGTCCACAGTTCACCTTTCCGTGATGCTCATCAGTGAGCAACTCAGGAAGGTGGGAGTGACTCAGCCACACAGACATCGTGCATTGGACTGAGAACAGGTTGAGAACCACTGCTCAGGGTGATCCCTTTTGCTGGGCAAGAGCAAAGCAGATGCATCTCTCAGCAGTTCCCAAGGAGCAGCTCCAGTCAGGCGCCATGATGACATCAGCTTTGCTTTCGCAATTATTTAACCTCTGTCTTTCAGATCAGCAATGAACCAGCAAGGATGACTAATACATACATCAGCTCTGGAAAGTTATCCACTCTCCAAACAGGGTGCCTGCTCCCTCAGAAATAGACTCTTTCATGAGTGTATTCGGTCTGTATTTGGGGAAAGGCTGTATGAAGCCAAATGTTATGTGTCCATAAGAAGCTAGAAGCAAACCTCTGTGCCCCATGGAAATGTCAGGCCCTTTGTCAGAAAGATGCATATAGAGCAAAGATAATTGCTTTTTCTCATTTCCCTGTGTTACTTTGTACTACTCCCCTCCAACTCTGGCTCCTGCTCTTGTTTTCCATATAAGCATGGAAAAAAACAGTATCTCTTAACAGACATCTACAATAAACATGCCAATACTAGAGATGTAAACAGAAAGGGTGGCATTATAACAGAGCCTCTACATCAGCCTCAGGACCTTGTCAGCATAATGAGTGATAGGACTGGGATCTTACAAGATCCAGGACACAAAGTGGAAAAAGAGTAATAACAATTACAAAAATCTACTTGTATCCCAGCAATTGCTGCTGGTTCAAAAGCAAGTCATATCTTGTGTGAGACAAATGCATTTTATATGATGTTTAATCTCACAGGAATTCTGCAGGAAATACTTAGAAGCTTGTTAGAGGAAAGCATGAGAATCTACTCACATGCACAATAAGAGATTCTTACATGGAGGAGCTCCTGTGATTCCCATCCTCACAATAGGTGCACATCCTGCAATTACAACCATGCTGAAAAATAATGCTGCTTTCACTGCTCCTTTCTGTTAACTTGAAGCTTAAGAGGAAAAAGGCAGTATGGCTCTACCTTCCAACTGAAGCTCAGCTAAAATAAAGAAAAACAGAAAAGAGAAGTTGTTGAAGCTCACCTGGAAATCAGAGCCAGAGGCATTTATAGAGCACTAATAAATCTTAATGACCCCAACTAGTCCCACCTGAAGTCTCCAAGAGACCTATGGCCACAGGATCCCCACTTTAGCTCAGCCCTGGGTCTTCAATCACTATGTGAGCAAAGCTGTTAGTAGTACCTTTCTCCAGCTCACACACAGCTATGCCTGTGCCTGACCAGGAACTTAGTTGATGTTGACCCCTTGACTAATTTCCTAGCTTGACCTCAGACCTGCCTCCTCACTGTGGACCTGCCTGGTGATCACTGGGTTGTGTCTGGCCCTGCTTAGCCTCACTACACCTGATCCTGACCTGTGGATTGACTTCCTGGCTTGAGGCTGGACCTGCCTCATCATCACAGAATTGACTGATTATCTGACTCTTGGTTGAAGCTGGCTCTCACTCCCAGGCCTGCCCTGCTTGCCTCTCCTGAGGGCTGTGGGACACAGCCCCTCGTTGGTGAGGACACTGGCCTTGCAGCCACATTATCCCCTTTGTCTCTCTGTCTCTTTTGATGCAGCTGGTGCTTGCTGCACTCTGACATTATCCTAGTAGAGCACTCTGCCTCCCTCCCTTGTTTCTATATCACCAAGGGCAGGAAGAGAACTGCCATATGTATTTTATTAGGACCAGGGAGATGCAGCAGAAAGAAGTTCAGGTACACATTCAAACTGGAACTCTTCTTTGTTCACTGTCTTAAGCACGTCCTTCCTCCTGCTTCATATTGGAGATGGCAGTATTGCCTGCCCCAGTGCAAGGCAGCAGCAGAAGACATTCGAGCGGTTATATGAAATCGTTCAAAATCTACATGAGTGTCCCTTGAAAATAACAGATCTTGGCTGACAAGAGCAGAATCGAGAGGAATCAGGCTTTAGCAGGAGGAAGGGACCATGGAGCTTGAGACCATGGGAAGGAAAGGCAGAGACCTGGGAAGGAAAGCACTGTTAGATCACCCAGTAAGACAACCAGAGGATACAGATGCTGCTAGTGGGGAGCAGACTTGTGTTGGGCTACAACATAGCACTAGAGTAGCTCTAGCACTTGAAGATGAGAAAGGCAAATGGGTTAAGCATCCACTGGATGGAGGATGAGAGGTGCAAAGAGATCATGGCAGAGTGCCAGGTTGTCCTTTGCTTGATGTTAGATACATTCCTGTTCTTAACTGCAGCTGGGACCTGGCATCAGATCTTAGCTTTCCTGGGCAGTCTCTGGTTCAGACTGCAGCATTCCATCGGGGTTTATATTGTAGTAGGGGACCTGGATGTCTGGAGCTCTGGTTCCACATGGGAAGAGAAGAACAGCTCATCCAACAGTTTTCTCTCTAACTTACAATCTCACTTAAGCTTGTCTTTTCACATAGAACAGGAGAAATTCATGTACAGCTCATGCTGAGGCTATAAAGCAGCAATTGTCTAAATCTTCATATACAGGCAATTACTGGCCTTTCAGTTTGGAAGCTGAAGAAGGTGACTCAACAGAAAAGGATTCAGGCCAAGTCAGCAAGGTCTTTTCCTTGGGAGTTAGATAGAAAGCAAAATAACTTCGAGGGAGGCAGGAAAAACTGTCTGTTGTGGAGGTTCAGGGTATGGAATGCAGCTTTTCCCACACTCAGTTTCTCTGCCTTTCCCTCTTCCATTCCTGAGACATCCATGTGTAGTCTATGGAATGACTGTGCAATTAAAAGAGGAAGAAAGAAGTTAACACTTTGTACCTCCACAGCATCTAATACCTCAGAGTCTACGAACCTCATCAGAAACTGCTTACCTCTCTCAGTAGTACAGTTCTTTTACACGAACTGGGCCTTGATGGGAGATTAGAAATTTGGAGATTAGAAATCTCTGTCAGCCCACAGTTCACAGTGTGGAAGTAAAGACCAGGATCCAGGCTGTTACAGGAATGGATGTAGTGAAAAAAAACTGTGGATTACACCTCTCTGGGGTCCTGCAGTGGCTAATTAGCCCAGAGAAGCACTGAAACTCTCTTAGTCTCTCCCTGCTGGAGGCAAGCCAAGGGAGTCTGCCTTATTCTTACATGAAGTAGTATCTGAAGAAAGATCAAAGGATGAGACCAAGATTTCATGGCTAGTGAATCAGGCAAGTCTGCCAAGGGGATCTTTATAATAAAGGGAAAACTTCTGCACTTAGTGACATACTAGTTATAGGGTATTTGTTTTCTAGATTTCACTGAGTGTTAAATTCCTTGGGTTAGTTGATGGCTCTGTAATTTCATACTCTTCACACGGGAAAAAACTGATGCGGGTGTTTTCCAACGTGGTGGGGGTTCAGGTGTATTTTTTAAATGTAATGTCTGAGATTCCTTCCCTTTCAAAGGGATTTGGAAAACTCTCTTGGCTGCTTTGGAAAATATTACCTTAAGCAACAGTTTCGTTAAAGAGTTACCACTGAAGACAGAGCAAGCCTCAGTCTCGTAAGGAAACGCTTTTAGGGCCCAGCTAGCAGAGATAAATGTGATCTGTTACTGTCCCCTTGCCCTTTCACCAGAGCACCTTAAAGCACTCTCTAATCATAAATGTAGGAAGAATTTGCCTCCCTTCTGTCCATCCCCACCCTGCTATGGGAAAGCAAAGAATTATTATGACAATTGGGCAGTTGTAAACCAGAATAATTGACTTGCCAAAGGCCAGGTAGCCAAACTGGGGAACTGATTCTGAGTGTCCCAGTTCCTGCTCCTCCTCTGGAGCCAAGATGCACAGAAAGGTCAGAATACTTCTTCCCTGGGGAAGATTTCATTTCCTCCTTTGAACACGGAGGGAGTGGCCCCTCTAAATCACAGGTTAGGCAGGCACTCAACTGAGTTAACACAATGCACTTCCCTACACCATGTCTTGAAGGTGTAGTTAGATGTTATTACATGTATTGCTGGAGCTCCTAGAGGTCTCTGCCAAAAGCAAGCCCCATTGTGTTGGACACCGTTCACACACAGCATGAGAGAGTCCCTGCTCCCAAAGAACTTTAATATTCTTTGATATTTCTGGGAAATGTTTCATGAGGGAATTTCAGCAGAGAGCACAGAGCCTGCTTCTTCTTTTTAACCTGGATTACACCAGGATAACTCCTCTCACTTCAATTCATACCTGTTAGAGGCGAGACTCCAGATTCCTTACATTGCAGCCTCTCTTTTTAAAAACACGTATTACAAAGAAACAGGAAAGGAGTTGAGAGTTGCCATGAATTTCCTCCATGTCACCATCTTTGGTTGCTGTTGTGGAAACACAGCAAGGCACAGCAACTGCTATTTCAGTGCACAGAGCCATCATTGAGCCCCAGATGGTGACCATATGATCTGTCCCTCTTATGGACCGTAGACATGTTTCTTACCCTTAGTATTTGACTTCTGCATGCAAAGAGTGCTCACCTAAATCTGCCTAACCACCACAGCACCTGGGTGCAACACAGGTCCCTTCAGGAATCCAGTAAAGACCCAGACACAGGGTAAACAATTTGTGGAAAAAGCACAACCTGACTCAATTAGAATTTCCTCCATGAATAGCTCCCTATGTCAGAACTTAAGGCCCCAATTCATAGGGAAATCTGGGACCCATTTTCTCAGGAATTACTAGTTATTTATGCAGAGAAAGTACTGCATTCTGATTTTGTTTTCTGGACAGTCTGGAGTGGCTTTACTGCTCACTTGAATAGGCTGGATTTATGCTGAGCTGGTAGCAATAAAATGATAAGAGATCTGTGCTTCTAAATGTTACCACTTGTGTCCTCCCTCAAGACATCTCTCCGTGCAGAAGGTGCCCAGGTATCAGGAAGAGCTGAGCAGCTGCTGTAGATGAACACACCCTACCACCTATGTTGACTTTATCAAAAGCCCAAAAACTACACCTGGCTGGTATAAAATGGAGCCTTTTTTTGTCATCTCCTTGCTAAGGAGCCCATAAACTCCCAAGACCCAGTGTACAGCTCTAGTCATGACTGGGGGAATGTTGAATTTAGGGTGATAATGGTACCTCTGCAAGATTCATCTAAGGGCCAGATCCCCATACATCCCATAAAGCACACTTCTCTTAAAGTTGCCTTATGACAAGTGACAGTTACCTTTTTTTCAGAAGTATTTTACTGTGTCCTTTACTTTGGCAAGTAGGACTTGTCTGTGGAGTAAGATATTATAAGAAGTGAATGAGCCTGGTACAGTCTGACCCTCAAGCAATAGTTACGATGATCTTCCAAAACCTCCAGAGTTTATAATACACCCTTTTTCAAAGGCCCAGCCTTAGCCACACACTCCTGTGCAAACAAAACTGGATCTAATTCCAACCCCTATGGCCTTTCCCAGAGTTAAACAAAGCCTTGTAGGGCTGAATGATAACAAACCACAGAGGGAGGGAGAAACTGCAGGAGAAAAGTTAAAAAAAAAAGGCAAAACATCTGTCCCTGACATTTCAGAAATTCTTCTTTGCTAAGTGCCCTGGTCTCAGCAGAGCTGTGCAACTGCAGCCAGCTTCCAAGTTAGCCTCTCTTTGTAAAACATCCCTCTTGTGACGAGCTCTGAAATCAGCCAAGGTGTTCAGGCAGACGTGTGTAGGCTGCCTCAGACAGCAGGGGCTTCAGGCAAGAAGAATTTCAGGCCAACAGTGGCAAGAAAGAGAAAAGGTTGGTGGTGGAGGAACAGATGAAGAGGGAAGCAGTGAGAGGCAATTCTTGTGGTTTGGAAGTTCCTGTGGCTCTATGTACAGTCAGCATTTCTGTCTGCAAACAGAAACATTTCTGTTTGCTTTGCAAGCCAGATTTCTCAACCTTTGGCCTTCTGACCTTCAATGTATCTGGCACTATGTTCAGGTGTGAGACTGTAAGTCACTGTTTGGAGGGGCAGAGCTTTTTCACTTAGTCCCCCAGAACTGGAAAAGGCTGACCATCTCTCTGAGACAGAATGCAGGGTTAAAGGCTGTGCAGAAAGCTCCAAAACCACTCTCTTCAGAAGAAGGTTTACCTGAGCTTAAATATTGCCATATTGTCCCATTCCAATAAAGGCAGACTAGAGACATAAAGAGAATCTATGAAGAAGCTTCACATTGGGTTTGCATGGTTCGAAGAATCAGTCAAGAGATCCACCCACTCAAAGGTATCTAGAGTTGTCTCTGTATATCTGTGGGACTCTGGTAGAAGAAGAGGAAAGCGATGTCTCTGTATTTGACCAGAAAGGTCACTCAATTTGTCTTTATCAAATAAAAATAAAATTAAATAAAGACTTTTTTAAGGCACTACAGTTGCTTTATACCACATGCCCATGTTTATTGCCATATAAAATTCCCTGTTTGCTGACACCCCACCCAGGCTCTTGTACACACCTGCATAAGTCTATAATTTTATCCCATGAATCATTCTGTACCATCGGATCACACCCAAGTTACCAGAACTCGAAGGAAGTGGCAAGTTCATTGTGCCGGGTTTCATCCTTCAATTTTATATTAAAAGAGTTTTTTATTGGTGCCCTGAATCCACACAATTTATTATTTTATTCTTTTTAATGGCAGGCAGAAAGAACATGTAAAATTAATTAATTAAATGCACCCAACAAAAGGGAGTACAAAGGAAGGGAGAGCGAATAAATGACTTTTCAAGGGGCTGTTTGGACCTATCCTGCACAGGTTGTGTCTCCCTCGTGGGGTACAGCAAAGCTTAACCATTCAAAATCGTGCGTCAGGCTCACCAAAACCCGTGAGACTGAGGAAAAATCATAATTTTCAGTTCAAATTAAAGTGGGGTTTTTTGGCTTATTTTCCCCTGGGTTTTGCAACCTTGAGAAAGCATCACGACCATGGTTTTAAGCACTTCAGCAGCCTTTGAAGGACTTTTTTCCCAGGAAAGTGGAGATTTGCAGCTGATTACTCCTGCTCAATGGCTCACCTACCAAACAACACAAGAGGCTGCAATCCAAAAGAAATCAAAACACTGTAGTGTACAAGAGCAACAGAGCAGTGATTCAAGATAGATAGCTTTAGAATGGTCTTTGTTAGAAACCCAAAATGAAGCACACTCAACAACTTGGAGAAAGACATTCAGGAAAATATTTTCACTTTTGTCTACAATGAAGAGGAAGAAACTTCTACCTTAGCAGATGTTTCTCACTTTTAACTTCATAGAGCTATCTTAGGGTTAGCAAATATCATTTGAATCGACTGGCTTTGTAGCTCCTAGGATTAGGCTCCTTGTGCTTCTTGACTTCCAGCTATTTGGCGGCCTCTTCATTGTTACACAACTGTAACATGCAGCAATGACACAAACTTCTTGCCATTCAATTAAAAAATGACAAGCAGCCAAAGAAGAAAATTGGATTGCCTCCTGGGCAACTGGAGTTCCTGTAATATTGCCACTGGGTTGTTTCCTAGCCAGGACACTTAATTGCTGAGAAATGTGTTTATATCTTGGTATGTCCACGTATCCATTTGGGACCAATACAGATGTGACAGAATCACAGCAGAGTAAGATTGGCCAACAGCCTGGAAGAAGTTGCCATCAGTGGGCAACACTTCCACAGTGTAAAGACCAAACATCTCTAATAATAGTTGTCTCTGATCCAGTCAGGAAATACAAGAAAAAGCAAAGCAGTGTTTCAAGTCTCTTATCTGGGCTGGAAGGGTCTAGCTTTGCAGATGATTGGGTGCTTTAGATCTGAGATCTATTTTCTTTCATACCCATTCATCATGCTTTATTGCTTGCTAATGGCACGACAAAGAAGAAATGGTCTAAATCTAATCATGCTGCAGTTGACTATGGCTGAAAAAAAAAACCAGCAACACTGAGTATCAGGTACCTTACTGATTCTCCTATGTACATACTCTCTCTCTGTAATTCCCGGCCCCCCCCCCGCTCAGCATACTGCTAACAACTCTGTTTATTTCTGATGTCTACACAGCACACTGACATGTATATTTGTTGTCTCCTCACCACTTTGTTTGACACTATCAATATGACATCCACCACCCCAAGTGTTGCACTCTAACCAACCTCTCCCTGTGTACTTGTAGATGCTTTGTGATTGGCAGGGAGACTCAGGGCAGCAGACAAGGTGAAGTGTGTAAACATGGCAAGAGATAAGGCAATACCAAAGAGAACAAGAACCACAAAACTAGCTCACAGGGTTCAAGGGATAAAGGTACATGCACTGTTTATTTTCTGTGCTCTTGGATCAGCTGCAATTCCACATGTAAGCTAACTTCTTCAGCCTCAGCTTGAAGACCTGGAAAGTCCCTTAGCACTGAGCATTATTTAACACAGAATATATGCTTTCTTTATCTTTTATCTATAGAGGAAACAAAACAAAAACAAAACAACCGAGACATTTGAACAATGCCTACAGCTCCGACTTAGGCCATGTCTCTGCCCTTGTTTGCACTGATGTATATCAGAGATCACTGTAAGAGATTTAAAATAGGCCTTTAAATTTCTTATCACATCACTCCTCTGCTCCGCCAGTGATCTATTCTGTGTGTTTCTAACAACAGTGCCCATTCCTTTGCCAAGCCACAGTTACACATGAAATGCTCTTTCTCTCCAGGTACACACAGTGCCTGTCCCCTCTTTATATGCATCTTTCATCCTACTCACAAGCAGTGCACTACCAACTGTACCAATCCCAGGGTTTTTTCACTCATTTCCCCAGCATTTGCTCAGCTGGCTTGCCCATCCCCTTTGTTTATGATGAATGTTTTATGACATAAACAATTACATAGTCCCAGGTGCATTTAACCAGAAAAGCAGGAAGAGAAAGAAGTAACAGATTTGGGATTGCCTGGGCTTGCATGGGGGCAGCAGCAAATGTGTTTACATACTTCAAAGGCACTGATAGAGCTGCTTCTGCATTTTGGGGGACTCCTAATTAGAACTGGCTGGTAGTGGGTGATTTCTAATTTGCAGGGAATTTCTTAGTTTGATTTGGTTTAGGTTAAGGCCAGTGCACCAGCATTTGCACATGAGAAATCCAAGGCCATGCCTTGTATGGCACAGTTGTAAACTGGTGTAATGCTACTGGGTGGAGGGCAGTAGTACACACATGTGCACACGCATCCACACTCACACACGCACTGCACTGCTGTAGGCACCGTTATGTGCTGTGGCACAGGAATAAGACATGAGAGGCCAGGTTTGATCTGGGTTTCTGAGATTCTGCCTAGATCCCTAATGCTCTCAGCACCTAACGCTCTCTGCTGCTTCAGCAGCTCAACAGCTTCCTAACTTCTGGAGCATTTGGGATAGAAATCACTGGATTAATACCATGGTTTGAATCATGACATTTAATTTTTTCATTTCTTCAGGAAAGATCTATTCTGGTTTTCAAATCCCTGTAAGAGATGTTGTATTATCTAACACTACCAAGTTTTGTCAAGGCTTGAGAGAAAAGAGGAATAGAGACATAGACAAAATTTTGCTCTTTTCTGTCTGCAGACTGCTCCTACCTCTGAGCTGCCAGGTAATATCACATAAGTCATATTAGCCCTTGTTCCCTTTCTAACCTTGGTTGCCATAATTAGTAAATAAAAACTGATGTAGCGGATGGTGACACAAGGCTGAATCTGCATCCATGTGAAAACCAGGCAGCAATAGCAGTAGCACTGAGTACTGTGATGAACTACACAACCCAACATACATTGTTCTTTGCTCCACAGAATCCAGGCAATGTGGCCTGCATTGTTTTCTGTTTGGATGGCTCAGCAAAGAAGATTTTTGACCAAAAAATAATGAATAAACAGGGTCTGAAACTCTGTATCAAACAGAAATGATCCCCAAGGTACATTTAGATCTGACAGTCTCCATTCAATTAGCAAGTGGGAGACATCTGTCTGTCTGTCACTTTTTCTCTTCCTTGAATGCAAACACATTCAAAGTCAATCCAAATCTTTTTGTTTCATCAGCAGGTTTATCCAGTTACCTGCAGGATGCAGAACAAGTTAGGTACCAACTAGTGTAAGTCAGTAATGGCCCCAGTGATATTCTCCCTCTCCACTTACTATATCTGACAAGCAAATTGACAAAGGGAAGAGAAACCCTCTCAGACACTCCAGCTGTGGCACTAGGGTCTCTTCTTAGACTTGCCATTTGTCTGTCCCCTTTTCTAAGCACAGTTCAGGGAACTCTCAGTGAAGAATAGGGCTCTTTCTCCTGGACCCTTTGAGAGATCTCCTAATAGTCACTCGGATAATTAAAGGTTCCAGTTGCATTGCATTAGCACCTTTCATGTCATTAGAGTCCAGCTGCAGTGCGAGAATCACATACTTGCTGAGCCTCCTGTGCCAGCCAGCATGCCAGGAGCAGAGCTTGACATGTCATCACTTTGTAAAAGAAATACAATTAAGCAGTGTTCCCTGATCGTATTGCAGGGCAGCTTGCAAGGGGGCTCTAAGCACCAGTCACTGGAATGTCTGGTCATGAATTGTATTGAAATGGTGCCTTGACAAGGTTTTATGAACACATTGTAATAAATCCATGGCCACCTAAGACTTCTTAATTGTCAGTGTATCGCACACCAAAGCTGCTCAGAACCCCACGCTGGAAACGCCAGTTGCATTTGGGCACTTGCTTCACACAGCACATGGTACCTCCACTTACAGGAAAATCTTCACAATTAGTAGTGCAGGTGTTGTGCCACAGGGTTGGGGAGTTCTGAATTCACCCCGCAAATGCTATGGGTGCAGAGATTTAGTTCATTCTAACACTGCTAATTGACAGACTTGTGTGCCTGTCTAGTCAACAACAGCCTGCTAAAAATATGCATTAACCAGAGAAAATGAATTAGCTGCTAATAGAAGTCTGCCTGATTGTCAGCTTCTATCCATCTTCAGTATTTGTCTGAACCTTGTCACTATTGTACTCCTGCAGCTCCAAGCCTCTGTAACATATTTATCCTCCAAACACCGCTCTGGGGCAGGGTGGTTGTTGCTCTCACCAGTTTACAGATGGGAAACTGTGATACCAAGAGGGAGAGTGATTTGCCCAAGGTCACACAAGAAATCTGTAGCAAAACAGGGAATAGTACATCAGTTCAGCAACCTCAGGGGATTAACCTACCCTCAGTCAGGACACTCTTCTTGTCTCCTTCCTCTTTCAAATCAGCAGAACTATAGCAATTTATACTAGTAGAAATTCTTTGAGATTCCCTGAGAATGCAGAGCCTTCTATTTATGCGTGGATGAAGTATTAACTGCATTTCCCTTCCACATTTCCAAAATGCTGACATCCCAAAGACAAGCTTTAAAATATTAAATAGGCACACTTCAAAACTTGTTTAAAACCAGTGCCTCCTTTAAACCATGTTCTAGCTTTACTCTTTGTTTGTGTACATTTCTTCTATTAGCTAGCACCTCGTGCTCCAGGTCTAGGGAAAGAACGGCCACCCTCCACTTCTGTAGGGAGGTCTAGAATGAGCAGCAGTGTTAGAAAGGGAAATATGAACCTGTGATCTGGCTTTGAGTCCTGGCAAGTACATGAGTCCTTTAGTTCATGTACCAAATATGTTTGCTTGTAATTCAGTAAGCTGACAGGATCTTAAGGAACATTAACTCATGTTTTACTGTGATGATTCCAATACTGTTATTAATAATGTTTCTTATGCGCTATGCAATGAACAAATGTAAGACAGACATGATCCTTCATGTGAAGTTTGCATTCCAAATAACAGGATAAAGGAAAAAAGATAAGGAAAGAGTGGGGCAGTTGATCTCAAGAATATAGACATAAGGTAACTAATAATGGGCTGGAAACTTGCCCAGTTTGTGGGAGCTGTGAATTCAGGCACAGAAGCTTGAACAGTGCCAGTCACACCAGAGGGGAAGGACGGTGTAATCAGGTGAGAGTAGCAGTGCCAAAAGCACATTACTGCAGCACGGCTTCATGTGTCTCACTGCACTAGTGAAAGAAAAAGGTCAGCCATGCATGTGGAGCCCCCTGAACAGCCCTCTTCTACTGCTTGATGAAGTGGTGCTGCAATTCTGTTCCTGAGTTTGAAGCTGGAATGCAGATTAGAAGTTTTAGTATCTGGCAAGTCTAGACGTAAGATGGTAAAACCAGCAAGAACCAGTCAAAGAAACAATTCCGTTTCATTTTCTCGCCTTCCCTATTTTTGCCTCATACACTTTTTCAACAAGGACCACACACATGCTGTACTGTATCAGGGGTGCATCCTATTTCTTCTTGCATGCAGCTTCAAAATACCAGGTTGTATCTATTACTGTTTCAAGACCACAATTCTGCACAGGGAGGCACTGTCAGAAGAAAAGCACCATGGTTTCTCTTGGGCTGGGGGGAGACCCAAATCACCTGTTCCAGTTCCTCTGCCTGCCTTTCCTCCTTGTGATTTTTCTTTCTTTCCACAGTTTCAGCAGGTTGCTTCAGGAAGTCAAATACCTCCCAACCTCCACTCTTACGTGTCTTGCGGGCAGCTGTGGCTTCAGCTGCTGTAGAAGGTATCATCTCCTTCCTGTCCTTGCAGTCTACAAACCTCTCCATCAAGAGGTGACACTCAAGCTGACAGTTGGTGCAGCTGCTTCAGCTACCAGCCAGTCGTGATGGATGGCATCATTCAGAAGAAAGGAGAAGTGCACAGAAGGGCCTGCCCAGCTGTGCAACAGCCACGGGCCCTTCGTGGAAAAAAACGGAGCGGTTTCAGTCTTCTGAGGACTTTCCTCCACCTTCCTACAGGTGGAGCGCTTGGGCAGACACTTGACTGAGCCATCCTCATGCTCTCACAACCCACCAACACCGCGCTCTCTGTACAAAAGACTCTGCAAAGCTGTCCAGTCCACTGATCCAATGTGAAAACACTCAACTAAGGGAGTCTGCAAAGGATGCAGTGTCAGCTTTTACGGGGACAGACCTTGCTGGAGGTAGAAGAAGTCTGAACTGGGCTCTTAAAGCTGTGGGTTCACGTCCTATGAACAAGGAACTGAGATCAGGGCTTCAAAAAGAATATCTGAAATGTCCATTTTCAGCTCCCTCAGGTCTGGTTCGAGTTCTCCTAAAAGGCTAAAGTATCAAAGGAGGGCAGTGAATGGTCTTTGTGAAATGAGTGAAAGTCATCACAGGGAGGACTCCCACGTGCCTGGGGATGACACAAGTGTGGGCCTATTACTGAAACCAAAGGGTGATATTAAAAAGAAAGGTGCCTTGGGAAGTTGCAGAGAGCACTGTAATGGTAAACACCAGTAAGTTCACTCCGTAAGAAGCTGGTAAACTCTGTCCCAAATGAGAACTGGGTTAACTTCATTTATCTGATTTCCCTCTTGTCTGCCCTCCTGGCAATATTAATTATTAAGGAGGTGTAAGTCAATTCAGAAGGAAAAAAACCCTAACAATCCATAACAGTCCCGTAATTAACACCCTGAACTTTCTTTGCACTATGCACATGGTTAGTGCCAGACACAAAGCTACTAAAGCCAGGGAGAGCCTCCAGAAGTCTCAGATAGTCGAATGCTCACAGATACTAAGGAATTCACAACTTTTCAGTGAGATGGGTCAGTGCTGTTAACCCCATTTTACAAACGAGGCTATTGAGGAAGAGAGAGGGGAAGTGACTCACCCCAAACCACCCTGCAGTAGAGACAGGAATAGGACTCAGATCTCATGACTCCCATTCCTGAGTGTTAATCACTATTAGATCGAAGCTGGGTATAGCTTTGCATTTTCTGAGAGCTGGAAGAGCAGAGGGGAGAAACAAGAGGTGGGAAGGGTGCGGAGCTTCTTTGAGTCAAAACTAAATGCAAGTTTCCTGGAATGGAGCCACCACTAATTTCAATAAATTTACTTAGATCTTGAGCTTTGGGATGGCATGAGCAGCTGTGAGTCATCTTGGCCAGTCAAAGGAATAATTAATTGTTGTGGGCAAATCTCAAAAGGTTTAGGGGGTCAGGTAAGGTAAGCAACTATAAGCTTATCCTTGACTGCTCTTTTCTGCTCTGCAAACTATGCTGGAGACACTAGAACGCTTACCCCATGGTTTCCTTATGCCAAATCTATCCATCTGTTGCACACACTTTTTGCCTCGTCTTCTATTTTGATTATAAACTATTCAGTGCTGGGATTGTCTCTATTTTAGAGGGTTTTATAGCACCTGCCACTGCACAGCTCTGTTCCGTTTAAGGATAAAGCAGTACCAGAGGTACAACCATCTCCCAAACAGTAATAGGTGGCTGAACAGTTTGGCTCCTGGGATTTTTTGTATTTCCTGATTATAGCAGGAGTGGTTTCCTTGTGGTGCTTTGATAGTTTTGCTCCCAGCACAGCTCACAACCAGGAAGTACAAGAATGCAGAGTGATGATAGCCAGGATTTGCAGAACAGCTCAGCATGCACGATCAGATGCAGATTTGCAAGAGCTCAGCTCCCATTTAGGCACCAAAATCAGTATCTAGATTTTAAGCAGTGCCAAGCTGGCAGGCTACACAGCTCCTTAGAAAATCCAGCCCTCATAGCAACTTCTGAGTATGTGAGGAGCTGGCTCAGCTTTTCAGGCTGAAAGGGAACCAGAGTTATGTGAAAAGTGTCACCCTGACTGGGTGTTGAGTATTCTTATTTTGTCAGAAGCACTAACCCCTCTTAGGTACCGTAAGTTGAGCAAAAAACTGTTGTGTTCTCCATCAGCTCATGATTCAAAACAAAAATGCAAAGCTCAGAGCAAAGAGGATGCCTTTTTTCCCGTTGTCCTGCCCTGGAAACTCAGCTTCTCTCCAGCACCACTCCTTAGGCAGTGCCTATGGTTGGTGACTGCTCTTCAGTTCTCTAAGGATCATAGCCCAGCAAAGGAAATCTCATGGGAAAGGGACCACAAGCCGAGTGTGTTCCTTCCCTAATACATAGCTCATTTTCACATGAGGGAGGCAAGCATATCCTACCTGATGGGTTATCACTCAGGGCTGCTGCTCCAGACTACGCTTTGGATGGCACAGGGGAGGTAGCTGTAACTCAGCTGCTGACAATCTGTTCAAGCTCCATGCCTTCCAACACTGCTCCACCTCACAGTAGAGTACCAAGGACCAACTGGCTGTGAGGGGTGACTAGGGGGACCTCCTATCTCATGCCAAAAACTATCAAACCTCTTTGAAAATATGACAGGCTGTCAAAAACTATGTTTTCTTGGCATGTTTGCAGGACAAAACTCTTGGCATTTAGTATGAGCTGATACCTAACAGTACAACTTCCTCTGAGCTGGGCTGGCACTACAGGGCTAAAGGGAAAGAGGATGGAGGAAAAACAAGAGAACTCCACTCTGGTCTCTCAAATCAGCAGATTGGAGTCTGATGCACAGCAGGAACAACCCAGTTGGAGGAGATCTTCCTCACAGCTGGATGAAAACTCAGAACTGAAAATTATTTGTGCCAACAAAATGACAGTGAGGCGCTGGCACAGGGTACCAAGAGAAGCTGTGGCTGCCCCATCCCTGGCAGTGTTCAAGGCCAGGTTGGACGGGGCTTGGAGCAACCTGCTCTAGTGAAAGGTGTCCCTGCCCATGGCAGGGGTTGGAGCTGGATGAGCTTTAAGGTCCCTTCCAACCCAAACCAGCCTGTGAGTCTATATTATGAGTCTAGGATTCTATGATTGTATTAAATTCAAGAACCTTTTTGGCCTGTTAGACTCTGAAAGAGTCCTGACCAGGCTTATGGATAGCCTGCTCAATAAGGTACTGTGGAGCACTGGTTTCTGGAATGTACAGTGTGGGGACAGCCTCTCCACATCACACTGCTCAGGGAGCTATGAAGATGGCAACAGCAGCTCCAGTGCGAATGTTCCCATTGCAGATTTGGCCCAGCAAGTGATCTCCTCCTTTTGTGTGTTCTTTGCTTCCCACCTGGACCTCTTTGCATGACTGCTCCTTTTCTGTTCCAGCGCAAATGTCAGGTACTTATGCCAAGCTATTGGTGGTTTTAAATGAGTTTGATTTCTTCACTGGGGTTGAGTAGAGGCACCCCACAGCTCGCATTGTGCTCAGGCAGGAGGTAAGGGCTAACATACCTGTGGAAGCCCTGAGAACCTCACTGAGAGCCGATAGGCATGCAGGAATTTAAAAGCCCTCAAGCCATGTCTGAACTGGGAACTTCAGAGCACAGACTTTCAGGTTCAGTTTCATTTTGAAATGTCTGTAATGAAACATTTTGATATTTAAAAATTATTATAATCTACTTTCCCTTCCATGGGAAATTTCAAATATGTCACTTTTTTTTTCTTTGTACTGAAATAGAACTCTTCAGCCCCTGCACAAATTTTCCAGGAATTTTCCCAAATTTCCAAATTCTAGGTTTACCCATAAAGCAGACATGCTGACTTCCAACCCTCTCTAGTGCCATTACTCCACAGTCTTTTTTCCAATTATGATTACATTTTAAAGAAAGAGTTTATAATCCCTTGCCAAAAAAAATGAGCTGCTTTTAGGTTCCAAGTCTGGAGAAAGGTTCCCTTTTGTTCCTACTAAAGAGATATGTTGCCTGGTGCTGACTGGGAGCAGAGACACTCCTGCATTCCCAGCCCTGACACTAACTGCCCCTGTGGCCCCAGGCTAATCGCTTAAATGCTCTGGCTCAGTCTCCCCATTGGTAAAACAGAGATAATGATACTTACCATCTTCTTCACAGGGGTGTTGCAGCGAAATAATTAGTTTGTGTCTGTAAAGCACTTTGAAGATAAAAAGCACAATACAATTGATAATAATTATTGCTATGCAGACTGGTTCTCCCCTCCCTAACAACTTATTGGTGCAGAAAGGTAAGGAAAGCCCTGAACTGAACTAAGTGTCTCTGGTAAAACCCCAATTTCAGCAAGAGTGTACCTAAGCCAGAACCCTAAGCAAGCTACCCCAGAATTTTGTAAGCATCAAATCCGGTTTAGTGACCCTAGTTCTAACTTGCCAAAGTCAGATGTATCACCGCTTGGAAAAGAGGTTTGTTTTTCCACTGGCTCTTTTTCTCTAGTCCCTCACAGTTTTTAATAGCATTTTGTGCCTTCAAAAGCTTCCATCAGTCCCTGATACCTCTGCCTTTCCTGGCATGGGGCAGCAGCTTATTATACACTAGTTTGTTACAGCCTTCACTTCAAAGATCTACAGTTCAAAGGGTCCTAGAAGTGTTCAGCAGGTCAGCACTTTAATGCTGATCCACACATCTTTAGAGGGCAGTAACATCACCACAGTTTTGTTCCTGGGGGAAACAGAGAATAACTGGTTTGTAGAGTTCCCTTTGGCCTTAAAGCTGGCCACAGAATTGGATGCTCCTGGTGGCAAAGATCAAGCGTCACAGAACCCTGTAGTGGGTGTGCATGTAGGGCTGTGATGTAGTGAATGAGTGAAAACGTGTCTTTATGACTCACTGACTTGTTCTTAATGGGAGCTGCAGAGGAACAGAGGAAGTAAAAAGGAACAGGGGAGTAAAGGAGAAGAAAGGATCAAAAAGGATACATTAATCTAAACTAGTTCTTTCCATGTACTTATTTTTTAAGACAAGTGGGAGAGGGATGGCATACCTGAAGATTATCAAAACCAGCTCAAAGAAAACATATCCCCAAATATAACTCCAGTATAACTTGAACCAGATCCTCTTCTCGGGGGGGGGGGTGTGTGTGTGTGTGAAACAACCATAAATACAGAATATTGGCTAAAATATTCTTTATTTGCACATAGACTTGAACTTCCTGTATAGAGGGTCAAAGTCTTCTGCAAAAGGCCCTTCTTGCTGCATTTATGGCCCAAGAGGAAGCAAGAAAAAGCAGAAATTGTCCTGTTCTGCTGAGATCCTAAAGACTGTTTTCCAAAGAGACAGTTTGAAGAAGTAGCATTTGAGTCACTGGGCGTATCTTTAGGCTGAATCCAAATATTGAAACTAAATGACAAATCTTCCTTTCTAATATCAGCCAAAATGGAAGAAGACAATTTTGCACTGGGCATATTAATTGTCTTTTAAACTCATCGGACTCAGATATGGTATCAAGTACCGGAAAAGCTTTGTTCTTCCCAGCTTTATATGCATACATATACGTATATATTCACACACAAGTTCTAAACTAATGCAACATGCATGAAGGCAGAATTTGCCCTCCAGTATCTAGGCGGGAGATTAGTATTAGTACGTTGCTTTGAGTAACAGAACCACAGATGTTTTTAAAACAAAAAACAACAAAAGGGGGTCTGCGAGGACGTTACCTTGGGAAGAGCTGTGTGCTACAGCACATTAATTAAATGCATGACTGAAATGTATCACAAACCAGACGTATCAGAAGAATGCAGCATCTCCCGGGTGCGATTTATTGCAAAGCATCATTTAACTACAGATGCCTACAGACTGTAGAAATCTAGACTGCAGACATCTCCAGTCAGTTACAGGAAGACTATTTTGATGGCTTAAGTAGTATGTGGGTCTTGCAGTAGAAAGGGGTGAATTTCCCACCAAGGAAATTATTCAAGTGGTAAAGACGTGTGGGCTCTACAGAACAGGGTCTGACCCAGTTGCCTGACTTCAGCCTGGTTGTCAGAAAAGCCAGTCCGTAATTAGGACACCTCTCATTTCTTACTTCTCTTGTTTCATCTCCTTGTTTCTGGTTCCTGGGAGAACTGCAGAGCTGCTACAGCAAGAGCCTGAACACCATCCTATAGACAATTGTGGCAGCCTCTCAGTCTGCAAAGGTGAGCACTCACATTGCTGAAAGGCTGTTTTGTCACTACTCATCCAGATCCGTGTCCATGCTCACAGACCTGAAGTTTTGTTTGCATAGCCATAGGGACTACTGCAAAACACTGTATTTTTCTGAGAATATAAGGTGATTGAAAGTGCACTGGTGCCTACTGTGACCAGAGTAATTCATCTGGGAAGGAGGGGATGCTGCATTTGACCTAAGCTGGAAGTATAGTTCTGAGTCTTGGGTGAACCCTGTCTATAAAGCCTTGTCCTTCTGACGAGCCTGCCTTAAGCTCAGCCATCTTTGCACCTTTAGAAAATACTCAGAAATATATTTTCCTGCTTCTTTTCCAGGGCCTGGGTGGCATGATCTCTTAATGCATTTGCCTGTTTACGTTAGCAAAATGGAAAGCAGCTTTGTTTATGGAAAAGATCTATTTTTGTTTTACTTTTTTCCTCTCAACTAAACTGACTTTTATCCAGGATTGTGTTCTGCTTTGGGAAAAGAAATGTGCTGCAATTCTTAGCCCTAGCTTAAAAGTCAGGTCAAGAGGAAAAGGGGAAATCCTGATCATATTATTTAATTTTGTAGGATTACACTGCAGCCTGGAAATCTAAAACAGCAGAAGAGTTAACAACCCCCTCTTCTCTGCAACATCTTGCCCTGGTCCCTGTGCAATGACATTTGCTATTCTCCCACATATATTTAGACAAGCCAGATCAGAAACAAAATCAGTATTTCCATCTTACGGGCAGGGGGACAGTGTGTGGCATCCCAGGGAGTAAGAAGTTTCAGAAGCCATCATGCTCCCCTGAGGATAAATCATGTCACTGTGTGTCTTTCAACTTCTTCAGACTTTGATCTTGTAGGAGATCAAACAGGGTCAGGACATGGATGGTAGATTTTGAATGAAAACCCAGCCAGGCCATTCTGATGTGGAGATGATGTGGTGAGGTGTGGAGCACAGCATGCAGATATCAGATATGAAAAATATGTGTGGATATGTATACTGCCTTATTGCTGAAACATGAAGGGTCCTGCTCTTGACTTGGAAGTTAAACGAAGGTATGGCCAGTCTTCGTCATGAAAGACTACTGAACAGTTTCTGGCAAAAGCTGACACTTAAAGCTTGGACAGAAATTTTAGCTGTAGTGCTGAGCCATAATATAGAATCATAGAATAGTTAGGGTTGGAAAGGACCTTAAGATCATCCAGCTCCAACCCCCCTGTCATGGGAAGGGACATCTCACACGAAACCATGTCACCCAAGACTGTGTCCAACCTGGCCTTGAACACCACCAGGGATGGAGAATTCATATGGACTTTGCCAATTCTCCACATCCTCCTCAAAGAGACGGAGATCAAACTGCTGTTCTGCAAACTGTACTGACCTCTTTGAATGGGTGGTAGAGAGTTGGGGGTTGTATAAATTATGCCCATCACTTTATGACATTTAACAATTTATGGAGAAACCCATATATAACCACATAACTTACCCTTAAAGCTCTGTGACATAGGGAAAGTATTATCCCTCTTTCAATTATGGAGATTTAAATATGTGTGTGTGTGTGTTATGGAAAACAGTGGTAGTATTGTCTACTATGGTTGCCTGACTCTCTACAGTAATATATTTGTATACATGTGTGTGAGTTTGTATAATGCACATATGCATAACTGCATTAAAAAACACTGTGTTAATGCAATGTTATTTTGATTCTGGAGAGCAGTGCTCAAAAATGAAGGAAATTACAGACTTCAGGTGGGCCATGTAACTTCAGTTCAGCCCCACTGTGCAGATGGCTTTATGACAGTCATTTTGAATATAATAACACAGTTTTCAGTCCACATTTTTCCTCTTTCCATTTTCAAAGCCTTGTGCAAATCACGGTACTCGCTGCACCCTTTAGACTAATATCCATAGGTATTTTTAAATACAAGGTCCTTAAGTGACCTAAATGTAAGGGTTTGCTACTACTATCCAGTAATAACACGATACAATAGTCATGGTATGCAATGTTAAGAAGGATAACGAATGAAGATAATAATCCTTAATATGTCATGAGAAATAATAAGGTAGGTAATGAGGTGCCAGTTTTCACATTTAGCTGTGAAATGTTTCTCATACTGACTTGAGAAAAGCCATATAAGGGGATGAAAATGACCATTTCTGTTGATTTATTCTCACTTTGGATGTGTCTTCCTAACATCAAATTTGTGAACTGGAAAGATGGAGTTTAACCATGTTGTGATATGTTTGATGCAGGGAAATCTTTTGAAAAATGCAAAATCGATTGAAGAACAAGGAACAATAAGATATCAGCCAGTTTCTGGCTGATTTCCCATCTGACATTGTAAAAGCATCCAAGACTATTTGTTTAATTTGAAATAGAATAGTGAACCATGCCATTCTGGAACCCCTCCTAGCACATACGCACATACACAGACCCCAGCAACAAGCTCCCTACCCACAGCCATCTGTCATGTGTGCCAGTTGGAGTAAACCACTAATATTACTCAACAAGGAGATCATTATAGTTTCCTCTTCATCTACTGGGCTTTTGGAAAAGATCAGAGTCTTTGGGAATGCGCAGCAGGGAGGACAGGCATTCTGACAGGCATTGCTACATGTCCACATCAAAGTCTATGCATTTCAGTAACAACTATTATTGTTGTCGCTCAGGATAATATACCTTCTTCCTAGAGCGTAGGCCAGCTGTGGGATCAACCTAAAAATGACGGGTAACCAGTCCATGCTGACCTTCTCTGGTCTGTTTCATGACTTTATTTCATTTTCTTTATCTGTAAGTCTGGTTTGAATCATCTGTTTGATTTTAATTTTTCCCAGTTTTCCATGACCACAAGGGAAGTACTCACTGGGTTTTCAAAAGATACTACAGCTTGGTTCCACCATCACACACACCACTCCCTGGTCAGCCCATATTTCATATTTCAGTGGAGCTTCCTGCCCTTGAAACTCCATAAACTTGTTGGGACAGAGATAATTTTATTACAATGGAGTATTCAGCATCCACCACAGTGAGGCCCTGATCACAATTACTGCAATATATTAAACAAAAAATGGCAAAAGTACAGAGAAAAACTCTGGCACACAAACAAATCCTTTCTCTTAACTTCTACCTGAAGCAGATGCCGGTGGTATATTTAATGTGTGGGGCTTCACTGATTTACACCCTTGTAAAAAGCAGTATTCAAAGCTCCTTTTCATGTGCACCTTCCATCTAAGTAAAGGGGACACTGCATATCAAAGGCAGCTGCACCAGCCACTCTAGATTTATTAGTAAATCCATTGAAAAAACATTTCCAATGAAATAAATCTCAGCCTGCTGACTTCCTCCTATTCTTTACTTATCCTCTTATTGATTTTTGTCTTGGAGATTTAAACCTCTCAATTTGTTTTATGAGACACTTGTCAAACAGATGACAAGAAAAAAGACAGTGCTGGATATTTTCCTTAGCAGTTTTAAGTAGAAATAAAGAGCATTTCTTTGAAATTAGTCTTGCTTGTGTGACATGGTAGGAAGAATATATCTGACAAGCCCTTTAGAAAGCTTTAGTTCTGTGCATAGAGAAAGCTCACTGGCTGCCACCAACACAGCTTTGCAGCAGCAGTGCCCCAGAAGCTCATTGACAAGTTTGACATGTAAACAAGCTGTTGCTAAAAATATTTAACCTAGGGGACCCTGGCTAGTTGAAGGGGCTAGTAATGGAATACAGATCCTTTCACCTCTAGGCATCTGTTCAAAGCTAGGCCGTCGACTGAAAGTCATTATCGACTGATGGCTGTTAGAGGAACAAATAGGTGGGCTCTGCTCTGTGTCTTGTGAGCAAATTCTTGCATTACTAAACCACATTGGCAATCTCAGCAGAAAGCTGGAGCCTGGCACCTTCTGGTGGCAGAGGCAGCTCCTCCCAGGAGGAGGATGTCCTCAGCTTGCTCCCTTCCAGCTCCATTCCAAGGACCTGGCAGCATTTGCTACTGCTGCTGTTTTGGAGGTGAGAGGAGATGGAGAGGTTCACCCATTCTGCCCCACAGCCCAAACCTGTCCCAGCTGATGAATGCCAGCAAGGTGCTGCTCTGAAACCGAGGCAGAATCGCAGAATCATAGAATCGCAGAATCATAGAATCATAGAATCATAGAATGGTTTGGGTTGGAAAGGACCTTAAGATCACCTAGTTCCAACCCCCCTGCCATGGGCAGGGACACCTCACACTAAACCATGTCACCCAAGGCTTCGTCCAACGTGGCCATGAGCACTGCCAGGGATGGAGCATTCACAACCTCCCTGGGCAACCCATTCCAGTGCCTCACCACCCGTACAGTAAAGAATTTCTTCCTTATATCCAATCTAAACTTCCCCTGTTTAGGTTTTAACCCATTACTCCTTGTCCTGTCACTACAGTCCCTAATGAAGAGTCCCTCCCCAGCATCCCTATAGGACCCCTTCAGATACTGGAAGGCTGCTACGAGGTCTCCACGCAGCCTTCTCTTCTCCAGGCTGAACAGCCCCAACTGCGGTGCCAGCTGCAGTATTTCTAAAGGTTCTCTAATTATGGTTTTCCAGGAGAAGAGGTCACACAGGCTAAAACACTGTCTCCACCGTTGAGGTCCACCTTCTGGATGGGGAATTTCTATCCCTCCACGTTTTAAATTGCTGTTACTTCACTCACCCTCCTTTGCAGTGCGCTGCGTGCTCCAACATGGCTCTGACAGCTTTCGGGCACTGCCACAGGAGGCGCTTTCCCTCCATTTTATCATTCAGCTTGAGGCTTGGCAGCAGCTCTGCACCTGAAGTCCTAAAGAGATTGCTCTGAAGAGGTGCAGATGGAGGCACAGAGGCGCTGCCGTTACCTGCACAGACCCCCGGACTCCCAATTCCAGTAACACTCGCTGACCGCCCTTTGTTTCCCCTAATGGCAGAGCCGCCCCTCACAGCACCCTGCCAAGGGAAGGCCGCGCACTGCGGGGCTGCCCGACGGCTCCCCTCAGGAGATAAAATGGCGCCTTCGTGAGGCGCCCTGCCTCTTCTCCCTCGCAGCCTCCCGGCAGCCATGCAGGCGGGAGAGGAGCTGGATTTCACCCCATGTCGCATACTTCATACTAAAATATATATATCTGTATATATAACGCAGGTGGGAGAGATTGCTCCCAGGCACTGGGGTTTGCATGGGATAAGGTCTGTGGGGTATGGAGCTCTCTCGGATATGGAGCTCTGTCATCCTGACAGGCAGGGAATGCAGTGAGAAACCATGCTGGGAGGAAAGAGATGGGAGACACTTGCCTGGTCTCTGCTTTCTAGGGAAATGTCTTCCCAGAATTTTTGTCCCAGTTGCTCCAGGTTGGCAGAGGATAGCGGGTGCTCTGAGAGGACTGAATGCCATGCAGCCTGCTGCGAGCCACTCCTGAGGGGAATTTAAGGTGAGACTCCTATAGCACACTTTATCATCACAGGTCTTTCTGCCCCTGAAACTGGGACAGTTTAAATCCATTGCTTTGTTTGTTTTTTTAATTATAAACCTGGGACCTCTTCTAGTTATTCATTTTGTTGTGAGGCTTTTCAGTTCCCATTTAAAAAGAGACATCTCGTCCCAGGAGCTCCAGGGCAAACTCCATCTCTACACACATGGAGACATGATGTTGCTAGGCAAGGTTGGTGTTAATTTAACTTTGGGAATAACAGGAACAATAGGACTGGAAGGGGCCTTCTGGTTCATCAGATGAGTCCTTTGTTGTTAGAGGCAGCTACGTTACATAATCCCTTTTGCAAATGAATCTGGTTCTATCCTAAAGCTACCCAGGTTATTTTTGTCCCTCTGTGTCCATGGGAAGGCCTTTGGAGAACCTCATTGCTGTAAGGACATCTCCATCTGAGGAACATCTTGCTCACCGCAGAGCATGATTCTTATTAATCTCAGACTGCACAGCCTGATATCCTATTGCATTCCATCTTTTTGCTAACACTGTAATGCCCAGGATATACGTGTCTTCCCTTGGAATACTCTGGCCCTCCACAGCCCTGCCCTTAATTTGTGTCATCGTCACAGTCCTAGGGCAGGATCATTCATCCTGTTTGATGTTTTCAGCAATCTCATGGTATTGCCTCAAGAAACTGCCAGTTCCATGCCAGCAGGCTCCCCCTCAGCACTCCTATCATTCCCTTTTTGAAGGGAATGCATTAGGCTGGAATACCCGAGTAAACCTATTTATTCCCATGCAGATTTTATTTTCAAATTCGGGGATATATCTGCAACTCCTGTTCTTCTGTCACATACTTTAAGGATATGTCCCATATCGGGTGAGAGCTTTGTGAACTCCAGCCCTGTGCACAACACCTGGATGTCACAGTTTACTATGGCTCTTGTTAGGGTCTCCACATAGGTTCTTTATAAGTTTCATTTTCTTTTGCTGTAACTCCATGTGGAGTTTTGGACACAATTAGCGTTGACCCTTTCTACAGGATTTATTTCCATCTGATCTCTTGTCAGGGCAGGACAGAATGACCTTAACTACTCATTGCAGAAAAATCCAGAGAATCTCCTGTTTTCTTGTATCCTGACTATCACATTGATTGTGTGAGAATTTCTGGGGTGGGGTGGGGGGGGTGGGTGGTGTCCTGTTACAAAGAGACCTGTTTCCCACCCTCTTTTTTGGCACTTCTTAGAAGGCCTCTCTGGAAGGGACTAATGGCCCTCTGGGACAAGACCTCTTCTGCCAATAACCATAGGTCAGAAGTTAAACTGAACAACGAAGAATGAAAGCCAGATAAAATGCACTATAAATCTTGACATTCTAATTGAGAACTGTCCAATGCAAACTGCAGTAGTGTGTCTGTTTTGCCTCAATGCCCTACAGGAGACCAGATCCCTCTTTCCTTAATGGCTCGAAGCATCCTACTGATTTTTACTGGGACTTCTCACTTGATTTAGACAAGCAAGATTTGGGCCTATGCAGTCTCTTTGAAAAGAGTTGAAGTTTGATAGTTAATGTAATTTCTCTTCTGCAGTTATAGGAGCAGAAAGGTGGGTTTGATTTTACATAAAGGCATGTTCAGCTCATCTTTCAGGCAGAACTGACATGACTGTGTATGTGTGTGATTTGCAGGTCAAAAAGATCTGTGGACAAGTACAGCTCATACAGAGAATTCTCATACGAGAATTTTTCTCATACAGAAAAAAAAAAAAGCCTGAACATAACATGTCATCTAGATGTTTTATAGATATTTTTGCTGTCTGAGGTAAATGGGGGAGGATTACACCTATTTTACAGACTGGTGAAATCAGCACATAAAGAATTTAAATGACTCACCCAAGATTACACAATAACTCAGTGGCAGACCCTAGCAGAGTCTGGAGTCCCAGTGCTTCCAAGCACACTAGCCTGACTTGTCGCCTTGGTCTTGTCATCTCTGTCATATGTACTTTGCTTTCAGACACTTAGAATACATACAGAGTCAAAAATAGAAGAACAGAGCTTGTTTATTCCACTGCATATATATTAAACATCAGTTTTGTGAATAGTTTTGTTGTTTACGTTTACATAGGAATTCTAATTATTGAAGCAATTAGTTCCAGACTTTCGTTATTGCCTTTCACAAAGCAGCATATAGATACTGGAACAAAACTACCACTACTACAAGCAGACTACTGCGTTTCCCATCCTGGCAGCTCAAGAGGACAATCCTGTAACATTAGAATAAACCAGGTTTTTTTTTAATGTTACACCTTGGAGCTCTACTCTGAATAGGAAACTTTTCCCCAAAGTATAGTTGAAATTGTATGTCTTTACCCTGAGCTAATTTTTTTTCAGCCTGGTTAACATCATAAAATGGATCATGAATATGTCCTTTGAAAATTATGCCAGTTGCCAGTTCTGTGTAGCTTATGCAGCCTGTATGAGCTGGTGCAAAGAAACTTGCTCCTACTGTATAGGCTGTGAGTGCCAGAGAAGAGAGAGAGGGTTAAGGAAGGGAAAATATATACTGGAATGTAGTGGCATAACAAATCTATCCCTAATCTTGAAAGCTCCATATTGCATGAGTAATGAAACTAAAGATGAATTATTACATCTTGCACTCATAATTTACAGGTATGTGTGTATTATCTTACAGGACAAATATTCCATTTATGCTTTGTGATGGTGTTTTTTCTCCATATAGGAAAATAAAAGTAGTATTAGTCACATGTCCGTAGCTTTGTCAGTGGCTGCAAAATGTTTTTCTTTCCAAGAGGAAAGCATACTGAATAATGCAACACTTACATTTAGGCTGCTTTTTCATGCATTGACACTTTCAAAATCTAAAACCAGTTCTTTTAATTTTAAGGGCTACAGTGTCTGCTCGCTTTATTCCTGCCCTTTATCATCTTACACACCATGTTCTTATAGACAAGGAGGGAAAAAAAAACATTCCAGTGTCTAATAAATCTGAAATCCATCAGGGGCCGCAAAGCGTTCGTTCTCCTTCCTTGGTTCAGATCGTGTTACAGTCAGCAGCACAACAAATGCACTTTGTGCACCAACACCAATGGATTAAGCATTTTCCTTCATTTTTCCAGGGCGGGAACTGATTCCATTTTTTTTACAGTTTTGAAAAATTTTAACAAAGGAAAGAGCTGCACAATTGATTTTCAGGCAAGGAGAGAGGAAAATTGTATTACAGCCCTTGTTTCTGAGCAGAATTTTAATATTGTTAAAGGATTTAAAAACTATTTTATGATACCAGCCTTCCCTAGCACGCAGTGCTCTGCATTTGCTTTCCTGAGCTAATTTATGAGAATCTCTCTGTGTGCAGGTCTCACTAGTCCTTTTTTTGTTCCTAGACCTTCTGCTGGCTGTTACAGTGAAGTTGCACATGCTGGGCTTTCTCAAATGGGGATTTTACTTTTGTTCTTTCCTGTTGCATTTCCCTAAAATAAAATATCTTTTTTGGAAAAAAAAAAAAGTATTTTATTACTATTTATGTAAGGAAATGCAATGTGAGGCCAACTTTTGGGGTGTGCTGGGACTGATTTTCTAGTACATGATCTCACAGGTATGAGAGATTTTATTTCTGTGGGCTCAGTTCACAGCTACGTACCTAAAAGTAGATTAATAGGTGTCACATGTTTTAATGGTTTCTTTCTGACCCTTGTAGGCAGACATTTTAGAAGAGTTGAGCCCTCAGCAAGGTGAGTTCTAGAAATCAGAAGCCAAATCTGCACCATTAACCCTTCTAAAATGATACTCTTTCAGATACCTGCATCTCATTTTCTGCTTCTGTGAAATGGAAGCATTAGTAACAAGCTAAATCATTATTAATGAAATGATCAGTGAATGATACCTACTAAATGCTTTTTAGCTTCGTGGATGCTAAGTAACATGAAAACAAATGAAGAATTTGTAGAACTCACATGTTAAGTTTAAAAATGTGCGTGGAGATAATCCTTCAAAACTTGTTCCACACAAAATGTTGCATTTATCAAATCCAGAGCAATTTGCAAACTGAATACTAACTAATGTGTATGGTTTTAAGGAAGAAGCAAGAATTAGCTAATGGAACGAGGGCCCTTTCACACGGCACAAGTTTTTAAGTCTACAGGAAGAAAAGTTGAAGAGCAAAGAAAAAGCAACAGGACAGATGTTGAAAGACAATCGTTCAAATGGCACATGCTGATCTGAATGATCTGCATTTGTGTGTACAGGATTTGGGGGTTTTACACTGACACATGAGCATTTTCGTACATACCAAAATTAATCACTTGCATATACACAAACTGGCAGATTTTAAACCACTGGCATTGAGTGGCATGCAGATTTGTGGGGCACAGCTGTAAGCAGGATCTCTGCAAGGATTCACTGTGATATTAACTTTGGTCTTGTCCTCAGCTTAACCGGAAGAGTCAGCAGAGCAAACACTCCATCCCATCCCATCATTGGCTTCTGTGCTGGATTAAACAAGGCTGGAATTCAGACCTCTCATAGCAGGTAAAAAGATACATGATGTCTTCCATGTTACTTCTGCCAAAGAGGGTTCTTTTTTCCCCCATATCACAAAGTCTGATGCTTTGAGTGTGCGGTGGACACCTGTGCATTGTAGAAGGGTATTTCTGCTGCACTCAGTTTTCATCAGGGGTAGCATATCAAATGTGAAAAACTGTAAATGGTTGCTGGTGTTTCAAAGCAGAAATTGTCGTTTGAAAAAAACGATGTTCCCAATGCTGGCATGAAATACTTGCCTGAAGAAAAAATGTTACGGTCCTTCAGAAATCATAAATGGTAACAGTGAGGTATCAGAGAGAGAAAAGCACTATGCAGATACCTCAAGCTAAAATATCTTGTGGCCACTCATTTCTTTGGGTGACCTTCAGTGTTATGCCAGCACTACCACTGCTTGATTTGTGAGGAGTCATCCATTTAAGCTAAAGAATGTGATCATATTTTAAAGCAGAAGCATCTATTTAGAGCTGCAGTCCCCAGTGAGTAAGTATTTCTTAAGAAACGGTTGAAACTGTCAGTATTTTAGGAAGGCTGGAGGTATTGCAGCCATTTCCTACCAGATGATGTGGCTCTAAGTGTGCAAGGTAATAGGACTTTTTTGAGCAGATTAGGTTAAATGCTAAACCTGACTTCATTAATGCTGACGGAAACACAGAGCTCTCTATTCTGTGCAAAATTATGTTTTGAAGGAAAACCTCCTTTTAAGCAAGAGTTCAGACTGTTAAATTTGATACTGTTGTAACATAACACATTTCAAAACTGAGTGTCAAGAAGTAGAAATGTTCCAGTCCTATAAGAGCAAATTCATAAATTTTGACATTATTGGCGGTCTTTGTTTCTGCTTTTTAAATGAATTTCCATCAGAAAACCTTGCGTGGGAAATAAATGTGGCAAACTCGCTCTCAAGGATCTTGAGGCAAGTAATTACTCAGTAATTTTTTTTAGGTTCCTTATTCTGATTAAATAGTGAATAAGTAATCATCATTTATCTATGGCCTGCTGCATTTTTGTTGTGCAGTACAAAACTGCGACAGCGAGCTCAGAAAGTAACCTTGTTGCCTTTGCTGTACTGGCACCCCTGATGATTCTCATACACTAACAGGGTGGTAATAAATAGAAATGTCTTTTGAATTACAAGTTCCATTGGAATCACAGGGGGAAGGACAGTGTTTGCCAAATTGAGGAGGACAAAACTGGCATGAAAGGAATTTTATGTTCAAGCTTCTCAGAGGGGATTAGAAGTACTTTCTTAATAGTGACTGAAAGGAAGCTGGAATGGTGTCATTGAACGTACAGACTTTGCCCTGCTAATGCACATACACAGAGTCACCACATACAGCAGCACAAGGAGCAAATGCATGAAGTTGCTGCAATGTTTGAGGAGGTTTTAAAATACATTTTTTTCATCCTTCATCTCCACATGCTAAATATATAATAAGATACCTTGTTTTCTTGCCCTGTAGACCCACATGACCAAAATGAGGGACATTAGTAAGTGTTAGAAAAAGTATTCAAGTGTGAAATGAATTTCTCAAACATTAATAAGTATTTCTAGAACCTCAGTTTCATAATTTGACAGTTCCACAGTTAATAAATCACAGCAAAAGGAAAGTGTGATAACAGCAGAGCAAAAGGAAGCCTGGATCTATGAAGTGCAACTGAGGGATAAGTGAAAGAAGTATGCTGATGACCCTGAGTTTACTTTTGGGTTTTCTGAGCTTTCACTCAATTAAATTCATTCCTCTCCTCTAAAGACCTATTATGTGCCTTTACCTACGTTCCTAACTGATTTTTCTTGTAATTCAGCTCCTTTGCCAAGTTATTTCCATGATTTAAGGAGCACTGATTAAAAAAAAAAAAAAAAAAGAAGTAATGCTGAGATGAAAGGAGCATCCACACTATATTGGAAAGGGTTTTCTAAAGAGGTGGGTTGATTTTAATTAACTTCCTGAATGAAACAATTCAGGTCTGGAGCTTGCAATCTCCAATAATCACTCTTTGGCCTCTGGATGAAAAAGGGAGTCAATTACACAAAACAATGCAACAAAAAGGCAGTCAATGGAAGGAAGTAGTTATGTGTATTACAGCAGTATACACATTAAGGGAGGCCCAGCATCTAGAGGCCCAAAATGAGATTAGTCCCCACTGCGGTAGACACTAAATACACATTGGAAGAGACAGCCCCCTCACTCCAAAGCTTATCTTCCCTGCAAGGCTAGTTCCTGTTTATATATTTTGAGCATTTCCCCTAATTCAAACTCTATATGCACACAAAAAGCTTTAACTTTACAGTGAGTTGTTGTCCCAGGACTGCAACAAACAAAAGCTTGTTACCCAACAACCATGTACCGATGTGACTGTTCTGCAATACAAACATTGCTTAGCATCACTCAGCTGCTCCTGCATCCCTCTTTTCCTCTATCCCCCTTTTTGTGTGTTCTGAAAAGAGCTGACCTAGACCACATTTTCTCTAGAAGGAATTAATACAAAAACCTAAGGAAGATCCCAAGACCTTCCAGTTAAGTAAGAAAGATCAATCAGAGAAAAAAAAAGTGGCTGAGAGCGAGAATGGCTTGTTAAAGTTCATGATAAGCAGATCTTTGTTAGCTCTTGCCACAACAGGGTTCTGGTCTCTACTGGGACCACTAGCTGCTGCCATAACTTATATAAGCCATGGTAGTACACAGGCTGGCAAGTTTGTGTGAAAAGGGAGAATCAAAGCAGCATACACATGGGAAAAAAAATTCAGCTGGAAAAATGAAAAATATTCCCAGGCCCTGCCCATCTCTGACAAAGATGGTTTCCCATCAAAGGGCCCCAGGATTTGATGTGTCACTGTAGCAGGCTTTCCAATTCCTGCAACTTCCCATAAATTTCGGAAGATTAGGATTAGAAGCTTTGAGTGTAGTTTAGGAGCTGTAGCTGTTACTTTGGTTTATTAGCTATTGAAATTACCTGCTGGGCATCTGCAGACTCAGTATGGTTTAAGGTTATGAAAAATCTCAGGTTCCTTTGTGTCCTGGGTTGGCAGAAGGGAACAACACAGTTTTCACCCAGGTAAAAGAGAAGCTGAACAGCTATCAAAGACCACAGTAACCAGGGAGAGACAACATGAACACAAATGAACTTGAAAACAGTGGGTTTGTTTTCTGTTGCATGACAGGTTGAGGGGTGCCATTGTTTTTAAAAGATAAAGGTAGACATTTTGCTGCTGTTATTTTTTTTCAAAAGTCGCATGAAGGGTCTCCCTGTATCCATCTGTTCTGCAGAGATAGTTCATCTTGTGTCCACTTGATTTCTTCTGTGTTACACGTACAGACACAAGCACAAGAAACCAGCATTAACCACAAAGCAGTGGGTTTAATATGCTGGATTGGTTTCTCCAGGAAACTAACGCAGACTTAAGAGTTTTGACGCCCTCCTTCAGAAAGTCACTTCCACTTTCCCAATAGACATACGAGTTTACCAGCCGTTGCTGTCTTTTGGCTTAGGCAGGACCTGAATATTTACTGTCAAACGTAATAAAAATGAAGGGAAATCATAGCAGAGCAAATCCAGAGACACAAGCCCAGTTGTCTCCTCTCAGCAGTTCACCTTTTACCCTCCTTCTGCTCCCCTGCAACAAAGCACCCTCACCCTTTGCAAATAGACTCTAAAGGCCACAGCCTATCAGTATCTGAATGAGAAGTACCCAGCAGAGTCAAGGAGTTTTTTGTCTCTCTTTGGTTTATATTTTCTGTAGAGTCCTGGTCTGAATTTAATACCATGCTCTGGCCAGCAATGCTTTAAGACAGATTTAATTCACAGCAGCATGACACACTCTCACTTCAGACATACGCCTATGCCACTGCACCTTCAACATACGCAGCAAAGCTCCTGGGCTTCTGCTGACCAGAGTGTAAGTAAGTCGTAAGGATTGTGCTAACTGCTCAGTTTTCTGTTGCTGGGAGAAAGAGAAAACCCTTGTGTTGGAGTTCAGAGTCTGAACTCTGTCACCTGTCAGTTCCACTGACACTAATGTGGTAATTCTGGGTTAGGATTTGGTTTAGAAAGGCCATCCTCAACTAAGCAAGCACATTGGTTTAAAAGGAAGCATATTCATGAAAGGTTGCCCTGGAGTGGTTGTTTTTACTGATATAATTAAGATCAGAATCTGAGCCACTGACTGTAAGCCCAGAGGACGATTAATGAATAGTTTAACCAGGGAAGTGGCCTCTGTGGTAAGAAAATGAAATTGGCATTTAAAAGTGAGATTTCTTTTACCACTCCTGGTGTATTTTTCCCTTTGTCAGCAGAATTAGTGAGTTAAAGAATAAGCAGAAATGGGCTACAGGAGGAGTAGGGAGGCTTCACGGCTCTGCTTTTATCAGAATGGCACATGTCCTGGAGCTTCATTCTGAATCACCTGATCTATGGGTTTAGCAGGAGAAAATTTGAGACACTTGGAAAATGAATGAAAGTGATCCTGAATGGGAGGAAGAAAAGCTTAAAGTAAATAGCTAAAGTCAATCTGTCGAAATGTCACATGTAAGGATGGCTCTGTTCTGCTTAATGACAGGAGAGCAAGAAAGGTGAGGGGGAGGAAGGGACCCTTTTGAAAGGCTGTTTTTCTAATGTACCTGTGTTTATTTTAAAAGCTTTTCAAGGAGGTAGGGAGGGAAGCTACTGTCTCTCAGTGATAAAAGTTGAGTGATTGAAGACACCATCTGGGGGCAAGCTGTTCTCTGTCTCTGTAGTTGCCCACAAAATTCCTGATATGCAGGTAAAGCAAACTCAGAAGAATGTGGCTGATGGGAAAAGACTAAGAATCAGGAGTCCTGGGCTTGATTTCTAGTTCTGATGCTGACTATATGTGGAGGCGAGTAACGTGAAAGTTCAGTGAAACCACCTATCTGGCAAGTGGGGAAAATAGTCTTTACTCCACTCATATGACAGGGGAGCAATGAGATTTAAGGAGTATCTGCCAAACAGATTGGTTTCCTGGTGAAAAGGAGCTGAGACACGTAAAGTATCTGGTAATTCAAACAGACCAAATGTGTAGAGCTAGATCCTTACTGATGGAGTTCTAATTTCTGTAACATATCTGTTCCTGTTCTAATTAGACATGGTGTGTGAACATATGCACCCACCATCTCCCCGTTAATATCATGGTTTATGGCTCCTCTGTTACAAACGGATTCTTGCTCAGTGTCCGATATTAAATGGTTTCAGGCTCAAGTCTACTGTGCTGTATGTGAGCTAGTCTGTTTCAAAAGACAAAAGCTTTTGCTTCAGTTGCTGTCATGTACAGACACTGTAACCTGGCTCTTGTGGAGAAAGCTGGCTGTGGAACATCTCCCGGCAGGTTGCTGAAGATGAAGGTATTCTTGGGTTTAGTTCCAGGAGATGGTTCTGCCAGAAGTTCAGAGTCAGTTCCAGCACTTGCTGACCCCTGCTGTCCTCACACACCTCAAAACGGCCCTTATTTAGCAGATAGGAAAAATCTCTTTCTCTTTGCCTCTCTTCTGTGCTCTCTCTTTCATGTAATGTTGTCCTTTATGAACAATGACATATTCTCACTGCTTCTCATATGCCCTTCCACTGAGATGAAAAGCTAGGTCCAGATTTGTTTTTGCTGTCATTCCAAATGAAGCCAGAAGAGTTATTCTGGGAATCATCTGCACTCTGCACTTTACCTAAACAAATTTGAAAGGACAGGTTTTTGAATGCAACTGATCCTGCAAGGTATACAGGGTCTTTAGTCAATGAGAGGGAAGGACATTCAGAGCCACACTGCAGGAGATACGGCTTTTTCACAGCACATGCAACATGGTGCCCAAACTTTTTCCCCCATGTTTTGTGATGTGATCAAAGTAGTCCTCAGAAAAAAACATAAATGAGAAAAAAAAGAAGGGAAGAGGAAAGGGAAGGGAAGGGGAGGGGAAAGGGAGGCAAAAGGGAGAATTGTGTGCAGTTTTGGTGTCCTCAGCATAAAAAGGGCATGGAACTGTTGGAACAAGTCCAGAGAAGGGCCACGAGGATGCTCAGGGACTGGAGCACCTCCTGTATGAAGACAGGCTGAGGAAGTTGGGGCTGTTCAGCCTGGAGAAGAGAAGGCTGCGTGGAGACCTCAGAGCAGCCTTCCAGTATCTGAAGGGGTCCTATAGGGATGCTGGGGAGGGACTCTTCATTAGAGACTGTAGTGACAGGACAAGGGGTAACGGGTTAAAACTTAAACAGGGGAAATTTAGGTTGGATATAAGAAGGAAATTCTTTCCTGTTAGGGTGGTGAGGCACTGGAATGGGTTGCCCAGGGAGGCTGTGAATGCTCCATCCCTGGCAGTGTTCAAGACCAGGTTGGACGAGGCCTTGGGTGAGATGATTTAGTGTGAGGTGTCCCTGCCCACGGCAGGGGGGTTGAAACTAGATGATCTTAAGGTCCTTTCCAACCCTAACTATTCTATGATTCTAAATGGAAGGAAGGGAAAGGAAAGGGACAGATGATCAAGAAAAGGAGGAAGAGGAGTTTGAACTTCATACAGAATGAGAACAAGGATCTTTGAAAGGTCATAGATGAAAAAGAGGAGGAGGTTGCATGAGAGAGGGGAAGACATAATCAGCATAGAAGTCATCTTGTCCTGTAACTAGTGGAGTGCCTCAAGGGTCAGTACTGGGACCAGTATTATTTAATATATTCATCAATGATTTAGATGAGGGAATTGAGTGTACTATCTTTGCTGATGACACTAAGCTGGGAGGAGTGGCTGACACGCCAGAAGGCTGTGCTGCCATCCAGCGAGACCTGGACAGGCTGGAGAGTTGGGCAGGGAATAACGGGATGAAATATAACAAGGGAAAGTGTAGAGTCCTGCATCTGGGCAGGAACAACCCCAGGTTCCAGTATAGGTTGGGGATGTAGGGGAGAGGGACCTGGGGGTCCTCAAGGATGACCATGAGCCAACACTGTGCCCTTGTGGCTAAGAAGGCCAATGGCATCCTGGGGTGTATTAGAAGGGCGGTGGTTAGTAGGTCGAGAGAGGTCCTCCTTCCCCTCTACTCTGCCCTGGTGAGACCCCATCTGGAATATTGTGTCCAGTTCTGGGCCCCTCAGTTCAAGAAGGACAGGGAGCTGCTGGAGAGAGTCCAGCGCAGGGCAACCAAGATGATTAAGGGAGTGGAGCATCTCCCTTATGAGGAAAGACTGAGGGAGCTGGGTCTTTATAGTTTAGAGAAGAGGAGACTGAGGGGTGACCTTATAAGTGTCTATAAATATATAAAGGGGGAGTGAGAGGATGGAGCCAGGCTCTACTCAGCAAACAATGAGACAAGAATGGGTGCAAACTGGAACACAAGAGGTTCCAAAACTTGAGAAGGAACTTCTTCTCAGTGAGGGTGACGGAACACTGGAACAGGCTGCCCAGGGAGGTTGTGGAGTCTCCTTCCCTGGAGACATTCAAAGCCCGCCTGGACACATTCCTGTGTAACGTTATCTAGGTGTTCCTGCTCTGGCAGGGGGATTGGACTAGATGATCTTTTGAGGTCCCTTCCAATCTCCAGCATACTGTGATACTGTGATACTGTGAAATTTGATGGAGACTGGAAGTTTTGTTAAGCATCTTTCTCCCTAGTGAGTGCCATGAGACAAAAGGAAAGGCACTTCAACAAAACAAGGTGGGATTACCATCAATAGACTAGGTTACTTATCAATGTTGACGTTCCCTACTACACCTAAGAATTCCATCATCTTTTCTATGATTTGTAGTAAATGAGCACAAAATCTCCTAGAAAAAAAAATGAATGCTGTCTCAAAGCCAAGACAAACATCATCACCTGAGCAAGTCTTTGGGTGTGTTTGGATGGTGATCACTACCAATGTCAGTGCAGAACTCCTGAACAAGGAGAGTCAAGGCTTAGCATGGCAGAGCACTTGGGAAGTTTTAACTTGAACTAGGTTTTAAGTCCCAGCTTCATTTTCCCCAGCTCACCATTGGAATTAACTGCAAAGGGCAATGAGTCATAAATTCTGACCCCTAAAATATCTATCCATGGGAGTTGGGCTTTTTGTCCTTGAGGATCTCTGGCTGTCGCTTAATGGAGCTGCAGCCCAAGAAGGGAGACAGATGGTACTGATGGACTGAAATTATACTCAGCTAAGTGCAAAGCTATAACTGTTATTTGTCATTCTAACATCACTGATTTGTCTAGAGAGAAAAACAAATAACTTGTTGGGGGAGTGAGCAACCGACTGGCTGTGGCCAGGCCAGATTGGGAGTGGGTGTAAGGCTCAGCACACAGAGACCCAGGTGCCATCAGCACTCAGGGGAGGCTATTAGGATGTCATTTCAGTTTCTTTCTCTGTCTCTCTCTCTGCTTGCTGTGGAGGTGGAAGGTGCGTGTGTTGTGAGGTGAACTGGGGAGTGAAGATAAAAATCTGTGGTAAGGAAATGCTACAGCTTTATCTCTGTTCTTTGATGTGGCAGGACAAATTAATTGATAACAGAACCAGCCAAAGCAGATGTGGTCATGGCCTCCTGAACTGCCCTATTGCAAGGAAAGGGCCTAGCAACATCAAAGACAAAGGTCAGCCAGCATTCCCCAAGCACAAAAAGACAAATCATGACAGGCAAATAGCTCAGGCTGCCATTGGAAAGGGGTTATTACTACAAAAGATGATGTCTGGCACATGGCCACTATCCCAAGCAGCTCGGTGGCTCCTCTTCTCTGTGATTTCTTTCTGTACCCAAAGGCAGAGTTTGGGCATTGTATTTTTCTGTAAAAGTGACTGTTACTTTGTGTGTAGTGGCACAGGAGAGTTAAAGCACAAAGCAGACTCCAAAGGAGCAGACCAAAGCCCACACAATGGAGTTAGAAATGCAACCTCAGCTAGTTTGAATCCTCTTGTAGCCGTGTCTTTCGAAACAACAGTAAACCTATCTTCTCACTTCCTCCTGAGAGTAAAAAGATTTGGATTCTAGTCCCAATTCTACCATTTGCTGGCTGTGTGCCTTGAGCAGATCAGTTCCTCTCTTGTGTCTGACCTTCTTCATAAAATGGAGGTGACAAAGAAGGCCACTCTGAGACCTCCAGAGCTAAACCAACTCCAGATAAGATTAGTATTTTTATATCTAGTATTGTTTGTTTCTACCATTCCCTTTACTGTTTTCTCTAACAGTATCTAACAGTTTTCTCAAAGTATCTTCTTGTTTTTCTAACATGCTCCCTATCTGTAACAAACATTTCAGAAAGCACTTGGAACACTGAGCACTCACACCAGAAGCTCTGACCACGCTGCATTTCTCAGCTTAGTTTCTTTGTTCCCTCTTTCTCTATCTGGGAACAGAAATAAATATTTGTCCTTCAAATACTATGACCTTCAAAGCTGAAACCCTCACCCCCCTGCAAGCAGTTATTAACTAACTGGAGTTGTAGATGTTCACTTTTACCGCAGTACTGAATTCCTGATGTTCATGTATTTATCCTTGGCACCATCATACGGCATCAACATGGTGTAATAACATCAGCATGCCATTAATCCCTTTTTCTTCACATGCTGTCCAGGTGTTTGTCCAAGCTATGTTTCAGTTCCTTGTCACGGATCTCGTGCCTCTGCTCACTGATTTTCTGATGGTGAGAAAACCAGGAGACCAGAAAATGCCTGTCAGAAGATGCTGGCTAAAAAAGAGCTGTGAAACCTTCCAGCCTAGCCCCCAGGCATCCCAGGACATAAGGTCACGTAACAGAGAGCAATTGCCCCACAGCTGAGAAGTAATCAGAGTGCCTAAATGACTACTGCACCCTCAGCTAGGAAACCTGCAGCACAGTGAGGTCTCTGATCACATACTGCAGGGTTTAAGACAGCTACTTTTCTATCATTCACATAGTAAAGCTCTTACACAGGACACAGACTATGCCATGACCTCAGAATTCGTTTCTTTTCACTACAGTAAGACAGTTCCACAGCAGATCTTGGTGTTCTCAGGCATCCCAGGGGTGTTGCACAGCGCTGGCTACCAAGAGATGCTCAGTTGTTCCACTTTTAAGTGTCCTTGTGCCCATTATAACATTGTAACAAAAATAACCAGAAGCGGGTATGTGTTCCCAGCAGGCATCAGTGATTCATAGCAAACTGTACAAACCAATGCGTGACATAGATAAAGGCATTTGAAGCCCCAAGACACAGTTCTGGTGTGTGTGTGCGCTCAGGACTACATCACCAGAAAACAGGACTGCAAAAGCTGAACTGCCATAGTGTGCAACAGTAACTTGGTGGGACAGGTCATTTATAATCAGCTGGATCCTGTCCTTCTCCTGTGGAGAAACTTAAAGGAGAGACCTGGGAAAAGTTCTGGAAGGCAGTCTGGACAATGTTCTCCAAAGCTTTCCTACAAGCAGTATGGACAGCTAAAACTGGTACTCAGGGCACTGCAGAAACAGAGGGATGCTTGCTCTCCCCCTGCAGACTTGCAGCTCCCCTGGGGAAGGGATTCTCTTGATACAGTGCAAGGCCTATTTCGGTTTTTGTTTATTTGCTCACTAGAGACAAGGGTTGACCCTTTTGTCCCTCTTCCCCAGGGTAACCTTGTGGACATGGAAGGTTGTACTGCTGGGAAAAGATGGATAAGAGGGATTAGTAAATGTGCCACACTAGAGAAACGAAGCAGCCAGTGGGATGTTTTCAGACATGAGAGCAAATACACCATTTCAGACCTAAAAATGAGCCCTACAGGTTTCAGGGGGAGCACTCTTGTTTGCAAAAGTGAGAATCTAACCCACTGAAGTTATTTCCGATTTAAACTCAGTGTAACTGTTGTTAGACCCAGCTAGCACAGTTCTGGCAAGTCTGAGGAAAAGGGGATCTGCTGAAATCTGTAGTTTGAATGTGAGAGGCAGTACCAGTCTGGGCCATGAGAACACACACCTGGAAAGCTGGTCCTGGGTCTCCAAGTGACCCTCATTCACCAACAGTTTTTCTTGGTTTCCCTGTCTGTCAGGGTGGGAAAGTGACACTGACCCTTTCTTGGAAAGTGATGTGACAAGCAGTAAGGATTAGACTGTGAGACAACTGTGGAAACACTGAGAGATCTCTTGGAATTACAGATAGAGAAACAAGGAAAGATCTTGTCAGCTGGATACAAGGACTGAAAAAAAGGACATTCTGACATGCTATTGCTGCTGAAGTACCCTCCCTAGAGAGGTCTGGCGAGGGCATTTCTCAGTGCCCACTCTTTGTCTGAACTCCTCCACATGCCTCAATCCTAATCCAGCACAGCAGAGACTCATCCTATTGTGTTAAAATCAAATGTACTCACAGGTAAATGTCACTCTGCCATAAAAAGAAAGGAAACCACTTAACTTTCTGCTTCTTTGTCTACCTCCCTCCATAATAGTTCTTGTCAATTTACATTATTCATGACTAGCAGAGCTAACTTAAAATGTATCTTTCAATGGAATATAATGCAAACGGTTTTCTGTGTGGGCAGGGTAAAACAAAATAATAATTACAATACATGATGATAGTGCTTATAACAAAATATTATTTCCATAAATGACTTCTGTGGCAGGAATACATACTCCAGCAACAACAAAAAACACTAAGAAAGAAAAACATCTCTGTTAGGGTATTAGATTCTATGAATGACACTGATAGTTTAATTGCCTAAATAAACACTGTGTGTAGATAAAGTCTGACCTGCAAAGTGAATCCTTAGATTGACAGGATAAAGCAAATCAACTTTATGCCTCCCACCAGATACATAAGCAGACTTCTCCCTATGTGGGCACTCCAACTTCAAGCATCTGTCAGGATCATCTATTCTGGTAGCTGAGGTTTGGTAGTTTATGATAATCTGACAAAATTGCATCAGTCCATTTCAGACATTTTTGTCCTCTCTTCTCAGCAATATGATTACTTAGCATTATGTCTGTAAAAGAACATGAGGCATACATAACTTGATTGTGCAACTTAGGGTAATGAACTACACTGTGCGTGTGTATACATCACATGTATGGAATTTATTTAGGGAGTGAACACATAGCAATGTAGCTCCCCCATCCTAAATCAGTGAATAGAAAATCTAAAGGGAAGGTTTTTTCACTGATCCAGCTGAGCTTCTGCTGGCTCCTGTTAGCTTTTCTGCTAGATGTTTTCTGCTTTAAAAGTGAAGTAAATAATGTTGGATTAAGGTACTCAGCCTATCAGGCCCCAAATGTTGTGTGAAGTATTAAGAAGATACACAAGAGTATCTAACAAGCTAATTCAAGGTTAAGTCTGCTGTCCAGAGCCAGAGCAGTCAATATTAAGATGATAGAGTTGACATAAAATACCTAAAGCAAAATCCCACCCTAACTCAGAGCTCCAAGTGAATCCAAGAGACAGCTGACTGTACACAGAAGAGAAGTTGACAGGGATATATTCTCTTACAGCCTTAACCAGCACCGCAGATCACAGTCACACAATGACAAACACTTGATTCAAACAAAACTGCTAAACCAAAATACAGCTGTAGAAGTGATTGGAATGTGTCGCACTGTGTGAGAAACCACAACCCGCAGTGTCACCTGCTACGCTGAAATTGCCACTGTTAGGATTTTTTTGGCAATGTTATTACTGGAAGAGGTCCTTCCCATGTTACTACAGAGTCCTTATGAACCCCTGTTTATTCATCTTCCCCAGGACTATGGTGACCTTTCTGCAGGGTGAAAATGCTTTCAGAAGCCATTAATCTCTCCTTGGGTGGCTAGAGAAGACCCATGGAGAGAAAGGCTTCCACAATCTTCCTCATCCCTGTCAACAAAGATCAGAGCCAGAAACTAGGTTTCTTGTTTGGCAATGTACAGGAATAAGCACAAAGCTATTACAGGGCAGGGCTCTGTAAAGATGAAGGGCTGAGAAACATGAAATGGAAAAGCAGTGCTGCTCAGTAAATATTGATAGATGTTCCCTGTACTCCCTCTACCTCTGTTGCACAGCGATCCCCTTCACCACTGCCTTTCACGCTGTCACTCTCTAGACTAGAGCATTTATTCCCTTCACCTTTTGGTTGTTTAATTTAAAGCAGGATTCTGCATTTGCTCTGCAAAGTGAAGAGGTAAGAGAGATGGTAGGAAACTTTCCACTCAAGACGTTCTGCTCAAGGACAGCAGCACAAATATAATTCCAGCTTATTGCATGAAACCAAGTGAAAGGTTTTGTTGGTGTTGATCAGTGTTCTTTCACTAGTACTGATTGCCCATTTTGGTAGAAAGATCAAGTGTTGAATGCTGAATGGAAGGAAGACTAAACTAACCTTTCTTCCCAGGAGGTGATCATTGTAGGTCAGGCTTGAAGCATATTAGATGGGTATTATAAGGGGAAGCAATGCTGAAACTCCTGCTGTGCCTGTTTGGCAGATAAATAAAGAATTTCAAGCTCTGGGGCAGACAGATCAGCAATAAATTCATATTAAGAAGTGTCTGTGAGATTTGCTAACGACTTCAAGTCCCTCAGGGCCAGGACCATGGCCTTTCATGTGTTTATAAAGCATGCAACTCAGTAGAGCCCTGGTACTGAACAGGGCAGCCACATGTTCCTACAGTACAGGAAGGAACTGTGCAACCATTCTGTGGGCATACACGTGCAAAGAGGAACAGTACAAGTTCAGCAGTACACACCTTAAATAGGTTTCAGTGCTAAATGCTCTATCCAGTCTTCATTCTCCTGCCAAGCAAGGCAGCTTCTCCCCAAAAATAGACAGAGAGGGGTGTTTACTGAAGTCCTGGAAGATAGCTAGGAGTTTGAGTACAGGTCTGATTGTCACAAACTCCAGAATCAGTCCAGTTCCTGCTTTGCCACAAGTTTGGTTCTTAATCAAAGAGCAAGGACTTGGGATGGGATGCTCTCAAAATGTCTAAATTATTTAAGAGCAAGAGAAGCAACTGAAGCCTGGTGTGCTCCTGAGCTTCTTGCTCTTACAGTAGCATGCCTTTTCTCCCTGAACAGCATCCATACAACTGAACTGAAACTGCAGCATAGAAAGGTGCTGTGAGGTTGAATTTGATGACTTTTGCAAAGCACTAACATAAATACTAAGTGTCACTCAGTGGTAGAGAGAGTTATGTGAGGTGGAGGAACAAGATTCTCTCACTAGATTGCTTTCAGTCAGCCACCTATGCTTTTGCCATGCAAAGTTGAGGTAGAATTCCCCATTCAGCTACCCCTCCCTATCATAATGGCATCCTGGTTTCTGCCAGCTTCCCCCTTTCAAATTAAACAAACAGGTTCAAACCTTCCCTTTGATGGGGTATTCATTGAACTGTTTGGGGTTGGGCAGGATTTGAGTCTAGCGTACTATCACATACAAGAGGGGAAGCAGAGGGACACATTGCTGCACAGAGTTTATATGGGCAGCAAATTCATCCTGGCTTCAGGAGGTCCTGCTTTCTCTGCCCCCTCTCCATCATAATTAGACACATCAAAGAGCTGATCTGTCATCTGAAATGGCAGGATGCCTAACATTTATATCAGAAGGAGTCAAGCCCCGAGCAAACAAAGATCAAGAACATGATGGTGAATGTGAGGGGGGAGATTGAAAGTCTGTCTGTGCACCCCAAGGAAGCTGAAGTGATGGAAAGTGTACAAGCAAAGAAGAAAAGGCAATCAACCTTCCAATTAAAATCCCCAAGGATGAGAGTTTTGTCTGTGTTTGTATTAATCAAGGGTAAGAAATCAGACAACTCAGTGAGACAGGAGGAATTGTACTGAGAAGCAGAGGGAAAGCTGGGGGTCACTGGGGGATGGGTGCACACAGGAAGAAAGAAAACAATGACTGAAAATTTAACTACAAGGTGCTTAAAGGAAATAAAAACCTCCCCAGGTGCCGGGAGTGTTCTAAAGGCAAGACTGGCTTAACTCACCCCTCGACCTAAGTAGCAGGCTTTCTTCAAAGCAGAGACATACTCAAATATGCTTATGCAAAGAGGTTTTAAAGCTTTTATTGACAGCCCTTAGCAACTACGGCTTTCCTGAACCTCAGCTTGCCTAAGGTGAACATTGCGTAGGTTTAATGTCTTCCTCTGGTCAGGGATGCTGTCCTTCACTCTGGGGCCATGCTGGGTGCAGTGGAGGGAAGGTTCTTGCCCACTTCTGTAGCTTTGAATCAGGAATTCTGCAGCTATCCCTACCTCTTGCACCCACAAGGAGCAGATCTCAGTCAAACTCATACTGATTAGCCTAAGGCAATAGATGGTGTCAGTGGCAGAGCCAGGATTAAAACTCCAGTGGTTTTTGGCTGCCAGTCTGATGCTCGAATCACTAGACCACACCTCTCATTATAAAATAATTGTCTGATTTTCCCTTTGAAATCAAAGCTGTTTACAATTATATGGGAGAGAGCAAGAAAATGCAATCTGGGATGGTTCTTTTTAAAAGCATTCGCACCTTTTTATGTAAAATTTCAGCCTGTGCATGCAGTTGTTAGGAAATTCTGTTTAATCCCTTCTTTTCCCGTCAATTTGACAGTGGGATTTATTTTGGAGAAACTGTCCAGGCTGAGATGAATTCATGGATTTTTATCTTACAGAGAACTGCTGATTGTGACGGATATAAAATGTTACACTTTGAACATAACATCAATGTCTACTCCTCAATGAGTAGCTGAAGACTTTGGCTATGGATATCTGAGGAATTTATGAGTGTTGTAGCGAAGCAAGGTTTTTTCTGAAATAATACAAGCTCATAATACCATAAAAAAAAAGAGTATTGGGCATGTGTTTCTCTATGAAGTATTTAATTTTCTTTTACTAGTAATGAAACAGTGAAATTCTGAATTCATAGTAGTAAGTACTGAGTAGGTTAACCTACTGTGTGCCTTGAACTTCCATAAAAATCCACAAAACTACTCTGGCATTTCAAGTTGTGCAAGTATCTAAATACTGGCTGAATTAGGCCTTATTTAGTAACAGAAAGGGGCACCACCTTTGGAGGGACTTGACAGAGTTGCCCTGAAAGTTATTAATAATGAATATACCTCTGCTTTTTCACATGGAGTTTCGGGAGGGGTTTTTGTTACATTGCACCTAAGCTAGATAAGACTAACATCAGCAGGAGTCTTTCCCTCGAGTTTAAGGGGCTTTGGACTGGATCCTGGATACTTAAAGAGCTGTAGACAAGTCTGTATTGTAGTCAGCCTTCGTATTTAGATGGTAATGTATATTGCTCATGGTTATTATGAAAATGATTCCAATTAGAGATACCAGATGCTATGATATGAGGTAAGCTAAGGAAGCTGTCTTTAGCTAAAAAATCACATCCAGACCTATCATTAAAAAAAAAATGGCTGATATTTAAGACTGCACATACATACTAGTCGCTAAAAGCTGTGCAATATCCTTTCCCTCATATAACTAAACCCAGCAAGAAGTAGAAGATGTAGAAATGATATTTTCAATATTGTCCCCCCTTCAAGTGAATTGCAGTTCTAATATGTTTCATGGCATCTATTTATTATAGCTACATATTACTTCATTAAACTACCTATTTAAGCAAGCAGAAAATCAAACCTAAAAACTACGTAATTTGTGCAATGCCTTCGAGTTAACACTGCTCTTGGAACTTTGCAGTTCTCTACCCTGTGGAAACAGACTCTAGACATGCATAGGTAGGTTGTGTTTTTATTATCAGTGGCTCCTGAGTCAATGCACTCACTGATGAGTCTGGCTAACAAAGCAACGAGAAGAGAAGGGTGAAAACGAAGGGTAGATTTAACCCCAAATTGTCAAAGTTCTGTGTATTACTTTTTCTTCTTATGCCCTATCTTCAGGAGCAAACTATTTTCCAGGTTCAAACAGAGCTTGGGTGACATGTATATAGCCTCATCTTCCTGGGTGGCATATCACAAATGTGTTGACAGCAATCATGATAACCACATTTTGTTTTAGTGTTAAGCATAATGATAATGATGTAACCTTAGATAGTGCTGTATTGTAATTACACAGTTGTGCCAGTTATTACATAGTTATAACACAGATCAGCTTCTTGATCAGATATGCCCAGGAGCTTCTTTTGCTTTATGCCTAATGTAGGAACAGAAAACTAGATCCCTAATTAACTTTGATTGAACCTTGATTAGATAAGGGAGTGGGGCCAGTAGGCACCAAGCGGGCGGGGAAGTCAGCCCATATGTAGATATGTGAAGTGTGTAGGCACCATCCGGACTAGTCATAGGAAAGAGAAAGGAAACTCCCTTTTCAGGAATTGATACCTCCCGACAAGCACAAAGGAATTAGCCCAGACTAGCCCTCAGAAATTCAAGAAACTTCTTACCTTCCCCATTTAGCAATGCCCCCACCCTATTAAGATGAGATTCTCAAGCAATTCACCTTGGGAACAGATAGATTTCTATCATTCTCTCCTGCCATCACAGGAGAGAGTTGCAGGGAGAGCTTTGTACAAAACACAATTATTCCTCCCAAGTATTCACTCCTTACTCCTTTTATTTTCTGCTCAAAGTGCTGAATTGTTAGTGCTATACAGAGTCCATTTGGCCTCTCAGAACACTTCCATTGAATACATGATTTAATAACCGGGTGAATGAAGCCAGGCTTGGTTAACTGGCTGCTGGACAGCTGAAGCCTAAAAAGCAACAGATGTATCTGAGTAGAACACAGCAATAATTTTGCTCACAAGACAGGAGACGTGTGAATGCCATTTCACTTTTCCAGAGCTGCAGTGGCTCTTCAAGAGTTGACTTTTGCACCCAAATTTGGGTGTGTTTGGTAACGATACAAACCCCCAGACCTCAGGGTGGGAGGATGTGTCTTATTCCAAGAGTAGAATTGCACATTGAAACTCCATATTTTTGGTGACTATATACATTTTTCTAGGAATCATTAATGGTATAAGCTCTGTAGGAGCTCTGGGTTGTTCGGTATCTCTTAAAATCCAACTACTACAACTACTACTAATCTAATCTACTTTGGGCAAATAAATAAAACTTGGGACACTCATGGAAAACTTTCTTTAAAAAGAAGATTTTTTTTCTATGTGTTAAGCTGCCATATTAATTCCTAACCTGTTTTAAAGAGTTCTTTTTGCCAAAATTCATTACTGCAGATGAAGATATTTAGAGTCCTTGACCACAAAACATTAGAGAAGTTCAAGTGTTATCTAAGAATGCTCTCAGCTGCCATAGGATTTTGTACCACCCTGAACATGGAGGAGAGCACAAACAGCAGCAAGAACATCTCAGCCCCAGTCTAGCCCAGTATATAATTCCTGTGATGTGAATATCATATTGACTCCTGTGAGGGCACTAGGAGTACACCTACCATATTCTTTTGGAAGATTTTAAGATCTTAGGTCTTTTGGGGCAAGTTGGGCTTATTAACCCAAAGAGAGAAAAAAAACAAAACTTAAAATAAAACTACTTCATTAACTATCGCAGTTACCCCAGTACCAGTGTTTGTACCGGATTGACAGTACATCACTCTCTCTAGATGTTATCACACAGACTTTTCTAAGTCAGTGGAATATTCTGTTGCATGTAACAGCCAACTTTCAGCCCTTCAGACTCTAATATTATCCAAACAAGGCTTATTTTCCTATAGAGGCTGTGGACATACCCCTCAGTGAGAGCTGTTTATGTGCCAACTCTCTGGTTTCAAAGTTCTTTGATGTATTATCTGTGTGGTATAGAAAAACATGGCAATAATTTTCATCAAAAACGGGGAAAATGCATTAATTTCCCTTCTGCAACACTCAGAAATGGCTAGAATGTTCCATTTCACATACATGACTACATAAGTATGAACACACAAATACAGATATAAACTGAACATGGACAGCTCGATCAGTTCAGTTCAGAGAGAGTTATTCAGTGAGTGAAAAGTATGGAACCTGGCTGCAGATACAACTGTGATCAGTCCTATGAGTTTGTTGGGGACTATGGGAAGGAGTCAATACTTCTGAAATGCCTTCTCGCTCCCAGTAGCTTCTTGAAGTATAGGACAGATCAGCCAAACCTGAAACTTTATCCCAAGCTTCATTCAGCCTTTGAATCACCAGCTTTTTGACTGAGCAAAGTAAAAAGCACTTGGTTAGCTTTGAGTTGGTGAGGATCCTTCCTCATACTTGGATGTTTAAATTCAGGATATGCTTCCGTGCCTTGCTGAACCAGAGGCGTGTCATTAGAATTGTTCCACTTTTCATTTATGATCTTCCTCATAGCAAAGGAGCTAATGGTGACATTGTAGGAAAAACATCCTTTAGACCTCTTAGGATATTGCAATAGCCACAGAGACTCCAGTCGAAATAAACTGTCTGATGATACTGATTTGGTTTCTGCTGAGTAGGACCTTGAGAGTGAGACAGCCAGCTCAGCTCCAAACAGAGAGCTTGGCTCTACATTTGTCCCACTCCAGTCATTTTCATTTCACACAGGAAAAACAGCTTAGCACTTTTGCCTGCTTTACAGCCAGCGACACAGTGACAGCAAACTGTAATAAATGGTAGAGAGAATGTGGCTGATCTGTGCTTCCAGCATTTGAGCCTCTGAAAAAAATTATGTTTCATTTAGAGCTCTAAGAACAGCCTATGTGTGTAAGTACAATGCTGGCTTTTTGTTTCCTGGAATTCTGTTGCCAGGATTGGCTTCTCTTTCTCCTTTAACAAATCATCACAATTTCGGCGAGCACTGCACCAACTGCCAATGCTGTGCTACCAATAATTCACCAGAATTGAGAAACTTCTGTGCTTTCATTCGGCACAACTAAATTATCTCCTGCATGCCCAGATTTGTTCTGTTCTATATTACGTACTAGAGGCTCAATCCTACCCTGATACTGGGCACTGTCTCTAGGCTTTTGAGAGTATGAGCAGTCCTGAGGAATTAAAAGTTAAGATAGTGGGTGAACATTTTGGTTCAATTGAGGACACTCTGCTATGCATCTTGGAAAGGAATTAGAGACTTGCAAGAACACTGCGAATTAGGAAACAAAGGCACTTTTTCATAATTTATTAAATTTTTGCGGCTTATGTAAAATTTTGTGATTCCTGTCAGCTCCGAAAGCACCTTCTGCAGGATGCAGCATCAACACAGATTACAAACGTTCCCTACTTAAGCAGTTTGCAAAGTTGGTATAAAACAAGATGTGACAGATGCAGGCAGGGCTGCAGAGATACCTTCTTCTAGGAATGTTTTTGGAGGTGAACTGTATGTACAGCGAGGAGATGTTGCGTAAAGCTGAAATGAAATTTCTCATATTAGCCTTAGTGCTTAGATTCAAACTTGTATTAACCTGGGAAATAATAAAAATGCCATTTGAAAGCCTATTCTTGTAACATTTCTGACCCACTTCAGACTCCTTTTGGTAATCTGGGAAGGGACCTTTGTTCCCATGGCAGCCCATAATTTCCTGACTGAAACAGTTCAGCTGAGCTCTGAATGACAGAAGCAGGCATTTGGATGCTTATCTTGCTTCCAAGTGTTCCGAGGTTCCTCATTTCTCACTTATTGCACAATGCCCCGATCTCACTGGGAAGGTGAGAACTGGATCAGAAAGAAATATAATTGCTTTTTTTTATTAGCTTATGATACAGTCCCGCCCTTCTGTGTTGCCAACTTACCCAGTTATTCACAAATGATGATATACGTACAGTGAATTATATAATTATCAGCCTATAATTACAGGTATATAGATACATACATCCCCCTGGAGGAGAGCTGGGCTTGGCACATACCTGCTTGCACCTCCAAGTCTTTATGGAATTCGTGCCCATTTTCAGTAGAAGATTATTTATTTATCAAATGCTTGAGACATTTTATGAAAAATGAACCCAAAAGAATCCTTTGATTCTTTTTAATAATGTTCATAAAGTACGTAACCGAACAAATCCAGGCATGCAGGAGCAAACTCTCCTGTGCACACTGAAAGCAGAGATGTTTCTCAATAGTAGTAAATTATCGGTAGCACAGCATTGGCAGTCAATGAAGAGCTTGCTGGAGCCATGCTGATTTGCTAAGGGAGGAGAAGATGCCAGTCTTGGCACAGTGATCAGAAGCCAACACTGAGAAAGCAAAGTCAGGGCTCTATTCCCACAGACACCTCCTTTTCTGAAAGCTTTGGACAAGAACTGGTTTATCTTATGGTGCTGCTTTAATGCTGTAACCATAGATAAACCCTATTGCCTTCCCACTATGTTTCAATGCCTCATTTTGTCATTGGGGCAGATAGTGATTCTCAGCTGATATAAATCAGCAAAGCTCCACTGATTTTTAACAAAGCTGTGCCAGCTTCTGCTAGCTGAGGGTCTGCTGAGGTATTTCTGTAGTTGTAAAGCAAAGAATCCAGCAGGCAAGGCTGATGCAAGTTGGATATCTTTTTTTTTTTTGGCTTGTTTTTCTTTGTTCTATCTCAAATGCTGCTCTCATTCATAACGGCTGGGATGCTTTTAAGCCTGTGCACAAGAGTTACGGGGCCTAATCTGGCTCCTACAATGGTGCAAATCGAGAGTAGCTCTAGTTAAATCAAAGGCATTACTCAGAGGTATTGCGCCTCTGTAAAAGCAGCATACTTGTGCATAGCAACTGATCTGTAAATCTCATAATGTGCCCGGTATCTTTCCAAGAGTTTATTTGCAAACAAACAAACAAAAAGCAGCATCATGGCTGAACAGACTGATTCCAGCCTGAGGAAAATGGACTGAGCCTCTGCCAGAAATAAACTGTAGGCACTTGGTAATTACCATTTGTGGGCAGCTTACAAAGTTCAGTACAGGAGAAAACCACTCAATTCAGATCCTCTTTCCCAGTTTGATGACATCATTCACATCATTATGTTGTGATATGCCAGATGGGAAAATTTGAGGTGGGGATGAAGTGAAAATCCCGGTTACACCTTTTCTCCAGGCTATCTGCCTCTCCATCATTTTACAACATCACAGAGAGTCTCAGACAGTTTGACTCTGCCATCCCCAGCTGGTTTGGACCAAACAGATAAATGCTGAACCATTAAGAATCAATACACGTTTCCGCCATTGTGACAGGTTATGCTGCACATAGCTAACCTTAATGTAATTAGTTTATTTAAGCTCACCAGTATATTTAAGTAGAGAGGGAACAGTATAAACTCTGTAATTCCTACTGCCTGGGAAAAAAAATAAAAACAGCCCTGCATCAAATGCTTATTGAAACTGAAACATATGTATTAACATATGGCAGAATTTCACTTACTGTATGTTTTAGTGCAGAGCTGATGAGGAAGGCATCTGTGCTGAGAGCATCTGAATGGAGACTCAGATAATGAGCAGAGCTCAAAAAATACACTCTGAAAGGTTGGGATGTGTCAAAGTGCCCTGCAGTTGATTTGTGTCAGAGCTGAAAGAATATACTCAAGTTTCTATGCAGGTACATCGCTGTACTTTGCTTTCTGCACTGGGAGCCATTTGAGTCTTCATACACTACTGTGGGCTCCTGCTTTGGATGTCCTGGACAAATTCTAAACCCCAGACAAATGGTTTCACACCAGAAATGCTGACACAGCATCTACTTGGAGCTTAACTGTTATAGTTTAACAAAGAGCAGATTAACTGGAGATCTTAAATATCAAGGCCAAATCTGGATCCAGATTTGAAATTCTCTTAAGGGCAGCAGCTCTTTGGAGCTGGGGTTTTGGTTTTCCACTTTCTACAGGCATACAGACAGGTATAGCTGTAAGCAAAATCTCTATCTTCAAACAAGAGACACTAAGAAACAAGAGCAAGCTTCCTCTGCTGAGATTCTCATCCCAGTCACTCAAACATACCAGGTTTATGCAAAGCCAGGTATTTTGGTTCTGAGATGAGCCCCTGGATACTCTGAATATTAACCATTTCTCCTGCACATGGTGATGTCATGTTTCAGTAAACCATAGAAAGACCCTGAGGCTCTTGCTGCCAACAACTAATATTATTAATGGGCACTACAAAGCCACATTATTCTCCACCTGTTTACTGGAAGTAAGATATAAGGATACCAGGTATAATCACTGCCTTAAGGAAAGAAGTCTTTCTTTCTGATTTGACCACAGGAGGACATCTGCATCACTCAACCACAGATTACCTGGCTCCTGGGAGATGGTTCCAAAGCACCCAGTTGCTATTTAGTGACCCAGAAGAAAGATTACCACCTACTCACAAAGCCTCACTTTGAAGTACTCCGCTTCTTGTGAAAACAAGGAATCTTAAGGTTTTTCAGACCATGGGCTATGTATTAAATGCATGAACCCCTTGTGCACTATTGTGCAGATCACTGCTTTTGATATGAAACTGTACTCCAAGGATAATTCCTTTTCCAAAACAAAAGTGATTATTGAGACTAAGTATTTAACACATGTATGTTGCTTTTCAGGGAAGCTTGCATGGAAGCTTCCAGACATGGTGCATAGGGACATGGTTTAGTGGTGGACTCGGCAGTGTTAGGTTTACGGTTGGACTCAATCTTAAAGGTCAACCTAAATGATTCTATGTTCCTATGAAATAAAGAAGTTGGGATGACTCAAACTGTCTATTTGTCAGAAACACCTAAAGAGTGATGCAGGGAAGGCATCACTGTGTACAAGTCAAAATTCTGTTTACTGGAAATCTGTTGTATTTCCCATTTTCAGCCGTGGTGAGGAAACTTCTGGAGGTCCTGCCATAAAGAGATTTCAGTTTATGTCCCTGGATCAAGAATATGTTTCTTATATTTATTAAACTCCACCCAGGTACAAGCTGCTGCTTCACAGGAAGGACAGGTTGTCTAATTTGGAGTAAAACTACACAAGAAATGTCTTGGTTCTGCAGGGTGAACACTGAGGTGCAAATGCCCTGGCTGAAAGTGTAAGCATGATGAACTCCCCTCAGTTGTTGAAGACAGCATTACTCCTCCTCCACTCAGTCTCTGTGCTGGAGGTTACCTCCCACAGAAGCATAATAGGCAGGAGGTACCTGCCTGCATCTGCACCAGTGAGACAAAATCAGTGCAAGTCATTTCACCTCTTTGAAGGCAGGTTTGTGCTAAAGACCCAGATTTTATGCTGAAGTGGCTGACACTAATGTAATTTGGAGGATAAGGGGTAGCCTTTGGCAGCAGACAACCGAGAGCTGTATCATCTTAAGCCAACATAGGAAGATTTTCCAGAGCTTGTCTGTTAGCACCTTGAATAAACCCCAATTTAAATCCACCTTGATTGAGAAAAGAGCAGAGTAGATTATGTATGCACAGAAGCATACAAAAATATATTTAAATGTCTGTTCAGGTATCTAAATAACACTGTGAATAGAGTCTTGGTGTTTTGCTCGAAGTAAGGCAGAAACATTTGGCACAGGCCTGGACACTGAACTTGGATGTCCTGGGTCCCAGCCCACCGTTTCAATCACAAGACTATTAGTCTCTCTGAGTATGGATTTGTCTATCCCTTATGTCTTTTCCATCATCTCTAAACTTGAGTGACTCCTATGACTAATGTGATTGTAAGTCATAAAACATTAAGTTATGACACAATCAAATCAAAGCCAAGAAATTCATAGTTAGGGTGTAGGCTACATTCTTAACTCAAAACCAGAAAAGCAGCATTGCAGGGTAAACAAAAGGATGAAGTGTCAGCCCTCATTTTTCATTTTGGGGCTGTTATCAGTTTGTATCAATTTAAGCCTTTTTTAAATATGTAATTTCTTTGACTTATTCTTTTCCCCTCTAGGAACTAAAAATTACTCTGCTTTGAGGTCTGGAACCTGCCATACAATAAACACTACTTAATTGGGACATGCTTAATAGGGATGGCCACTTTAATGGGACATCTCCTAGGGAACCTATTTATGTTAATGGCGCTGAATGACAATGTTTCTTAAGTGGGGCAACAAAAAGAGAAAAACTCCACTTACCAGGGGTGCACTTAGCTCTTACCAGTTTGTAAATGTTCAACGAGGTGTTAAGTAGGTCTAAAATTCTGAGATTCCATCTTTTCATTCAAAAATGGAAGCTTAAAACATGTATATCATGGTGCAATGTAGTGTTAGTATTTGTATAGTGGCATTTAGTACAAAGAAAGGGACAGGCTGTTTTCAGTGATGCAGGAGACAGAAGTTCTCTTCTCCAAAGAGCTTTAGCGACCTTTTTCTCCAAGCAGGGAACTACCTGTAGGCTGGATTTTTCAGCGATTCATTGCAAAAGCTAGGAAAAAACCCATCTGTCCTAATTCTGAATGCTGTATTTTACCCTCTCACCCCAAATCTTTTCACTTCTGTAGTGTGAATAAAAAGAGGGAAGGTAAAAAAAAAAAAAAAAGAATAAAAATACGAAAGCTTCTTAAATCCCAGTGATCCAAAGATCTCTCAGAACAGACGTCTGAAGACTTCCAGGAACCTCCCAAAGCCTGTAAGCCATTTTGAAGGTTACTCTCTTCCTGAGATCTTTTGTGTTCTGTGGTCTCCTCTGAAAATATGTATACACGTTTCAGGGGGAACAAGAAACCATGTTAAGAAGTTGTCTTAAAAACAAAAATCCCGTCTTAGACGACAGCTATACAAATGTGGGGACTCTCCCCAGCAAACCAAGACATCTGATTATGCCATTGTATCCTGTTTGGCAAAGGAGAGAGTGAAGGAAAGTGATAGACATGAGGGGCAGATGGAGTTTGCCTAATGTGTCTGTTCTTTTCTTCGCTGCCTTTTCAATTTAAGAATGTAGCAAAATAGCAGCTGCTCATAATTTCATGAATCAAGAAGTATGTAAATTTCAGCTACAAAATTTGTTGCATAGTTAGACACACACACACAAAGAAGGAGGGGGGGGGAGGGAAAAAAGATCTTGCTTGCATCTACAACTTTCTTAATTCTGCATGCAAATGTAGCTTTCAGGCCTGGTTTTCCTCTCATTTCAGAGCGACCCAACACTGGCTCAGTCGGTTTCACTGTCCTCACGCAGGGCAAATGTTGTGGGTTCAGCTAGTCCCTGCTTGTTGCCCTGAGACCAGCATGGAAGGATGAGCCTGGCATAAAAGGCTCCTTTCATGCCCCTGAGCTACCATAGGGGTGTTATGCCATACCTCTGCTTCCAGACTGCAGATGGAGGTAAAGAGGAAAGGGGTTGTGATGGGAATGTCTCCCCAAACAGGAAAGAGCTGTGAACAGTTACCTGGGTATGCTGACAATGACTACAAACTGAAATAGAAATCACTCTCCTCCTATTTCAATCCCTAGCAGCCCCCAAATTAAAAGATGGAAAAAGTGACTAGAAATGTATCATCCAAATGTACGAAACACTGCTCAGAAGGAGCTGGGATCAGGGCCTCCATATACTATACAGCTGGTTCTAGTTTTCAGACAAGATTTACTAAACACATGTAAACCGTGCATATCTGTTTGAATACTTTTTGTGCAAATAACTTCCTCTGTGGTCAAGCTGTTCTCTCAGATCCAGGCTACAGATTTGTGCTTTATACTCACCACTTTTTTACCCTTGGATTTCCACCAGTTCACACTAAGAGTATGAAACTGTGAAGAAGGGAGCTGAGTTTGGCAGCAAAAGCTGGGAGAATTTACAGTGCAAAACACCGAGCAACCTCATGATAAAGGGCAGAAATCATCCCTGGCTTAGCTCCATCCCAGTCAGTGGGCCAGATCCTGAGCAGCTATAAACAGACACAATACTACAGTATTTCACAGGAGCTGCAACCGTTTATATCATCTGGCCCAACAGGCTCTTCTACAGATGCAACATTTCACCAGTCCTGGTGGGGTTTCTCCTGATTTATACCCCCTGAGCGAGCAAGCAGAGCTTTCTTCACCAATTAAAACTGCCCCCAAATTGTATCTGCTGAGTGTCAGGAATTCCAACTTTAAACACAAAGCAACAGCTGAAACTGAATATAAAGAAGCGGGAGGGCAGAGTTTTATGATCGATGTTTTATTGGAATCATATAAAGAAGAAAAGCATTTCACGTATTTCACGGAGGTATTTTATGTGCAAATTTAATATGAATCCTCTTCTTGTTAAACTGGTACATGATCTATGTACTTGAGTATATAAAACACCATATAGGACAGCTATGAACAAGTTTATTAAACCAGCTTGGGCTCCTGTTGACATCACCAACCACACAAGTGCTTGCTCAGGGTTGGTGTGATCTTATCAGTCTCTCCTTATATTTCAGGTTACCTACTTGTTCATTTTCCCTATATATCTTTCATTGTTACAAGAATTCAACTCATGGGCAGATCTCTAAGATAAATCTGCTTGTCTGTTTGGGGAATATGGCTCTAGTTCTAATTTTGCAGACTTCGTTCAGGCAATACTCCCTTTGACTTCAGGGATTTTTGCCTGAGTAATCCTTTCAGAATTGGACTCTCCATGATTTTCATTTACTTAACAACTTGGCATTACATCTGTAAAATATTAGCCCAGTAATGTGAAATATCAAATTAAGATTTATGCATTAATCTAATCTATATATGAAGCTTGATAGTCAGTTCTGCTACACTGCGTTATTGCAATTCCAGGCATTCTGTGCCATTTCACATTTACTCTGATGATGTAAGAGAAACAAAAAGGGAGGTTTGCAGATCAAACTGGGTAAGCCAGGGGTGTGAAAAGAAAGTCTGAAATTTTAAACAAAATAGGAAATAGATTCCCACTTTCGGATAAGCCACGTAGAGGTTTCTCCATCACATGCAGGGGAGCACACAACAAATTTCAATCTGAAATAAGAAAACAAGAAGTTATTAAAAGAGAAAAAACAGGTCCAAATAAATAACTGAACTGCAATGTATTCCCTAAAAATCCCTGAGAAAGACAAAACAATTGTTTCTTTTCTGTGTGACCATTGCAGACTGAACAGTAAAAAATGACTCTTTCATACGTGTTCATAAACTGCATTTATAAACACTTCCTGTAGCTAAATTGCATTGGTTTCCTCCAGGTTGGCTGCCCTTGAACATTTTGCTCCTTCTTGCAGTTTTTAATTCTTTTTTTATAGAATCCTTCCATGAAAGCAGGTCTTCTGCACATGGCTGTGGTTCAGCAGCCAGCCCCACGCAGTGGGGCAGCTAAGAACATGTTAAACTGAAGCTTTGTACGTACTTCAGTACTTCTAAACCCTGGATACTTGGAGACAACCCACCAATATGTTATTCTTCCACCTTACAGCCATTTCCTTCCCTTTGTGAATGATTTCAATTTGTTTTACTCTCACTGGGCCAAATCCAGATTGTTATTTGCAGCAAGAACACACGATTATTAGGCAATGGTTTACCCTAGCCCACACCCCTGGAAATTCATAGCGACCCCATCAATTCCCATATAATTTCTTTGGATTCTTATCAGGTTAAAGCCCAAATCCAGGATAATGCCAAGGAGATGCAAACAAGGGCCAACATATAAATGTGGAGAATCATGGGCAGAGTAAGACTGGATCTCTTTATTCCAGAGAAGAAGGTAATATTTGGAAATAGAAAATTACATGGATTTCCACACACCCCACACCCCCTCCCCCCCCCCCCAGCTTGGGAACTCCCAAACAGCAAATAGGAAATTATGCAAGGGGGGGGGGGGGGGATCAATTTATTTCACACATGCTCCTGAAGACATACTGTCTTGATATGTGAACCCAAGCACTTTGGTTCACTTGTGTGTGTTATGGCAGGCACCCAGTGTGCTCTCTTCAAAAAGGAGGTTCTCCACACTAAAATGTTTCCTGTGGGATACGGCCTCAGTTTTGCCAGTAAATGGCAGCTGTGGTGAACACAGGGCTTCCTCTGAGGGTGTCTATTTTCTTGCTTTCTCCATTAATCCAGAATTAGTGTTTCTCCTACCCTAGTATTCCCATGCAACAACCCCAAACACAGTTGTGTTTGCGGAAAATCACAGTTGTGCTAAGTCAGTCACAGTTGTGTTTCTAAGAAAAGATGTGCTTCCCAAAATGAAATCTCACATTCATTATTGGAAGAAGAACCACCTCAAACATCCTAAACATCACATATGATGATAAAGCCGGGTTCCTGGTTGCCCTGATGGCTCCAGCAAGCCACTTTAGCCTGTCCATGTGCCGGATTCAGGTGGTGGAAGCAGCATGCGATGGTATCGCCCCATCGCTGCACATACCTGTCTCTCCTCTCCTCTCCTCTCCTCTCCTCTCCTCTCCTCTCCTCTCCTCTCCTCTCCTCTCCTCTCCTCTCCTCTCCTCTCCTCTCCTCTCCTCTCCTCTCCTCTCCTCTCCTCTCCTCTCCTCTCCTCTCCTCTCCTCTCCTCTCCTCTCCTCCCTGCGTGTTGCAACAGGGCTGGAGCCGGCTGTGGCGATGCAGGCTATGGGCTGGTGACAGGCCATGACAAAGGGACCAAAAAGCCCAGCTGGAGGAAAGGAGCAGAGAGATCTTCCCTTCTTCCTTCCCCATGTGAAGTGTTTGCGATTGGAAAGTGAAAGAAAAACCTTTTTTCACTTTTCCAGGATAGCGTCAGCCTTGTACTTTATGGGCCTTATCTGGAATTGAATGAAAGAGAAACTGATAGGTGAGGGAGCAGCTCTTGAGCTGTTTTATTTATTTATTACTCTCCATCTCCTTCTTGCAGTTTCCCTGTTCTGCAGCCCATGAGATTCAAGTGCCATGAGATTTTTACCTCCCAGTGACCACTAGTATTTTACAGAATGAAGGAACTGGGGAAGAGTCAGTAAATTGTTTTGTGTCACCAAGAGCTCTGTGACACAAAACACAGCTCCCATCCCCAGCTACAGCCACTGAACCAGCTCTCCTGCCACAGGGGTGATAGCAGAATGCAATCATTCCAGCTGAGGTTCAGAAAGCAAAAAGATATTTAAAGTAATAATGATGGTTTCAGCCTCTTACTCTTAAGTAGTATGTGAAATACTGGACCTGGAGATTCTGCAGAAACTGTGAGAAAGGAGACATCCCCATTTCCGTCCCCTTGGCTGGGACAGTGGGTGGGAAAGCACAGCCGAAATAGATCCCTGAGGGAGCAGGGAAGGGGAGATGGGAAGAGCAAGAACCTGAAGTGAGGAAGTGGCTGCATGAAGTGGGTTATGAGACACATGATAGGAGTAGCAAGAGTTAAATCTCACAAAAAAATAATGTGCTAAAAACAAACCCCCAAGCCCCTAACAGAAACCAGTAGGAGGTAAAAAAAGATGTAAAAAAGAGGTAAAAAACAAGTGAAAGGTTCCAAGTGAGAAAAAAGGTGGGAGTTTTGCCTGAGAACATAACCTACTATCTTGTCTCCTAATCCTTTTAAAGGACAGAGAAGATAAATGCCCAAATCAACAGAACAGTGTAAAAGTTGGACACAAGAGTGCTACAGGGAGTGTGAGCCCTGCCCAGCCAAGAAAGGACCCAATGTGCCTCCCATCTGCGGCATCCTGTGTGTGGAGTGAAGGGAGACAAGGCAAGGACAGTGCTTGCAAATTACAACTGGTAGGAACCATACACTTCAATAAATTTGGTATGAAACTGTTCTTGAATGCCAGCTACAGGGACTGGATAACCTGAGAGATCCTTTCCTTCTCTAATTCTCTTGATTGCTTATGGGTACTGGTACTACTTATGTTGGCCAAAACATTGGCATGCATCTGGATAAAATTTACTTTAAGAAAAGCAGAAATGCTGCAAACATACTCAGTGTGGAAAGAATGACTCAGTTCATTGGGCACAGTGATATATTCATTCTTTAGGGGTCTTCAAGAACTCCTCCTGTACATGGTAAGAGATTACCACTACAATATCATCACATGTTTTTGTTGGTATGGGTTAATCCACAAATCCTCAAAGAAGATCTGTTGTGGGTTATGCTGGGTACTTATAAATGTCTTCAGAGTTAAACAGCAAGTAACCACACCACCCAAATTTACTTTGCTTTTAATTGTGGCTGTTTTCCCTGCCCTCTGTGAGAATTGCTTTCTTCTCTTCCACCTACCAGTGTGTATCTGTGGCTTTGCAGCAGTCACAGGATTTCACGCTTACATCATGTATGCCACCATCTACATGATTTGCACTAAAACTTTCCCAAATTACCAGAGAATGTGGGAATACCCATGTTGGTCCATCAGGCTGAGTCCCCTGTCTCTGCCAGTGACTGCAAATGGACACCCAGGGAAGAGTGGGCAGGCACATGGGACACTTCTCCCTGGTACTCTTCCAAGCAGTTTCTGCTCACGGGGCTTCCCGAACTCATACATATCATTGTGTCCATGTCTTGCAATCCCCTTGCAATTTATATGCTGCAAAACCTTTGGCTCTACAACAGATATAAATGAAACAGAATTGTAGTCAATGGCTATAACTGGGGAAAAAAGTTATCTGTGATTTGGAAGACATATATAGGTTTTGATCTTGATTTGGACTAAATCTCCCAGCAACATAAATTATCTGGCTGTCTCTGTTCTCTGCCATCCCTATGGAGTTCTCTATGCAATGGCATGGTGTAATAACGAGAGATGGAGCTTGCTTTGCTCTCAAATCTGGTTTAATAGTGAGCAGAATGACACCTTCACAGTGGAAAGGCTGGGATTTCAGAGCAAGACATTCCTTTCAGTGGGCACAGGCATGTGGAGCCAGGCAGCTGGGGACAAGAAGCAACTGAAGAAAATGTGAAGATGAGAGCCATGAAAGTGAGGAGGGAAGGGGCTGGACAAGGAGCAGAGATGGGAACAGATAAGGCTCCAGAAAAACTCTTCTGTGGGAACTGATAGAAATTTGGGAGTCACATTAAGTGAAAGAGAAGAAAACCCACGAATTTGTGGAGAAGAACCTCAAAGTTACAGCATTGCTGGGAGAAGCAGCACCTCATCTTTCAGTGTCCTGGCCAAGGAAATGAGCTAGAATTCCTAAGGCAAATAGAAGCTTAAGTATGGAAATTAAAATTGGACTTATGGTCCAAAATATCTTAATGAATGCAGACTGCTGCCCAGAGGAGCAGCTGTGACAATGAATTGATTCTGACAAGTTTGGGACCCTTGGAATAAAGGTCCATTCCGGACGATGACATGTGAAGCACAACAAGAGCAATTGCCATTGATGGTCCCATGTGCATAATTGTATCAGTGGGACTTTATGATACAGTGACATTAATAGGAAAGAAATTTTAATCAGGTATTTGCCTAATTCCTAAAATAGTGCAAGTATGACTATACCTGGGTGAAAATGAAACAGAAATCTGTACAACATACTTACAAGTATTTTGGCTGTAGCAAGCATTCCTGAAGCACTATTAGTTACTGCCGTCATCTGAGATTTAAACTTCAAACCCACTGTACTTACTTTTTCAGTACTCTATTAGTGCATGTTGAAAGAAGTTAGCATTTACACAGATCAAATCTAACCTTACGAAAACCCTTCTCAAATGAACAGATGAGGCTGATTTCTCAAAACATAATAATTCAAGGAAAACGTTCTTCTAACCATCTTGTTGCCAGGGTGCACACATTTTCCAAGATCCTTCTTCCGTCTTTCCCAGGTACGTTTCAGCAGGAGCACAAAGCAAATTATCACTTGCTCCGAGGAGCTCTGTACCCTGCAGGATCTTTGCAGAATCCAGCTCGAAGAAATACAGCACTTTGAGAAAACAGAGCTGTCAAACAAGATTTCCTTGGGCTTGCTGCCACACAAAATGGCAAATAAGGGACTCGATCCTGCACAGAAGACAATAGGAATTATAGGTGCTCAGCGTCTGTCTTCCAGCAGAGTTAGGGCTTCTCAGCACTTCCTAAAATCAGCTGTACTGTTTATACTTATCTAAATTGTATAGCTAAAAGCTTTGGTATCTAGCCACAGAGCTTTCATTTCAAACTGGCAATAACGTGAAAAGATGTAACTCCTGCAAAAAAACCAAACTACAATAATGTTAAAAATATCATAAAATATTATTTATATCAGGCTACATTTGTTACCCCATCTGACAATCATTCTTATTTCTTGACAGATATAAACCTCCGCTTAACACATTAGTATCATAAATATTACCAGATATAACACTGTAATTTAATACCTACCAAATGCATTTTAAAATATTACTCAATTTAAAACTTTGGATTTTAACCAGATGTGTTTCCAGAAAATGATTCAGGTCAGATGCTTTTTTTTCCCCTTTGCCTTTTTGTGTGTGTGCGTTCAAAGCAGAGCATTACTATGTGATTTATTGTACTACGACTGTATGCCCCAAACCTAAAACAGCACTGCGATACTTCATCCTTGAGGCTTACACACCTGCAGTCCAAACTAACAAGAGAAAACATCTACATGGCACGGCAGGAGTCTTTGAAATGTCTTTTTGCAGTTGCCTGGACACAGAACAGACTGGTAGAGCAGGGAGGCAGCGGAGAAAGGGTGAAGACAGGAACTCCAGCCTCTTTCATCTAGAAAGGGGGGACCATGGAGAGATTAGAGGAAAGGATTTTGATTAGATCACTGGAATGTGAAACGATGCTTCCCAGGATTAAAATCCTATTTTAGAGCTACCAAACCGGTTACGTTGTTAGTCAGAATTTGGAGGCTCACGCAGCTCCATCCCTGCAGATGGCTGTCACTCGGCAGCACCCGATACCCTCTCGTTACAGCCAGGGCATCCCAGCCGGGCACCCCACACCTCCCCATGTCACCCCAGTGTGGACACACAGCCACCATCCCAGTAAAGAGCTGCTCTCCCTCCATGCATTGCACTTCTGGAGGACAAGAGGTTTCCTTTTCAAAAGGCATCCGTGGTCCAGCCCCACTGATTCCAACCTCCTTGAGCGCCCAGGTGGAGGCCCGACATTCCCATCACCGAATGCCATTAGTTTTATTCCCAATACAGGCAACTAACAATTTGAAGGGTTATAGTTGTCAGGCTGATCATTACATGAAACCCATTAACATAAAACCTGCCATTGCAATTAGTATCTTTGTAAGCAGCAGCCTCAGCAAAAAGTGGAAATGGAGGCTGAAATGATGGTGCTCCTCCAAATGAGGATGGCGGCAGATTGGGAAATAATCTGTGGCAATCGCTGTGCCGTAACTTCTCTAGCGATAGACACAGCCATTTCCAAGGAGTCAACCCACTGACTTGAGTGAGCACTAAATTCACTTCATCAAATATAATCTAAGGAAGAAAAAAACCCTGTACAATCGCTCATTTACCCTTCCCCAGAGGAAGACAGATTTTCCTTTTAGAGATGAGAACAGGGAAAGTTGCTGTATTTGGGAAAATCGCGCACAGCTCATTGATATCAGGGGGGGACGGGTACAAACCGTGGGTCTGCCCGTTTCCCAGGGAAAATAAGGAATTATTTGCTAGGGTGAGGTGTTGGAGTGCACTGGTGCGGTTTGTTAAGAGATGAGCCTGGCTAAGTGCGCTATGCTCTTCAGGAAGGGAGCAAGGCAAACGTCCGTATTTATAGCACCGTTATTGTTTAGAACAACACAAGTTATTTCATCCTTTAATCTCCGTTTCTATGGCTATCCATAGCCGCGTTTTGATTCTCCGACCTCCCTGCGGGTCTCCCCCGGCCCGTCACTCACTGCCCGCCGGCGGTTCGACAAACGCCGTTACCGGCGGGGTCGCGGAGAACGCGGCTGCTTTGAACGCACTTTGGTGGCTGCCGTGTCCCTAAACTCTGCCGCCCACCTCATTCCAGACCGCGGCGCCCCCAGAGCCCCCCCCCACCCCAGGTCCGCGGAACCATTTGCGGGAGCGATGCTCCGCGGCCAGCCCCGCACAGGCGGCACCGGGGGCGGGGGGGGGCTCCGCACCGAGGGCAATGACACCCCCCCACCCCCGGTATGACCGCACACGGCGGGGGGGGGGGGGAAGAGGGGGGGGCGTCCTCCCTGTGCGCGCGCGGCCGCGGCTCCCCCTCCGCCCCCCCTCACCCCCCCCCCCGCGAGCTCAGGGGCTGAGTCCGTGTTCCGGGCGGGCGCAGGCTCCAGGCCGGGATTTGGGCGCTCCCCGCCCGCCTCCCTCCCCCTTGCCCCCCCGCCCCTCCTCCCCCCGCCCGGCTGGCTCCCTCCCTCCCTCCCTCCCTCCTCCCCCTCCCTCCCGGCTCCCAACTCCAGCCCCTCTCTCTCGATCAGCCGCTCACTCTGTCTCAATATGTCTCAAGATGGCGGCCAATGTGGGATCGATGTTTCAATATTGGAAGCGCTTTGATTTACAGCAGCTGCAGGTCAGGCTCTCCCGCTCGCCGCACCGGCCGGGCCGCGCCGCCGGACCCCCCCCTTCCCTCGCTCCTTCCCTTCTCCGCCTTCCCTCGGGCCCGGCCTCCCCCTCCTCCTCCCGCTGCCGGCCCGCGCCGCCTAAAGGGAACCCCCCGCTCCGCCCGGCCGCGGCGCTCCGCTCCCTCCGCCCTCCCCCTTCGCCATTGATTACCGGCCCCATCGGAAATTGATCCTCTTTGTTCAATTCATCGATCAGCCCAAGATGGCGCCGGAGCCGGCGCTGCTGGGGCCGCCGCCGCTTCGCCCGCTCCGTCCCGGGCTGCTCTCTTCCCCGCTTCCCGTTCCCCCCGGGCGGCCGGGGCCGTGCGGAGCGGCCGGGGCGGCAGGCGGCGGTGCTGTTGCTGCCGGCGGCCGCTCCTCTTCTCCCTCTCCTGCCCGCTTCCCTCCCCACCCGCCTGCCCCTTCCCGCCGCCGCTTCCTCGCCGCCTTTTCTCGCCGGGAGCCGGGGAAAGTTTACCGAGTGCCGGGACTTTGTGTGGGGGCGCAGGCAGCCGGCCGGGCTCGGCGTGCAAGCGCGGCGCGGCGGGGGCTGGGGGCGCTGTGGTGCCGGCCAGGCGGGCGCTCCCCCGCCGCTGCCCGGCCGCCGCCTCGCCGCGGGGTGCCGGCCCTCCGCCGCCCGCGGGCAGGGGGCTCCGGCCGCCGCTCTCCCGCCGCCCGCTGGCACCGCGCCGGGGCGAGGTGTGGGGGACGAGACACCGGGGGCGAGGGATGGAGCCGCTTAGGGGTCCTGCGGGGCGGGAGGGGGGCGAGCGCCTGGCCTGAGGAGGGCGGGGGGGGTGTGTTTGTGTGGGGGCTGTGCGGGAGGGTAGCGGCAGCGCCGTCCGGGTGGCCCCTGGAGCCGCCGCGGGGGGCTGGTGAGCGGCCGGCAGAGCGCCGGCGTATCCGGCTCGGCGGGGCACGGCACGGCCGGGCATCTCCCCGCGGCGCGGCGGCGGGAGGGCACGCTTACATAATTCACGGGCTCTCCGGCCTCTCCTCCTGCCCGGGATCTGACAGATGGGTGCGATACTGGTGCTGCACTGTGCTGCTCGTAACAGCACACAAGTCCTGTTTCCTCTCGGGGAAAGTCCTCGCAAACCGGTCTCCCTGCACCCCGCGGATGCGTGCCCGGGGGACGCTGCAGACCCAGCTACTTCGCGTTAATTGCTGGGGTCTAGATAAGGACAGGGCGGGCTGTGTGTGTGCGTGTGTTGGGGGGGGTGGTGGTAGTGGTGTTGTCAAACGATGAATTGGTGCTGCTCCCGCCGCTGAACGGGATTGCAACATGCGTGTTTCTCCCAGTTGATTGGCGCAGGAAGGCGCTGCCCTGCCTCTCCAACCCCTCCGGTGCCTCCCGTTTAAATAAATTGGCTCGAAAGCCGGCGGCTGCCCACCCTGGCCCCCTCCGAGGCGGCTCGGCGGTGCCCGGCCGGAGCCCCGCGGCAGCCGGGGGCAGGCGCGCTGATGCCGGGCAGAGCCGCGGCCCCGCCGGAGGTGAGGGGCTGCGGGCGGGTAGGGGGCCGGGGAGCGGGACCCGGCGGGACACACTGCCCTGCCCTGCCCTGCCCTCCCCTCGGCAGGGCTTGCGGAGGGCGAGCTAGCGGGAGCGATGCTAAAACACCCCAGCAACCCCAAAACGGGAAGTGCTGCGTAGGATTTGTAGAGGGAGGCTGGTCCCTTCTGACTTTCAGGTGCATTAGGAGGTGGGGTGAAGTAGCGTTTTGTTTAGGCTTTTCTTTCTTCTCCCTCCTTTGCCCCCCTTTCCGTGTTTTATTGTTTCTTTTAAAAGCTTTGGATTAAGGTAGACTTGGCTGAACTTTGCTAACTTGAAAGGGTTCTTAATAGTGACCCAGAATACCTACAGGAATAGAGAAAATGAGATCCAGATGTAGGATTGTATAAAATAAAATGGATTAAATTAAGATGTAGTTAAACAAGGTCTGACATCTTTAATTGCGGACTTTTGCTTTTGCCTCTGTGTCTGTGTGGTTGTACTTGCTTAGCGTAGGAAAATAAGCACTCCCAACGTCGCTGCAGTGGTGTTACCTTTGGGGGGAGAAGTCTAAATATTTCCTATAAAAGTAAAGCCTTCAGAAATGCTTATTGATTAAAACATATTACCCAAATGTATCTATCATGTAAATTAAATTCTGAAATGTAATGAACGCAGCCGAATGGCGTTTTGATAGATTGTGCTATTCCGTTTTTAGTAAAAAATAGCTCACTTTTATCATAATTTAATTTCTGTGCATATGGTAAAACCTGTTGTGGAGTACCACTGTGCAGACCTTAATCTCGTTGTGCAGGCTTGGTGTGACAGTGTGACTTGAACAGTTTGTAGGTTCTCCTTTGAAGCGCTCTGGTAACTTCAGGTGCTTGGAACAATATTCATTACCTGCTTTTGAGGACTTGTGGTTCTCTCTGCGTGTTGCGGATTGAGGCTGTTCACCTTTGGCAGGTTCACGGGGCAGCCCTTGTGCGGTGCAAAGTTTACTAACTCTGCACGCAGTCTGTGGTGAGTCCTGGAGTGACCAGGGAGGTGGAGGCTCCCTTCATCCATGTGCAGAATAGTTATTTGTTTCAAATTAGCTTTTTTTTTCTCTCCTGTCCGCCCATCTGCATGAAGAGGTAGTGTAATATTTACTCCCACTTGCAGATGAAGCAATATGCTATAAAAACTATCGTTACTGAGTATGAAGTTCAGTCTTACAGAGCTGTCCGTGCCTCCCTCCCCTGTCATTCATTTGTACCAACGTATTTGAAGTGTGGAATTACAGAAAATAAAAATGCTTTGCTCTGCACTTCCATTATCCTATTTCAGGACAAAACCCTGAGGGATTTGTGCTTAACACAGTTCCACCTGTGCCCTGTCAGCTCCAGCTCTTGCAGCTCCGGGTCTAGATGGTTTTGAAACTGTTGTTTTTCTGGTTGAGAAAGTTGGTAAAGGGCTGGGACTGTGCAGTCCCGTGTCGCCGGCAGCGGAGCGACATGCGCCCTGTCTGCTCGCAACTTCCTCTTCTGCTTTCTGTTAGAAGGTGGCGTTTAACTGTTGATGAGCTTCGACCTGCCTTGTAATATTAAGCAGCAGATTTCTCCAGATTGTATCGATATTAATTAAAAAGAGAGTCGGGAACACTTTAGGGTCTGACTTTTTAAATTCTTTATTTCCTTGCACTAAATAACCTCTTGTTTATAGGAAGAGAGATTTCAAGAGTTGGAGGCAGGGTTAAATAACTCAGAACTTGGATTAAAGAACAAAAAGGTCTGTTCACAAATGGAATACGAGATGCAAAACCAGCAGTTTCCTACAAGTATCAAACATGGCTCCTTGTTTGAGACATACCTGAAAGTCGTGCAGCTGGACACTTAACCCTTTTCTCTAGGAAAGGCTGCCTATATTTCCTAAAGAAACCGTGGAATTAGTATGGTGTTTCTGCATCAGTTTGCTGTGTGGTTGAAGGTGGACCTGTGTTTGATAACTAGTGGTGATGGAGTTGCAGTGCATAGAGGAGCCAGGTCCTTGCAAACAGTGAATATTGTGGCAATAAATGCAGATTAAATCGCCAGAGAAATGTTGCCTTGGAGTTAAAACTGCATCTCCTGTTTGGAAGCAACTGTGTGATCTGAATTGGGTTGATGTACGGCAGCATGGAGTTAACCTGCTGTTGTGTGGTCCTGTTTCAAGTTTGTAGTTCCTGGTGTCACTATCACCTTTGCCATAAAAACAGCCTTCAGCTGGAGAGCAGGAAAATAAGCATCATGTTCCCAAGACATGCAGTCCTCCTTAAGTTCTCGCTTCATATTCCTGAGTATCTGCTCGTACGTGTATCAGAGAAGCCAGTTGGTCCTGCAGTATCTTTTTGACCAGCAGTGTTGTATGTGTAAGTCTAGCTTGAGTCTCAGATCTAAGTTGAATCTGGAGGATGAATGGAAGAAGTTAATATCATTTGAAAACTTAAAGTATTGCTTGAGGTATTGGAACAATATAACACATTTCAAAATGTCATCGTAGCTTCTGAGGACAGGCACACATACTGGTAAAGAGTACAGCTTCTTACTGCTGTTGAGCAGGACAGCATAATCTGTTAACGTCAATGTAGGGAATGGAAATCTAAAGGTAGACCTTGCTCACACGCTTCTGGCTTTTAACATCTCATCCTGGTATTGCATCATGTAAAGTAAGGATGGAGTATTAGTTCTATGCGTGCCGTGACTAATTGTTTAAGGTAAACCATTATAAAATCTGTAACAGATTCTGGAAAAAGTGGTAATGAGGAGCTTTTAAATGCTGAATTGCTTCTGTTATTGAATTAGAAACAGGTGGAGTTGTTGGCATCTTTTAGTTGGATCTGATTGCACCACAGCACAAGCTGATCTGCTTTAAGTGAAGAAGTTAACATGCTTCATCAGAAGTGGAATTAGCAAGCGCATCTTAGCGTGTGGTTTTGTTTATCTGTGCAGCTTACTGTAGAACTTCTAGTTTCTATCCTGAAAATAGTGCTTTGCTATTTGTAATGGTAGTTTAATGTTCATCATGAGCCTCCCGCTACTGTAAACATGTTTCTGCTTCCCTCTACCTGATCAGTGATGTGTAGTGGAAGCAGCTTGGCAGTTGTGCAGGAAGATGCAATACAGGGAACTGGGAGAGATGTAAAAGCCATGGCACTGCTGCTCATATACTTTGATAGCTGTCATTGCTTCCCTGCAGCAGGAAGGCTTTGGCTTTTTGTGGTGGCCAGGGTGGTGGCCCTGAGTGTCCAACACACAATGACATACTGGAAGAAAGGCCCTTGATGTATTTCTGCCTCTAAAATTCACCTTTCTTAGGATTCCTTGAGTTCAGTTCCTTGGAAAGACATTTCTGAAAGCTTTTCTAGCCCTCTCCTGTTCTTCAGATGAAATAATGCCCATCTGAAACATGGCAGAGTTAGTGTGTGTTTCAGTCACTCTGCTCCTTTGCCAACTTTGTGGTTAATTGGATAATGCATTGAGAAATGTAGTAGCGAGGATTTTGGAATATGGTCATGGTTGGGATCTTTCTGAAAGAAGATTGCACTATTTGGCTGTCTATAACAGTACCAAATAAGTAATGGGTGAAACATTTGCTATAGAAGAAATTACATGCAGTCTAAAATACCAGTGAACAATTATTCTTTATTTGCAAGCTGATTTGTAATGCAAAAAGTGAATGTAGAAAAATGTGTTATCCAGAGTTTCATTTTGATCACATTGAGGCTGAAAATACAGGCAGTTTTATTTGTTGGTTAGAGAACAGATACGTGTATGGATGTTTAGTATTTGTTAAGACACCAAACAGGCAATGCTCATTGATTTGTGGTCCTTTATATGTAAGCAGAGTAGTAAGTTCCCCTCTTGTATATTCAGGTTTCTCTTGCACATGTTCTCTACATTTTGTTCTTTGCCTTATCTTAGTGCTTGGTTGTTTCCCATGTACTTCATGTTGAAAATACCATGTTTTCCATATTGAGAATACAGTGGAGGCGTGCATGAGGAAGATGTGAACCTGAGAGGGAGAAAGCTGGAAAAGGATAGTTGGCAGAGGACAAGGAGTCTAGGGTGAAGATTTATACAAGAGTGCTCACAAATGGGATGGTAGGTGAGGTGTAGAACTCATCAGGAAAGATGAGAGAAACTTAGACCTCATGAGCAGATAAGGTAAATCTTACTCATTTTATGAAATACATGTTCTCAGCTTGGTTTTGTTGTCTCTGGTTTGACAAGGCAAGTAAGTTTGTCATTTCTGCTTTTACTGTTAGTTATAATGAAGACAATAGTGTTTTATACATTGCTTGGGGTGTGAAAAACTTCCAAACAGATAGCTGGATGTTAATAACATGAAGTTTTACCTGATATTAAACACAAAAGTCTGGAGATCTTGATGTAGGTTGCTGGATGTAACAGTGGTTGTCCCTGTTATCGAACAGGACTTGAATTTCTGGAAAAGCAGCAGGCATAAAGAATTTGTACTAGATCCGCCACAGTTCCCTGATCATGCTTCTGTTTTGATTCTGGCATATACAGCAGTTCTTACTGTTACTTGGTCACTCTGTGACTTGGCAGAGTTAAGTATTTAGCATGAGTAAACTTACTTTTTGGTGTGAAGATGCCAAAGCTAGGAGATGGCCTGATTGCTCTTGTGCAGATGTGTTAAAGCAGGTGTAGGTTTGAAGTCGGAGCCTTTCATAGTGGTGTTGTCTAAAGGCTTTTTGCTTCGCTGGCAGTTCCCTTGCTTCCTTGCCTTGCAATAATTTAATGCCTTTGCTGACAGTTGGGGTAATAAGGAAGTTTCTGTGAGGGCTGGAGTTGGGTTGTTGTTTCATTGGGTGGTTATTGCCTGCCTCCTGGTTGGGCTCATGGACCTGCAGTGGTCTGCTCTGGGAAGGCACAGGTTAAAGAATACCCTCTGAAAAGCTCTAAAGCAGATGCACAGAAATATTTAAGCTGCTATATTTAGATGCTTTAGATTCCCCTGTATCTTTGTGTTTCTGTCTGTGAGCTTTTTAAGGCACGTGAGGATGAAGGCCATGACCATTTCTGGGGCTTTTTCACAGGAGTTCATACACTGAAGCTGAGCAGATCCTGTTCTTACAATCTTTTGTGTGGAAGCATACCTTGGTAGGTGAGCAGGCTTGGACAGCATCTGGCAGTGCCAGTATAAGGTTTCTGTGAGTGACAGGAGAATTTAGACTGAAGTATTGTTAAACAGCTGGACTGATTTCACAGTGGAGCCAGCCCCTTTATTTTGCTGAATCCAGTCACCTTGTGCTTAGCTAGTGGTCAGGTGAGCCCAGCGTATATTGCACAAGAGTATGCAGGTGAGACCAACCTGTGGTCTAATTTCTGCTACCATTTTATAGTATCCCCTGGGCTATGGAGGTAGGTGGTCCTGAGCTGCTGTGTTACCATGTTGTGTGGGATTGCTTCTGTGGGTTTGGGTGTGTGTGCGTACAAGGAGCCTGAGTCACTTCTGATGCTTATGTTGTAGAGGTCTTTCCTTGCTGAGAAATGTTGGCTCTGTGTGTGGTTCACATTTGACAAGCTGAGGACAGTAACATTGCAAGGAAGTAAAAATAAAAGCAAGCGGAGCGGGGGAAATGACAGTGTTTAAAGAACTGGGTGGGCTGAAGGGAAGTGGTGAAGAAGGGAAGGAGTTAAGGAGTGAGCTGAAGTCTCGACTTGGAGATGAAACTCTTCTTGCAGTGCAGTTGGGAGAAGAGCAGACCTTATTATAGAATTTACATAAATATTTGCCAGTGCAGCTGGGCAGGATGGAGGCTCTCCTAGCAAGTGCATTCACTGGCTGTGTAAAAGGATGGCCTGGGGTTTACTGCCAAGCTGTTCTTGGGGAAACGTCCTGGGAAGATTTGTACAAGAGATGCCAGGGTGATGGTATAACTTCAGAGTACACTGACAGATATTGAATGTTCCTCTGTAACAAACAGGGTTTATGTTCCTGGTAGTTTTTTAACCACTTGGTTGATATTTAAAGTTATTATGAGTGGAAGATGCATTCTTATTGTTAAAAAAAAGGCAATTTAATAGCTTTTGATTTACATTTTAAATAATGAAGACTCAGACTAGCTATATCTTAGATGGAAAAAGCTTATATGCTCTGCATGGAAGTGTTCTGTCTTACTCCTACAGAAACCAAAACTGCAAAGCTAAGAGGTAGTGCTGCAGATGATGAAATGCAGTGGAGGTTGGATGGGTTAAGTCTTTCTCCTTCTGCTCTCTTTGGCATCTCTGGTAGGTATTTGAGGTTGCATGTGTTGCTGATCCAGTCATTTCAGGAAAACCATTAGATTTCTCTTGCCCAAATGGTAAGCTTCAGCTGGTATGCATCAGCCCATCAAAAATCTATTCACTGAATACCTACGTTGGGAGATAATGCTTAGGGGGGCTTGTGCTAACATACCAAGCTTTATTTGGTTCGGATTCAGTTTGAGCTATGGTCACTAGTAGTTGGGACTGCAATAAGTGGGGAGTTCCATTCTTGCTGTTAGTAGGGGATGTGTGCCTGTTCTGGGCTCTCCTGTGGATCTGCTCCAGCATTTGAGCATGACACTCTGCCTCAGTTGGTTTACTTCTCCATCTGGAAAACATTGATAATGGTTCTGACCCCTCCTTGAGACCACTTGGAGATACAGCATTGTGAGTTAGCACTTACTATTCCTCTTTGCTACTGCTTTGTTCTGGATAAGTAAGATTTAGTTGTTCCATGTTCTGCGCCTTCGTTAGCTTTCTTTTAAAACGGATTAAGCAGAGCATATACTGCTGTTGATTTGTAGGTACTTTTCAGGCTTGTTCCTGGAAGCAATGTCTATAGAAATTAATTTGAAAAAAGAACTGAGTAGCTGGCTTTTCCTGAAAGAATACTGGCGATGGTGGGTACCAAATCACTGAAGAAAATGTTTCCTGCAAAGGGTTATGAACTTAAAATCTGGAGTTACTCATACATACACGTGCTCTCACTTTAAAACATCCCTCCATGTTCTTTGGTATACTGTTGGAAGGTAAGATACGCATTTTATCAAGTTTCCCTTCAGATTTCTCTGTGCATTAAAAGGTGCTTAAAATTTACATTATAGGCACCCAGTGCTATGCATGTTGAATTGAATATTCAACAGTTTGTGGTTACATGGTTTAAAACTGCAGTCCTCAGCTGGCTGCAGTGTGGGTTTGAAACAGCTCCCTGTGTCAGAGAGAGACAGGCCAGCCCTTGCCAGCTCAGGAGAAGGAGAATCTGCAGTTGCTACCAGGGCTTCTCTCCAAGCCACCCTCCGGTGGTTGTAGGGGCTGTGAATGGCAGCATGTGAGTGCCTCAGATGGCAAAAGAGGGATATGTGCAGCACAGTTTCTGTCTAAGGTGGTAGACTTGTATCTTAAGGCCGAAGTTCTTCATTCACCAAGGACGTGTGATGGGGTACTTTGGAACTTTTTCTTACAGCAGCTTTATCTTTTATCCAGATTGTTCAGGTTTTGTAGTCTAAATATCGATAGGCTGCTGAGGCTGTCAGCGGGGTTGGAGGTTATGCTTTAGATGTCTACTTGTGCCATCAGAAATATTGATCTCCATTTCACATGCATTTGCTTCCTGAATAGTTACGAGGCTGGAGAGGTGCTGTGCTCCGCTGCTGTGAGCAGGTCTTGTGTGCTCAGCTCAGTGAACTTTGCAAAGGTGAATAAGCTTTATCCCTGTTTAGCACAGCACAAAGGGTCTGACCCAGTGAGCATCGTCACATGTGCTTCCTTTTTAACACATGCGTAGTTGTTGTCTTCTGACTGAGCTTGGGTGGGAAGGTGCTGCCTTTTCTAACCCAGCCCCAACCTGTGAGTAGGGAGGAATCTCTCCATACTAGTTCAGTGGCTTCTCCGTCTCTTCCTTTTATCTCATGTTTCTAATCAACTTAATTCTTGTTTCATTGATGTGAAATACAAATGTTGTCAGAATTGCTCAATAAAATTTATACTCATGTTTTGTCTGTAATTATTTTTCATTTTAGTTTTATTGGCTGTTTACACATTTTATTGCATGTACATGTCAAAGTAAATTTGTATCATGTTATCACTTAAAGATGTTTGCTTCATTTTAAGGCATAAATAAAATCTGCGCTTTGTCTAAGCTGAAATATGATGATGTTAATTTTGTCAGCAATCTACAGATACTTCTGTCGCAACTTTGGTGTGTGTATGTTAATATTGATAGCACTCAGCTTTGGTTTGGTATGTCTGGTATGAGCGTAGTTGCTCTTCTGATACTAATTGTGGAGATGGGATAATATTAAACATTTAAAGACAAGGAGCCAGTAGTCTTGCAATTGATTTTCTGTGGAAAGGCCTCTGTGAGGAGTTGCTCACACAACTGTAACCTGAGTTTCTTTTACGTGAGTGCAAGAAGCGTTTCATACACTTAAAAAATAAGAAAGAAAGGCTGTACTTACACCAGTTACCCCTCCCTTCCCTTCTTCAAGCTCTGTCCTGTCTCTTTCAGGAGCTCTGGTTTTCTTTTGCTTATAGGTTCTGCATGTTGTCACTGGCATGGAGTCTTGCTACTGAAGTTCTTTGAATGTTGGAAAAGGGCAGTTTGCTAATACTGTGTCTTCAGCTCATCTCTCTGCTGCTCTTCACAACACCCGGCCCGTTTCCTCAAGCAGATACACTTTACACTCAATTCCTGCTTGAACTCAGAATATCTTTCTTTCTTTCATTCCTTCCAAAAGTGAGCTGATACTTGCTGCTTTGTAGGGGTGAACTCAGGGGGCTGCTGTGCTCTTGCTTCACAGGATGCAAGAAGCGTTAGGTGCGTGGTGAAGCAGACAGTAAGGAGGGAGGAATCTGTCTAGGAGAAGTTATTTTGCATACTTTCCTAAGAAGGCTTTTCTGGTGTGAGTCTTCATCCTGCCAGACTGTGGGTGCCCTCTGTGTTACTGATGGCCCTTAACCCCTGCAGCTCTGTGGAGTATTTCCCTGGTTTAGATCAGGATTTGAATCAAAGTAAATGGTCTTACAAAGTCATGCTCTTAGTTTGATGTATAAAACAGTGTTTGCTGTTCCCATGCTAGTGAAGAGGAGCTGGTTTCGGGCTTTTAATATATGTGTAAGCAGAGCTTTGGTCAGTCCCGTGACTGGAAAGTTGTATTGTAAAGCTGCTTTCTTCTCTGCAACTCTTGATACTCATTTCTGAGTCCTTTGCCGTGCTCCATGCCACCAGCTCATGAAACTAGAACTGTGTGCTTTTTTTGTTGGGGTGATACGTTACATAGAGCACAAGTGATTAAAACAGCGCACACACTGTGCTGAGACCAGCTTGCTTGAGATAATAAATTAAAATCTGTTAGCATCTGAGATGTCCTGGCATATCCTGAGAATAGTTGGATCTTTCATGTGCCAAGCTAAGTAAAACTTGATTAATGTCACTATCTGGGATTTTCTGTCCTGTAAACAGGACTTGAAGTCTAAAATTGGAACTGTGAAAACCTACTTTAACTAGGATTAGAAGAAGAACTGAGTAGTTGAAATTGTTTTCAGAATCTTAGAAAGTGGTCACTGTGCCCCAGAGCTGTTGTACATGCCATCTTTTTGAAAGTGAACTTTAATGAAAGGGCTAAAAGTTTGTTTGGGACCTCAGCATGCTCTGCTTGGTCATTCAGTGTTGTAAAAGGCGCTCCCAGTGTTGTAAAAGGTCTCCCAGTGTTGTAAAAGGTGCTTTCTGTGCTTGGCTGCTGCTTGCTGTGCCAGAGGTTGTTATGTCTCCAGTCTCATGTGTCTCTGGAGCTTCTGATACCCTTAAGGAACCTTGCTGGTGCAAGGGGATGGTAGGCAGGCACTCTGTATTAGAGGCTTCCTTCTGGAGCACATGAGCAATTGTGGAAGCTCCTGACACCAGGAAATGCTGGATAGAAGTGTAGTTTTTCATTTTCTAGGTGAAGTTTGGTTTTGTACAGATAGATCAAATGGAAGCTGGTAAAGTGGGAGGCATGCCTGCTTTGAAAAAACACACCTTCTGTTGTTTGGGGCATTCATCGCTCTTTATCTTGTTCGCTTCTAGATATGTCATGGCAAAATGCAGCCATATATCTTGGTGTTTATACGCCCTATTTATTCGCTATAATCATTTTGCAGCCAATTGTGAAGCTAATTTCAGTGGTAAGAAATGTTCATTCTTTAGCTAGCTTTCTTTTTTAGAGAAGCTGTTGGTTGGCAGCAGCCTCTGTACAGTTTCTTGATTGTCATCTCTTCATTATAAATTTACTTTCTAAATGCTGACTTAAAGCCTGACACATTGTTTGTTTAACTGTCAGTTACTAGTTTGGAGACCTAATAAAAGCCTCTCAGATCTTCCTGTGGAATTAGGCCATCCTTTACCACCCCAGTGACTGAAGTGAAACAACTGTAATAGTATCTTTCAGTATCTATCCCATTTTTGCTGAAACCCTGCTTAAGGTGACTTCTGATACTTTATCCTCACCGTGACAGTAGTTATTTCTCTGGTAAAAGGTCACTGTGATGTTTTGATTGGATTTTTCAACTGATAGGAATATAAAAATACAAATTTATTAATAGAGTAGCTTTGATCTTGAAGGATTACAAAGCATGTGCCATGTTGCGTGTACAGGAACGGTTTAGTTTTCCTGCTCATTCAGGAATAATCAGTTTTGTGGTGGAACAGGGAAGCTGGATGTTCTACCTAGCAGGTCAGGAAGAGTGAGGAGCACGTCAGTGTGAGAAGGGGGAAAATCTGGGATGGCAGAATCTCGTTCCCCAACTGGAATTTCCCCAGGATACAGAATCAAACTGTGCTACCACTGAAGGTGCCAGAGGACCTTTCACAAGTTGTTTTAGTTTTGGTTTTCATCTGAAATCTTTGAAAAAGGTCATGGGCAAGAGACAATTAGAGAAACACTTAACTGACCTTGTTAGTGTATTTTTGTGGAATTACTGTGCTTTACAGTTATTGCTGCTTTACACAGATGGTTATTGCTGGTTTCCATCTGTTCGTTAAGGGAAAGTAAAGACAGAAAACGGCAGCTTTAACTGGGTTTTTAACCAGAACTTTTAGGTTTCATTTCTTCTTTGACCATGTTGGGTTAATCTGTCGGGTTGAGTGCACTGTGGTTTCAAGGAAAAGAGATCAAAGTGGGAGCATGTCTGCGCAGTGTGGGTCACGATAGCAGTTTCCTGTGTTTTGGGCACCCTTTTCTTTGAACAGGCCTCAGGTATGTAGCACGACATCACCCTGGCAGATAGCCAGGCCAAGGGAAAGACTCTGACCAAGTCTGACATTATGGAAACAGCTTAAGTGTTCCAAAAGAGAGGAGCAAAAAAGATCCTTCAGCTCCTATTGCTGCTTATTTCCAGATTAAACCATACTGCTCCCAGTGTGAATGGCTTTATGGTGCCCCGGTGGAGGTTTCCCTGGTTTTGCTAAAATGTGCTCCTTTACACTATTGCAGTGGTTAAAAATTTGAAGGTCTATTAAGGCTTGCAGTTGTGGCAGCTTCCTGCTGGTACCAGTATAGCTGAGCCGACATCAGGTTTAGTCTTCAAGCACTCGTGGCAATCTTCTGTGCCTCAATTTCTGAAGAACAGTGGGCGAAGGAGCCCCAGAGCTCCAAGAGAATGATCTGGGGTTTCATCCGATGAAGAACAAAGCCAAATGAAAAACTTCAACGTCCCATCATCCGTACTTGTGGCACGCACACAGGTTTTCCTTCACTTGGCTACTCTTTGAAACTGTGGATGGTATGTTCTTGTAGGGCTGCTTTCAGTAGGCAGAAATCTCAGAGGGGATGGAAAACTGAGCCTGGCTGGTGGAGAGCTGCTTGCAGGGGTCCTGAGCTGGAGGCAGAATAGTCCTATTATTTCTCTGACTCCTTTGCCAGTTGCTCAACCAGATGTCCTCAGTAGTTTGTGCTATAAGATGTTAAGTAATTAGATCATTCAGATTCTAGTTAAACATAATTAGAGCCCTGTGTAAACTGAGTGAAGCTGACAGGTTTTATAGGTTGGTCAGAGCAAAAATATCAGATGATATAGCTCAGCATTAATACAAAAAGATTTAAGCCTCTCTGCCCTCAAATAAAGATGTGTTTAGTCTCCAAATTTAGTCCTTAATTAGAACTACAATTTATGGAACTTCCTAAAAATGTTTTCAGGATCTTGGAAGCCTCACTCAAAGCTGTTCCTACATAGTGTTTGCTAGTTCAAGTTTCTTCTCCTATGCTCCTGAATTTGGAATAGAGACCTTACCCAGCACTTGCTAGGTAAAGTGAAGCAGAAAGATGACTGAATTTTGTGATTTGTGGTTTTTGTCCTGTAATTTCTGTAATTTGAATTAGTGGGTAAGTCAGTTGTAGTGGTGCTCCTTGGCTTGAGAAGGGTTTGAGCACGTAGTGCTATCCCTGCTTCACGCTCCCGTTTCCTTTGCCAGCTTGTAGCTAACTTGCCTTTTTGGATCATCCAGCTGGAGCACAGTCTGGGTGGGATGCCTTGTTTTCAGCCAGCTATCTCACTGCAGGCTGGGCTCATAACCATCACATTTTGTTGGTTATCGTTAAACAGCAGAACCAGAGTGAGCCTTCATGTAGTGTGACTATGTACGTAGGTACTGCAGAGCAATGAAAGTAAGAGCGGGATTATGAGTGCAGGGCTGAAACATCAGCTCGCGTTCCAGCATTTGATTATTGTTATTTTATTACAGCTCTCTGAATCTAATCCTGGTTATTTCTCTCCCTCATTTTACAGATCTGACACATTATTTTGTTGTTTGTTTGCTGGCAGGCGAAACATATTTTCTGAGGGAAAGTGTTAACAGATATGCTGATAAAATGTCTGTCTTCTCAAAACTGTCTGAAGACAAATTGAGTATTTGTCTACATGTGGCGTTCACACTGTTGCTGTGCTAGCTACCGAACAAATTAACAAGATGATTCTTGTCTTTTCTAGGATGTAATTCTGAAATCTTGTAGGAGTCCAAAGTTGTGAACTAGACCAAGTGTAATCCCCGTTCTGCCGGAATCTGAGCATTGCCTGGCTTTGCAGTAGCTGGTAAAGAAGAATTAGGTACAGAACGTACATGGGGAAATAAAAGTATGTTGGAAAATCCAGACTCAAGTAGTGAAAGGGATTCTGCAGTTAGACTTAGTTGAAAGGGTGAAATAGGACAGAAGAAAACTGCAGTTACTTCTTGGTAGTCCTAAATGATGAACTTGTCTTGCTCGGTACTGAAAACAGCTCCTTTGCTTGCACTGCAGAGTTATTTCATGCAGTAACTTCCCACGTCCCCTCCAGCCTCTCCCTACCATGCTTAGTTATGTCACTTGTGTGATGCTTCGAGCCTTGCTGTCCTGGCTGGAATCTCGAGACTGTTTCCAAGCTTGTATTTCTCACTTGGCAGCACATGATGCGGCTGGTGGGCAATCTGCCGTATCCCTTTTTTGTCAAACATCAGAGTTGGTGTCTGACACCGAATCCGGGAATAAGAACAGGGAGAGTGAAATGTATGGTGGAACTGAACGTATCTGCTGGGTGTCTGTGCATTTTTCTGTAGCTATTGCTTATGGTTGATACTCGGATCTTGTGGTGATAGAATGGCAGAGATTTTGCTTTTCCCTTTCGTATTTTAAGTGATTAGCAGGACCTGGTAAGTGGAAAAATCCCAGCTACTTTTTGCTATCAAGTGCTATCTGCTTACAAGCGAAAAACTCAAGTTTCAGGGAAATCCCCTAAAGTTCTGTAGAAACAAAACAGTTTTATAAAGGTGTGTGTATGTGTGTGTGTGTGTATGTTTGTGTAAACACACAAGCTCACACAAGCACAATCTCCTTCCTGGATCAGCTCCCACCATGCAAAATACAAACCTGAAAGTGCTATAATTGATTATGTGCAATAGGAGACAAACAACCAAGATTTTGGGAGAGGGCAGGGTGTGGTCCAGATCTGGCAAAACATTTAAGAACTGAACATTATTTTTTCAAAGGTAGGGAAACTTTAAAACATCGGTCCAAGAGTTAAGACAGGTTGGGAGAAGGAAAATGGTGCAGTAAACTGAGACGTCTTCTTTGTAGGGGGAGGTGTTGGGGGAGGAATTGGGAAGAAAGAACACGCAAGTTTAGGTTAGTACATGTTCATGTTCTTCTGGTTTTTTAACTTCATTTGTTTCCCTGGCAGATGTCCCATGGCTTTGAGGCCTTTGTCTGTGTGAGAGAGAACATGAAGGAGGGCTTGGCAGGATGCTTTTGGATTGTGTAGAATAGCTGGTAGTCATATTTATAGTTCGTGTTGTCTCTTGGCTTATGCAATTTTGATAACCAGCAATCGTTCTGCAGAGTTACGTGTTGGCAAGTCAGCTCTCCTTGAATTTCCTCCACCAGTTCTGTGTTGCAGCTAGGTTTCATGTACAAGTTTTTGTAAGGTCTCAGTAGGACTTGTCGCATCCACATTACTTTATTCTTGTGGCGTATGTACTTTTCATACACATCCCCTACATATTAGACAATCTTTTTTTATAACATCTTCGTACAATCCAAGATGCTCAATGCAAGTGCTTAATGCAATCAAAAAGAAACAGTATGCTAAAAGAGATCTGGCAGTTCTCAAGTGGCAACACTTTTCTGGGCTTCGTAGCCTGTATAGATATATTTTCTCCATATATACGTATCTTCTTTTGAAGGCTTTTCATTCATTTTTTTTTTTTAATGATCATTGTGTACCTTGATGCTCAGTACTCTATTCTTTTCACTTGCTGAAATCCATAGTGGAGCTGGTCCTGTTGCTGCTGTGGAATGCAGGGGAAGAGGAACAATGTTCAGCTGTTGTGAGGGTTTGAACCTTTTGGTAGCCTTTTACCATGTCTGTGACTCTAAATGGATTTATAACTTTCTAGCTTTATGCTTTAAAACACCTGCTATAATTGCTTAGAAATATACTTTATGTCAGCCTTTATTGCTTACTGTGATTATGCTTCTGGTAACCAACCTTTTTGGAAGGCTCATAAAATATAAGTTTCTCATAATAGGATTCCTGACAGAGTTAAACAATATGCATAGCTTAAAGTGCAAATATGCTTTATTTGGGAAAGGAGATTATTCTGCTGTTCTTTAGTACCTTTAATTTGAGACTTCAGAAGGTGCTCTGCATTAAATGCATGCATAAGTTTAAAAACCCCCTATGTTTTGCCCATTTCACTCATGGTAGGCATGTGGGGGGCTTTTCTTTGAATGGCAGGTTTGTAGGTGAGGAGAATGTGCAGACAAAGCCCCTGAACTCCCCGACACTGTTTTTCACCAGTTAGCATAGTTTGTACATAAACTGTACAAAAGGTTGAAACAGTGCTGCTTAACGTTGTTGATGTAATGCCTCAGTGCCGTGTGAATACTGAGAAACCCCCAAACCTGGCATCAGTTTTGTGTCTTTAACTTGGGGCTGTTACTTCCTAGTGAAGCAGAGGGTCACATAAAGCTGTCTGTAGGGTGGGATGGGTGAGCTATCGATGTGTTTGGTTGTGATAATGTTACATTTGATAATTCCACACATCACAAACATATCAAGGAGTTGTGTGTTCTCAAGACAGGGGAAATAAAGAGGACGGGACGTGATCGAGACAGCTGAACTTTGTGTTGTACTGCCTTGATCTTGATGTCTCACCTGGCATATTCAGGTGGACATCAGAAGGTTGGGAAATTCTAGTTTAACATTGCAAATCAACTTCGTATATGAATTCCTGTAAACTGTTTCTGGAGATTGCAGGATTGAGGAGGTGTTATTTATCATCACTTTTAGCTAAAGAGTTCCACCCATGCAAAATTCTTAGCGCTAAGAGAATTAGGCTTTTTGGTAGGCGGGTTGTTCTCAAAATCTTGAGCAGAGGAAAAGGTGGTGAATAGTTATTTTTGGGCCCTTTTAAAATATGAAAATAAAATTATGGGGGTTAGTCAATGTTCTTTACATCAGCACCTTTATCCTCAAGGATATTTTGGTATTTTTGCCTTTGAAATTTAGGCTAGACTTCAAAGGATAGGTGGAATTTCCCGGGAGAAGCAGGGTACTGTGGAAGGGTAGAGGTTGGAGTTGAAGAAGACAAAGTAAATGAGTGTGGGGTGTGTGGTGCTGTTGGCCTGTTCTGTGTCTTGAAGGAAGCCAAGCTCTGTCCCACACTGAACTGGGAGACCTTCTGAGGCTGTACGTGTGCCTCAGAAAATGCTACCGAGGGTTCAGTTTGTGGTGCAGTGCCCGTATCACCCTTGTGCTGCAGGATTTTGGTGTGCTGAATGTGGCTGTGAGCTTGTCCATTAGCTGATGGGAGGCACCAGGCTTGGTAACACTTAGTGCAGATGCTCCCTGCTGCCATACAAAATGTGCTTGCTTGGTTTTAGCCGTTTCCCAGTGGGACAGGGACAGTGAGAAGTTAAATTTCCTTTTATGAGGCGTAGAGTGTATCATATGAGTATAAAATCAAATACTGTGGGATGGCAAATACTGTTTTTTAAACTAGTTGGCTTGTTGTAGCTGTGATAATCTGTGTTGATCAACCCTTTTGGTGTTTGCTACAAAATTTATTCCAAGAGGCATGGTAGCTCATTCTCGTTGGTGGCGATCCAAATCGTTTCTGCTGCCAAACTTGGCACTGGTGCCAGTGGTTTGCTTTAGCTCATCTAAGAATATAATACAGATGGTTTGATACTCAGTACAGATATATACAGATGGCTTGAAACTTTCCAATTTCTTTATTTCATTCCATTGTTTCTTCTCGGTATATCAAGTATCTGTGGATATATAATTGCTATTCTTAAAATAATCTGAACTGTGTTTGTTTCAGCTTCTGCCTGTTGTTGCCATAAGGATTTGTTAGCAAAAGGCTGCTGTTTCGTGCACGTTCAAATGTTCTGTGTGTCAGTACAGGCGTGCTTATTTATAATGCGCAGAGTATTTCTGACAAGCTATTTGACCACCACACCTGTATATGTCCTTCAGTTAACCAGGATGGAGAAAGCAGATCCAAGAAAGTGATTTGTAGATCCAGAAATCTGCAGATTGCAGTCACTGAGACTGGCTTTGCTTCAGGTTGTTGCTGACACTGGTAATGACGTCTTTGCAGTTGAAGCAGTGGGGTTTTAGCCCAGTGTCATAGTTGAAGCAGGGATCAGTGAGCTCTGGCTAAAGGCTGGGTAGTTTGTTTTCAGTGCTCATTGCAGCCTGTTGATCTCTTGCCAGCAGAAATTTCTAGGTTGTGAATTTGCTTCTGTTGTATACAGGCGTATGACATCAGTCGCCTGCTAGCAGGACAGGGTGTAAATAGAATCATGACAGCGTAACTTCAGTGCTCTCCATGTTTCTCTGTGCATACAATATATGGATGTTACAGTAGCTGATGTTGACATAGCGCATGGCCTGGGCAAAGGGTAAAAGTAGTCTCTGCTTTGATTTGCTTCTGATCTGATGCGGGGAATCCTTGTTCTGCAGTTCAGGGATATTGACAGCTTGGTTCTGTGCATGGAGGTGGTTATATAGACTTACTTTAGAGCAGTGATTTACTTAGCTTCTTTCATAAGGTTGTTAAAGTGCTTAACAACGCAATTAATGTAATTTAAGGACAGTTAAAAGCACTAGTGGTTCTTTTCAACTTTATTTTAAATGCTCAGACAGATTAAGCAGTTCGAACAATGACATGATTATGTCTCTATAGCCATTGAGCATATAAATAAATTATGCCCTAGTACTTGATATTTTGAATCCAAAACTTACAGACCACTGAAATGAATGATTGTGGATATATTGCCTTGTTCTGGGATCATCTGACAAGTTAAGCGTGATCAGTGCGAGTCACTATTTCGATGGCAGACCTGTAATGAATATTTCACTGCTATGGGAAGTGCTGCTGGTGACTTCCATACATTGTGTGTCTCTTGAGTTCATTTCGGTTCCACTGCAGGTACCGACATAATGATAATTCCTGAGATGAGACATAAAATAGATTTATGCATCTCTGAATGCTTCCTATTCCATTTGCACGGAGGCATTAGCATTTTATCCAAATAGTCACCCAGTTTTTATATGTGTAAACGTTTTATGTTGTGCAGGCTTTTTTCCCCTATTAAGTTTCATTAATGTTTCAGTTAATATTCTTAATTCATACTTTTAACACAGAGAAGGTAAATTTTATTAAACAGGAAGGAAAGTTTCATGAGAGTACCCTTATGATGAAGCTGCCAGTCAAATCCCCCACCACCAGCTCTGGAATGAGGCAGTAAAAGTCTCTTCTGTTGGGCATGAGAGGCCTGGCCCATTTGATGGCTGCTGTGGAGTAGGATAGTTCCACATTTGTTGAAGAGAGATGTTGACTATCCATGTTTGTAAACATACCGAGAGTGAAGTGGCACAGGACTGTTCCTTGCAGGTCAAATATAAGCATTAAGGGAAGGTGGGAAGTTGTGGAAAGTGGGGTTTTATAGTGAATGCAGCTGGATGCTTGTGCCTTGAGGACGAACTCACTAGAGGTATATGTAGATTCAAGGGAAGTGAATCTAAGATTGAGTGTGACTTTGTCAGAGATTTCGTTAGTAGTCCTTTGCACTTGAAAACAAAGGCACCTAAACCATCCATGGATGATGCAGTGCCATGAGCCGACTTCAGAGTGTACTCCAACTCAAAATGAATGTTGATCTTGGTGCAGTCAGCTGAGGTGGTGTGACACTTGAGGCAGGCATGTCTTTCAACAGATTGGTTGGGAGCAGCATGTTTGAAACTAACCCTAGCTCATGGGCATTTAAAATGGGTAAGTTAGGTTTGAGAAGATAGCTTGCCTTAGAAAAAAGAGGTGCCGGTGTGAGATGTTCATTGGAATAGGTCTTTTCTACCAGCCTCAAGAACTTCAGTTCTCTTTCAGCCTTCTCAAAGAACAAGTAGTTCTTCAATTATTATCTTTATCCTTCCTTACTAAGGATAGAGTTTAACTGGGGTGTTTCCCAGAGAGCTGGTTTAGGAGTGACTGACTGGTACTGCTGAGTGACATAATTAGCATAAATTCAGATTAATGGAGATAGGGCTGGTGAGTGCCAGCTGGCTATGTGGGTATACGCATCGGCTCTCGGTAGCGATGACAGAGTCTGATTTTTATCCCTGCCCCCCCACCTTCCCACCCAGACTGCTGAATATCTGACTGGATGTTGAATACCTGAAAATCAACCTACTTAGCAGCCTGGATCGGGCTCTCGGGACGAGATTGTCAGAGGCAGGGTTTGTTTGGGGTAGTTCTGTACACGGCTATCTTGCTGTGGAGAAGCTGGCTGCTGGTATGCTTGTTGTGTTGGGGGGGAGTCTGGGAGCTGGGGAACGCCGGTGGAGGCTCCGGAGGTGGTTGTCCGCAGTGGGTGGCTGGGATGTCTCTCCTTGGCACCCTGCGCTCTCCCGTGCCATGCAATTCCCGGCGAGCGTTGCTGTTGGTGGCACCCGGCCAGCTTGTCATGTCAGTGTTGAAAACTCGTGTATGCTTCTCCAAACGTTTCGAACCTGTCTTGATCTGCCTGGTAGCCTTGGTGTCTCTGCAACCTCCACGGGCAGAGCAGGACTGTTCAGCTGCTGGCCTCTTGACTGTGTTAGACCGACTCTTCGTGGCTGGTTAGCAGCTGGGTCACATCATCTGAGTGCAGCACGTTAGGATGGAAACCCCAGGGTGTGGTGGAGAAGGGAGAAGCTGTCCATGCAGCCACCCTGTGCTGGCCAGGGTGAGCAGGTGTTGGGTTGTATCCTGTACTGGGCAGGGCAGTGGATCTCTGCCTGCCTCTTCTGGTTTGGGAATAGTCCCTGGTTTGCAGCCCTGGCTGGGAGAAGTGGCATGGGCAAGGAGCTGGTATAGTGGTGGCAGAAAGTGCCAAGTCCCAAGGCTTCTTGGGGCTGTGGTGGCTGCTTGGCTCCAGGGTGGCTGTGGAGCACAAGGCAACCTGCCACTTTGCTCCAGGCTTAGAGCTGGGCTGGCTGAGGTGAGGGATCACAAGTACCTTCTCCTTGCTGGTGCCTTCAGCATGCAGGCTACCAGGTCTGCTTTATTATCCATGGTTTTAAAAACCAGAGATCAAATGCACTGCTTTATTGTGTAAGGTGTTTGCAGCAGAGCAGAGATTTGTCTTCTTAGGAATTCCCATTCCATAATTTGCTGTCTCACTACTTTTGGTACCCTCTGTGTAGGACTCCTACCTGACAATACCATGTGTAGACTGAAGCTGGGAGGGTGAAACATGGTCAGCCTCCGGTCTGTGTGGGTTGTGAGCTGTGTGTATCTGGGTAGCCCTGGTGGTGTGTTCAGATGCACACCTGGATGGACAGTGCTTCCCTTTTAACCCACATGTGCTTCACTAACTTGATAAATAGAGCATCTCTTCAACTGGGGCTGCTGCAAAGCACCTGCAGCACCAGTAGTCACTGCTGAAATCCCAGGCCCTGTATGCTGATTAGGCTCTTGTTTTTAAAATACTCATAGTGAGTATGTTTAAATTCAGAAGTGAAGATATTTGCCACAATTGTTTTACTTTTAAAACACACTTTTAAAGTTGTTTGCTCTGATGCTGAAGAATATTTAATGTTTCTTCCCACGTGTTGGTGTAAATGCAATCCTCAAACTGTCCGTGTTTTCTGATGTTATTTACATTATTTAACAATATAATTCCAATAATATATTGTTCTTAGTCAACGTATTTTCGTTTCCCCCTTTTTTCCTCATAATGATGAATTATGTGACTGCTTGTGAGAGTAAAAGCCTTAATAGTATTCCTATTAACATACCCTTTTTAATTGCTTAGAAAGAATATCCTTCTTGTTTAGCATAACTCTCATGGGGCTTTGAAGGTAGATTTATCATGGAATGTCATGGGAATCCTGCAGTGTGAATTGTCTGCTGCTCCCCCCTCCATTACAGGTTGGTTCATGCAGCTTTTGTGCTGTATGTTACTGCTTTGGTTGTTTGGGTGAGATAAAAACTTGTTGAACTACTAAAGTGGACAGGGTTTAAAATTACAGACACATTACTTTCCTTTGCAGCCATAATATGTTTGTTTTGGCAGACTGTCTCTTCTCTGTAACATGGAACAGTTCCTTTTTTTGCGATTATTCACTGTTTTCAGTCATACAGCACCAAGTATTATTCATGGTCCTGGAAAAAGTTACTCTTTAACAAAACAAAAGCATAGGAAGTACCTTGACCTACCTCCTTCTCATAATTGACAGGTATTAGTGATACGTGGGTACACGCTGCAGTAATGATCTGTTTTAAATTAGCATGGTGCAGGACATTAATGGCTTTTGAGCCACAGGAACTTCTCTGGGTCTCATGGTGGTTCCGATGTCTTAGGGGCTGTTGTGTAGTACCTGCGAGGACGATGCTTTGTGGATCCACCACTGAGCGAGCACTGCATTCACCTGGGCTAGTGCTGAGCTTCTCCCACATGGTGGAGCTTTTACCCTCAACTTGACCACAAAAAGACATTTATAAAGTGCAGAGAGCCAGCCCTAGGAGAGGAGGGCTCTGCTTGCCTCGTCTTTGATCCATGAAATTTTTTTGTCTCTTGTAATGATGTGTTTGAGCTGCGCAGACATGGGCGCCATCACTACTAATGCCTGCAAATTGATTAGCATTAAGTAGGAGAGAGGCTTCTTGGATCCCTTTGCAATCATACGGCAGTTTCTAAATGGCATGTAGCTGCAAATGCCATGCAGTGCTACAGCTGCAGAAAAAGACAGTGTTTTTACACTAAAAAAGGATAATCGGGTTTGTATCACATTCAACAGGTATCTGCCCTGCTCTCCCGTCCAGTTTTCCCATTTCCAGCTGCCTTTGAAACATCTTGCTGTTGGCTTTCTCATCATACAGGAATAATGTTAATTCTTAAGATGAATGATTCTCACAGCAAACCACTTTTGAAAGAAATACTCCATAATCTGGGAGTTGGTGTGGTTTGATCCATGCCTAGGAACTGCAGAAGAGTCTGCTGGTGGGAACAACTGCCTGTTTTGCAGAAATCACCTGTTTCTTTTTCATTACTTGTTTATGGTATTCTGATGCTGTGCAGACTTTTAAAGGTGTTATTTGCTTATCGGGTCAAACTGTAAATCACTTTAGTGCTTATCTATTTTCTAATAATACGCAGAACAAGAGGTACCCTTTCCTTTTTTTTCCTAAGGGAAAAGGAAAAGAATAACTTAAGTATCTTTTTTTTTTCCTTGGTAAGGAAAATGCTGTTTCCTCCAGTGGAAATGAGTAATGGTGATGCAGGTCAATTGGGCTTTAGTATTAGCCACTTGTTTACTTAAAGTAATCTCTTCTTCTGAAGATCTGTAGTTTTCATGGGAACTGTGCATCAGTTTTAAGCTCGCCCTGTGCAGAGCATGTTTCTCACCAATTTCTCCTATGGTTGGAAATCACAACTGGTTTTCCTGCTGTCCCTCTGTCTGCTAGAAAATTGGTTTTGCTGCTGAGGTCCTTTAATGCTTGTGTGTCTCCTGCATTGCATGGTCTGCCACCTGGCCTGTTCTCCCTGCCAATTTATACTTCTTTGCTCTTTCTGAAGCAAATCCCTGAAACATTTTGCCTGACTGCTCATGAATTCTCCCGTACCAGTGAATAAAATCGCTAACCCTTTGTGCCTGTTCTTACTGCTTACCTGGCTGCATGCTTAGGTTATTTTATGATGGAGCCCTTTTGTAAAAGATTTAGATGGTTTTATCAAGTGATGAGCGAGTAAAGTTCTGTGTTTTGTAACGAAGGAATAAATGTTTTCAGATGGTAACATCTTGCAGTGAACAAAATGATGCTTCCCGAGTGATGGTTCTTCTTTGACAGCGGGAGGCTTGGATTTGTCAGATGATATTTTCTAGGTGAGAGTTAAGTAATGGCTTCTTCCCATGAACTCAGCAATCTTTTAATTTTGGTGATTCAGTCTTTAATAAAAATACAGTAAAGTTGCAGGCTTCATGCCCTTAACTTTCAGAGCTTTTAGTCATCCTTAGAATTAATTCAGGTTTCAGTAAAAGCATTCATTATTAAAGAAAACACAGACCCAGATATTTAATTACTTGATTTTTCTCCTTTTAACAGAGTTTAAGAACATCCTAATGAAGCCAGTGAGAGTCTCAATCCCTAAAAACTGCCTCAATTTTTACAGTACCATGGGAGGAGGGGAAGGATTAGGGTGCAGAGCAGGGTACAGCGAAGATGCGTGACATATATTTTCAGCAGACTTGCTGTATTTTTAGCTAGTGAGTATATTTAGTTTGTCATTCATTTTAGAGAGGAAGACCATCCATTTGTTCTCCACTGCTTGAATTCTTGGGTTTTCTATAAAATACAGTAGGGTTTTCTTGTGGGGATGATTTAGAGTTGGATGATTCCCAGCTCCGAAAGAAATGCTTGGGTTCGTTATCTTTGTTCCGCTGTTTTCTTTAGATTTCAAGAGGTTGTGCTTAACATTTCCAAATTAGAGAGCTCCTTTCAAACCACTAAATTATTCCTACCCGAAGCTGCATCACGAGGTGCGCATCCCTGCCTGAGCTGGAGCTGCTCTTGATAGCACTGCAAATAAATTATGGATGTAAGCAAATTATTCTGAAAGTACTAGTTTTCAACTGGGGATGGTGCTTCTATACGAGCTCATCCACCCTTTGCTGTGGCTGGGGAGCAGGTGAATTTGACCACTAATACTTTCTGCAGATTTGGGTTGCAGTTCTCAGACCAACACTATACCCAAATTCTCCTTTCTGTCCTCTGCAAAGAGGAAGGAAGGAAGGAAGGAAAAAAAAAGCCCAAATCTATTTCAGTGCTTTCTCAGAAGCTTCTTTTTTTTCTTTTTTCCTCTGAAACTGTACTTTAAGCAGAAATCTTGAGGACTGCAATAATAATTTTGCTTTTTTAATGAAACATAATGGCTGAGAAGAATCTGGACTTTTACAAAAACTTTTTTTTTTTTTTTTTTAGGAAAATATGTAACTGCTGCTCCCAATTTTGGGTTATTTTAATGTATTTTTTCTACTCAGCATGAAATCGTCAGATGCTTTTGCATGTTTATGCAGGAGACCCTGCCTGCTGGTGCCATTTGTGGCTCTAGCAGTGCAGCTTTTACTTTGCATTTGGTTCTGCTCAGAGAGACAAACAGAAAGCTTTGTTTCACATAGCAAATACAGACACTACCGGCTTGAAGAGTTTTGCCTTCTAGTCAGTTCTTTTGTTCTTTGTGGTCTTGCAATTACATTCTCTTAAATGCAGTTCTCCTCACTGTTGTGGTACAGAAGAGCTGTAAGGAAGGAACCGTGCGTGCGCATTAGTCTGGGTACAGTCGGAGTGCGTAAGCTAAGAGGAGAAAAATGCCTCTTATCTTTTTCCGTTATCTCTGCTTACCTCACTTTTTTGGGGGGTTGGTTTCCCCCTTAGGAGCACATTGCTGCCAAATGAATCTAATGAAAATCGGAGCGATAGCGCTTGAGGCTTCGTGGTGATTTGTTTCGCGTGTAAATGAAAATATTTAGCTGTACTCTGAGGTCCTGTTTTGTTCCAGATAAATCAGCACGTAATATCAAGTTAACATCACTGTTCTTAGAGTGCTTTTTGTTACAGGTGTTGTGGCTTTGGGGGGCGGGGGTGGGGGTTTACAGATTTTGCAGGGTTTTGTTAAAATTGGGGATTATTTTTTGTGTATTTAAAATAATCCCAAGTGAGCATTAACCTCTGTTGACACTCTGGGAGTGGGGGAGCTGCTTGTGTTTGGATAGCCTGAGAGCATGTCTAATAAACTGGTAAGAAACCTGCTAATGGGGCTTCTGTTTTCCTCTCCTAAATGAGCAGCAAGGTGGCTGCCCTTAAGTCATCGCCTGAACCTTGTATTCTAATCTAAGTGGCATGCTGGAGTGTTTTGCAGTAGCATTCAAGGCAGCAGAGCAAACTGATGTGACTGATGGTATTTGTGGATTATATCAACATCAGTGGATTATCTGCAGGAGGAGGAGGAGGAGTATTAGAAACAAGAATGAATAATATACTAAACAACTAACTAAAAGTGGCTAATGAACAGAAAGTCACAGAATTACACCCTGTAGGATTTACAGTTGTTTTGTACTTGACATCCTTCTGGTAACTGCTGTAGAAAAGATTGGAAAAATCTAATGGAGGGGTGGCAGCAAACACTGAACAATAGCAATTGTCCTGAGTAGGGACCTGAAGTACTTGCTGTGGTTGTTCAAGTTAGCAAAAGGTGAGTTGTGTTTGCCATTGGGGGGGGGTAACAGCCACAGCTGTTTATATCTTGCAACTGGAGAAGTTCTGAGCAGTGCCCTTTGTTTCAGCAAGAACTGGTTTGCTCGAGTGTTTTACTGATAGGGAAGGATTAGATAAAAAAGGGGGAGAGGGATGGAATTTTATTCCTGTAATCAAAATCCACTACTGTATTAAAAACCAGCCTGCATAAAAGGTGGTATTACTGGGTAGCATGTCGGAAAGCTTGAGGCTTTGACTCAAAATAGACTTGTCTGCCAAACATGGGATGTCATTGATGGGAGCATGTTTCTTTGTCATTTAGCCCTCTTGTAGAAAGCAGAAGAATCTGAACCAAAAATTAGAAGTCATTCTGGTCCAGAAACTACCTACAGCAGCTAAATTGTTGGCTTGCTGCTCGTATCTGCTGGTATCCTTGGTGTCTAGAAATAAGGATCTAAATGACTGGAATATTCTGAATACATGCTTTTGATGACTTTGGTAGGAGGCAGGATCTCAAGAGTAGTTTCTTTCTAAATAAAAGAATAATCTAACTTTCATGTGTGCAATTTCTCGCTGTATTTATCATGGGCCTAAATTATTTAAACCATAAAGCAGCATCTTGCAAGAAATTCCTATTCCTATGATACTTTTTTTTTTTAAATATGAATATTTAAAGTCTGTACAAAAGACAAACCTTGTATAAAAATACTATATTACCCATGAGTAAGGAAAGTTATTAAAGGTAGGCACAGACTGAGTAGTGAAATGGGGACATCAGATTCCTTAGAATAGCTTGTTACTAAGAGATGCTGAATCCAAGATAAAAGAACTCCTGTTTCTTCTAATTCCTAAGACTTTTTTCAGACCTATTTAATTATGCCTTGAATATATCCAGTCTGATGTTGATGATGGTAGCTGCTTTGGATAATGATCAGCTGTTGAGGCAAAAGGATTCACTCAGATTTTTAATCTAGGAAGCAGAATGCTGATTTTTGATAAACTTGGCAGGCAAACAGCAGACTATTTCCAAGGAAGATGGTAGAGCCTTGGATGTCGCTTTAGTCTTCTGCCTGCTTTCTCAGCAATAGTACATAGAGATCTATCTGTTTTGGTCGGCATTACCTTTTTCAGCCTTTATGTTTCCATAAGAGTTCATAAACCTGCAAGTAATAGTCTGCTCAGAGCTCAGCCAAAACTGAGTAATTTCCTTCTTTCTTCACGGCACTTCGGAACTAGTCGGTAAGGTTCTCCCCAGTGGAAGAATGAGACACATAATATACTGGAACCAGAGCCCATAAGGGAACCCAGTTTGAATTAAAATAATCCCAGGAATTCCTTTCTTGCTTTACGGTGTATCTGCATGCACAGAGTAGTCCCTTCATCCTTCATAGGCCCAGCTGCCATTTTGATAACCTTTTAGGTGTCTATTAGAAAGTGTGCCATTAACTTGCATCTGTTCCACTCCAGGAAATTGGCTGTTACTGTCTATTCTTCCTAAAATATTCACTATTCCCTGTCTGAAACTTCAGGCCCATAAGTATGGTATTAAAGCCTGTATTGATGATAAGCAAAATCATCTTATGACTGTTCTGTTTTCCTGCTGTTGCTGCAAACAAATGTTAAGAATCTTTCCAAAAAGAAAGATCCTCAAGGATCCTTCATTAGATGTGCTCCTGGGAATTGGTAATAGATACTTGAATATCATTCATTTTAGGAACGAGATTTTGATGCCTATTAAAATCAAAGTGCACGCTAAATATTTACTCTGTTTGTTTGGAAATGTGTATTCCTTTTAAAACAGCTTCTTTTGCATCTGCACTGTAAACGCAGAGCTCGCCGGTTCACTACTCCCAGGGAAATTGGTGTTTTTACCAAGTGGGGGCTGAATTTTCCCACTCGTGATGGATGCTGTGCAGGCCTTTGGCTGGCCTTGTGCAGGAGCAGATGGTATAGCAAGAAGAGCTTGCAAGTTCTGCAGGCCAAGGTTTACAGCAAGCAGAGAAAAAAAGGGAAATGTTAATATAGAAACTTGAAAAATCCCCTGATACAGAGAAGGGAGAAATGCCAAAGGGAAGAAACAATAGTGTTGCTCTGAAAGTGGTATTCTAAACTCAAGCATAAAGCTGGAGCTATCCTGATCTCATCTGTGCAAGGTCTGTAAAATCCAATTACTCTTGATATCTGGAATTTAAATAACTAGAAACTTTATGTCTAGTCTTGTCTTGCTTTTAGCTCTCTTTTCAGTGGGAAAAACTGTCCAAGTCAGTGATAAGGAACCATTTTATTTGGGGAGGAGTTTTAAACAACACCCAAGGATGATGTCATCTCTGACACTGTTCATATCCTGATTCTAAATCTGTATGGTGAAAGAAAGAAGTATGTATTAGGAATGCTGTATCATTATAAACCTATTAGGCATTGTTTTAGGTGTTTTAAAACAAGTCTTGGCATATAGAGCAGCTTACAGGGTTTATGGAAGACTGATCTGCTTTTAACTGGGAAAAAAATCATAGGATCTGATAAAGTGCTGGTGCATAGGTTTTAGGCTACAGTGCTCCTTTTAATGTGTTTAAAATGGAAAAGGTTCTGGGGTTTTTGCAGGTAAAATACTACACCTTGCTTTTGAAACATTAAAGGAGAAAGACTTGGAAGCAGCTGAAAAGGAAGTGGATTGTTAAAGTTGCTTGAGAATTTCTTTTGCTGTCTGTTTAGGTAATCATAATTAAAAAATGCCTGAATGATCTTAATAACACATGATTCAACTGACAAGCACTAATTGCTCTCTATCAGGCCAAGAGAAGATGAATGTTGTCAAGAAAACCACAAGTCAGACAAGCTGATTCTCTTCTAGTCTGACACCGTGTTCCCATGTACAAACCAGTTTTTACTGGAGTCTTTCCAACATCAAAAGAAAATCCTTGCCTTCCCATTAATTTTCGTTGCTGGCAGGCTTGAGCTGTTTGTGACGAGTTACTTTCGTTACTATTGCTGGCCTGCTAATGCACAGGATTGTGCAAGGGCAAAAATGTAAACAGGTTTCCCAACTTCTCTTTATCTTCTGTAGTTTAAACTGAACACGTTCTTACACTGGAATATGAAGAATTAGGTATAAAAAAAACCCTCTTTTTTTTTTTCTTTGCCCTGGAATGTGCGGTGCACTGGGCCAGGTAGAATAACATTATCTTTCTTCAAAGGTTCTCTCCTTTTTAAGACATCCTATGCAAATTATGGCATTGCAGTGAAAAATCCAGTTTTATATAGCAGATGCTATCTGGCAGGATTTCCTGCGAGGTGATGGGTATGTGGTGCCATGGGGTTTTTTTTCTTTGTTTTGTTTTAAAGACACCTTTTTTTGTCTGCGCTCCTCCTAGTCAAATCAAGCCCTTGTCCTTTGCTGCTTGACTTTACTGTATTCCGTGATCAAGATACAAGTAGTAGGAGATACTCTGTTTTCTTTCATACTTTCCCATTTATATTTGGGCATTGGTTACTAAGCAGTATTGGATGGGTATGGGTCACTTGGGCAACCATATACCAAGATAAATTTGATGACCTTTCTTATAAACAGTGTTTAAAATATAGTGTCTGCTTTATAGCAAGTAAATTCTAACTTAGTCACTGCAATGTTAATTATGAAGGGAGATCATACTATGTTCTAATGTAAGTTTGGGACTCTTAGCAATAACAAGAAACCCTGGGATCTTCCCGTACACAGAATACCCCTTTAACCAGATACTTTAAGTTTGATCATTAAACTTCTCCCCAGACTCAATAGTGCCAGTTCATCTTTTAATTAGTTTTTCTGAGGAGCAGGGATACTGACTTGGTTGTAAATGCACCATTGCACTCTGGAGGGACTTTAGCTCCATCTACTCCATGTTCTTCTGGAGAAGATGGGGATCAGCTTCCTAAAACTTTACCGGAATCCTCAACCTTCAGTTCTTAAGCAGCATGGCAGTTCTCACCTTGAGAATATTTCACTGTCAAATTTGATGCCTGTTTTAACTATTTGATGCCCACCTTTAGCATGTCTGGAGAGATGATGTTTTTAAAAGGATTGATTGCTTGTGCAAAGTGAAACTTTGTATTCTCTCTCAAATTTGGCATCTAAAACAGAATCTCCTGTCAGCATCTCGGTATGCTGAACCTGGTTCAGTTGTAATGAACACCTTTTCCTTACTGTTTCCTTTCTGGCAACAGGAACCCCCTTGGTGGTGGGTAATGTTGTAGTTTGGAGGGAAGGATGGATGGAGGACACGAGAAGAGAGCATTCCTGACTTGCTTTCCAGTTCCTCCTGTTTACAGGGTCACCCGCACAGGCATCATTCCCTAGTTTTGGCTCTCCAACAGTAAAAATAGGTAATTAAATCAGAGAAGATAGGCAAAACCGAGAGCTGACAGTGGGTTCCTTTGTCATTTCAGATCTCCTGAAAGCAAAAAGTACCTGTGTTTTTATGTCAAAACTATTATCAAATCTATCTGAAATTATAATAATTTGTGACAGTTTAACAACATCCCAGGTCATAAAAAGCACAGTGTGGCAAGTTCCTCTGCTTAACTTTTGCATGTGATGGGGGAACAGTGAATCCCCTCTCCTCACCAACGGTGCCCTGAGATGCTGTTCATTGCGCTGCTGATCAACACCCAGACATGCAGGGGGTCTTGTTAAAATCGGGGTGCAGAGCACGGCACTGTCAGCTGGAGTCGAGATGCTTTCGGGCAGCAAGTGCAGAGGGTTCATTTGTTCCTGCTGCAGAGTTTTCTGTGTAAAATAATGAGAACCCTGGAGTCTGTTCTGGAAGCGTAAAATCCTTTGCTTCTGTAGAAAAGTGACAGCGGAGGGAGAGAATTAACATGGAGAGTGTGACTGTGTTACCTGTAAAGCACCAGCCAGTCATGGGGTATTCTGAACCTAGCCGCCATCAGATGTTGTTTAATGCTTTGTCAGTGAGTTAGATATGATCATTCTGGTTGTATTTGAGCAGAAATACCAAAAATCCAACCTTCTACAGTACCTTCTTGCTGCGGAGAGCAGAGCAGTGTTTGGGGTAGCTCTAATTCAGGTGTCTGGTTGTGTTTTATGGTTTTGGGGGAGGTTATTTTGTCATGGGGGTGGTGGTATTCTTTTCAGTAAATGATTTAAGAAAAGAGTTTAGGATTTGTTCACTGGCTTTTTAGAGCAAGGCACATTCCCACTGATACCTGTGTCTAAACACAGTCACCAGCCTTCTTTTCAGGAGCAGATCTCTCTTCTCAGATCCGAGGGGCTGAGGAATGGTTGTCCCCCAGTCACACCTTTACTCGGGTAGGAGGTGATGGCAGCATGGGGGCATGTAGATGAGATGGTGTCCCTGAACGGGGGGCTGCTGCTCTGTCCTTCTGCCGAGGGTGCCTGTAGAGGGGCACGGCAGCCTCGCAGGTCCTCTGCTCTCATGCAGGGTGGCTGAGGTTTCAACGTATACCTTCAGATGTATAATCTGTGATATGATGAGTATGTTCATTGGCATGGTTCCTGTAGCCGAGCAAGAACATGCCAATGAGCGATAAGCAGTGCCATCTAGGGTTGAGCCTGGCTTAGGATTTTCATTTCAGAGCTCTAAGCAGTCAGCAGCAGTTCAACACTGGGAGGTTTCCAAGGGCAAAGTGTACAATTACTCTTACAGAAATATGGTTTTCTTTAGATTATAATGTGTATTTTAAAAGTACCAAACGGTATGCCCTGAATTCTACCAAGAACTTGTAATCCTGATGTTGCATCAGAAATACATACCTGTGCTAGGAAGAGTGCAGGATGCTGTTGCTGGGTTTGTCGTGTTACATGAAGTTTGGGAAGCTCCTGGTGTGGAGGTTTTGGGTTGTTTTTCAGAACCATTACCTTCTAACTGATGCATATAGGAGAACATCTGCTTGAGGAAAAGCTGCTGCATATATTTGAAGGGGAATAATGTAGTTTGAGCATACGGTTGAGCAATCCTAGCCAAGCCAGAAGAGTTGCCCAGAAGTAACTGGGTGTCCTGTCTGGATCTCAGTGTCACTGCAAACCTTTTGGAGGAGAGGGGTAAAGAGGTGGGATTTGAAGTAAAAAATTAATCTCTTCCATGAGGCAGGCACGTTTGAAATTCTGAGCAGCAGAGTCCTTTGACAACACATTCATAGATAGGCCATGTATCTCCGTTTCTTCTGCGTTGTAGCTGGGGCATTCCTTAGGGGAAAGTCTGCAGAAGTCGGTTAACTCTAGAACTGCCCTATACCCAGAATGAAATGATTTTGTTTTACACATTTATCTGAGGTTTGTGTGTAGCACTGGGGGAACTCATTAAACTTGACAGCAGATGCTATGGTCTTGTTCGTACCATCCAGAAAGGCCTTGTGGTTTAAGGCTTTGTATTACAGCTTTCCACAAAGAGCCACATTATTTTAGGGTAAGTAATTAAAGAAGGTGCCAGTGTTAAAGTTCTGTCTTTCTGTGCCCATATGGCCCAGTCTGGGGCCCACACTCCAGTACTGGTATTTGCTGGGGACACGTAAGCGTAGCCTTTGCACAAAGCCATGTAGAACAAACCAAGTCCAGGCCCTTGTCTTCAACCTCACCCGTCCATCCCCATGCACTTGGCACACGTATGGTGCAGCCTGTCTTCAGGCAAATTCAGGAGCCAGCTCCCAACTACTGGTTGGTGCCTGTGGGCAGATGTAGGTTTGCATTGCTTTTCAGTAATATGTAAGTTCAAATGACTATAACTTATAATAAAATCATAATTTAGTAAGCACTAACACTTTATTTCCCAAAGTGCTGAGCGCTCTGCGTTGTCTCCTGTCACCAGATTACAGCAGGATGTGCGATGGTCTGTGGATTTAACTTCGTTTTCCTGAATTAGATGGTTTTTGTAGGCAGGTTCACTATGTTGAAGGAAGGTACTGTGGCTTTACACATTGGAAAGGGGCTGGTGGAATGGAGTCACTGCTGTAAGGTGAGCTTGCGCTCTGTGATTCTTCCTAACTCTGTGGGCTCAAAGAGCTCTTTCTGACCTATGTCAACTCCCATTTCATCTTTAAATTACCTACCTTTTGGGTGGATGCATTAGGCCAGGGGGGTGACTGTAAGCTCAAACTACTTAAAAGGTAGTTCTTTTGAAGATGCTCTCCACCCCACCCCAAAGCAGGAAGCGTGGTTTGCCTTGGCATCTCAGATCCCTGCTTCTTCCTACTGGAATGTCTCTGTTTGTTAGCTTCAGGGTTGCTGTTTTCCTCAGTTCTTTTTTTTTTCTATTTTTTAATTTTTTTAACCCTTGCTGTTTCCTGAAAAGTACCAGTGAAAACTACTTCAGCAACTTCTTCCTTGGCTCTCCGGGTGGAGTGACTAAAGGCTGGAGTGGGAAGAATGTCTGGCCTTCAAGTCTGTGATCTGCTGATTCATAGATAAATGTCCTATAAAATGCAGAATTAGGCTGCTCCGAAGTTAGAGCTGAATATTCTTTTCATGTTCTTTTTGGGAAAACAGCCACAGCTTGACTCAAACTTTCCAGTTTGGTATGTGCTGGTTCCAGCATTACAAAGTTCATCAGCCTGTCTTAAAGGGAAGTCCTGTTTCTTGCTGCCATGCATTGAGCGCATCCATGTGCTCCTACACCATATGGAGAATGATGCTCCTATCTCATACGGAGCCAGGTGGGCCAGTCTTAATACCCCTTTGCAAAGCTGTGTCACTGCAGGTCTTAAGCAGTAAGACCTGAGATTCTGGAACATTTGAAACTCATGTTTTTGCAGGGGCCCAATCATGAAAAACCTAGATTCAAAGTGATAAAAAGAAGAATCCAAGAGGGCTACCGAACTGCTGAAGACTGGGGGCAGAGAAAAGCTCAAAAGCATTTTCCCCCTAGAAGGGGAGTTCGAAGAGGAGTTGGTCCATGAAAGTGTTTTCTGTCATGAAGGAAATCAGTGTTTCTGTAAAATCTGCACAGTACTGTTAGGGAAAGAGGGAAAAGAGAAGAATGAACATGAGTGTGGAACACAGTGACATGCAGCCCCTGCTTGGTTTTCTGTTGGGGGATAATAAAAAAGTCATGTAGCCAAATAAATTATATACGGTCTGAGAAGCACTTGTTTTCTTTCTTGATCTTGTTAAAGCATTTCTTAACACAATGGCTGTTTTTCTCAAGTATTAGCATTAATTACTGAAAATGTTAATAGGTTTTGTGGATTGTACAAGTGGGAAGACTAGCAACAAGCTGGTATTTCAAAAGAAAATAATATTCCATCTTCTAGATTCAGAGATAATTCAGGAAAGTAATAAAAGCTTGTGAAATCGTATAGAAGAAAGCTTTATGTCACTTCACTCCTTCATCAGATAGAAAGCAAATACCTCTTTTCATTGGCCAAAAGTGTGTCTTAGAAACGACCCTATAATTTTTTTCTTTTGCAAGTCACCAGCTTGCATCTATTTCAATGGACTTTTCCCTCCCCTTCTGCAATAGTAATCCTAAACCCTCCAGTGTCCTGGGGCGTTCTGGCAGTGCAGCCTGCTGCATGTGCTTCCTGCAGGCAGCGTGCACAAATGATCACTCTTTAAATCATACAGTGCAAGGTTTCATTAAAAATTTGGAGAACCATCTTATGAGTAGTTGATGATCTCATTTTATCCATACATGGCACTTATTAAGTAAATACCTTTGAAGCATAGGAAACCGTCTGGGAACCGAACTTGTGTTTCTTCCTCTGCTGTGTTATCTTAATTTGATTTGGTAGTACAGAAGTCCTGAAAATATTTTCTAAGGGAAATATATGTTGGGAATAATGCAGTGCTATTCTTAGCCCTTCTTGCAGACTGCCTACTTGTTATTTTTCCTTGGGACTTTGCTGTTCTTCAGGTGCTTTAATTTCGTATTTACTCTTGATTTCCCTCGAGGGGAGGATTCGGCGAAGCACTGAGCACGTTTCAGACCTGGCTCCACGGCAACAGGAGGTTTTCCAAGAACTAATTCTGGCCTTTTCTGTGAGAATCCTTGTCAGCACTTTTTCACTGTAATGAAGCAGTGAATAAACCAAAGTATTTTTGGTAACAGTTGGTACACCACACCTCTACGGTGCCTGTCCTTTGAGGATGTGTGTGCTTTGGAGACTTGGGAATTGCACATCTTGTGCATGTTTCTGCTTTAGTTATGAGGAAGTATTTATGCCGACAGGCTGGGACAGAAGCTCTGAGGAGTGATTGCTTATTGTTTCATGGATAATAATCAGCTTCTCACCTTCTGTGGTTATTAACTGTTTAGTTGGAAGTGCCTTTTAGAATCCGACTGAGGGTGTCACTTCATTACAGGCAATCTTCTTTAGAGGCATCTGAAGGAAGGATCCTTTAGATGCCTCCAAATGTCCTAGATGCCTCTGGCTTGGTGTCCTGCTTGAAAAAGGGACTGTCACCCATCCTGTGTCTCAGCTGTGGCTTTGCCCTAACAGAGCATTGGGAATGAATCCCCACAGGTGGAGACCTCCCCTGTCATGACCTCTCAGTGCTGTGCCACCTTTGCAATAGAAGTGTCCCTTCTGAGCATCCCAAAGACCAATTTTGGCTGTTGTTCCTCAGTTCAAGCCCTCCCAGTTAGTAACTGTTGTTCCTCTTTGCTTTAGAGGACTTGCTGGCAGCATGAAGTGAGCTCCTCTTAGTTGTCAGGGCTAGTAGCAGGGCTTCTGTGTTGGAAGAGCCGTCAAATCCTTTTGAAAGGGTATGTAGCTCTTCATTTGAACCTTAATTTTTATGTGTTGGTGCTGTTACCTCTGCAAAGCCAACTTGTGTGTCTGATAGAGCAGCAGTCAGAAAAATCTTGAGGAAGAGGAGGAACCACCCAGCTCTTAGCGTCCCATTTTTGTGCATTGTATTCTGGACTCTCCAAATTGGATTGAATGTTGTGATTGAAAAGATTGTCAGCACTATGCAAATGAGAGAGAGAAGTGAAAGTGCATCTCGTGCAAGTAATTCCTGTGTAGATAATTTGCCATAAAAATTTATATTGCCGTTCTTAAAACCTTCAGAGATTTATTCTGTCTAGGGAAAGGTGATTTATGTGGTATTAAAACACTTTTTATGTTCCAGTCCTTTAGATTTAATGTTTATTGCCTATAAAAATGAAATCTTCCTGTGGATATTTAAAAGTTTGGGTACTGTGTGAAATATATATTCAGCTTAGAATCTGAAATGCTTTAGAGATGCAGTAAATAAGTGATGGAGTGTTACCTCAGATTCACCACCCTCGGCAGTCCAGACTTACTCCAGGGCTGAATCCATTATGTAGATAGCATTCTGCTTACCTTAGACATATGGTAAGGAACAGATATAATGACAGAAGTAATGTGTAATTTTGTCATTCTTTTGGGGCTGAATATTTAGGGCACTCTGTATAAAGGTTTTTTGAGGCTGAACGTGGACTGGTGCGTATAGACAGTATTAAAATGCAGAAGTAGGCTTGCTCCTAACCCACAAAGGGCTGGGTTAAAGGAAAGATAGAGGTACACAGCAGGAGTATCAAAAGAAGAAAAAGCATTCAGCATCGTTTCTCTATATAGCTTCTACATGTGGTAATGAAGGGAATGTGATGAGGCAGTCCCTGTGAACAGAAGGGCAAGGAACAGTCCATGTTCTGGGTTTATTTCTAGTTTAATTGCTGGTTCTTTTTGCCATCCCTATTAGTGTTTAGGCAGAAACACAGAAGAAAGTGTCCCTCTTCCAAAGTGTGATTCCTAACCTCATAGTGTAGGTCCTTCTCCTGTTCGATTCTGGATGGTTTTCTTAGAGCATGATGTATCTTTCTAGAAATGTCTAAAATACAAAGCATGAATCTGAAAGAGACAGAAAGGAATCAAGTGAGGTTTTACACAAAGATCAGGACGTGTTTGTAGGTGGTTGTTTTGTCTTGTAACTTCTTCAGTGGTGCTGCTCTGCAAAAGTAAATGATGAAACATGCATTGCTTTTCCCCAAATGTTTCTCATCATTTCAGAGTTCATTCCCCAGAAGAGCTGTACAAGTTAAACCCTAAAGCATGTGTCCTACGGGGTACCGGGAGAGATGGAGGAAATGCTGGCAAGTCCTCCTGAGATTTTTCAGCTGCAGCTGCAGAATGCTGGATATTGCTGTGCATGAAGCACAAAAATTAAAGATTGATTTATTGTCATGTAGCTAAAATAACCAGAGACGTTGTGGGAAATAATGCTGAGGACTTACTGATAATGCTTAATTTGCAGTGGTCCTCAAACAGTAGTGTGCAATCCCTTTCCACATGATCCTCTTCTAACAGAATCTGATGTTACCATGAATGTTGGGATGGGTTGCACCGGAGCCTGAAGCCCTGCCTCTGGCTGCAGCAGGGTTTTCTCCCACCGTGCTTCACCTCTGCCTCATCCCCGTGTGGGAAAGGATGCAACTGGGATGTTGCAACATCAGGCAGCCAAGCGAATGGCACCATTTCAAGGAGGAACTTTGGTGAAACTTCCCAGGGTTTAACTGTCTGCCCTGGCACATGAAAGCCAAGGAAGTGTTTGAGTGTTGTAGCAGTAAGGGTCAAGTCCGCGTTAGTAAATGTAGCACTTGGTGCAGCATGTTTAGCAAGGGTGGCTTGTTTGTTGTTTCACTGGTGAAGCCAACGAGTTGTCCTCCAGACTGGGTGGGTAAGAAAGCTTGCGGAATGGGACCAACAACAGAAAAACCCAAAGAAGTATCAGGATAAAGAAGAAACATCCAATAAGCAACAAAACCCTTCCTCCGCTTTTATTCTGGTCTCCACAAGAACTGTGGGAAGGCAGGATCACATCCTAATGTCTTTTTCCTGAGTGATGTGAAAGAAGTAGAGAGACAGGAAAGCAATTTAAGCCTGTGGTGGGTTTAGCAGGGCTTGACCTTTGCTTCTAGGGTTATAGAAATAGGATTTAGCTGAAATTAGGTGAAAAGCAGTAGCTGAAAAAATAACCAAGCTTCAGCTGAATGTTTTGTATACCGAAATACTGAAATAAGGCTCTCTGTGATGATGCTGTTGAAGCGGATAGATGTCCTTGTGTAGAAGAGTTCTTGTTGCATTTAGATTATCCTTTCTTACTTACCAGCCGGATAGGCTGTCAGACCCCAGCTCTAGTGGTCTGATAATTCCATGGTTTTGTTGGGCTTCATATTTGTCCACTTTCTTCTTCTGCAGTAAACTTAGTAGCTGCATATTCAGTTCCTACCAGAAATGTGTTTCTCTTAAATATAGATGTTCTTGAACGGTAACTTTTTTCTCTTCTTTTTTTCATGAAGGATCTAAACTGAGAGGAAAAGAAGGCCAAAGTGAAACTTCTGTTGTTGATATCATGTGTACCATGTTGTGTCATCTCAAAAGAGGCATTTTTGGATTAAGCTTTCGTATTGTCAGGCTTAGGGCTTCATAGTATTTCATGGGTTTTCTCAGCAGAAGTGCTTTCTGGCATATGAACAAGGGTGTCCAATGCTCTCGTCTGCATATATGACAGCTAAAATTTGGCTGCACTTCGAGAGTGTGTAGATAAAGGATGAGATACTAGAGGCAGTGAATCTCGAGAGTAGCTCAGAGGTAATCCAGCTGTTTATTTGTGGTTTGTCTGAAAAGCGCATGGGGATGGAGAATGGTGATAGCAGCTTCACACTGTTCAATGAAAACCTTCAGCTGCCTGCTTTGGGTTACAGATCTGAGTCCTGGTTTTGGTTTAGAAATGTGATGCTCATTAAATACATAATAGAGGTAGGAAATTGTTCACGAGGACCTGACTTTCCTTCCTAAAGGACTGGAATGACTTTGGACTTGCTTTCAGCCATAGCAAAAAAGAGGGGAGATGGTCCCGCTCTGTTGGAAAGTGTTGCTCTTTATTTCAGTTTTCATGTAGGAGACATGTAAGTGTGCACATACATGGACAGAAAATCCCTGTATGACAGAGTGCCCTGAAGAGGTACAAATGTAAGCGATCTTTTGGTAAAGAGATCCCTTGGTACCTGGTTGTACCATCTACCTCCCCAGACGGCCAGGAAGCAGACATTACTGTGTCTTAGATAACTGCCTGCGTGGAGTTTCTTTCTGTGTATGGGGAATGGAGTATTGTGTTCCATCAGCTTGTAAAACTGAACTAATTAACAGACAATCAGCATTGATTGAGACAGCTGCATTCTTTACTGAGGGATGATAAACACAGGGTCTGCACAGAATTGTTTTTACTGCCCTGAAGTGCAGGAAATTGAAATTGTGTTTGATAGCCAAAATTAAGGGCTTTTTAGTGACAGTGTATCATAGCAAGGTTGACAGTGCCACTGCAGCTAAAGCTGTTGTTTTCATGTTAGTGTGATTTGTCACTGTGAACAGTGGGGGAATTCTCTAAATTACTACCAAAGGTTTTTATGGTTAAAAAGGGATTTTGGCTGGACTTTCTACCTTGGCTGTCTGTGTTCATGGAGTGAGTAGATGTTGGCTGGCTGGAGTTTGCTGCCTCTGCTGCTTCTAAATGCAGTATTTAAAATACTTCATGTATTCCTTTGTTAATGCATGATTTCTAGAAAGCCTTTATGGTAATTCCTGCTATACAGTTCCGGGTATGCTACTAGAAATGCTGATTTAAACAAAAGGATCCATGTTAGGAACACTGTACAATAGTATTTCTGGTTCTAAACTAGCTTGCAACATGACTGACATGAAGCATGTTATTTTTTGTTCTGTGCCGCTCTGCGTGGTGTCACCTCCAAGCCAGCCTCCTTGTGACTGTACATCAGCTAATTTTACTTCATGAGTCAATTCTGCTATTTTCCTTTTCATGTCACAGAAAACGAGCTTAACTAAGTACCGCAATATATTGTTGGGAATCACCTAGCTAGAAAAGGCATCTTTCATTCCTCTGCATCCTGATTTCAGTTCGGTGTGAAGTGTGGTACTTAGGCTCAACATTGTCCAGGTAAAATACTGAAACCTATAAAAACTTTCTAAAAGGCTTCAAAATCTGCCCTTCTCTTCAAGTGTCCAAAATATGTCACGCTTGCCCTTGGTATTAGACCAGACATACTTTTATACTGTTGTGTGTTGCCATGCCAAGCTGAGTCAGTATTTGGGATTTAGATCTGAAAGAGGCCTAAATAGGATGTTAATAGTAGCAAAAACCTAAATAAAGAGGATGTTGCTTTCTTGTTTCCTATTTATATCTATAACTTTTCAGAAAACATCCCCCAATTGCATTCACAGGCAATTCTCAGGAAAGCTGTATTTTTCCCATCATGGGAAAATGCATAAACCTTACAGCATGCCCAGAAAGTCAACAAACTCAGACCAAGGGAGGAAGCATGTTAGTCAGGAGTCAAGGACCGTTCTCTGAAAACACTCTGCCAAATACTCTTCCTGCTTAAATTGTTTATCAAACAACAGTTCCATTTGCCAGCAGATTTCTTCTGATCTTGTTTTTGTTATTACTTTATTCCTTAATGCAAGTTCCTCATCCAGCCTCCCCTGTCAAAGGCTGTGGTCTCTGTCCTGTGCGTGATGCCCCTTGGCTGCGCAGCTTCATGGTGGAACAGGTACATCTGAATGTGCCCCTTGATCAGCAGTAAAAAGGGAAGGGGAAGCCTGCTAGAGGGGTGTCACTGGACAACACTTTCAAGATGTATTTTGTAGGATTTCCCTGGTGCACATGCGCCTTGGTCAGGGTTTTAAGCTAATAACAACAAGAAATCCCACATTAAGACTAGCCCCATCTTTCCAAACCACGTTTGTCATGGTTAGATTATCCACCTATTGTACCACTTCTGCAACACCCAACAAACATGGAAAGGGAATAGGAGGTGTTGTGTTAAAGTCCACAGTAATTTTTTTCCTGTCCCTCTAGGAATGACTTAGTTGGAATGTGGGTTTAAAAGTATTTTTAGGTTGCTTTTTCAGTATGTATGTCTACTTTTGTTGGTAAATATTTCATGTTCAAACGTTAGCAAATGGCTTGAATGGCTTTCAGATTGGTGATTGCCTTTGGAGACTGTGAAGGATTAATGAGTGGTGGTTGTGATGGGCTTCAGGGTGGGCACTGGGTCTGTCTGTAATGGTTAACCATGTTTAAAAACCCCTAAAAATGAACTGAATAATGTGTGTTGTCAGAGGAAGAATAACTGTGAAGTTTTGTTCTAAGTGGCACTCTAGTTAGGGGTTGGTTGAAGTGAAAGAACACGCGAGCAACGAGTTTGTTTTCATTCAGAATAAAAACACATCACAAAAGCTTGAGTTTATTCGTTTCTTAAGCAGTAAGTTCCCAGAACTCACACTGAAACAAGACTGGGCGTGTATATGTATTATTGATTTATTTGTGGTAACATGCATAGCAAGTTATAAATCCTGGTCTGTGTTAGACTGTGTATCTTGTTTAAAGCCCGGATATGCTTCATTTACTAGCAAAGCTGAGGCTGAAAAGGGGGGTAACTAAATACTTTAAATGATGTAACAGAGCTCATGTTAAAGGGTCGAACTTTTTGTTATTTAAACCACTCTTTTAAGACTCCATTTTACTTTGATCTGTGGTCAAAAGGATTATTTAATGTAACTCATGAATCTGATCTTACTTGGTAGTAAGGCATTAGCTGAAGTTAGTGGCGGTGTTCAGTTACAAAATGGCAGTATAATCCCTTTCCACCTGAACACCATGGCTGCTGCAGTAATGCTTTGAAACAAATGAGAAGAATAGTGCATTAAGTCGTTTGTAATTACTCATTAGTTAATTGCCTTTTTTGTTGTTTTATTTAAGGGCCAAAGCTCTACTTAAAATTGTCTACAAAAACGTGTGTTGCAGGACACAGTTGCTGTGCATCTCCTTGTTAAAACCTAAGGCTTTGTTGGGGTCACAGATGTGATTTAGACCATTGTTTTCTCCTCGTTGTCCTTCCCATGCGCAGCTACTCCAGCCGCTGTTGGGAGGGCTGAGAAGGGGAACGGAGTAGACATCTCCTGCCACAGTGAAAGCAGAGGAGAGCTGAGTGGGACCCAGCAGGCTGTGATCTTGATGGTGTGGTTATTGTGTTCTTGGTTGCCACTTAGGGGCTAATTTTTCTGCTTTATGTGGTAAGAGCTATGGTGAGTATGGCTGCTGGCGCTGCATCTCGGTCAGCTTCTGATCAGCTAACGAGATAGGTCAAGCAGATGTATTACTTTGTGTCTTGCCTAGGCAGAGTCTTTGCAAGCAGCAGTGGGTTTCCTTTGGTTTCCCATAATTGATATTACTTGGCAGAAGAAAATGTAGTTTGGTTCCCCGCTGCCCTGTAGCTGCTACAAAAGTCACAAATGTTAAACTGAGGCATTTATTTTTCTTTCAAGTAATTAACCAGCGTGTATGTGATTAGCTAACTTGATTTTATCATGTAGAAAGCCATCAGCTGCATAGGGCAGGGAAGCAGGAGTTTCCACGCTTGTAATGTGGCTGGGAGACGATGGGTGAGCAGATTGCTCCAAGTCAGAGCAACACTTGCTGCTTCTCGCTGTACACTTGCTATCTGCCTGAAATGCTCCCTTCTGGGAAGCCTCACTGCAGCAGTGTTTAAATGAATTCATTACTTTTTGGCCTTTTCTGTGGTAGCTATTGAAGCAACTAGTTTGAACTCTTGCTTTTAAGTGGAAGAGTGTGAAAATTAATGTGTGGGAAGTCAGTGGAGCTGTGAGCAGAACCCCGCTGGGGTGGGAGCTGCAGCAGCCTTGTTGTGGACGTGCTGTGCTTCTTGAAATAAGGGAGCCCTCTCCCCAGCAAACGCTTTTTAAGAGATTTATGTCCTTTGAAAGTGTCATAACTGAAATACAAACCCCAGCAGTGTTAAGTAACTGATGCAGTAGCTTTGCTGTCAGCGTGTATGTGCCAGGTGTGAAAACCAAACTATGAGGTCTTTAGGTGAGGGAATGGAAGCTGGTGGTGTCACAGCACCGTAAGGACCGTGTTGGTAGCAGAGCATCTGCATGAGAGGACCTTTAAGGAAAGCTTGGAGAGGAGCAGCTTTAGAGATGTGGCTGCTTTTTAGCCTGTCCAGCACTTGAGGCGAGTGCTTACTGCAGTGAGGACAGAGTAGACCTGGTGGGAACAGGGATGACAGTCTGGTGCAGAGGCTAAGGAATGCAAGGTGGAGGCGAGAAGCGTTAGGGTTAGGGTTGAGGATGCTGGGAGTGAAACCTGAACGTGGTTTCTGCAGGGAAGTCAGAGCACATCAGCACGGTGGAGAGCCAGCCCGGGCACTGCTGGTTGGACCTGGGGCTTGTGAAGGGTGGTGTGTTCTTCAGCCCTGAGAGTGGGGAGAGAGTGTAGATAATGCTGGAAGATGAAAACCCCCTTTTGGAATGAATGGGCGATGTTTCATTGTTCCCCTGAGTGAGAGGAAAAGCTTGTTAAATGCAGACCTTTGGCATTAAGGTCTTTATAGCTCTGGACAGTCTCCCATTCTTTGCATTTTCAAGGTGCAGAAGAACAGACAGGCATAATTGTGTTGGCTGTGGCACTGGCAATCTTTTCTCCTCAGAGTGCATCTGTTGCTGGTGTAGATATTAGTGCAGCTGGTTTATGCTGATAGGAGCTCCTTTTGAAAAGCCAACACTCGCTTTCCTCTCTTGTGAGATTTCTTGATAGGCTTTCCCTAGTTTGTGGTATTGGCTGGTGTTATTGTGAGCAGACAAAGCCACAACAGGCTTTGTGTTTTAATGTTTCCCTTTTGTTTCTCTAAGAGCCCCTTAGTTAAGGTATCTTATTGACAGCCACATCAGCACCTCCGGTTTTGTTCACTCTTTGCGGTGGCCACCACACACGTTGACTCTGTCCAGAAGCACTGCACAGAGGTCAGAATTTGTTCCAGTTAAAGCCTGTTTCAGAACTTACTCAAGAGTCAAATTACTTCAGTATGCGGAAATAAAACGTGTTTGTTGAAATTTCCTAGCTAATTCTGTGTGTGAAAGGTTGCTGCATTGGTTTGCCAAATGGCAAAATGCTTCTTGAGAAATGGGTTTTGTTTAATGCTTACAGGTTTTGGGATTTTTTATTTCCAGAGGTGTAAAATACAGGAATTCTGGTCTTTGCATTGTTGTTTGTTCATCATTTTCTGCTGATGGGTGAGGCAGGGGATGGTGCTCATGAGGTGTTGAGCTCTCCTTGAACTTACCATCATCCCTTTCACTTGTGTTAAAAAGGGGCTTTACAGCGAGGCAGAGACAAGCTCATTTTACAGGAAGGAAACTTCTTCCATGGTTGCATTCTTACAACGTTTTATCTTTCTGAGCGCCTTCTGATTGGAACTGGGGCTGGCTTTTTACAGTCAAAAAGAAATTCCCAGTGTCTGCTTTGTGGTGGGAATGCAGAGCTTTACCAGGGGAGCACAGTGCCTGTTTGTTTTCCCAAACGCATCAAGCTCACAAAGCAGTTTACCATTTCAGCAGTACTTGTGTGATCAGCACATAGGCTTCTGCACAGGTGAGAACTGTGGGGTGTTAAAGATGGAAGGGTGCATTGCCTAATGTATCAGGGAAGTGCAGAATTCCCTCGAAACAGGTAGGCTGTGTGGATACAGAGTTGTGCCCAACACTAACACGTTGGTGTCATGAGTGCACCAGGAAATTGTTCTGTAATGGAACTGATTCATTAGCTTTGGTAGACCCAACAATGCAGTCCTGAGAGGCTGAAAACAAAACCGAGACTATTGAAAACTTTCAGTTGCACATTAGCATGTAGACTGAGTAACTGACTGAAATGATGATAAAGGGAAATACCTTAAAAACACAGAAGCAGCAGTTCAGGGGAAATGGTTACTACATTTACTGGTAAAAGACTCCTGATCTACATGCAGTTGTAATTTGTGTCAGTCCTTGTAATAAGTAAATTGAGGTTTATGGTGAAAACGTGCTGTTAACATCCTCAGCCATGCTTAAGGCTGTCAAGGCTTAGCCTGGGCATTGTGTCCAGGAGTAGGAGTCTACCAGAAAAAAATCAGTGTGTCATAAAGATATGATACGTGTTTCTTGCTCCAGTGTAAGCAAGGGTTAACCATTGTAAAACGGGAGACTAACCAAATTTTGGGGTATGGTTACATCACTTGTGGATGATTATTAAAGCTTTGTATAACTTCCCATGTGAAACATAAGAGTGCTGGGTCTAAGCAGAGACTACTAGTTAGGATATATTATGTTAGGGCAGCTTTTGGGGGGATTGGGATGCTGAAGTGTTTTGGTTTCCTGTGTCCTGAAATACCGGTGTAGTTTCCTTCCACTGTTTGGATGGAGGAACAGAGACTTCATCGGTGTCCAAGAAAGCGCAGTTTCTGTCTAGAATCATTTTCCCAAGTGAGTAGTTCTTGGAGAGCTCTGGTGGCAGAAAGGGCTGGGCTGGTGCTTCCTGTTACAAAAAGGGAAGGAGAGCTTCAGTGTGCTAAACCAGTCCGTTGTCAGTGGTGCAGACCTGCTGGCTAGGGGATTATCAAGGTATGCATCTTGTAGGGGAAGACATGTCAGCCGTGAAGGAAAACAACCTTGGAACCTGCCTGAAAGGAGGCTGGAGTTTCGGAGTTACTTGAGGTCAACCTAATAGCAGGGTGATGCCAAAAAGGAGGATTCCATCAGTTCCCCTCGCTCCAGCTGTGTTTCCCACCTCCCTTTTGTAATGGTACAACACTGTGTAGCCACAGAGGAGGGCTGAGCAGGGAACTGATTCAGTGCAACAGGATTTAAGAGGGGAAAGGTGAGATGTTTTTCGCAGGAGGCTGGGATTCCCATTGCGGCTCCCTGCACAGCTGTGGCATGGGGTGACAGGAGCGAGAGGAACAGGGATGGCTCCTGGGGAGCCTGAAAGAGACTGGAAATACTGGCATTAAAGGAAGCCAAATGCGGTTCGAGTTGGTGGTGCATAGCAGATCGACCCTCCTAGTGTTAGATATTTTTATATATATGCTATGTGAAAGAAACCTTTTAATGTTTGTTTTCTAAGGATTGCTTTTAATGACTCCTGCACTTCAGAGCGCAAGGCCTTCTTTTCTCCTCTCTTCCCACTGCCTCCCTCCCACCCTCAATAACGTTGTTGGAATGGGTCAAAGCAGAAACCCTGGAGAGAGTTCTTTAGTTATCTGTGGCTTAAGCAGTGAATGGTGTCTGCCCAAAATCGATGGGACTTTGGGGCAAGGGGCAAGATAATCCTCCTGCTTGTTCTCTCTCAAAATGTCCTCCAAGTAGTGACTCACTTTTGCAGGGGCGATTGAATAGTGGCTATTTTTGGCCAGAAAGTTTATTAGCTGCTGTTGAATCAGTGGAACTAAAGCTTCCAGGCTTTGAATCCTCTCTGTAGTTGGGTCAGCACTGCAGTGCCTTTGAGCCCTGGCTTCCGTTTGCTTTTCAGTGGGGTCTTTTTGATTTTAAAGGTGTGGGGAATGATACTGGGACATGGTCTCCTATTTTTGTTACACCCTAAAGGATTCTCTACTACGCTTCTCTCTGTATAGCATTACATCTTTTACTCAAGATCTCCTTAGAGAGTGGTTGCAAGACTTGGGAAGTGGGTGTACCTTTGAGTGTACTCAGGTTTGAAACCTCAAAACTAATGGTATTTACTCTTTAATACGTGCTTGCTTGCAGAAATGATGCGTTGGCCACATTACATTTTTACAAAAATTGGGATATCTCATGAGATTAAGTCTCAAAAAGTCTGAAAAATCTGCCATTAATGCCTGTGGGTTGTAATCCTGTATCTGTTTATGTAAAAGAAGGTTTAAGTAAAAGGAACTTGCACTGAAAATGGTTGAGATGAAGTGAGGAAGAAAATTTTCCATATAGTTTTGATTTGGGGCTTATTAACCACAACGTAGCTTGAGGATTTTAGCGTCTCAGTTTACATCAGATCTTGTATATGGGGCTGGATGTCTGCAGTTCCTCAGCTGGAATTCAACTTACTGTATCAGTTGTTCATAAATGCTAAGGCACGATCTTGAGCCTGTGGGCTTCAGCCCCCAGTGCCAAAGAGTTCAGTGTAGTTGTATGCCTTGGTGATGCCTGTACCTGAGATGTCACATAAGGAAGTTTTACACAGTAAGAAATTATTAGACCTGTCCTAGCTGGAATTCTGAAAGCAATGGGAAGGTGCCTGTAGTAAATGTGTTGTGGCACTAGTATCCATCGAGCAGTGGGGGCGAAATGGTTATTCGTCACTTGCTACTTGCCTCTTCCCTTCATAATAGCATGAAATATATGCTAGTATGAAACAGGATTTATTTTCAGTCAGTTCTTAGAATCATAGAATCATAGAATAGTTAGGGTTGGAAAGGACCTTAAGGTCATCCAGTTCCAACCCCCCTGCCATGGGCAGGGACACCTCACACTAAACCATCTCACCCAAGGCCTTGTCCAACCTGGTCTTGAACACCGCCAGGGATGGAGCATTCACAACCTCCCTGGGCAACCCATTCCAGTGCCTCAGCACCCTAACAGGAAAGAATTTCCTCCTTATATCCAATCTAAACTTCCCCTGTTTAAGTTTGAACCCGTTTCCCCTTGTCCTGTCACTACAGTCCCTAATGACGAGTCCCTCCCCAGCATCCCTATGGGCCCTCTTCAGATACTGGAAGGCTTCTTTCTTGTCTTTAAACGTGGAAGTGTAGGTCTTTAAAAGTCGATTTTTCCACTTGTAAAGTTGCTCGCTAGCACCCTGTACTGTAAAAGAAAGCGTTCGATTCTTTGGTCTCCTGAAATTCCTCCTTACTTCATGATTTGTGTTTGCTTTGCTTTGCTTTAAATGCGTGCTTCCTTTTTAAATATAGTTTTCCAAGTTGCTGGCCGTACCAGATTGTTTATATTTTTTAAAAGCCTTCTGCTTAGCCGTTATATTGCTCTTTATAGTACTGCTTAACCACATTGGTTTCTGTTGCTCTTTTTTCTTGCATAAACTTAGCTGGGATGAATTTCAAATGTGGTTTATCCAACTGTTAAGTATTTCCCACTTTTCTGCAATAGATTTCACATATGTTACAGAATTCCAAACCAAGATCTGGTGGACATATTGCCCTGTTTTTTAACTCCAAGTCAGAAGTAGAGGGTTTTTTAAGCATTACAGCGACAATATTTAGGTCACTGGCTCCAGTGTACTGCCTAGCTTCAAATCCATTTGTCATATTGAGCTTATTTCCAAGGATTAAGATAACACGGTCCATATATTAAAATAAATAAATTAAAAAACCTCTTAGTTTCATGGTAATAAACCTAAAGAGGGGGAAAATATTGATCCTTTTGAGTTGGAAACTGCAGAAGGCTTTTTTTTCCTGTGTTACCTGCTGCTATTTCTAACACCTCTGCACACATAGGAAGAGGCAAATCTTTGGTTGTCCCATTTTGCTTCCCCATAGTGGCTGCCCATTTCCACTGGGAAACATGTATGATCCGACCTACAGGAAGTTTTTATGCTAGCCATTCAGTAGTAACCAAATCCACTTTACTTTTACTATGGTCTTTTTGTGTGGTGGTAGCAAGAGATGCCTTGGTCAGTGACTTGATTGACTGTTGGGCATCTGGAATCAGACCCCACAGGAGGTCCCAGGCTTGGCTTCTCAGTCTATCCTGTTACAGGTTATTGGGTTATGAACAAATGCCAGTGGTGCAGCAGGTTTTCTGGTGAAGAATCTCAGGGTCAGAGGCACGTTGGCAGAGGGATGTGATGAAGATAGCTTCAGAGGAGACCTGCCTTGTGTTGTTCTTCCTTTTCATGAGCTTCGTTTGCATAGCCAGGTTTTTCTCCTTTCAAATGAATAATGGAGGAAAACAGTGCCGAATTCCTGTTGCAGATTCTTGGTTATAACTCCAGGTGACCTGGGGAATGAGGTACACAGCTGAGCTTTGCCTTTATTTTTTTCATGTTATGTGGAAGTACTGCAGAAAAGGAATAAACTGACGTGGAGTATTGTTGGTTTATGGGCTGAGAAGTGACCCGTTCAATCTATTAATGGTGACATTTGGAAGCACAGCACTGAGTAAAGAAACTGGGATGGGGATAACGCACTTGGGTGGAGCTGGGCATCGCTCAGTAGGCTGAGCCCGTACTTCAGCCTAGTAGAAGCTGTTGGAAGATAATCTGGCATTATCAGATGATGAAAGAAAAAGATAGTTTTGGGGAAGGAACCAGAGACTTGCTAATAATTTTAGAGGCACAAATTCCAATAGTAAGAAAGGATAATTTTGTGTTCAAATAAAGAAAGACTTAAGTTGAAACAGGGCATTGCAGTGGCAGTATAGAATTCTGCACTGTGTCACCTGAAATTAAGAGTGACTGAAGCATAACCACTCTAGGCTGAAGTATAAGGTTAACAAATATTTGAGTTAATCGTAATATTTTTTCAGAGTAACTCAAAAAGGGAAAATTCAGTTTCTTTACAAAGCAAGCAGGTGAAAATGAAACTGGCTGGAATGTGGTTTAAGATCCAGATTTGGGAATTCATTAGGAGGTGTGTATTGCATGCCACTGCTGCTATCCTGTATACTGTTGTGGTTAAAGACACAAATGATTTTGAGAAAAATGGTGATATTTGGGTTGTAAGATGGGGTTGTAGAACCTCATTTGATGTTACTCACGAGGTCCAGTTTCTGGAAGCCTGGTGCTTTGTTCTGTGCCAGTAGTCCAGCTGTCTTGATGTTCCAAATGCGTGATGGATGTATGAGCTTTTGTTTTTATTTCTCTGAGAAACGGAGCTCTGACCATAGTCCCTTTTTGTTGTTGTTCTGTTTTTCTTGACAGAGAGAGCTCGATGCCACAGCAACAATATTGGCAAACCGGCAAGATGAAAGTGAGCAGTCGAGGAAAAAACTTATTGAGCAAAGTCGCGAGTTCAAGAAGAACACTCCAGAGGTAAGGAGGAAAGCTGTTCCAGTCTGTCAAGTTTATTGCAGTAGTATATGGTATTGGGCCTGTGTAAGTGTGGTTTTTTTCCCTTAATAGTTTGTTTCCATGATTTTCTTCTACGCATTGCCAAGTCCACCATCCTAAGCCTGCTTATCTTTGATGGTTTTCTCATCAGGGAGCTTTTGCGTTCTGTAAATAATGGATATGAATTGATGTTTTTAGAGGAACCATGAACATTAGCTTCCAGCAGGCTTGCTCTATATTTTCTATAGTGTAAAACCTGGAGAATTGCAAAAAAAAAATTACTCTTCACTAACCCAAACTCCCTTAGCACTTGGATGAAGAAAGTGACATTTTGCTGCCTAAATAAATCTGTATCAAGGGCATAACTTCAAAGATGCTCATTTTTCCATCAAAAATCAAATTAAGTTATGCTGTTGACTTCACTGGAGATGCAGCAAGGTCAGTGCTGAGTTCGTCAGCCACTCCACACACTCAGGTAGTGAGTGAAAGGTGCCAGGACACCCCAGAAGGGTGACTGTTACGTGTAGGAAGCTCTTCCATGCTCATGTTAGCATGTGCAGTGTGGCAGTGTACATGTATGCACAGTTGCACCAAAAGCACATATAAACTCATGTTGTTAACTGATGAATGTGTAGTAGTGTGTAGGGCTGTTTGTTTTGTGATTTTTATTTTTTTTTCTCCTGATGTTTGCCAGCAATCTGTTCATCCAGGAATGTTCTTGGGTTTCAAAGCCCATTCCAGATAACCAACACACAAATATCGTCTCTTTCCAAGTGCCTTCCTGGGAAAGAAGTGGCAGGCAACTCTTCTAACCTTTATTCTCCTTCGCAAGTAGGGGATGCTGCTTTGCTTCCTGTTGGGACAGTGGGAATGATGCTGGAGGATCATACCCAGAGAAATGAAAGGGAATGTCAGAGCAGAAGGGGCTTCAGGGGAAGAGGAGTTTTGAGCTGATGTGCTGAGGAGGCTTTGTCCTTGAGGTGGACAGGAAAGGCCTAGTGAGCCACTGGCATTTCCAAACTGATACATTTATGTTACTGAAACATCAAATGTGCTGTTTTTAAGAACAACAGTGAGTTCTGTAGTTTGACTTGCAGGAGAAACCGTTCCTCAGATAAATAAGTAACGCGATGTACAGCTGAATTCAGATTTCCACGGTGAAGTAACAGCTTTATCGGTATTAAAAAAATCCCCAAACCCACAAAGATGGAATTGTTAAATGTAACAAGTTGTTTCAGGAGTCCACTCTCCATTTTCTTTTTCCTTCTGCATTTATCCCTGTCAGTGCAGTAGTGGTTGAGCCTCATCCAGCATCTCTTTTCCTCTGCTGTAGCCACTCTCACCGTAAATCAGAAGTGTCAATTACCTTGACTTTCCTATCCATTGCTGTCTGGGATGTCCTCTAGACTTTCCATAGTGTCTGCTTGAAAGCAGCACGCTGTGTAGCAGAAAGGGATTAGGAAAATTAGTAATGAAGATCATTTTATTTCTTCTTACTTTAAAAAAAGTGACAAATCTTTTTGGGTCATTTCTGCCTTCCTTGCAAATTACCACATTGCTGCAGAAGAAATACAATATTTTCATGTTTATAGGAATGACTCCAGGGCTTTTGGTATTTAAAAATGTTAGAATACTATTTCTGACTTGGCATACAGGCAGATGACGCTGGGAAGAAGCATCTCATATTTGGGAACCTCGTGAGAGCAGAATTTTCAGTGGTGGATGTTACATGCAGAAACCTTTAGAAATGGTTCTTAATTCCTGTCACTGCAAAAATACTTTCTACCTCCTCACACCTTTTAAGAGGTCACGTCACACCTGCTGCACAAAGGTGTCCTGGGGTATTTTCAGTCTATGTTTCATCCTGAGCAGCTACTGTGGGAAGGCTGAGTGTGGTCAGGAGATTACTTGAAACATCAATTTTACATGACTGCTACTTGGAAGACATCTCAAAATAGATCGTGTGAATTGCCACCCTGCATCAGATGATTATTTTCTTATAGTGATAAGTCCTGTGCTACTGTGACTAACTGTGATGCTCTGGGGGTATTTTAACCTCTGAATTTCTTGGTCTAATTCATCGTGTCATTCTGGTGTGCATAAGCAAATGTTTGAATGCGCATCTCTGCGAAATCTTTTTCCCTCTAAATTATTTCAGTGGCACAGGTCAAAATTTTTGTCACAAAGTGAAGATACTTCCCAATGCTGATAACTTTGCCTTTGCTTCTACCCAGATTCACTTGAGTAACTGCTTTTTGCTTACCTGTTTCTGTTTTAAACATTGAAAAGCTTATCTAATATTTCCATTATTATTTTAAGCTGTTCCACAGCACCAGTGAAAAACACCTGAAAACAAGTAACTGAATAAGCCTAGACTTTGTGAATCTGTGATATCTAATTGTTAAATACTCATGGGAAGGGAAGACAACAATACTTCAGCCTGTTTAGCCTATAACTCTCCATTGCTTTCCTTTAGGATTCAGCCATATAAACTAGATGGTGCTGAGCTATGTTGGTTATTGCCAGGCTCACCTGAACTGTGGGTCATGAAACTGAGCACAAGAGAAAGGACCAGCTCTTGGGAAATAAAACGATCCTGAATTTCTAATATGAGCATGAGCTATAAAAATTGAGGCAGATGCGAGGCCCTTGCATTAAAGCATCTATTTGGGTACAGGAGCTTACCCTGTGAGCTGGTTTCTTTGGTCACTGTGTTTTTCCTGATGGTAAGTTGAACTGATGATTCCTCCCTGTTGTTGCCCTTTACAGTTTCTATGCTGCAGATGTGCTCTGTTGGTGAGATTTAGGAAGTCAAGATTACCTTTAAATGCTCAAACTGGCATTTGTATTTTAAAGATTGGATTGGCAGAGTTATGGAGGGACATGGGAGAGCCTTTAAGCACAGACAACCTAAGTATGTTCTCAACTAAGTAGCTTTAAAATGCCCTGGAAAATGGACTATTGGAATGTGACAGAAAACAAATTAAAGGAGCATATGAAGAGCGTATCTTGACAGTGACTGGATGGACGCGCTGCCTGCTGACCCCAAACACTTCTTATGAAGAAATACAAGTTCTGCAGTATGACAGTGACGTTGCTGTGGTGGCTGTTCCCATGAGCTCATGCCCGTGTGGTCATAGGAGTTGGTATGGCCGCTTTCAATGTATTTACATTGTTTGTATTATTCTACATCATCAGTCCTGTGCTGCCTTGGTTGATCTCTGATGAGCAATGTTCACCTGCCTACACAAAACCTGGCTTTCATTGCTACCTGAGCTACCACCATCATCCCCATGCTGCTGAGTTATGTTTCTGTGGTACCACTGCCACAAAGGATAACGCCAGATGTGTCTGTAGAATCTTGTTACAAAAGGAATAGTTTTATTCATGACATTGCATATTAGGGTGATGTGCATTTTTAAGGTCCATGGTCTTTTTACACGAATAACATTATAATTGCAAGTCACAACTCCGGAAAGGGAATGAATACAGTTACTGTGCAAGGGCTCAGATTTTTAGAGTTTGGAATTCTTCAATTCTGACTTTCCAGGTCTTTCTGGATCATTCTATTGGATTATCCAGTCTCTGCAGCAAAAGAGAATCAAATTAAGCTTGAAATTAAAAATCAGGCTGCTGGTTGAGTTCTTGGACTGAGAGGAGTATCCTGTGGACAGTGGTGAATTGTGCTTGAGTCCTGGTGGCTTTGCTCACTCAGCTTTGGTCCTGCCTGTGTCACAACCTGAAAATAAGAGCATGCCTAGAAACACTACTGAAAATACACAGCCTGTTTGGAAACAGTTGATGCTTGTGGTGTCTCTGTTCATAGGGGTGGATATTGATTTGCTGCCATCTAGAGCTGGGTGGTTCTTCTCCTTTCTCTTGTTTCTCCCCCCCTTTCTCCCTTCTTTTTTTTTTTTCCCTTTTTCCCCCCTTTTTTCCCCTTTTTCTCCTTTTTTCTTATCTTTCCCCCTTTTTTTTCTCCTTTCTTTGTTTTTATCTCTTTTCCTTTTTCCTTCCCTTTATTTTTCCCTTCCCCTTGTTTTCATTAATTTACTTCCCTGTGTGCCTGAGAGCACACAGTGTGTGGATGTTCCTCCTTCCCCTTCACCAGGAGCACAGAAGAATCGTGTTAATATCTAGGCCTGAGCATGGAGGAACATACATGACGTTTCATTGTAAGCATTAGCTCGCATAACACAACTAAATGCAGGTAATACAATTTGCAGTAAATGATAAGGAATTTGTAGTGCATGATAAGGAATTAAAAAATACCAGCTTTTCATGTATTTCCCGACTTAAAAGTTATTTCAGGAAGGAGGTGAGGAAGATGCTCAGCCATAACTAAAACACCTCTTCAGTAACACAGCTTCCAGCACACATCCAGACCATGGCCCCGTGCTGCTACTGTGAAGAAAATGAATTCTATCCCAGCCCAGATTTTTAATACTTCTATTATAAAATAGTTTTTTATAATAACAAAAATACATCTTAAAAATACAAAAATGCAAATACTTTTATATTTTTAAGATTCTCCCTATATTTAAAACAATGGCATTGGATACTCGCCTGATTTAAGCCATTGTTTCCTTCTGTGAAAAAATCCCAGATTCTAAGAGCATAGAAGTATGCTTATCTTGCTGGTTTGGAACCGAGATGAACACCTCTCCTTTAGGATAATGATGGTTGGGCGCCATGTCTTCCCTTTCAGTGTTATATGGTACATTGCCATTTTCTGAAGAGTTTCTGTTTGCAAGGTAGATGATGTTTGTAATAATTCGTACTCCATGGGCTTGTTATTTCTAAAGCTAAATGAAAGTGATGATGATGATGATGATTACACTTTTTTTCCAGAAAAATAGTATTTTTTTAAATATAAAATTATAATTTATCTGCGTAATATAAAAATTGGCCTTTTGGAGAAAGGTTAAATCAGATCTAACTTTATCCTGGCGGTCCCTTATTCAAGAGTTCTCAATAATTTTGTTGTCATTATTTAATACATATTTAACACATCCTAATTGTTGGTAGGAAAACGACCAGTGTTTCTGCTGTGCTTCTCTATAGTATGATCTCTTGCTGCCTTTTTACTTTATTGGAAGTGAGGGAACAATAAAAGAATTACAACTCACAGTTCTTTTTTCTAGGATTCTCATAAAACTGACTTCCATTTTCCTCTGTTGCCCATTCTCACCACTGTCGTTATTAAACAGTATTGGATTTTCTTTAAAAAATCATTTTTATCAGCCACAAGAAGCTAAGGCAGAGTCTCTGGCAGATGGCATCTCCCCTGCTATTTGCTGTGCACGCATTAATGCTCGCAGTGATTCTTGCTCTAGCTCAGTGCGTTGAGCAACAAATCCAAGCTAGGAGCAACTTCTTTAGGCAGGTACCCCAGAGAAAGGCTTAAGTGTTCCTGTTCGTGTACTGCAGTATAATTGTGATTATTCCCCCTGGGTCAGTTTGGTGGTGGAACTGGCATCCTGGGGTCAGTAAGACTTTAGTTACGGTTTGTTTCCCCAAACCAAGCTAATTTTGCTTTTCTCTGCAGGGAAAAGGTGTCAGTGAAGGCTGTTGGTGGGCAGCAGGCTGCTGGGTTGCAGATTGGTAGAATCTATTTTGAGGTAGCAGGACTTGAGAAGGTCTTTTTACAAAGTGAATCCCTATTTTGGGGGTTATGGGATGTAGGATTTCATGGATAACTGTGTAGCTGTGCAACAGCATTTGTGCTGAAATATAGGAAAAGAATTCCCTTGACCTGCAAAAGTAATGGTCGTGCATCACATGTAATTAGGCAGAGAAGTTTGATTTGAAGCATTTTCCTCAAACTACGTTATCAGGACTCTTTGAGTTACTGCCTCTGTCTCCATTTGCTTCAAAAATATCCTTAAATCTGTTTTGTACAACAGACTTACCTCCAATGGCTTTTTATAAACCCGAAAATGTATGGGTGATTATTCAAGAGTTCCTAAAGTCTTCCAGAGGGAGACGCATCTGCTTCAACTGAGCACGTCCGAGTAGATGAAGAAACCAATTACTCTGAAGTCACTTGCTCTTAGGAATTTAGATTTATTTTATTTAAGCATTTTTCTGGTTAAACGTGCTTGACAGATGAAGAATGCTTTTTTCTTGCAGCAACATCACTTACAGGTATTAGATTTCAGTGATGTCAAGGGTGCTGTATTCTCTGTTGCGGAAGAGGAGAATAGGGGGTAGTTTTCCTGTTCCTGTGCCTTGCAAGGGGACATACTTGTAAGCAAATATTAACTCTCTTGCTAAGCATTGGATGCTCCTTTGAGTTTCTCCTGTCACTAAGTATGGAACAATGCAAACAAATAGTTTGTTCTCCTCGGGTTGTACTTGCCTTTGCTTGAACTTCTCGGCATTTGACCCATTTGGAGGCTGGCCAGAGGGAGTGACTGGGGCAGGGGATGGTTGGGGAGCGGAGGTCTGAAGGAGGAGAATGTTTCCAAGGTCAGAACTTGAAGGAAAAAACTTGACCTTACAGGGCATTTATCATCCTTCCTCCTCAAGAATAGTTGTAGTTCGTGGAAGTGTGCATTAAGATTAGTTCCATGATTTACTGAACGTATCATTGACTGTTTCTTAAGGGAAAATGTTTCCATTTATTTAGGTGAAATAGCTGAGATTTTTCTTGCTGTGGTATCAACATTTAAGAGGCATTCTTATGTTCTGTTACTTAATGGTAAATTTAAGACTGGGAATTTATATATAGATCACACAAAGACTGAGTACTCTCAAAGTGAGTCTGAAGTTCAGTTCCTAAATATGCTTTGACTTATATTTAAGATTCAAACTAGAAAAATAAGAGGCAAAAAAGATCCCTGCTCTTCCTCCCTGACTTACCAAGAGAAGAACTAATTAAACATCTTTGATTAGTACTTTACCTTCTATTTTGTGAACAAATATGCTGTAAACCTCCTTCTGCCGGACCACCTCAAAGTCATTCAGGTGTAATTAAAGGAACATGTTGTCCTCAGTAAAATTATGACGGTGTCATGAATAACTCCTTTAATAATAGTTGTTAGCTATGAGGGATTCTTTTCATTGCCTTGACAGTGGATAAGTGTAAAGTTGGATCTGCTTGAAACAAGGGCAGAAACTATGAAGTTCTTGAGCAAAAATGCTCACAAACAGCTTGGTTCCAGATAACACTTTTGAGCTTTTCTATTCAAAACCAGAAAAAACGAGTACCCCAACTTCCTGCAGGGAGGGTGAAATCTTGAGGATGAGAAATGTTGATAAAATGCTCTTAAAACCTATTTTCTTCCCAAAATTTTTAGGGTATTTTGCTTGTTTAAAACAAAACTTAAGAGCAGAAAGCTTCCTGTAATGATTTTTGAGTAAATTAAATGGCATTTGAGAATCAGAACAGTTGAAAGTCATTTTTATTTTAGAATTCTTTTAGCATTAACACATCTGCGGTGTTGATGAATCTATGGAAAACCGAAATTGTGCTTCTCTCCTGCCGTGTCTCCAATGTGACAATAAATCAACGTTTTTTCCTTTTAAAATGTCTGGCCTCATAATTTATGTTTGCATAACCCATTACTAAATTCATAGTAGGTGTTTTAGTTGGCAGGCACAAGTCCAGGGATTCAGTGGGACCTATTTTAATACTGAGCTTTTGTTACTGTTCATAATAATTATGTGTAGAAATAGATGTATTTTCGTAATTATAAAGGCCAGCTTGCTTTAGCTTTGGATCTCCTTTTACTTCCTCAACACAAATTGTGCTTTAAAGCTTTGGCAGAATTACGCTTTTTAGACTTGAAAGAAGAAATGGATTTACCAGGTTGGTTCCCCCCCACCACTTTTTAAAACTAAACCAAACACTGAACCTGTACTGTAATAAAAGTACAAAAAGTTGTAATGGATCCCTGGTGCTGTTTGTAATTTTTGAGGATTCTTTTATTTTATGGTCAAGTTGTAAATATTTAGGCCAGCGTGGAGGCAGTATGCAAATAAAAGAAGTTTTATTAATAACCATTATCTGGACCCCGGTAATAAATATGTATGACTTACATAGGAATAAACCCACTCGATAAATATAAAAGCCATACAAAACCATTAACAATTTTTAATGGACTTGCAGATGGAATAATTTACTGTGACTGTAGTTCCTCACGTTCCAGCTCCTGTAACTATTTCTCATCTGCTTGAAAGCTTTCAGCTGAAATACATTGCTACCATTCATGATTCCACCTTGTCTCTGTTTGAAACCATAAAACTGTGGTTTCACCATTTCTGAAGCGCTAATGCTTATTTATGGCTGCATCTCTGCATTTTTTAAGCGCAGAGGTGGATGTTTATCTACTGAGTGCACACTGCCTTTTAAAAAGCAGGCTTTCCTTAGAAGCAGCAGCTCTAGACCAGTGTTCAGCCGTGAAGAGGGGTCCACAGAGCTGGAAACAGCTTTGTGCATGTGCTTTGCTCATCTTAGCTGCTTTCCTAACCCAGGAGTTACCCACATGCACAGTCCCTATAGCACATTATACAGCCCTGGTTCACTTGGAGGATGGGTTCAGTGATTCTTATTCTTAAATGTTAAATCTGTTTATAAGTACCAGCAGATAGGCACATGCCCATCTGCCTAAAAATGGGTTTGTATCTTTCCTTCTGATTCTCTGAAATACAGGGAGCAATGAGAAGCATCACCTGCTTTACACCATCACGTGTAAAAGCAGCAGGTTTGTTGAACTGGCTAATGTAGATACAGCATCATTGCGTCTTACAAAAGCTTCTGCTGTGGTTTTCCATATGTTTTGTTTCCTACTGGGTAAATAACTGCACTTGGAAGTATTGTGAAGAGTGTGTCAGTTAGTTGGGGGAGGGCACTGGGGACCTTTTAATGGGCAGGATATCACAAAAGCAGTTCTTGTGCATAGGCTGATAAATGAGCTGTTCTGTGAGAAGAGGGGCTTGTAAACGTTCTGCAGTTTTAAAAGCTCGTTTTAAACCAAAGCTTCCATTTAGTGCAAGATAGTGCTGGGAGTACTTTAAAAACCTGCCCAAATGAGTTAAGGCTTCTCAGCCTGTTTGTCAGAAGCGATTTGAGCACTGAAGAGCTGAACTCTTACGCACTATCAGTGCTCTTTAGGGCACGTCTACACCTGCAGTGTAGCTTTACTAAGGCTTATGGGTATGACCATAGGTTTCAGATGCAGCTGAAGGTGTTCCCTGGCTGCTACCCGTGGCTTTCAGAAGCGAGTGGCTTCCTTTCACGCTGCCTGCCCAAGCACGGTGCGGGGACCATGCTGTATCACAGCAAGTTCAAAGTGCCAGATCTCCTCAGGCTTAATCAGACAAATTAACCTGTTGCTTATTATCCCCTTTGCATCTCACTGATGGGCAGCTGAAGAGCTGGAGTGGGCAAATAAGCAGTAGGTTTGTGGTGAAAGCAAAGTGGGCTTGCGGCTGCCATCACCTGCACCACCTTGGTGGGAGCCCCATGCCCTTGCACCACTGCAGTGCCCGTCAGCATACCTGAATCGCTTACCTTGAAACACTGTCCCTGTGCAGGCTTGGCAGAGCTTTCATGAGCCAGGCAGTGCTCAGCTGGAGGAGCTTGGATCGGGTTTGCACATCCCTTTGGTGCTCTGGAGCAATCCACTCTTGCTTCCTAGCAAAAACGGAGTGTCTGGTTCTTGTGAGTGGGCAGTGATCTCAATGACAGGCAGTGTGTGTAAGGCGTAGCAAGAGTTAATTCTGTCCTGGCACAGTTTCTCTCCTTGCTGCTCTGCTCCTCTCACGCTGTGCCCTCAGAGGGACGTTTCACAGCACAGAGCAGTGGGTGCCCCACGTAGAGCAAAGCCCATCACTAACCAGCCTGTGAACTACCAGTGCTAAAACTCTGCTTAAATTCAAGAGTTGATGTGGACAGCAGCACACTGCAGCCGTGCATCACTCCCCTAATGTGATACATCTTTAAACCATGGCATCTTACTGCAGGCAACTCATACTGCTGCCTACAGTGTGCTTGGTTCAGTCACACAGTTAAAACAAGGGCAGCAGTAAAGAAACTAAGTGTTGCTTTGGTAGGAAGGGGAAGACATTCTTACCACCACCACCACCCCCCCAAATAATAATCAGGTAACTGGATGAAGTAGTTCTTCAATTAATGCTTGATAAAGCAGTAAGCCAGTTTAATATGTGCTTTCAGTTCCAGGAAAAGGCATCTACTTAAGCTCACCTGTTGAGAGGATAATCTCTGCTGAACACACTCATTTTGCACAAGACCGAAATAGATCCTTAAAAAGTTATTACTGAAATAGGTTTAGAGCCGATAGAGAGATTTCCTTCAGACCTGTTTTGTGGTACACTCATCTGCTTTTTCAGGAATTCTAAGCATGGAAGGAATGAAGTCAAAGCTGCTGCTTGTCTTTGAAATGGATGCCTCTTTGATAAGCCTCTGATCTCTGTACCCAGAGTTGTAGTAGCAGATTCAAACACTGATTGTAAAATTGGGAGACTAAAATGTAGCCACGGCGGCTTCAAACACTCCGTCTCTCTGTCAGATTCAATGCACAGGACATTGCCGGAAGTTAAAAGGATGCAAAATTAAAGTAGCCTACTAAATTTACCTGCCACGGAGACTCCACAAAAGAGCTGCCACTTCTAATCCTCACATTGCTTTCAAATCATTATTTTTTCAAATTGGACTCCCTGATCCCTTCAGCTCAGGCTGTTGTACACATCTGAAAAGCTGTCTCTTCTTGTCAGATCACTGGTTTAATAATAATAATATCTTAGCTTTATAGAGTCCTTTTCATCCCGCAGCTTCCTGAAGCGCTTTGCAAGCTTTATATATACAAAATCGTGCAACCACCTCTTGGGTGGCTGGTGCTCGTCAGCCAGAGGAGTGCCCGGCTGCTTGTTCCTCCTGCACTTGAAAGCATCAGGGAAAAGGAAAAGCTGTGGAGATGATCCTGGTTCATCCCAAGGGGATGGTCCTTCATCTCCTGCAATGGGGAGTTAGAACCAGCGCAGGGATGTTCTGTCTACCCCAAACCTGGGGGCATGGTAAACTGAAACCATCAGTAGAGTATTGCAGCCGCTGTGCTAGTTTTGTTTTGTGCTTATTCTGCTATTTCAGTGTACTCCTAGTCTGGAAAACACCCTGGTCCCTGGGATTTGGAAGAAAGACGAGTAACTTTGAATGATTTCTGTCAAAAATGTCCATGTCTAAACGCAGGTACTGTGAATGTAAAGCAGTTACTTAAAAATAACCCAAACCTCTACCTTGCTTTCTCACTGGTGGCTTTGGTGGCGACTGGAGGGACAGCTAGTTCTAACCTGTCGGTTAGAACAATGGTTTCTTTAAACCCCCAGAAGCTGCTGGGGATGATGGCGTGGAATAGAGCTTTTTGTCACTTCAGTTCTAACTCTTGAGCTAATCATTTCTGGGAGCAGAGGGGTATTGAAGTGCATGTGCACTGCTCATTAGTGGAAGAGGCTCAAATGAGTTCAGCCATTCTGCATTGGTTTCTGAAGGAAAAAAGGGCAAGAACCCATTGACAGAGGTTTAGATGCCATTAATCTAATGAGACCAGTTTTCTGTAAGGGTTGAGCTGGCTGATATTTTTCCTCCTTTAGTTCTTTAGGTTATGTTTTTGTTTGGCTTCGAGTTTGCCCTTTTCAAGATTGCTGGTGCTGAAAGGCAGCTATATTAAAAAATCGGGCTCTTTTGTTCCTGAAGAGTCACTGACACATGTGAAGAACATCCCGCTCTCTTGTGTCCATCTGCAGTTTGGGTCGCTTCCAACCTCGTAGCTATCTAAAATTATCATAGATTTTGTGCTCTAGACACATTAGAGGCCATTTTCTGTGTCCAGATTCATATCAAATAATCTCGCCTTCTTCCTTGCCTATCACTTGAGGGCTAAAGAGGAAAGCTCCTCTTCTGCATGGAGGGAAGGGGTTATACATCAATGGTTCTTGAGAGCCAGGAAGAGGGAAAGACGGAGACCCAGACGTGGTCTCAGAGGCCTTGAAAATGTGGAAAACAAGAAAGTGTACATCCATAGACACTAATGCTAATGGACACTTATCCTGTCTCTGGCTGTAAATTATTGAGGTCTTGCTTCTCTCTGGTAATGCAGCTTAATCAGAATCGGTTTTACTGCTTTGACCCCATAGGGAACCTTCTAATTTTATGGGTTTACATTTTGTTTAGTCACTGTACTGGGAATCTTCATACCCAGCCTCCTGGTGGCATTTTGAGGCTGCAGGTCAACATCCCTTATGAACTAAAAGACACCAAGTCTGTGTATAGATTCTAAAGAGATCATTCCGAGATCATGTTTAAATTCAGTGTTGGAAGGAGCCAACGTGCAGCAGCATGTTAATGGTGATACCTGAGATCAGCAGCGCTGTGGTGTATTTTTTACCCACCCTGACCATGAGATGACCAGGGCTCATACATCTTTCAATTCAGTAACTACCACATCGTTATTCTCTTAACCTAGTCTGCAGGTTTCTTAAAGGGATTACACTCCCAAGCCTGGGATTTAAAGCTAGTTTTAATGAGTTTGATGAGCCTGTGTAGCAGACTTTCATAGAAGCCTGTCTGCCTAACTAGCATTTTTAATAGCAATTCCCTCTGCTCAGGAGATTAGCAAGCTTAATGCTTTGAGGGCTTCCTCCCCACTGGATGGTGGCACATAAAGACAAGCTCTACTGAACAGTAACAGTCTTTGCCAAAAAATTAGGATCTTTAGACTTAAAAGTTGCAGCTCACTAGTGTTAGAGATGTCTTTGTTCTTCAGCAGCACTGAGTTGTGAAGGGTTGAGTGTGTACAGTAACTGCTTTTTGATGCTTGTCTGCATCTCCTTAGGCTTTTACTCTAAAGTTCCTCACCGCTGTCTTTTGCAGAGGATGCTGCTTGCTCATCTCCCGTAAGTGATAATTTGCTCAGGGAACCTCCCACCCTTCAAGATTACTTAATAAAGTAATCTGTGAATTCATATTGGTTGCTTAACTTCCAGTTGAAGTTCTTTAGCTGTGAGCTAGTGAAAAGGCACTCGGGTGCTCTGCGTATGTGTGTATGTGTATCTATAGGTATGCACATAAAAGTAGTTCTACTTACACATAAAACTGGTAATGGTGTCTTAGAGCGAGCGTGCTACAGTATCTCTCTGGTTGACATACTTTCCCAGTAAATTCTGTGTCTCCACAATAGTGTTAGCACATTTTCAATGTGTGAATGCATGCAAAACGGCTTACAAAATGGCTTCTGATAAGGATCCTTTTACATGAGCAATAACTGGATGAAATAGGGAAGTGCAGATGATATGTTTTATGAGGTATTTGACTCTTAAAACCTGTTGCTGGTCCAACATTAAATACTGCTGTCCTGTTTCCCAAATCAGTGTCATTTTGCAGCAAGGAAAAAAGATCCCTGCATTCCCTTTGCTTGGTTGGTTGGGGTATCTTTACTAAAAGATGAAAGAGATGCAACATGTTTTGCCTGTGAGCTTTTGAAATGGTAGAAGTTTCTTGGGGAGATGGATTAGTTGGCAAAGTGCACGTTGTTGAACCTTTTGGAAGCAAAAGCAGCTTCTGGTGGGTAGGAGCGTTTTGTTCCCTTTCGGTAAATCTGATCATACAGGCGGTTTTGTGACCTTAACAAAGGGGGTTTGTTATCACAGAGGTGGGGTGGAAAACTTTGGTAACTTTCCCAAAGGTCTCTATGATGATGATGATGATGATGATGTGCTAGGATTTTAGACATACTCAGTTTCTGCTTTTATAAATACCTGAGTGCTTCAGAACGCAGTTAAAAGAGGGCATTGGTATTTTTCTTGGGGGGGTGTGGGGGTGTTGAGGGGCATCTTTGGCTGTTGTCTGCACTTCTTTAAATGACTCAATCTTTTTTGAACATAACCTTTTTAAATGCATCCCTACTTTATGCCTCTACCTGTGACCCTGTGCAATGTAGAAGGAAGAGGAACTTGGAAAACCAGAAGATAGAATTTTAACAGTTAATTTGTCTATTTGCAGTAATATTCTATTGTTTGTATTATTTTCAGTTCTGAAAGTACTTGTTTCTTTTCCTTGTCAATGCGAGTAAATGCTTAGGTACAGCATCATCTGCAGGATTTAAGGGTAAACAGATACTTGAGTGCTAAGAGCATCTCCAGGTTTCTTTCTTCCTTTAGCAGGATGATTTGAAGGAAGACAGAATAGCTCACGAGTCCTGACTTGTTGCTGCCAAATAGGAAAGGCCGTAATAGAAACTTTGGTATTAGTTGTGTCCCCCTTTCATAAGTAAGTTTTATTTCACTTCCATGTAAAAAACCATCAGGTATAAAGGATGTTACATAAAATCTGTGCTGTTAAGTAATAAAGTATTTTTATTGAAACTAATAACTTAATTTTACCAATGTGCTCACTTTTTCTTGCTCTCTAAGTAGGAAAATTAGCAATTAGTATTCCAATAACCCAATCTAATGGAAAGATTTGCTTATTGTCAGTCACATTATAACTAGTGTATTCTGTAAAACCTAATGTGCCCCACGCTTTGATATCCTTCAATCTGATCCCTTAAAATTTGTGCCAGGAATCAGAATGTAATGTTAGTATTTCATTAAAGACCAGTACATTCACCAGCTACTTTTGCTGACTATAGAAGGTAATAAAGGGATAACTAGTAAATATGTTGTGCTTGAAACATAGGTTTTAATTCAGTTATTTAAGACCCTTGGTCATGTCAGCATTGAAGTCTGTTAGTAAAACTGGAATGTTTTCTCTTGTGTGGGAAGTTTCTAAAAGCTGAGAGTTTGGCTCCAAAATGTCATTGAAACATGGTTTGCAAATGGCAAGGAGATAGATTTGTGGCTGCTGTTCTGGTGATCTCCTTTCCCCCTCGTTATTTAGGAATAAATCCTGCATCTGTTGCATGGATTTCCACAGTGATAAACAATCACAAGTGGTGCAAACTGCAGAATGGTATTTGTTTAATGAAAGATTGAGTAGAAAGAACCCTGGTGTTTGGTTTGCAGTACGTTCACTAAATGAGCTTAACATTCTGGGGCCAAAATAAGAGGAATGTATTGAAATCTATGGAAAAGAACCGTTTCTGAGAATTGTAGTGACTTCTCTTACCTAAAAAGGAAATAATTGACCTTCGTATCAGTGGATGGATAAAAAAATAAAGATGCTTCGTGGATAAAAATCATTGCATTTGTCTTCTTAAAACCAGGGTCTTGCAGGTTGGGATCTTTGGTTGGAGGCTTTCCAAAGCTGATGACTAAGTTAGAATAAGACAACTCCCAAAGCTGCTGGGTGGAGTTCCTAGACTGGTACCAGCAAATTCCCAGAAAGGAAAACAATGGCTCCTTAATTGGAATTCTTTAATCCAAAGATTTTTCACTTATCAATACTCTAAAAATATCTGAAACAGCTTCCCACAATTCTGAACTAGAATAGTTGTTTGAGTCGGGATGGAAGTGTTCTGTTTGTACAGCGGCGGTAGATGTGCCACAGGATGCTTCTATGCATTTCTTTAGTGTTTAAGAGCAGAAGGGGAGAGGTGAAAGATGGAAAATTAAATGAGGTGCAGCGTAATGTGGACTCCTGACCTTTAAGAAAAGCTGGGAAAAGTCAATCTAAAACTTTATTCTTTGGGAAAAGTGTATATTTTTGTATATACAAAAATTATTCTCTGTGTGTATTATTTAAATATAAAATATATATAATTTAATAATATACTCTCTCTATATATGTATCTGTATTTCCCTTTTTGTATTCGTGGACTGTGTAAAGTTGCACGTTTGTGACATACTCACATGACAAACCCATCCATTTTCCCTGCGAGTCACTTGGCTTTTCTCACTAGCTCTCATGGAGTGTTGTGTGTTCTGCTGGAGCTGTGGGCAAGTGCCAGATTTTTCTACACAACGTGCCATAGGCTGGGTGAAGCAGTTGCACTCTGCACTGCTTTAATATTTGTGAACTGCTTTGTAGATAAACACTTTTCAGACAGAACAGATTGTCAGAGATCTGTGTCATTGCCAGCAGTGAATCTCCGTGCTTCTAAAATCTCAGCTCTACTTCTCTGTTGTATTTCTCTTGCATGAGCTAGTTAGGAGGTACTTCATAGTGAATTCATGCGAGCATTAAAAATCAGAGATTGTTCTCCACATCTCATCAGTTACTGTCTTCAAAACAAAATGCCAGGGATTAATCTTTTACAGAATTTGGAATTTACAAAAAGTATGAGGTGCAGAAATCCTTTAGAATGTGAAAAGCATTTTCATTACTTTAAGGACACTTCCTACTTGTGTAAATTTAATCTTCTATTGTACACAACTTGTTTTGTTGTTTGCCTTGTATTTACTATTAAGTTTCTATATTAAAACTGGATGTTAGGCTCTTAACCACTTGCCTTGATTTGTTTCAAATCTCTCCTTAGTGGTGCTAGTAAAATCTTTTTGCCCCATATCCTTTGGTACCTTCTTCTGGAGGAAGAAATCACTGAATCCGTATCATGAAAGTCTTCTTTGGACTTTCAGGACAGATTTTACTCCTGGGAATACTTAACATTTTGTGAACACTGTTTGTTTGTTCTGGCCCTTAGGTTGGACCTGCCAGTGTAAGAAACAAAGCCAGAGGCTACAGGAATTCCCAGAAAACACTTCCCTCTCAGCTGTGAAAGAGGGATGCTTACCAGGAGCTGGAGCATAGCAGGGTGATTATTGAGCAGGGAGGAGGAGAGGGCAACACCGTCAGTAGTGAACTTGCTGCGCAGCGGTGTTCACACCAGGACCCTCCAGTGGCAGGGCAGAGGCTGCAAGAGTTGGCAGCAAAACAGTTTTGCATTATTTGCAAAGGATTTTCTGTGTTTACTGTAGTATTAGAATTATTATAGGCTAAAATTCCCCAAGTTTGGTTCTGGCAGTGTGAAAACCAGGTAGTAGCTCTTAACCCAATTTTTGTTGCTATAGCTTCTGTTTTACTCTGTTTCCTGTTGTTCAGGAGCAGAAAGTGTCAATCCTGACTTTCTAAGTACCTGTCTATGAGTTGCACTGTAATTGAAAATACAGACTGTACCTCTAGGAGAAAAGTTTCAGTTTTATTTGCTGACCATCAAGATACCTCTTAGCGGTAATTAACCCTTAACCTGAAAAGGATTGGAGCTGGGTACGTTATCGATCAAGCCATAGTGCTGAATGCTCTATGAACCAGCAAGATTTTAAAAGGCAGAGATTTCATGTACAGGGACGTGTAATTTTCCATAGTTTGTAGGACAAGATAATAACCTTCTCTCTTAGGAATTGTGAGCGAGATTGAGGAGTGCTCGCAGCACCAAATGGACATAAATGATCTGTTTGCCAGGGAAGCGGAGCTCTTCCTTCTGTCCTGCATGCGCTGCATCAACAGCAATCTTCATTTTGCCATCTCTTTCCTCAGCCTCTTCTGGTGTTGTGATTATGACTGATCAGATCAGTATCTTCATGGGTCTCTTGCGGGTCTGTCTCTTCCCAGAGCTTTAATGTCTCTGGGTTTCTTTGTTGGCAAGATGAATGGTGGTGTTTTCTTTCCATGGAGATAGTTAAAGTTTTAGTATTGTTTTTTGTCAGGTTGGTAGTCTGAGTAATTCTGGTGGCTTATTTATACAAGAAGCTAGTTTATGTATTCCAGCTTGTATTTATTCTGTCTGGTTCTTTTAAATCCATGTAAAATAGCAAAGTAGAAGTGCACACTGGAGACAAAACTGGGAAAACAAACCTTTGGGTCGAACCTCTGTGCTGGTTTAAGCAAACCCAGCTGCAGTGCTCCTGAAGGTCTCATCCTGCACTGCCCTCGTATTCTTATCTCCTTTCTTCCAGAGAGTTTTTACTTTGATCCGACCTTATTTCTCTTTGTGCTTACAAGTGAACTAGTTAAATACAGCAGAAACCAATCATTAATCCTTGCGTGGGATTATTTGCACGTGCTTGTGTAACATGTTTCTCAAGACTTGGATCTTGCAGGATAAAACTCCCTATAAAATTTAACAGAAGTACTTTATGCAGAGTTCCTGTGCCGTAATGGTTTCTCCCCTTGCAGCAAGGGCATAGTCACTGTCTTCTGTTCAGTCTTTTTATCATCCAAGGAGACTGATTCTTCGTGGTTGCATAGAAAGAAAACCAGCCAACCTCCCAGCTTCTGCTTTCCCCTAATTTGACCCCAACTGAGGAAAGTTGCCTGAAGTTCTTGCTTTTCTCATTGACTGAAGTGAGCAGGTCCAAACAGGATTCTGCAATTTCACCAACTGCCTTATCCTGGGTTAGCTCCATCTTATCGTGTGTAAGCCTGTTATTGGCCTCAGAGCTGGAAGTGCAGTATTCCCCGAGTAGAGGCATTTGGGAATGGTTCTCATAAAAGAGCTGTCTTGAAGTGCCAGTTGATCAAACCAGGCTTTCACGGGAAGATGGTTTGATCCAGTTTTAACTGGGAATGGTTCCTCCCAGACAGCTTGGTCCAGTGATGGAGGAAATGACCTGAGATGAGGTCTGGGTTAATGATCTGAATGAAACAAGGGGATTCAGGCCATCATCCCTTTGCATAAGTGATACTGTGGAATTAAATGAGTCCTCTATGCCCTGCACAACTAATTTAACACAGATTGACTGAATTAGTTTCTCTTGTGAAAGCTTTTCCACTTGCAGTGCAAAGAGAGATTGTGGCTTTAAGGTGAATGTCTTTTGCTCCTGAGTATGATTTATGTTGTGAAGGCTTTTTCAGACTTTTTCAGGACAGTCTAACCCTGAAAACACAAGGACTTGTGATTAAGGCAGCCACTTTTGGTTTGTGACAGTGGCAAAGCTTCCACCTTTCCTTCCTTCACCCAGTTCTGGATGGCTGAGGAAGGGGTTGGTCATTCCCTTTATTCTGCTTTTCCTTCTTAAAGCTCAAAGGTTTTGTGAGAAGGGGGAGCTGCCACTTACCTCTGCCTTACTGGATGCAGTAATGCTTTGTGGCAAATGTGAGACTTGTAAAAGTGGTACCTAGTGTTTTCCTGTCCCTGGTAAAGACCACGAAGCAACATGCTCGGGGAAGTCCTGCCCCCTGCACCTTGGGCGAGACTCAGGGAGCAGGTACCCTGCACGCAGGATCTTTGAATCAAAGAACAGGAACAAAGATGAAATTCCAGAGCAATTAACTTGTTGTGCAATATTTAAATTATTTTTAATCATAGTTTTACCTCAAATTATAATTTAAGATATATCATGTAATCACTGGTAATACAAAATGAAAATGGAAAGGGCATGTTCTTGCTTCTGAACGCTCTCCATATAATAATCACCTAATAACTCTGTCTGCTTTAATTCAGAAGTTCCACTTGCTCAGTTTTTAAGTTGGCAGGCTGCTTTTTAATTCTTCTGTTCTAATTTGTTGCAACATGTATGAAATACATGTGTTAATTTGAGTAAATACAGTAAAGTTAATCAAAGGAAATGATTACAGAAGGAACCCAAGAGGGGAGGTAGTTATCGCTCAGGAAGGAGTTATGTAGTTCTGCCAAATTAATTAAATACTACTAGTTAAAATCAAAGGGTAGTGATAAGAATCTTGTTAAAGTTTGGATGCAGGTGGCTTGTTCTAGTGGATGAAACGATGAAACGATGACCCTTTGGTTGAACAGATTCTTCTCGGTTTCGTTGTAAAAGCCCAACAGGTTGTTTATTCTTGACCACACCCTATTGCACTTTTAGCTCTGAATTTCCATATGGATTTCCCTTAATGGAAAGTTCTTTTGCCTGTCGCACATAATGCTTCAAGGTTGCTTCACTGGAGGCCTGTGCTCTCATCCTATCTCTGCGTCACGGCAAAGTGTCCCCACTCTGTTCAGAGCTGTAATTAACTTGCAAGGCGCTAGTCAGAGGAGTCGGCGACGTGCCAAGAAATCAACCCCAATTACTATATTCACGTTGTCAGTAATGCCCACTTCACAGTTTCTGCTAATTTGAAATGGCAAGTCCCAACTTCCCAGAGCAAAATTACCATTTTTTGCACTGTTCTTCTATTTTCTGCTTCCTAATTCGGTTATTTTGACTCCATTAAATTACTGCTGTAAAGAGAGTTACGAATCATCTTGGAAAAATTCTCATGGGGTAATTGCAGTGATACAATATAAATATAGTAGATCCAGAGTTCTCTTGTCTTCAGTATCGGTTAATGCAGATTGGGGGGGATAAGTAAAAAAAGATGGTAGGGTTGATCAGAACTCTGTGCTGAAGAGTTGATTCTTGCTGAGGGAGTTAAATCAGTGCTGCAGTTGAAAATGCATTTAGAAACGTGACTTTTTGGTCTTCAGTTTGCAAACACTGCCTTTCAGACCAGTGCATTTGCTGTCCTCTTGATAACTAGTTTCTCAGTTAAATCATTCATTTCATTTTTTGGCTTCTCTGGAATAGGCTTTTCTCAAACATTCCATAACTGGAATCAAAGGGTACAGGGAGTTGGGACAAGAAATGAGTAACTAACTCATTTTAAAGTCTTTTTCTGGGTTTCAGTGCTTGTAGTGCAGGTGGCAGAGGCACAACCTTCTGTCACCTCTGGCTCTTTTCTCATCTGGAGGATGGAGCCTGTGGCTGTTGGATGTGCTCTGAAACACCTTGACTGGGGTTGATGGCTCTGACAGAGGAGTCATTTCTGGTCTGTGCTTCCATGATCCTGCCAGGCCGATCTGATCCAGCTTTTACCCTTCAGTATTCAACAAATGTAATTATCTCTTTGTAGACTTCTTTCACCCCTGTAATGAGTTCCTGGTTTGTCACCTATTAATAATCTGATATGAAGAACTGAATTAATATGTTGCCCTGTATTTCTTTAAACATTAGCTTAAGGGCTAGATCATAGGGTAGAAAGTATTTTAATTCAGTGGCTTCATGTTCCTTAGTAGATAGTGGTTTTGACAAGAAGATTGGTTATGTCGGTAGCTCACTGAAACACATTCCCTAGTGGTTTTTTATAGTTGTAGCTGTTGTAGTAGTTGTTCATTTATTTTGCATTCCTTGGTAGCATCCTTAGGACTGATGCTTTGCTTTAATTCCAGCAGCAAAACCGTAAGTTTTGTGTTTTGATGCTAACTTCCATTAATGGAAATGCTGTAACTACTGTAGTCCCCATGTTCTTCACTCTGTCATTAGCCAGAGTTGATGAATTGAGTGGGCATGAAATGAAAAATTCTTACTCTGCAAAACTTTTCAAAATCGAATATTTGAATGTATAATATGTATGTTAAAGATGTGTTTGTAATGAATGTGGTGGTACCAGGTTTGATCAGTGTCAATAACCTACGTTGTCGGCCTGAACAGGCCATGGCCACTGGTACTTTTATTGGCATCTTCTTTGTTAGCGAAGTAGTTTTGGTGTACATCATGAAAACCATTGTAGAGATGACGAGGTTTATCCTGCAGTAAGTAATCTGGAGTAATATTTCCACATTCCTCTCTCCTTTTTAACATAGTAACTGTATTTCTCTAGTAGTATTTTACTTTAATGTCATTTACCAATACCTTCATCATTTTGTCTTCACTGAGCAGTTTTGTCTTTCTCACTGATAGCTGGCATTTTAAGGCATGGAAGATAAATAATACTATCAAACTTTCAGAATCTCTGTGCATTTATGTATAATAATACCCATACGTGTGTGTATATATGAAACATATACTAATATGCACAAACACATTTTATATATGTATATATATGTGTATATATATATATATAATCACAGAATGGTTTGGGTTGGAAGGGATCTTAAAGCTCTTCCAGTTCCAACCCGCTGCCATGGGCAACAAGACCTTCCACTAAAGCAGGTGGCTCCAGGCCCTATCCGATCCGTATATTTTAGCCTTTTTGAGCTTCAGGAATGGAGGAGATCCTGAGGTGACCCATGGAGAAGATTTTTCCCAACTGCAGCTTTGCCGGGGCAGCTGCCGTTAGGGAAGCCATTTGCTTATTTGGTTTGAAAGCTTGGAACACCGGTGATTGAACTCCTGCGGCGGAGTATCGCTGCTCCCCGCTGTGCCATGTCCTGAGAACAGCAAAGAATGTCACACACTTGGAAAAGCAGGGTAGCAGCGTTTCATCCTGACTGCCTGCTGAAGGGGTTGTGATTGAAAACGTGAAATAACTTTGGAAGCGCTGGTGCTTTCTGCTGTTTTCTTTCCCCCCCCTCGTTTTCGTGGTGGTTGAGAATGGATGGCTTTTATTCCAAAGGAGACTTTTCAGTAGCCATACAGCGTGCTGTAAAAACAATAGAAAGTACACATAAAATACAGGGATGTTTTAAGGCAGAAGAAGGTGCTGTCTGAGATATTAACGAGTGTTGTAGACAAATATCATTGCAGTGGGAGCAGGAATTAGTACCTCCTGACTAATTTTGGTGCACTGATGGTTGTATTCAGTACTTCATGCTACTGTCCCTCCACATCCTTTTAAACTCCATCGTTGTATCCTGTTGGAAAAGAATTATTTACATGCAAGTTAAAGGATCTGCCTTGAGGTCATGGCAGCAGCTTGGTGACAGTTCAGATCAGGACTTGTTTTCCCTCCTATTTTTAACTTGGTGTTTTAAACAATTGGAGCCAGGATTGGCTGTGAGAGGTGTTAGGTGAGGGCCGGATGGTTGCAAGGTGTGAAGCAGTTCCTCCTCTAGCTGTTACAGCAGGGTTTGGAGGTTAGACAGACTTGTTTCTGTCCCACGCCCTGGTTTAAGCAGCCTGATCCACCAGCTGAGGACCAGTACCCAGCCTTAATGGCTCCAGAAAAGTAGCACCAAGGTAAAACCTGCCAGTGAGTCAGCAGGAGATGGAGCCCAGGGGTGTCTGCAGAACACTGATAAACTGTGAGCAAGCAGAGTTTAGAAATACGGGATTAATACTGGCTCCGATGCATAGATTCTCTGCCTTGTAGGCGCGCTGCGTCTGTATGCAAAGGCAGCTTGATTTAATCTTCTTCTTTTGGAAGTAAAGAGTGTGCTAATCAGGTCTTCATGTCAGCTTCTGGAGTGCTAGTTGCTACTAGTGGCTGGAGGGTGGGTGGAAATGGAGAGAAGCTGCAGTTGGTATTTCAGTTGCATTAGTAATACAGCTTTACTCATAAGGTGGTTTGACGGTGGGAACTTTTCGAAGTTGTCTTCTCTTCCCTGATTGTGGTTTATTCAGAGAGTGAGTTTGAGTAGCTGTGATTTATTAAGACTCTCGTTAAAATCAGTCTTATTTCTCAGGACCCAGAAAACCCTTTATATCACAAAGGATAGTTTTGGTAGTAGGTAATGTAGCTTTTCCCCACTGCGAGCAGGAGATGTGTGTTTTATACTAGGCAAAAAAGGAAAGGTGGATTGAGTTTTTTTGCAGACTAAAGGTGGATTTTTCACAGATAAAGCCAGAATACTACCACCAAGACTCATCCAATATTGGGACCAGTGTTAAGATTACATACTGGTCAGTCGGTTCATTTCATCTGGAGTCTGAATAGTTCGGTACAGTCACTGACTGCAGACTTATTTTAGCAAGAGGGGAACAGATCTTAACTGGTTTTGACCATGGTACAGAAATGAACCTAAATAACTTAAATGGATTTTTATCCACTTGGCTGTGGCTGTTAGTGCTTTGATCAGAGGTGAATGAAGGCTGTGGCCAGTGGCAGTCTCTTTTGGAGGGACCCATTCCAGTGCCTCACCACCCTAACAGGAAAGAATTTCTTCCTTATATCCAATCTAAACTTCCCCTGGTTAAGTTTTAACCCCTTGCCCCTTGTCCTGTCACTACAGTGTCTATTAAGAGTCCCTCCCCAGCATCCCTGTAGGCCCCCTTCAGATACTGGAAGGCTGCACTGAGGTCTCCACGCAGCCTTCTCTTCTCCAGGCTGAACAGCCCCAACTTCCTCAGCCTGTCTTCATACAGGATGTGCTTCAGTCCCCTTTCCAACCCTAACTATTCTATGATTCTTTGATTCTGTGACTGTTCTCCCTGCCTGGCCATGCTGGTGCTCTATGGAGAGGGATTTCACATCCAGCTAACAAAAAAATCCTATGGAAGACATACTTGTTTCTGGAGAAATTGTGATAGTGTGTCCCACGACAGGAATAAAGTGCTGCTTTTTCCTCTGAATCTGATTGTAAAGAGGGTGGAGTTCGTTGCTCTTAATTTTATTGTGTTTTTACAAGCCATACAGGTTTTCTTCCCTTCCCTGTTTGTTCTTACTTGATTTTTGGGAGGATTCAGTTTTCGCCATATAATTAGTAGGGAAAATATCCTCCTTTTTAGTCTTGCATCATCTCTTAGACCCATGTTCTGACATGGTGGAGCTTGTGGACCCTTTTAAGTATAGCTTCATTATTTATAAGGCAGTAATCAGATTAATTTCGTAATAGTTTCCTGCTAATCCTGCCATTGTTCCTTAACTCAGAACTAACGAAAGCACAATTTTAATACCCTTTTAGTTGCTACAACATCCTTCTGTTATTGGTTGTATTTTTATTAGAGAGCACTTTCAAACAGTTTTCTAAAATCTTCAAATGATTGAGCAACATCTTAAAATTACAGCACTCTTACTACTGATAAAAGGGCAATTTATCAAGTAAATCCCCTTTTTATTAAAGTCATGTTTCTTTGTCAGTCAAAATTTGTAGGAGTTTTCCTATTTCTGTATAATCCCAGTCCTTGTGCCAAGTAGGTTTTTTTTCTAGCAGTGACAGGCCACTTAAAAACATGTTTCATGTATGGAAAATGTCCTTTACTTCACGCTGACAGCATTTATGGCTGCAGCACTGAACACACATGCAGCAATAAACACCAGAACCTTCGTTACTTGAATATGATTGTGTTCTTATTGAAGAGTCCTGTGTTTGAACATCCCTTCCTTGGCTTCAGTTTGCAAGGGGCCTTTTAATGAGTTTAATTATTTTCCTGATGTCTTTTCCAGTTGTGTTTTCATCAAGTACTTTTCTGTTCTCTGATATTGAAATGTGCCATTCAGGAAGTGGTGTGACATGGCATGGTTTAGAACAGAAACTTTCATGGTAATGTTAAAAACCCTGACCCCCTAGAAGTTTCAAACAAAAAGCAGAAAGGAAAGGTTAAGTCTGATCACCTGCATAGACACCCATCCTGATTTCATTCTCCCTTAACTGCAGTTCCTCTCATCCTCAATAGCGTTTGAAATACTCCAGTAGAAATGTGTGTGTAATTACAAAAAGGCTCTTACAGTCAAATTCTAAAGGTCCTCAAGTAGATTTCTGAATTGATGTACCTGAAAAGTACATTATTTTCAATGGTGATGAAAACTTACTCTTTCTGTACCAAAAAGGATGGTGGGGAATTGCCTGCATGCAGCCGAAGCACAGACCTCTGCTCAATAGCTTATCATGGTAGGGTCATTGAGATGTCAATTACATATTTTATATTTATAGAGCACTTTTGTTCATGGAAGATTCCTGAGTGTCTCCCAGGTGCTACCACATGCATATGAGAAGATTAATGTGGTTTTCCCTTTCACTGGGAAATTGGAGTGGTTCAGCAATAGTAGGTTTGTTCTTCTGTTAAATGAATACTGTTTTCATATAGAACATTCAAACAGGGGGTTGCAGGAGTTGCCACACGAGGTTTTCCTCTGGACTGCATGTACTGGAATTATCTTCCTGGGTAGGGGCTTCCCTGGAGCAGTAGCTGAGCTTCTGATGTGACTTATTCTTGTAACTGATGAATGAGAGAATGAAAGTTTAAAAAGCACTCACAACTCATTTCATTAATAGCTTGTCTCCTTTTAGAAACTGTGTCTGTATTCTGCTTTTGAAGCACCAAATGAAACATCATTTTACAATCCCGTCATGCGTCGCTCCGAAATTAGGGTGGCTTTAATTGCTTTGAAGGATATTACAAAAATGCCTGTGATCCAAAGGAAGCATTTTTTTCTCTGATTTTGGGGGATACTCTCATTATGTCAGCATCTGTTAGAGTTCGGTTTATGTGAAAAACCGAGAGTAAGTGCTGGTCTCTTGTAGTTGTGCAAGCTTTCAGTGCCCTCTGTGCACAGCAGTTGAATAGATGATGCTAAGGTTGGTTGGGATTTAAGTGTGTTAGAAGGGGTACTGTACTAGGCATGCTTTGTTGTGGGGTTGTTTTGGGGGTGTTTTTTGCTTTCTAGAATCTAACATGAGGATGAGTCTTCGGTGTCTCTCCTTGGCAGCTAATTCATTGCCTAAAAGAGGTTTTGTGTGTTGCGTTCGACATGGTACAAAAACAACTGAGTTGCTATGTGCAGTTGAAGATGCTTAAATGTTAATGCTGTTGAAGATTATGTTAGGTATTAGGAAGAAATTCTTCACCATGAGGCTGGGCACAGGGTGCCCAGAGAAGCTGTGGCTGCCCCATCCCTGGCAGAGTTCAAGGCTAGGTTGGACGTGGTCAGAGCTAGGTGAGGGTCCCTTCCAACCCAGATCAGACTCTGATTCTGTGTTCTTGTTGAAGTGTGGTTGTGTTCTGTGGGCAGGTAAAGCATTTCTCTACACACATGGAAAATGCATATATTAATATTTTGTAAACCAGGTTTTGTCCTTTGGGATCAAAGCCGGTGTGTTAGCAAAAACTTGACATTCATGTCTTCTAACCTGCTGGCTAGTTTGTAGATAGGGATTCTTCCCTGCTTAACAGCAACAAACTACCTGTATCTCTTATGCTCATTTTAAGATCACAAAGCAGTTGTTGATATTTTGGCATTTAAAAGCACGTTGAATATCTTTTTCTTAGAAGGAGAAAGCCAGTGGATTCGTTTCCTCCACAGCTGCATTAGCAGTGCCACTGGAGGAGCTAAACAGAGTGCTGGATGCAGAAAACACAGTTAGCAAGAGGTCTTGAGAGGAGGGAGGGAGAGCAGAGCAGGTAGTTCTAATTAGGGCAGATCTTATAAATATTTTTGTGTTCCTAAAAATGCCATCATGTATTATCTTAGTCAGTCATGACAATAACCAGCAGCAGGGGAGACAGGAAGGGGAAGTGGAGAGAATTAATATACAGACCAGTAATGCGGCCATTCCTCTTTTTAGGAAGAGATGGTCCAGCTTAACTAGAGCAGTAATAAATACCACAGCTTCTCTTTTCTTTTTCCTACAAGTAAGAAGCTAGTAGGAAATTACAACTTCATATAGGAAGCCTCTAAAAGGCATCGTGTCCTCAGATTTTCATGTTAAATCATGCTCAGAATTTTATAGTTTGGAGCAGGTTCTGTGCCAGAATCCGAAACGCTTCGTTGTGAAAGCAGCTTTTCAGAGTATGAAAGAAACACGGTCCCAGCTTCACTATGAGGCTGTTGCAAGGAACTGCATTGTTTTTATGGCTTCGTATGCTTTGGCTCAAAATGCAGGAGTCAAACAAGAGATTCTGCTTCTTATTATACAGGTGCGTGAGTCAGCTTCTTGTTTAGTTTTTCAAAGCCTTTTCAATTGTGCAATAAAATCATGTTGAAATCCATTTTTGTTCTAAACATGTTGTTTCTCTAAAAGCTCCACTTGTCTCTAGAATTATTCCATTTTCCATCCACATCGTGACACTTGTTGCAGGAGGAGTTTATAGCTTGGCACCCAGAGCTACCAAAGCGTGACACAAGGTAAAGTCTGACTCTGCAGCTTAAGGTCAGATTGTGCTAGTGAAAACAAAAGTGACCAGCGGAGACCTTTGTGCAAATATTGTTGTTCCTAATGCTGGTCCCAGGAGATAGGAACACTTACTGGAGATAGAAACACTTACTGGAAAGGTCTAGGTTAGAAGCAAAGGAAAATGAGATTCTTGCTGTTAGGATGTCCACAAACTCTTTGAGGAAGTGCATTATCCACGCCAAGGCGGAAAACTGGGGTTTATAGAGTGTGTAAGATTCAACTGGTTTATTTCTTCTATTTTACAAACACCCTCCCCCTTAAAACAGACCTTGTGTTACAAAAACACAAACCCAAGCAAACAGCAGCTTGCTTTCTACTCTGAGTGGAATATTCTAGGAAGTGTGCCTGTCTCTACATTATGCTCTGGATTTTCTTCTTGTACAACTGAAACAATTGCTTCAGCTTTAATTCAGGTTTATTAAATGTAGAAGGTACAAAGTATCAAAGAAACATGAAGCTTCCCTCTCCTTAATGATCTTGCTGCCTGCCAGAAGTGCATATTCTTCCACTGCATCTTCCCTGTACATGACTGCAGGTTCAAGTTCAGATTATTTGTTGCTTAGCTGAGAGCAAATAGGTTCAAGGTTTTTTTTTCATGCCAGGTTCAAATCGTTAATGCTTTCAAAACAGAGAAATTCATTTTTCTTCCAATGAAAGAAAGAAGTCATTCCAATCTGAACAAGGCATGAGGTATTGCAACCCCAGCATCATGGGGGTGAATTTTAGGAGATGGGGCCTTCTTCCAGCGAGTGTGATATGCTTTAAAGAGGAGCATTTGGCAGAAAATAAATGAGCTTCATATTGCACTTGAGGAATTAATTTCCATTTTAGTGGTAGAAATTGGAAACACTGATATAGGGAGTCAGTAGTAATGGAGTAGAGAAAACAAGACTGTTATGGCTCCGTATTATGTATTGCAGTTTCTGAGTGTTAGATTTCTATTTGTCTTTAATAGCAAAGTGTGCAGAAAAAAATCTCTAGAAGTTTTGGGCTGCTTGTTTTAGTGCTAATACAAAATGATCTTCTTGGAGTTGGTACTTGTCTACAGAGCAGTCGCTTTGGCATGGAGCAGAGGGGGAATCGGCACTTTGAATTAACACTGCATGTTGAATGGAGCTGTAGCTAGTGCTTTGTAGAGAAAAGCTGGGCTGGGCAGAGGCTCTGGAGGTTGGCTGCCCCATTGGCTGCCCCAGTCCAGCTCAGCTATACCTGACAGATGTTTGTTTAACCTCCTCTTAACTCCCTGTGTTGAGGGAGGGTCACAGTCAGTTGTTTCCTGTGCTTTTAGGTCTTTTCCATTACAGACAGCCCTGATGTTTAGCCTTAACGATGCTGTACTTTTAAGTTCATTTCTCCATATTCCACCACCAGCAGATTGCTAGCTGCCTCTTTGTAGCAGTGCTCCATTTTGGAATACCATCTTCCTCAACATCTTCTCTTTCCTAAACCAGGAATTCTTTTATTCATTTTAAGCAGCGATTAACTTCACCCCATGCTTTGATTTCCAGCTCCTGCTTCATCCCAGAACTGCTGCTGTCACCTCCTCACCTGGCTTGTGCTTATGCCTTAGCAGGGACACTGGTTTCACTAGGGAAATGATTCTGTCACGGGTTCAACTGCCCTCATGTCTTGTCTTGTCTGCAGACGATGTTTCCTTGGGCCTCTGATCATTTCCACTGCTTTGGATGTCCTCAAATTGAGTGATTAACATTTCTGAGATGCAGTATCCAAATCCAGCAAGGCCTCAGCTGGAATACTTTGTCCAGCGCTCACTAGAGCAGAAGAAATATTTCACATCTTACTGGCTATACATGTGGGTTTGCTCATATTGGTCCAGCACCTTCCTCTTTGAAACAGAAGCACACTGTTGAGTCATGTTCAAGTGCTGAGTACCCAGTTCCTGCTCACATGTAGTCTTTAAGCATATTTGTGTTGAATCTTGGGTGGTGTTGGTTGGTTTGGGGTGTTTTTCCAGTCATTTTTTTCAGTTTATAACGTTCACTTTGAATTGTAACCCTGTCACCAGGCACTGCTTCTGTTCACACCCGCTGCCTGTTCTCTGCAGATGAGATAAATTCATCCTCTGCATGTCACAAGGCTATGGGTGACAGTTCTGTTGGGCCAGATCCAGGTCAGATGCTGGAGGAACCTCTTTTTAAACATTATGTTGTTTAGTGCTCAGCTACTGATAGCTTCTCTCCAAATGCCGCTTTATGGATGGAGGTACCCAGCCCATCTGATGTCTGACCTAGACAGCTGGGTCTAGCCCAGGTCCCCCCCAGCTACCCTAAGCATGTGCCAAACCAGACGTGGTTGAAGCCTTCCTCAGTTCAGACTGTGTCATTTCCTGCTTCTTCCTTTCTTCCTCAGACTTTCAAGCTCTTTAGCATCCAAAAAAGGATATCGGATTGCCTTAACAAGGCCTTTTTGGTGACAGTTTTGAGCTAGCTATTGGTTTTCTTCTAGGTGATTATTTGTTTCAGAGTTCTGTTCTTGATTGCTGATAAGGCGTCCAGCTTCCCTGTCTTCTGCTCCTTTTGCTGCTGCTTTAAATAAGCACTGTATATTTGGCCTCTTTAGAGGTCTTTTCTAAGGTAACAGCTGATATCTTGAATTATTTGTCAGGTTTTTAGCATACATAACAACAAAGTTTATGAAGCCAAGGCAGTTTGAAAGTACCTAAGTCCTATAATTGACATCCTTGTAGATAAAGTAGATGAAGTTCTAAACCCTCCCCTCTTTTCTCCTCATGTCAGCCAACTACTGACAGGTCTTCTAGTAAAAACTGATGCAGAAAGACATCCCTTGTGCTCTTGTTGATGTCCTTTTTCCACTCCCTGGTAAGCCAGCAGTCCCTTTGGTTGTCATTCCACTGTTCCTTTATTTATAAAATGTATTTCATGCTGCTGATTGGATTTCTTGCTAGTTTTCTCCTGTTCTGTGTTGGAACATTACTGGTTTTATTTCTAAATGTTTATGCTGTACGTTTATACTTGTCTTCAGCAGCCTCACCCGAATCTTTCATTCCTTCTTCTTACATTTGAGGTCAGTGAAGAGCTTGTGCTTTGGCCACTGGGCCCTTTCCACACTCCTCCTCTTCGGCTTGATTAGTACCTGTGTCCTTAACTGCAGTTATTTAAGATTCTGCCAAGCTCTTCTTAACTTTTTTTCCCCTTGCGTTTGTGTTGTCTCTCTTAGTCTACCAATTATGTGAATTTGTTACCCTGTTGTCTTGAATGGTGTGTTTCTCACAAAGCCCTCTCCTGTACCCGATCTTCCTCATTTGCAGTTGAGAATAAATTCCCACTATGAAAGCTCCTGTGTTTTCTGCTTTTGGTCATGACCAGAGGGTTTTTTTCTCTCCTGCAGGTATCTGAATCTTGAAGTAAATGTATGAATCCTGGGTGTTTGAAACAATTCTTCCCTTTTTCTGGCCCCTTTCTCCCTGCCTCCATCTCGCTGTGCGTTGTGCACAAGGCGTCCTCCTCTTTGAGCAGGATCTCGGGCGCTCTCTGTGCTCAAGTACATGCTATGAGTCCTGAAAGCAGCAGTAACAAGGTGTGACAGAAGTTGATTGCCCTGATTTTTACTCCTTATAAATGTGCAGAGTCAAGTCTGTGGTGGTTCTACTGACGCTGGGATTGAATTTACCAAACTCACTGATGTAAATACATACTAACTGTACGTATTGGAGACCTACTTGGAGTATGTATGTATATGCATTTATTCAGCAGCTCGTTGATTGTAATAGATGAGACAAGGGGTGGGAGGGCAGAACTGATATCTTTCTGGGGGATGCTAGCAATAGATACTGTAAGGGAATTAAGTATCTTATTAAACTTGGTTAACTGGACATGCTGACAATTCCTGAAACATCATTTGCTGCTCAGTGCTCTTACAGTAAAGGCACCTTCATAAGGAATTTGTTAAACAGTATTGAGCATCTCAAAGCTAGGAGTAGTTACTTGGAGGAAAATGCCAGCTCTAAAGCAGTGCATAGCTGTCACTTAGCTCTCAAGCAGTGCATAGCTGTCATTTCTCCCTGTGACAGTACCACAGCAATTATTACCACAGGATAATAATACTCTGGGTTAACCCTATGGCTGATGCACGTGCTTAACATTGATAATGAGCCTGAGCATAATTGCTGCTTTCTCTCAGTAACCCAATTTCTGACCGTTTGGGAATGTGGTAGGGAAAGCAGGTAAACAGGTTATCTTCTGCTGCTGGTGCTACCCAGTTGAGAGGCAGATGGTGTTGAGGTTGATGGAAGAAGCAGGCTGTAGGATTGAGTCTGGCCATCAACTGCAAACCAGGGTGTTGCTGGAAACCCATCCTCAGTCCTCCTGTTGTCAGCTTGTGAGCAGTGAAAAACAAGAGGAAAATACTTGGAAGGCAGCTTTCCACAGGTGAGGAAGGCTTAGCTCCTGCTTACTGGTGCCCAGGCCTCAGTAAACTGAACAGACTTCAGGCCAGGGAGTTAGAAATGGAAGAGTGTGTTCAGTCTGAAAGCACGAGGCGGGAGGTGGTAGCCATTTGCCAGGAAACAGAAAAAGGATGAGATTAGATGGTGATTTCGGATTGATACAAATGACTGAAGACAATAGAATATGTGCTGAAGTGAGCACTCAAGACAAATCTGTGCATTCATCGGGAGACATGAACACTGTATATAGCTTTCATCATTATGTTTCAATTTTGACTTTACGCTCCTGGTTCCATTTTCATTATCTGTCTACCTCACAAGGAGAAAGATGATTTTATGTTAAGCACAACAGCAGCTGTATTTTAATCACACTGTTTTTTCCTTAATGTTGGCATGATGGTGTTTATTGTACGTGGAGTTGTAAGAAATTGTATGGAAATGTTGCCTTAAGTAGGTGAACAACGCTACAGAGTCTGGATTCAGTGTTAACACTTGCATAATTGTCCATTACTACTTCTTAAGAACAGCTCTCCTGCTCTTAGCATTGCCAGCATGGGGTCCTTAAGAACACCATTTTGGGTGGAAGGAAACACAGTTGTAATCAAAACAATGATTACCATCACATTCATTTAAATGCAGAAGGAGAAACTAATGTGTGCTCCAAAGGGATGTAAAAAATTTACAAGTAATTCCTGGTTTTGAGGTTAGGTTTCTGATGTCCATGGGGAAAAAGTTAATTTCTTACCTTTCACTTTCAAGTGAATATTTTTGTATTCATTTCTCACTCTGCATTTAAATGAATGTAATAGTAATCATTGTTTTGATTACAGTTGTGCTTCCTTTCCCCTATAATGGTGTTCTTGAGTACCCCATGCTGGTAGAACTAAGAGCAGGGGAGCTATTCTTAAGGAGGAATAATGGACAATTATGTGAACATTAATAGTGAATCTATGAACTTCTTAGGACTTCTCAGCTCTTACAGAATACTTCTTTTTCTCTTCCTCAGAGATGTGAGGAAACTCCCCAATAGTCTTATCTAATCATGCAAAGTTATATTTTGCTGTTCTCAATCAAGCCCTTGCTAACAGCAACTGGAGATCTTGTCTTGATTTGTCACACAAAAGAATTACAAACAGATCTCTGTTCCAGTCAGTTGGACTGCAGTATTTTTGTGTGTAATTCTTAAATACCAAGCTGCAGCAATACTCTGTAACTGTCAACATAAATGCAGACTTTTTTACCATTAGTAACGGGTGATGACATGCTGTATGAAGAACACATTCCCCGTCTCTGCCGTTCTTCCTTTCTCCCACTCTCCATCCACACATTCCTTTCAATATTATTCCAATTGTTATTTTTTTCTAGCAGGCATCATATCTGGGAGCAAGGGATTAAAAGAATAATTTCATTTGGTAACAGGCAGGCAGCATCAGACCTAGAATCCTTTCTGTTCTTTACTAATATTAATGTTGGTAAAGTATTATCAGGAGGTAGTTGATTGACTGGAAACTTCCATATAAATAAAGGAGGGTTTATTTGGTTAGAGTTGTTTCATAAAGCATTTAACTCTACAGGAGCAGCAACACTACAAAAGTATTCTATACACATGTTTTAAAATGCTTTTTATGCTGATTCTTATTTTAAAACCAAAAGACACTAGAAATATAATGCATTTTATTTAGAATTATGGTGCTAGTTGGGGTGGCTGTCAGTACAAAGGCTGATGCTATTTATTAAGGTCCTGGTTTTATTTAATAGCCAGATGAATGGAACAGTTAATAAAAGAAATATTGCTTTATTCCCTGACATTTATGTCCTTGGTTTCCAATAAAGAATTGAAATTATGAATAGTTGATGGTTTAAATTGATGTTTTATGTTGAACGCTAGCTATAATTTCCCCTCTGAGGATTGTAATACCGAGAAACAGATGGTTTTTCACAGTAACAAATTGCTGTGTGTGTACTGTATATAGAGCTGGCTTTCAGATCCTTTCACCTTCAGCGCTGCGCAGTCACTGCATCAGACCCGAGCGAGAGGCAGCCTCTGCAGAAAGGGCTTCCTGGCTCCTCACAACACAAAGTCAACGCCGTAGGAAACTGCGACCTGTTTTTTCAGGTGCGACAGAGATACAAAAGCTGCTGCTGCAATGGCTCTATTGAAACTTGGGATGAACAACTAAGTAGTATAAGCACCAGAGCTCTTGGCTGTTCCCTGGGTTGAAAACGCATGCTGAGCCTCGTGCCTTTCAGTGTGCTCTGGCAGGCTGGGCTTCCTTCTGTGATCCTGTTGGAAGTTTTGAGAAGCTAAAGAGTAGTAGCGGTGGGGAAAGGATCAAGTCAGTTTGAAGTTAAACAGGCAACTTGAGGCCAGGCCCAGCGGTTTCTTTGTGGTAGCTTCATACAGAATTTCTGAATGCATCCAGTTCAGTGTCTTGAGGTTTTATTGACATTTGGTCCAAAGTAAATGAGCACTAAATGCTCTTGTTTATGCATTGTTAAACTGTTCTTCAATAATTGTTACTGTCGGGAAGTGGTATGAGATGATTAGTGGAGAGTCTGGCAATCCACATTAAAAATACACCTTTTCATAAGTTAATTCTCGGGGGAAATGGTTAGTAATTATCACTTTTAAATGTACTCCACTAAGATTTACATATAGTATTTGGATGAAGAGTCGCTGTAAGCTGTGTTTAAAGGCAGAAAGAAGGGAATGGGGGTATGAAAAGGTTTGAGCAAAGGGAGGGATTGGGACCAGGTTGTGCTTCTCCACAACTTGGTGGTGTGATGCCATTGTTGGACTCCAGAGTGCTGCTTCTCTCGGCAGAATGGGTATTTTGGTCTTCACAAATGCATCTGTGACAAATCATGTTATCGACATGCATTTAAAATGCACAGGCTTCAACTTGAAAACAGCAGCTACCACGTAAGAGACATTAACTGTTCAAAGTTTAATTGCGTAGATGATAGGATTACATTTTTAGTATTAATTTTATAAGAGCTCTTTTAAGGGGTCATAAACTGCTTTCAAAATCCTTTTTCTCCTTGTGAGCCTGAGAAATCACTGCTTACTAAATCTCAGAGTCCCAAGACTTTTTGTATGTCCTACAAGATTTGGATCTGAGTGTGGTTATTTCATACTGCGATTGTAAACCAGTAGTAAACTCTTTAATTTTTGCAGAGCAGTGAGTTTGCTGGACTGAAATGGCATGTTGATAACCAGAGCTGGTTAACTAAATGTTACCCTAGTTTTTCTAGTTGTTCTGCTAATGGCTTGTTTTCAAAGCAGTGAAAAAATGCATCAGAAATCCTGCCCTTCACTGTTTTCCCCTTTTGGCTTAATGTCAGGAAATAGCACATTACTGCAATTTGTCTGGCTCTGTACCATTGCTAACAGAGATAAAGCTCTAAGAACACTGAGAGGCTGGAGCTGGAACTAAGTGTGGCCATTGACAAGGACAGCAAAGGTCAGAAAAGGTTAAGATGGTTGAGAAAGCCATTTCACGTGTATCAGCTCTTGTGTTTAATAAGTTACCTGGAACCAGTTTCTAGCAGTTTGCAGTACGGAGCTTAAGCAGGAAAATTCAACAGAAATCTCGCCTGAAGTAACTGTAGCATGGGTTATAATTTAAAAGAGAGCTTGCTGGGACCAGCTTTGCAGAGCTTGTGTTGTAATGAGAAAGTTACAGTCAGAATAATTTAGAAGTGGTCTTTTTGTCAGTAGTTTCTAAGTATCACTTGATTAAAAAAACCCAAGGCACGGCTGTCATGTTGTTTTCTAATGCAAAAGAATGGTTAGGTGAAGGAAGGTAAGCAGCTGTAGAAGTGGGATCAGCCCAGAGGTGAGCAAGAGCCCGCAGTCTTTTGAAATTGGTGCTGAGAGACATTAATAAAATTTCTTTCCTAGGTCTTGCCCTGAGGAATATTAAACTGACAGAGCTAGGTTTAACTACAGAGGAGGGGAAAATGGGAGAGAAGGTAGAGGGAGGAGCAGGAGATCCCTACCTGCAGACAAAAGAAAAGTAACTTGCGCTGGTTTGTGTGTTGTCTTTAGCTACAGCTTTGGTTCCTTGAAATTGACATAGATTGCATTAAAAATGAAACATTTTAAGTAATGTGAAGTGCTAAAGGAAGTGTTCTCCCACTTTTTAGGGCTTTTTTTTTTCCTTACTATTATTTCTCCTTTCCCTTTCTTCCTCCTTTTGGCCTGGGAATGTTGTCCAGGCAGAATTCATGAAGGTTGGCTCTCTGCCCAGCATTTGCCTGGTGCCCTGGTCTGAACAGGAAATCCCAGGCAGAGCCCAGCCACGCATGTGCAGATCAACTGATAGCACATGCATCGTGAGCCTGAAGTGGTCTGTCCCTGACAGAAGCCTTATGTATGTGCTGTGAACAGGAGTCTCCGATGGGTTCTGTAACGCACGAGGCTCGCTGCATGCTCTCAAACTGTGTGCAGCACATGTGGAGCAGGTCCAGCTGCCCCGGGCAGTGTGTGTGAATAGAAAATTGCAAACAGAAATATAATGTTCCTGGTCATGTTTATTACCTTGAATTCACATAGTCCTTTTGCAGGTCTCTGGGTGAACGGTAACATTGTAAGTTAGTGCTTCCCTGTGGCTTGAACACCGACGGGTGTATCAGCTCTTAAGAACTGATTGAATGGAGAATATTGATAAGCTTTTGATTTATTAAATCCTCTGTCTTTTGGTTCAAAACCACTCCATAGCTTTTAATTAATTTAATTAATTTTGATCACTTTGGTAAGTCATTTGTGGCATGTGTTGGACAGCATTCACCAGTTATTTTTATTTCAGAAACATGAGATTTCATGCCAAATAAATCAGCACTCCCTTTTCCCTTAAAAGTTACATCTGTTGATGATTTATTTACATAGGAAAACACCCCACTAGTAACAAGTGACTATTGCTTCAATTTACATGTTATCCTTCCTTCCTTCCCCAAGAAGTCTGAGGTGTGGGGGCTTCCAGCTCTTGCTGGAGAATTGGCAAAGCTCTCATACAGGGGAGACTGAACAAAATGTGCTAAGCCACACATTTGTGTGTAATAAATCGGAGATACTGGGGAGCCACACGTCTGCACATTGTAAGAAAGAAGTACCCTGAATTTCCATCTTCTAATCCACTTGTCTTTTTAGTATGTGTATGCACAAAGCATTATTAGAGCACTTTTTAATAAATGGAATAATAGTAGACTTAGTGTTACATATAGCAGATTATCATCTTCGGTGATTGTGTGTGCACAGTTTGTGTTATCAGAAGATTAAATGAATCTTAAGGAGACTCTGCTTTACAAGGAGATTTGATTTGCCTCTGCAAGAATGCTGCTTAAATTATTGAGCTGTTGCACTTGCACTGCAAACAGCTTTTGGCAGTACGAAAGCCAGAAGGGGGAAAGTCTTGAACCAGCTTACCTGTCTTGTCAAATCGCTCACCTTGACTGAGTAGAAAGGGCCCTATCGCTTTTAACACATGGGATGATTTACGGGCAGATTAAATACTTCCTCCTTGACTTAATGCAGAGAAGCTCTGTGTGCAAAGCGACTTGCAGCTCAGTGCCGGTGTCGGCGCTGAATGCCTCGCTGCCTTCACAGTGACTGCTGGTAACACAACCTCGCCTCCTGTGAGAAGTGCTGCTCAAAGCTACTCCCTGTTTATTCATCTACTTTAGAAACCTTGGCACAAGGGACCATGAAAACTATCACCTTATGTAAATCCTCATAAGCTATTCATGTTAGTAGACAACTTTGCTCATGCTATTTGATTCACAATCCTCTGCCTCTTTGGTTCTTTCACATATTAACGAGTTTGATCACTGCTCCATATAAATGAGGCATAATCTGAAGCTGTCAGACCTAAACTGTCTTGAACATACTCTTAAGTGAATATATTCAGATTTCTCTTTAAAGCTAGGAATATTTATAATAAAACTTGTCAGAGCTTCAGTTAACAGTTTACACTGGAAGTATTTTTGGTTGTGAAATACAAAAACAAGTCCAAAAATGTCTTTGTGAGCTGATATTATTGTATTTGCCTTGCATATGGAAAACTCATGTTGTGTTTTCAACAAGGAATGAGAAAATTGTCAAAACTTCTATGAAAATTAATTAAGCTCAAACTCCGCTGAAAATTAATTAAGTTCAAATGCAAATGCGTTAAAACACTTCACAACTTTATCCTAATGTGACTTGTAACAATCGCAGTAAAAGAGCAATACTCTCTGTTAGGAATGCTTTTAATTTGGGTTGCGCTGCCTCTCCTGCACAGTCTGAAACTGGATATATAGTGAAGTGCAAACAGTGGGCTCTTTTTTTTTTATCCTGTGATGTTCCCAGTGAGGTATGCTGCATAAAAATGTCTCCTGGCTCTTGGAAGCAGCAGACTCCTATTTTTTTCTTTGAATGCTATTCAGTTAGTACCTCTCCCTCCCTCTGCATCCGCCTGTTCTCTTATATCCTGTCTGATACAAGACTGCAGCCTCGTTGGGGCAGAGGCCAGCATGGAGGGAGCTTGAGTTGTCTGGCTTTGTGTTGCTGTAATACAAGTGTATAAAATTTAGCAATGTGCTTTCTACCTCTGAGTGAAAGAAGCACAGAAATAAACAACATACAAAGGCAGTTATATGACTTAAAACCTGAATTCCTAACTTCAAAGGTGCAAGAAAAGACGGCTGTAATAAGGAACCGTCAACAGAAACAACAGTAGGAGCAAATTACATTTTATTTAGCTACTAGGATAATATTTTTTAACTGAATGAAGGCTGTAGTTTATGAATCTCATCTTCCTCCTTAGCAGAATATTAGTGTATCAAAAGCAGAAGATTAGTGTATCTCACAAGTGTGGTGTTGTGCTAAGAGAATGTAAACCAAAATGAGGAGTTGTGGAACTTGTATGAGGAGTTTCTGTGCTAAGTTCTTGGTTGTAAGGGAGAGGTCTGATAATAGACAGCCTGGGCAGACTGCCTTGACCATCCTTGAGTTTTAGCCTGTAGTCTAATGGCAGGACTGGTACAGTTTAGCCCCTAAATTCAAAACATTATCTTACCCAGTCAAAAACATTATCTTTGCCTAGTCCTTTGTCCAAGGCTAAGCAGACACTTTAAATATAAATTGAATCAAATGTGTGGAAGATTTCCTTAGCAGTCTTGATGTGAACAGGAAATTGATCCTCCAGCACAAACGTCCAAGAGTGCCAAAAGCTCATTCTTCAGCGAGATAATCAGGCACAAAAGGTTGCAAGTTAATCAGTTCAGTCTCAGTTTAGTATTTACATTCAGTTCAGTTTTAAATACACATTTAATTAGTTCTTAAAGTGTACTTGAAAGCCTTCATGTTGGACCTCATAGATAATGAATGATGCCTGTGATTTTTGTTTTGTTATTGAAAAGTGAAACCAGATGCAGATTCACCATCCAAGTCTGGATTCTGGCTGGCTGAACGCTGTGGAAGATAGGCGGTTTTATCATTTTGGAAGTATGTTGTGTGCTGCACTATAAAACTGGCTGTTGCATTATGGAAGGATGTTGATTCCACACCATGTTTAAGTGTCTGGAACAAATTTCAGACCTTACAGCAGCGGAAACTGATTCCTCTGTAAAAAAAAAAGAAGGAAAAAAAGAGGATTATTTTGTGGTTAATTTAATAACTCCTGAAGTTGTCATTGCAATATGCATATATTTGTTTCCTTAATTACATGGTTGTGCTGTTTAAACCTCCTTTCTGTCCTTTGGAACTAAGTTCTTGTTCTGTGTGAGAAACCAAAGCTTCCTTTTGTGTTAGGAACCATCACGTGATTCAAGGCAAGGATTATGTCCCAGCATTCCTGCCTCATTAAATGGTATTGCCAGTGAATTGTCTTCAGGCTCCATAGGTTCCCTGCAAGGGCCCCTGGACTTGACTTGGTCTTGCCGCTGTTCCTGGCTGCTGCTGCAACTTATTTTTCTCACTCGCTCAGGGTTTGTGCACTGTTGGAAAAACTAGGAGGTGCCATCTCTTTTGTGGTGGCTGTGTAAGAAATACCCATTTGAGATTTACTTCTTAAAGCAGCCGTATCTGCTGTCTTATGGCTTTTGTCCCTTGGGACAATCTGTTAAGGATCCTCCTGGAGGGGATGCAGGATACTATATTTGTGATGTATTTAATCCGCAGCCTGTCTATGCGCTGACATAAATAGAGCATTCACCTTTCTGTTCACAGACTCCTTTCAAATACAATTACAGCGTCACCTGTGGCATCCCGATTCATCAAGATCTGTATTAAGCACTTCTGAATCTTACTGACCACTTGTTTTAGAGGATGATAAATCCCTGTTCTCCCAGAGCAAAATGATTTAATAGAGCCAATTTTTTTCTTTGATTTATGTTTGCCATGACCAGAAAGCAGGATTTCAGCATCCAGCAGACAGTGCTCTGCAATTACAGAATCCGAGGCAGGCAGTGTCTGTTTTGTTGCTGTGTGACAAATTGTGTAAGAAGACTTGGTGACAGTTTATGATATGTTCATACACAACCAGAGCACATGCTGCAATTGTTGCTTCAAGATTAAACTTTCTTGAAACCTGGCTTTGAATTTAGACGATGCCTCTGAGTAGATGCGAGCTCAGTAACTTACTGGTTAGAGATTGAAGAGGCAAAAAGAGACCTGTGCATTAGACTTGAAGCCAAAAATGAGAAGTTTTTAATCTGTGTAGTCTTTAAGAAGTGGTAGTAGTGTGTATTGTACAGGGTTTGGAACATTATTGTGGCCATTTGAAAACTATTTTTCTTCCTCATTCTGTACCATCACAAGGGCATAAAAAGCAATGCTAATGGCATTTCAGTGAGCCACAGTGTTAGAGCACAACAGCTGAAGAAATTAAAGAATGACATGCTAAATTGTGACTGTATGGTAAAATTAGATGAACAGAAGAGAATAACCAAAATCAGATTCTGGCTGATGGAATGGATATGTGGTGACAACCCTGTGCTTGTATATTGTCACAATAAATGATCCTCTGAGTTGCAAGTATTAGTGATGATGAGTGCCACCATACTTCATTGATCGTAAGATTAAGTGGCGTGTGCAAGATGGTATCTCCAGCTGCTGCCTCCTCTTGACATCACGTGCTGTCAGTTTGTGTGACTTGAAAGGGGTGCCATGCACAGTGATATTTATGGGGTATCTGGGCCTATCACATGTTTAACCAGTTCATCGTTTGTAGCTAGAGCCGTGGGATATAGTCCAGAAGGAGTTGTGTGTACTTATTGTCATCACTGCATTAGAATGGGACTTGTCTAAATAATGAAATCCTAGTAGAGCAATATCTCACTTGAAAGCCATATGTCAATAGGGCTTTAAAATTGCTTGAATATGAAGAGGATGTTACACAAACAGATGGATTCTGTCAGCCTAAGGATAGGGATTGACATTTTTCAGAACAGATGTCATTGATAATTTATAGGTGGCTTTAAAAATTAAACTTTATCTAGAAGCCAGCTTAAAAATGAAGTGTTGTCAATGTTCTGAGTGCATTAGGTACATTAAGGGGAAACGTACGCTTCACTCAACAGTATTTAAGTACTTCAGAAGTCAGGGGCAACCATGTCATTTGAAAGTCTGGCTGTGTTCGGTACTGAAGGTTCATATGAGTCTCCTGGATTCCAAATAGTGTAATTGTACTCCTAGGAAGTGTTTTGAAAATACTGATTACTGATTTTGTTTCTTACACTTCTGATTGAAAGGTGAAGTTTGTGATTCCTGGAGAAAAAGACACTTCTACATGAAAGATATTAAGTTAGCTTTCTGGTTTAGTAAGCTGTAAAAACGTCAGGAGCTGTAAAAACTCTGTGCACTGGAGAATTACACAGAGCTAGGCAAAATAACTGGAAATCTTTCTGGTCCTTTTGTGGAATCAGGATTTCCTTTTCTTTTCTTCACACTTTTTGTTAAACTGATCCATCTAAAACAAGGTAGGGGTTAATACACGCTTTGCTAAGTAAGAGAAATAACAAAAAAAGCCCCAAACAAACCCAAGGCTCAGCCCAGGAAGATGGGAATTCTGAGATAATATTCAATGTGCCCAAAGGGACAATGCTGTCTCTTGTTGTCACTCTCTATATTTAGCTACCATGCTCATATGCAACTTAAAATACCTAGAATAGCAAGAAGAAATTTTTTTCCCCTTCATTTGAAGTGGTGCAGTGTAGGGTTGTTAATTTTGGCTTATCACAGCTGACACTTGAGTAGGGGGAAAAAAAATAGCAAGCTTTAACTCTCTCCACATGTGCCCCTTGCGAGGAGCCCTCTTGACTCCTGTGGAACTTTCTTGGCTGCCTTAAATTATCTGCCCCCCATTTAGGAGGAGTTCACAGGTCATTTAGTTGATTTAATATCCATTGTTGTTTGCGCAGCTGATAAGGGGCAAGAAAGCTATTAGTTAAGAGGCTGAGTTCAGGAAAAAATGTTAATAATTCTAGCTTCCTACTCGCATCAACTGAAGCTCTCCTGATTAGTTAATGTAAGCAGTGTGATTTATATTTTAGTACTGCGGTTTATGTGAAAATGGGCAATAATTTTCACACTTTCTGGAAGGTTTGATGCTGTTGCAATGTAAGTTTTTTGTGTTTTACCCAGTTACGGAAAAGATAATGAAGTATTTCTGCATGTAAAACATAAATATTTGCCAGATTGACAAACATTTTGCACACTACAGTGTGCTGGTTTTTAATGGGTAATGCTCCAGAGGGTCAAGTTAGAGCTGTCAAAAAAATTGAGCAGCAAAATGGAAGAGAGCATAGTGCTTGAGGAAATACTGGGCACGTTGTTTATGGAGGAATGGTTTGGATCACACTAATGGCTTACTTGTCCAACAAGTGAACTCGTGGTCCAAGGGAAGGTGCTTAACACGAGCGGATTTGGGCGGATGGGGATCAGAAAGGTTGTGCTGAGTTGCCAAGCTTGCCTGAGAAATCCCTGCTCCGGCTGGGAGGCTGGCAGGGAGCGATTCGGGAAGTGAGGCGGTATCTGCAGGCAGGGAGCGGTGCCTGCTGCACGCCGCAGGATGTTCATCAGGCGGACGGAAGGAAGAAGAGCCATAAAATTGGGGCTTTAGGTCTGACATGGTTGGAAAAAAGCAGATTGCAACCCAGAGCCGGGCTGTGGGGTCATCCTGCTTAGAACTTGCCAACAAGGAGTGTTTGTCATGCTGTCCTTTCCCTGCGTTCTGCACTGCTACGAAACACATGGACTATAACTGGATGATCCTTTTCCAATAGGAGCTAACAGGTTTTTATGCTCCCATTATCTGTTAATGGCAATGAAACGTTTCCTCATTCTTGTAACAACTTTATGTGAAAAATAATCCATCAGACACCCTTGTCGCCTTTGATGGATCTGTGGCATGAGCAAATCGCCTCAGATCCGATGGACCCTTCCAGCTCCCGAGGTGATAACTTCACCCTGGCACCGTCAGGTAGAAAAGCCCCTTAGGGGCTGGTGCTAAGGGGGTTTCTGAGGAGGGTGAGAAGTTTGGATGGGCAGAGGAGGCCCTTTCTGTCCTTCAGAAAGTCACAGAGCCCGTGTATGGTTTATACCTGAAGGTTGTGTGGACATAAATGCCAGTTAGCTGTGGGAGGGGATGTGGGGTTTGCATTGTTTCCTAGTTTACTATACACAAGACCATGGGTGCAGTTACAGTAGCGTAAGGATGTTTGTTTCTTTGCCTAGATGGGACTCACTCACTGTTCTAACCTGCAGTTCCATACAGAGTGATGAAATGTCACTGTTTTAACAGCATTAGCATAAAATAGCCCTGGTTTCCAATTTGAAATTTAGCTGTTTACTTACTACATGTGATGTGGTGAACACGTTTTATACACGTCTGTTCCAGCGTGTGTCGGAGCAGGGCCTGTTCTGAGCTCTGTCAGAGCTGGTGTGAGGTGAGGCAATGGCGCAGGAGGGCAGGAGGGCGATCTTGTGCAGCTGCATTTACACATATTTATGTAAAAGTTATTCATGTTTATATAAAGTTACTCATATTTACATAAAAGATAACCTAGAAGTGGCAGAGTGGCAGCAGGAGCTCTCAGAGCGAGCTGGAGGGCTGTGGCCATGGTCAGCTGTGAGCTCCTGGTGTCTGACTGAGCTGAGGCGGGAAGGAGAGAGGCAGCAGTGCCTGCAGCGTTCAGCGCGCCCGCTCCTGAAAAATCACCTTCCTCTCGCCTAAATCTGAGGTAAAGTCAGTTCAATTTTCCCATCTTTTCTTGTGCAAGAGGTTTACAAAAGGTGTGATGACCCCCAGCCTCTTCTGTAGGTTGTCCAGTGTCTGTCTTGGTTTTCTGGTAGGAAGGAAATCCTCTCCAGATGAGCATGTAACCTGCAAATACACAGCTCTGTTAGGTTATTGGAAAACTTCTTTTAAACTGACAGAAAATATACTAATCATGTGTTTTTCTGACATATTGATACAGCAAAAATTCAAAATCAATATAAAAACTGAACTGTTACATTGTTTTATAAGCATAGATGATCAGGATCCAGTAGGCAGAAGTTGTAATGTCAAGTAAGTTGTTTAATCGATGCTGATTCCGAGAGTCCATGGTGTCATTTGCCCAATTTCCCCCCTTTTTTATTTTTCCTTAGGATGGTCTTCTGTGTGTGTCCTTACCTCGCTAAGAAAGAGATCAGTGTTTCAGAAATGTCAGAGTTTATAAGGCTGGAATCAGTTGGGAAAACTTGATACGCTTTGAGTCTTAAGAGTGCTTATTCAAATATTGCATTTCCAAATACAGTGTTCCTTTAGAAATTTAAAATAACATGTTTTAACTGCACAGTGTTAATAAGTAGCTGGGTAAGATAAAACCTCCTCTGAACAGTAGCTTTTTCTTTAACTTTTATCTGCATTTCCTAAGGGCGTTCCACAGGATGCAGCGGGGCAGCTCTCAGCCTGCTCCCCTTCTGGCCAACAGCTTTGGCCATCATCTGCTGGGGTCTCAAGGCAGCTCACGGTCATTAGGGCAGTTACCTGCTGCATGCAGCTTGCAGAGGAAGAGGCTGGCTGTGGCTCTTTGCTTTAAGTGACTTTTAAAAGTGAGCGCTTGAGGTATTTTTGTAAGCGGGCTACGGATCAGGATTATTTCTTACTAATGTTTTTTCAGGCAATTGTAAGCCAGCCAGAGAAGTAGGAGAATTCCAGAACTTCCAGCAAAATTAGTAAGGTACTGAAAACGTGCAAGAAATATCAAGGAGTTTAACAGCTCAGGAGTCTTTTAACTTTGCCATGGGAGCAGTGTTCACTCAGGTGCTCTCAGTGGGCCTAAAACCACCACTAAAACCTGAAAGTGTTTTTTTTATGTTTGGGGCTTGTATTTTGGGGTGGGTTTTGGCATCACTGTTGCATTGCTGTGACTGAACATGAAGGTCAGGGACTCAGTAGATTACCAGGTATTGTAAACTAAAACAATAATAGCATCTTGAATCTCTGAGAGAGGAGGATGCTATCTCCTCAGTCAGGACCAGATCTTTCCGTGGGAAAACACCATTTGGGTCTTAATGCTGTCCAATCTTAGTAATCAATTATGGGTTTATATATGTGTGTATATATAAAGGAATTGAAGCAAGTACAGGAAACACAACTGTGACTATTAGCTAAACTGTCATTTGTGATACTATTTCCTTATACAACTCTTGGGAGAGCAGGGAGCTGTGGTGACCCAGCTCTGTGCTGTGGTGGATATGTCCCTGAAACTCTCAGGACTTTCTATTTGGGTTTTTTTCACTGAGTATTATGCTGTGACACTCTGACAGCCCTTTCTGTTGGTTTGCTTTTTCAGAGGTTAGTGGTGGATCTTTTTTTCCCCTGGAAATGTTCTTGTGCATGTATACTTTCTGTATAACAGACATAAAGAAAATCGTTCAATAAGGCCGTTTCTAAATGTTTCTTCACGTGGCTCCTCACTTGAGCTTTTCTCGTACTGTCCTCTTATTCCCTTGTGCATACAGAACTCACTATTTATTTGTCTTTCAAGTTTGTTTCTCCAGGTTTTGCTCCTGGGTTTTTGAGGGGCTGTACTCTTATGCATTTTGAGCCCTCAGTGGCATTTGATGTCCATTTTGAGATGTTGGGAATATTCAGCTTAAAGAAGCTTCTTGAACTTGGTATACCCTTTGCTTTGGATACACAGAGAAGGTTTTGGGCCCAGCTAAAAGAAGTCTTCAGTATTGTATCACATACTATTGGTCTTGATGTATTCGTTTAAGTACCTTGTAAAAATCATCAGATGTATAAAAGATGGTGATAGCAAGTTAAAACACAGTATTTTTCTGGATTAAAGGGTGCTGCAGGCATTGTTGGAATTCCTTTGTAAGTCCCTGTGTACATCACTTGGTGAGTTTTGACCTTCCCTCTCAAAATTTGGAGTTCAGATTTCACTACTTCTACCAGTTTGTGCAAGACTTCTCATGACACTTGGTGTTAATTGGTATTTCAGGTAAGCAGCAATGGAAGACATCTGCTGTCTGATGAGGTGCATGTCTTCAGTGACAATAGATCACCTAGATGCAAATGTGAGCTTCACAGCATGTCACTCTGGTTCAGTGCTACATAGAAATGTATTTCTGAGAAGCTGAAGTTGTTAACAAAAGTTAATCTTTACTTAAGTGCATCTTAAGTGTATCAGCTATTTTTACTATCTTGTAAAGAATGGGAAAATGCTTTTGAGCAAAGTAGTTGACAGTTTATGTCTAATTTAGTGGTACTGCAGACCAAGGACGTTTGCCACAAGGATAGGAATAAGGTAAAAAGTTGGAAGCTTAGGTTAAAACGATTGTAGATAACTTGATCTGTAGTTGCCATATATAGTCATACAAGAAAAAGCCTGCACAAATCCTCCAGACGTTTATGGACTTCACTGATTCATATGTCAGAGCCAAAGAGTTCCAGCCAAGAGATAGGGAATTTGTTAAACTGCATTAAGTTCCTAAATTGCTGTAGCCCAAAGGAGCAATTCTTCCTTTTAAAGGGGGAAGAGTAGGAGGGAGTAGGCAGGGAGGATAGTGCATTATGAAGCCTCTACTTTTGGTAAGTTTCAATAAGATGAGTAACATTATAGAGCTCTTGAACAACAACCCATACACACAAAAACTTGAATTAATTTCCGTTGCTATCATCAAAGCTGGCTTTCTAAATTTAGCAGTTTCCTATAGACGCTCAGCTTATGCTAGCAACAGTAAAACTATTTTTCCTTAAGTGCAATTTGTCACCTCCCCCTTCCAAGTTGGTAGAAGATAAGCTTGTATTAATGCTGTTGATTTATTATTATACAAGTATGTCTCATTTTAATCTGCTCTGGAGTTCATTGTGATGCAGGGCTAGGCTTGCATGCCTTCAGCGGAGGAAAAAAGAGGGCACAGGAATGGCAGACTGTTCGCTTGCTCTGCCTCTGTCTTTGTCTCTCCTTTTTTAATTTCAGTCCTCTGGGTTTCTTTTCTTGCTCTTTTTGTCTTTCTCCCCTCCCCAGATACTGGAACAGTTCACGGTTCAGCACATGAATTTGGGAATTTGTCCCAGCTGAGACTATATATTACAGTTGTGAGAAGGTGCTGCTGCTAGAAGCGATTTATGTGGGGTTTTTTATTTCTTAAGTTCAACTAACAAACAGTAAATGTATTGAATAAGTCTGTAGTGAGATTTTGCTTTCTTTCATCTTGATGATTCATGTGTATCTGCTGTGTGCTACCCAAGCATATTGCATTATAGGCCTGAGCGTGTTTCGGTAGGAATTTCGCCAGGAAGCATGAAGGCAGCAGAAGTTTGTTTTCTCTGAATTGCTTCACTTAGGGAAGTGAACATGAAAAGATCTGTGCTGCATTTTTTTATTTAGGTCAGGAGGATGACAGTTATATTAATTTTGAGGTGTTTTTACCAGGTACGTTAAATTAGAAGTAGTAAACACTTTGGGTCTAGATCCTGATGGTTTTGAGGTTGTCAGTTGGGTTTCTTTGCCTCAAATTTCTCATCTTTGTAGGAATCTGAAGTTACCACTTTAGCTTCATTTCAAGGGCAGTGCCTGCTAAAGGCATGGTAGCTTGTGAGTGCAGCAGGCAAGTAGCCTGCAACTCCTGCTATAAAAGAGGTGGTAAAGAATAGAAGAACAGCAAAGCTGACAGTCATGAGAGTTTTGGCAAGTGTAGGACATGGATTTGCAGGACAGCAGGCTTTTCACTCTGACCCTCATGAAACAGCTTGTTTTCTGTAGGATCAACTGGCTTTTGAATAAAACTGGACACTCAAGATTAAGTGAGCAAATCTTATAAAAAGATTATTAGAGGATTGCTTAGTATTGGATTTTCTTGCATTGGAATCATAGTAAAAGGCTAACTGTAATGATATAAATCAGTAAATACACCTATGTTCCTACATGCAGGTATATCATGATTAATGCATGATCTGTTCACACCTATATTTTTAACCTACCTTTGAAAGATAAGTAGGGAAAACAATTTTGCAATATCTGATGCCTTGGCAGTGCACAGGCTGCCCCTTCCCCAGTTTATGTATAGTCTGTAAGGATCCTTGAGGATGAAGCCTGGTCCTTTCTTCTTACAGTTAACACAGAATTATTCTTCTTGGAATTTAACCTGACTTTAAAGCAAGATTCTTGTATTTTGGAAATCTTTCACCTTGACCAATAACAGATTCTAAAACATAAATGTTTTTAAATACTATCACTTCCCCTAAATGAAACTGTACATTGAAATTAATGACTTCTCAATGGTCCTACCCATGTGGTCCTTGAGACTGAGGAGAAACCCAAATCTCATGAGCGCAGTGCTGCCGACAGCACCCAGGTTGCTGATTTCATCATCCAGGAAGGCAAGACCGAGCGCTCAAGTAGGGTGCACAGTGATTCAGACACTCCATGCTTGTGTGGATGGAATATGGAAAATTACAGGCGCAATTATGGTTTCACATTAAATAAATATTCTCCTTTTTAAATCCACCATGTGAAGCATTAGTCTGTGTTTGAACTGGTGATGTTAATTGGACCACAGTACTTAGATGCATTTTCTGCGGAGTCATGGCCTGTATCATTAGCTTCTCATTAGACACGTTAATTTTTTAAGACTCATAATAATTACCTTTTTTCAGAAGTTCCTCATTTTACACTGAGCAGAAACCTTTGTTCTGCAGGCTGTAGTTCTGAGTAATCAGGGGAGAGGCATTGTGAACTCTTTTGCTATAGACTTTCAGAGTGGGAAATGAGAGTGCTGTAGACGATGGAGAAAGAGATCCTGCAGGATATGATTTGGGAGGAGAGTTAAGGATCTTTTCCACTGGAAACTTCAGTTGCAGGGGCAGAGAGCTTGTGGAATGACACAGAGTGTTTGGCGGGACAGAGTGGTTCTGGTTAAAACTTGACAGTGTAGATGAGTCTGTTTATTGGGATGCACAGCTAAGCAGTCAGTTTGCTTTTGATTTCATTGGACAGATGTACTTGTAAAATCTGCAGGTACTTAACAAAGCTTAGTACCAAGTAATTATCTTTTCTGTATGCAGAGATACTGGCCTAAGCTCTTAAGAACAGTGATTCCTGTGTGTCGCTGACACGTGGTTACCCTGCTGGCAAGAACAGCACACTTCAAAGATTCTGAAATATTTATTTGGCTAATCAAATGTTTTTTCATGACATCAGTAAGTAAGTTGGCTGAACTGGGATGTTACAGACTTGCAGTTTTTCCTACGACAAGGGTCGGTTGTGGCATATTTGGTGTCACCTGCAGCCTGCAGCATGGACTACAGGGTGTAACAAGAGAGCAGGACAAACTGTTAGCAGGAGGAAAAATCCCCACAGGTCCATTAGCCAGGATGTAACCTTTTAAATTAATGTTTGTTAAAAATGGTGCTTGATTTTCTGCATGTATTGGTGAACTTTTAAATAAGTCATCCTTTATTTTTCCTATTGGAATTTTAGTGACCAGGCTTTCATTTTGTTAGGATTAACTCCTTCCAAAGCTTTACTTGAATCATTTGTGTTTGAATTAATTTTTTTGTTTCCTAGCAACTCTAGTTTTTAACTTCTGAATTGTTTCTGTTCAGTATCTTTTCTAGCCAATGTTAACTTGCTGTTTTATAAATGACAGCATGGTTTTAACATGATTCTAAAAAGCATAGTTCACTATATTAGTTTGTATAGTTAAAAAAGTATTTTTCTATTATATATAGCGTATGTGTATATATATATATACATACATACATATATATGGGTGCAACAGTTCTTCTTTTGCACAGTTGATTTTTTAAACAGTTGTGAAGGTAACCAGTCTGTTTATACATTGCTGCATAGGCACAGAGTAAACTTCTTAGCTTTTTGTTTAGTTTAATATGGAAGAAGCTCTAAGAGGATTCCATTAAGACTCGCACAACTGAGTGATTCCATTGAAAGTAAAGTGCCAGTCCCAGGCTCAAGGCAACATGGCTAATAGGCACCTTCATAGATGCTCCATTTTCCTCATGGCTCCTCACCAGTGAAAGGCGCCATAGGACCAACCCCAAAAATGGTTCCTCACTCTAGATCTGTTAGAGCAAGTTCAGAGGAGGCCCCAAAATGCTCCAAGACCTGGATCACTTCTGAGAGACAGGCTGAGAGAGTTGGTCCTGGGAAAGGAAAGGCTCTGGGGAGACCTTAGAGCAGCTGCTAGTGCCTAAAGGGGCCAACAAAAGAACTGGAGAGGGAATTCTTACAAGGTAACAGTGTGCAGGACAAGGGGGAATGGCTTTAAACTGACAGGATAGATTGAGATGAGCTCTTACAAAGAAGCTCTTCCCTGTGAGGGTGCTGAGGGGCTGGCACAGGGTGCCCAGAGAAGCTGTGGCTGCCCCATCCCTGGCAGTGTTCAGTGTCAGGTTGGACGGAACTTGGAGCAAGCTGCTCTAGTGGAAGGTGTCCCTGCTCAAGGCAGGGGACTGGAACTGGATGAGCTTTAAGGTCCCTTCCAGCCCAAACCATTCTGTGATCCCACGATGATACTATGACCCACAGGGTCTACAGAGTTTGGTACAAACTAGGGTGTTTCCACAAAGTCTTGAAACTAGTGTCTATGGCTGCAGTGAAGGCTCACTTCTGGGACTGCAAAATGGTCTGAGCTGGTTAAACAGTAAAAATTCAGTTTCTTTTTCAAGGAATCTCTTGTAATGTTTATTCTGTAGGCTGGTTCTGCCCCGCTTTGTAACCTTTCTGAAGTGCAAGCGTCTCCCCCTGAATTACAATGCATGTGGCTTTGCTTAATATTCCACTTTAAGCTGAAGTCTGCTCTCACTAAATCAGCCTTTCACAAATGGAATATTTTTTCACTTCTTGCTGGGTGGGTCCGTACACTGAAAAATAGGTCAAGAACAGTAATCTAAATCTACTGCTAATAAATAATTAAAGTTAATGGAATTTGCACAAGAGCTGTGAGCTGAAATACTTCAGAAAGTACTGTGGGGTACGTTTTGCTACTGTAAAGCAAGATTTTTTATTTATCATTGTGCTGGGTTGAAACGTATCTATAAATGTAACTTAAGATTTATTTTTTGTTTGTACAGAGAAAACACTGGCATGTGAATGTATTAAAAATAACTAAAATATCACAGAAAATTGATAACATCGTGATTCACTCTTTAATGATCAGATTTCAAGTAAATACTTCAGCAGCCTTAAGCAATAAGGGGGTTTAGATCTCATTAAATCACAGTGTAAATTGAGCAAGAAATTGTTTGCTCATATGATTTAATTTGCCTTATATTTTAGGAATTAAATAAGTCATCTAAGCTACTGTATAATACCTGTTTGAACAACTATCTGGGATTTTAGTTTCATATCTTAGAGCAAAGCGAAGTGGAGCTTGCTGCAACTAATTAAACATAAAGACTTAAATGTATCCCTTAGTACGCCTTCAATCACATGTGCCTGGGATCTCTGCTGGAAAAATTCCATCGTCTGGATTTTTCCACAACCATGACTGCAAAGAAGTAGTATTTAAAACTTGTGTATTGGTAGGTGAGCATCTGAGGGAGTGATCCCAACTTGTTCCAGTTCACCCATAGCAGGGTGAAGCATATATGCTTGCTGGCTCTCTAATTAACCAGCAGAACTGCTTGCTACTAATTATAGTTAACTTGCTGATTTCTGTATTTCACAGTGACAGGTTGTGTCCTTGAAGTATATAATAATGAAACACACCTCGGAAGTATGCCGGCATTCTTCCCAAATCCTTCATGCCTGGCTGCTTTTTACCTCTCCCTGTTTCAGCTCTATTTATATGAAAGAGAAGCTCAACAGCATTATCCAGACAATAGCTATGGGGGCAAGAAAATGTATGGAGCCCTGCCTGTGAGGGTACACAGATAAGCATCCTCCCAGCCACGAGAAAAAGTATCTGTCATACCAGCACATCACCTACCTCTTGATAGCAGGGCTGAAACCTGGCTGCTGGTTTTTGACATGAGTTCCTCTTGAGGCCGTGCTGTTTCTTCTTTCTACATTGATTTGAACTGACAGCTATCATCCTGCGCAGTCAATAGGTATTGGGGTTTGCTCTGGGTTGGGTTTTCTCTTTCTTTATTTTTAATTTTTGTAAGCCCTTACAAGAAAGTTTCTGGAGTCACGATGTTCAGCACTACCAATTCTGAGCACAGGGCCACTTGTTAGTTCCTGATTACGTGTGGGCTAACAAGGAAGGAGATGCGCAAGGGTAAGGTGGCAGGAAAGCTGTAGCATCTCACTGGTGATAAGTCAGCTCAAAAATAGGTTGTGACAGCTGAACTAATGATGTCACCAATGCAGATACAAGTGGGCTGCTTCTCATAATGATTTCTCTGCCAGACACAGTGACATTCACCGGCCAATGTGTGTCTCATGTAGGTGATATATAGAACAAATCATAGGAAATGTGGCGCAGGAGGCGTAGGATATAACATTTGCCCAGTTTTTGGTTTGTTTTATTTTACAAGAGCCCAGTACTTCTGTAGATGATACAGGTGTATAGGTCAAGCTTAGCCTTGCTGGACCACTTTATCAAACCAGGGTCATAGGGCTCTTGTGACATTTAGAGATAAGCATTTTGGAGGAAATGAGATGGAGCAGTCTGCGAGGGGATCAGAAGGGGCTTCTGTAGCGTCAGACCTCAAGTAAATTACAAATACAGCATTGGTAGCCTGACCATTGATATGTCCTTTGTACTGTACATAGTGTATTAAGATAGCAATGGATAAATAATGTCATTTAGTTGACAGAAAGATGCATTTGTTGCCCATGGTTTTACCATAGATTTATTCTCGGTTTATTTTCCATAGAGTTATTTTTAATGAGATTGGAAAGGGAGTTAAAAATTATTTGGATTCAGATTTCATTGTGTAGCTACTTGATCAAAATATAAACTCGTTTATACTCTTGTAAAGGGAAAATGCTATATTAGCTTTCAGCTTTCAGATTTGATTCAGATAATGATACAGCATCCTAATTCATAGTCTCTGCTTCAGATACTGAGTTTGTCTGTCATAGAGCCTTTTTCAGAAAACTGCTCTATCCTGATAAATCATCCAGAGAGAGAGAGAACATACACATTTAGATGGCATGGAAAAATAGGCTAATAATGTGATTGTATAGGAGTACTCAAGTATTTCAATGCATTTGTGTTGATAAATTATAATTTATTTTAATGTTCAGTTGCATCTACCCTTTTCAGCTGTTCTGCTTGATCCCAGTGATTTGCTAGCTGTATGCAAGGGCTGGAGTTGGATGCTTTTCCTGTTTTGATCACAGCCCAGGCAGTAAAGGCCACCACACATTAAACAGGTAATAAATCATATGGTGTCCTTGCTAACCAGCAGTACAGATTCCCCCAGGTCTCAACTGAACATCCTTCTTTCTGTTCAGTTTAGTGCAAAGAAGGTAAAATTCTATTTGATGTTAGTGTAGTATTTTGGGTTTGATGAGGAATTTTTCCAAACTGCCAAAAATAAATCTCCCCAGCAGTTTCAGCTGGTGACTCCAGCATATGTATTCCTGACTCGTGTTTATTTTTACTTCCCTTTTGTTGTAAGCTGTCTAAAGTTTTGATGCTGTTTAGCCAAGAAAAGAATTATAAAAGCAGCCTATAAACTCCTTCCAAGGAGAGGAGGAAAAGAGGGGAGAAAACAAAAAACGGTCTGAAGAAGGTGTTTATGCTTTTTGTTACGGTGTGTGCCATTTATCTACTTTACCTCATGATGTATTTAGTTGCACTTAAAATACTGAGGCAGGTTCCTTGCAGTTTCTGTTCCTATGTGGTTTGCTCTGTGAAGATAATGGAAGTGGGATGCTCTGTCTCTATTGTGTAGCTGCAACAAATGTCAAGTTATTGCTAAGATTTCAAGTTGTCAAAACATTTTACCCAGTTAAACTGTGCTCTTATGATCAGCATTTCCCAGGATTGCCCCAGATTGATCACAGTGGTATAACCAAGGACTTGGCAGTGGGACTGAATCATTTTGAGCTGCATTCTCCTCTATCGTGAAGTGTTTTAAAAACAGTTTTACCAACAACAAAAGCTGCTGTCTAAATCAAGCACATCATGTTTTCCCATTATGGCATGGATTTTGCTTGGTAACGTTTTGATTGCTGGGATGAGTATTTAGCATCCTGAATTTGCTAAGTGGAGGATGTGTGGGATTCAGATTTAGTGCTTGAAAGCTTTTCTCCCTTTTTGACAGCTTGACCAACTGTTTGCTTGGCTTTGGGATGCCCCTTTTATTCCTTTTTTTTCCCCCTCTGTTTCCCTCTTCTCTCTGCTATAAACAACCAGCAACATCTCTCATGACTCAACATATGAAGCAAAGTCCTGCCATAGTTTATGTCATGAAATAAAAAGTGCTGCAAATCCTGTCTATCAAAAGTTAGTACATATCAATAGCAGGCTCTTGCCTAGAGCTTGCCATGCACACAGAGGAGCAGGGTTTGGGTTCTCCTGCCACCAGAGCTGACCAGGCTTCATTTACTGAATGCCATGGCAGTGCTTTGTCATCTCCCAAGGTACCAACGGTGATTCCTGATGCTTAGGCAGTGGGAATAACACCCTGCTCTTGAGAGCAGTGCAAGTGAAAGAGCTGGGGCTGGTCTGGAATTAGATCTCTTCTATTTTTGCTTTCAGTTTTGACATCAGTTTGCTGACTGGTGCCAAACTAGTTGATAAATTCAGAGGCAATACCAGGGACAGGAAGCCCTAAAGCTGATGATTTTCTACCAGCTCAGATTTTTATTTCAAGTAATGTTGCTTTGCTTGGATGGTATAATTTTTCCTGATTTTATAAAGGGTGCAGTATACTGACTGTAAATGTAATACCTCTGTAATTTCACTGCGTTAAAACCTACCATGCTAGATTTAGGCCCTGAATGGGGGCATTTATTTTGCCATCGACAGTTAATGTCATGCTACTTTCTTCAAGCCATCGGCAGTTAAAGTAATGCTACTTTCTTCAATGTCATCGTCATCATGTTACAAAGAAAAACATATTATAAACTTGCACAGCCCTCTGGTCTCCCGGAGGAGTTGGAAAGTGGGGAAAAGATGCTTAACCTGCCAGTTTGCTTTGGTAGAGGTGTTATTTGTAGATGTTTGTGATATACAAGGATAGTATCTAACCTTTATTCTGTCCTAAAACAACAGAAAATATCAGGACATGTGAGTGATTTGATTTAGTCTAAGAAGAGAAGTGTTTTGTTTGGTGCCCAAGAGGGAGCTTACAAAGCTGCAACATTATCCTTAACTTGATAGGGATTAGCTGTATGTTAGTGCAGTAACCATGTAAGAAGTGAGATTTGGCTGATCATTTGTCCTTGATAGCTTCATTTGTGTTTGGCCCCCTAAGCCATTTTTCAGGGAGTGGAAGAACTACTGATACTCCAACTCTCTGCATGACTTGTCATTTAAATGACAAAAATCACATCTTTCAAAAGCCTACTTTTCTTTCTGGAAAATCAGATTAAATCCAGGGTTTAGGGTGTTTTGGTGAGTGGTTTAATGTCCAATATGCTGCATGACTCTAGATGTAAAAGTAAGTGCATTGGAAAGGAGAATTTCCCAACTTTTTAAAGTCACCTTTTCTGAAAGGCCTAAGGCTTTAATAGACCCTTTTTATATTGAGAAAATACTTTGAGGACTTCTTTAAGACCTCTTGCCAGAGGTTCAGGATAGCTGAGGGGCTGTGGCCAGTGTGAAGAGAGGAAGATTTCAAGGTTTCTTAAGCAGTTTGTGAGTGTCCCACTTACAAGCTGTATTTTTAGAGCATCATAGGCCTCTTGGAGGGAACATCCAGAGGCTTACTAGATCTCACCTGGCCCTAAAAATAGATCCTCAGCACCCACAGTAGGTCTGGTCAGCTGTGCCTTGGAAATCTCCAAGGATGGGAAATTCACCTTCCTCCTGGGTAAACCCCCATCAGTGCTGCCCACCTGAATGATGCAGCATCGTGTTACTGGTTTATACCTCTTAGAGATTTATTTCTAGCTGTAAATACGGTGAAGTTGCTGCTTGTGCATCAGTGTAATACCACAGCAAAACCAGGAGTCCAGCTTCTGGGCTGTGTTCTAATAATAGTGTTCTCTGCAAAGTGACAGGATTATATTCTTCAGGCATGCAAATAATGAGAATTCTGAGATTTTTAAATGAATTAGACCCAAACCAGCTTAAAAGTGGAGCCACAGAGAAATTTATGCAAGATAGATGTAACTTTGTTGTCCTAAATTAACTTGGTTGCTAAGTAAAAATATGCTATAAACTTTGAGTGATTCTGTGGGCAGTATTTTCATGAATTTTGTAGCACTGTGTTGTAATTGGGAAGAAGAAATTTTGAGTTTTACAGAAACCAACAAATAAATAGGTGAATAATAAAAAGAAGCCAACTATCTTCTTCAGTGTTTCTGTCTCCAGGTCTCTGATGGCTAAAGTTGGAGCACTCTTGAGAAAATCATTAATAAAATAGACCATTTACAGAACAGCAACACTCTAAGTTGAAATGATGCTCCAGAGTCCTCTTCCTTTAAGCCTAGCTTCCATTTGTGGAAATTTCTCTGGCATAAGTTCAGAGGTGTAGCTGCTGTTTAGGTAGATAGAGGCATTTACTTCAAATCGCATTAGTGTTTCAGCTGAATTACGAGATTGAAGGCGTTCAGTGCTTACCCAACATCCCTGCAGGTTTGTTAATTAATGCTGTTTGCAACAGATACAGGTATATGTCAAACTGGAAATGCAGACTTGTTCCAAATGAATCCTAGATATATTTCTGTTTTAATGAAAGCTTCCATAAAATGTGATCAGGATTTAAGTAGCCTTTCAGAACTGAAAATGGTGTGAGGAAAAACTTGACAATGACTTGTCCTTCCAAATTTTTCTGATGAAATATCTTGCTTTTGTCTTCCAGGACCTGCGCAAACAGGTAGCTCCATTACTGAAGAGTTTCCAGGGAGAGGTAAGAGCTTATGCTTCTCATAGTGCCTTTGATACTGCTTTACCTGAGTGCATTGTGCTGGCAGTCTTTCAGCACAGCCGTGTGGGTACAGAGCCCTTGAGCAGAGAACACTGCTGGGGTTCAGCTCTTGGGCATGGTGCTGTGTGCAGGGTCTGTGCACAACAAGCTAAACTGGTCAAATCACTTTGCATCCAACATACCTGAGCGTAAACTTACCATTGCAGTGACTCAGGCACGTGCCAGTTCATGGTGTCTCAGTAACATGGTTGGAACACTCAGTGCAATGTAATGTACATATAAAAATATGAAGATAGTACAAACAGTTTTCAGCGTAAACCTTTTCAGCTGTAAACTGCTGTATTCTAGGGGGCTTGATGGAAAACCTGAAGTTGGCAGGTGTTTGTTGGGAAAGCAACAGAAAACATTAACAGCTCTGGTGCTGGCTCTTACTTCACACACCACTCCACTAAGAAACACTTGATGAGAGCGATCCCAGGTTTAAAAACCAACTGTTGTTACTTTGAAGAACTTCTCTAGGAAAAGGCAGCTGGGCCATTACAGGATTTTACATTTCATCTGTGGGCAGCACTGAAGTGCTCACTTCACGTGAGTGCTTCAGCCAGATGGGAGCTGTTGTGTTGCCTCTAGGAAAATGTGCTGTATGAAGTTTGCAAATCATATGTCTTCTTACAAAGACCACTGCCTGCGTGGGGTGGTAGATTGAGGTTTTAGCTCACACTCTGCTACACGTTGTAGAGCTCTGTTCCTAAAGTTAGCTGTGTTGAAGCCGCAACGCCTTTTACTTTCTCAATCTATAAGCTGTTGGCTGTCCTTACATTGTTGCAGTTCCCCTCAGAGCACAGAGAACTTCAGGAGCGTGTTTTCAGAGGTCTGCATAAGTAATGAAGTGCACAACTCCTGTTAATTGTAATGACAGTTGGATTTCTAGTTGCTTGTACATCCTGCTAAATATGCATCACAAACAGGCAATAATTCCTCACCTTAAAAGCAGTATATTTTTTTTTTTTATTTTATAACCCAATTTCCCAAGTACTACTAGAAATAAATAAATAAACAGGACAACTTGCTCCTTGATATATCTAATGGTAATTTGTGAGAACAAAGAATGACTTGTGTGAGTCCGTTTGCCAGTGGAAATTTACACTTCAGAATTGCTCCAAGTGGATTGCAGGGCTCTTAAAACCTTTCCACTTTCATTTCAAGCTTGCAATGCACTGACTGAAAAGTGTATGTGTGCTTTCAGCACTGCTCTTTAATGACGGGAATGCCTGAGAATCAAGTAAGAATCATAAATCCCAATTTGCCTATAGCAAAGGAAGATTCTCCCGTTCGATTAGCTCACTCACTGTTAACCTTGGTCTGGCTCATACACCCTCCTCCTCCTCTTCGGTTTTGCTTCACTAATGTAAAGGTGAAGTTTATGTTGGAGAGTGAGTGTCCTCGAGCAGCAGTAGGGAATGCTGTAGGAGTGCTCTGGTTCACACCTAGGTGGGCATTGTGAATGGTACCACTGAACTTTGGAGCACCATCTTATTCTCACTGGCTGCTTATATGGAAGCTGGGAAAAAGGGTTCTTGCATGATGCAGCTTCTCTGTTTACCATGAGGGAGAGTCTCCACCACATTTTTTTTCCCTTCGAATGCTATCTCCACCCCTACTGCTATTGCCCCATCATTTCTTGATCTGTAATGACAGAACTAAGTAGGTGCTATTTGCATGTCCAAGTAATAATACATTACGATTCCGCCTCAGAAGGGAAACAGATCTCATGTGGGATGACTGTTCCCACATGAAAGAGCTCTGGGCACTAGGGAGGGCCAGAAGATCAGAAAAGACAGACAGGTCCCTAACTAGCAAAGGTGTTTAAGTAGCTTTACTATGGATATTGCTATGTTCTTGCTGCCTAAGGCCTGGCTCCCCGTCTCCTGCCTTGCATCAGCACTTTTGCTAAACAGCCTGGAGAAGAGAAGGCTGTGTGGAGACCTCATAGCAGCCTTCCAGTATCTGAGGGGAGGCTATAGGGATGCTGGGGAGGGACTAATCATTAGAGACTGTACTGACAGGACAAGGGGTAATGGGTTAAAACTTAAACAGGGGAAGTTTAGATTGGATATAAGGAAATTCTTCACTGTCAGGGTGGTGAGGCAGTGGAATGGGTTGCCCATGAAAGTTGTGAATGCTCTGTCCCTTGCAGTGTTCAAGGCCAGGTTGACAGAGCCTTGGGTGACATGGTTTAGTATGAGATGTCCCTGACCATGGCAGGGGGTTGGAACTAGATGATCTTAAGGTCCTTTCCAGGCTGAACTGTTCTATGATTCTATGATTCTATGATCCCACGGTGAGCACAAAGTTTTCTTTCCCCCAACTTTTTTGCTGGCTTAGTTTTTTGTCAGGTTGGTTCACTGAAGCAGCTCACTGCAGGCACCCACTGGACAGGGAAGAGGCCAGGAAGAGTAAATCCAAGGGCAGGAGGAGTGCAAATGTGTCAGCCTAGGATGACTTAAACTGTCCTTGAACTGTACCCTCGGTGCGCCTGACATGCCTTGGAGAGAGGTTAACTTAAGCTCACACATTTAGATACCCTCCCAAGCATGCTTTATGGGACATCTGCTTGTAAACCTGTGGGCAGTTGACTTTTTACAATAAATCCACAGGTCACTTGAGCCAATTTTTTTTCTTTCCAGGATATTGATACTTCTCCTCCCTTTCCTCCCCATCTTCCTTTTGTATAATATGAATTTATCAGTAAGTCTGCCCAAACCACAGCATTCTGTATTCCACAGATACGTCTTGTCCATTCAGCTGAAAACGGTTCCAGCTATCAAATACTCAGTTTCCATTAGTAGTTGGAGATAACTTTTTTTGTATAGATCTCAGTGCTTTAAGTAACCGGGTTTTTTTTATGATGACAGTTAAAGAAAAAGCATTATGAAATGGGTTTTAGCATTCTACAAATTTTAAAATGCATTTCTAGTTCAACATGAGACCCTGTTCATCACTGTAGTATGATTTTATTACAGTACTTTTTCCTTATTTAGGATTTTAATGGAAATTTGAATGCAGGCTTGAGGGTTTTTTAGTTGACAGAATGTTGTGTCTGATTGACAGCTTTATTCTTCTGATTTTGGGGGATAACTTTTCTAGCTTTCCTGGAAGATTTAAGGTCTGGGTGGTGTAAATAGGCTGTTGTAAGGAAGACAAAAGTCATTAATTTAAGAGGTGTAAAATCCTTGGTGTTTCCATCTTAAATCTCTGTGTGTGTGTCCCCTTTTATTTTTTCTTAGCATTAATGTGAGGATGCAACTTGCTGGGCTAAATACAGGACAGAATCACAACAGGCTAAAGAGTTCTGTCAGTCAGGCCTCGAATGATTGGCAAGGCACTCCTTCAAGCAGCCATCTGAATAAGCTGTGTTCCTGCAGGTCATTGTGCCTTACCTTATTTATATCAGTGGATGGATATTTGTGCATGAAATCCTAAAACTAAAGAAAGAAGTTGTGATCTTGGGCTATGTTTAGGGAACTTTTAATTTACAGAACTGAAGTTGCGGTATGGAAATCTAATGTTGGAATCTGTATTTGTGAAGTCATCAAATAGATATTTTAAGGCTGGGAAAGGATTTCCTGAGGTCATTAGCATTCTTTTCATGTGGCATAACAGTACTGTCCAACAGTAATGCAGTAATCCCTCATTTGGAGAACCCTTTAAGGCACATACTCCAAACCAATGCGCTGGACTTCATGTCTGTGAAAACCATTTCTCATATTCTTCTCACAGAGCAAGTACTTTTAAGGGTATTGCCGTTCTGATGAGCCCACTCTGGCTCCGCACTTAGCTGAATTCCACTTTAAACTATTAATTTGGTCAGTAGAGTAATTGAATAATTTTCGATATGCAAACATCAGAAGCTGAAAATCAGTTTGGTGTGCTGGAACTGCTAATCGTGCCTCTGAAGGAGTGCTCTAATTGTGTGCCTGAACAACTTCAGACCTACTTTTCGTCTCTGTTTTGAAGGAGTATTCCTGAGCTGCTATTTTTTTTTTTTTTTTACCCCCTTTAATTTCCTTATGTTAAATTTACAAACCTAATTAATACAATTTCTTTCCTGTAGGTTCACTCCATGATGGCTCAATTAGAGTAGCAGTAGAACTGTGGTTCAATATTCAGGCCAGCTTCATAATTGAAAACACATTTTCTTCTCAAAAGCTGCAGCTGGTTTGGTTCTGCTCATGCAGAAAAGGATATAACCTTGCATAACATAGGAAATGAACGGTTGAGAGAGAAGCCAAATTCAATTTCAGTCAGATATTTTGAGGATAAGTCCATGATCTATGGAAGCAAGGGAATGAAAAGTGTGTGTATGTGGAAAGCAGCGTATTCAGCACTCTATTAATCACGGCTAGCCTGGGTGCTGTTGTGTGCTGTTGCGTTAGCACTGATTCTAGTACAGAGGCTGGAGAGCAGCCAAGCACTCCAGAAGTTAACCTCTTAAAGACCCTGAGCTGCTTTCTGTTGAATAAATGTAATTTTGTGGTCAGAAATAAATGCTTGTGATGTAGCAGGAGCTTTGAAAACAACAGCGTGGCAAAGCTACTACAAATTGCTCTGTGTTGGGGAAGTCAACAGCATACATCAAAATTCAGCACTCACGTCACGCTGATTTAGGCCCGGAGCTTTCCTGCTTTCAAAGCACTCCGTGTAACAAAATGGGGTAAATCTTAACATTTTGGGCGGGTAATTGGTTTGTTTTCACATCCACTCCATGGGGTGTGGGTGCTGGGTGATTTCCTTCATGTAACAGGAGCATGGGGATGGTTTTATGCTTCACCTCGGATCTGTTTCCCAGCGCTAGCAGGCAAGGGAGAGGCACACCGTGTGTTTCTGGGGCAGCAGCAGCTCCACAGTGTTTCATTCCTTTGTTTACAGAAGTGTGTAAATGATTATTTATTTCATTTTGGCTGGCTTGATTGCAGTTTAAACAACATCTTTCCAGAGGAAGGTGATTTAAATATGCTTCAGCATCTCGAAGGCAGATGCGCTCTCCCTGGTGAGCATGTGGGATGTCTGCTGCTGGCAGTGGGCTGCAGGGTCAAAAACATCCCTAAGAGAAGAGACACTCAACTAATGGATGGAGAGCACTGTAGAAACTCAAATGCAGCCAGCCTCTCCTATATGTTCCTCTTTCTCCTTCCCATATTGGTACCTTCCTGGGACAAATCAGCTATTGGGGTAACGGGCAAGGACCCAAGCCCGACATATAAACCACCAGAAGCAAGGAATAGGTACCATGCACCTTTGCAAAGCTCTTGCAGGTTCATTTCCATCCCATCCGGTGTGCAAGCAAGTTGTACTGAGACAACACTTACTACTAGGGTAACTTTGGGGAGGATCAGCCCAAATCCTCTTATTTTTATATAATTGACAAAGTGCTGAAATTCCTGTTGGCAGCTGGTGGGCTGTCTATATTAAGGCCCGTTATGCCGCTGCCACGCATTTGGGTGAAATGATAACAGTGGTGGGAAACTATGTATGCAAAATTGAGACAGGCAGCACTGTTTCAGTTCACAGTGTCAGGAGTAGCTTCTCATCCTTTTAAAAAAAGAGCTTGAAGTGTGCTGGAAGGAATGGGGATGGGAGGGCTGTTCCGGGCGCGGTATTCTGCAGAGTGTCATTAAAATCCAGTCCCTGTTTCCCCAAATACAGAATTATCTCTGTATTTATTACAGAATTACTATGAGGCTCTATACAAGCCATTGTCTGGTCTTGCTTTGCTATGGTAGAAAAGCAGGAGGGTAAGGTCAGTATGAAATATTAGTGAAAGGTTACATTTTGGTATTCATGCGCAGGTGGGTTTTGCACAAAGACACTCAGTGAGCTCATTCTCACAAGGATTCTTCTGCCCTGTCGTGGTTTAAACCCAGTCAGGTAATTTGTTCGCTCACTTCCCCCCCTTTTCTTGCCCTCCCCCTGCTCTCGGAGGGACGGAGAGGAAAATCGAAAAGAATGCAACTCCCACGGGTTGAGATAAGAACAGTTTAGTAACTAAGGTATAACACAGATCACTACTGCTACCACCAATGATAATAATGATACAGGAAATAACAAGGGAAGAGAATACATCATCTCACCACCAGCCGACCGATAACTCGCCCCCCAAGCCCGACCAAGCTCTGACCGATACCTCCTCCAACCCTGCAGTCCCCGGCCCTTCCGGCTAACTCCCAGTTACATCCTGGGCATGACGTGCTGTGGTATGGAATACTTCTTTGGTCAGTTTGGGTCAGGTGTCCTGTCTCTGCTTCCTCCCGGCTTCCCCTCCTCCCTGGCAGAGCATGAGGCTCACAAAGTCCTTGGCCAAACCAAAACATCGCTTGTTATCAGCTCTGTTCCCGAGCTGAAAGTCAAAACATTGCACTGCACCAGCTACCAAGAAGGGGAAAAATGACTGCTACTGCTGAACCCAGGACATGCCCTAATTTTTAAAAATACATAAACAGAAGTGTGGATCATCTATAAGGAGAAAAGTGATTGTGGGTTCTAGGTCACTGTTCACAGAGGCAGGAAGAGAAGCTGATGGGCAGGTGAAAGCACCCACTCACTTTACTGTGTAGCTGATTCTTCTGCTGGGAAGCTGGAAGGGATGGAAGCTGGAGGTGATGGATAGGACAGGCTGCTCTTCCCTGGCACTGCTTTCTTTCCTTCCTCCCCTGCCCCACTTTGGCACAGCAAGCCATGGAGATGCTGCGAGGGCTGGAGCAGCTCTGCTCTGGAGCCAAGCTGAGAGAGCTGGGCTGGTTCAGCCTGGAGAAGAGAAGGCTCCAGGGAGACCTTAGAGCAGTTTCCAGTGCCTAAAGGGGCTACAAGAAACCTGGAGAGAGGCTTTGGACCAAGGGCCTGTTGGGGCAGGACAAGGGGAATGGCTGTAAATAGAGAGGGAAGATTTAGATTAGATATTATGAAGAAGTTTCTCCCTTTGAGGGTGGTGAGGCGCTGGCACAGGGTGCCCAGAAAAGCTGTGGCTGCCCCATCCCTGGCAGTGTTCAAGGCCAGGTTGGACACAGGGGCTTGGAGCAACCTGCTCTAGTGGAAGGTCCCCTCCAACCCAAACCATTCTGGGATTCTGATACGTTAACAAAGTTAATACACTTTCATACTATAAAGGCTGGTTGATAAAATAGTTAAGGAAAGGAATTTTCATAACATCTGGCACTTTTACCTTCCTTTTGCCATCTGTGTTTTGCTGCTCTGGTTTCATGCCTTACCCCCAACCCATGCTAGTGTGGGACTGCTGCTGGAAAGGTTCCTTGCCCCAGTGCTGGCTGCCCACCTCCTCCCTCATGCTAGTCTAGCAAGTGCACAGGATGAGTCAGTTCAGTTTGCTAGCACGATGGAAAATAAATTCTTTCTCTCCTTCGTTGCTTAGGTTTTCCATCGAGTCAGTGAGCTGAATCATGCTACAATAGTGTGATTTCTAGGTCTGATGCAAGAGGAGCGGGAGCCTGTGGCCTGAGGCAGGAGGAGAGAGCAGGGCTGCTCTGTTTGGTGGATGGATAAGGAGTTCAGTGAGAGCAGGAATTGAGAAACTCTGCTCAGAAGTGCCAGAGGGGTGTGAGGAGGGAGATCTGGGGGTTATCAAAGGATCCAGGAGAGGTTCAGCAGTGACGGTAGACTCGCTGTCGCAGTGATCTGAAGGCAGGGTGGCAAATAGTAAAAGCTATTTAAACAAACCTGTCAGTCTGCTGTCAATATCTTGAGGCACATGTTGGGCTGGGCTGTTTTACTGGGAAGGAAGATCAAAGATTGGAAAAGCAACAAGAAGCCGTCCTGTGAGAACGAGGGAGCCGAGCTTTCCTCAGGGGATGGCAGCCTTGTTTGTCTGGGAAAATCAGGATTTATCTGGGCATGAAAGGAAGAGAAGGTTTCGAGGGTTCAAGGTTGCAGCTGTTTCACAGTGGAGGGAAGCAGAATTGAAAAGCCGAAGGATTTGTGTCCTTAAAGCTTTCTTCTCAACTTGAGGTTAAACCAACAAGTTGGTGAGGCAGGCATGCTCTTCCCAAGCTCTTCCCTGGTAGCATCCCTATGCAGCTTTGTTAAACAGATTGGTATCATACCCACTGTGAAGTCCTTATTTTTATTAAAGAATTTATAGCAAGCTAAAATACACACCATATGCTCTAAGCAGCTGCACAGGAATAATTTCTTTCTAATTTTGCTTAAAAAAAGTCATCCAATTGTGGCAGTTTTAAAAAAATAGTATTTTTACTTTTGTCAACTGCAAAATAAATTAACCAGGATAGTGAATGATATATTTTTATTAACTTGTAAAGTTATAATGTTATCTTTTTTATTTGTTTATTAATAAAGCTACCTATTGGCATTAAGGAAGGGAAATCAAACTAACTACATACATACCCTGAGTGCTTCCTAATCCCCGCACCCAAGCATGTTGTAGAGCTGTTGGTGCAGCACCTCAGCAACTGATTGACTGTTTTATAGGGAAGAGCAACCAAACCCTATTGTCATGGCTTCAAAGGAAGACTGATGCCATTGCACGGCGTTAATAAAGCTGGCTGTAACCCCGTTTGATTCCAAGGCAGCTATTCAAGAATACAGCAGGGCTTAAAATAATGGCACGTTAACTTGTTGTTAGTGTGCTCCTGCTTCTCCCTTTGTTTAAGCTGTTTCCTAGAATTCTCAGTGGCGTTTTGGTAGCTCCAAGTAATTGGAGAGAAATGGAAAACTTTGTGATGCAAAACAATACAATAAAAGAAGTGTGAGGGAGCTTTGTGAATGAAGGGGGGGTATCATTAAGGCATCTATTAAAAATCAGAACAGAAAAAATGAGTTGAAGTAATTTATTTTTATTCAATTAACCTAGTTGCAAATTGGGTACAGGACAGTAGAAGACTAATCTTTCACATTAAGGTGGCCTAATGAGAGTGAGAATTACAACTGGAGAACAATGAAGATAAGTAGAAGACTTATCTTCATTATTAATATTTATCATAGTTGTGTGAATGCTTGTGTCTGAGACACTGGATATGCAGTTGTACTGCAGGTGAATCATCAATACTTCAATAGTGCCATACAAACAGAGAGCACAATGAGATCCCTGCGCTTTAGTGAAGGGATCTCATTTGGGATGCCAAGTTACCTAAATTCATAAGAAGAACACAACAGCTGAATGACCCAAGTTGGTCTGTCAGGAGCAACACATCATGGCCATGTGCTAGTCTTGTGGTCTGCAAATGTGTTAATGTGCTGGTATCTGTAAGTTCAGAGAGTTTAAGTGTCAGTGCAATGTACCAGCATCTGGCAGCCCCAGCTTCCCAGCAGAGAGCTTTGTCTTCCTGTTCCATCTTTAAATTCAGAAACACAACTGTGCAGCCTTGTGTAACTGCATTCATTGAGACAATTCTGTGCTGTACGTACAGCACAAAAGAGCATCCAACTCCTGCTAACCTGAACCCAGGTGATTTGTGGGGCAGTAGACATCAAACTTGAATTAATGCTTTAATTTCTTAGTGCATAGAGAGTGAGAGATTCCAAAATAAAGCCACAGATTTTGCTTTTATCTTTTTGAACTTGAGTGGATGTAACTGAAATGGAAAGAGGCAGTGTTCAGATAAGACTACATCCAGCATCTTCCCTGACAGAGGAGGCTGGATTTATGGTGCTTACCTTAATGTGGAGAGAAAAGTGTTGATTTCATTGATGATAGTTTGATTTTAGCCAGGTGTAGTAAATACCAGACTGTGACCAAGAATGTCTAAAATAGCTGCCCGTGCTGCTGGGCTAGTATGCCAGCAATACCAGGCGACCAGCTGTTGTTCTGGCAGTGGAGAATGGGAGCATTCCAAGAGGGTCTTCATGGGCAGGTTGGAGAGAGATGGTTACAGAGGGAAAAGGGATCATTCAGCCTCCAGCTGAACTTGGTACCCTTGAGCAACAACTCATGAAAGCACTTGACCTGGAAAAATAAGGTGGATAAAGGCAGGACTGCTCTGAAACCGGTGTCTCACTGTGGCTCCTTCCATAGAGCTCCAGTGATATTTTAAAGATGAGGGAGGGAGGATTCCTAGTGTCTCATTTTTGTTATCTCAGTATAGCGCCAGTGGTATTATCAAGACAAATAGTATGCCAAAACTTAAAAGTGAACATATGTTTATGGGGGTGGTGGGGAATACAGAGGTCATGGGTGTTTCTTTCTAGTCAGAGAAGACATAATGGGGCCTGGTTTAGATAAATTAAGCTTTGGAGCTAAGCTCATGTCAAGACTACTCTAGTGTAATTATAAGTTGAGTTCTTTCAGGGTCCCTGAAATTTTTAGAGTCAAATAAAAGTGTTCAGCAAGAATTTTATAACGTAGTTTAACTGTTTTGATGTGAGCTGATTGCAGCTTATCCTTGTTGGCTCCTGAACCAATTTTACTTTGAGTTGAAAATTCTTCAGTGAACTTCCAAATGCTTCCTTCCATGTCATTTCAGTGCCGCTTCCGCTGTTTCTGGACTTCATTTATAATTTGCTATTTTTGATGGCTTTTTCATCCTCTATTTCCTTATTTCCTTACACCACTGGAAACTGGCTTTTTTTTTTTGTTCCAGTTAAAGTTGTCATGGTGCCTTTTTTGTATTTTAAGATATAAAATAGTTGCAGAGCTCGGTTTTAGCAGAACTTTCAACTCTACAGATTGATTTTTTTTGGTAACAACTAAAATGCAAAAAAAATCTTTCTGCCTGGTGGGATTGTTTGGAATTGTGGTTCTGAGTGGGGGGGAATGGTGTGAAAGTTCCTGTGATGTACAGACTGCTTCCATCAGAAAGTCTCTGATCTTGGAAGATGTTGTTTCACTTCTGGTTTACATTTCAATTACTATAGAACTGGTAAGAAGAGAATCAACCATACCTTTTGTAATGCTTACTGAGAATATAGGTGCAAATGCCCTTTATTAAAACATGAAAAACCTGTAACGGGAAAACAAATCCATCCTATTATTTCACAGAAGTGTAAGCATTTAAAATGCTTTGGGTTTTGTAAAAGGGACAAATGGATTTTTCGGAGTACAGTACAGAATCAGCTCTGTAATGCTAATTGTATTTAATAATAGTAATTTAAATCTGGCTGTACTCTGCTGAGCAGCAGCAAGAGAAAATTGTTTGTGGGAATGTTAAAGTCCAGAAGTCTAACATATGGTGTGCTTTGGCCTTCAAAGTCTGTCTTTATGTACCCATGAAATATTTCGACTGCAAAAGTCTTTCTGATGGCTCCCCCCTCCTTTCTCGCCCGTTCACAAATGGTGCCGGATACTCCCAAGCATTGATTTACACTACCCGGTGCCTCTCTGCTTTGGCACTTTATTCCATGTTCTAATTTCAAATACTCTTTGTGTGAAAATGTTCTAACCGAATTACTTATGTTCTCATTCCCTAATGAGCATCGGTCCATCTGTGATTGCTTGAATTCAAGTTAATAAATGGGTTATTCACAACCATCAATCCCTTGCTCTCCAGCACGTCCTGTGCCCTGTGAGATTTCAGTGCCTTTCCATAGCCTTTCTTGGTGAACTCTAAAAGACAAGTATGGCCAGTGTTTGAGAATTCATATCTGCTTTCCACGTCCTCCATCATTTTGGGTTCTGCTGCCTCTCTGTCATCTTTCCAATACCATTTCTTTTGTAAATTGGTAAGTTGCAAACAGGTCAGGTTTCAGCTCTAACACACCTTCACCAAGCTGCATAAATTGATACAGGTTTGGGGGGGGACGTAAGCAAAATGGGAATTTGCTTTGTTTTTCTAAGGCCAGTCTTGTGTTGTTACAAGAACTTGTCTCTTCACAACCTCCCGCCGTATCTCTCAAGATTCCACTGCTGCTGCCAAACGCTGTGCAGATGCTTCCAGTGTCCTGATTTCCCTCCTTGACCCCTCCCCTCCAGTCTTTTCTTGGCTTATATGCTGTGCATTGTGCTTCCGTGTAATTTCTGCAGTTGCCCTTGTCCTTTGGTTTTCTGGCTTAATCCTCTCCCTAATGATCTCTACAAGTCACTTAACCAGCTGCAAGACTCATCTACAGGAGCCCCGCGGTGCTCCTGCGCTCTGCTCCAGTGCACTTTGAGTCTGACTCCGTTGTTTTAATTATGGACATTGTAGGATTCCCCACCCTCCCCAGATCCTTCCCTTCACAAAGTCATTTTAGTACAGCATAAACAGAAGTGGCACCAAACCTGACCCCGCAGCACCCTTCTGCTTATCTCTCCTCCTCCCTGCGCCGCTTCCTTTCCCTGGCACCCTGGGCTTCCTGTGCCCCAGCACTCTGCAGAGCTCTGCACCCGGGCAGGCTTGTACCATGTTTGCTGCTTCTGCAGATCTCCCTCCTGCATAATAAAATATCAAATACTTTCCTGAAATACAGATACAGGCAACTCTGTCCATTGTTTCTGCCTTATCTCCCGAATCAATAAAGTAGTGAAAGAATTCAAGGACGTTTTTCAGACAGGACCTTCCTTTTTTAGTACATGTTGACGTACGCACCTTTAAATGGTTTCGTAATATTAACTGCTTCTCAAATACACAGAAGAATTGATATCAGGCCTTTGTATCCGTAGTTCTTCAGATCCTTCCTTGCTTTTTATTACCATATGGGAATGATAATCTCCATACTTTTAGTTTCCTGATTTCAGTAAGCTGCCGCAGAATTGTGTCAGGCTTTCCTGTTTCCCTTTCTGTCTCTTTCTGCTTTGGAGTATTAATTCAGTGGACCTGGGCTTGGATCAGTTTGAATTTTTTTGTCAATATTTAGTAACTGTAAATCCTCTGTTTTCTAGTACATTAGTAAGACATGTTTTCTGAAAAAAGTTGCTATGGAATAAGTAATTTAATCTCAGAGCCAAAAAGCTGCCTTTTCTTGTAAAATGAAGTTTTAAGGGAAAATAACATTGTGTGGGGTGGTATTTTCCTTCACCTGGGCAGGCAGCTGCTTAGATCAGTACTGTGTGTATTACAAAACACAAAGAGAAGCCAGCCATAGAGCCTGGCGTGAGCTCTTGAGTGCCCAACAAGTACATCTCTTGATCATCTCATATTTTGTTATTGGAAATAATAGAAAAAATAACTTAGCCACAAAAAAGGCAGAGGTGACATGAGAAGTGCACGTGGTTCCCGTTTGTTATGTTAGGTCTTGGTGAGGGAACCTGTCTGGGAAATACCATGTTTTTTATACAGATTTAAAGTGAAGAGTCACAATAGACAGTAGAGTTCATAAAAATATTGATGCTTCCTATCGTGCTGAAACAGGACTTCAGATTACATTCAGTGCAGATGTACCAGAAATACCCTGGCAAGGCTGCTTCTATAGGAGCTGTACCCAGGAGACTTGGGTTCTCTTGTTATGTGTTAACTAGTTTTATATGAAATATATTCATTTATTGTTATAGCTCTGAGTGTAAGAGTTGTATTGGAACAAGTCTAAAGCCTCCTTTTCTCCTCACCCTTTTTAGATCGACGCATTGGGTAAAAGAAGCAAAGAAGCAGAGGCAGCCTTCTTGAATGTTTATAAGAGATTAATTGATGTTCCAGGTAAGCAAATGATTTCCTTATTCTGAATACCTGATGGCTTATGTTCCCGGGAATGCTGCTGGGCAGTTTTCCATTTACCTTTGATAAGGTAAATCGAGCAGTGGTTTTACTCTGAAACTGATACACTCCAGTAGGGTTTCTAACGGAAAGAACTATAATTAAAGCACTTTTCCTGACTTATCTTAAAGCTGTTCATTGCATTTACTTTTTAATGTTCGTAGGAATCACTTCCTATTATGACAGTATTGTGTGATTCTCGGTTGTGTGTTTATTAGAGGGTTTGGACATTTTGATCAGAAAAGATACATGTTGAAGCTTCATCAAGAGGCAGCAAGATTTGTACTTTGAAAGGACAGGGAAAAATTTTAATACCTTCCCAAAAAACCTTTTTACTGAAAAGTAAATGTTTACCAAATTTCAATCCTGTTCAGTGTTAGTGGGACCATACATTTTATTCAAAGGCCTTTATCGTATGTGTTTTCAATTCTCCTTTATGTTTGGCATCAGAAGATTCCAGTTCTGTTTCTTTTTACACTTTGGGAATTGATTTTTTGTTGTTGCTCTCCCCAGTGGTAGATAAATGCTGTCTGAACAGATTTTTCTTTTCCAACTGTACCTAAAGATGAGAGGGAATTAGGAGTCCAAGTCTCCACTTCCAGATCTTGGCCTGGCTGAGCTGTTTGCATATGAGTGTGTCTCTTATGATTTTATACTCTTGTTTGGAGGCTTTTTTCTGAAGCCTGGCACTGTCACACATGCTGGGATTTGAGCAGCAGAGTCAGAACGAAGCCCTACAGAGAAAGCAGGACATAGATCCCACCCATACTGTAGGATATAAATGATGAGGGACTTTGCCAGTACTTCTTTGTGGGAGAAAGAATTTTCTCCTTTCCATCACTGAAAAGAGCAAAATTTACACCCCTTCTTCCACACTCCACAGTGCCTCTCGTGTCCAGCCCTCCCTTGTGTGTGCCTTTATGTTATGTGTCAGAGAAATATTTCTTTGATATTTTGACTATGTGTAACAGTTTCAATGTGGCTAAGTTGTGAGTGAGATGGAGTCTGTGGGATTAGAAATATCTACAAGGTTTAGCCCCATGCTCTGTCTGCGGGCCTGAGGGGTGCATGGGGAGCATATTGATGTTGCTAAAAGCAAATTCCAGGTTCTCAAGGAGAAGCCCAGCCAGTCTCCTGTTGCTGTATGTAGATGTAACAAATACTCACTGTTTACAACACATACTCCACTGAAAGGGAAAACGGCCTTTAGGAATGTATGGCACTGGTATTCATCACAATGTGGTAGGGCTGAGTTAGGCATATGCAGTAGGTGCTTGCCTCACTGTATTGGCGTTTTTTAATGCCTTCTCATCATACATAGTCTGTTACATTGGGTATGTCTCCATGGAGGGCTTTCCTTTATAAAAGGCCATCAGTATTCATTTATCACATGTTGGTTTGCCTCAGTGTGGCTTTACATATCTTTTGACCTGTTCATATGGTATTTCAAATATTTAGGTATACTTTTAGCTCCAAGATCCTGCTATGTTTTCTTTTCGGTGTGAGAAGGGAGCAGTGATGTTTTGAGAAAGCTATGGCTGGAATGCTGCAGAGTGGTTATTTAGCATTAAGAATCGCTGTTACATGACAAGGGTGCAATTTTATCAGACTTTCAATATCCTTTATAGGACCATATAATAATTGCAGCTGAAGTCTAATTCCCAGCAGCCAATTTTATGGTTCTTGAGGAAAGCATGTATTCCTCTCCTCAGTAATAATGTGCACACTTTATATAATTAAAAAGGGCTTCTATTTTAATTTTACTATAAAATGATCTGTATTGAAACTTCAGCTACGGTGCCTTATGGATTCAGCAAAGTTTAATGATTTTCTTTCCTGAATTGACCAGAGTTTTCACTTGGGCTCACCAGTAAGGAATTTGTGGGAAGGATGGTATTTTACTTGTAAATTTTCCTATACACATCAGGGGTTTTCTCTTTAAAAGATAAAACAGACCTTTTCATATCCCTCTCCAGCTTTATGATGCTGTTAAAATAGCATTACCACTGGTTTCTGCTGCAAGATTTATCCTTCCTAAAGGAGAGTACATGTCAAGGAAAACATTTTGGTTTATGTACATTTCACACAGCTGTAATTCTCACTCAGATCATTCTGTCTTGCTTGAGACTGAACAGTTTTAATTAATGGAATTAATTTTCTCATTTAATTGCCTTATTTTCAGTATGCAGTAGAGAGCTAGAGAAAAGTGAATGCTGCCACATGAATTGCACTAATCAGCAAGGTTGTCACAACTTACCTTTAAAAATAATGTGAATCTATTTATTTTGAAGTAAGGGGAGGTTGGGGTCTATATTTTGAGGAAGCCTTTTTCCATCTGTTCAAGCTTGCCTTCTCTCTAGTTTTATAACATAAGTGCATTATGTTAGCACCCTCGGCTTTTAGGGTCTTAATCTTGCAAACAAAGTGAAATTGGAGCCGTGTTGTGTAAGTGTTCAGAGGAGCCATGCTGCCTTGCAGAAACAGTATATTCATAATTCAGTTTTTCAAAAGCTTTAGAAGAAAAATATTAAGTGTTAAAAATACTGAACATTAAATCTTTTTCTTTTAAAAAGGAATGATGTTCACTGTTTAATGTTTACTGAACAAAACTTCACTGTAATTTTCAAGTAGAAGTTAAAATGTGGAGACCCAGAGTGAATGCCAGGTGGCAGGATGTGGATGAACTGGTTAAATAGCATTTCCCTTTATGCTGTGTCTTTATTACTGCACAATGCCACAGTTGGATTTGCTCAGTTTTCAGTATTGCTCCTGTTAAGCACAGCTCTTGTGTAGGCAAAGTAGGAACAATTCTGCCTTCAAACAGAAAATCTGCTGTCTTGATATGGCAAAATCAAACCGAATTTGGGTTCAGTGGCTGTTTTCCTGTGGAACCTAATTGTCTGTCTCTTGCAATACTGCTGAGAGTTTGCCACCAAAGGGAAGTCTCCTTCCTGCTTCTCTTTCTACTCCAGGGGAACATTGGGCTGCTGGCCCCAGCCATTCCCTGCCACCCAGCACACCCCAAGCTCACCACCGCTGCCTACCCTCTCTTTACTGAGCCCTAGTCCTGACCCTCTCCCGCTCCTCTGTAACCCCTTTCCACTTCAGACACAGTTACACCCTCTATGAATACGACAGGAAAACGTGTTGGGCTTTCTCAGCATATAAATGTTTGAGAGTCAGGCTAGGTTAATGCAAAATATTTGCACTCTGTTTGGTGGGGACTGAGCAGTCTTCTAGGGTTGAGCCATAAATGGTGTTTGTTTCTGCTTAACAGGAATTGTCTCATCAAGATTAAATGTCTCTTACGGTGTAAAAGGGGCTGTAGTGTGGTTTTAGTGGAGACTCTCCACAGGTCTCTGTTGTGATCAGATTTACAGTAAGTTTGTGTATGTGCATGAGCTGGTTTGTATTTCAGAGGACCCAATAGCAAAGGAAATAAGAGAGGGTAAAAAGAAGATTTTTTAATACTTTAGGGTTTTTTTAATGTTGCCTGTTAAAATAACACAAAGCAGTAACAGTGAGAGGTGGATGAAGTGGCAATTCTATCCTTCCCTTAGCCCACGCCATCACAAATCGCATGTCCTGCCATGAGGGCTGTCTCTTTCTAAGAGGCCTGAAGGAGGAGCAGGCCAGTTCAAGGGACTTCTCCTTTCATTACATGAAGTATTTTTGTTTACATACAATCACAGGGCAGCCTTGCAGATTCCCACTGCAGGGCTTTTTTCCAAGGAATGATTTAATTGAGGAACCATAAACTTCTTTCACAAGAAGTCATCAGTAAAGCACAAAATAAGTGTTAGGGAATTACTTCTAAAGGCAGGAATGAACATTTGTTTCTCACCCCCGAAGAGAGCTTCATTCCTTCACCACAGAGCCCGTTGAGCAGCAGTGTGAGATGCAGTGCTTGTGCTATCACTCCATTCGCTTGTGATTATTTACAGCTTAGAAACACTCTCCAGACTTGTACTGCTGTTTGTGCTAAGAGAAGACTTCCATTTAGGGGTATTTGATCCACGTTCTGAGGTTAAAGGTGATACAAGAGAAAAACAGATTTGATCTTCCCCCCCGCCCCTCTGCAAAATTATCTGCTGCTTATGTTGGAGATGATAAATGTGTATGAAGTTGTTGTATTTATGTAAGTTATGTGAAGTGTTTGGAATTTTTTGTAAGGCTTTGTGTTAAGCAGAAATCATAAAGGTTAATGCCAGCTCTGATAGCAGGAAGTCTGTATAGACTTCTACATACCCAGAGGACCCAAAAGTTGCCTGATGTGTTTAAATTGCAACATAACCACACACAAACTTTTGTGCCAGTAGAGAAGAGCTGGTTGTAATCTAAATTTAGGGGAGAAGTAGAGAGGAGAGAAGGGAAAGAGGTTCACTCCAAGGGACTGTGAGCTAGAATACAAGAAACATCTCTTGAAAACTATTTGGAGCACTCTGATTGTGCATTGTTCGGTAAAACTCAGACTAAAGAGCAAGAGCAGGTTATTAGCATACGCTGAGTTTGTGGTATATCGAGACTGGTCAGCACAGAAAGCTTTGGAGAGAGGTTTGGTATCATTGCAAACTGTGTGAAAAATTTTAAGTAATTCCTGGTTTGTTACTAATATGTGTTAAAATGGTCACCCCTTTCCAAATAAAATATATTGGAATAAAATTGAAGATAGACATGTAAAATGACATACTTTTGCTGCCCCAACTTTACAAGGGAAATGGATATTCATAATGTGTCTTTTCTCAACTTTAGAGGGAAAATAAAACAATATTCCAGTGAGTAGTCTTAGGAGGAAAGAAAGCAAAATGAGCTTGCTCCTGGACAACAGAAGGACACCCGTCAAACAGAGCAGTAGGGTATCTTAAACACACTTGAAAACGTGCTAAAATTAAGCAGATAATTGAGCCTAGTTAATACTTGAAAGAGTAAAAAGTGATAAACCTGCAAGCAGTGATGTAGTTTGTGACTGTGTCCTACCTGTTGACAAAATCCCTAATGCTTCACCGGCACATTTAGACCAGGTAAAAACCAGAGTTGGTTAAACAGAGAAAACAATGCCCCAGTTCTAAAAGCTGGGTCTGGAAGAAGAGAGTCTGGAGAGTAAAAAATGAAGGTCTGGAGACATTGGTGATTATCCCCAAAGTGTTGTGCAAATCTTTGCACAAAGATGTGCCCGAGGTGGGGAGTGAGAGGAACCAGTTTAAAGTCCAGGCTGCAGGCATGTGATTTTGAGCAGTGTCTTGGTGGTGGCGGCTGCTGCCGCTTTATTTTCCACAATCGCCTGGGATGCTGCTCCAGCCTTCGGGTAGTCCAGCGCTGAGGAATGTAGAAATAGCTCATAATCACTTCAGCCTTCCTTCCCTCTGGGGTTTGAATTCAGACACACGGCATAAAATACACTTTTGGATCTGGATGAATGCACGCTGGTAGGGCATTCTGTTAGCATTACAGTTATTTTCAGATGCAGTGCAAAGTCCCAGCCAATTCTCGTTTATAGTGTTCATCCACTTTATCCTTATGTTTTGAAACCAGTGTGAAAATAACTAAAAATAGCTCTGTCACCTGAAAATGTGGCTTGTCTGATCACACACTTTTGGGTTTTTTTTTCCCTTTCGTTTTTCTTGTTGAATTAATAATTGGATAAATTCCTTTGTAAAAGCTCGAATAAATATTCAAAGGAAGAAATATCCCTAAAGCATACACTTTAAAAAATTTATTGTGTGGTTGTCAAGCCCTATTTTACTTGGTAGGCTGGAGGCACGGAAGGAAGAAGGGAGGTGCAGATAAGGGGAGGGATGCAATGAATAGAAGCAGGAAGAACATGCCGTATAAGAGCAAAGATACTACTGTGGGCTCGGGTTGTGTTCACCTGAGGTTGTAACCGCAGCATTGAAAGCGTTGCTCCAGGGAGTGGAGTTAGAGCAGCCCCAAACCTGGTGCCTGGAGCAGTGCTGAGTACTTGGGAGCATAAGGGTCAGGCACTGGCTGAGATGGGGAATATTGGACTTTCCCTTTCTTGGTTGCAGGAATGTGAACTGGAGTTAGAATAAACCCTAGCTTTCCGAGGGTTTAGTGCTAAGTCTGTTCAAAAGCTTTTAGGAGAAAGAAGGGATGATTGTGGCAGAAATGCTTTCAAACATTGTGGAAGGTTCTTTTTTCTTCCTATAATCTCAAAGTAAGAGAAAATGAAACTTTGAGTGCAAGTGATTTTCTGTAACTGTCCTTTGCATTAGCTCAGTGTGTAAGCAGTAAATTCCAGTGTCTTCAGCCATTATCAGAATAGTAACGATCAAATTGGAGCATTTTCAGTCTCAGTGGCTTCTCTTGGAACTCATTAGGCCCTTTTTCAGCTGACATTGTAATACCATAAAATACTGTATCACCTATTATCCACACCCCACTTTTAATATTAAAACCTTAGAATTCTGAGGATTTATTTTGGAAAGTCCTTTGAAAATGCAGGGAACTGCAATGCAATTCATTAAGGAGTCAGTCATTTACTCTGCCTTATGTGACTATTTTGGGTATGAGGGTTAGAGATACATCTCATAATCTGGGGCAGGGCCAGAGCATCTTTCCTGCAGTAGCCATTCTCGTATTGGTAGATAAATAAAGGATGTTTTTAAGTAACAGCCCACAAGATCTGAGAACCACATTCTGGCAAAGGGATCTATAGGACTGTGGTCAGATTGGTTGTATACCATCTCACATCGTTTCGCTTAACCCAGCAAGCCTTGGAGAGTGCTGCCACAAAGAACTTTGGCTGTGATTAATGGGGAGGAAAGGCGCCGGCTCACTGCAACTTCCCCGTCCCCATGCAGCGGGTCGCATGCGTAGGGTTTTGTGCTTTACTGCTGTCATAGGCCAGCACAATTTGGGACTCTGCTTTTTGCTGGTAAGGAAAATGAGAGTCCCTCACCCTCTTGTGGGCACTTTGAATTCCCTGGTACAGCCCTTACAAAATGCTCTGACAGCAGGAGGGTGAGAACACTGGAAAAAAGTGGGGAAAAATAAAAGGGAGAGAAAGATCCCAGTCCTGTGGGATGGGGGAGTAAGAAAATCTGTTTAATTCTTGACTGAAGGAAGAACCTTGTTATGTTTTTTTATAAAGTCTGGAGTCGGAGAGATGATGAGCTTTGTTCCAAACAGAATTAGGGCTATAACTCTTCTGTCCCTGGGCTACTAGAGTCATAGGGGAGAAGGAGGAAAGCTATCATTTATTCCATGAAATCTTTGTCTCAGTCTCTCCAGGCTATTTCAATTTACCCCTGAAATTTCTGGGGAATAATTAATGAATTAATTAAGTATGCTGTGAGGTGTTTGAATATTCAAAAGCTACAGTGTAATTATTATTTTTTCTAAAACACATTTTCAGGTTATTTTCAGATACGCAGCCTCCCACCAAAGCCCTTATTGCTCATAGAGCTTCTTCCTGCCTCTAACCCCAGGCCTGTTCTCCAACAGCAAGAGAACAGCAGCGATAGGGCTGAGGAGCATCTAGAAAGTCACAAACTTGTGGTGACAGAAGCACTGTGACAGCAGGGCTGAACTTGTGGCTTTTTTAGACACTGAAATCACGTTAATAAAGTTGCGTTAAGGAGGATTTCATCCTTTTCTCCTCCTCCCTTATCATTCTGTGTAGGCGATTTCTAAGAGAGCTTTGCTTACAGCGTGGTTCAGGCACCAGAAACACGGTCTTGTTGAAAGCAACGCGTTGCCTTCGGTGAATTATTTTTAGACCCGAACCTTAGGAAACACACTTCCAGCGATATAAAATATTAATTGCCCCCGTAGTTCTGGCGCAGTTTCATAACTTGCTTTCTTCACGTTTCCAGCGCTCACAGGCCTGTAACGAAGAGGGAGGAGGGGGCTTTAGCAGAAGTCCTTTGTTTTGGAAGAGTCTCTTCAGGAGCTCCATTTTAAGATACCAGAGGCACACATTTTGCCAGGGAGGAGGGAGAAGGCACTCACAAGCGCCGTACCGTGCGTGGAGAGGGGTTTGGCCGTGGTGCGTGTGATGGGTGTGCAGGGTGTGAGCAGCTCCCGCAGCGCTGCCGCCCTCAGCCCTGCTCCGCGAGCCCTCCCGATCCGCCCGGCGGGATCCAGGCCGCGCTTTGCCTCTCTCTCTACCCGCCGCGCCGCCCGGGCCGGTGCCCGCCGCGGGGTCCCGCTGCCCCCCCGCTCCCCCCCGGTGCCCGGCCAGCGCCCGCCCTCCGGCGGGGAGGGTTGACCAGGCCTCCGCTGCGCCCAGGTGGAGATCGCCGGGTGCTTTCCATGGAGGGGCTCCCGCTGAGCAGCGCGCCGCCGCGGGGCCTTATAAATTATATAGGTATAAAATATTATGTATGGAGAAGGTGCTCTGTAAACCGCACACTTAAACGGTGACACGCTTTTTCCACTTCGTTCGGCACATTCCCCCCCGCAGCACATCCCTCCGTCCGTCTCAGCACCAACAGGTCCCGCCGCCGCCGGCTGGAAGGGGGTCCGGTCGGGAGCAGCTCCTGCCTCTCCCGGCTCCACAGCCCGCGGCCGAGGCGGTGAACGAACTTCCGAGCCCGTTCTCCTGGAGCCGAGGTGGGCTTTTCCCCCCTCTCCTCAAATAGCGAGGGTGGTCCCACCATATATCGAGACAGCTTTTCATCAGTTGCTCATCAGCATGCTAATTGCTGTATGACTAATTATGCCCTGAATTCCAGTTGATTTTCTTAATGAGACAGCTGGGTTAATTATGTAATCGTATGATTACATTAGCCTAGAGTGCCCTGGCGCAAAGTAACGCAGGCAGGAGCGTGATGTCATGGCAGGAGCCGGCGCACAAGGGGGGGCATTCATTGCTGCCTAATGACAGGGGAGGGCAACGGTACCTACAGCGCTCTTTGTGTAAACACTTAGATTGAATTATTAAGATCTGTGTCTTTTTCCAGCTCGCAGAGCGAGGGAGGAATGGGGTTTCTTAAACGAAACTCCCTTTGGATCATCCAGCTGGTCACCAATAGACCTTCTCAACCTCCTGTGTTGAGGTTGGGTTTGGGGAGCAGCTTGGGGTTGTGGGTGCTGAGGTGCTGCTGTGAACTAGTTGTGTAATGCTTTGTTTTGGCAAGATCAGTCTTTGTGTTTCTTTTAAAATTGCTCCTAAAATATGTATCGTACATGCATAAGCAGCAGTGAAAAAAATAGGTTCTCTTGCGCTGCTACTCAAAAAAGATTTATCATCAGGGCATGTGTATGGTGTGGGAACAGTCTGAGAGGTGTTTCTGCGGCTGCATTGCATCAGCCCGCTTGATGTGAAGTATTAGCTGCTATAAAAATTACGTTACATTTATAACATTATTTCTTTCACGTCTGTGTTCACCGAGACACGTCCATCCACCTCCTTTGTGAGGATGGAAGCTCATCTGCAAGGGCACCAGTGTGGGATGTCGCAGCAGCGAGCACAGGGATGTGCTCAGGGAGCTGCTCATGGAACAGCACCAAAAGGCAATTCCTTGGAAAGTAAAGGCAGGAACAGGCTTTGCAGATACCAGTTTGAAAATCCAGCAGGTACAGTTTCTGCTGTGGTAGCATGGAGGATGCCTGATCAGGGGGCAAATCCAGATGTGCCGAGCTGCATATAAATGCACCATGTGAAGGGCTTCTTTGCGGGGGTGGGATGCAACAAGTGCATCAGGAAAGTAGAACAGAATAGAAAGCGATAGAAAAAAACCCATACCCAATTTAGTATAAAAATAGATGCTTTGATTTACTCGTGGGCAGTAATGATCTTGCGAAACACTTTTTCAAGTTCTGGATGATCAGATTCCTTTTACCCATTTTCTTATTCCTTACTTACCCTGTGCCTAGCAGGCGCTCTGAACTTTTGCATCCTAGAGAAGATTCAAACCAAGAGACTAATTTGCCATAAGTTTTCCACGCTCAAGCGCTAAGTAAGATGATTTCTCTCTTTTACAGACTCCAGAAAGGGCATTTCCATCTTTGCCTCTCTCCATGAGCTTGTGCCACTTGATTTTATTCCCCTTTTTCCAAACATGTATGCCTGTTGTTTGTGTAATGAATCGAAAGTTTTGGTCCATTGCTTGTTTAAAAATTCAGTGACCTCCTGCTAAATGACATGAAACATGCTTTGGAAGTCTGGTTAATATAAAAAGGGATGCTTTTTCATGCATGTGTATGTTGGGGAAAGGAGAGTAGTTTTATTTATTTTTAAATCCACTCCACTCAGGTAAGAAAAAAGTCATTCTGACCCTAAGGTTTATACTTGTCTCAGATTAAACAGTGTTTATAAATACTTCAGCAGTCATGGGGGTTTAGGGGTTTTGAGATTAAAGATCATGTTGGGGCTCACCATGAGAAATGAGGTATTTGTCTCTGCCCAAAACTTCTTGGTTATTTCATTGTCATGCACTGATTAGTTTTCTTTAATGCAGTGTATAAAAATTAAGTCTAAGAGGTGCTTCAGCCATTTTTTTACATGTCCTTAAGCAGTATTTAGTGGCTGTGGGCCATTAGTCCTTCAAATAGGCTCTAGTAAAGTTTGAAGTCTAATGCTCAGAGACTGTTCTTACGTTTTGTTTGTTCTGTCACTGTTTTGCTACTTGAACATTAACCTTTAATAGAGCTAAATTAAATATACATATCCTGATGAATAATTATGAGACTGCAAGCATTTTCATTTTGTACATAAAGCTTCTCAGGGATTGCAAATTTGACTAAAGGTTTAGTCATTATTCACTTTATAATGCCCATGTTATTTTTGTCTTTTAATTCTTTACTGATTTAAATATAAAAAGCCTTGTGTATTTGGAGCAAAATGCTTCTTGTGGGTGTCCTGGCTTTTCACAATGGGCATGTTAAAACGAAGGGGGGGAAAAGTGCACCCACAGTTTCGTGAAGTTCAGTTTCTTTCACTGTGGTGTTGTAACACTGATAGAATTATCATAGCTGAGGCTTCAGATCCCTGCCTGATGCGCTCTGTGGTTCCTGTAGCAATTCAACACACAGATAGATTGAGACAGCCCAGCCTTTCTTTATGTTCAGCAGCTGAATGTCCTGGGCTAGCTCTTTGGGAGAAATGCTGAGCTGCACAAGTGTGACAGAACGGTCATTCCTGATAAAGGCCGGCAGACCTCCGTGGGAGAGGGGGATGTTGTGACAGCCTGTACCATAATTGGACCATACATAAATATTGCAGGGCCTTTAACTTGTGCTACTGCTGTGACTTAAACTTTATATTTAATCCCTTACCTGTACCCCTGTCTCTGCCATAATAACATTTAAAGTTTGATTTATTATAAATATTTTAATACAGATAATAATAACGAAAAGTATTTGGCCTAAAAAGCATAAATGAAAAAGCTATGTAGTCATAAACTATGTATGTGCAGAGAACAGATGACAAGCAACCTAGATTTTGTATTATGAACAGGGTAATGCCATAAGCTGTTGAAGAACCAAAGTAACAAAATGCAGCAGGCTGCTACTTATAATGTCTCTGAGCTCAACATAACCCAGTACTATTCTTCTATAAACTATGAAACAACGCTGGCATATTGAAAAAACACACAGGCTCATGCTTAATGTGTTAACAGAGGTACAATAGACTTATTATGTGTTTCCAGAGACTGAGGGTGGTCTGAAAAATTAATGACTGTGGTGGTTGAAAATTAAGTGAACTCCCTAATATATACTGTTGTTGATCCACTGAGTTTGGTGTTTAGCATTCCTCAACAGGAGACTAAATCTTTGCAGCCACTTCACAAGAGATGCTGGCGCCCATAACAGAAATATAGTCAATAATCTTTTATAAGTCCATCGGACTCCAGCATTTTCCTATTCCTGCTGAGAAGAAGTCCCAGAATAAATCACGTGAGGTGTGTGCTCAAGACTCCCTTAAACCAATGGGGATGAACATCAGAGAATAAATGCTGAGAGGCATTCAGTATAATTTCTAATGTCTACTTGATCAGTAGTATAAGAAAATGAGGAAAGAGGAATAACACCCCCCAGGGTTCATAAGGTTCATGGAAATTATTACATCCACCCAATTTCTGATTATTATTGATCTATCAATTAGAAAAAGTATAGCTCAGATCGTCATGATCAAACAACCTTTCTGAGCTCAGCTGTGAATTTGCTTCAGAAACTCCGTCCTGCAGAAGCAGGGGTATGTGAGGGCCTGTCAGTGAGCTGTGCAGTTTGCTTCTTACCCAAAACCTCTTATTTTGCAAACAAAAATGTTAAGCTTCAGACTCTTTGTATTACGTACAATGACTGTCTTCACCCAGGGACACTGCTTTGTGGATTAATGCTGCGATGAAGTTAGTATGTCCCAATTTCATAGAATCCCAGAATGGTTTGGGTTGGAAAGGACCTTAAAGCTCACCCAGTTCCAACCCCCTGCCATGGGCTGGGATACCTTCCGCTAGAGCAGGTTGCTCCAAGCCCCATCCAACCTGGCCTTGAGCGCTGCCAGGGATGGGGCAGCCACACCTTCTCTGGGCACCCTGTGCCAGCACCTCAGCACCCTCACAGGGAGGAATTTATTCATAATACCTAATCTAAATCTTCCTTCTGTTTACAGCCATTCCTGTTGTCCTGTCCCCATGTGCCCTAGTCAAAATCCCCCTCCAGGTTTCTTGTAGTTCTTTGGGCACTGGGAGCTGCACCAGGATCTCCCTCTAGCCTTCTCTAGGCTGAACAAGCCCAGCTCTCTCAGCCTGTCTCCATATTTATAGGGTAACATAGATACAATGAATTATATCTTAGCTTTTATTTTACCATTTCTTTTTCAGATCCAGTTCCAGCCTTGGATTTAGGACAGCAGCTTCAGCTGAAGGTTCAACGTATGCACGATATTGAAACAGAGAACCAGAAACTTAGGGAAACTCTAGAGGAATACAATAAAGAATTCGCCGAGGTGAAAAATCAGGGTAGGTTGCAAATGCATTCTTCTGTCAGCTTTCACTGCATACTGAAAGTTGAAGACGGGGATTAAATTCAGTTTTATTTCTCACAGGTAGAATTGACAGTAGCATTGAAATTCAGTAAAGAAAGCGTAATAGTATGTTACAGCCACTTCTGTATTTATGCATGTATAGATATGACTTTGGAGAGACTACTTGGCTTTCTTAAAACATTTTGTCTACTATAGCACCAAGTCAGAGAATGGGGCTGTTGTGCTGCATATTTGGTTGTAGCCTTCAGCACTACCTGAAAATTGCACCCGTGACTGCTATATGTAGATACTTCGAGAGAGATGGTGCTACTCCTGACATCAAGCTGGGTGCGGGTGTCTGTAGTACGTACATGTTACAAAGGCAAGCACAAAAGTCCAGTGTTTTATACACACATACAAATCTGTACAAACTAGAATGTTCCCTATACTCTGTTCTTCCTTATCTAAATCTGAAATGTATTACTGGAGTACATTCAGCAGACATACTTTATATTTACTCTAGAGACTATCCATAGAGCAATGTAAATACAAGCTAATACTGTTGAGTTATTTAAGTTTTAATGAGACCAGAGTACATGAAAATACATGAAAATCTCAGTGAGATTTAAAGCCTGGGGTCTATAAGACTGCTAAAGTTCTCCTGTGATTCAGAAGAAAGTTTCCTGCACCAGGAAACCAAATTTATTCAGTTGTACACCTATTTGCCTAAACGTGGGACTTTTCGTTTCCATGTTTAATACTCAGTTCTGGGTGGTGGAAGGGGGAATTGTCCAGGATTGGGGAAAACTGAGAGAGGGTTTTGTTGCACCCAAGTGGGTAACACTTGAAAGCTATGATAGCAACTAAGTTGGTTCTGTTACATCTCATTTTCAGCAGAAAGAGCGTATATTGTATATTTTGTTTGACCATAGAGGGTGTGACATGTGGAGAGGATAGGTATCAGCACGCAGGGCTTCAGCCTGGACTGAAAGAGGTGTCTTGTGGGAGCCAAAATGCTCTAAACCCTACAGTATTTTTACTGGAAATGCACAGTAATTGCAGTTCCCCCTGCAGAGTTTTCCTGAGGCTGTGCATCCTGTACATCCAAGCATGACACAGGGATTCATCTGAGAAAGTGAAAGATCTTCCAGGGGGTTTTGCTGCAACCACTCATAAACTGGCATCTTTTATTTTCCCTGTTGGCTACTAACTTCCTTTCTGTTTTGCCACTGTAGTCTTTGCAGTGTTTTTCACTCCAGTGCAATAGTTTTACACTCCATTTCAAACAGGGATTAATAAGATATCCAGGGAAAAGCCTGTTGTTAGCTAAGGGTCCTTTGATCAGTTAATCTCTTTGTTTGGAGGGCTGTGTATGAGCTATACAGTGCCTGTAAGAACTCCTTCCAAAAGTGGTATAAATGCAGTGGCTAACAAGCTTTGGCTGACCTACACAGTAAAGACAGCACTTAGTTCTTCGGGCAGTATATGGATTAAAGTATGCTTGTCCAGCACATCTATTGTTAGGTCTCTAAAGACAAAACCAAATTTTGTTACAAATCATATTTTTTCCCATATCTGTGCACTTCTTGCATTCATTTTTGTAGTTTCATTTCCTTTTGCAATGAAACATTAAAACTTTGTTAGGATGCAGCCGTATGCGTTTCCATGAGATTCTTTTGCTCTCTGCTTCTCCATCTACCTGAATACTTTTGCAAATTTATGTCTGAAAATACCTGAAGCAAAGGTGTCTCTGGTACAAAGAGTACATCATTTCTACGTGTGGATGAGCATCCTTTTGCTTCTGTGGAGGAGCATCCTTTGCTTGTTCAGGAAAAGATCACAATTTGTATTATTTCCCAGATCTCTGAGGAGAATTTCCCTTTGCTTTAAAAAAGACAAATCAGAAGTGGCACGTCCTTTTCAGGGCCTATTACTCAGTAACAAGCCTCATCTGGTCTTTCCAGGGCTAGCAAAATCCCACTCCTTGATTCAAAAGAAGATGGTTTGCTGGCAGTCATTTTTACCACTATTCCCCCTACTTCTTTATGGTCACAGTGGCCCAAGCTGCCACCCGGTGTATTTCCCAGGCAGCAGACCTTGTCACTAGCTACTCTCTGGCTTTACACTTCTCAAAGTGGAGACTTTGCAAAGATTATGTATGGTTTTGTGTGATAGTATTGAGAAACTTCTGATGTGCAGAGGTATTTTTTCCTGAAGCATTGTTAATGGTATCTGTTACTAAGCTGCTGTCTTTAACCCCCCCCATCTCTGTGTAAGTACACTGAAATGTGTTGCTAGCAGCGAGTCCTCTGGCAGTCTAACGCTTTTTCCAAATTCCATTATTGTTACAAAGCATACTCTGGTGAATGTCCTGCTTTTCCTCTGCTGAGCCCTATAAGGATCCAGTCCTTTCCTGTGGGTGGGATCAAAGGGCTTTCACACAGGCACGGATGAGGGCATGTAACAAGATGCTGTCCATCAGAGACTGTGCTGTAGCTCTGCAGGTTTATGCATCTTCTCTCATCCATTACCAAGCACTGCAAATGTGAGATAGCTTCTTGAGCTCAGAGAAGGGTTTCTGCAAATTCCCTGGAAGGCTGCGAGTGCACTCAGAAAGTTATAATAGTTGATGCTTGTGCATAAAACCTGGTGTTAGTGGCAGGGCAGTTAGAGCAACTACGATATGAAGGGCTCCAGAGTGTCTGTTGAATCAGATCTACTGTTAATATAGCAGTTAAATCTTAACTGCCGTATTTTTCATCAGTTGAAAGCAGAACGTGGCTGTATCCCAGATATGTGTTCAATTAGTGTTAGATTGCATCTGTGCATGAACCATAGTAAAACTGCCTCTCTTTACATGAGCACAGTTACGTGAATTAGCTGTCCTGTGTATAAATGCATACTTAAACCTACACTGGGACTTTATTAATCTCCACTCGGCAGCGAGCTAATTTTAGACTAGTCAATAAGGTGATATTATATTTTCCAATTGATCCCCCCCCCTTCTTTCTGTTTTTTAAAGTCATGTTAGAAGAACCTTCTTCACTCTGCTTTCCAGCAAACACCATTGATCCTTCTCAGCCTAAACACTTAAAGTTCAATTTAACATTTAGGGAGTAAAAGGTCTCCAAAGGGACTCATATCCATTGATTTTGTGTCAGAGTTGAAGAGCTAAAGTTTAAAACACACTGAGCCTACAGGGTAAAGAAAGCCTTGTGTTGCGGAACCACGTGGAGCTGTGTAAACTCATTCTTCCCCTATTGTTTTTCTGTAGAGGTTACAATAAAAACACTTAAAGAGAAAATCCGAGAGTATGAACAGACCCTGAAGAACCAAGCGGAGAATATAGCCCTTGAAAAAGAACAAAAGTTACAAAATGATTTTGCGGAGAAGGAGAGGTGAGTGTTTATGTGCATGTGTGATCTGTCAGCACTGCAGAGGAGGAGAGATGTATTTCTCTGTATTTAATCTTCCCAGCCAGGGCTCGCTGTTCAGTGCACTGAGACAGCTCATATATTGAGTGATTGTGGCGATTTATGTGTTTGACACGGAATCATTTGATACTCAACTTTGCACCGAAAAACAATGGTGAAAGTGTGGAAGTAAAACAAGGACAGATTGTTTCTTTGCAGTAGTGCTGCGTGGGGGGTGTCATGTTCAGAAGGGTGCAAACCTGCTTTTCTTCTTCACTAGCTGTATTGTCCTTTGTGACGCTAATATTTCTCCATTAGCCGACAGTGTAATTCAGTCTGCTGTGTCTGCTTTGTGTGTCACAGTACCATTGTAGAATCTGCACAACCCTGGGCTGGGCAAGATGAAACACTGTACACAAGAGCAAAAAGGAGCATCTCTCTTGCTCCTGTGGTAACATCTAAGAGAGGGGGTGTGCTCATGAATTACCCTTAGAAGGATTGCGCATTCCTACGTGTCAAAATTAAGAAGGATTTTAATTACTTATTACTGATTTTTGGAAGCATCTTGGATGCATTTCTAGTCTTTTACAAACAGGCAGGGAATGTTTGAATCTTGCAGGTCAGTGAGCAAACAAATCAGCAGGGTGAGACTAAGGGTCTTAAGAGGGATTTTTTAGGCTGCATTCCTACCTTGAGAATTCATTTCTTCCATGGAACAATAACACTGAAGCGATAATATGTTCAACTTAGTGTGGAAGCCCTTCAGTTTACATAAGCTCTTTAGTTGATGGGTTGGTTGTTTCAATTCAGGTCTGTATAGGGAGAATCTGTCGGTGAATGCAAAGCTTTATTGAATCCCTCAATATCTGTGGTTACTTTTCAGTAAGTAGTGTGTAAGCAGTGGCTTTACCAAGTGTGATTTAGATATGCTTAGAACAAAATGGCAGGTCATGGAATGCAAATAAAAGTGTGTATAAGAGAGGTTTTAAGTTCTCAAACTATATAACTTGGTATGAAGGGAGCTGATGCACGTTTCTGGCTATAAATAGTTACTAACCTGGTCAGCAGTGTTGGAGAATAAATGTGTGCACCCTGTGGGGTGCAAGTAGGATGCTGGTAGTTTCATAAGGCCTTCCACAATTCCGAAATGTGCAGAATACCTTAAAAGCAGTGTCATAAAAAGCAGCAACTCCTGGGAGATGCTGGAGCAGCTCCCTTTCAGAGATGAGTTTTCTAATGCCTGCAGTCAGCCTACAGCAAGGAGTGTAGCAACTGTATGGCCAGATGATGTTGGAACGTGTATAACTGACACAAACGAGAGAATATTGCCTGTGGACATAAAAAATGTGAGCATATTAAAGTTTTGCTCATGTTATATGGAAAATATCAGTGTGAGATTTGTTTTGAAATATGTGTGTTCTCCTAAAGAGTAGCTAATAATATTACTGCATTTGGCATCCATTAGAGCTATGATGAAACAGCTGCTGCATCTATGCGCTATATCAGTTATGGCAACAAATTTCTTCATTATGACAGCGAAATGGAAATGTATCATTCTTCTTGTACTAACTTTGTACAACAGAGGGTGCCTGGTGACAATTTTCTCAATGTGTGTGACATTTCCAAAACAAATTATGCTCAAGAAAACCTTCCACTAAAGTTGTCATTTATATAGCAGTCAACTCTTGTATAATGTTCACAGCTTATGTTATGAGGTGGCTACACTGTTAAAATTTTAATAAGTGGGACTGCAAAGTATGAACAGTATCGCAGCGTGACATGATTTATGGGTCCCGTTGAAGCACCTTGTAGTCTGTGTGGTGTTGTCAGTTGTCTGATGACAGTTGAGACATTTAATCACTCTATCTTCCAAATTTGCAAAATAGGGATAAGTTGTTTAACATGATTATGAGCTCTGTTCTCACCTCTTCTCTTCCCTTTATAGAAAATTGCAGGAGACACAGATGTCGACAGCCTCGAAGCTGGAAGAAGCTGAACACAAAGTTCAAGCCTTGCAAACAGGTTTGGCATCGCTTTTCTGACCTCTAGCAGTGATTAGACTGGAGGTGGGAGGATAGAGATCACGAAATGTATCAAGACTGTGTGAACCAGCTCTTGGAAGTGCAAAGATCCAACACAGCTTAAATGTGCTTTGTGCATTGGACCTTCTTTAGGGCTTCACACCTTAAGTCAGCACTTGTGTTGCAGCCAGTCTATTGGTAAATACAGTGGACAGGGCCAAGCATGAGGCAAGTAAAGTGTTAGAGCATCACTGCAATTAAATCAGACCATGGAACTTCTCATGTATGTTGTGTTTTGATATGGTTTCACACATTTCTGATCTATGATAAACACGTGTAGTGATCCGGGTTCAGTACAAACCTAGTTTCTACCAGTGTGTCTTGCCTATTGCTATGACTTGCTTACCATTAATAGTCATCTCTGCATACTTCGAGATTCCAGGTCTGGACACATTTTGTGTAGTTTCATTTGAGAACACAAGAAATTGTATTACCTGAATTACTGCAGTAAATATTTCAAATGAATAAGCAGTTTAGCCGGCTTAATAGAAATTAATAATGTCTAGCTTTGTTAATCAAAAACTATAAAATTTCCAGTGTAAAAGAAATACCTCAAGAAATTGTGAAAAATCAAATCTGTGTTTTTTTCTAAGTCATAATGGTGCCTGGGTAGAAAGATAAAGCAAAGAATTTTTCATCAGGAGGTGTACAGCTTTATTTGTGGCTGAATAAAAGAAAATGAGAGTAGTCTTTTTGCTTTTCACTGCTGTCACAGTGCTGTAATGCTTCATGTTTATGCCTTTTAGCCTTGGAAAAAACCAGAACAGAACTATTTGATCTGAAAACAAAATACGATGAAGAAACTACTGCAAAGTAAGAATGCGCTGTTTTCTTTCTATGTCTTCCTTCAGGGTATCACTGCTTTTTTGTTTTGCGTCTGTCTGCTGGAGACAGACGAAATGGAAGAGGTTCAGGAGTCCAAATTTGTTGGAAAACATGGTCATAATTTGGCCTCCTATAGAGAGATTATTAGTTTTCATATTTTCTTCCACCCAGCGAGATGCTTTTCCTGGCACACATGCTCCTGCATTCCTGGTTTCATTCTTAGGTGCTACGTCTCTCATGTATAATATATACCGTGTACCTCTGATACTGTATATTTCTTAGATTTTATTTAGAAATAGGGCAGTTTCAGAAATAAGGTATTTACTGTGATCTCCCAACCTTGGTGAAAATAAAACTTAGTTTAGTAAAGGATTTCTCTTTCACTGTTAGGCACCCGGCATCTTTCTGTTTTTGGGGTAGCAGTCATCGCTCTCTCAAATTCACCCCAAATTACTGAGTAGCATTTTGTGGTGGAATTTTCTTGTTTTCAAGCAGAACATGAAGGTAGCCTCAAAAATATATATCCCTGTCTTCTTAATGGCTACTGTTTCCAATTATCCCGTTTTTTTTTAACAATCATTGCAGGAAACAACAAAAGAGAGACAGACTTCTGCTGTTTTTCTTTGAACCCTTCATATTTAAGGAACGTTACTAATGAGAAGGAATTCTCATGATCAGCAGTATTAAGCCCAAAGAATCATTTCTGTGTCTGGGAATGGGATGGGAAAGAAGCAGCCATTTCAGATGGGTGTCCCTTGGCCTGCTGTAAAGGCAAGGGTTGGAAGATGCACATCATGTCCCTGTGGCCGCTGCCAACATCCTGCAGAGGCCCAGCTTCACCCCCACTTCCAAGTAGGCTGGTGATGGGGTGAACAGAGAGGAAAACCCTTGCTGCTGCCCCTTACCACCCATTCTGGTATAGGGTATACGGTTAAGAGAAGGCTATTGGCTGTCTCTGTATTAGGGCAAGAGAAACCATAGCCTAGGCTTGATGGAGGAAGGAATGACATGGTCTTGGTGTAGCCTGTAGGTAAGTGCTTTTTGGTGTGGCTCATGGCACTCAAGGTAATACAGGTTTTTCAAAGCTAGCCAAATTGGCAACAAATTTTAATTTCTTAGCATATGGTTCTGTGATCATTGAGGACCCGATTCCCCTCTGAGTACATGGAGAACTTGGAGCTTACAAAATTCAGTCCATTGTGGTTAAGAATCAGCACTTGGAGTCAAAACACCTTTTACGTGATTCAGGAAAATCTTTTAGGTAAATTTGGGGTTTGCTCTTTAAGTCCAGTTTCCTTTGAGTTCCATATAAAGGGATCAGAAGTATTTTTGCTCCCTCATTGATTTCCTCCTTCTCTAACAGACACATCCTAATGATGTTTCTGATGGAGCCTTAAATTAGTGCAGATTGCCTCTATTTTTTTTTCCTGCATGTAACTGATGCTGGCAGCTCTGTTGCTGTTACTGTGTCTTGCAGTCACTTCTGTGGGAACAGTCAGAGATCAGGGCTCAGTGGTTACAGGCACTGAACCTAATAACCCTTCGCTCTTTTTAATGTTTTTATTTGGAGAGTGCTGCGTTTTTTGATACTGTGGCCCTAAATACTGGAATTTATGTTACACTGAGCAAAAAATCAGCTCTAAAATGTTTGTTTGCATTTCTAATGCGTTTCATTGTGTCAGGGAGATTCATGCGGAAGTATTTCATATGATCTTGAATACGATTCTTACCTAATATATAAAGAATGACATAAAATTAGTAGCATCTGCAGTAACAAAAAGTTTATTGTGTTCTGTAGCAGAACAATTACAAAGGCCGGGTCTAAAATACAGTGATCGTGGAGCTGAATCCTGAAGCAGACATTAAGCATGTACTTTATCTCCCAGACTAATGTGCTGTGAAAACAAACTTGTAGGGACCTAATAACAGAAGAAATATTTTATCATTGTTTTGGATATTTATGGCAGGAATAGTGCTTGCATAACAACAGTCATCTGTGGAGTTTGTAGCCTCGATTTTGCAATATGGAAATCTAGAAAAACATGAAAAGGGAACTGAATGTAGACAGTGAAATTGAGTCATCTATTTTAATTGTAAAAGCTGGGAGAAAGGCTGAAGAAACACCAATAAAAATGGTGAAAGACAGTTTGATTCTTTGCTACAAAGAGCTCCTCTTTTGATCTAAGTCTGAAAAGCTACTTGTATTGCCAGTTTTAATTTTCTGTTTTAAAAACATGTGATTTTTATCTTAGGCCAGAATTGTTGGTTTTACAGACGCTTATTTGATGCAGATGAATTGGAGTGCCTTCAGGAAAAAAAAAGATAATTGTCAATTTTTTAAAGCTAACAGTGCTTTTAAGATTTTCAGTTGTGGAATAAAGCTGTCTTTCAGCTGTTGGTAACTTTGAAAATCTTTCAAGCAGCAACAAAAAATAGAAGCAAACGAAATACACAGTAAATAGTCTTCATATCAGCATTAAGGGGTCTGGATTTTGTCCTGGCGACTGGTTCTTGTGATCTTAAGGTTGGAAATCATGGTGTCAACTTGTTTGTTGATCTTTTCAAATGTCCTGCTCAAAGTATGTGCAAAGTGAGGTACAGAGGGACCATCCGAGCTTGATGCTAGCAAGGATCTTCAAATGGGAGCAGCTGCTGAAGTTAAAATCTTCAGTCAAATCAGCTTCTGACATCCCAGCGTATAAAAATCCCCTTTGCCAGCAAGCAGGTACTGTGTATGCAGCAGGAGCAGGGGTGCTGCCCCAGCCCTTCCCTGGCCCCAGCATCCCACCGGTACCCTGCATGCAGGGGCTGAAGGTGTTAATGACAAGAAGAAGTTTATTATGTGCAGTCAGTGCAGTCTGTCAGCTGGAATATCAGAAGCTGAATTTGACAAGATGGCAGCAGCAAAGTTTTCCATGTGTAGGCTTGAAGTAAAATGTAATTAGCCTTTATGTGCAGAACAAGGATCCATTGATGAATACAGCTGGTCTTTGTTTTTTTCTGTCATTGAGTGTGGGAGGTAAAAGTGTTCTTCTTCATGTTTATTAATACAAGATTCCTTAGACAAATGGCAAGCACAGTTTAATATTTGTTGGAACACAGAGGGGCTTGCCAAAACAGTTGTTGTGTAAGAGGATTTCAAGGTTTTCAGATTATAATCATCTCTGGGTTAAATAAATGAATGATTACTCTGCCTTTTTCAATTAAAGAGGCACATCCACTCTTGAGGCCCGATACTGATTCTGCTTGCTGTCCCACACATTTCTATCAGCAAACCTGGATTTAACCAACACTCATGAGTTTGATATGGAGATTCTGTCGGAGCTGGAACTGAAAAGCAAATTCAGACTGGAGTTTCAAGAAAATTAAAGGTTGTCGGATACCTTTTCTTTCTCCTGCTTCAACAGAGAATTTTTTTCTTTCTCCTCTATGGAAAAAGAAACATTCTTGTTTGCATCTCCTTAGTTTTCTGGGGACAAAATGTTCTCCTTCCTAAAATCGCTCTTTTGCTTCTGGTTCGCTGCGGAGTGCAAACAAGTGTTTGGGATTCCCAGCTGAGCGGTTAATGCTCCCAGCCAGAAGGCTTGAATTCCAGTTTTAGATCAATTCCAGAGCCACCTCTTCACTCCAACCCCTCCTCTCCCCCCAACCTAAATGAATTCTAATTGGAAAAGGATCTTCGGTTGTAGCACATACAGTAGGCTTGTTACATTACTGTTAACATGTGGGTTGAGGCTCCCTGCCTTTGATGAAAGAAAATATCGAATTTCACTGAAATGCTACATTTTCACCGGGAAATGTTAAGTAGCCTTGTGAGGATTTTAGCTACTTCCCCCCACTCTTGCAATAAAAAACCTTCATAAACAACACAAAGCAAAAACTGTTTAGGTTAAGGTTGTCAGTCAGAGCAGCTCTGCTACAAGTTTTGTTACCTCTATGATTTTTTGCTCTAAAAGCAGTGTCTGCACACAAAATGCAGTGAAGATGTTAATATTTACTGTTCGTCCTAAGCCAACTACTTGCAGTAACTTGCAGGAAAAATATTTTGCCTTCCACTATATGAAGCAGAGAATTGTCCTTTCCTTGATTAGACTCATTATTTTGCCACCACAGCTAAGGCTGACACAGGAGGGCACAGCCGTGTAGCATCATTAAGGCTGTACACTGGTGCAGTATTGCAAATTACCCCACTGTATAGCTCCAGCTGACTTATTTTAATCCTGGGCTGCATTTTAATGAAAACTAAATCTGGAGACGAGCAGAGCAGTTGATGAAAGTGTGGTCTGTGAGCTGACAGTCCCTGCTTTACAATAAAGGGGAGTTTTCCATAGTTTTAGGGCCTGAATGGGAAAACTCGACTCACGGGATTTCAATATTGGTGTTTAATACTCATTTTCTTGCAGTGGTTGTAAACCATGGTCAGCGAGGCTGGGGCTGCTGGGATGGGCATTGTGCATGGATCTCTTACAAAGGCCATTTCTGTCCTGAAGAGCTTGCAACATGATGCCATCACAATGTAACAGAAGTTAATGAAACAAATAGGTAGAAGCTCAGGAGTAGGAGGACAGAGTAATGCCTAGTTTCATCCCTATAGCCTGCTTGAAAATAAATCCTCAAGTAATCTGCAGAGGTGGGTGACAGATGGGGAGTGCTGGAGCAGAGGTGGGTAATGGTGTCAGAGAGGAAGGGACAGCAGGAGAAACACAGCCCCTTGGCTTACCTGCATGCAGGCATGAGGGCACTCCAGTGTCCAGTGTGGGGAAAGGAAGAGGTTTTGTGGATTATACACCAAAAATACTGTAACAGCAGGGCATGCCTGTGGTTTTGGGCTGTTTGGGTTAAAGAGTGCTTCTCTTTCTTACTCATTATTGACCAGACCTATTCTTCACGCCTCAATGTGGAATGAAGTTTTAAAGATGTGGCTTTCTGCGTGGAAGGAGTGTTGGATTGGGCTTGAAGACATAGGATCAGTAGTTTTTTTTTAGAATTCATGAAGAATTTCTGCTTTAAGTTCTGTGATGGAATTGGAGTTCAAGTATTCATGTGAAATCTTCTATTACACGGGGGCGAATCTCAGTTAACTTGGGCTTCAGGGGAATAATTCCAAATCTAGAGTGAAAATTGAATTTGGCCTATGAATTATTTACTTTAATTTTTTTTAACAATCCTTTCCTGTTGAAGTGCTTCCTGGTACCAATATATCACGTCTCAGATGTTTGGAGTCTTCCATTTTGACTGTGCTCAGGGTCAAACTGAATAAAAAATAAAGTCATGCTCCCTCCAGCATCACATAATTACTGTGATAGATGGTCTCAAATGCTGCTTCCCCCCATTGAGCATGAAATACTGTAGTTAGGGTGATTGTGTTGTACACGACATGAAATAGCTTCTATTTGCCGTGCCTTTAGGGTCTTAAAGTTTCCTATTTCCTGTTCTTTTGATGAGTCATTAACTTCTAATGCTGGTCCCTGGAATCATTGCTGTATTTAAAGTCATTTCCCTAAAAACAGGAGGTGGAGAACTTCATAAGCCTTGTCACAGTTTTTTTTGTTCTTAAATTTCTTAGTCTTACCAAAAAATCTCTGCATTTTACAATACGGGAGATTTGTTAAGAGTTGTAACTGTGCCTTATGCAAAAGTCAACAGGCTGAAAGTCACTCTGGAACATTAATGATTTGCTTAAAAACCTAGAAATGAAGGTGAATGAAAATACTTTGGAGATCTGCTGCTTATTTTGATCTAAAGCCCTTGTGTGAAATAGGGCTTGAAAGCTGATGTGCCAACCAACCTGTTCTGTCAAATTTCTGCTTCAAGGATAGTATGATGTGGGGACTGAACTGCAGCGTGTCTGTAAAACCCTTGTCTTTGTGAATTGCTGAGTGCATTATTGAATTGCTGTGAAATGTTGTCATGAGTCTTTTGGGTAGGGAAACTGAGGCATGACTGTAGTGCTCAAAGAGAGCAAGTGTGGTCTTGGCTGGAGCCTTGAAATATGCAGATATGAGGATCATAAACCACAAACTTTTTTTTAAAATTAGTATTATGTATTTCTAAGGGTGCATTTCTGACATTTCTAAAAGAAGCATTTAGAGTTTGTAGGTCTTAGTGCTGGAGCTCGGCTCTGTTGTCTCTTGTTAGACCTGTAATGCTTGCAGTTAGTTCAGGTAACTTTTGGTAGCACAGAGGTGCCCTAGGTCCTTTCAGGGTATTTGTGTTTTTTAACCTCAGGTGAGACTGTTCAGTACCTTTTTCTAGTAGAGCCTAAAAGCTGGTGTTATTTAAGAGCCCAAAGTAGGGAAAAAACCAGCCTTAGGGTATTCCAACATACTCTAGTCATCACCCTGTTATCTGTAACCTTGGGTTGACATGAGATCTTTAGTTGGAAACCTTTAAGTAAATGCAAAGTACTGTATTAAAGGCTCTCATGCTGCTGTGCCAGCCATGCTGTTGGTCATCCTGACCACAGCTGCAACCACAGCTCCTTCCCAGGCATGAAACTGCATGGAAGCGGCTGCAGGGTGCACGGTGTGTGGGTCTGCATGAAATCACAAGGGGCAGAAGCATCCCTCTCCTGTCTGTTCCCACTTGCTCTCACTAGAGCCAGACCTCCTCAGGCTATTGCAAGCTGCTGTAATCCAGTGAGCAGAGGGACCACAAGCACGTTCCTACAGTCCCAGCCTGCCAGCAGGAATTGGCTTTTCCTGGGAGTCCAACAAAAGGGCAAAACAGTATTATGAGCCATCTTGCCATGGTAGCTCGTTTTATCTGGAACAGCTGAACTCTGTAAAGTGCTTGTGAGGGCTTTGTGAGGAAGAGGAGCAAGTTACAGGGAAGAAGCATCCTTCTTGCAAAGGCTCATCTGCCCCTGAGTGTGAACAAGGTCCTTGGGCTTCCATATCCCAGTCAGCTGAGCTTGGTTTTCAGACAGCTCTTTCATGTACATCTACATGTTATAATAGTCTAATTTCTTTGAATCCAAAGTAGTAAATCAACAGAGTTATTTTGGTACAGCACCACTTTCTTGTGAAGCCTTGTGTTAGAGAGCAGGGGGAGCACATGGTGCTGCTGTGGTTCCTTCAGCACAGCCACTGCTGGGCTGGGATCATGGGGAAGACAATCAGGATAAATCCTTAAATTACCAGAAACATTTCATCTCTTTCCATCGGGACTTGCCCTGTAAAGTACACAGGGATACCTATTTCCGATCACAAAGCAAAGCTCTCCATCAGGCTCTAAGTGGAGCTGACAGTTGCTGCAGTAGTTGTCCCTACCTAGCTACACACTTACTGTGTAAGCTTTCCTTACTGGCATTTACTTGATACTCCCCTTGTGCTCTATAGATGGATTCCAGCTGCTTTTCCCACTCCCACGCGATGACAGTGCAGGCAAAAAAAAATGAGTCACAAAGTGTGTTGTGCTTCCTCATTTAATGGAGAGAGGTGGTTCTCCTGAACAAGAATGGAAGTTCAGGAAGCTTTGTAAGATCCCAAGCACTAAAACTCTGTATCCTGAAAAGTGGTCTTTTCCTTCTCCTTTTGCTTTTATTTCCCTTTGGACAGGCATACATTCGCTGTGGGAGCTGGCGGACCCACTCTCCCATGTGCCCACCTTGTTTTATACAGCCAGCTTTCACATTCATCCAGGGTGATGTTTTTGTTTGCCTATTCCAAGAACAGGAAGGTGTGTGCCATCGTGAGCACTGGCTGTATCTGGCGCAACCTTTATGGAAGTATCCCTGTGCTGTTTCCTCATTAGACATGTTTTCAGCACCTCATTGAATTGTTTATCTAAGTGTGTCTGATCCTATCCCTTCCTTAAAATGTTGCTGTTATGCCACATTTATAAGCCACCTTACTACGGAAACAGGGGCATTATCCTCTTCATGGTGGCTTTAAAAATAAAAGTATTCCTAGTTTGTATTATCCATTAGTACTGCTGATGTTGGGAAGTTTGGGATGTTCGTATTACTCAGGGTAAAGACTACAGAATGAAGTCCTGTGCCTGCTTCTTTGTACAGGTGGTCCCTGATGCTTTCACAAGGGCTTTAAAACCTTTGGCAGTTATTTCTCCTGCCTATTCCCACTTAAATCTTTGACTTCCATTTTAACCCTTATCCTCAATTCCTATGATGGAAGCAGAACTGAGAAGGAAGCATCTGTTTTGGCATTATGTGCAGGAGTCACGCTCAGCGCTTGCACCTCTCTGCATGTTCCCTGGCTGCACGAGAAAAGGAGATTTTGGTCTGCAGACTTTTAGCAGTTTTGGCAGGAATACAGCCATGAAACAGTGGCCCAGAAACAGTGACATTCCCAGTAAATTAGAGGCTTCTCTGGGAAGCAGTTGCAACTTGGAGCAGGTCAGGGTGCAGACTGGTTGTACCTCGTATGGATGTCAGAGGAGCCTGTCCTGGCTGATTCAGCCCCTTCTGATCACCCCAGAGACATCACTTAATGAGACCCAAGAAATATTGTCTCATTTACATGTCATCTGATCTCAGTTAACAGACAATAATACCATGTGGGATTGCAGTTTCGTGTCACAGAGAGATTCTCGTGATGAAATTGAATCTCCTTATCTTGATTTCATTCTTTGAAAGATATGCTTCACTGAATAAGTTTTTAAAAAGAATATCTTTGAATAAGAAGCTGAGAATCCCAAACATAAGGGGCTAGCAAACAGGACTGGGCTCTAAGTCAGGGATTTGGGAAAGATGGATGTTGGCCAGCCCATGGAGCAGAAGGGGCAAGGCAGGATGGTGCAGGCACTAAACCCAAGAAAAACAGTAGACAACATGCAGGCCTGTTAATAACTTCATTGGCATTCATGTAAAGCTTTGAACAAACAAATGCATTTACAGTCCTGTAAGCCTGATATCATTAATCCTTAACATTTATCTGGTGTGTTTCTGCAGGAGCACATCATGGCAAAGGCTGCGATTCTGTGCCTTGTGACAGCCTTGCCTCCCATTTCTACAACAGGTTGAGAAACTGAGTCACAGGGAGGTTGATCAGGGATGTGATCAGTGTTACAGCAAGGATCAAAGCTAAGCAATCAAATCACTGGATAGAAGAAAGGACTGCTTCTTCCCTTATTTTGCTTAGATGCAGCTTCTTAGTGCCCAGAATAAACCCTAGCTGATTGAATCTTGCTTGCAAGTTTTAAATGCCTGTTAGTAACAGATTTTGAACAAAAATCAAATTTGACTGAAGCACCGCACCCCCTTAGAGTTACCAATCTTCTGCAGCAGTTTTTCAGTGCCTTGTAATAGATGATCTTTGGTTGCTTGTGATCACCAACTATACAGCCTGTCTTCATTCTTTCCCTCAAACTAATGAACTATCAACTGAACAGTGTATTTTTTTTCCTGCCCCCAGTACAAGTTTTTATTTGTGAGGGGTTTTAGGCTAGCCTGGACTTGATTTGTTTTGTGCTGGCTCCCAGGCATAAATCTCTTCCGTTCCCTGTGGACTGCACTCGCAGGATGATAAACCTGCCCTCCGACACCTCCTCCTGGATGAACTCCTGCAGTTGAACCACTCGTAACCTGGATTGCTGGGATGAAGTTAGTCTGGTTTCCAGCTATACTAAGAAGCATATATATTCACACACACACACACATACATATATATGTGAAAAAAATACAGAGGGAGTGCTACAGCACCTTTTGTCCAGTGGCTTACATTTTCTTCCTTTTCCCTCCTTTGATTCAAAAGTCATCACAAAGAAAAGTGAATCTTTCTATTACAGTTGGTGCTAAGCAGAGTTGCACGGGAGGATTGTGAAACGGGTGACTTCCTTTGCATGGTTTCCTCAAGAAATTGTATTTACTGATGTTTCATTTCCTGTGTGTTTCCCCATTTGTGGTATGTGGATTATTAACCTGCCTGAACACAGTGGTTATAGCGGGCAGATAACCTGAGGGGCACATATGGCTTTCATAAAAACGTAACACCCATTTCCATCGTTGTGAACCGTGTCGTCTACCAGTTGGGTTGCCATAAATTGCTGTGAAATGCACACAGCCTTAACCAACAGTGAGGGGGTGCATAACTTAACCAGGGAGTAACTAACCAGCTTAATAAATCTAAATTCTCTCTTTGCTGGAGATACTTCAGGGAAAGTGGGAACAGTTCCTACAGCCTGCTATCCCACACGGTCATGGGAATGTAAAGGGTCAGTGGAGTTGTTCTGCAGAGGGGTTCCTGTACCCTGCTCTGTGTTTGGGAATCTCTGTCTCATGTAGAACAAGCACAGAGCACTGCCAAGCAGCCAGGTTTGCAGCCAGAGTGCCCAGCATCCTTGTTCAGGGCCGTCATTAAAAGATTTCATGAAACAGCCTTAAAAATGAAAAGTTTCCTTTCTGAGAGAGAGAGAGATAATTGAACTCATTGATTTGTTTCACGGTTTGTTTGCCCTTTCATTCCCTTCCTGAGGTGCTGTTTGTTGAGGAATGTCTCCAATTGCCAGAAAGACAGTGGGGTGTCTAATATTTCCCCGCCAGCTCTCCTTTCAGCCAGAGCAGAGTACTGTGGCAAGCCTACGATATGAATTTTTAATGCAGAACTTTATAACATAGCCCTTGCAGCACGGCTGCACTACTCTCTGGAGCTTTCAGATTTAATGCTCTGATGAACAGAGCACAGACTTGGGGCATTCGACAGCAGTTGGAATTAACCCCTACATTACCGACTGTGTAGCAGTTAATTTCCCTGTAGATTAATAGAGACATGGCAGGGAAGATTCCAGATACTCCAGCAGTGGAAAACGCATCAGAATAACTTGGAATTTGACTCCCCAATTCATCTGTGATGTATTTTCCCTCTTTTGCTAATAATGGGAATTTTTGAGGCTATTTGATCAATGGTGATGCTGTTACTCTGTAGTGGATAAAATAACACTGTCTTGTCTACTGCCTGATTTCTGATAATGGCCCATGCTGGTAGGATAGCTGTCCAAAAAGGGGGGGGGGGGATTAAATTAGCTTTGTAATTCATCATTGTAAATTAATTTGCCATAGGAATGTTCTTCCAGATTGTATCATTTATTTGCTTATGCCATGAATCCTGGATAATCTATCTGAGGGGATTTTGCTCTATTTGGTGTGAATGGTCTTACTAGTCCATCACCCTATTTACCTAGTGAGAAGTGTCTAGCCCAGCAGTGTAGATAACTATTCCAGGTTATGACTCTTCAGGGCATTAGCACATGTTTGTCAATGCTGAATTTCAGCTGTTGTAAAGCTGCTTATTCACCTACCTTGGGTTAGTGTCTGGACTTTTTGCTCTTCTGCAATCCTGATAAAGACAACTCTGCTTTGCTGCAGTTAGCGCCACTGTGCTGTTCATCAGCTTTTCTAAACCATCCCTTTACTTATTAACAATACAAGTCCTAATGTGTTATCTGGAGGAATATTGCTCTCAAAATCCTTTAAAGGTTGGCTGTGTAGGCTCTGGGTTTTTCATGCCTGGTTCTTTTTGGTAGCAGAGCATGTCACAGCCAGGACTGGTCTTGTCAGGGATCTTGCCAGGATTTTTAGAGAAGACTGCAGCATTTGTAGGTTTAACTTTGATAATGGAGAAGGAGTGGGATGTATTTAAATTGTGATAGGACTGGTGTAAGCCGGAGAGAATTAGGTGGGACATGGAACATGCAGAGGTGTTAATGGCATTCGAAAGAAAGACTTAGCAAGGAGTTTGTACTCTGGTGATGTTAAACCATTTGCCTTGAGCCCCTGCGAATGAGAAATGCAAGTTGTTCTTCACTGATACCGCAGAAGTACATTTACACTTTCTAATCATAAATCAGCATCTCTGCTTTGGTGAGACATTTACACATTTGTTTCAGATGAAGTCCTTTAAGCAGCTTGCCTTATTGATTATAGACTCAGGATTGTCTTTACTTCCTCCACTGTTATTACTGACTCATGAGATTAAGGTTTTCAAGGCTTGTTATTAAATGCAGAGATCCCATCGTTTCATTCAGTAGATCTAGGCATCTATTAACGTATACAAAAAAGCACTGTATTTTGATAGAAAATTCGGTTTAAGCCTGTCTAATGTAAAGGACTCTCCTGTTTTCATGGGCTATGCTTGTAATTAGCCCTACATCTTATTTTTGTTGTGTCAAGCACACTACCTAAAACAAGGCTGATGACTCAGTTTTGCCATATGGAGAAAGGGCACATGGGGTAAGGCAAGACTTTATTAATGTGGGTAGTCTTTCAGTCCTTGGATAGAAAAGTGGAAGTGCTGTTCTGATGCTTGCATTGTAGCCTGTAAAAATAAATGTACATAAATAGAAGCACATAAAATGCATTTGCTGACCATTCATTTGAACAGTGCCATCCATGAGGTCATTCTGTGATGAATGGAAATAGTCTTCTTTCCTGGAGACCACACCAAAGGAAAAAAGATGCATTCAGCATCAGTCATAGTAATAATGCTGTTATTACCACTGGCTGCCCCATAGCATGGGCACTCACTGGAGTGGGCAACTTTAATCAGTACAGCATTTTTCATTGTTTTACCTGTGTGGTGCTTTAATGTGGGAGTCTTCTGATTTCACTGAGCCAAAGTGGAAATATTTGTTTAATGAGTTGTAGCAGATTTTTATATGCATAGTGGTAGAGTTGAGGAGCATGACTCACAGGAAGTAAGAGGATCAACAAATTCAGTGTGTTTAACTGTTTCCAGTTCCTCATCACTGTCCTTCCCATCTGGGGGAAGGGGATAAAGGCTGCAGAGGAGCAGTCTCCCAAGCTGAATTCCAGAGATGCCTCTGTCTCGTGGTCCTTGTCTTGACCCAAATCCTAGTGATAAGCAACTGCCCCAAGATTTTTAATTACAGCTATTGATATTGAGATATACAGGATCTGAATCAGGAGGCTGTGTCTGGACTTCCTTTTAAACTTGGGGCTCAAAGTAGGAATTAACACATGTTCTACTTCTAAAAATGCAAGTTAATGACTTGAATGGCTTACATTTCCAGGGCAGAAGTTGAAGTAGTTAAATTGCAGCAGATTGCATAATGTAGGTGTCTCTGAAGATGATGGTAAGGAAGTATTCCTCAGTAACATACAGTAGCACTTTTAATAACTTTACAGTCCTGGGTTGGTTTGGATTTGTGGAGCCAATAGGGAAATGCACATTATTAGCATTGCAACTTGCCATCTGAGTGTGACAACAAACAACTCCTGCTATTTGAATGCTAACGACTGACAAGTCATTTGGTAGAGCTGTTTGCCAGTTCAGTGGCTTAAGCAGCTTAGTTTTAATTAAACAGGAGCTTCTGTGAATGATACCAGAGAAAATAATGTTCTACTTAAAGCCGAGTTGTTCAGCGTTGTCCCTAACTTGCTGAAGATACCAACACTTCTCTGTCTCAGCATTCAGCTGCTTCATTGTCTGCCATTTCATATGCGAAATTTGTTTGCAACAAAGCTCCTTTCATGGTGCGGATGAGCCTTAATCTCTTCGTTAAGTGCAAACTCAGCATTGCCTTAGTGGCAGCAGTTGTTCCAAGGGCAGGAAGAGCTCCATCCCTGGACTGCAGCTCCAGATGTGTTTCATCACAGAAGTGCGTAGGCCGGGAGATCCTTCACCCTGTGCCAAAGGGCTCCAGGAGAAGAGGACTGGGAGCTTGTTATATAGGCATAAAATTCGTGCCTCCTGTCCAGAGGTGCACCTAACATAAAGACAAAGCGACTGACAACCTGTTGTAGAAGGGAAGAGGGGGTTTTGGTGGTCTGTCTGAAGCTAATTTCATGGAGAGTAAGTCACCTGTCAGGAAAAACAATCCTGTCCTTTGCATATCATTCCCTAGTTCCTGGAAGTTAGAAACCAGTTTCTGTTGTTGTGTTGGAGGTGGTAACTGTCATCTACAGGAATCATGTTACTAGTTCAGAATGAGTTTGGCGGGGAACAGAGGGGGGTGGCATTGTTAGTTGAAGACACAGTTCCTTTTCTTAATCATGCTGCTTTTCAGCTGATATCTTTTTTATAAAGTCTTTTTTATTTTACAAGCATACATGGCGTGGGGTCACTGTATTCTTTGGCTGATGTTCTTTTCTTTCTCAAAGAGAATGGTGTAACGTGAACTTCTGCACAGCAGATGAAGATTTAACACTTGGACTACTTAAGATTAGACCTGTAACATCATGTGTAGACAACTGATTATAAATGGCCTGGATTTCAGAGTTGTTCCTTTTGATTTCTGGTATCTAAAAATGTCAGCCACAGCGCTCAGTTTCCTGCTACCTGATCCCTCTGTGTGCCAAGAGCTGTGAGCTCCAAATAAGTCAAGATACTTTGCAGGAATGTTTCCATCCTTATTCCTCTGTTTCATTTCTCTTCCCTTCCTCTTCAGTTCTCACGTTCTACAAAAGCCTTCGAATTTGTGGCAGGTTATTCAGAATCTGTAATTCTGATATTAGGCCCATGTTAACAAAACTAAGGAGGCAGCCAGAGGGGTTTTGAGGTTAAGAAGGTAATGAAAATCTAGAATGCGCAAGGTTTAGTTCAGGTTGTTTTTATTGGGGTGATACGTGGATTGACTCCACAACTCATTAAAGTTGTAAAGTAGGTATGCTTTTTATTCAGCGCTGAGGTGCATGGGGATAGTTCCTCCAAAGTACGCACACCCAGGATCGTTTTTCCCTCTACATTTATTCTCTTAAGGTATACATATGCATTAGATTACTCGATACGCCTATATATATTTAGTATCTATCTCCGCTTCGTATTGTAATGAGCTAGAAGGTCCTTCACGCCTGCGCAGTGCCCCCCTCTGGTCATGGGCAGGGGTCTCAAGATGAAGTAAGTGAGTCTTCCTCTTCTTAAACTTTTCACCTTTTAGTCTTCACGTGTGGCCTTAGGGTTTGGTCGGTGTCCCAGCCATAAACCATCTGCTTCTCCCCCTTATCAGGCGTCTGCTTTTCCTTATCAATAGCTGCTTATCAGTAGAATCAGGCGTCTGCTTTTCCTTATCAATAGGACCAGGTGTCTGCTTTTCCTTATCAATAGAACCAGGTGTCTGCTTTTCCTTATCAATAGTTAGTGCCTTTGTTCTGCTTAGTAGGCATGATAGGTACAGACAATATTTTTGTTTAAGCAAGCGAATTCCTCTAACCCCCTTGTACATTGGTTAACCCTGTATCAGGGGCAAGTATATTCCATCTTGAACTAGAACCTCTTGAGACTGATAACAGCCTGGCATTGTCTGATTTATTTAATCATATTTACATGAAATCAGATACGTTCATCAACAGAGAGCATCGTGAGCAAATTGAATGGAAGCATTACTTAACAGAATTTCTGGCTTTGATGATAGAAAATACACTGTAAGCTTTAGCTAATAAAGCTGCTGGGTTTAGCTCAATAGCAGGCCATCCACAAAGGAAGTGAGGGCCAGAAGGCTGCTGCTGTCTATGACTTCTCCTTTCAATCCCTGCTTGATAAATAGGTGTCCAGAGCCCCTGCCACCGAGCCTGAAGGACATTGTTCATTATCTGGTGGCAGTGGGAAGTGCGTACCCAGGGTCAGGAAGGAGTGACCTGTGCTGCTGTTTGTTTAGGAAGATAAGTGATGATCTCCATGTGGGCATGTTTGCAGAAGGAAGTGTTTCCGTGTTCTCACTCCAGGCTCGGGCTGTCCTGCCGGTGGGGCCCACCCTCTGGTGCTCTGGTCTTCACCACATCATGCACAGATTGAGGCAGAAAAGTCCTTTTTTAACAAGGAACTTGAACCCGTAACTGGGGGCTACTCAGTTCTGTGTGCATAAGCCTCTTTTAGTTGAATAAAATAAACAGCACATTAGTATTTGTTTACAAGACATGGGTGAATGAATTGACTTCTATGCTCCTATTTCATTAATTATTCGGGGGAAATGCTGATAGTTTATTAAAAGTAGAACTGTAGTCACAGCAAGCGGGTAAGGATTAAAGTTGTGGTTTTGAATATTGCTGGCAAGAAATATGCACACAAAGAGGCACTTAGTGAAGTGGTTTTTGGTAGTTACTCCAGTTTGTTGTCACTTACATTCATCAGCAGTCTTGCCTTGGCTTTACATATGGGTGACTGCCTTAAAATATGTTGTGACTTTTTGTGCAGAGAGAAAAAATTCACTCATCATGACTCCTTCTCCAACACTGATGAAGGTACAGCATCAATAAAGATACAGCATTGTTGTTCTAATCATGCAGGTATCTGGAGCTCCCAAATCACGCATTGTGGTCTTTCATCATCTTAGCAAATCAAGGAGATGTTCTTGTTGCCAGTCACAAAAGGAAGATAATACAGAGACATTCTCAATGTCATGTGCTTCAGAGCTTATGTTATAAAACAGTTTATCCCTTTTTTTCCAGAGCTATCTACTTTTAAGGGCTTTGTTTTGTACGCGGTTGCGAATACAGTTGCCGCATGCATTAGTCATTTACAGTACTTCAGATCCCGTAGCTATTAAATTGTTAACATTTGTAGCTAGCTATAATTATCTTTTATTATTATTATTTTAATGGGCATAGTGCTTGCTTTCCCCCCTAACTTTCCTAAACACTTGAGGGATCTTTAAGGTATCTGCGCACTGAAGCAGCAGTCTTTGATTTCAGTTCATACTGTTCATTTTCTTATCTTTCTAAAATGCCATGATCGCTAAGAAGTTTTTGTCTGCATGTTGTAAATGTCTAAAATGCACATCCCAGGGAAAAATAGACCCTAAAGGCCTGACTTTGCAGAATCACCATCTTCCATGACTTCTTTGCATTCAGCATCTCAGAGGGAAGTTGCGGCCAGACACCCTTGCCGTATGAAACAGCTCTATAAACCTGATGCAGATACCAGTGGGTATGGTTGCTTGTTGGTTTTGGTACCTAAAGCAATGCAAGAAATGGTAGTTACCAGTGTTAATCACTGACTGTTCTATTAAACATTCTTTTTATTCATGTTCCTGCAAGGAACAGGCGAGTTTCTTTCACTTTTATGAAGGCTATAAACCAGCCCTTAGTTTAACTGTTGTTTTTTCTGATGCCTTACTTGAATTTTTCCATATCTGAAACCATAAAAGCTAGAGGTGCTTTACTTCAACATTGACTGCACTTTTTCCCTAGTGTTTATTGTTTGTGGGGGAAGCTGGAGAGAAGGAAAGACGATCGTGTTGATGGCAGTGTTGTTCACATATGGGGGACTGTCCATGGACAGACATTTCTTTGAGCTTCTAATTAAGATACTGTGGATTCAGAAATGGTGGAAGGCTCTTAGCTACGCACAGTGTGGCCAGTCAGGCTGCAGAAGTATTAAGTGAGCTCTGTGTCGATGGTCTAGATCAGTGATTTTCTGTGTGTTCTGCAAATTCCTGCAATTCCACTGGTTATTGCTAAGAGATCACAGAAATAACCGTGAAAGGCAACCAGTCATAAACTGTAAATGTGCTATACTACTATTTCATCCTTTGATGGAAAACTCCAGGTAGTCTGAAAGTTAAAAAGTTTAGAAATCACTGTTGTAGATCCCCTGGTGTCTAAGTTTTAGCTGGGACTTGATCTTTTTAACCCTGTTGGATAACTGTCCATAGGACAGCAGTGACTTTCTTGTCTTTTCCCTATTCATTGCTTTCATACTGCCGTACTCGTTGCAGTTTTAAATATACAACATCTTGATGTTAAGCATGTCGGACCAGCTTAACTCATCAGAAAACCATTTCAGTAAGGGCTTGTAGCTGATAATGGTGTACTTTTGCCCTCTTCACTGCAAGACAGTGCCCACTAAATATAGCAGAGTGAGCTTTCTTTGATTACGTAACAGCTCTATCTGTCTGTACTCTGATTAAATAATCTATTTTCTTGGCAAAGGAGTACGAGTTAATTTTCTGTTATTGATCAAAACCATATTTGAGTTGTCATACTGATGACTTACTTGTCTTGCTGCCCGCTGGATTGATTTTTGTCAGCCCCTTGCCATCAGCGATGCGGCGGTGCAGTGCCAGGCACTCAGCGGGCAGTGGTGAGACGTGCCGGGCACACGCCAGCTCCCACCCAGGTCGGTATTTAAGAGTCTTCCTGTGTAATGTATGGGAGATAAGCCTTACTTTTACTTCTGACACTTTGTTGCTGTATTAACTAAACTTCTTTTACCTTTCCACACACACTTTTTTCCTTGTTAATTCCCATTCCCTTTGATTTTCCACCTGCACAGTATTGGTACTAGAGTAAGGTTAGCTGTATCAGATACCCTAAAATAGGCTACATGTCCACTGCCCATGGAAGACCTCATTTCTGGGAACAAATTAAAGATAAATAGTCCCTGGATTAGATTTGTGGCCTTTACAATGTATTTGTGCATCCTGCCCATATAGAACAGACCCTCCTGAACCTTTTTTTGCATGTGTGACAGCAGGCTGGTCTTATTTCTGGTATAATATCTAACAAACTCTTGTTTCATGCCTCAGGACATGGCTTGGAGAGATGATGCACTACAACAACCTGCAAGTGAAGGCAGGGCAGGGGGGAGGAGGCAGAGCTGTGTGCAGCAAGGGGCCAGCAAGTCTGGCCCCATCCTCTCTGTTTGTATAACACTTCAGCAGCAAAGTAAGGATCCCTGAATTACTGATTTACTACTTAATGCCATAAAAGGAGCTAAGCCTTGAGAAAATAGCACAAGACTAGATAGGCTTTATTTGGAAAGTTTTAAACTTTTACCCATACAGTGCCAGAACTGATGGCACAAACTTAGGGGAGAAGGGGACATTCCCCTGCTCTGTGGCTGTGCCTATGTACAAGTTCATGCTCCAGCTATGTACCCAACTGAGCCCAATAAATTGAAGACAAGGAAGCTGCATCTTTGCAAAGACTCTGGCTTTCCAGGGTGTCCCATCAAGTACAGAGCCCAGTATGCAGGTCCCCACACTGCCTGTGTGTTCAGCTCGACAGGTACAGATCATCCTGGTTCACCAGGTCTTGCAGGTGAGACCATGGAGCTGGGCAGAAATGTGGGTGCTGAAGGAAGAGGGAGAGGAGAGCAAGGTGGAGGGGTGACACTTGATGTTGTTACGGGCTTATCCTTATATTTCCCAAGGTCAGGGAATCACCAGAGAATGAGGTTTGGCCATTAAAGGTCTAAACAATGTGAATTTGGTCATTAAGCAAATGTTGGTTTTGTGGCTCTAAGACCCATTGGCTAATGGACTAGAGCTCCATGAAAAAAACAGGCAAATCCAGAAGGTTCATCTGACCTCCTTTCTCTGCTACAGCTGTTAGTTACATTTAGAAAGGATGGTTTTCATCCACTGAAGAGGCTTCTGACATTAGTCTATCTTTGAATCGTAGAAATGTTGAGGAATTTTCGTTAGCAACAGAAAACTGTTATTTCCGGTTCAAACTCCCATTCTGTAGAAACACTGATGCTGTTGTATTAACTGTTGAAACAGCATAATCAAATAGCTCTATACCACAGGCTACAGTGTTAGTCAAGCCCAAAGCTGTTTTACTTCAGCAGTATTTTAAAGGCTAAGCAACTGTTGGAAGGGAAATAGAGAATTTGAAAAGTGGTTCTGCAAATAAAATTGTAAAAGGTTAAATTAGAAACAACTGCGCTGTTGTCCTCCAAGGGCTTGCAGTAGTGCCCAGTGTTGTTAGGGTTTACCACAAAGGATTGTTTAAAGTCATTTTGCTCTCTAATATCTATCTAGTTTAGATTCTGTGTAGATAGGCAATCTGTCAGTCATATTAGTGAGCGCCTCTCCTAATCCCATCCAATGGGAGGCTTGAGTTAGAAAAGAATTGAACAGCTTCATACGCTCAGCAGAGATGTAAAACTAAAATACACCAGATGCTCTGCTGGTGCAGGCAACTGCAGTGGAGCTGCGCTGATTGACACCAGCACAGCTTCTCGACCAAGTAGAACTCCTGAGGGCCCCACTGGATTGAGAGCAGGAAGGGAGAGGAAGGCAACTTTTTCATCTGAAGATTGCTCTGTGTCTCAGGCATCATTCTCCCTTAAGTAATAATGAAGTGGTGCTGGTTGTGCAGATTTAGGCAATATCTGCTTTTGCTTCTTCCTCCAGTCTGTCTTCTCTATTCTGTGATCTCCAGTTCCCTCCTTTGTTTCTTTCTGCCTGTTTTTTTTTCTTTGCAGCTTTGTCACTCAGGTCAGCAAGATTCATGCTATTGATAGCTATAAACTGAAACTGCACAATGGTGACACGAGTGCAATCTGACAGAAGTCGTGTTTCCATTCAGAGCAAAGCTGGAACAAATTGGGAAGAGAGAAAGCCATATTGGTAATTGGATGCATGATTAGAAAGACAACAATCATCCTGGTTGTTAATATTCAGCATAGCTCATGGGAACCTACTCAAACAGTACACTAAACACGTCTGCCATCATGCTTTATGCTATTTTCACTCCATTTATTGGATAGAAGAACATTAGTTGCCTTTATCAGAGACCATGTACTGCTGTTTTCTACAATAGCCAGAAGGAAATACTTGCTTGAATAGCCAGCAGAGAACTGGCACATCACCTGTATTCACTTCTAAAGCCAAAAGCATCTAAAGCATTCCCCAAATCCATCTGCCGTTTGAATGCTGTGTGGCTGCAGAGTCATGTTTAGCTTTTCTTTTGCATGATGTGCATGTCCTTTACACAGATAAAGGAAAAATTAGTTGCTTTTACCCAGATTCTGTCCCTAAATAATGCCTTTTTGTTGTCCATCATCGGACCAGATTCTATAGGTGCATTTGACAGTGCAGGGAAGCAGGATATTATAGTACTTGGAGCCTGTTAGTAAATGTGATTGGGAGGGATATGTAAGCAGCTTGGTAAGAAATAGTAAATTGGAGATTATTGGCCTATTGGACATACTTATCTTGTTTCATGCCAGTAAATCCTTCGAAAGGCCACATAGGATGTTGTCTTATGTTCCATAGTACCAGTTAAAAGTCAGACCAGGTAAAAGGGATAAATAATTTGGAGAACTTGAGCTTTTCAGCTGAGATTGAAACAAGTATGGATTTCTCTTCTTTAGTCTGTTATATTTACCTTAATACATGTTCAGGCCACTGGAAAATTACCATTCTCCACAAGGTAGGAGCTGATGGGCTGTCATTTCTGTGGTGGTAAACAGTAATTTTCCCTTGTTACATGCTTGTGGAGTGACACCTGTACGTGAAATTGCTTACTGTGCTGTTTTATTTTCAAACTGACTTAAATCTGTTTCACTGAACGCAGACTGAGGCGAGATAGAGGAAAGCATTTTATAAGTTATTCCTGTGGCGGACAGAGATGCAGAATAAGTAGGGGGAGAAATGAATAGATACCTAATTCCTAATCTCTTTAGCTCTTTCTGTAGTTAAGGAGAAGAAGAGATGCTGAGTGTCTCCGGAAAGAAACTCCTAAAGATGAATCTGGAATATGTGTGTTGCTATAGTAAAAATTTGGAACTGTGTCCAATTTCTGAGGTTATTTTTGGTTTAAAGAAAACAAACATACAGAAATACATGATTTTAGCATTGAAGTAGAATGAGGGAAGAAGATTGTTCATTTCAGGGGCTGAAATGTTCAAAACCTAAAGTAATTTTTCAAGTGGGACATGGTGATTGTAAAAACAAAAAATAACATCCAGAACCCCCCTGACCTTGACAAGGTATTTGTACTGATTTTACACATTGTGACTGTAGTGACATTATGAAGTTATAATATTTGTGTGTATTTTTAGAGGATCTTTAATCAAAGCACAGACAATTCTTCCTGCTGATTCTTCACAGTTTGAAGTACTGCCATTCTGATAAAAAAGAATGACACCTCAGATGCCTGCAATTAAGGTTTCTAATTTTGGATAAATGATCCATTTTAACTCCATCAGTAAAGCTAAGTAAATTATTGCAGGTGCTGTATCGAAAGTGCCAAACTATCTATTACTATTTATTTGAAGAAACAGTTACTAAAAACAGCTTATGTGACTTGTAGAGTTAAGACACGGTCTTTAAGGAATTTCTCACTTTACGCTTTAATGGACATCTTTTTCAGGTAAAACAAAACCTGGCAAGTTGTGCTCTGGTGCAGAGGGAGCAGAGCAGCCTGTTTTGTGTGTCTGTGTGCATGGAGCCAGCAGCAGCACTGCCTGACCACAGCCCTTAGCCCGACTTCCTAAGGAAATGAAGCTTCCATGAGCTTGTGGTCTGTTCTACTGCCAGTGATCAGTTTGCAGTTCGTCAGTTCCTCTCCTAAATTAACTTGGAAGCTGATGATTGTCTTCAGCAGTAATTAATGGCATTAGAAACCCCCGGCACAGGGAGCTCTGGTGAATCTTGTAGGAATTAGGAATGGATAGGAAAGACGGTTTTGAGTAGAGGGCTGCAGGTTGAGGGAGCAGCAGTTGCCTCTCTCTTGCTGCTTGATCAGCCACGTATGTGTTCCTGGAAAGCATCCATAATCCATGTTTCCATTTGTGGGCTGGGAGGTGAAGAGATGACATTTAGGGGATAAGAGAGTGGAAATACTGCGGGAGGAAGTAGCAATGGGGGGCAGATACAAACCACAGACGGGACAGCTTATATTATTACAATAGATACTGTCTAAACAACTTTTAGGAACAATTGATAGGAAACAGTGCTTTATTTGGATTTGGGCTTAAGGGAGGATGTGTTGTTTTATCCACTGACTCGCCGCCATGTGGAGCATCACAGGAAACAGCATGTGAGCTCTCAGGGAGCCAGGTAAACCTCTGGTCCTGCCAAATCAGGTTCTGCAGTAGTGCTGGCTTGCTGCTTTACAATGAGGATTTTGCTCGCTGTGGGAATCCTATAGACTCCAAATCATTAAAATGGGTAAGAATATGTCTGACTCCACCACTTCAGAGGCTGACGCTTGCTTCCATCAGGCCAGTGCACAGAACCTTTTTGGAGTAAGCTGCTATCAACCAAGTCAGTTAAATTTGGCACAAATGATAGCGGCTCTGTTTAATTGTTTAACACATTAACTGACGTCTAAAGGTCTGTGAGGAGACTGCAGAAATTGTGAGCTGCAGAAATTGCAACAGAAATAAACACCCAGAGAGCAGGGTATGGATTCAGAGCTTGAAAATTCCCACTTGCTCTGCAGGGACATGTTCTGAAAGTCAGGGAGGTTCATGGCAGGTGAGAAGGTTTTAGGCTTTACAAGTTTGGGAGTGAATTGAACTAAGCTACCATTAATAAAATAATGACTGCCCAAAATGACTTGCAAAGGATGTTTTGGATTAGGGTTTCTCACAGTGCGGACCACAAACCCACTAATGGAATAAGGGAACAGAATGATCCTGTGCACTGTCTGGTAGGAGCCGCATGTTCCTCCTGCTTTTGTCAGGAGCAAAAAGAAGTGAGGGGATGGAGAACGTGGGAAACTTGCTTTGTGTATGAGGAGAGCAGCTTTCTGTTAGAAAGACCTCTGAAGCTCATCCTGGATCCTTGGGAAACAGTGATTTCATCATCAAATCTAACTACAGAGTGTACCCAAAAGAACCAAAGTGAGTACAATTACAGGGAACCTCAGGTTTAATAACGACGCTGCCTTAATGTGATTAATAACGCTGTCGATTTCCCACGTCTTATCAGCCGACTGTAGCACTGCTCTGTATATTTGTTATCTCCATTGTGCGTTGTACTATGGGTAGATAAATAGAAATACCATGGAGGCAACAGGAAACAAAACAAAAATAATCAAACATGTTTATCACTAGAGCATTAAAATGGCTGCTGTGGCAGACACCAGATGAATTATGCAATACATAACTTAATTCTCTGGGCCACAGATGTTTCATTTTTCTGCAAGAAGATGATTGAACCTTGAATGACAGTTTCAGGCAGTCTTTGATTGCTCTGTGGGTCACATGCTTGATATGACCTGCATTTGAGTCACTTTCTACATGCTGTTGCTTTATAAAACATGTAAAATTGACATCATGTTGGCTGCTCAAGGCCAAGTCAGGAGTAATTCCGTGCTTTTGATATGCTTTGTGTGCAAGTGAGGGAAGGGTGTCTGTGTTTAAATTCTGGTGTGTTATTGAATCAGCTGAAGTCAGGAGAGGGGAATTGCAGCAAGCTCTTTCAATTTGTAACAGAGGCCACTAGGAAATGGAGAGTTTGCTGCATCTGTGTCATCTTCCATTGTTAGAAAAACCTCAGAGCCGCAGTACTGGATAAGGCAGGGACTGCTGCTACCCAGGGCACAGCACAGCACAGATGGGCAGTGGCCAGGAAGGCAGCTGGAAATGTTTGTTTGTCTAAATCTGCTCCTCTGAGCATGAATATTCAGCATAACCTGAACCTGGAGATTGTGGTCCTCACGCTGAGGACTTAGTCCTGCAAACGTGGTGGCTTTGTACTGATGGTGGTGGAGTGTCTCAATCACAGGACACTGATGCAGGTGGGATTCAGGCATAAACACAACGAAAATTAAATACCAGAAAGTTCTTCTCCTTTTCTCAGTAGTCTCTAAAGGCAGGTCAGGATGATTACAGCAGAATTCAGTTGCAGGATTGAATTGAACTCCTCTCTGCCTGCCAGTAGTAGAACAAGGAGGAGCAGGAGCCCACAGCTCTAGGTTGCAGACTTCTCACCAGCTCCCTCAGCAGTTAGTGGAAACCAAGTTTTAGGTCTGTCTAGACAAGGTTGTTCTGCAGATTTCAGGTGCAGAAATTCTCTCATGTTTCAGCAAACTTCTTTGAAGGCCTCTGTGGCCCAAAGGATTCTCACCAGTGGTCTGAGGTGGGAGGAAACCCAGAATGATGCACATCTGAACACTCCTTATTACTGATTTTAACACTACTCACAGGGCTTTTGTGGGGTAAAGTAAAAATGCATTGTGGAAGAGGACATGTTTGATCATGAGACTAGGAGAAAAAGGTTTTACTGCAGTTCTTTTCCTATCTGTAATGGACAGCATGATGGCTGGACATGAAGTTCACAAGAAACCTGTTCTTGTGGAGAGAAAAGCACAATGAAAACACAAAGAAAGCTGAGTAAGAGGTGTTTAAATGAGGGATTGAGCAGTATGGGGAGCTAAGATTCATACTGGCTGTGGTACAATATATGTAGATATGTGCCACAACAAGAAAATGGTATTGTCATCATGTAACAAAGGTGTACCATATATTGGGCTACCAGTGTGCCTTTTCTTTATTCCAGCTGCTTACATTAGGCTTTCTTCTTCATATTTTCAAAGTAAGCCAGTGTCATATATGTGTAACACTATGGGAATTAACAGCTCTGGGGTTCCATGAGTTGATGTTACCTATTATATAGTGTTCTTATTTTTCCTCTTTATATTTTATTGAGCATATGAATTACTGTCACTCATATCAACTTCCCTCTGTAGGAATGATTAAGACAACACTGCTGATCTTTAGAAACTCTACTCTCTGGTGTATCACTGCAAAAAAGCTGATTTCTATTGTGTTTAAAACTTTGTAATTGCAGACATAATTTTCTTACCTCATCCTTGAAATCCTGACTTAAGCATGAAAGAGAAGAACAAAGTGCTGAGCAGGTTTTCTTGGAAAGCAGTTTTCCTATGGACTGAAAAATGTTTTATTCTATAGGATCTTTTCCTTCTAACGATCGAGATAAATCTTGTCTTGTATTGTCCAAGTATTGCTCAATATTTTGGGCTTTATAAGCAGTTTCTTTAACCTTTATCAATATTTGATGATCACTTGACATCTTCCAAGCGCTTAAGACATCATTTGTTGGAAGATCATACCTGCAGCTGGTGCAACTGCTTGATCCTGGTACTTGATCCTGACACTAACCTGGTGTGCTTAATGAGAGATCTTTGCTTGAGGCTTGGTTTAGTTTTTCAGCTTGAATCTCTGTGCAGAGCTCTGCATGGGTACAGGGCTAGAAATGAGAGAAAACAAGAATTAATTCTAATAACCCCCCCCCCCAAATCCTGAACTAGTTGGCATTGAGGCTCCTTTTTGCTAGGGGAGGAACTTGATTTAGTATAGAATAACTGCAGAAAGGGGTCTGGACACTGTACAGTGGACATTTAACCAGTCCCCAGATTAATCCCAGTGACGTACTGGGTAATCACTGAGCACCTGAAGCCAGCCTGTCTTTGATCTCTCAATTTAAAGCCTTCAGTGTTTTGCTGCTTAGCAGAGAGAGGATTTTTTTCTTCAATTGAGTTCCTAGGAAAGGAAACACCCAATTCATTACTAAAGTTGGTGGATTTATGAATCCCCGAACAGAGGAATTCTTTTACAAGAGGCCTGGATTTGTATGACATTGGAAAAAGGATTATCTGATCTGAAGATCCTTAGAGGGTTCCTGTGAAAGAAAATATTAGCCTATAGCTCTTGCAATTTGAAAAGTAGATTTAAGAACTTAGTAGTAAAAAGTGTGAGTTCTTGCCCTTTGACGTGCTGTACTGGTTGTGTGGAAATAACTTCTTTCTCTGTACAACCTTTGTGTCTCTTACTTTTGGAGGTTGTGTTGGCAGTAACAGCGGCTTTATCTGTTAGATGTTTGTTGCATTAGAATCATTATGAATTCCAAAAATACCTAAACTATGGGTGTAGTGATAGTTATAAGGTGCAAGAAAATTAGTGGGGGGGGGTTATATTGGTTTCCAGTGGAAAAATTCTAAGAGCTTGTGTGGTTCTTCTTTCTTCCCTGGAAACTGTGCAAGCCAGCAGCAAGGGCACCTTGGCATGGTCACTGAGATGGCAGAGATTAGATGAGGGCATCTACCAGCAGATCTTAAAAAGAGTCTTGAATTTGGGTAGCAAATTTGTCATGCTTCTGTTTTGCTCAAAGAAAAACTGAAATAGGCTCTTCAGATGCTGGAACGCACATGTGCCCCGAGTGAATGCCGCGATCACTGGGCTGCAGGCAATTTTAATGGTGTTCAGTGATTTGAAATTACTTCCTAGACCCAGGAACCTTCCCTGATAGAAACTGCCTTGAAACTTGACAGAATTCAGTGCACTGCTTTTTGCTCCTCCTCCACCCTTTAATGTTTTGTCCCCCCTTCTTTTCTTTCCCCTGAAAATGTCCCAAATAACTCTTCACATTTTGCCTTGTGTTAGCAAAGTCCTAGCTTATGCTGCCTGTAACTTAGAAAGGGTAAAATGTTTGCCTAATTTGGCCAAAATCTGCTCCGTGACAATCACAGATACATGTTACAAGTAGGATTTATGGTTTTTCCTTACTTAACCATAACTGCACAGGAGTTGATAATGTCTGCTTTTAGGTTGAAATTGCCTGTGTAAACGTTTTGGTAATTAGAACATTTTAACAAGCCCCAGTGGCTCCATAGCCCCTTTGCTCTGACCAGGAAACTTAGACATGTTTGTGAAGAAAACGAATGTGTGGGAAGAAATGGTGTTTGGTTTTTGCCAGACCAGAATACTCATCTGCCCCACTAGTGAGGTTTCTTGGCCACGCCACTGACTGCAATTTCACAAGTGTCATCTGTATTTTTCAGTTCTTCCATGTATAAGGGATCCAACAGCAGTTTCCTTCAAGGTTCAGTAAGTTTCAGTGTTTAGGGGGCTGTAGCCATGAGATTTGGCAAACCATTCACTTGTCATGTTAATAAAAAAGGAGTTGTTTCTGGCTCTTTAAGCTGGGATCTAAATGAAGGAGTTGGATCAACTGGATTTTAATCGTGAAGTTCAGATTCTTCTTGCTTGCAAGTGAAGAGCTTCATGGTGTTTAGGGTTTTTATCTGATTGGATTGTATTTAGAACTGAGCTGCTTCCACGTTACCAATTCTTGAATTTGCTTGCTTGTTACGCTGCTCAAACCGAAATCACATCTTGATCTTCAAAGGAAAACGGAGCCTTTCTGCAGTTTTCATTTCCCATCAGTAACTGAATTGAGAGGTGGGGTGTTCTTGTTTAAACTCCTGTTTTATAGATGGCATAGGAGCTTTGAGGGCTCTTTCATGGCTGGTAAAAGCTTCTACCTTGTAAAACGTACAGCTTTTAGTGGGGTTTGGTTTTCACTTCAAACACTCTAGCAAGAGAAGAAATAATAGAATATTTCATGGTCGTGCCGTTTCAACAGTCCGGGTTCTTTTTACTTGGTGATGCTTATTCTGTAATTCCAAATGCTTGGGCTTAAAATTGGATTGCCTAAATTCCTTAGCCTGGAAGTGTTGAAACTTAGAACAAGACTGTAGAGCTGTCTTCCTTACATGATAACTTTTCCTCTGACACAGATCTTATAAGGAATTAGATCAGATAAATGATCGTATTATCTGTGGAATGAGAAAACAGAGGGTAGGAATAGTTGTTCCTGAAAAGAGCTTTAGCCACTCTTTTTTTCATGATCTGTTTTAATGTTAAGAAAGTATCACCCGTGACAAACCCTGAATGCTGTTGAGTTGCAATGTAGAAATCTGCTGTAAATCACCATAAATATCAGTGTATTTTAGCAAAAGGTGTTCCTTGTGACTAGTTACCCTCTGTAGCCCTCTGAAGAAAGTGAGAACTTTGGGGTTCTTCCTCTTGCCTTCAGCTTTCGGGTGATGGAGGAATCCAGGCACTCACAAGAGGCCAAGTCATGCATTGCTTCAGGAATGAAGAAAGTTAAAAGGTAAAATCACCAGGTCTGTGTCTCTTACAAGTGAGTTTAGCTCCTGTGGAATGACTTTGGTCAGAAGTTTTGGGGCGGTCCATAACTACAGATTTGCTGAACTTGGCCATTGTTCCCTTCTGGGTTCCCACCAGATTCTCAGTGAAACCCTGCAGGACAAGATGGTATTTTGCCTGTCAAGTAGTTCCATTGAAATAAATAGAAATGCTGAAATAGGAAGGGCTGAAAATGAGCAAATGGTGAATCCCTCAAAAATGACCTGTGTGGGACTAACACAGTTGAGCCAAAGTGGTGTTTCCTTGTACCTTGCAGGTTTAGATTTGACACAGTGCTTTGTAAACAATAAATCAGTGCAAGTTGCTTCTGCGAGTGCATAAAAGGTGTGAGAACTGTAATTTATTTCATAATAAATACTTCTGCTGAGCAAACAGTGAATGTAGCTATTAGAGACTTTCTCAAGTAAGTGATTTTAGACTGCTGAGTGCCAGCCACTGATGTGGTAGTTGAGCTTTTAAAATGAAAAGACTGAATTCCTTTTGAAGATTCTTCTGAATGCTGTTGACACTTGTGCTAGGAAAGAATATGGAGTAATTTAATTCATTACTTTACTTAAACGTAACATTTATGGTTGCAGCATTAACCTCCACTGCTAGGCCGGGGGTGTTTTGTTTGAATTTTTGGGGGGATGTTACATCCTTTTAAGTGTGCAGAGACAGACTGTGTGTGGAAAAGCTAGGTAGAAAATACGTATGAGGGAAAGGGGAGTTCAGGATCAGTCAGCTGGAGTGTCTGGATACAAGGACAAAGGGACAATTTTGCCCTTGGCTACAGTTTGACACTTCTGCTGGATTCAGTCAGAATTATCTGTGCATGCTGAAGGGCAGAAATGGCACTTTTATGGCATTCTATATCCTCGGTTGCTTTCTTTTGTAATTGGCTGCATATACCAGTGCTGTAATAGAGCTCTTAAATCCTGACCCCAGCCAGAACAGCATACAAATACCCCTATTAATACTTGTGTCCATTTTAAATACAGGATTCTCCTGAGTCCTTCCACCTTGTTTCCAGGCACCATCCTCTGTTTCAGCCTGTTCTAGTGGCCGCCACAGAGCTTTCCGCTGGTCTGGGGTATTCCTCTGCTTTACTGCTCTTTGTCCTTTGGCCTAGGACATCCCTCTGTTCCTTCTCTCACTCTGCTGTCTTCATCTGTTTCCCTGCTCTTGGCTCCCTTGACTGGCCTCTAAGACCTTTAAAGGTGGCTGAGGGTCCTGTGATGGATCAAGTTTCCCTCACTTTTCTGCCCCTTCCCACTGCATCAGAATCATCTTTTCTCCATTTTATTTTCGTCCTCTCCTGGTCCAAGGGTTTAGTGCTTCTGAGTCCTTTGCTCTTCTCAGGTTCTGCAGTTCTTGAGACCTTTGGCTGATACCTGGCACCCCAGTGAGCTTATTGTTCTCCAAAGCCTACAGAGAAGCAAGTGGAAACTGGGTTTGCTTAAGCTGTAGGATGCGTGTTGGGGTGGGACATTCCCAGCTCTGATCTGGGAGGCATGTGACATAATCCAGACATCATTTACTGGCTCCGTATAACCTGAGGCATTCACACATAAATTCAGCATGAATGCATAAGCTTATATAAAGAGGATCCTTAAACTATCCTGGCTTAAAATATTTGTAAAATGCTGGGAAGCATCTTTCTTTTTTTGGTGCCTTAGGATGCTCTCATCCCTGCGTTACAGATACACAGTGGGGTCACTTGCATGGTCTTAGGGACGTCTTTTCCATGTGAAATACTGTCATTTCCATAACTGAGTTAACAAGTATTTTGGGGCTGGAGTCTAAAACAAAAAACATTTCACAACTATAGAGGCTAAAGAGATCAAAAATGTTGTAGGTTTATGTTAACCTGCCCAGCGTTGTTTTCTGGCCACTCCCTGTGCACTTTGGATCCTTATTTGCCCAAGGAATGATTGTTCAATTCAGTAATTAATGTCTGTTATTTATTATTAATTCAGAACGTTGTGTGCATGAGTTCTTTCCAATGTAAGAGCACATTAGCTTCTCCTGCACAAGAAAGCACATGTTAATCTGTTTTCCATTATTGTCCAAAAGACCTTTTCAAAAGGCAATTCATGTTACCCAACAACATTAAAGGCTGTAATTAAAAATAATTTTCCATTAATGTATATACATACACATTTACTTATTATGATCTTTTACTGCATTTCCCTGAATGTGCATGTAGAGCCTCAAACGCTGTTGGAAGAGTAAGTCAGTATTCAGTGTAATGATGAAGTGTTGGATGTGCCGGTACCCTGATGTACTCCCATTAACCATCTTTCCCAGCAAACACCTGCATAGAAAAATGGATCTTCTGTGGGATCTGGAGAAAACCAAGCCCTGACTTTCCTGCATGGGCAGAGGAAGGGAACTCCAGTATTTCACAGCTTTTACTGATAATGATCTGCTACAGATTAAAAACAAAACCCAGACATTATGGTGTTGGCAGATTGCAAAAGGACTTGCTGGCTAAAGCTGCTGCTCATAGGAGATGAGGATAGTGTTTATCGCTTCCATATGGTCTAGAGATGCAAGACAGGGAAAATGTCTGGGGAGAAGTAATGTATCTGATTATATTGATAAAGAACGTACTTTTAGGTCTGTAGGCCCTTTTCCTGGTACCTTGCACAGGTGAGAGCATGAGTGTGGAATTATCTGCCCATGATTCAGCATGAGGATACAAAAAGATTGCTTAAGGATTAGGTCCATTTGTGTAAGTGATGGCTTAGAAATGCTGGGGCTTTAAAGGATCAGGGCTGGTAGCTGCCACCTAACACATGTACGTGAAGGATCTGGTTTTCCTTGACTATTTGTATAGTTTTCAACCCTTTGACTTTCCTATTCAGCTTTGCAGAGTGCATTAAGAGCCTGAGTCTAAATTTAGAGTTTCATAAATATGTGTCAAAACCCTCTTTTCTGTGTAATGTAAAATTAAGTTTCTTGGTCTCTTTGACCTCAGGATATTTTTTCTTTTGCTAAGTTTAGAACCAAACATCTGAGCATGCTGAAACAGAAGAGTAACAGGCTACTTTTGTGTACGTGTATACAAGTAGTTGACCGTAGTCAGCTTAGTGTTTGACTTCTCTGTAATTAACACTTGAGAAGCACCTTTACATGTAGGAGAGATGACACTGCCCTTCTGCAGAAGGTTCGGGAGTAAGATCCTCAAAGATCTAATGAATATGCTTAGATACTCATTATTCATATTCCCCCTTTTGCTGCAAGAAGGGAACAGGCAAAGCAATTGGAGACCTGCAAACCAGTCCCCAGAGCTGAAACCTGAGAGGATTTCACCACTCAGAAGATTGGCTGATCAGTCTCACTGTGTCCTTTTAAAAACATACTGAAAATTGGTATTGTTTGTATGAATGTTGCAATTGTGCTGTGCATGAACTCATATAGCGGGCATTCTTCATGTGATAACAGTACTTGTGCTCTCTTGTTCTCCCAGGGCTGATGAAATCGAGATGATCATGACAGACCTTGAAAGAGCAAATCAGGTAGGATTCTAAATGAGTCCCCTATAAAATTCTACGTGTGACTTGATCTTTTTTTCCCCCTTCTCTTTGGATTTCATGACAGTTCTTTTATGTGCACTTAGCAGTCGTAACTGCATAGAGTAAGAAACTATGCAAATTTAGAGGAAACTAGAGCTCTTCAGGGATACTCTGTAAGGATTGTATGCACGGTAAAGCACTGCTTGCCTTATATTTACCTTCTAATTATTTAAAATTAAGTTTCCCACTATAGTTACTCTTGGGTTTGTGTTTCTAAATCCATCATGTTGGCTCTTACTCAGACACACAGGTAACTGGTTTACCCAAATTAAAGGGCTGCTGCCCTGCAGCAATGGTAGGGCTGCCGGCAGCCTGACCTAGGAAGGCCTGCTGCAGCTCCAGCTTTTGTGGGCTTCTCTGGGCTTTTCTTTTACTTTCTTTTTCTGATCTGTTTTATTGCTGTGTTAATTTTTAGCAAGGGTTGGATCAGGCTGTGCCATGCAGGAGAACAAAGACATTGCAATTTGTTCCTGCAGATGCTAATTTGGTAGACTGTGAAATGTCTCTCCCACGTCCCCTCACAGTGCACACACTCCCAAGGAAGTGGCACGATTGTATGGAACTTTTTAAAATGAAAACCTTTAAAAACCCAAACCTGACACCCAAGCAAAGTGCCCTTCTGGTTGAGTCTGTACTTCGAGTAACTGAGGTGATGAAGGAGGAGGTGTGTATGGACATGCAGGATTGATGGGTGATGGTTTCACAGAGGGGAACCTCAACCAGGCATTTGCTTATCAGGGAGCTTTGTTAATCCCTCTGTCAAGTAAGATCAGAGATGATAGATCTGAAGTCTCTCAGGTTATGGTTTCATGATCCATTTGAAGCTTACCTAAGAGCAGCTCACTCCCAGGAGGAACAGTTGCAGCTCCTTCCCCACCATGCAGTCCTGCTGCACACCTCATGCTGTCACAAATGCTTGTGGAGCCAGAGCAGGTCACTGATCCTGTTGAAAACTAAACCCCCTCCAGCTGCTGTTTTGTTTTGTCTTTTCCTTTTGCTAGCTCAGCTTTCAGCCCCACACTCCCCTGGTGCAGCTGACAAGTACAGCAAGTTTATTGTCCCTTACATCAGTGCTTTATAAATTGGAAAAATACTAATGAAGCAGAAGGCAGATTTGGAAGTTGTTGGGTTGATTATTCAGTCAGTAAAAGAAAACTGGGGTGTGCACAGTGGGTTTTTAGTTCTGTCAAAGAACTTTTGTAGACACCATTAAATATTTATGAAAGTGCTAGTAATTATTTGAAAATCTGTAGACTTTTTAGAAATGATGTAGGTGTTAAAGATGTTTTAGTCGAATTTTTTTGTGGGTTTTGCAAAGGCAGCACGTTTTGCAGTTACAGCAATGATTTACCCAGTAGGTTTTTTCTTTTCTCTGGGTAGAAAGGGGGTTGTAATTAAAGAACAGGTATTTTTGATGTCCTCCTTGCCATACTAAAATGAAATATCTCTATTTATCTAGAAATGTTAAAGGTATTTTTCTGTCTAACTGGAGCAAACTTGCAATGTGTTTGGGTTTTTTTTACTTTATTTTGGGGTCTTTTTTGTTTAATCAACCAAAAATTATAGCTGCTTATGTGCATAACCCTTCCTTTGGTTGCAGTTCAGCAAACTCTGTGTGTAAACATCAGTGTGCAATTCATCCGTGCTGTTGTAAAGGCAGAAGAGGTGATTCTATCTCCCCTTTCTCCGTCTCCTTCCCTCTCCCAGCTGCTCTGGCCCTGTCCTCTCCCTAGCAGCAGCAATTGGGGGACCCTTCACTGATTCCATTGAGCTCAGTAACTGCAGGGAAGCCTGGATTTGGAGTGAAGGGGCCAGGTTTTCCACTAGTGCTGAGATGAGGAACATGAGAGGAGTGGCTGGCCTTGGAGCAGACAGGGAAAGGAAAGTTCACGAGTGAGCTCCTGGAGTAGCTCAGCTGCTTTGCTGGAACATGCCCATAGTCCTTGTCTTGTGTGATGCTTTACCTTTCTAAAACACTTCTATAATAAGCAATCTTTGTAGCAGCAGTTCCTGTGTTTTACCTCTTTATAGCTGAAAGAAAGAAGAAATTAAATCCGTTGCACAGGCCAGAAAGTGATTTTGCATCAGGCTCAAGTGTTACAATTGCAGAAACAAGTACTTAAAGTAATTATATATTTAACAGTTAAACTAACATTTCCTTTTATCATTTCAGTAAGTACTTATTCCCCGTTATTAAGGCTACCTGTAAAGAGTGATGCTCAGCATGACTCCTGCGTTCAGGATAGACTGCCTTGCTGATTCTCATGGGAGGTTTTGCTGCTCTGGAATTAAAACATTCCCAAACGACAGGGATTTGGAGCAGAAATTTACAGAACAGGAAAAAGTTTTTACTGAAAATGTGAAAAATATTTGCTGTTAATTTTTAAATATCTGATATTTCTTGAAAATCCCTGTCTTGGTTCCTGCCCTTTCTAAATCCAGAGCTGGCATTTACGAGCTTCCCTTGCTCTGTGTGAGGGCACCTCTGACTCCTAAGAGGTGGAGAGTGTCATTTCCCCCTCCAGTTCTGCAATAACGGTAGGATGGATGTACTCACTGACATATTCTGGGTGGTGAAAGCCTTGGGAACAGAGCTGATGTAACTCCCCACCCTTAAGTCCTGTTGGGTAAAGCATAGACCATTCTTAATCTTCAGACTCCATCATGTCTCTTCCCCCACTGTTCTTCCCTCATTTGGATCCTCAGATTGTTTCATGCAGGAGCTTTTGGGGCTTGTTTGTGTGCTGTCATCCCCAGATGAAATTACTAGCTCGTAGAAATAATTGCCTTTAAATACCAGTGAGCTTTGCAATTTTCTGCTTAGAGAGAAAAAGGGGTACTGACTGCAAAGCTCAGTATCTCTGCATTGTATCATTAATGCAATGTATAAACTGTAAACCTAATCAACAAGAGAAATCAATCACTCCCTTTGAAAGCAGCAAGCTGGGTGGGGGGGTTGGATGTGGCTGCTGGAGGCAGCAATGTGATGGCAGCACTGTTATGGTGAGGTGGATCCTGGCTGGGAGGTGGCTGTCAGCGATGGCCCATGGAGTGACTCTTCCACTTTAAAGTCCAGAAAGCTATAAAGTGGTACAAAAAAGACATTAATAGTACATGAAGATGGCTGGTTTACCTAGGCCTGCCTGGAGAGGAGCCATCAGCTCCACAACGTAGCTTTAGCAGGGATGTACAGTCTGAAGGTAACAGCCCCCATTTGTGTTAGGTGCAACTGTGTCATCTGCAAGACAGAAGAGCTCCTGGCATTGGCAGCTGGGGTCTGTGATCCCTCTCAGCTCCCCTCCTTGGCTTGTATGGCCTGGGTCTGTAAAGGGCTGAAGTCAAAATATAACTAAATGCAATGGGAATGGCTTATTTCACTTTACCACCAGCTCGATAATGAAAATAACCTGAGAGTTCACACCCCGTTTTCATGAAGATTTAATAATCCCGTAGTTTGGGGAAGGGACTCGTTTTAAGATTTCATTTTGCACAATAAATCACTGCATATTTTCTGATATGCTGCGAAGTATAATAATAAATAATTAAAGCTAAACTCTGCGTACTTGTCAAAATAAATGATTTATCATAGTTTGGGATAGAGCATCTTTGAATTTTTCATTGTTTGATTCCCAGAATATTACCATTTCCAATCAGGGAAGTTAATGAAGCTCCAGGATACTTTTTTTTCTGCACTTGCAGCAGTTACAGTTGTGTGAATGTATATTTGACACAAATATTTATGGTTAGCACTTTTCTGTACCTTTTCAAGTTTACACCTTTCTCCTCAGTGTTTATGGCAGTAAGTCAGGAATCTTTGGAATGACAGATTTATTCAATTGAATTATCCTTCTGTTTCTATACTCCATGTAGCAACCTGGAGCCAGCCAGTTGTGCACAAGAAAAACGGAGGTTTTGACTGAAAAGAATAATTCTTACGTTGTGAAAACAGGAATAATTTGGAGTGTTAAAAAAAAAAAAAAAGGGAGAGAAGCTCATTTTAAGGTTCTGGTATTGAGTGTTTGTGGTTTCATGCCACTGATATGTCCAGATTTCTTTGCTAGCTTCAGATACTCAGTTCACATTGTTTAAAAATTGAGAAGCCTCCAGTATCTGAAGAGGATCTACAAGGATGCTGGAGAGGGACTCTTCCATCAGGGGCTGTAGCAGTAGCACAAGGGATGATGGGTTTCAACTGAAACAGGGGAAGTTCAGGTTAGATACAAGAAGCAGATGATACTCCCTAGCAGATGAGGTCCCTTCATCCAGTGATTTCACTACCTGTAAAAAGGGAATACTAACATTTACTTTATAAAGTGCATCAAGATCCTTGCACGGAGAGGTGCTGTATAAAGGCAAAATATGGTTAATACTATTTTCATACAGACACAGGAGTTTCCTGTAAATGCTTGGCCTTCAGTTGGGAATACATTTATCTGGCAGCCTTTCAGTGCACAAAGGAAAGTGCAATAGCCTGAAGACAAGAGTGAAGACAACCCAACCTCTTCTGTTTGTTGGAGGACTTGACTTATTTTCATGTAATATTCCATTGCTGGAAAAAATAGATGCCAGAGCCCTGAAGAACCTTTCAGGGCGTAGATTTTCAGATAACCTGGCTGTTGTTCTGGGTTTAAAACACATTTATATGGCTCAAAAGTTAGAAAATGAAAGCCCATTGAACCAGTTTGCTGTAATTGATCTCATACTCTGAGAAACAGAGCTTCTGCAGCAGCTTGCAAGTAAGAATGTCAGCTTCAAGCACTTAAAACCAAGCCTGTTGATTACTGCCATAACTGGGCTCATTAACTTCAGCAGAATTACTTGTGATAATACACACTCCTTGCCCATAGGGAGATTCTTCTACGTATAGCACTGAATTCAGCATATAATAAGGAAATACAGTTTGGCTGGTGGAACTTTAAGGGGAAGGTTACACTTTTTTTTGCTTGTAAGCATCTCATTTTGCTATTCACACCACTGGTCTTTGATCAAATTAACATTTTACTGTAAGTAGAAGAGCATTCGGTTCATGCTATTCATTATCTTGTCAGGAAACAATGAGAATAATTTAAACTGGATATATTGTGTAAGGCTTTGGGGTTTTTTAATTGGAAAGCACACGGCAGCATTATGCTCATGACCTGCTGGCTCCAGTGGGAACAGTACAATATTTACATGCTAAATTAAGGAGGATAAAAGTATTTTGAAATACTTTGTTACCAGGGAGGTAGCTCTATGCTAGAAAAACATCAGTATAGAAATGAGGAGGAATTGCATGATCTAACTATCCAGAAAAATAGCAGTATTAGGCAATGCTGGGTTTGCATCATCTCTCTGAAGACCAGTAGTGTGACTGTCACTGGTCATGGTGGGGTTTCTGGGTTATGCATAGAAGAGTTGGAGGTAAGGAACCAAGAGTTTTAGCACTGAGTGATGAAAAGCAGCAGTACTATGGCAGATACATTTCTTAGCCGAAGTGGGATAGTTTCAGACAAAGAGAAGGTTGTGTGAACTTTCCAGTGACTGAAGTTGTGCAAGCTCACTAGGTTTTAGCTGTTTCCCATCCTGGGCGTCTGTCTCTGCCTGCACTTTCTTATTTCAGGAAAAATTATTCAACCGTTTCTAAGGACAAGATCAGGACAAAAAATAATCCAGTTTTCCCCACAAGTTACGCGTTGTTCTCACTTTGGTGAGGAGCCTGCTGTGCCCCTATTGAAGACAAGGGCTTTGGCAGTCGATGAAGGAGCATTTGCCTTTTTCTCAGGGTTGTATCCTCTGTTGCTCAAGTAGGAGGGGAGGAAAGAAAGGGAAAAACCCCAAGTTTGGCCAGCCTATAAGTGTCTGAAAAAAACCCCAAGAGTTCAGACCAACTCAACAGAATCTGGTTTGAATTTGTCCGCTTTGATGTCTGTGCCTGTCCCAAGCACGCTGCAGTCTATCGCTGCGCCGACTGGTGAACATTAACCAGCCAGGTTTTGCTTCTCTTGGTGGCAATGTAAGGTTCAGTGCCACTTGAACAGGGAGCACGGGGAGGGGAGATGCTCCCCCAGGCTGCCCCTTCTGCGATCGGGAGACGGGCAATGCCGGCGTGAGAGCACGGAGAGCAGGAAGCGGAGACGGGAGTTGTGGTAGGGAGGGAGGAAAGGAGGGAGGAGAAGAACCGGGACGGGGCTGCCACAAGGACAGCTGGAGAAGAAGCAACGAGGGAAAGAGGAAGGAGGAAATCGTGGGGGTAAGACTAATTCTGGGAGTTTGTGTATTTGTTAGGTCATGCGAGGTATGAGCTTGCTTGGAGCTAAGGCAGCGCAAAGCTCAGCGGAGACAGAAATGGTGCTTCCAGCAGCCAACATGAATTAGGAAGGGAACAAAGTGACGAGCAGAGAGGGGTGGGAGTCAGAGAGGGAAAACCAGAGGGTTCTGTAGGGGAGCAGTTGCTGTGTGGGGCCTCAAGTGCAGGTGAGAGACAGCCAAACGCAGCCTGTGCCACAGGGGGTGGTTGTGTTTGACACCACCGTGCACAGCACCTGAATGGAGATGTGCTGGGACTTAAGGAACCCATACACCTCAATATGGAGGTTGTGCCAGTGCATTCATTAACGATTCTGAAGCACTTGGATCCTTTGGTGGTGGAAAGCAGAGCGCAGCCTGTGAGGAAGCGATTAATCCTATCTGCAGAGGAGGGTGGGATTAGTTTGCAGTAAATAAACCGCAGAGGTCACACACGGAACAAGGAGGACGAAGCAAAATACTCATTCAGTGAGCAGTATTCATCCTGAGAGTTGAATGAAGCAGGCAGGGGGGGTCTTGTGGGGAGAAGCAATAGCATGTTACTGAGTGCTTCCAGCCTGCCTCCCAAAGCCCCACAACGCAGGGGGTGGCCGAGCACACCCGCGGCCCTGGGGCTGGCTTTTTAGAACTTCCGAGCGCTCAGTTTTGAACCTGCTGTTCTTTTAACAGGTTTTTATGTGTAATTTATAATTTATATTGCAATAGCACCCACAAGTGCTTTCCAGGCATTGAATGCATCTCTGATTATGGCTTGAAAATGCTTCCATTCTGGAATAAAAAGTAAGAGGAAAATTGATGAGTATTTCCCAAGCAGAATAGCCCAAAGTTTCTGTTGGTGTCTTTTCAACAATGCCTAGTATGAAATCTTGTCTAATATTATTCACAGGATTACAACAGGTGGTGTGAATTGGCTGGGGAGGCTGTGCAGAGAGGGCAGCTGACAGCTTACTGTATATGCAGATGTAACATCTATTAGAAATACCCTCTGTGGTTTGCTTGCATGCGAGCTGAATAGGTTCTGAAAACAATGCTGCTGTGAATGGAAGCCATCAGCAGAATTGCTTAAGGCTGCAAAACTCATTACTTATACAGCCATAGAGCAAGTGCCACAGTGTAGTAACTTGTCCTGCTTTACTGGAGTTGCTTAGCAGTTATTAGATCAATATATGTACATCCACATCTAATAAAGTGCAAGAAAATAATTTATCTCAATGTGTGCTGTTAGCTCAGGTTTTTATCCTGGTATTACCCAACTGCATAAACAACATCAACTTTCTTTCTTGGTGCCTTTTTAATGCTGCTGCCATGTTTTCAAGCACACAATAGGTTGTGTCCCGTGCTCTGATTATGAGAGCCATGATACTGTACTTTTTACAATCACATTTTAATTACAGCTGTAGAACCTATGCAAAATCATTTAATATAATGTTGTGAGCAAATAGCACAGATGATGCGTTTAGTATTTGATTGCTGTTAGTTTACTGATTGATTACACATGCAGACAGAGTCTCTGCTTTGACTAGAAGCTCAAAGATCATGCACACATACAGGCATATAGGTTTTATATGCACTGCTTTAGATGACTGAGGATTTCAAAAGGATTAGCTGAAAAAACAAGGAGTCTGGCACACAGAAATATGGCAGTTTATGGTGGCTTAAAAAACGGCAGTGTGAATTTATGACTCAATAAAGGAAGGGGACCCATCAGTGTAAAGGGTAAAAGTTGGTCAAGAAAACTTCTGGCCACGATTTGCAGCAGCTCATGGGTTTGGAAGAGTTGCTGATATGTCTTACAAGTAGAGATAGAAAATTATGCTAGCTGTTTTCTGCCAAAGGTGCAGCATGATTTGCATGGAGTAGCCTGGATGACAAGCAGTGACTACTCAAGGAGGTTTCAGTGTGGCTTTATAACAATAAAATACATTTCTTATAAGAAGAGAGAAGAAAGTTTGGCCAGGAAGAGTATATACTGTAGAACAACCAGGTTCTGTTCTACTTCTCTGAACAGAAGCTTCTACACAGTTATGGAAAGGACTTTGCTGCTATTTATTGCCTGAAGTTACTGATCCATCTGTCTCTACCCAAATTCTTGTACAGACAATCTTTCCTCATAATTCTGCCTTTCTCCTTTCTATCATTACTCAATATTTATAGGGGAATTCTATCTGGTAGCCAGGTCCCAGGCCGATCAGATACTGCGTAAATCCTCAGCAGTTGGTAACTGAGCTGTGCAAAATTGTCAGCTTAGGGTTAAATATTGCTGAAGAAATAGATGTGCTGAAAGAACAGAATCTAACAATTCGTGTTTGGGGAAATAATTACTGAAGAAAGCAAGCCCACAACATTGTGTGTGTGTGTGTGTGTTAGAGAGAATGGTCAGAATATCTTTTAATTCAGCATTCACCCGTGAGAATTATTCCCATGAGGAACCTTGCAATAAAATCTGCTTGGTCTATGAGAATAGAAAGAAATTGAATAAAAAGACTCCATTTCCACTTGTATTTATTCAGTCTGGGAAATTCAGTGGGCCGCAGCATTAGTATCAGCAGGGGATTCCTTGCTCCTAGCGTTAAATTACTGTCATAATCGCTCAATTATTTCTTCCTTGTACTGTTTAAAATAAAAATCCATCACATTCTATGTTTTTTCCTAACATTTATTAGGTTGAGTGTTTAGGAAAATCAATTATATTCAGTCAGGCATGAATTGATGAATGTTCTTGTAATAATTGTCAGTTGTTAAACTGAATGTACTTTCTCTTTTCACCCCTTTTCATTTCCTTCAGAGGGCAGAGGTGGCTCAGAGAGAGGCAGAGACCTTAAGGGAGCAGCTCTCGTCAGCTAACAAATCTCTTCAACTTGCTACGCAGATCCAGAAGGCACCTGATGTGGTGAGAGAAAATATTTACTGGCTCTTACAGGTTTCTGACATTCCTACAGAACAACTCTTTCAATTTAAGCTCACAGCTATAAAAATACCTGTTTGGAGTAATTTTTAACTGCAGTGGAATTGTGTTCCTTTGGGATGGCAGTTTGGTTCAGCTTCTGAGGGGCCTGGTGGCTGGAGAAGACCATGGGGAGGACAGAGGTGACTGGTATGGTGATCCATAGCTCTCCTCAGCTGGTCCAGGAGGATAGCAGTGACTCAGAAGTTAAATCACATCAGTAAGGGCATCAGCAGAGGAAAAATAAAGGGATTGATGCAGTGTAATGAACAGTGACTTGGTGGGCCATCAGCACTTGCCTGCCTGAAGGGCACAGAGGAGGTGTGGAGCTTCAGACCAAGGGGACCAACTTTGCCCAGTGTTGGTTGCATTAGTGGGGACCTGCTGCCTGCTCATTCTTGTTATTCATAGTGTATGGGCTGTCAGAGGAACTGGAAGTAAGTTCTGTATCATTCCAGTTTTCATTGGATATATCTAAACTGAAACTTACACCTATAAATCCGATAAAAGAAGCTTAGAAAATGGAGAAGATATCCTGTGCTCCTAAAGATTTGGTTGCTTGTTTGTCTCTAAATAAAGCAAGCAGTGTTGTTTGGGGAGGTTGGTAGCACTGACTGCTGATCAGACCTTGCGGGCACAGGGTGCTGTTACAGGACTCCAGCTGGTCCTGGGTTAACAGGTATCACAGATGAGCAGGCAGATTACTTTGATTTGCCAAAGGAAAAATAGGAGTGTTTAAATGTAAATATGCAATTAAGTGAAATTTAGTCTTCTTCTAAGCAGCAGATTTACCAAACAAAAGGAATCGTGCTCGTTACATTGTTTTTTTACTTGCAAGCCATATACATGCTTGACACTGATACCAGAGAAACATGCGGTTGCCTTTAAAATACATTTGCAGAGAATGAGTAACAAACCCTAAGTCCTCCAGATCTGTTTGGTCGTCTATTAATACGACCCAGTATCTTCTCAGAGATGGCAGAAGATAGACAAGCAGGCTGCAAAATACAAAATAAGAAGCCTGAATATCACTTGTAACTCTGAATTACCTGCCTCTTCTTATCTCGTGTCCTAGTCTTATCATTATTTTAACATTAGGTCTTTCTTGTATTTAATAGTACTTCTGCACTTCATTTATATTTAATATGACAACTACTGCAGGAGGAAAATGATCATTATCTATCTTATTTCAGACTCTACGTTTGAGTCTCAATAGGCACAAGCAGCAGATGATTATATAACTTGTGATGTTTCATGCAAGCAAATTAGAGGTTTTTTCAAGTTAAAAGTATAATTCAGTGTAATAGGAAAGCGTTGTTAACTGCTGTTCCTACATGTAGCTTTCTGAGATACAATGCTATGCAGTCACTGGGAATCAAGCTAAGTGTTTAGAAGATATGGAAAAGGCATTTTGTTGTGCCTGTATTTTCCAGCAGAGAGGGGATGGAGTATATTTCAACCTGCTGCAATGTCATCTTGAATTGTAAGGAAAGTGCTTGGGTGACAGCACAGGGGGGTTGAGTTTTCAGCTTTTTTGCCGTAGGATCTTTGGTATAATGCTTACGATCATTGTGTGTGTCTCTTGTGGTAAATGGATTCTTTCCTCCTTCACTGGTGTTTTCTGAGGAGCAGCCATTAACCTTTGTAAGATGTGTTTTAGGCTTCATAATGGAATGTACCTTCTTTATTGGGCTGCCTCATGCTCCCCAGGTCTGCACAAGAATTTGTGTGTGTTCTTCATGGAAGAGAGGTTCAGAGCTCCGATGCATTATAGCTATTGATCTCTTAACACAAAAGGAGACAAAAGCAATGGTACATTTAGTCTGTGTTACCTTTTCTGAATAGATCTGCCTTCTTCTTAACTTCCCTGTCCCTCTTCATTCTTGTCCTACTGGAAGGTTGGGTCCAGTGAGGAGGTTTCAGACTTGAGGACTGATTTTGCAGCCATGGGGAACGGGAAGAAGAAAGATCCTGATTTGGGAAAGGGAATCTCTAAAAGTGGAGGCCGAAGGGAGAATGGCCTTGTCTTACAGCTGTCACATCTATCTTCATCCCCGTGGAGAAGAGGTTTTAGTTGCTAGCAATAATGTTTAACAGCGAGCAATTTTCAGGCACGGAGCAAGTGTATTGGAAGCAGCAGTTTGGGGCCATTTCTGACTATTTTGCCTGAGCTGTGCAGCATGCCTACAGACAGCCAAAGGCACACGGCTCTGCCCTTCCTGATTAAGCAATTCTGCTCCATTACTTCCGAATATTTTATCTGATTAGTATTTTGTAAGCACAGATTTTCATAGTTGTCAAAGCATTTGGACTATTAATAATAAATAGATCTAAATAGAATCCTTTGACTTTCACGGCTGCATCTTTCCAGTGCACTTCTGAAATAGGGACATTTATTCTCTCCATTAGCCCTGTTTTACCAAAGAGCTGTGCTGGGGAGTAGAACGGTTCATCTTCCAGATTCACGCAGTCAACCGCAGGAGTCCCAGCTTTAGAAATTGTTTGTGTCTCTCATGCCACGCGGAGCCATGCTTGATCCTTACCTACCTGCCCTGAATTCAAGCTTTTTGCCTTTGTTTTGTTTCCTGTTTTCCCATTAGGAGCAGGCCATCGAGGTGCTGACACGGTCCAGCTTGGAGGTGGAGCTGGCCGCGAAGGAGCGGGAGATCGCCCAGCTGGTAGAAGATGTCCAGAGACTCCAGGGCAGCCTCACCAAGCTGCGGGAGAACTCCAGCAGCCAAATCTCCCAGCTGGAGCAGCAGCTGACTGCCAAGAACAGCACACTTAAAGTAAGGCTCAGTTCTGTGCTCAGCACCTTTCAAAGGATACAGCCTTTTTACCAATGTTGGGTATTACTGGTGGAAGTTTGCTGTGGTTCTGAGAGGCACCATAAAAGCCCCTGACTTCTTCAGGGTGCTGTTGAATTCTGTTTTCTGTGGCATTTTATTCTAAGTGATCTCAGGTTTGTTGAAATATGATTGACCTAGTTCTCACTGTTTTGAAATCTGTTTGTGCAGAACACGGCTACCTTTAGAATTACAACCACTAGCAAACCCCATCATATATTTACCATGGCTCTGGAGTGCAGTAGCTGAACTGAAACAGCACAGCAAATCTGTGTTAGCTTTTAAAACTTTCAGTTCCCACTCCACTGATTGTTACTGAAGATTTGCCAGGAATGTTTATGATCTGCCTGAATTTACCTGCTGCCCACTCCAGTTCTCTTCACTGGCAAAGGGAAGTGTATTATTTAGAGCATAAAACCCAGTAAAATCAGAGAGACTGCTTTTTAGCCTTAATAACCATCTCGTTCATTCTTTTAGCTGTGTATTTGCTGCACAGTAATTCCCATTTAGAATTAGCAGTTCAGTCCTGAGCTCATTTCCATACCAGCAGCACTGCACTAAACCTAGAAGAAGCATCTAATCATTTTGTGAGTGACCCTTTTACCTTTTGCTTCAGCAGCTTCACTTTCTTTGTGCACTAACCCACAGAGTTTTAGTCTATCAGTAAGCATGAAAAATGGTTCCTAACATGTGTTATGAATCAGTTTCCTGTAAATCCGGTCTCTTTCATTGTTCTACCATCTATGAGCTTCAAAGTGTAAACAAGATAAATTTATCTATTCCATTAAAGACTTCAGAGTTTTTGCAGGTCTTATAGTCTGAGGGTTTTTTGAAAGCAGGAGGCTGATAGTCCCCACTTACCTCTGCCTGTGGCGTGGGCAGCTTTCCTCTATCACAATGATTTAATATTCAATTGAAACTCTTACAAATTGTTTTAATTCTGACATTTTTTAGGGCTTACTGGTTTTGCTCTGGCGCGGTTTGATTTATGTGGAGAAATGGCTGTTAGGAATGAAAGCAGAAGTGTTGCATTCAGCCTGCTTTCAGCGTGTCTTCAGCCAGCCTTTTTTATGAAAATGTTGATGAAAATTCAGTAGAGCAAAGGAAACCCTTTAGGTTCCTGTATTGACAGTATCAGTCTCTGCCCATCTGTCACTGTGTGAGCACTACTCTTAATGAGGGAGGAAGGAGCTGGCCTGGTTTTGAGCAACACATTTTGCTGGCTACACCTGTCTTAAAGGGTTTTTCTATTTTTTCATAAAGCCTGATAGAAAATATCTTGAGTCCTTGCACTTGACAGATTTTCTTGGAATAAAGCATGTTCCTGGTGAGGTCAGTATTAGTTTAGCCATTAACTTCAAAGGGAATAGGATCATAGAAATTACAGAGCAAGCCTTTGATTTTCAGTACAGTAATCTCCTTCCATTTTCTCATAGGCTTGCCCGGGTAATGCTCTGTATTTAGGTTCTTGTTGATAGTGTCTGATGCAGTGACTCTGTTGATAAAATTTGAGTCATTTCAACCCTCTCTAACCTTATTTGTTGCAGTATAAAAATATTTCACAATACATGCTTTTACCCCTAAGTGCTGGGAAAACCTGTGTCTGAGATCTGTTGTAAGAAGACCCAAATCTCAGTGGCAATGTGTTGATCTCATGTTTGATTATAGAGGGATTGCTTCAACTGAGATTGTAATGGTTGCCTCCACCAAAAATGAATCACAGTTTCACAAATTAAAGCAATGTTCTCAGACCATATCTTGGGGGAATTCTTTAATACTCTGTGACTTAATGAAACAATACAGAAATACTTTCAGAATTATTGCTTCTTTATCTTCATCTGATCTAATAATCAAAACATGTCCTCTAGTAACAAGTCTTTTCTAATCGTATTTGTATTAACCCTTTGTTGCTGGGTGTTAGAGCTTCCCTGCTACCCAGTTACAATAAGGCAGTGCTAGTTAGCAAAGAGATCCATCAGATAACCTGGGTTAATTAAATATGGGCTTTTTAGTTTATCATTCTAAACTATGTCATTAGTCTTATGGGGGTTTTTAGATGTTTTAGAGCCATTAATACAGCACATGCTATTTACCTAAGACACTTCAGTTAAAGACACAGTAATAACCTGCTCAGTTGTTAAAAATAGGAGGGGAGCCAATCTGTGTATGCTCCAACATGAGTTTAATCACACAACAAATGCAAGACAACTCCTTAACATGGAATATCTTCTGATTTAGTGTGTAAAACACCACCACTCCATTCCTTCTGTCCTCTGGCTCCCTGCATTATTGTCTGTTGGAGAATGTTAGGATGTATTTTGTCTGAACTAAGCAGGTTGATATTTAGTGCAAGATATTAGCTCCTCCAGATTGTCTCACAGCTTGAACCTTTGTTATACCATGTTCTGTGCATTTCACAGGGTTCTTTGAGACAATTACCATACTAATACATTTTAAAACAGTCATTCACTGGGAAGATGCCAAGAGCCTAAAGAGTCTGCTTATATACAGGTAGTGCATTCTCAGTTGTTAGTTTATATTGTTTAGTAAAGTATACATTTAGGTGCAGATTTTCCATGGCAACAATCTCTATAGTAGGTACTTGGAAGTGATGGATGTATGTGGGTTTTATACAATTCAAAGTAAAATATTGCTGGTTGCCAACCTGCTATAATAGTATACAAGTACCTGAGAGTCCAAAGCAGCTTCATTTTGTCAACATCTTTTTTTTTTACTAACTGGGCTTTGCACCTAAAGGTCTCAGAAATATTTTCAGGGTAAAGCATATCCCTATACAGTTACATTTAGTATAGATTGCATGGCAATGGGAATCATTAGCTTTTCTTGTATTTTATCTGTTTCTACAAAAGGCTTTTTTCTTAGCATGTCCTTGCATAAGGAACTAACAGATTAATCCAAGATATTGTTTGTTTTAAATTTATTCCAGTGCTTTATATACTGAGGGCTAGTGTAAATAGCCAGTTATCCCTACTGTAAAAGCTATCCTGTAGACCCCAAAACGCTACAAGTCACAGCAGTTAAGGAAGAGATGAATTATAGTGTATCCTTGCTTTAAGCTTTAGAGGAGTAAGAAGCAGTTAGAAGATGGCCGGGGGAGCTGAAAGATGCTGTGTGGTGTTCAGCACCATCCTCCCATTGCCTGCATTGGAGTTTTAAAGCTGTCAGCCATGATGCTCAGTCTCCTGCCCAGTACCGAGGGCTCTCTGGCGCACTGGTTTCATTTGAAGATCCCTCTCCACTCTTACTGAGCCTCATCTGGTGCATTAAAAAGTCCAGCTGGATTCCCTGTTAAAGTGACTCTGGTTTTCAGCATCAAGCTGTAGCTTGAAAAGCTGCTTGAACTCATGGCACATTGAAGCTTGGCCCTTCTTAAAACTGAGAGGACTGAAGTGACCCTTGGGCCCTGGGGTTATGTGCTGCATTTGCATAATGAGATTTCAACACATGTTGGAGGTTATCAGAACCTCAGACATCTTTAGTATTTGTAGGATTTTCCTGGTCACATTATCCAGGACCAGAACACCTGTACAACTGTCTCTTCTATATAAAGCAAAGTCGGTAATCCCTATAATTCCAGTTAGTAAGTGGAATTTGGTAAGGCAGGACATGTCTGGTGAAATGGCTAAAAGATGTGTGTCTTTTCTGTCTTTTTAACACATCTGAATGACTGCATGAGTTACTGATGGCTAAGGATTTAGGACATAGGACTTTTTAAGAGGCCACTTGTTTCACCAGTGTTCCACAGAGTGCAAATTCCACACTTAACAGTTTCTGCTTTCTTGTAACAGTGGTGCTGATCCATTAAGAGTTGCTTGTTGAGCAGCTGCCAGAGCAGGGCCCATCCATTACTGCTGGGAGATGCCTCTTGTCAGCAGTGACTAAGGATTGTGGATTATGGTGTCAAAAAGCAGGAACAAGAATTTAAGAGGGTGGTATATTAATAACATGGATGTCCACTTTGTCACCGCTTTTTAATATGTGTACTAATGGCAAGAAGGAAATGCCAGCGATGCCTAAACTGGAAAGGGCTTGACAGGGAATCCTTTAATAGGTAGCAAAATAGCTGGAAATCCAACAAAGCCCCATCATGCTGCTGTTGTCACCTGAAGAAGCCTCATTTAAATCATTAAGATGGCTCAGATAATGGACTTGCTGATCTGTGGGTTCTGTATTACAGTGTTCAGGTTTGCTGCTTGTACCCATTGGTAGCTTTGAGATGGGTGACACGTACACACGGGCTTACTTGGGTTAAGAGGTTCCTACTTCTAATTGTTCATGTGCCCCAGCCCTGCTGTTCACCCATAACTGTGCTGGTGTGGAACTTTATGGGGCTGCATTTAAAATGAGTTTGCTATAATTATCCAAGTTCACTGCAAGCCTTCCCTGCCTTCCTCCTGCATTCAGCAAGCAGCCCAGGAGTGGCTTCTTCAATTCACTTCTCCTCTGAAGGCAGCCTCTTCTGGACATAAAGCCCTCTTCTCCTTTTTCATGTCATATATTCCTTCCGTTTTCAAAGCAGATGCTCTGTCTTTGAGGGTGCTTTGTCCTTGTGTTATTTCTGTTTCCTGTGACCTTTGGGTTTCTGTGGCAATTTTTACACCAAAAAATGAAGTGAAGCGGAGCTAGCCTGAGCTTACCCGTGGAAGTTGCAAGCCAGTAAGTCCTGTTCTTTCTTTGCTTACATCAGGTGTGCCTGTACTAAGCAAAGAAATTATTAGTGGGAAATGAATGTGGCTTCTGAAAGCAACGTAACGGCACCAATTATGTATCACTATGTTTTAGGCCTCCTGAAGCATTTATCCTGTAGTGATGAGCACTGTTGTTGGGAGCTGGGTAAGGTCCAAATGCGTAGCATTGTGTTGGAAGGTTTATTTCAACATTTGTGGCATCTTCAGACCAAAGAGAAACCATTGAGACAGCCCCAGGTCAGGCAGACCTGAGCAAAAAGACCTGCTGAGTTGGTCTCAATGCTTCATCTCCGGTGTGTAATCATTTAGTTATTGCAATAAGTAATGCTTGTAAAATGACTTCGTACAGCTGTTTTGTTTGAGCATGAGGCATTGTAGAAGTCTGACAAGCCTAAGGCTTGTTCCAGTCAACAGCAGCGTCTTCAGTCTTCTTCATCCTTTTCCATGTAGATAAGGTTATCAAGACCTCTTGTATGAAGAATACAGTGTGTGCCAAAGCATCCTGCTTGGTTATTCCATTTATCAGTTGCATAAAGATCTCAGCTGCCCCCATTTCTAATACCTTCTTCCCTGACCTCTTTCCTGAACACGTGACAGTGACATTGCAAACAGCCAAATTGGGACCTACTGAATTCTGTAACGCTTGGCACGCTGTAAACAAAGGAAAAGTGAGGTATAATTGTGTTTATGTTGAATTGGTTATAGTTTGTTTTCTAATACATGTAAATTAGGTTCGAGTCATTAACCCTCACTTGTGCTGCTGTATATATGGAATAATTTAAAGATGATTTTGAAAGCCTGCAGGAAGAAAAAAACCTAAATAATTAAATCCATCTTCTTTCTTTTAAAGCAACTGGAAGAAAAACTGAAAGGACAGGCTGATTATGAAGAGGTTAAGAAAGAATTAAAGTAAGTGTTAAATGCTTACCGTAATTTTTTCACAAACTGTAGTTTAACAATGCTTGTTAAATGAAGCCACAAATCTGTGATCTCGGAACAATAAAGAATTCAGTCAAACCCACAAAGATGGGGAAATTGGGAATGTTGGCAGAAATTGCATCCAGAACTGATGCTGTCTCTGAGAGTGCTCCTTTTCATTGCAGCAGTATCGCAGTAGCAAATAATACAGGTGTCATGAAGAAAAGGTGCTAAAACTATTGTCCACCAAGGGTAAAACATTTGAAAATCTGTGGTATTTTAGGTGGATGACTCTTTAAAAATCCCCAGCCAACAGCTGAATGTGATGTGGACCAAGAATTAAATGCAGGGCCTTTGGCCATAATACCTTTTCTCTGCTTTTGCCAGCCGCTGTTCAGCACTTACCATTTTAATGCTGTGCTTGTTTCACTGTATATTTTTGCTAATACATTGTGGTTTTAAACTAAAGCCACAAACAGCCTCTTCCTATTCCAGGGGGCTTTTTTAAGAGACTTAAACGAGCCTTATTTTGAACTCTAACAAGATAAGCTGTCAGGTTCAGAAGAGAACTTTTTTGACTGGAAATACGTTTAGTGTCATGGTTTAAATAACTGCAAGAAACTCCATCTCTTCTTTCATCATTCTGGCATTTTTGTGTGTATTTTAAGAAGCCTGAAAAAATGTTACCTTGTTTAATGAGGTATTTCAGATGGGGCTGGGAATCATGTGCTTTTGTTTACACGTCCCTGGAGAATGTGGAAAGCACGTTTGGTTTTGCAAGCCCAGGGACTGCCCAGGCCCTTGGTGCTATTACATTCAAAGCCATGCTGACTGCGGTTCTGGTTCAGTGCCAGCTGCAGCACACCCTGATGGAAGGATATAGTTTCAGTTGACTGTTTCTTTGGTCATTATACCTGAATATTAACTGGTCTCAAAAAAAACATCATTCTTTTAGTGATATGGATAAATACATCCATGTTCTCTCCTGAATGAAGGAAACTCAGCTTCAGATTTCAGCTGCTTTATGCCCTCATGTAAATTAGTGAATGGGAATGAGGCCACAACCTCTCCATTTGCTCCATGAGTTACTAAATGTGAATGTGCCAAAGCAGCAAATGAGTTTTAAGTCCTATGAAACTCTTTTATATCCTTATATTTCTGGCAATAATGCCTTTTGGTTTTTACTTTTTCTTTGTTACAACACTGACATGAAGGAAGGCAGGTAAGAGGTCGGGAGAAGCCATGACACCAGAGTATTCATATGGTGCTTCTGCCTGTTCCTGTTATTTCAAGATGAGCCTGCAGTGAAATAGATGGGAAAATCTCCTGCAAGTGACCCTTGTTGGGTGCCAGTAAATTAACTCTGTTCTCCTGGCTGTTACAGCTTTTATATCCCCTAATTTGTGGATAAGAGTTTTTATCTGCTGACTTTGGAGGGACAGCCAGCTACCTTGTAGGTAGCCTAGGGTCCACATACCATCCTACTGGGAGGTGTGGGGTGTTAAGACCCTCTGTGCGAGCACTGAAGATGTTTGCAGTGCTGCATTGTCACAGCAGCTCACTCATGCCACCCTCTCTGCTCCCATCTGGTCCAAAAGATGTGCCAAAATCTAAATGGGCATCTGAGAGTGACAGTCTCATCTGAAGTGAAGCTATGAAAAGTCTATTGCTGTAGATCTGGTATCCCTCATACTGAATCCTACTGTGCTGCCTTTGTACCCTGCAACACTGACCGAGAAAGAGCTGCTCGTAACATGCATACACACCAAGAAAAAAGATATCTTGTCAGTAAGGAAGAAGAGAATAAACTCCTTGTGTGTTTGAGAACTGATGTATTTTCCTTAATCCTCCCAAGGATGTTAGAGGCATTCGAGGCTGAGGGATCTCAATGTCAGCCGGCTTCTAACCTTGGAGGAGCTTAAAGTGGTCCACATCAAGATCTGGATGGGAGGATTCCTTTGTTGCTGCATTGGCTTTTGTGCCAAATGGCTTTTAAACCTTTTTTTTGAGATCTGAGAGCTCTGTGTGTACTTTCAGTTCCCTCTTGAGTAATACAACAGTGCTAACCCTCCTGCCTGTGCAGTCAGGATCATACAATCAGAAAGTTGAGCTGTCCCAATGCACACTTTGCTTTAGAGTAAGATCTTTCAAGTCGTCTTAGATGTGCAGATTCAAGTCACAAGATCTTTCCTTTAAAGAGCAGATAACTGATCTTGAGCAGCAGAGTGAGCTGAAATCTCATGGGCAAAGATATTCCTGGAATCCAAAGGGGAAACATTTTGCTTCCTCGTATTCCTGCTTGTGACACATTTGGAGAGTCATTTTTGACATACTTAGCTTTTACTTTGAGAAAATGAACATGCTGTAGTGAATATTCCTCCAAGGGCAATTTGAGATAGCATCAGCCTGGATTTTAGTGTATTTTGGGTTCTAAGTGTATAGGAAATTACCTGTGAAATGACCAGAAGGCTATTCCAGGTAGCAGAGAATACACTTTAAGCAGGCAGAGGTCAGTAAGTTTCCAGATGAGGTTTGAATGCACATGCCTGCTCCAAGCTCAGTGGAAAATACAGCTGCTGCAGTATTCAGGATCCTTTTTGCAGGTCCCAGCTGACAGCCGGTACTCAGTATAAAAATGCATTGGTAGAGCAGCTGGTGCAAGTGGAGGGCACAAGAGGATCAGGGCTTCAAAGCTGGCCATTTGGTACCAAGAACCCCATGTACAGACTAAATACATTTAGGCTTACTTTGCACGTGGGGCTGGTTTCAGTCTGGCTCTGTAGGCAGCACAGTAGTGGTCAGAGAACATCACACCAGCTCCTTCAGAGCGTGCAGCTTCCTTTGGTTTAGTCTCATCCTGAAGGAAGGCGGCTGTATGCTCCAGGACTGCTCTGCATGGCAGACCAAAGTGTGGTAAGTGGGGATTACTGGGAGACCGGCATCGCAAGTGTGCTGCTGATCTGAGCCGAAATGGGAGAAACAGCTGGGATTTGCCACGGGAAGCTTGTTACGTGATAATTTGCAGTAAAAAATAGGGGTTTTAAAAAATTCGGATGGGTTTCCTTATTCGACCATCATGAGGGCATTGAAACAGAGTGCCCAGAGAAACTGTGGCTGCCCCATCCCTGGCAGTGTTCAGGGCCAGGTTGGATGGGACTTGGAGCAACCTGCTCTAGTGGAAGGTGGCCCTGACTGTGGCAGGGGGTTGGAAGGGACATTAAAGCTCACCCAGTTCTAACGCCATTGGAAACCATTCTATGAATCTGTGATTACTGCTTGCTGTGCTTTCAGCCCCTCTTTTCAAAGGGTTTTCCCTAGATGAGTCTCTGCATATTTGTCTCCCCCAGAACCTTGGAGTCCTTGTAGACAGAGCTGTGGCTCTGAGGAGATGTCCCAAGAAGCACTTGCTTTCAGCAATGATTAGTAACCTGAGTAAACATGCCTGTGATGTCAATATAATGTCAGGACCTCTAAGAACTCAAGCCATTAATGCACAGCCTCTCTCCTTGACTGGCACAATTCCATTAATAGCAGAAAAGAGGCACTTTTGCATGTGGGTGAGCTGTTATGCCAGCATAAAGCAGTCTCTTAATGGCATTGCTTTATGTGTTTGTGTATTGGATGGTGGCTCTACCCCACAGTGATTTCTGCTGGGAAGAGGTGTCATTCAGTGACCCCGTATGATGAAACTGATGGCCAGAGTTTTGTAATTTTATTAATAATTATATTTGTAGGAGTGCCTGTCAGAATTAACACAGTATGCAACGCATGAGGTTCCTGTCTTGGAATGACTTCTTTTTCCCTTGGATTTGCTATGGCTTTGAGTGATCTTGAATGACTCACTGAGCCTACTGATTCCCAGAGTGTCACTTCATGGACATCTAATTCTGGATTAAAGCACAGACAGATTTATAGAGGAGCTGGATGCCACATGGTCTGAGGCAGTTAATGAGTGCTGGGTGTTCAGCTGACTCCTGGTGGCATTCCCAACCAGTCCCTACATCTTAGTATTGGCCTTCTGCCTTTTTTTGCCTCATTTTCCACATATAATACATGGTTGGACATATTCTTCCTGCCACACAAAGTTCCTGGTGCTTTATACTTGAAAAAAATGCTGTATAAACACCATCTATATCTGGTTAGGTATTTTTCCTCAGCAAATGAATGTCATCTTTGTACGATGAGAAGCTGAAATCATTTATTGCTTCAGTCTGAGACGTTAACGTCCTGCCTGCAGCAGGCCTGTTTAAAACAATTCATTAGACGAAGCAGAGTAATAAGTTTGTATTCCTGTAAGATTGTTGCTTGCCCGATGATACACCTCTCACTGAAAGACTTTGAAGGGAGACATCCTTCGACTGCACAGTATTTATATAAAATATTGACAAGGAGACTATCAGATTCTTCTCTTAATGTACTTATAAATACTTGGATCTTTCATATTTCTCAAGAAATACTGTCCCATTTTGTCTTCCCTTTGCCATAGAACTAGGAGGCTGTTAAAATGATACACTGCCTTTTAGCCTGTAGCGTCTTGGTTGGGAGGATTATTTGTGCATATTTTCATTGCTGTGTGAGCTGGTGTTTATTATATAAAGTACTGTGATTGGGGTGGTGATTCCCCTGTTTTGTTGCTTTGCTACAACTTCTTCATTCCCTTCAAGCTTCACACAGAAATTTATATCGCTTCTGACAGCTTAAAATGTTAGATCCTTATTAACCTTTAAATTTATGCCTTAAACTGGCCTGGTGGGATTGCATATGGAATGATTTAGATGACGTTCGAGAGAATTTTCTTATCCAATAACTAGTTTGAATGGTTATTCTATATTCATTATGAGACTGGGCTACTGCAAGGAAAGTTGTTATCACATGTAGTGTTGCTGGAGAGTAGGAAGTGATAATGTTAATGCTCATTAGTGGAGTTGTCATGAAAAGAAGAAATAGACAATAATTGTTTTTCTGCCTTCCACAGTATATTGAAATCCATGGAGTTTGCACCATCTGAAAGCTCTGGTGCGCAGGTACTGAACCTACTTTTGTTTTCTTTCTTACTTCAGCAATTCAGTTAATGAAGAAAATATTTGTCTTGCAATTCTTTGGTGTTGGCGCGGGCAGTTTCCTGTGGCTGTTGAGACATATGGGTTGAGCATTGTTTTCCTGATGTTTCCTTATGCAAAAAGCTGAACTGAACATTTTTTGCCTGTTAATTTTTTTAAAGTGGTCAAGACAGAGAATGACGTTTCAGCTGTGCTGGAGTGGATATTCATAATGTTGTGGAGTTGGGTCTTTTAAACGTACTAGAGTTGTTTGACAGCTACGTTGAGATTTGCATGTTTCTTGCCCTGACAGTACCCTGAGCAAGGGTTTTACCATTTTTAAGTCTTTGTTAGCCTTGAAAATAATGCTCACCAAGGAAAACAACCCTTTGAGTACTGAGAAAGCTGTGCTGTATTCCAGCAAGTGAGGTTTAAAGGTTATGAATTAAATTCCTGCTTCTGAAATCTGAACCGAATAGCAATACACAGGGATTAATTTTCAATATGTTTTTTAATGATCAAGGGGTAGATATTCGGTGGAAGGTAAATCAGACACAGGTTTCTGTGAGTGACTTAGGTTTTGAGCAAAGTGGTTTTGCTGAAATGCAGCATTTCAAGGGAATGCTCAACTTGGGTCAGTCAACCTAGAAGAAATAATATAATGTTAACTCCTATTTTAATCAGATTAAAAGGAGTCTGCAGCTTTTAAATAGAAGGCATGCCAGTACCATTTTAAAATAAGTAGGATTAAGAGAATGTTCCATTGCACATTCCAAAATAATGCAGAATTGAGGGATGATTTACAATGAAAACTAAACAGTGAATCTCTTCTATGGCTCTCATAGGAGCACTGAGTGATTCCTGCAAATATATGCATGGCGAATTCCCTAGCTGCATTCATAGCAGGGATGAGCAGTTGTTTTCTTCTTCTGAAATCCTTTTTAGTGCCTGAGTGAGACTCTTAATGCTTTTAGAAACAAACCTCCCACTTTGATTTTCTTTAGGATGCATCTAAACCGCTGGAGGTGCTGCTGCTGGAGAAGAACCGCTCCTTGCAGTCTGAGAACGCCACGCTGCGTATCACAAATAGTGACCTGAGTGGTAGGTTGATACGATTTTCAGCTATTCTGGTTGTTTCCTGTCATGTAAAGGGAGGGAGGGCTGAGTGAGAGATGAATGTCTGAGCTAATGCATGGCAGAAAGAGTAAGAGGTGACAAGAGCACTGAATGATGCTGGATTTCTGCAGTTTTATAGGCTGGATTAGAAAATCAAACTTGGAGACCTCAAAGAGTCTTTAAAGGTTAGGGAAGAGAGGCAATACAGGATGTACCAAGCGGTAGCATTTGAGGCTGTCTTCTGTTTTGGGAACAAATTCATCTGTGGCACCAGAAGTCTCTTCCCCCACACACAATGTTATGCAAAATGTTTGCATGTAGAACACAATAATCTTCCTGTCTGATACACTTAGATATACTACAGCAGGTCAGCTTGGAAAAACAAAATACTTTCTTCTTAGCAAAGCGTGTTTGCCGTTTAGCTTTCCTAATGTGGGCTTTTTACATCTTGTGTGCACATTTTTTAAATGGCAAGTCATGGAATTTCCAGATACTTGAATGTTTATGGTTTTTGCAGCTGGAAGGAAGTTAAAAGTTGCCACTGGCCCTGGGATTACTGAATTCTGAAGCGGTTTATGACTTTTAACTGAGTGATCTTGGTGCATCCACCTAATGGTGATTATTCAAATTGGTTTGTTCCAAAATGTAAATGTTTGCTGCATTTGGGTTCAGTCAGGTCCAATGAGTAATGTCTTGAATGAGAGACAACAAAGAGACTTGCTGTCTGTAACTGCATTTATTTTAAATGTATAACTGCACTTCATGTACTTGTTCTAGTTTTAATGTTTGTAAGGGGGATTCTCCAGGCTGCAACATACAAGAAAGGTGCAAACATGAAATGCATGTTGTTTGTTTTGGGGGCCTTGTTTGGCTTATTAAAATTTCAATTATGGGGAAAAAAACCCACCAACCAAATGAAAACAAACCAAAACCAAAATGAAAACAAAAACCCCACCGCCACTTCATTGGCCCTTGGAAATCTGCACTTTTTCCCTTTGCGGGGCAAACTTTGCATTTTTTTATCTTGGTTTTTCCCTCTTTGATCCCCCATAATGCATTATGTTTGACCTTCCTTGTAGGGTCAGCCAGGAGAAAAGGGAAAGACCAGCCTGAGAGTCAGCGTCCTGCAACCTTGCCGGCCTCCCCTCCTTCTCAGTTGCTCCGCAACACGGGGGAGCAGGCTTCCAATACTAATGGTACACACCAGTTCTCACCAACGGGTTTAAGTCAAGACTTTTTCAGCTCATCCCTGGCGAGCCCCAGCTTACCCCTGGCCTCCACAGGAAAATTTGCACTAAACTCTCTCCTCCAGCGACAGCTAATGCAGTCCTTCTACTCCAAGGCAATGCAGGAAGCAGGAAGCACAAGCATGATTTTTTCAACAGGTCCTTACAGCACAAACTCCATATCTTCCCAAAGTCCATTACAACAAAGTCCGGATGTAAATGGCATGGCCCCGTCTCCCAGCCAGTCAGAAAGTGCTGGGAGCATCTCTGAAGGCGAGGAAATAGACACAGCCGAAATTGCACGTCAGGTGAAAGAGCAGTTGATCAAGCACAATATTGGACAGCGGATATTTGGACATTATGTGTTGGGACTGTCGCAAGGGTCTGTGAGTGAGATACTAGCCCGGCCAAAGCCATGGAATAAACTGACTGTGAGAGGCAAGGAGCCATTTCATAAGATGAAGCAGTTCCTCTCGGACGAGCAGAACATCTTGGCTCTTCGCAGCATCCAGGGTAGACAAAGAGGTAAGCGCTCACCGTCCGAGAGTCTCGCCCTGTTTTCCTCTTAGTTACCGGTGTTACAAACTGGAACGTTCCCTGTATGGGGCCATTTGTGTGTTGGTGCTGTGTTCACCCAGATCAGATGTCAGGTACAGAAAGTACAGCTTTCTAACTCTGCTTTTCAGCCCTCAAGCAGGTTAGTATCTTTGCTTATGCTTTTTTTAGCTGCTGACTTGTGTTTGTCAGCAGGGGCAAGCAGCAGGGACACTCACATCCCTCACTTCCCAATAGCTTCCTGTCAGAGCTAAATACAGAGTGAAAAGGGTCAGTAGCAACTAAGGGTATCAGCCCTCAGAAACACCCGGACGTTTTTATTTGGGGTTGTTTATTGCGACCAGACTTTTGTTGTGTCTTATGTGATCTTTTTTGTCCCAAAGTGTTTGACAAAATACCACAGGTGATGCATGAGATGAGTAATATAAAAGGAATCCTGATTTGAAGCAGCTTTGCATATTTCAGGCAGTGATTTTAAGAAATAACATGCGTTTCATTGTGATTCATCTTAAGCAAAGACTGAGATTTACATTTAGAGAAACTGGAAAGTAAGTTGTTTACAGTCAAGAACTATTGGAAAAGACAGGCAGGATTTTGCTAGACTGTGTTTAATTGAAAGCGCACGCTGGTCGATTTATAATCTGTTCTTCCTTTTGATGATTGTACTTGAGGGGATTATCTGCCCATCTTTAACCTCTTCATTTTTGGTATCTCTAGACGTTTATTTATATCTGTCTAATCTCCTTTCCGAACGTAGCTGTAATCTTTATTAACAAATCAGCCAGCCTTGCTTCTTCCCAAGTAGCCAGCTCCAACCGTGCTCAGCCAAGGGCTCGAGGGGGCAAGGGCAGCTCAGAGCCTTGTGCTCAGAGACAGGCTGCCAGCTTCTCATGTCACAGAGCCCATGATGTCAGAGCAACCATCCCCTGATTGTTTTGTTCTTACCAAACTTGTTTTTCAACAGAGAATCCAGGCCAGAACCTGAACAGACTATTTCAGGAAGTACCGAAACGAAGAAATGGGTCTGAAGGTACGTCACAGGCAGGTGTTTTTCTTTGCAGTCAATACCTAGGAAGTGGAGTGTGCTTTAGCTGTGTGTTTCCTTAAAACTGTGCAGTTTGATTCTGGCCTGGAATCTGATAGAAAAACAGACAGTAAGTATAAAACAAACCATGGGTTAGATGAACACTTTGCTTTTTCTAATTCTGCTGCTGCTGTACTAACGTAACCCTGTTTGGATACTTTTTCCACTCCCAACCTCACTGCGTACGCAGATAAAAAAGAGAGGAGTGATAGAAGTGGCTTTATAAAAGCATCAGATCCATTGAAATGCTCTCTTTGCTATTTTTGTGATTTTGGAGGTAGAAAGCTGCACAATTACAACATCAGTCGCATACTGCTTCTGCTCTAGATTTGCTTCTTTCCTCTCATGGGGCTTATGTGGACAAATACAGTTTAATACGCTGTTAAATTAGTGTGATACTTCAGTATGCTGTGTGAAAAAGACAACAGGATAGTAATAGAATCATGCAGGATCGGGTTGGGTTGGAAGGGACCTTACAGATCATTTAGTGAACATAAAATAGTGAACCTTAAAAACATCGTAAGTGAACGTCAGAGCAATAATCTCTGAACAGGAAGTACAAACATTTTTCTTTGTTACAGATTAGTTGCAGTATTTTTCTTGTAGCAAGACAAGAGAAAGAATTAAAAACAGAAACAAGTACCCTAAAACTCTGTAGTTATTTTGGCTCCAGACAGAAATTATCTAGCTCACTTACAAATGATAATCTCATCATGAAAAATGCAGTTAAGGGCAATAGCATTCACAGTCATAGTTTTTCCTCCTTTTCTTCCCCTTAGTGGTTAAATAAAACCTAAACCAAACCAAACCACCAAGTAATACCTCTTAGCTGGAGAGTGCTTCAAATGGTATCTGTGTTTAAATGGCTGTTTTTCTTAATGTAGTAACCTCTAGAAAGTTAAAGGTTACTTTTTATCTAGTTCTGTTCTAATTCTGGTTTGGGCTGGTTGTATACTCCTCCTCCTTTGCCTGGCACCTGATGCAGTTTTTAAGTTGATTCCTTATCTTATGTTTTTAGCTTTCTTCCTTTCCCCTCTGGTTCTTTTCCCTTCTGTTTTCTCTCCCCCTCCAAAAACAAAAAAAAAAAAAGGAAAGGAAAAAAGATAGACCTATGTATGTTATGCTGGGAAAGGTATATATGACCACCTAGCTCTTCCTCTGGTGATGTCAGTGTTCTCCTTGCTCCAGTGCAGCTAACGGGCAGGCCTTTGCACTGCAAGGATATTCTTCTTTTATTAAGTGCCTTCTTGGTGTTGTAAATGTTGGTAAAGGTGCTGTGTAAACTGCTGTCAGGTCATGCTGGTGGTATATCAGTATATACTGTCTGTCTTTGTGTTAAAACAACCAAGCAAATAGAGGTTTTCCCAGAGTCATTAGTTTTGTTTTCTTCTCCAGGTAATATAACCACAAGAATCCGAACCACAGAGACTGGCTCTGATGAAGCCATCAAATCCATTCTCGAACAAGCCAAAAGGGAGCTGCAAGTACAGAAAACAGGTATGGTCTCATTCTGTCTCTTGCTCCTTTTATTTCAGAATTTAATTAAAACAATTACCAGGAGCTTTCTGGTCAGTTAATTATATTCTTAAAACCCTGAATGTAGGTTTGAAGAGCTGCTTTTCTTTTTTTCTTTTTAATTATTTGCTGGAGTTGTTTCTGTCTCTAAGAGATCCTAAGTTAAGGTACACGTGTCACTGCTTGGCAGGGTCTCTGCTCAATACTGCTCTGCCCTGCTGCTGGGGGAGCAACACTAAGATTCCTGAACACCTTTTCCCACATGTCAAAGCTCTGCCTTCCCTACACCACTCCAGACCTGCAGGCAGTCACCCTGCAGGACATACCTACAAAACCCTTTCTGCTAGCAGTTTGCTCCTTGAAAAGGCAATGCCTCCTGCTTTCTATTCTCTTCTATCTAACTCAGGCCCCAGGGACACAACTGCATGGAAGAGGGAACTGAATGGATTTGTCGGGGTGAGGGTCATTATCTTGCCAGCAATTATCAGTCACATAGGACCATCATACTGTGGCCATCATGTACTGAAATTAGAATATAGCCAAACTCAGTTCTAACTTCTATATGGCTGTGGTTTTGGTTACCAAATGTGTTCAGTGAATGAACTGGCAAATCCAAAAAGCATTTCATTTCCCAAAAACATCATTAGTTTAACATCTTAGCCCTAGAGAAGTTTAATTTCTCATTGTATGCTGTCTTGTAGTTAACACATAGTCTACTCCATAGCCCTCCCATCTTTAAAGCAGTTTCCAGTACTGCTAAAGAACTAATGCTGGAGTAGAAATAACTGTGCAGTCCTTTGGTTTGTTTTTTTAAATACTGATTTACAGTTTTGGATAGTTGTCTCTTAAATGAAAACTAACCTAATCTCATGGCAAATTATAAAAGACAGTTAATATACAATTTAATATATGACTTAGTGGATATGACTTTATACAAGTAATGATAGCACAGAGAAAAATATGGGCTGTGTGCAGGAAACTGCAAGCACATTGTTCCAGTTGCATGTTTCATCAGGGAATGTCAGACTTCCTTTCAAATATTAATTCAGCCTCAAAACTCCCAATGAAACCAGTAGATAGAAGGGAGAGTCCCACTGTCTTTTTTTCCCCATTTCTTAGCTTTTTAAATGTATTTTATAGTGTGTGACAGGAAGGAATGTAGGGAAGCAAATTTGGAAATGTATTCAGACAAGCCCATAATATTGCTAGAATAACATGCAGCGTGTTTCAAATCTTACTTCGCTTTGAGGCCACTTCTTGTAGTGTATGGGTTCCCTCTTATACTTAGTGCTTCACTTTCCCCATTCGTTGTAGAGTAGCTTTCAGAGGAATTGGTTTTCAACCACTGGGGACCTCAGTGGAGACTAACTTAAATGGAAGCAGATGCCATTGTTCTGCTCATCCCCAACTGCCCCAGCACAGCCCCACAAGCCCCGATTCACCACTGAAATACTGCTTTTAGGTGTTACCTCTTCTGAAAGAGCCCAGGGCTCCATTCTTGAGCTCCAGATAAGGCAGAGTGATGACCAGGCATCAGCCTGGCTTTGTAGAGCTGTTTATTTCAGTGTCTGTGACCATGGAATGAGAAAACAGGAAGCAGGAGCATATCCAGCTTGTTAAATGAAATAACGAAGTCTCTTAGTAAAGTTCTTGCTTTGTTGTAATTTGTGTGTTATATTTTTGGAGTATAAAGGGCTCCCCTCATTTATCTGGTAAGAGGGTATTAGTAGTCCATCCAGGTGAATGCAGCTGTGCTCAGTTTTGTGTGTGTTACCATTCCTTTGTGAAGATAGAGAGAAGTGAAAGGTTAAATAACTTTGCAAACAGACCCATGACATGTTATTGACCACTTGGGGTGGGGGAGGAAGAGCTGAAGGCTTGAATTTTCAAAGGCATTTGTTTGAAAATGTTTTCAATGGTGGAAAACATGCAAGTGGCACCAGACATCTGCAGCTGAGGCTCTGCCTGCACAAGTCCAGCACTTTGGCAACTCTCATATTTTTCCAGTGAAGAACTTTGGAAATCTTACCTTATTTTGATAAAGTACAAACCTTTGCTTAGTGGAAACTCCTCCTTCCCATCCAGAAATGTATTGCAGCCCTTTTTTCTGACAGGGAAATATTAACAGTAGCACATGTTGAATATAAAGCATATTCGTGTGTTGCATTTAGTCTTTTGGTTGTTTTTCATAGCTGAGCCGGCTCAGCCGCCTTCTGCATCTAGCAGTGGCAATTCTGATGATGCTATTCGATCCATTCTGCAACAAGCCCGACGTGAAATGGAGGCACAGCAGGCTGCCCTTGAACCTGCCTTAAAAACACCACCTTTATCTCAAGCTGACATTTCTATCCTGTCCCCCAAACTAGTATCTACACCTGCAATGTCTTCAGTTTCCAGCTATTCTCCTTTGGCCATATCCCTGAAGAAACATTCATCTGTCACTGATTCCAGTATCTCTGCGTTGCAGAACCTCTCTGGGCTCAAAAAGGAGCCTCAGGAGGCACCTGTTTTAGAGCTTCATGGAGTAAGTGATTCTGCCCAGGGTATGTTGAGGCATGTTAAAAATGAGTTGGGACGTGGTGGTGTTTGGAAGGACCATTGGTGGAATACTGTGCAGCATGAGAGAAGAAATACAGCTCTTCCTGAAGACATAAAAGTTGAGGAAACCAGTGGTGGAAAAGAAAAGGTCAGCAATCAGACTAGGCCAGATCGTAGCCAGCTCCAAGGACCATCTTCTTCAGAGTATTGGAAAGAGTGGCCAAACGCTGAATCTCCGTACTCGCAGAGTTCTGAATTGAGCATGACTGGGGCGAGTCGCAGTGAGACACCACAGAATAGCCCCCTCCCTTCATCCCCTATCGTGTCTTTGTCAAAGCCATCCAAACCTTCAGTTCCTCCACTGACACCTGAGCAGTATGAGATTTATATGTACCAGGAAGTGGATACGATAGAGCTAACGCGGCAGGTCAAAGAAAAGCTAGCAAAGAATGGCATCTGCCAAAGGATCTTTGGGGAAAAGGTAAAGAAGTGGTTCTCTTGTTACCCCAGTGTTGTGAGCGCGCGTTCTGCTTCTTATGTTGGTCTGGAGCTCAGGAGGATACACCATGTGTCTGATGGAAAAATGCTTTTGCTTCGTGTGTTAAGTGTTTTATACAAAGATTGGCTGCAGCCACCTGTAATTAGAAATGGGGCCCCCAAGTTTAGAAATCCTGAAAGCTGAAGCAAACGTTACTGAGACTCAATATTTCATGCTTAAAGTAATGAATTCATGGAATATTTGAGTAATACCGTTGTCATGACTGGAGAGTCTTAAATTTGTTATAAGTGAAGATACAAGAGCATTTTTCCTTTTTAATATTTGGAAATGTGCACAAGGGTATTTAAACAAACACACGGAAAATCCCCTGCCTCTCCTTAGTCTGAAGTCAGGAATTCAGTCATTTCTTATACCTGGTGCTTAGTACCTTAGCGTGCTTTGAGATGTTTTAAAGCAATGTATGATTACAGATACACAATGCACGATAAGGCTGTCTGAAATCCTCACACTGTGGGCCCTAAGCACTGAACACGTGGGATTTCAGGAGGGTCCCCACCCACCAGAAAACACCTCCCAGGCTGTAAGAAGCGGAGGACATCTGGTGTTTCTTCTTCCTATGCGGAATTGAATCAAATATAATAGTCTAATAGGAGCTGGCATTGTGCTGTTACCTTTTCACTAAGATGTAAAATGAAAAACCTGACCTCTTGGGGTCATTAAAGATCCCGTGGCAGCTTTCATTACATGTGATTTTTAACTGCTGTACCTGTGCTGAATTCCAGGCAGGTAATTGCATTCTGTCTGTCTGAAATTCCCCCTTTGCTGCAGTCGGCTGTGTTCTTAAATATTTACTTACGTGGAGCAGCCGCTGCTGCAGGTGAAAATACACATCGTTATAATTCATCCCCCAAAAAATCAACCAGCTATAGGCCTAGTCTCAAAAGTCCCAATTATTTTTGTTTGAGAACAAAATACATGCCAATCATTTCCTGTTTTATCTGCCTGTGTGTGCCTGGACTCTGTTTTTCCTGTTAAAACTGATGAAACTATCTGACACAAAATATGAAAAGCATGCAAATCTCGCACCATCCTTTTGCTGTTTGTGCTGCCACTCCGTTCCTGCAGGAAAAAAGCCCCATGCTCCAGCAGGAAACCACGGCAGGAGAAAAGTATTTCCATCCAAGTACCCACAGAGGTCATTTTGCAGTTTTACTCATTGTCCATATAAAAGCGATTGGAGCGATACAGCAGCAAAGGAAAACCAAAGTGACTGAAATTACTCGTCCTTCCACATCAAATGTGTTAACGTGCCATTCTTGGTTGCTTCACTTCAGGTATTGGGGCTGTCCCAAGGAAGTGTCAGTGACATGCTCTCCAGGCCAAAGCCATGGAGTAAATTGACCCAAAAAGGCCGAGAACCATTTATTCGTATGCAGCTCTGGTTGAATGGTGAGCTGGGACAGTGTGTCCTGCCTGCACAAGGGCAGCAACAAGGACAAGGTAATTAAAATTCCACTCTGTTGTTTGAGTCGAGGAGGAGGAGATCTTTCTTTTCTTTTTTTTCTTTTCTTTTTTAAACTTGCAGTAAGTGACACTTGCACCCAGTGCTAGGCCAGGCAGTGCTGGAAGTGGCAGCGTCCACCCTTGCAGCCCAGCCAGTCCCCAGAGAATGCACTGGGAATGTTTATGAAGGAAGCACTTATTTATGTGTAATTGATAAGCAGCAGTTATCAAGTTCCTCATTAGGATGATATTAGCTAGGCATGAATATGATACGTAAGTCAAACGATTTTGGCCAAAGAGCTGGAAAATCTTGTGTGCTGTTTTCTAGGCTTGCATAGGGGATTTTTATTGTTCCTAGGAGAATATCGATTGCTTTCTCAGGAGGTGAGCTAGAAGAACTAAGCTTTAAAGGGGGGAATGCTGTGTTGCAATTACACTTTTATTGTGGCTCTCCTCTTACTCTAATACCAATTGTGACAGAAAGGCCAGACTAGGGTTTGGCCTCGGTTGTACCCTGATAATGCCACTGACTTAAATGAGCAGCGCGCCCTTGCCGAGATCAGCACTTTGCTATTTGTTGAGCCTGCTTACTGTTTAGTTTGTGGTTTGGCATCTCCTTTTATTGTTCCCTGATTTTCCTCTCCTCTCTTATCTAGTCCTTCACTCTGTGACATCATTACAGGATTCCCTACAGCAGGGATGTGCAAGCTCAGGTAATCAGCTGGTTTCAATGATTTGCTCTGAAATAATTCTCTGTGCTTTTGTTACGTTTCTTTTGCTTTGATGCCAAGAGGTTGCCCGTGTTGTGTTATATCATACAGGAGTCCCTTCAGTTTTTTTATTAAGCCAGTTAATTCCTCGTTCTCTCCTTGTTGCTATGGCAGATGTAGGGAGTACACGTATTTAGCTGCATATATTAGGTAAAGAGACTCTCTCTGATCTTAGAGATCATTGGCTCTGTAGGGTTTCTTTTACCATCGTTCAGCTTATCAGTTTGACATGTGACAATGGCTGTAAAACAAGCCTTTCGTTTGTAATGTGATCTACATATTCCAGCTGCCTCACTCACACTGGCTTGTTTTTTGTTCCCCCCACTTTCCTTCGCATAAAACCTGCTTTGTTAATTTGAAGGTGGGGGAAAAGACCACGTTGTGCCTCTCTGTTTCAAGCTTCCCTAAGTATTCCAAACCGACCTTCTTTTTTTTCCTCCCTCCCCTTTCTGTTTGCAAAAAAGCAGATGCAGCAAAGATGAGTGTCAAAGAGAAGTAAATTGCTCAAGGTTTTGTAAGATAGCCACGGTATAGGAAGGAGACTGGAACAGAACAGCTGTGTTCCTGCTGTTAGATACCAAACTCTACCCACACAGACGTTTTACCAATGATATGCTTAACTGGCGTAAACTGCTTGGGCTGTTTTGTGCTTTAGAAAAACACTTGTGCCCTACCCAGTACTTGCACCCTGTGCCCTGTATTGGAGAACTATTGCATTCCAGCATACACACAAGGGTGGGTTGTGCTCCTCTTCTACCTCTTGCCATTCTGAAACACTCTTTTTTTCTGGCGTTTGCTGGGTTTATTCTGAACATCCCAACCCAATCGCGTTTCTCTGTCTACTGAGAAACTATTTCAGACTAAAAGATTTTACTACAAGAAGATCCATGATGACATTCGGTCCATGTTTTTCTTAAGAGTTGAAAATAGATAAAAGCCAGAAAAAAAAAAACAAAAAATGCCCCTGGTAAAAGCAGGCAATGAAAATAACCAAACTGGGCAAAAATTATTTGCAATCATAGGGCTATTGTTACTTGCAGCAAAACATTTAGTGAACATTAACGTTTCCTGCTACGTTTTAGAAGCTGCTGTTCATTAAAAGCATGCATTGGCTATTTTTCTGTAGCATTAATACTATGCAAGGGTAACTGTTACAGCTATAAACGCCTAAGACAGCATGGAAAATATGAGTAATTAATTGTAGCCCTTTTAAGAGGAATCTGAAATCAGAGGAGCTGGGAAAAGGCTGCATTGTTATTGCTAATCATCATATTTATGACTAACTGTAATTATAAAAGATTGAAAGACAAGCCCATAGGATTAGAATCCAACCACCTTGTGGATTCCCAGGAGGATCGCTGGTAGCTGAAAGTGATTTCCTTCAGGAAGTTCAGTTTTGCTGCTGTGATATTTTGCTCCCCTCCCACACTCCCAATCTTGTTTGTCAGTTCCTGCCCTTGAGCTCATATTTTGTGAGGCGACACGTTCCTATCAGCTAATAAAATCATGTTATTGATGATTGCCCCCTTCTTTCCTTAAAGTAGACTAACTAAGGAGAGAAGGTGCTCGTGCCCTCTTCTTCCTCACCCAATGATTAAAAACAAAATTGTTGTGCAATTGTTCTTTTCCTGGTGCCTTCCTCTGTATAAAGGAATAAGGAAAGTTGTGACACCCTGCAGAACAAAAGAGCAAAACCAAGTGATTTGAATGAGGAAGGGCAGTTTGGTAATTTTCTTTTATTAGGAGCGCTTCTGTAATTAAAAGCACAGCAAGCACTTTGGAAAAGGTAATAAGAATTATGCATTTGTGAAAGATCCTCCACTGCAGGGCAGGCAAAAGAAAAAAGCAATTCCCATTTTCCCTTCTTCTGAGATGTTTCCCAGGAAAATCCAGGCAGAAAAGGTTGCATGTTGTAGTTTTAAACCAGAAATGAATCAGAACAATTTTGAAACGAGAAAAGGTCTGGAACCTTTTCTGTGTAATATAATTGCCTTGGAACTTGTTGAATGCATGAAGGGGAAGAAGTGAAATTAAACTAATACATTCAGTGGCTCCTGAGTGCTTTGCCAAGAAGGTCTTCAGCGTGCAGAGTGTCAACAAGCATAGTAACGTCTCAGACTTTTATTAGCTGTGAGTATTTTCATTACTGTTTGGCACTATTCTGTCAAACTAGCAAGATTTGCTGGATTTCTGACCCGGTTACTTACACTCCTAGATCATGAGGTTTTGATTAACACCTCGTTCATGAAAATGTGTTCTTTTGTCTGGTGATTTTCCATTGTCGCACGTGAACAGATGGACCCATTAGTCTTTTCTATGTGGGAATGAATGGATAAGCGTTAGATGGGTCTTGATACAGATATAGATAGAGATTGAGATAGCAGAGAGAAGCCAGGCTTGATTTTCATCTTTAAAAGCTTTATTTATGGGGTTTGAAAAAACACTGTACCAAATTACAATCAGGTAAATACCTGTATTTTCTGCTTGTGACCTTTCATCAAGGCTTTCGTGTTTCTGTGCAAGTTTCAGTGAACTTGTTTTACACAAAAACGGTGCCTATACCCTCGGTGGTCAAAAATAGTATCACTGTGCCTTTCCGAAGATTCTTCCTGTGTATTTCTTTCCACCTAACTGCTCTAATGCCCTTGGGTAAATCTGCCTTTTTAATGATTTATGTATCAAAAGCACGGACCAAATCACATGGAACAAAAAGTTGAATTAGTGTCACCCAACTGCATCAGCGTTTTTTCGTGATGAATTTGGCCCTTATTTAGTTGCATTGCTGCTGATCAGAGCTGGGTTGGCTTTGGCCAGTAGCCATGTGCCAGAAGATGGGTTTTGTGCTTGGGTATATTTCTAAATGCTTGTACTGTATGTAGCTTTTACCAGCCTGTTTCATTCTGGGTTCTTAAGTCTTTACTGAGCATCTGTATGACTTCAAGACAAAGTTTCAGGTTTTGCTGCTGTTGATTTCATAGCAGCTCCCAGGAAAGCTGAATTTGTATTCACTTTTGTATTTATCCTCTGTGAAGGACATACACTCTCTCTATACTACATTAAAGACTTGCAAATACTCAGTGGGAAAAAGACGTGCCTTTTTGGTCTGTGTTTCTGTAAGGGTCGTCTTATGACCTAATGTGGAAATCTTCATTTGCCGATACAGCTGCGGGTGATCTCAGGGGATTTTGAATTTCCCTTTTGTTTGTCTTCCTTTCTGGGTATCATCCATCATTCCTAACCTCATGCTGCTTAGCAATAGTAACACTCATGGGAGTTGAAGAAAGGATTATAGCAGCATAAAATGGGGAGCTAATTAGAGCTTGTTTCAAAATCAGAATCTAGCTTGAGATAATTGCGTATTATCTCGTGATTTAAAAACCCAAGATCTACTGTATTTAGATCAACTAAAATGTGCATAAAGGCTTTCTTTTTAAAATAAAACATTTGTAACAACAGGGAGATTACCTCTTATCATCCCATGGGAAAGAAAATCTGAAAAAAATAACCAGAATGCAGTCTGTGATTCACTGTATTTAGGATATTAACAGCCATAGTGTGGAATGATGACAAACCCACGTATCCATTATATTTGTATTTATGTAATGCATATTCCTGTAATATCTTTTCAGTACAGAATCTGCTGAGCAGGCAGGTAGTTAACTGTGTACTGAGTAGATCTTCCCATTTACCAAGTAACAGAAGGATGCTGTCACTTCGACTGTTTGGAGAGAAACAGAGTGGGAAGAGAGTGTATTTCAGGCTTGCAGTCCATATTCAGGTTTACCATCCTGATGCGCTGATGGGAAGAGCTCACTGGCCACTTGGTAGCAGTGGAGAAGCTCTTACCCCCTCATTGCTCCATGGATCATGGTTTCATTGTACTCTTTTGTTTTGGATGGGCAGAGCTGTCTGAGATGGTTCGTCAGAGTCCAGAGCACAGCAGGGATTAACATTTGGGGAGCCAAATCCTTAGTACCTTGAGATCATGCAAGTCATCGGTCCCGTGATGCTGACAGATCTTCTCCAATTTGAGCTATTTTTCATTGTTGAATCAAAAAGGAGAGAGAGATTGTTCTGCAGTCCTTTGCTGGTGTTCCAGGTTAATACAGCTGTATGACCTGAGATGTTTGTGGTTAATGTAGTCTGTGAAATGGAAGAGAAGGGAGATCACAAAGTGCTTTTCATAGCAGAGTAGTTGGACTGCACCTTCCTTGCATAGATGGTTTACATTTAATGACCAGTTTTTGAGTCTTTGGTTAAGAAGCTTGTTTCCTTTTGTGCTGGGTGCAAATGCACGTTGAAAGTTTGGAGCTGAACAACCAAGTCAGCCAAGCAGTTACCTTCATGCTAGCCCTGAAGGACACTGGTGCACATCGGTGAAGCTTCCACCACATTCTTTCTGTGTGGCTTGAGATTGCAGTTCTGGAGCAGTTGGCCATGACTGTCTTGATTTCAAACCATAGGCTATCAGTTGGCTCCTCATAAGGGCAGCTGTTGTAGTCTGTCTGCGATGTGTGTGATCATATTCTGTGCCATTTCCCTGACATTTGGACCATGAAAACCTTCCTGGCAGCCTTTCTGGTATCAATAAAGCTGGGAGAATTGCCGTCAAGGCAACCTACTGGGACCTGGGAATGCAGTGTGAAGTCAGTGTTTCAAGTTCATTCTTAACATAATGTTGGCTATCATTGCTAGCCATCATCTGGTCATTCTTGCCTCTTGCTTAGCTCTGTCCTCCACAGGCCGTCTTGCATGGCCCATAGTCCTTCGTCCATCAGTGATGCTTAGCAAATAGCATTTGTAGAGAAATTTCTGCCTTAGTTGTGTTTTCTGTCCATTGAGCCAACCAGTGATTAAGCTTGCAGAAAATGACTCCATCCTTATTGTGGTCATAGCTTCAGTAGTCTAAAAGTGCTAAAATAAAATATATAATCACAGAGTAAACACTGTTTTCTAGGCAGATAACCCTTGCAGCTGACTTAAAATGGCAAAGCACCAACACTCTTCTCATATTAATATGGCAAAGAGGAGCCTCAGGCTGGATTCTGAAGACAAATTTAATTCACTCTGAAGTGTGGGTATGGGTTCATAGTACTCATTTTGGAGGAGTTACCCAGACAGGTTGCAGCTATGCTTTATTTCTGTGGTTAATTTGGGAATGTGGGTCCTTTACACTCCCCTTCAGTGTTCAGGGAAAGATCTCCATGCAAGGAGCTCATGTACAGCTCTGCTGGAGTGTTTAGCCAGGCACGCTAATGCCTCATTCTCAAAGTCTTCATTTTTAAAAGTTAGAATTAATGAGGGAATATATTTTTTAAGCTGTATGACAAAAGAATCTTTCCTCACCATTATTACTGGTGGGCTTCTCAGGTAGCTTATAGGAGTACCAGTAAGCTTAATAGTTGCTGAAAAGTGGATATAGTTTGTGAGTACGGGCTTCCCCTGCAGCTTCAGCATCAATCCGAATGTGTAACTTCTTGTACTCTCTTCAGGCTTTGTTTAGGGGAATATTGAATATTAGATCTGTGTAAATTCCACTCTTCATTGTTTTATTGCTTTTTTCTTCATTTCATTAGTTACCAGCATTTTGTTTTCCCTCCTTTTGCACATTTGGAGTTGTGCAGCCTCCTTTGCGGAGGCGGGGACCCACATTACCTCCCCTCCCTGCTTCCCAGCACGGGGGGCTTCTCCTGCCAGCTGCTAAGCACAGAAGAGCTGGATGGAAAATGATGAGCTGATACGTTGGAAAGACAAATGCAAAAATAACTGGAGCAGCACTGAAACACGAGCGAGGCTGTGGCAGTTGTGCTGGGGGGTCAGGAGTCAGGGTGATGGCCAGGATCTGTCTCCTGTGGGCTGGCAGCTGCAGAAGAGGTTGGGAAGGTTCTTCTCTGAAGGGAGTGGGTGTGTTTCTGTTGGTGATAGGAGGCTCTGGCAGCTGGCAGAAGCTCACGCTGGTCTTCTGGTTGCTTGTGGGGAAAGGAGGGGGCAGCGTGTCCAGCCCCCATGGCCGCGTGGCTGGCACCAGTGCGATGGAAGTAGCCATCGTGCCCTCAGGTGTCCCCCACAGCAGCCCAGCCACTGCTTAGCAAATGACAAAACAAAATGCTCCTCCGCTGGATGAAAACTACCTTGCTTTCAATCCAAAGAACAGATAATGGGCTATTTTCCTCCCAAAGTACAGGAAAAAAGGTGTGCTAGTACCAAACGTGTGGGTTGTTATTCCCATCTTATAATGGGGATGGAGCTGCAAGGCAGCCGTCGTCTCCACCAAGCAGCTCTAAAACAGGAAGATAAAGAGCCTGTTAGACTCCTAACAACAAAATCCTGTTTGCAGAGTTATGTATTACTTGATAGCAAATCATTCCCCCCCCAAAAAAAAAAACAGAAAATTACCAGAAAATTAGAATCTTCTGCGTTTCCTTCTAGCCTGCCCTTTGCATTAGGGTGTGAGAAAAACTGATGACTTTGTCTCACCTAATTTGGTGGGTATTGGAGGTTTTTAAATTTGCCAGCAGCCATCCAGAGAAACAGCAACTGAAAGAATCCGGTGATTATTTACATCTGATGAGAAACACAACTTGCATTGGAACAAAACAAAGTGGGTTTGAGATCAGGTTTAAATAAAAGTGACAATAGAAAAAATATCCAATTAAAAAGAGCTAATGAAAGGAGAAAATACAATGACAGCAAGAAATGTAAAATAGGCCAAGTAGTACATGGCTTTAAGCTGACAGAGTGTAAATTTGTGTTAGATCTCAGGCAGTTTTTCCCTGTGAGGGTGCTGAGGCGCTGGCACAGGGTGCCCAGAGAAGCTGGGGCTGCCCCATCCCTGGCAGTGTTCAAGGCCAGGTTGGACACAGGGGCTTGGAGCAAGCTGCTCTAGTGGAAGGGGGCAGGGAGTTGGAACTGGGTGAGCTTTAAGGTCCCTTCCTTTGTCTCACATCTGTACTTGTCAAAGATATTGCTGATAGCAACTTAAGAGGTACTTGTTTCTTTGGCTGTGTCTATAATGCCCTATAATGGCGTTGAAAAATGATGGCTGCCCAGAATAATTCAGGCACTGTTTGATGCTATTTACTGCCAAAACCTCAGCTTGACAACATATCCCTGTGTTGCTGTCAGTGCTGGGGGTCTCTCTGATGAGACTATCCCAGGACAATTCTCTGCTGCGAAGAGTGACATTGTCCTTGTTTGTTCTCAACAGCTCTCCTCACAGGTAGCCCAGCCAAAACATCCTTCTCTGTCGTTCCACACGAGATGGTCTCCTTTGGTATCCGCTCCTGAGACATCCCTCCTTTCCTCTGTGCTCTCCAAAGGGAGTTTGGGATAGGTGGGAGATGGGAGCTGCCCCTTCCATCCCCTCTCTTGCACACACATAGGAGGTGGGAGATCAGTGCAGTGTAACTATGTTGTGGTTTATGTTTGTTTCTCTCTTTTACCCCTCTGGAACTTGGGTCCTAAAAATAGTGCAAGTTTGAACTGGCAGATGTTTCATTTGTCCTTTAGGAGAGGACCAAAATTAGCCTCTCATTTGGCACCTAAATAAAGCAACTTAACTGCCTTTATGCGAACTTTGCAATTACTGTCTATTGAAGTTGCAATGTTTTGTTGTGTTCGATGGGGAAGGCTATTATGTAAGTAACACCCCACCTAAAAAGCCAACAGACCTTGAAAGAGAGGACACACAGAGCCCAAATGGTTTGTTCTGGGGGTTTGGGTTGCTGAGTGTTTCCTTTTCCTCATCTGAGGCAGGTGTTTTTTCCCTAATGAAGGTGTCATTTAAATACAGGCGAAAGTAACTTGGAAATGCTCAGAGCCATCTATGGTAAAGCTAAAAAAAAAACAATAAAAGGACAGCAATGGTTTTCTCTAATTTTCAGAGAAAAATCTGCACAGAATGCCTGAAGCTGGGTTAGCAGTGGGACTCCCCAGGGGCAACAGAAAGATGTTATAATCAATTACCACATCATAACACTGATGTATGATAATTACTGAGTGTTCCTCCTGAGATAGTGCAGCATTTGGCTGGGATGCGGCTCTTTCATGGTCCACTGCCTGATTAATATGCAAATAATAGGCTGATTGCATGATGAATGCAGAAAATGAGTTCGCTGATAACGTGAGCACCGAAGCGGGAAGATGATAAATTACTTTTACTGACTGTCCTACATTAAGTACCCTTTCTCAACAATTTTATCACAAATTAAGTAAAGCAGTATGGAGAGATTATGAGGATGTGTAAAATAATGTACCTTAATAGCTTTTATAATATTGTTGCATACAATGTAAATGTCATTTTGTTTCAGTACTTTAGCCAGTACTCCTCCTGAAGAGCACTACGTTTAGTAGAGCAATGCTCAGGGTCACTCTTCTTCAACTGCTTGCTTCTGAGATGAAGAACAACCCACCACGTTGTTAGATGGGTCTTCTCTCTTGGGAAGGAGGGCAGTCATTAGCCTGGGATCCATCCCATGTGTATCCTGCCCATTACAAATGAATGTCCACATTGTTTAACGGGGGAGGTATGTTTAAATGCAGTGCACACTGCACATATGCATTCTGCTTCATACGCTTGTCTGGAGCAGACAAGAGGTTAAAGTCTCCAAGGGGGATGTAGAAATACCTTCACACTCAGGCTTACAACAGAGGAGGACAATAAACCATTACAGACATGGTAAGGCGTTAAAGTTAGTCTCTAATCACAAGGTCAGCAAGTCAACAAAGACACCATGAGCTGCAGCAGAACCTCTAAAAGCTCTAACTCCATTTCCCAAAAGGCATTGTGCACTCATTTATTTTGATTATACTAAAAATATAACTATGTGGGGTTGTGGCATCTTGATTGATTGCTTTCTCGACATATTTGTTTTAACAGTCAGAAAATCCTTAATAAAGCTTTTGCACACAAGCTGGTTTAGTAAAAAGGTTATTGAAAATATTTTCTAGCACTTATTTCTAAATACTGACTTCTGACTTAAGTAACAGAAACAGAGAAAAATCTCAATACTACATAAAGATTTGCAGGGTAGAGCAAAGCCTTTCAAAGCAGCTGTGATTTTGCCATTAATCACCTGATTTAAAATCTGATAGCTTCTTAGAAAGGGTTCTTTAATTCTTTAAAGATGATATGTAAAAACCATAGATTTCTCATTTAGCACTTTCTTGGGTCAAGAAGCTCTGTGGGAGCAGGTAGGCGTTTGAGGAGATTCTCCCTATGTGCTTGTTGTGGTCTTTACCTGTTCCATAGAGATCCACTTTTGGCCAGTGGGACTGGGAAAGGATTCAGGGCTGTTGGCGTGACCAGAGCATTGCTCTGATGTTTCTGATTGTGTGCCTACATCCAGCTAAAAATATTCTCAAGTTCCTTTCTTTTCCCCTTCATTCGTTGTAGAATAGCACTTAACATCATGGCTGTGTAGAGACCTCATGCTTCCCTGTAGGCCATTTCCAAAGTGCCTCCTATTTGAGAGTTTTCATCAGGTGGTGTGGTTGTGTCAGGAGTTGGTGTGTCTGTTCCAAAGTCTGATAGATCTCAGTGAAACTTCTCATTTTAATTGATTAACTCCAGTCATATCTTTCTGCACAAGGTTCTGGATATCCTGGATGTTCAGACTGCCTTCACAGTGATCTTCTCATCCTCACCGTTGTAGCGGACAGCCCAGCAGCAGAGTCCTCCTAACTCAGTAGAAGTGTCTATGAAAAAAGAATCATTCTATGATTCTAAGTCTGATGGTTTGAGTTTATGCAGCCTTACAGTTGTCCAGCTCTGCGACATTGCTTAGCCAGGCCTCCTGTATGATTACCTGGATTTGCCTCTCCACATCTGGGTGCATGTGGTGCATGCGGTGTGCAGAACAAAACTTTACAGCTGTTGAGGTCTTTTGCATTACTGGAGCACAACACACCTCTCAGAGAGCTATAAAGCACTTGTGTGGGCTCAAGAGGTGTGTGTGAAGAGCTGCGAGGGTTCACCAGCCAGGACTTCCAGTGGTGCCTTCCTGGAGCAGCCATAAAAGGGTGAGAACCAAGTGATGGCACTGCCACACTCCATCTGCTGAAAGCTTTTTAAGAGGCATGCGCAGGAAGGCAGTTCTGACCCTGTCAAAGTTGTGAGCTAAACACTGCATCCTATCCAGAGCAGGCATACATAACACAGCAGCTAGACATGTTTCTGCTCGGTTGTAAAGTTGGTTGGATGGCCCTGGGCACAGGGTGTTCTTCTGTTGTTGGTCCACAAGCAACATTAAACTCACAAGGCTGCACTAGGACTTTCCTTGTTATTCCTAACACGGAGACTGGCACAAAAGACCATCCTTTTGCTGATGGGCTTGACTGCAGATGAGATCAGGAAAGAGATCCAGGTTCCTGCTCAGAATCCCTTTCATCTGTATGCATTGCAGGTGTGTGGCAGTGGGCAGCTGCTTTTCAGATCTGGGTCACAGGTTTGGTTCCCCCAACTATGTGGGGACAGCATTATATTTCAGGGTCAGGCAAAAATGGAGGTAAAGGATGGAGCCAGCACAGGAACACCTTAAACTGCTCTCATGCCAGCTTTTGGTTGTGAGGAGTCGGAGTCTTAACGTAGGTTTGGCCACAGTGGGATTTCCAAGGCTGTCTGAGGCATTTGTAGTTGCGCGTTCGTTGGAAACAGAATTGATTGCCCAACTTCTGTAAGTACTTTTAAATGTCCAGCTCTAAATCTCTCCTCACGAGTCTATCATCACCTCACATCTTACTTGCTCTTTTCTGAACTTCATCGGATTTCTCCCAGCTCTTTCTGGTTTCTAGAATGGCTGAAAACACGTGTTTTAATACAAGTGCCAAGCTAACATCCCTATTGAAAATGCCACATAAAAATTGCAGCGATACCTTTAAGCCTTTATCAATGCTCAGAAGCAGTTTTTTTCAAGTACTTCTAACATTCACTCTGATCATCCAGGTAGTTTTATGTGCTCTATGCAGTGTGGGGACCTTTATTTTTAGTACTGCCCTAGTAATTTCGGAGTTAACCAAAGCTGGTTTCCTCCCCGTTCAGTGCAGATACGCATACATCTGCATGCTTTCCTAAAGGGGTTTTCTCTTGATCCCTCCCCTCATCCACATAAAATTTCCCTCTGAGCCAAGACCCAAAATAACATTATCCCCAAAGTTCCAGCATTTGTGAAACAAACAAACAAACAAAATCTCCACGGTCAGAATGGAAATCTTAGAGTCAGTACAATAGCAAGTGCTTGCAACTGTAACTGCACGTACCTACCTACTCCACCTCGTTGCGTATGCGCGCTGTACGGAGGTTTGTATACTCCCTACATAGAACTGTGGGAGTTTATAACTGTAGGGCAGATCATATTTTCATAAGCCACAAACTGTGAAAGGCAAGGTTCACTCACTTGAAGTAAATTCACCAAAACCACTACCTGAGAGAAAGCCTTCAGCTTTCACATGGATTTTCTCTCAATCAGTCAGAAGACGGATGCATTGCAGCGCTGTTCCACAAATGCCCATCACATCCCACAGTTCAAGCTTGCACTGCACCTCCGTTAGCCAGGAGAGTTGTTGGGGTGCTTTGCTCTTGCAAAGACATCCATTGAGACAGGTAAAATGAGACAGGAGGGCAGAGGAGAAAAATATCTCCCTGAAATTTTCAGACCCTAGGAAACAGAATGAAGTGGTTGTCCTGAGGATGTGGCTGTTGTTGAGCTGTGTGATCAAGTCCTGATTCTCAGCACAGCATACACCAGGTTTTGGTTTATAGAATGGGCATCCTTTTTATCAGGGGAAGACATGAGACACTTTGATCTCAGGCAACCTGCCAGGTCTGTTGTTGTCCATTAACTCATCTGCACGAGGAGGTAAATGCAGGCCCTGAAGTAGCAAATGCTCTTTTAATAGGTTGCTGAGAAATCTCTTCTCCACGTTTGTCTGCTTTCATCTTCCCTACTAATTTGCCATAACAGGAGTGCACAGAGCGTGGGATGCTCCGTGTCCTCCCTGCTCCACTGTGCACAGGATATGGCAGTTCTCTCTGCCCCTTGAAAAGGAACTTGGAATTTGACTAGTTTGGCATCAACCTGAAGCTTGAGCTTTGGACACTGTAAAAAGTGGTGCATCAAACCCAGTGCCAGTTAAATCATGTTTGGGTTCTTGTTGGAATGTCACAGAGTACCCTGTCATTTTGTTTTAGCAACTTGTCCTTCCAAATGCGCAGTTCGCCTTATGGCATGCCAGCAGTAAAAATGTCACTTACAATAATTACTTTTTGGTGAAAATGCTTGCTGACTTCCTACCTTCAAGCTGTTTTTTACACAGTGGGGAGATAATAAGAAATGACTTTATCCTGACTGCTCAAATGAACACTAAATGGAATTTAGGTTATTATTACTGCAGATAGAGGACTCTGCACTGAAATTTAAATAGTGGATCAGATAAACTACAGAGATTTGTCTCTGGAAATTACAGTGGATCTGCTTTTTCAATCCACTTCGCTCTGGAACTTTAGACAGCTGTTGTCTGCCTGCTGTCTTTAGAATATCATATTTTTCATAATCCTTTTAGAGGCCTCTGAATACCTTCTGTGTTTTGCCTGGTCTTCCCCAGCTATGCCGTGTTTGGTACCTCGTTCCCCAGGAGTCCTTTTGCAGTTTATTAGCTAAGCTTGTGTTTGCAGCAGCAGTTGGGCAGTTTATTCTCCTAGTGGTTCCTGAGCTGCAAAAGTGCAGAGTGCTCTTTATACACAGGCGAGTGTGCTGGGAGGAGAGGCTCCGTGCCTTGAGCTTGTGTTTGATGTTTGCAGATTCAGATGCCATTGTTCAGACCTTTGCTCTGAAGTTTTGGTTACAGTTGGATGTAAAGTCAGTTTGCTGCCATGGGCGTAGGAGCTGAGGTAGGGTATGAGCAAAAGTGTCAGACCTGCAGCTCTTGAAATGCATACAGGCAATTCCACTGGAGGAATCTGCCTATGCTGGCAGACAGCAGCGGGATGCCTCTGGGACTGCTGAAACCGTATCCATGTCTCAACACTGCTCTGTCATCTGGATACCTCTTTTGAGAGGGATACATCCGGTACTGGTGTCATGTAGACATCTGTGATTTTCCAGGGAGGTTGTAGCAGGCGTCACCTTAATTCTTTGCATCTGAGGTGTCCTGAGCTTCAGAAGGAGCATCCAGAGTGCTGTGAATCTGAGCTATACCACTGCTTTCATATGGAGAGCAAAGTCAGATTGCTTTGAGTTCCTGTACATCACAAAAATGGTCCTTCTTGATTGGTACCGTGCAGTTTCGCAGAGTATAATTGAAAGTCTCTGACTGTTGAGCTCCTGCAACTGAACAGGTGATGCTGTGCTGTAATGGGGGACCCCAGTGCAGCCCATGGTTTGTTACACCCTACGGGGATTTTGTCGTGTTACAATGGCAAAACATGATCAGACCTTGTAGAAGAATGTGTCAGGCTGATGCTGTTGGGGAAAGTGGTTTCAGGTAATTTGCAGGAGACATTAGGATAATCACAGTCCAAAATGTTCTACAGGCAGTGTTTGAGCAATTCAGGATCCAGGACCCAGTACTGGGGACCTGACCCCGTTGTGGGAGTGGGAAGTCTTGTCATTGAAGAAGAGTAAGAAAAGCTGATGTTAAGTTCAGGAAAACCACCATAACCAATGAACTGAGACTGGAAACTCTATTTTCAGCCTTCCTCACATTTCCATGACACTGTTGTAATAGAACCTATGGGGAAGGTGGAGAGGATGGATGGGACCAAAGCATCATTTAGCTTCATCCATTGTGCTAAGGAGTGCAAGAGCACAAAAGATTTTCTGTGTTCATATAAATGAAGGCAAGGGCAATTTGTTATGGTTCTCAGTGAGTTTTGTAAAATGCTCAGACAGACCCTCATCCTATATGCTGAATTGTTTGTAAGTTTGTTTAGTTTCTTAACTAGTAAGGGGTAGAGGTGGGCAAGCTGTGATGGTTTGGGGTTTTGTTGCAGTGAGATGGTCGTTCAAGCAGCAATTTTATATTGGGAAAATAGTATTTTAAAAAGAAAATAGAAGGTATTTGTATAATGTTGACTTTGTTTCCATCCATTTATATACCCTCATTTCAGATTATGCATCCCGTTCTAGTACTGTAATAGAAAAAAACAAAACTGAAGAATTTCCTGAGTAAGGAGCAGGTGTTCTGCCAGGAATGATGTGGTCCCAAGTATGTCTCTTCAGTGTTTGCAAACTGCATCCAGTGTATTTGTCTTTATGAAGATCTGTTTGCCTTCAAAGACTTGAATACTCACCTTCACTGGACAGTCATGGCTCTCTCTAGCTATGTCCATCAGCTGTGAAATAGCCAGTGTTGGTGTTTCAGTTGTCTTTGTGTTTTAGCTATGAATGGAGGCCAGTTGCAGTGGCCCAGTATTTCAGATTGTTGGCTCATTTATGCAGACATCACAATTGGTTGGAAGTGCCTCAACTTCCCTATACCCCAGATGTATATTTCGAATTAATAACGTAAGAAATGCATGGTAGTGCCTTTGCCCTTTCATGACTGCAGTGTTAGAAGATTTGGATCACTTAAATGTATTTATTTGAATCTTTAATGCTGTTTGTCAACATCAACCTGTAAGTGCACAAAAGATACACCTGTTTCCCAGCCATTTACAATTGTCATGTTGAACTGTGTCATAATCAAAGCTTAGGTCCTAATGGTCTTCCCACCAAGCTAGTGTGGGGACACCCTGTTTCTCCCATCCTCTATAAAGCACAGGGCATGGCTGATGTCTTTGGTTACCTGAGACCTTAAATAAAATCCCAGGTTCTGCAATGACCTTGTTGCTGGTGATGCTTTTGATCTTTCCAGCTCTTTACTTCTAGCACCTTATTCTGGGGCTTTTGCTTCAGGTTTTCAACTGCATACAGGCTGTTGGAAAGCAAAGCAAAACACCCCTTTGGTATAGCAAAGTTTCTCTGGAATTTATTAAAGCAATGCCATCAATAAATGATGGCTGTGGGGTTTGCAGGTCCTACAGCCAGCCGTAATACAGTTTCAGGCTTGTATTGACAGAATAATCCCTTCCTCACTAAATACAAACATGTAAACATTCACTGAACATCACTTATTCCCTCTTAAGAAACTGCATCGCTTTTAGGCTAGTGCTGCTCTTCAGTGCAGTCTGGGGTTAAAAAAGCAGAAAGCGTTTTAAAGAACTAAGCTTCCAGTGAATTATTTTCATTGGAAATGTTCAATTGCTACTTTGGAAATCTTAATATGTATTTTTCAGATGTCCTGAATTTGTTCCTTTGTCCTGGGAGGAACTTGAGAGAAATGAATACAGACAAATTATTTCATAAACCATGCAAAATGGCTGTGGATTGACAGTTAAATCTGTAACAGTGAATACATTCAATTTTCCCCTTTGTTCTGTCAGCAGTCACTTGCACTCTAAATGTCTATTTAATTTTTTAAGTAGATTACCAGGAAATGTTTGCATTATTTGATTATTGAATTTACTTTTCCAAATAATGGATCTTTTCCTCAAATATTTATGTGGTATTGAAACCGTTTTTGCATCAGGGAGCAATGCTGAAAATGAATGGGGACCATATTTTGAGTGATTTCGGGTATATGTGCAGAATGCCTCATCTGAAATCACTGTACACTTGTGTTGCGTTGGGGGAAGAAAAGCAGTTTGTCATCTGTACTGCTTTCCAAAATTAGAGTCAGATAATCCCACCTTTTTGAGTAAATAAGGAGCAGATTGGCCTGAAAAATGAAATGCAAGTAAGCTCTTGATATGTGATATAAAAAATAAATAAGCTAATATGTGAACAACATAGAGCATTTTAGTGATAGATGATAGCAGAGATTACCTTTGTTGTTTACATAATTAGGCTGGGCAGGGAAAGGAGAGGGAGAAAGCAGCATTCAGCAATGCTTTGTTTAGTCCTGTGTGGTTGGGGGCTTGGGGGGGGTTGGATTTTTCCTGCGCTCCGTGTGTGCATGTGCTTTGCAGTGCACGGATGAGGAATTGTATAGGAAATTTGCAGCTGCTCTAGTTATTCAGTAAGATTTGTATAAGCTGGCACAAGGGACAAAATTAGAGGGAACTTGAACGAGTGCCGTGCAGTTTATTAGCTAGGCAGCCATAATTTTGACCTTGCTGTGGGTTAAAGGACACAGACCTGAGAAGAAATCTGTTTATCATGGAGGGAATTCATGCCGTCCCTGACAGTGTACAGTGAACAAGATGGATGATCTGCCAAATTGGTCCCTCGCATGGGTGAATCAGGGCAAATTTACAGTACAATTCCTTTGCTGCTCCTGATACAAAAATAACATTTGCTGGGGTTTGTATTCAGTTGCATGATGACCTGGGGTGAACAGAGAGAAGAAATCAGATTTGTAGGATCCCTATTACCTTAAAGATTTATATGCACCTTGCTTTCCTTTTATGTCTGCCTCTTTTGCATCTCTCATAAAGCGCTAAGGAAAAAGTCCAATTGCTTGCTTTGAGAAAGCAACTTTATGTAGGAGTGTCAGGAAACCTCTCCAAAATGCAGCGTCTTTGAAAGCTTCTGTTACCTTGAACAACACAATTACACTATGCTCCCCGCTCCATGTGGACCCCACTTCTGTAGCATTTTCCTTTAGTGTTTGGGATATGCTTCCATGCTGCACAAGCTGCATGTGCTGTAATGGTTTGACAATACTCTCCATAACAAACAAACTTGAGAAATAGTGAAATTTGCTGTTAGTGACAGGAGCTGATGCTGCAGAGTGAGCCTCTCTTATAGCTGTGTTGCCATGCTCAGAAAACAGTTCTGTTAGAGGGACTAAGTTTTTGATGGGGACTGGCCTCATCCTGTACCGTTGAGAGCCTTGTAAGCTGCCTCCAGAGAGCTCGAGACAAATCCACTGATGTATGAATCTGATACACGTGCGATTAACCGTGTCAAGTAATGAGATGTGAGACAGCAGGGAGGAGGAGGAGGCAGGCCCACAAAAATGGGGGAGAAATTGCATGTGCTCTTTATCTTTGGAAGGGAATTGTTCTTCTAAACCACATTGTCTACGTGTTGTTACTTGAAAACATGTTTAGACTGTGCCCTTAGATGTCTGGATTTTCAGCATAAGCTCCGTTCCATTAGAGATAACTGTGAATTTATTAGGGGGAAACAACATTTTGTACAGAGCCTATTTTTGTTGGCAAATTAACAGATTCAGAAAGCTTTCTTTTAAACAGAGTGTCACAATAACAGATTTGGGTGTCTCCTGATCCACTGGCTATCTTTATGTTGGGTTCTCAAACACGTTAATTAATACACCATAATTACAAACTGCATTTTAATCTTGTTATTTCTAGGCAAAGAGAAGTGCAAAAATGTGATGCGAGTGATAAGAAACAAAATGAAATCAGTAGCGCTCTGCAGCTACAAAGTTGTCTCACTGGTAGAAAATCCCTCATTGACACTACAAAATAGTAGCTGAGTGAGTTTTCTTACAAGCCACAGAAGGAGGCTTAAACCAGTCTAAAAATGGGAGATTTTAAAGCATCCTTACACAAAAAAAAATGTTGTGGAAAGCAGAACTCTGAGATTTCCTGAGCAAGGAGATTTCTTGCAAACTTCAGGACTATTTTGCTTCAATTTCTCCTGATTTTTATTCGTATTTGTACATCTTGTCTGTATGAGAAAGCAGAGATGACTCAAGATAAAATTAGAAAATAATTCTGTTTTTAAAAAGAGGCTTTTTAGTAACCAAGTCATAACAAGTAGTATTTTGCATACTTAGGCATTTCTTTAAGGAGGTAGAATATAAATGAGAAGGCAAGTTAAATATCCCGCAATCAAAACATTACAATTATGCTAAAGTGGGGGCTTTTTTCTTCTTTTAATTACAGAAAGCACTCCAAAGACTTCTGCCAGTTGCAGTCCTGCTCCTGAATCTCCCATGAGTTCCAGTGAATCAGTGAAGAGCCTGACTGAATTGGTACAGCAGCCCTGTCCCACTATAGAGACCAGTAAGGATGGCAAATCCCAGGAATCCAGCGAGCCGCCTGCTTCTGAATCCCAATCTACAACACCTCTGCCGCTGTCGGGCCACTCGGCACTCAGCATTCAAGAACTGGTTGCTATGTCCCCTGAGCTGGATACCTATGGCATCACAAAGAGGGTCAAAGAAGTGCTAACGGACAACAATCTTGGTAAATCACTTTATTCTCATTTCTTGACCAAAATGAGTGTTCATGCTTTTATTTTTAAGCTGCATTTCAGTAGATGTTCACAAGAATACTTGGGTTAGACTCTGGCCTAAGCTTTAACCTGTTAAAAAGATCTTTTTATATTCTTTTTCTTTTCAAACTGGTAGAAAAATCCTTGCAGATTGTCACACTGTATTTAAAACATCATCATACCCCTGCTCCTCTTAACCTCTGCTTCTGGCTCACCAGCCGGATGCTGCTCCCAGCTACCTGAATACAGTCCAGCAGGCCATCAAGAAGACCAGAACCCCAAAGACAGGGAGATGTCCCCTTCAGAAATGCTGTTTTCCCCATGCTTATAGATGGAAGGCCACTACATTTTAGGCACAGCTGCGTTAGAGGAGTCCAGCGTGATCAGAGAGGAGGGAGATGCATCACAAGCAAAAATGTAGTGTACCTGTAGAGCTAGTAGGGTGAATTCAGACTCAGTTGAGGTTTAGGTGAACCTGTAGAGAAGTACATGGGGCCATTCAGTTATTTGGCTTTGAGATGTGCAAACCTAAGGCTGCTTTTGTTTACAGATGAGGTTTTGGGTGTCAAATTAAGTGTAATGTTGACATGACTGTGTATTTGGAATAGTCAAAGGGAATAACCTAATCTGAGTATGGGAAATCCAGGCTTAATACTGCCACTCTGCCTCCAAATCACTAGTTCTTCATATGGGTTTAACACTTGCTTCCCTCGCAAGGCTTTGGAAAGCTTTGGGAATCCATTGAAGTCTCTAGTGGGAAGCCAGTAAGGCTGCCCCAGTGTTAGCTGTACATGCTTCTGGGGCTTAGCATGGGCTTCACTTCACTTGTGTTTAGATGTCCAAACCAGATGTTTGGTACTCTCCAGAGATAACCAGTTGCTCTCCAGTGACTAGAGATGGGACCAGAAAGATAAGTTCAGGTTTAGACTGCTGGTGATCCTTATATGAGAAGAACTTCATCCATATCAAGTGAACTGTTACAACTGTATAAGTAAAAACTGCTTTATTTGAGTACATAAGGAAGCTTTTTTCAGCTAGGCACAGAATACTGTCAGATATGTTTTTAAGGGGAAGAACACTGGGATGGAGGAGGTTGCAAATTCTCATTTAACATAATTTAGGAAGAAAATGTCCCTGATCATGGGCATACCCTGATGAAATGGTGTTCCACTGAACCCCGCAGAATTACTTGCTTGTGAGCGTTTGCATGGGCACACTGTGGTTGCTTGGTCAGTGGAGGTAACGTAGAGATGAAGCCACAGGTCATGGTAAGGGTTTGCAGGTTCAAGCCCCTAGATTTTGGGCAAAATGCTGTTGAGTGCTGTACCTGCTCTGGTGCTCCAGAGAGGTTTGTAAAAGTATTTTTGTTGACCTTTGCTTTGATGCCATTTTTACTTAGTCTTTTTTATTTCCCATGATTTTTGTTTTCCTACAGTGTGGCTGACAAGCCTAAAAAGCAGCAGAAGAGCCAGGAAATGTGCCCCAAACTCTGCATTAGGTGTGGAACCAGTTTCAATGTCTCCTTTTGCGCCCTCAGTGTGCTAGTGCACCAGATTGTCTCGGTGCACAGGTTTCTCTCTCTTAGGCCACAGGGCCTTGTGAACCTGGCCTAGGCAACTGGTGGTGGCTCAGTTGTTCCAGTAACACCAGCCAGTAAAGACCATGGTTGTGCAAAAACCATTCACGATGTGTTTGGTGGGTCTCTCCTCCCATGCCTTTTAACATTGATTCAACAATCACCATTTGGTGACAGTGTTAATGCCGAGATGTTGCTGGTATTCCTCATCCCAAATGTCATAGTATTACCAGTGATTCCCTGCTGGGTAACATGTAACTTGGAGAGGAAAGCAAATGCAGTGAGCTATGGAAGGATTGCAGTGATGGGGATTTAGCAGAAAGGGACAGGACTAACCATGAAACCAGCATAATTTACCATAAAGAGGGTTTATCCATGAGGAGTTACATCAGTGGGAACAGTTATGAAGGGTATTAGGGTGAAAGATGGGGAAAATTAGCAGGAGTTTTAGGAAATCTATGCTTAAAAATATTCCAGTTATTAATAGCGCTCTGATGAAGATGGAGTGTGATATACCTGCTACCTCCTGAGAATGGTTTCTGACACGTTCCCCATTACCTTCAGAGTGATTCAGGTGCTTCATCCTGTCCTGCCATATCCTGAGATACAATAATGACACCTTTAGCTTTGCTCTTAACACCTAGAGAACATGATCATTACCTCCTTCCAAGTACGCATTTTTGATGTTTAGGCTGTAGTCTGAAGTTCATTTCCTTCAGCAGCAAATCTGTGCTTATATTCCTGCTCATGTGGCCACACAGCAAACCAGAGCAGTTGGTCTGAGTCAAAAGAGGCCCTTTTATTCTCAGTAAGTTGGTTTGACTTGGATCAGTTCTTTGCTCTGTTTTACTGGGCAGCCACATGGGCAGTCGCAGTGGGCACCCTGGCACTGCACAGCGGCTGTCGGAGCTCATCGCGCTGCAGCCAGAGCCCAGCCTGGGGTTAGAAACTGTTAGAAACATTAAAGGGAAGTTATTTAGGAAGGCACATGAAAAGATTTTTAAGGTAGCTGTCTTATCTTGCTAATAGCTGGCAGGTTTAAAGGTAAATGGATGAGGCCTTACTGGTGTTTTTCAGAACAAACAGGGAGTAGGTTAACTCTGCAATACGCATGATCGAAAATTGGCTCTGAATTAATTCTTTTGTCTGATTTTCCTGATGTTGAGGGTAGTGGAAAATCACTTATTACTTAGGAACTTAAGTGAATTCTGACTTCAGGTTTCTGTTCAGTCTCTGAGAACCATTTCCAGGGTTAGTTTAGGGTTTAGTAGCAGACTGTGTCACATTAGCCCTTTGTTTCCCCTTTCTGCGTTTCATTGTCTCAGCTGCTTCCTCCAAAAGCTCTGCAGACCCACCTGCCCGTTGCATCTGCATGGACATTCTGCAGCTTCTGGCTGCTCCCACATTCCCTCCTTTCTCCATACAGGTGAAAAAAAATCACCAGGGCAAAAGCCTTGGGATGTTTCTTTAAAGAGGAGGAGGAGATCCATGGAGTTAAGCACAGGGGGGTGGGTCTATAGAGCAGGTATTTTCCATGACCTGTTTTGTCAGGATCTGGCAAGAGCTGATGGTGCTTTTGTTAGTGTGGGAGTGTCCTGTACCGCTGTAGGAGCACAAGTCCCCACGTATCCACATTGTCCCTTAGGGATCTTATTTGTTGCCACTGGGTAAGAGGTGCTGGCCTCGCTAGGCAGTGAAGAAAAAGCATTCTGCTGTGTGTTAGTGTGGGCATTCAGGAGCTACCGATCAGACACAAGACCCTGAGGCCTAAACCTGGTCAGTATGGAGAGATCTTTGTGTTACCTTGAAAATACATGATAGCTGTGCTTCTATCAGGAATCACAGGCGGTGACTTGGATGACTTCAGGCTCCATCTTGTAACAAAAACTGTCGTGTACAAAGTAGTTCAGCTTAGGAAGAAAACTGAAGTGAAGGGGTTTAGAAAAGCAGCTGTATGGCAGGGTTTGGGCTGCACAGGCATTTTCCACAGTCTTTGGTAAGTTAGAGCTTAACCATGTAAAACTAGTGTTACCAATGCGCATACAAATGTTGTACATTGAAAAACATATGCAGTTCTTGCCGTGCTAGATGATAACATTTAGAAGGAGAATTAAAATCAAGTATTCTTAACTGGAAGTACTGTAGAAGCTGTAAAAAAAAAAGCTGTTACATTGTAAAATGTGGTTATCTGTAGCTGGTAAGACACAGTTAGAACACCACAGATAGTACAACACAAAATATGTACATGTGCCTTGGAGGACACTTATATGACCATTGCTGAATGCAGGGGGGTGCATTGGTCTTGATTGCTTGAAATGTTTGGACTGCACTGTTGGGATGAAGCTGTTGCACTACCCTCCTGCATAAGAGCTAAGTAGCCTCACTGCTCTCACTAGTTGCCTGCCTAGCTAAAAGTTCAGTTTATTTTTAATCTCATTCATTGTATTTTTTGCACACTGTTTCCCTGTAAGGTCCCACTCCCCAGATGTGTTGAGCTCCCCCCTTTGCCACAGTCAGATCCTAAGGATTTAACTAAAGCTCAATATTTACACATTTAGTGGGGGGCAGAGCTTTTATTCTTCTAAATGTTTCTCTTGGGTTTTCAAGCAGTTCTGAAGTAAGAATAATTGATGAATGATCTCGTAGACGTGTTCTGTCTTTATAACTATGAAGCGAGCCTCGTCTCTCAGCTGAATGAATTCATGCGATTTTCAATCTCATATTAGGTCAGCGTTTGTTTGGGGAGACAATCCTAGGGCTAACACAAGGCTCTGTCTCAGACCTTCTGGCTCGCCCGAAGCCCTGGCACAAGCTGAGTTTGAAGGGACGGGAACCCTTTGTCCGCATGCAGCTGTGGCTGAACGATCCCAACAACGTGGAGAAGCTGATGGATATGAAACGAATGGAGAAAAAAGGTAACTTGGAGCAGAACTGCTGACTCAGGCTTTCCATTTTTTCAGAGATGACCGTGTCTTTTAAAATTCTCCATAAATAGTATAGAGGCAGCATTGATCCAGCGTTATGCAGGTTATGCAAAAGGACTTCCTGACAGCTTTTCATAGCTGTATTTGATGCTAGCTCAAGCAGATACATCTCGACAAAAAGCCAAACAAAAAAACAACCCCAAACCCTGAATATTCACCAGCTGTCATGAAATCAGTGCTATATTCTCCTATAGATTAATCACTGAGGCCCCAGTGTATCACTGATAACTTGCCTTACCAAATGAGAAATGTGAGTTTGGGAGCTGGCTTTGGGTTGTTAGTTAATAGTACTGCAGCTGGTCACAGATGTTGGGCTGGAAGAACTGTGCATTGATTCCCAAGAGAACTTCTTGCCAGTCCTGCAGTGATGGTCACTAGGAGGAAAGAAAAATGCAGTCTTTATAAAAGGGTATTTGAGAATAATTGAATTTCTGGCCTTTATAGGGATAGAGGAAGCTGATTGTGTTAATACATGATCACAAAAACCAGGTAGGTCATGAGTATGTACCTGTGAGACACCTCAGTTGTTATTGGGTATCACAGTATCACAGTATGTTAGAGATTGGAAGGGACCTTGAAAGATCATCTAGTCCAATCCCCCTGCCGGAGCAGGAACACCTAGATAATGTTACACAGGAATGTGTCCAGACGGGTTTTGAATGTCTCCAGGGAAGGAGACTCCACAACCTCCCTGGGCAGCCTGTTCCAGTGTTCCGTCACCCTCACTGAGAAGAAGTTTCTTCTCAAGTTTAAGTGGAACCTCTTGTGTTCCAGTTTGTACCCATTACCCCTTGTCCTATCACTGTTTGCCACAGAGTAGAGCCTGGCTCCATCCTCGTGACACTCCCCCTTTATATATTTATAGACACTTATAAGGTCACCCCTCAGTCTCCTCCAAACTATAGAGACCCAGCTCCCTCAGTCTTTCCTCATAAGGGAGATGCTCCACTCCCTTAATCATCTTTGTTGCCCTGCGCTGGACTCTCTCCAGCAGCTCCCTGTCCTTCTTGAACTGAGGGGCCCAGAACTGGACACAATATTCCAGATGGGGTCTCACCAGGGCAGAGTAGAGGGGAAGGAGGACCTCTCTCGACCTACTAACCACCGCCCTTCTAATACACCCCAGGATGCCATTGGCCTTCTTAGCCACAAGGGCACAGTGTTGGCTCATGGTCATCCTGTCGTCCACTAGGACCCCCAGGTCCCTCTCCCCTATGCTGCTCTCTAACAGGTCGCTTCCCAACCTATACTGGAACCTGGGGTTGTTCTTGCCCAGATGCAGGACTCTACACTTCCCCTTGTTATATTTCATCCAGTTATTCCCTGCCCAACTCTCCAGCCTGTCCAGGTCTCTCTGGATGGCAGCACAGCCTTCTGGCATGTCAGCCACTCCTCCCAGCTTAGTGTCATCAGCAAACTTGCTGATAGTACACTCAATTCCCTCATCTAAATCGTTGATGAATATATTAAATAATACCGGTCCCAGTACTGACCCTTGAGGCACTCCACTAGTTACAGGCCTCCAACTAGACTCAGCCCCATAGACTACAACTCTCTGGCTTCTCTCCTTCAGCCAGTTCGCAGTCCACCTCACTACCTGATCATCCAGTCCACACTTCCTCAATTTAGCTGTGAGGAAGCTGTGGGAGACTGTGTCAAATGCTTTGCTGAAGTCAAGGTAGACCACATCCACCGCTCTGCCATCATCCATCCACCGTGTTATTTCCTCATAAAAGGCTAAGAGATTGGTCAAACATGATTTCCCCCTGGTGAAGCCATGTTGACTGCCCCTCATCACCCTTGGTAAAGAGCATATCCTGAAATTTTATCTTGTTCTCTATAAATCCATTACTAAAACCCAGTGGTTATGCAGAGTTTTAGTACATTCATGTGATGTTACAAGAGCAACTGAGAGGCTGCCATTATCAGCAGTTAACTAATTAATGATATATACATCTCTCAAGTTAGCCCTTAATGATATTAGTACAGACAGCATTAATCGTGTGCACTGAAAGCACTGCTGTTGACTGATGTCCTGAAAGCATTAACACATCTGATCAAGAACTTTATGATTATATTTAAAACTGCAGGGAGGGAGCTTCTGGAAAAATTGTAGTTTTGCATGCTTTTAAGAACAAATTCAAATCCTTGTCACAGTAACCAGTATAATACAATGCAGAGCAGTATCTTACCACAAATTGTGTGTGATCTTCCATTGGGAGTAAAATCCACTTGGGTTTCCCACCTACAGCTGTAAACCAAAGGGAACCATGATGGGTTTTGCTGTGTTAGAGACATGGCAGAAATAAACTTGTCAGCTAGCTGGATTTTTGTAGCCTCAAAGAGAATATTGCCCATAATGCAGGAAAATAAAATACAAATAATTTAAAAGCAGTACTGACAATATCCTTTCAAAACTATTTTCTAAACTGGATTCTTATCAAATCCTGTGCAATACATGTACTCTAGAGATGGCACCTGAATAGAGATAAGGCAATAAATCATTGAGACTCTGTACTGAGCTCCTGAACTGTGTAAGTGCTGTCCTCATAGCAGAGCAGTCTAAAGTGAATTCAAGCCTCTCTTTTCTGCAGAATCCTTTCATGCAGATAAGGATCCTGTGATTTAACCTTTTGAATGGCTCTAGAGCCACATTAAGAATTTAACTTTCCCTTCAGCTAGTGGTGGTTAAAGAACAATGCAGCTGTAGCTGCTACCAGTGAAACATTATTATCAATTATTTCTCTGCCACACTTTATTAAGGGAGTAAATTAATAATTATGATAAAGGTGAGATGCATAGATCTCTTTTTCTGTTCTCTAGTCTGAAGTTTGTGCTGTAAATGTCCATTTTGAGAGGCTCTGAAAATGTGCAGTGTACATTAACTAACCTCTTTGGAGGAAGCCAAGGGTTCACGCTCACTAGGCTGAGATACCCTACACCACCTTTCCAGCCTTGGAGGAGCTCATTCCTCCTCCTTACAACCTCCTGGTGTGTGTGCTGCTGGTAACATCACACTGCTCACAGAACAGTACTGAATCCTGCTGTCAGGAGAAAATTTAATTCCCTTTATTTCCCCATTATTTCACTTTTTAATAATCTTGTTCAATACAGCATAAGATAAAAATGATATTAAAAGGGGCTCTGTTTTACCTCGGTGGGCAGCCACGAGTTCTGCAATAGCGTCTGCTGCTTCTGTAGCTGAGCGCATGCTGGGGAGTCTTCCCAGAGGGATGCAGAGATGCTGGGTTGGCAACAGCAGCAGGAAAAAAAGGCAGTAAAACTGGGGATAGAGCTGGCCTTGACAAGGTGGGCTGAGACCCAGCTCCAGGCCTTCACCAAATTACATCTGGATGGGGGTTTTTCATAGGTTTCCTGAGAAGGGGAGACCGATCACAGGCAAAAAATCAGACTTCTCCAGAAATAAAGTGTGTTTGTGACTTGGATTCCAGTTTGAGCTTTGCTGTCACTGCAAATGTGCTGAATGATCTCCTTATGTTGTCTACACGCAGCACATATGTTTAAAATAAGAATTAGAAAGGAAAAGCTTTTATAAACGTCATCTAAAGTTTCCAGAGACCACCATTAAAGCCAAAAGCTTGGGTGCTAGTTCAGCATGTGAAGTGCCACAATTGTGCCTTTGGCCTCCTGTGTTCTGATAATATATAATCCTGCAGGAATACAGTTGCTTATGACAGAACAGTGGGACATCCTCCTCTCTATTTTTATGTTAAGGAAATACGTGCATTTATATAATTTATTGCATTCATGTGAGAGACCCCCAAATCAGCCATTGCACCTTTTGTGATCCCAGTGTGAGGTTACAAAAGCAGAGGTGGGCGTTAGGGCATGATATCTTTCCCAAGGTATCACTGCTCCGTGCTGACCTCAGCAGTCTAAAGATGGGAGCTCTGACCTGCCAAAAATGCCATCCTTTGGAGAGCAGAGAAAGCAGAGATTCAGAGCATCCTGATGCATGGGTGTCTCGTGTTAACTCAGTCGCCTGACTGAATTCCAGAAGCTCCAGTTAGAGATAGCCTAAACACCTTTTACATCTTCCATGCAAGGTTCTGGTTTGTCTCATGGCCTCCTTTAAGCTGCTGCACGTTGCTGAAGTGATACATGCTGGTTTTCAGACCTCTTGGTTGTGCTATTAAAGGAGACAAGGAAACCTTGTGTGTAGTTTGTATGTCCATACAAGTTTGAAGTAACACCTAGGAGGCTTTGAGATGAAGGACCTTATATAAATGTGAGGTTTTATTGCTGGAGTGATTAATTCCATGGTTGAAGGTTGTAACAGTTCCTTGAAGGCTGCAAAAATAAGGCGAACAGGTCCCACTGAAATAATGCATTTACTTGAGGTTACTTTGCAGTTCTGCATCCAGTTGGAACAACTTAAATAAACGCCAAAACACAGTTTTGCTTTTTACGGTTATTTCAAATGCATGCAGGACTGTGTCGTGGCAGAGTGATGGATCATGAGCAACACACGTTCTGTTCCATATCAGTGATCTTACACAGCAGGCAATCCACAGGTAATCTGTCATATTCACGAAAACCAAAATGAGAGTCATGCAGATACCCCCAAAGGTTACAGAATGTGTTCAAAATTCACTTCAGTGATAGTAAGACACAGTGTAAAATGGTCCCACTGGACATAACTACCATATAAAGGACAGGATGGTGAACCCACTGGAGACACAAAACCTGGCCAGTCCGTCAGGAGCTCTGCCAGAAGAAGTTGACTCGGGTGAGAAGGGCTTTGAACAGGCAGTTTATTGGATTGCATTGAATTTTCATTCTTTGTGCACCCTCAGCCTAAAGGCAGAGCTGTGGGGAGAGAGACATTTATTTCTTGAAGAATTTGGTTGCTGACCAGTGCAACATGCCCTGCATTGGTGCCTGGCTCTCATGGGAGCTCCTGGAGATTTAGTGCCTGCTGGATTGATGTCAGGCTGGTGTAATCTGGAATTTAATAGCCAAGGTTATCAAATTGCAGCTCTTGAATACCTCAACTCTTAAATATCTAGAAGGTATTTATCAGAACATTAAAGGTTTTATTGACAAGACTCATCTATGTTTGCTGGTTTCAGCCCCCTCATTAGCAGTGCTTGCGCACAATACTGCCAGGTGCAGGAAATCCCACCTCTCTTTGCCCAGTGAAAATCAATCAAGTCAGTGACAGCCTTTGCTGAGACTCTTTCCCTGCAGAATTTGCCAGGATAATTCTGTCCCCATCCAGGAGCAGTCACCGGTGGTATCACAGGCTTCTGCCACCAGCCTCACTGAGCACCATCAGTGCAGCAAGAGCTTTCTTAAATACGTTCATTTTGAATGAGCTTGTGTAAGGGGGGAGGATGCTGTGGGCTGCTTTTCTTTCATAACCTGTCACCGCTATAGCGGAGATCTGTAGGAAAAGGCAGCAAACGCCTGCCGGGTTATTCAGCCCAGCGCTGGGATCTCTGGGCGCCGGGCGCCATCGTGTGTTGGAGCCGGAGCTGAGGCTGTCTTCAGCTCCCACAGTCTCTCTTGAGAGCTTAAGTGTTAGAGAAACCTCCGCATACACCCGCAGGGTTTAACAACCAAACAAGTTAAGTGCAGCTGTCCTAATCAGGCATTTGTGCGGACGTTCGCCACTCAAATGAGTGCATCTGAAATAAGTGCTGTTACCTGAACCCTGTTATTTATGTCCCACGTTGAAAAAGCAGAAAACTCTGGCAGGCTTCTAGTGAATTCATCATCTTTTTGTCCCCTTTCTTCTTTTTCTGCCTCTTATATCCTCCCCACATTTGCTTTCCTCTCGCCTCTGACGATGCCCCTTCCTTTCTGCTGTCTCCAAACAGCCCATCCATGCATCCACAACGTGTCATGTTCACGTTTATTCCACCACTCGTGCATTCATTGATTTTGCATTTGTATTCAGCTGGGGCTCATCCAATGTGCTTCTCTTTTCAGCCTACATGAAGCGGCGACACAGCTCTGTTAGTGACAGCCAGTCCTGTGAGTCCTCCTCAGCTGGGATAGACTACAGCCAGGGCGCCAGCCCTCAGCCACAGCACCAGCTCAAGAAGCCCCGGGTGGTGCTGGCACCAGAAGAGAAAGAAGCTCTGAAACGAGCCTACCAGCAAAAGCCATACCCATCACCAAAAACCATTGAGGAACTTGCTACACAGCTCAACTTGAAAACCAGCACCGTGATCAACTGGTTCCACAATTACAGGTAGGAGATCTCCCAGGAGCCTTATTCCTAAAGGATTTATTCTGTTCGCTTGGGCAGGGTGCTGCTGTGCTGTTTCTGCTAGCACTGAGCAGTCATACAAGATGAACAGTTTCAATAGCAGAGAGGTTCTAACTAACAGTGATGCTCCAGACTAATTTTAAGTTATCCCTGAGGAGCAGCAATATTCATATATTGATGTAAGTAATGCTTTTCAACAGAAAGTCTTGCTTTTGGGGTGGGCGTGGATTTAGAGATGTCCACTATTGCATATTTATAAATCCCACTGCAGTAAGCAAGACTGGCGTTTCTCACTTGCATATGCACACTCACACAGACATACACTTGCATGTATATACACACATATAGGTGTTTGGTGGGTGTGTTGTGCCTGGGTCAGTTGGTGCGGGGTGCTTGGAAGTGTCCTTTACTGGATGGCACCAGATGCTCCTTCATATTTTCCCACATAAGAGCAAAACCAGGATTTTCTTTTAGATCTTGAGTCCCAGAGCTGTGAAAATAGGCACAATATTTGCTGTATTTCTGGGAAGCTCCACACAGCCGTGAAGGACAGAGAACTGATAACCCTGAAGTCAAGACGTGGGTGCAGATTTATTTATGATAAAATGATTTAGTTATGATTAAATCATTGAGTCCTGCTGAAATGAAATAAGATGGTCTGTTTAGTTCCTTGCTTATATTAGAAGGAGTCTTCACCACATTTGAACGATTGAAGCAGGTTTTGGCCCAGAGACATCGATAAAAAGAAGCATTAGAAAGGCACATAAGGATTACAAGGATTTGAATAAACATATTATCACCTGTGTTTAGGATTGGGAATCTTAATTCGTGCAGCATTTTTCTCCAAGAAATTGGTGCTAATGACTATTGAACAGGCAGAGTGAAGATACCAGATTCAGTGCTACTCTGCTCCTTCCCTCGGAGCCAGTAGTGTTCCCAATTAGTCCAGATTGTTTTAGGAAACTGCTAACATTTAAAGGGTGTTTTCCACTTTGTCCCTTCTCAGCTTTAAACAGAGAAGTCACTGAAGCAGGAGCAGCCTGGGTTAATAAGATAGCTCAGAAACACTATGCACAATAGTTAAATAATATTTATCATAAACAACACAAAATTAAGAAATTAGAACCAACAAATAATCATATTTACACTGAATTTCACTGACTTGAATGCACTACAGATGCAGCCTCTTTCACTGCTCGGAGTCCTCCACATGCAGGCCTCTCTTCCGATTCCCACTTCTAGGCAATTATACACAAGTTGGAGGGATGCCTATGAAAATATGTTCCCTTCGGCCTGACAGCAAAATGTGCTGTTCTCACTTAGGCAGACGAGTGCGGGAGCACTGGTGGCATGTGTCATCTTCCTCATTATCATGAGATCTCCTGCTTAGGCGTGCTGCGAGAAAGAGTGACAAGTCATGATTGATCAGCATGTTTAGCCACACCAAGCTATACATGAACGTAGACTAGGTGCTGACAGTTGTATGCAGAATAAAAAATGTATAAACAAGGTGCTGTAAGCTGGTGGGTAGCACCAGCCTCACAGCACTGAGGGGTCTGGACCTGTTCCCAGATGTGCTGCTAAGTTTCCAGGTCTGTAAAGAGAGATTTCAAGCCTGTTTGGATCCCTGGGTGCTCTGAGCAGTTGCCACCACTGGAAAATCAACATGTGCCTGTTCTTTTCCCCTGTGTAACAATTTTCTTAGTTTTCATGCATGAAGTACTCTTAAATCATTTGCAGGACACTGCAAAAGAGGTACAGTTACATGTTCTGCTAAGGGAGCAGGGTCTGACTGTTCTGCAGCTCATGTACTGTAAGGAATGGGTACTCCTTCCCTTCTTCATCTTCTCCAGGCCACATTTAACTTTATTTATCTCTTTTATACTCATTCTCAGCCGTTTCTTTTCCAAACTGAAGAGTCTTCATACATCAGCAGTTCCACATCTCAGAGCATCTGTTTCTTTAAAATAACTTCAGATAAGGCAGGGTACAAATCTGGAGAAGTTTGTCTTCCTGGTTCTTGGGGAATCCTGTTGCAGCAGTGGTTTTCCTTTGGGATTCAGCCCAAACCTCACTTTCCAAAGGTGATTGCTGAAGTAGAAGCTGCCTTTATATTGACCAGCTGGAAAGTCGACACTAGCATTTATTTTATGCAGCAAAATGAACTTAAGAAAACCCCTACACCCTCAGTGGCCAAAGAAATCATTAACTTCAGAATATAAATAGCTATAAAGGATTTTGACATGTCTGCAAGCTTCTTCCAGTCTATGGCTTTGCACCCATGCCAATCACATAGCTCTCAGAACATAAAAATAAGTATACTTTACTTTGTAGTAGTGAAGCACATACAGGACGCATTGGAGTTTGAGGCTCTGTTGTCTTAAAAATGGTACAGAAGAGTAAGAGGTGGAGATTTCTGTCCCACTTCACAAGTGGAAACTGGCACATAAACTCAGGGAGGTCACAGAGGTGATGCTACAGAAACATCAGGAATTAAGTCAGACATTCTTGGATCTTAACTTCATTGCTCTTACTCTGGCCATATTTTTCAATGAACTGTAGTTAACATTGTGCTTGTTTAGATGTGGTGTGAAGGCTTGTACAGGGAACTTCAACATGAACCCCAAGAGATCTCTGATATTTTGAGCTACACTGATGAATGCCAACAGGATGTGTTATGTTGAGGCCAGCACCTTCCACTGAGAGGAATGCTCTCTGGAGTTTCCTAGCTGCTGTTACCAGATCTTCATTACCTTAGGGAGTTAATTCCTATGTTAATGAGGAGCCAGACTTGACTCCAGAAGCAATACCTTGGGTGTGAATTCTAGGATTGCCACAGGCATCAAGCCTGTATTCTGTGGGGCTGTGGTCAGGTACCCCTTGAGCATGTCATCATTCAGTATCTTGCTGGAACCGAGGTATTTAAAATGCCATGCAGGCACAAAGCTCTTACCATTTCCTCTCCTGAGTTGGGGGAATGTTACAGAAGCAGTGTGTTCTGGATCAATGTCCATGTAGGGCGATTATAGGCATAAATAGAGCCTGATAATCAGTGTTGCAGGATGCATGCAATTAATGGTAATAGAAAATTAATGTTAGCACCTGTGGTCCTCTGTTAGGTGAATAATACTCTCCTAGGGAAAATTACAGACCCTGTAAATCCTTCAAAAGTGTAGAGTCAGCAAGTACTGCTGAAATACTCTGTTGCATTTCAAGTAAGTCAATAATACCATTAGCTTCAAAAGCAGTATTCAGATGGTGTTCTGCATTTATCCTAATTTTTCTCCATTGTGTGCTGTCTTCCATAGCACATTTAGGGAAAATGAAAAATTCATACAGGCATCAGCACTGGGACAGCATTTCACTTGTGATTTGCGAGACCCTTAGCAGTTCTTCCTGGCTGAAACAGTGTTATTTTCACTCTGAAACATAAAGTTTTGCTGAACTCTCCCTGTGTCTGTACTCTGGTCCCTGACCCGAAGTCATTGAGGCTCTCTCTTGGTTGCAAACTGGGACCTGAACAGTGGTCATAACCTCTCCCACTGACAGAGCAGTACAGAAGAAGAGTTAGCCATGACCCTGAGATTATTTCATAAACTATTCTGTACTTGTGTGCATAGTGGGAGCTTCTAAACAGAGAAAGAAGTGAGAGAGAACCAAGTTAAATGGCAGAGGTAGTGTGTTTGGGGTATTACCGCACGCTTCAAGCAATCACAGTATCACAGTATGCTAGAGATTGGAAGGGACCTCGAAAGATCATCTAGTCCAATCCCCCTGCCGGAGCAGGAACACCTAGATAATGTTACACAGGAATGTGCCCAGGCGGGTTTTGAATGTCTCCAGGGAAGGAGACTCCACAACCTCCCTGGGCAGCCTGTTCCAGTGTTCCGTCACCCTCACTGAGAAGAAGTTTCTTCTCAAGTTTAAGTGGAACCTCTTGTGTTCCAGTTTGCACCCATTACCCCTTGTCCTGTCATCGTTTGCCACTGAGTAGAGCCTGGCTCCATGCCATGGAGGACCCAGTGTCCTTCACAGCAGACGTGGCCAGTGAAAATGAACTTCAAAGCATCTTAATAGTATTTCACACTCTCCCAAATGCCTTTTAAGTCAGTCCTTTGGGTTTAGGCTGTGAGTGCTTCCACCTTAGTGCCTGTAGCCTAGACAAAACGGTGCCTGGACATTTCAGTGGTGGTGACCCCCAGCCCACTGACCACCCCTCTCCACTGTCTCCTAGGTCTCGCATCCGCCGGGAGCTGTTCATCGAGGAGATCCAAGCTGGGAGCCAGAGCCAGGCTGGGTCGAGCGACTCTCCTTCCGCCAGAAGCAGCAGGGCCGCTCACAGCTCCGAGGGAGACAGCTGCGACGGCGTGGACGCAGAAGGCCCGCCTGAAGGAAAGCCCAGTGGCCCGGAGGCGGATGAGTACAGCAATGCAACCACAAAGTCTCAGGGAGGGCCAGCGGAGTCGGCTTTCGAAGCGGGGGAAGAGGCACTGCAAGGCGCCAGGTCTTCGGAGAAAGCGGAGCCGTTCCAGGCGGAGAGCCTGGAGGACACCGACGACGAGGGCAGGCTCAGAGCACCGCGCCAGAGCTCTCCGCCGGCATCGCAGCGCCCGGGAGAAGCTCTGGAGACACTGCCAAACTCTGCCACGGAAGGGGATGCCTCTACCTCAGCTGCCTCCACCTCAGTCCTTACAGGGGAGAGCTCCTACAAGTCAAAAGAAAGTTCAGAGAAAATCTCCAGTGTGCCAAGTACGAGCTCGACGCCGGCCGCAGGCTCGCAGAAAGCCAACTCTCTTCAGAGCTTGTTCGGCTTCTCGGAGGCGGCGAGCTCCAGGAACACGCGAGACAGCTCCTTGAGGAAAAAGAAAGCGGCAAACTTGAACAACATCATCCACCGCTTGGAGAAAGCCGCGAGTCGGGAAGAGGCGGTCGAGTGGGAGTTTTGAGATTAAACCTTGCCCAACTCTGGAGAGCTGGGAAGTGAAACTGGACCTCTACTGGTTTTATTGTGTTGCGCACTTAACCGCCCTGCGGGCCACAGGGCAAAAACGCCATAGGCCAAGGTGCATATAGAAAACAAAAAAAGGAGCGTTAAGCCCAATTTATGTTTGTTGTTTTCGAGGAAGAAAACTGAAATGTGTAGTCAAGCTTTTTTGTACCCTGAAGTGTTTTTATTATTGCCCTAAAGTGATTTCCACAGTTTCTGGAATAACTCATACAGCTTTGCCTTGTGCCCTCCTCTTTGGTGTGGGCTTTAAAAAAAAAGAGAGAGAAAAAAGAAAAAACAGTAAAAAAAAGACGAAAGAAAAAATCAAACCCACATATTAAAAGGGGGCTTTTTATCTGCCATCTAATGGCGCCAGAGCGATAATACACTATTATCTTCTTAAACCAGGAAAAAAGAAAAAAAAGAAAAAGGGGAGATTTTGCAGAAAAAAAAAAAAAGAAAAAATAAAAAAGTTTTTTGTAGCTGTTCAGTTGCCACTAAGAGATTGCACAGTCAAGCGACTCTAAACACACTAGTTTGGATTCCTACGTATTTTCAAGAAAAAGGAAAAGAAAATCTTGTTTGAAACTTTGAATTAAAAAAAGAAAATAAGAAAAAAAAAACACATTTACTCCACCTATTTTTTAACAAAAAAACCCAGAAAAAGTCAAAAAGTCACATCAGGAAAATATCTTAATTTGTGGTAGCTGACTTAGTGTTTTCTTGTAAGTGAAATAGAATATTGACACGTAGTGCACATTGTTTCATAGCTTTAACTGATTCTGGTCTTTTGCAGACCAGAATTTGTTTAATACACTCCATTTTAGGCCAAATCAGGACAAAAAAAATAAAATCTGAATCTAGGTATTTTATAATCTGCTTTTTAACCTCTAACCACAGAGCACGCTGATCAGACCTCATATCTAGGAGGTTTAGGAGACAACTTAGAAACAGCATGTACTTGATCATTTCACTTGGTTCGTAGTGTACAGGATTTCCTTTCCGTAAAGACAGAGCGCTCAAAAAACGTTGGCCAGTAACATTTCAGCCTGCTCCTTCGGGACGTATCCCCTATCCCGAAACATTCAGCTTACCTGGAATCGATTAAAACATAGTTCACCTGTACGATTGCTGTCACACACACCACTAAGAGGGGACTGGAGCTGCCTCAGATAGAGACCTTTTCCTGCTGTTGGTGGCCATTTACTGACTCTCTTCCCACCACAAGCACTGATTTTAAATACGTTTTAGTTGTGGGAAGCTTATTTTTGCGTGGATAAAGAGTACATGGCAATGACCAGACGGGCTCTTACCGGGATGGAAACAGCCCAAACTCCAAACCAAAACCTTTGTGCTCTCGAGTCCCAGTCTAGACCATTCTGCCCTGCAGAAACACAGCCTTTTTTCCATTATCTTATGCACAGGTTAGGGCTGATCAAAGTACAAATCAAATTCTAACTTGTCTCTAACTCCTCCTGTTGTCTATATGTATATGCGTGAGCATAGAGGTGTGTGGAAGGATGTGTGTGCGTGAGTGTGTGCGTGCAATTTTATACGTCTGTGTATTTTCTTACGTACTTGTGCACACATAGAGTGCATTACTGCCACCTTTTTTCAATAAGCTGTTTTATCAGTTATGGCTTCTACAAGTTTGCTAATTTAGACTCCTTTATTGCCATATCTTTAAAACTAACAATAGATGATTTCGGAATATATATATATATAAATATATATATATATATATAATTTTTTTTTTTTTTTGCTTATTTATAGGTGCTGTATTTTATTATCTGATTGTTAGGAAGGGATGAAAGGGGGCAAATATTCTTTAGAGGGATAGACTGCCGGCAGTATTGGGTATAATTTACAAGATGTAGTTGTCATACTGTATATTATTGATTGAAGACTTTTTGACCGTATTGTGTATCATTGAACTTTTGTCTTAGGTCAGCATCTTTTTGATGACACTTTAATGGTGCATTCATTACTTCTTAATTTTAATTAATATTACTTTTCTGATTTTGGGGGAGGGAGGGATGGGGAGAGGAGTTCCGACTTTAAAGGTATGTTCCCAATATTACACCTCAGTGTGCTTGTATTAATTCATAAGTAGGATTTTTGACTGTAAGATGTGAAACCACATTTCTTGCATGATGTTTTAGAACTTACGTATTTCATTTACAGTCTCTTAACATGCAACAGCAGCACTTAGCGCAAGTTTTCACAAATTAAGAATCAGTACACTAAAATCAGTCCTTTTCATGATTAAGGAAAGAAGGCTCTAGGAGGCTGAAAGGCAGGGATTTATTTCCTATTTTTACTGCTAGCTGTTTCAGGATACCTCCTTGGGTAACTGGGGACTTGTGATGCAAACCTAAAATTGAGAAACAGAGAGAGCAACTGCCCCTTTGTGTGATGAGCTGAGGAGGCGATTTGTAATAACAGACCCCAGTATGTGACAGCACGTGCTGGAAGCGGTTACGGCTTCTGATCCGGAGTGCAGTTAGTCCGCGGGAACAGCCAGCGAGGGAAATAACATGGTGAAGCAAAATGTTACCTCTCTGTATGTGTACAGTGTCCTGGTTTGACTTACAAAGCACAGCTCCATCGATAAATGCACGTCCTGGTAAAAATACACATACCTTAATACAAGTCATAACAAGATGTGTCTCCAGGCAAGAAGCAGAACTTCTCACTGGAAGACACAAATATTTTCTTAAGTTCTTTGTAATTTCTCGTTGTTGTTGTTGTTGTTTGGTTCAGGTTGGGTTTTTTTTATAGGCAATACGCTTGCCAGTCTGTTTCTACTGTCCTTGTCTGCTGATTTGAGATCCAGGTGCTTGATGCAGTCAAGTGGTGACTCTCTGCTTTCTCCATAGGGTTTTTTTCTGTTTGAAGATTTATTTTTGTTCTTTAAATTAATATTCCCCAAACTGTTCTTGTGCCTGTGTCTATATGATTGCATTCCATGATGCTTACTGAGAGCTCTTGCTGCATTATACGACGGCAGAACTGTATTCGTAGGTTGAACGCAAATGCAGCACTTAAGGTCAATCTCTCTTCTTAATAAGCAATACGTAAGTGCCTTGAAACTTAGATCTTCTGGATTTTTTCTGTTTATTTTTGTTTTGCTTTTCAGGTTTCCACTAATTCTGTAGGATTCTTTAGCGTCTGCCCAGTTTTTAATGCTGTAATGATTTTTAAAAAGCATATCTGTAGCTTGCCCTAGAGGAACTCTTTCTTTTATAACACTAACTGTTAATTCTAAGCTCCATTATTACATTTGAGTCATGTAATTTTGCTGGATAAAGACAGCATTCATAAGTCAGAAGTCACTCCATCCTGCCAAGGGTTGTCATTGGTCTCTATTACAAAATTAATCAAATAAAATGCTGTCAGTATTTCCTATATTTTTGGCACTTTATTAATGGCTTAGCTCCTTTTGTTGTTTCATATTTAATGATCTGCGTTGAATGTGGATTAGCCTGCTGAGATGCTATTGGGGTGACCTGGCCCATCCTGCGGGGGGTCATTTTGGGTTCCTTGGTGACCACCTTATTTAAGGGCAGGGGCAGACAAGCACCCTCCATTCAAGCTCATAGGGTTGAAGTGATGTTCCCAGCTGTTTGTTCCCGGCTTTTAGCCAAGGTCACAGCTGCTTTTCTGTTTCAGTGGGAAGTAAAATGGATTAGCTTGAACTACTGCTGAGATTCTCTTGTTGGAGGTGAGGTACCACTGGCTTTCCAAACGGGCAGAGACCTCCCCAGTTTAGAGACTGAACACTGAAAGGTTTTACCTGTATTTCTCATCAAGTGCAGCATTTGAAGTAATGCTTTTAGGAAAATGTGTATTAGAATAATTTTGTGTTTTAATTAAAAGGATAAAAAGTTGGAGGAGAAGGAATGCCAAAGAGTAGCACGGTGGCTTTTTACCCTCTTCTTTCACTGCTTACACGGGAAATAAGGTGTTCCAGGCGCGTGTGATGTGGGGCTCACCTCACGGGGCAAGCGTTTTGTAGGGCACAGAGCATGGCAGCAGAGCCCTCCCTACAACATTTCTTTTCCTGATGGATAAAAGCACAGGCAGTTTTCAGAAGATCAGCAATGCCAGAGTCTGGTTTTTCCTGATGTTCTCTGGAAGCAATTTTATTTTCTCTTTCCGTTTCGAGTTCTATGCTCTTACTCAGCTGTGGATGAAGGGCCCAGGCTATTTTAACAGAAATACCTTTATACTGCAGTTAATATTGTCAATTTTTTTCTCTCTGGATGGTTAGGGAACAAAAGAAAGTGTAGTACTATGTTTACTAAAAGCAAGGGAAGAGTATCCCTTGGCAGAGGGGTCGTACAATGGGATGGTCAATATGCTTCCATTTTTAAGGATACAAATTTCAGCCAACAGAATTGCACGTGTAATGGCAGAAATGCATTTAATTACAATTGCTGTTGATGACATAGAATTTGACAATTTTATTTATTCATGTGTAAAATGCCTATAAACAGAGCCACTCTTTAAAGGAACCTATACCAGTGCACTCTGCCTGTATCATGCATTAGTGAGTCCTTCAGTAATAAACTCCTTGCTGTGATAGGAAAAGATCTATCTTATGGCTAAAAAGAAAAAGCAGTTTATGTGCCTTTCTCATTAGGTGAAAGATCTTTGCATTATTTTTAACTTGTTCATAAGGGAACGGTGTAGAGAAAGGGGCTCACGAACATGACGGAATTCTATGCAATATTCTCTGATCCAGTTACTTAAAAGTTGCTGGTTTTCAGTGCTTTAATGGAAGAAATAGGACGTTAGAGAAGTGTGGCATTCTGGTGGTAATTCAGACTCCAAAGTTGATAAATTCATAGGAAATAGGATTGAAGGAAATCTGACAAAATAATGTCAGGAAATAATGGAAACCGCTAACAGTGATTGCAGTCCCCTACTAGAACAGCTGCCGGCACCAGTCAGTCATTTTCCATCTTAAAATCAGTAATTTCTGGTATTCTTAACAATCGTATGAAATAAAAATGCTCCTGACAAAAGCAGGGCAGGGTAGGGGAAAAAAAAAAACCAGCATTTTGACCATATATCCATATATAAATTAAGAGAGTACACAAAGTAATGCACTCGAATTTAAACTGAAGTCTCAAAGTAATCTGGACCGGTGCCTTTAGCAAGGTTGCAAAGAGATCAGTAAACTTGGCAGGCATTTGTTGCCAGCCAGAAGTAAAGTGGTGACGTTTTTACCATGCAGATGGAGGGCACTATTTTTGCTTCATTTGTGTCTCTTCCTAACAAGCAGGTTTCTTAACTTCTCTCTTCTTTCTTCTTCCCCCAGTGTACATATCCTCGCGTATTCTCTGTCTTACAGCCACTGTGTGTGGCTGAGCTGTGAGCAGTTCTTGAAGAAGACTATCAGAAACATGCGAGGTGGAGAGGAAAAGTTGGATCTTAGGTGGGGGCTGGATATTAGCATCCACTAAAACCAAATCACATCTTTCCCATGAGTGAGTGGCAGTTTTGGCCCTGATGAGACAAGCTGCTTATAGCTTCGTACTCCTACATTTAACACACAGATAAAATGGCTGCAGAGCAGTTCTCCGTTCACTCCTGTGTTGACCTACTGCTTTCCCCTGGCACTTTCTGCTGCCCCACTGTTTGAGCATCAGGATTTTCTTCCTTCGTGTTGCATATACAATCAACTTCTTAAAAAAATAAATAAATCTGGAATTTAAAATTCTGTAGAAACCAAGCACTTCTTTCCCCAGCAGTTTAAAATCTTGCTGAATGTTTTTTATTTGCAAGGAGAATCACTGGCGTGGAAAGCAAGAGGTCTCAATTTCTCTTCACCTTAACCTTCTTTGTTTGAACAGTGATGTAGCAGCCCCTGTCTCCTTCATGTATGTATCTGAGCTCTGAAATTTAGAAGCATTATTTCACCAATTTGTTCTTTCCTTCCCATCTCTTTTATGAGATATATTGACTATGCCATGTACAAAATAGAGTTAATAATGAACTTTATAGCAAGAAAAGCCCTTTATGCTATGCCTAGGGACTGGTTTGTCCTACATGACCAGGTCATGTACTATGCCCTACCCTATTAATATGCAAAGATTAAAAGTTTTATGCTCTGAAGGTGAAATTTATCCTTTTGGAGAAGGTTAGCGTTAGGCCTGTGCACTTAAGTTTCAAAAAGCCTTAAAAGCAGGTATGTAAGTGGTGCCATCTCTCTCCTCAGGGATGACTCCCCCCCCCCCCCCCCCCCCCCCCCCCCCCCAGCCAAGTTCTGTGGCATATGTAAGATAACTTATTAGTTGTAAGGTTATTTTGCAGTTGAAGAAGGTCATTCGCTGAACTTTAATAGTGAGCCTCCTCACCAGCATCCTCTGGTACCAGCAAGGGCTGGTTGGAGGCCTGATTCCCTGGCTTTGATTTTCACTGCTATTCCCAAGCATGTTCTGGCATTAAAAGGAAATGTCTCCTTTTAAGAAATTGATCAGATTATTGTATTTTTCCTTGCCCAGCTCTTCTGTGAAGGACAATTGCGGCCATTTTTCAAGCTTGCTTTACTCACAGTGAGTTCAGTAGATTTTTGCCACAGTTCTATAGACGTCTTATAACCGTTGGTTTCATAGTATCATTTCAGTTTCCTTACATTTTGAAACAGCCAAATGCAGAGATTGACTGATTTCTCCACCCTAATGAAACTGTGCAAGAAACGGTGCAGCAAAACTAGATGCCTGAAGCCCCCATGAGATCGTGTCTTTCACGTTTTGTTTGAAGTTTAGAGGTTATTTGTACTCCATGGTACACTCTTCATCCAAAGATCCTTGGAAATGGAGTCATGCCAGGAATTTCCTGCTGTTATGGTGACATACCTGGTTTTGCATGGTTACTGTGTAATTCTGTGGTAATGTTCTGTAACAGCGCAACCTCTCTATTGGCAACAAGAATAGCGGCGTTAAGTTGCGTTGTCCTCTTCTGTCTATGCGGGTAATTAATATGCATTTATAGGAGTTGTTAAATATGTATATGTACAGGATTCCAATATGGAAAAGCCCCTCTGTATATGTGGTATTTGCGTGCTTGCCCTTAATGGTGCAGTAGAATTGCTACAGCCAAATTCATGAAATCATCTGGGGTGTAGGTGAGTGAGGGCTTAAAACCAATATGTATTTTGATTCCTAGAGGATGCCATTTTCCCACTTGTCAGATAAGTTCCGTGATGTAAAGAGGGAATTTTCATCTGAGAGATTGGATTGTGTGAGCTACGTGGCTTTAGCTAAAGAGGAGGGGGAAGATCACATTCAGAATACACCAAAATAATTCCAAGGGTCTGAGAAGTGCAAAAGCCAAGCCATTTGAAAGGAAGGGCCAGACTGCAGTATCCTGTAACAGCTGGTCTGGAAGTTTTGCTTCGATACGCCCTCCAAGAAGTCAATATGCTAGATACTTGTACATGTAAAATACACTCTCCCCTATCTATGTGGAGTTGAACAGTAAAGACATATTTAAAACAATCACCAAAACAGCTGATCAGTAATAAGCCAAGTAGTGACTTAAAGCAGCAGTTCATTCTTGCTCTCCCTAAGCTGAAAATTCAAGTATTCTTAGGAATGAAATAGAAATCTGTGTTATGCAGCTCCTCTCAGGAGGCGAACATCTGTGTTTCCAAGACGAGAAATCAAAATCAGACTTGGCACTTGACTTGCTCTGAAGTACAATCTTATCTCCAAGTAACTTTCCTACAATCGGTCTTTCAGTCAGACTTCTCTAGCTTTTGTTAGCTTACATTAGACCCTTAGTGCTATTTTGATGTATTATTTATATGTGGGTAAATTATTACTAGCTTTAAAAGTGTTTCCAAAGTACCTAGTTACCTCTGGATGCTAGTACAGGCTACATGGGAAGTACTTGAGCATCTAGTTTGTAATGGGTTTGTGTGGGCAATAAGCAAGGCCACATCTGTATCGTACTTTTCTTTTTCCTTGATCCGGGCTTCCATTTCCTTCTCGTCTTCTCTAGAGAGATGGAGATCATGGATCAGTTCTTTTTTTCCTGTGTGGGAGAGATTTTGGTTTAGCTCAAAATGCCTTTATTTTCATTCAGTAGGCAAGTCACCAAACACCTGTATGTTACCCCATTTCCCATTCAGTTTTTTAGGTTTTGCTACTGACCTAAATTTCCTATTTAACAAACTTTCTCTACTTGGAAAGCTATGTGCCTTAATTCCAAATCTCTTTGTGGAGAATAATCTAAAGCACAGTGATCTAGATTGCAGCTTTCACAGCCGCTTTTCATTTGGGGGGGGGGGTGAAGCAAGCACCCATCAAGGAGCGTTTCAGTGGCCCGACACGAGTTGCCCCATTGCTTATGAGCACTTCAAACACTGTGTGAAGTCTTTGTGCAATAGCAGTTCTCGCTGTGCGTTTGGAGGTTCGTATCCCGGCTGCCAAATGCAGGCGAGCCCAAGCTCTAGTTTAGGAGAATTCAGGTTCCTGGGGAAGAACAAAGTACATATCCGTCTGGGTTGGCTCCAGCAGCACGGTGGGGTCTCGGGTTAGAAAGTCCACCATCACCCACAGTGTGCTCGTAAGGCTCAGTCTCACCCAGCGTACTCATCGGTCTGTCAGCATTCAGGAAACACTTGTGGACTTCAGCCATTGCTAACTGTGACCGTGTCCTCTTGTGCCGTTAGTGATAGACCCTGTCTTCATTTCCATGCCCAGAGCCTCGTGGTCTCTGGGTGGCAAGGCACTATAAAGTCATTCCAGTCTTCATTTGGTTTTGTTAAGAACAGGCTTTCACCCACTGGCATCCTCAGCCCTTACCAGCGCTTGTATGTTATTTTCCAAGCTTGCTCTCTCTACAGCATCATAAGGTGAAGTATATAAAGGTGGTTTGTAATTAGGAAAACAATCTAATATGTCCTATTTATGAGATTAATTTTAACAGTTGTTTTTTTGAAGTTTGTTTTTGTTTGATACAAACACAACAGGAGGATACATATCCCCTAAATGGACGTTGGAGAAGGTCTGGGCTGTCCTAGCAATGGAGCGGGAGGTGTTGGCTCGTCGTAGTATCCATATCATGGTGCCCCTGTTGTGTTTTCTAGAGCAATCATTTTCTTTTTTTAAAGTATTTTTATCGAAATGCCTAATAAATAATATTATTTAAATAGTTTTAAAATAATTTAGGACTGAGAATAAGAAGCCTCAGTTGTGAGAGAAGAGACGTAAAATATACAGAGAGAGAAAATACCCTTAGCCTCCTAGAGCCTCTACTGAGAATGTCATGAAGATGCAGTGCCCCTTTGTCAAAGTACATAGTGATTTACTCGAGAGTGTTAATTTAAAATGAGAGACTGGTTTCCTGTGATGTTCATCTTTGTTGGCATATGTTTGAATTTCTGAATTCAGAGCTGATTTTCTTCTCACTCAAAGTTGGTCAAGGAAAAAAGACAAAAATCACCTTGTGCAGCAGCAGCTTTTCCTGGTGTGAACTCTGGAAATACATGTTGTGAATTGATCTCGGTCACGGAGGAGGTGGTTAGTTTTGTTGCAGTGTCAGAACACGTTCAGACAGGCTCTCCCTGGCTAGGTCACCCTTGGCAAGCGAGCAAGAGAAAGAGCTGCATTAAGCCAAACTAAAACCTCTTGTGCTCAAAATTGCCCCTGCTCATGGCAGGGGGAGCGTGTGTCTGCACGAGGGATGATGCAAAGGGCCTCTGGTAGCACTGACCCACTCAGCCCCGCAGTACAACCCTACGGTGGGCAAAGACAGGCGGTGCTGAGCTAGTTGCAGGGCACATCAATCACCACTTCTGAAGATCTGGAAGCGAATTTGCACTTTGCCTTTCGAGGGGGTCCCACTAAAAACCATCCGATGAATGTCCCACGCGAGGTTCTTTCCTTCTGGCATAGTCTGGGAGAGTCAAAGGGAGAGAGAGAGAGAGAGAGACACAAAACAAAAGCCCTCTGGTAATCATTGGATAACCTCTGCGACACAAAAAGGTTGTTCCTGTCAGAACCCTCTGTGCATTTCTGTGTTGAAAAGCGTTTTCTGCCCTTCCTTTTGGGAAAGCAGCACTCGCTGGGAATGCTGCGAGATTGTCGCTGTACGAACCTGGACGATAATTCCAAAGCAGATGGAGGCTGGCTGTGGAGGGGGGGGGGAGGGAGGGGGATGTTCTTTTCTTTCTAATTGTTTCCCTTATGTCCCTTTTCATTTATTATTTTGTTCTGTTTTTTCTTTTTTTTAATGAAAAAGAAATTAACTCTTTGCATTTGTGCAATAACTACTTGCCATGAGAATGGGCAGTCCTTGGAAATGCCCCGACTACTAACACAGCACAAGATGAACTCAAACAGAAAGTGGTGTACTTTTTCCTGAGAACCTTTTCTTTTTTTTTCCTTGGTTTTTTATTTTTAATAATAAGCTCAGTTCCCCCCCCACCCCCCAGTGTATTTGTGGTGTCTTACATTTTTAGCAGTATTTTCTACTTTTTTTTTTCCCTGTAACGCACTAAGTCTTAGGTGTTTTTAGAGCTCGTTTGTTATAGTCACAAATCACAGGTTGAAAAAAGGAGGAAAAAAAAAAGGAAAAAAAGAAAAAAAAATCCTCACAAAGACCCAATTGACCAAAAAGGAAAAAAAAAAAAAAAAAGTTTTTTTTGTTGGTTTTGTTTTTTTTTTTGTACAAGTAGCTTTGAGAAGCCCACGTTGTGTTGCTGTGACTCATCTTTTGTAACATTTTATTTCTTGGTATTTGTTTAAACATAAAGAAAGTAAGAGTTTATATGGCTGGCAGTAGCAGGGCAGCGCTCCCTCCGTCAGCAGAATGGCATTGTTTCTTCTGTCTTTGTTTGGTTAGCCATATAATGTTTGTTCTCAGCACTGTACAACGGTCCCTATATGATATGGAGAAGCAATATCACTGTATGAAACTCACACGATGTATTATTATTATTATTCACTAGCACCCTAGGTGTGATAATTGAAGTAAATATCTTTTATACAAACACAATTCCGCGTGGGCTGTCTTTATTAAGGTGAGACCTGAGTCCCAAGCAGCAAACATTTACATTGGTGGTTCTGGTTCGGTGATGCGCAGGGGATGAAGGGGGGGTTGGTGGGGATTTGTGTTTCTCCAGGGGAGGAAAATTTGCTTTCTGTGTATCAGTTTCCAGGAGGAGGAGGGAAATGTTTTCAATACCTTAAATGCTGAAGTGTTGCATTTCCACACTGTATCCTTTTCCCAGTGGAATTCAAGTGTGACGGTTCCTGCTGCAGTCAGTGGGAGGTGGGCACCTGCCTTCATAGACGAAACAGATGGATTTGGGGTCTGAGACTGCAAGGGGGATTGCTCTAAGCACCATAACCATATATTAGCTCATCTTAAGAGATTCAAGACATTGTCTGAGGTTAGAAATGCTTTAGAGTCAAAACTGAAAGTGTAAAAGAATTTTCCCATGTATTTGTCTCTCTATTTTTACAGATACTTCCTATAAATTCTAGTGCCTTACGATAAGTTGTTCCTATAAATGTGCTCAGTCTTTACAGAGCCTTGAGTTTGAAATGTGGTGAGGAACAGTTGTTGTAATCAGTTTATCAGGAATTATCTTTTAAAAACTAGTAGAATAAATCTCTAGCTTGAATACTTTGGGATTCAGGTAGAGCATGTCTGTGTGTGTGTATGTGTGCACTTGCCTGTGTGCTGCTGTTTTACCTGGTGTGCTCATGTCTATGTTTTAATTGTGAATTGAAGTTGATTTGGGGCCATTTATACTTATTTACATCATCTCCTGCAGTACATATCATATCTTTCCTACCAGGCTGCAAGTTCTTGAGTTGTGTGCCTCCTTGTGGGCTCTGGTCCTGTTAAATAGGGTATTTAATGCCTTTATTTCTTTCTGCATGTCTGTTTTCTGCTTTTGAAATGTGTGTGACAGGTTGTTCCAGTTGATACAAAGGTTCGGAGTTTAACACCTTTTCTTCTTCCCCTACTTTTTTAACCACTGGTCAAACTGTTGGTTGCTATAAATGGTATTATCTTGTATAACTTAACCCTAATCATTTTAATCTTGATACTAAACAGCTACACTTCCAGAGTGCCATGACTCAAGTTGATTAATTTGTGTATTTATAACCTGCACTTTTCTTTAGGTATGGTGGTATCGGCTCGACTCTGAACTACTAAAAGCACACACGTGGTTGTAAGCAAAAGCTGCATTATACTTGTGAAGGCACAGACCTGATACAGCAGAAGCTGGAGAGGGTTCATTGTAGCTCAGAAGCATGCATCCAGGATAAAAACAGTAATCTCCAAAAGTTTATTTTTGGAAAACTAGGAAGGCAAGTGAAGCCACAAGGATGCATCTCAGAAGTCAGGAGCAGATACGTACGGTCTGCCATGGATGTAGTTGGCACTTCCATGATAGCTTCATTGACAGCCCTTCAGAAGGTGCTGAAAATCTCCTTCTCAGAAGAAGTGCATGCTGTGTGTTCCCACAGCCCCTTACTGGTCAGCACTGGGCACAGCTGTATGGCCCCACTGTCCTGCTGGTAAAAAGCTGCTTCTGGAGTTAGATGCCGTAGCAAGGGAGAGGTTTTATGTAGGAAATACGACAGGCATTTGCTGAGTTAATGGGACAAATCTTTGTTTATGGTGTCCTTAGGTGCAGGAATAAGTAAGTCCCCTGTGAGCACCTCAGTGCCACTGGTACTGGCCACGTAGTAAGAGGCAGTCAGCAAGAGGTAGTTTGTCTTTCAGTGGGAAGAGGGCTATTTTTTCACATGGCATCATGTTCCCATCAGGTGAGAACAACCCACGAGCAGCTGAGGTGGTGCTTGTGGGTCTTACTTGTTTCCATTTCAAAATGCAATCATTTTCTTCTAAGTATTTCTGGGTTAAGTGGTGAAGAAATTGTGTGCTTGCCAAGAGAGGGCTTCAGAGAACAGGATTTGATTACAGTAGAGCGTTTTATTTTCTTCTTGCTCCAAGCTATGGGAAACTGATAAGAAAATTCAAACTGTTCTCTTGAACTCTTACTAGTTACCCATGTAATTATCTTCGTATCCTTGGAAATAATCCCTTCTTCTATGAAATCTCTGTCGTTACAGGGTGAATTTATTAAGCAGCACTGTGGTTCTTTGCTGGGGGCTGTTTATTTTGGAGTGGCTGAGCCAGGAGGGAAAGGGAAGGAGGAATCCTTCAAACCTTCCCTTCCCAGCAAGCCCTCCAAAAGGGAAAAGAGAGGGGGAAAAGGAGGGGAGGGAGCAGAAATCTTGCCTGCACCTCTTGTGCTGGCAGAGGAACGCAGAGAGCTGGGTAGGGAGCTGCTCACCCAGCACTCATCTCCCTGCAGTTTGTAGCTTGTTTTGCTCATCCCCAAAACCACCTTCACTGGTGTTATCTCGGGGCACTGATGAAAAGGGCTACAGGGGACTCAGAGAGGACGCTCATGTGCTGTAATGAGGGTGGCAGCTTAGGGTGAGAGGGCTTTTCCCTGTGCTCCCAACCCAGTGCCACTTGGGCAGATGAAGTCTCCAGTTTTGTCCTCAGGTCGGTGGATGTGATCTGGTTTCTACTGTGCCTATTTTTTCTCATCTTTTTTGGCATCACAGCCAAGTAAAAATGAGGAGGGTTGTTCCTGCTGCCTTCACTGCTGCCAGTCCCAGCCCTTGCTGTCTAGGACTGCACGTCTGCATGCATCCCTTAAGGTTCTTGATGTCTTCTCTTAGAGCCTCTGTACCTGCAGAGCAGCCTCACCACTTCATTCTTGGAGCTTTTCTAGGGCTGGTAACTGTGGCTAAAGACTCCTAGGGTGCTAGGAGTTGCAAATGGCTTTCAGAGGTGTTGTCCTTCCCTTTTCATCATCTGCTTTCGTTTTTCGCCCTTTTAGAAACCCTGTAGAAGGTCTGGTCAAAGAATAACCTCATGGCAGGTACAGAGGTGATAAACAAGCACAGCCTGATTGCTACCCATAAACAAAGTTGGAGGCTGATCTCTGGAACACTTCATCCCCAGTATCCTTATTCACTTTTGGGAGATTCTTGGCAGAATATATTCCCTTCATGTGATGGTGATTTTTCATAGGAGGTGAGGTGCCCCTCAGCTGGGCTTTTGTGCTACAACCTGCTCTTCAGTCTTTACCTCTGAAGAGATTTGCACCTCAGAGGACTCTGCTGGGATTGAGACAGGGCTCTGATGCCTTGTAGAAAAGAAACATCCAGTTATTCCCTGCTGCCTTGTCCTGTTTCTCAGCCTATGACAGCTCACAGCAATGGTGGCCCCAAGGAAAAGGCTTTGCATAAAGCTAAGATTGAGTGACTCCCACACAAGTCTGGCCCATGCAGAAATGCTGTCCCACACTGTGAAAAGGTCAAGACGGAACTAGAACCATTGAGCTGTACAACACTGAAAGGCCTTTGACAACCTTCCTGTTGCGGGAAGCGTTTTGGCTCTGATCTTTCTTCCTTGGTGTATTCATAGACTAAAAAGAGGACAGAGCAAATCATCTGGTTGATCCAGGATTGAATCTGCAGCCTAGAGCCTGTCCCCCTCATCCCTTCAGCTAGAAAGCACAGAGGCAAGTCATCTCCCTTTGATTCTCCTGGCCGGGGAGCAGGACTGGGGGCAATCACAGTACTGTCTTTTCCAGACTTCCTTAAAAACTAAATGCCAAGTATTTCAAGAGCCTGAAGTCGTGCCTTAGTTTATGTATAAACCTGGGAGCTCATCGGGTAGAACTGGAGGTAAGACTTTGTGGGCTTGAAAACATTCATGGCAGAGAGGTGCCAGAAAGCCCCAGCGCTCATTTCTGCATAGGGAAGAATGACAGTTTCAACTCCTAAGTAATGTCCACAGCAACCCAGATGTTAACAGGAGTAGCCCAATATGGGGAAAGGTGAAGGAGCTGGAAGCATCAAAGGGCCCATGGCAGACCCAGCTCCCGGAGCTTTGGCTCCCACTCCTCATCCTGGCACGCTCAAACAGTGTTTGTGTTGAGTAAGTCTCCAGCTTTGTGCCTGGGTTTCTCAGCCTTCATGTCAAGATACTCCAAGATTTAGTTATCTTGCCATCATCTTCCTTCCAGTCAATGAAGTAGCTTAAACCCTTTGAAGTAGTGGGTTTCAATGCACTTCAGTTGACTTCTGAGAGGGTAGTTTTACAAAGCATGCCACATCACCTCTCTTTTCTTATTTCTTTACAGTTATGTAAATTCAGGGAGGCCAGACAGTAATGGAGGGAGATTAAAAAGTTACCATAAGGCAAATCAGGGTGTGAACTTGCAGAGCATCAGCTAATTTGCAGTAAATGCCCGTGTGTGTGTGCGCTCCTACCTGGCAGCTCCCTTCAGCAATACCACTTGCCTCTCATTTCCTTGGGGCTCAGAGGATGCACATGAGCAGTTACTCCTGTCTCATGGATGTGTAGCAAGTTACAGCCTATCTCACCCCAAGGTGATTTATTCATCTGTCTGTATCCTCAGTAATCAAGCCACCATCTTATGGAAAGATTGCCTCTCATTTATTTATGTCTAGCCTTATAACTTCAAACCAAGTTGCTTGTGCGTCTTAATTTTCTCCATCTGTGAAAACAGATGCTGTTTATTTTGGATGATTTGCCAAGGGAGTCCAGTTGCTGGGGCTTGTTACAGGAGTCAAAGTTGCTGTTCCTCCATGACAGCACCGGGCTCGCTGTCTCGCAGCCGCTGCGTCTGCTGGGCTCGGTGCCCCCCGAGGAGCCTGGGGCTCCAGGACTTGTTTCCCTCGCTATTCACTGCCAGGGTTTTACCTTGCAGCTTCGGAGCAGCGTGAGCTGTCCACGGGGCTATCCACAGGGACAGCACGAGGCGAGGCTCAATCCTTTATGCTCGGTTTAGAGGACATCACAAGAGCCCATGCACAGCTCTATAGTCCATCTGCTCTGCCACCTTCCAAAGGACTCCCAAGGCAGTGGAAGGCCCTTTTCAGCAATAGCCCAGTCCCAGCTCCTTGTTTTCTGTGCATCAGACAAGTCAAATCCAGAGCTGCCTGTGCCAAGGCAGGGCAGGTGACTCTGCCCTCCTTTGGTTGCCCAATTGCCGCACTCCTTCATAAGGTGATGGCAGTGTCAGGCCCATGGCCTCCGAAGTCAGGGATGACAGAGCCTGAGGCTAAAGATACCTGGTTTAAAATCCCCGTTTCCTCAGGGCTTCACCGTCTTTGTCCCATTGTCTTGTGCAGAACCCCTCCTCCTTCTGCAGCTTTTGAGGTCTTTGCACATCTGAGGGGTCAGAGCAAGGGCTTTCCAGCACAGCCGCTTGGAGCATACAAAGGCAGAGGTTCTTTTGCTGGCTCTCAATGCTGGAGCTGACCTGCATCGCCAGCAGAGCCGTCCCCTGCTGCCAGAGGTGAGGAGTCGCTGGCAGGGCAGTGAGGCGCTCGCGGGTGGCCACTGCCCCTTTGAGGAAGGAAGTTATGATTAAAGGAAGAGCCACCAGGAACCAACTGTGCAGGGGCACTGAAGGGGACATGAGAGAGAAGTTCCATGCGGTTTGGTCGCTCCAGTGTCAGACGTGGGTCTGGTCTTCTCTGTTTGTAGACGCTCAGATGGTGAGGCGGTGAAACCCAAGGCAAGGAGGGATGCAGCCTTCGTTAGAACCCGGAGATGTGTTTCTTTGGTGCCCTTTTTTTTTCTTCCTGAGCAAACTGAAAATCTCAGTCCCTGTAGCTCAAAAGCAAAAGAGCTCGAAGAGAGAAACTCAGGAGCCGGGATCCAGGATGCCAAAGCTCAGCTCTGCAGAGGATTCTGGGGCAGGATGGGAGGCAGGGAACGTGTCCTGCCCCAGCCAGCCTCTGCTCTGCTCCCAGCTGAGCACAGCATCGGGCCCTTTGCACGATGATCAGGGCTGCCTTGTGCAGAATTGGGCCCCACAGCCCACGTTTGGCGGGTAATAGCTTCCCAATTACATTTTAATGCAATTTAAGGAGACAGCCAATTAAATAATTAACCGTAGGGAAGAGGTTTTCTGCTTTCCAAGCCGTGTTAATGCAGATATTTAGCATCGGGCCACCCAAGCTCCGGGAGCAGGCAGCGATTCCCCATTTCTTGAGAAACACTGACCTCCAGTGGGGCTGCGCCTTCATCACAGCCGCGCTTGCCTCTTCCTCGGCCTTTTCTCTGGGGCCTAGAAATTCAGGGGGAAAAACCCTAAATCCGTGCCTTGTGTCTGAAGCGTGTGCCTGCCCTTCCCTGCAGGCAGGCCGGCTCCCTTCCGAGTCACACAGGAATTGCATGGATGACAAAAAGGGGGATATCCGCGCCGCTCTGGGGGGAAGCAGCATCGCCTTTGGGCAGGACTTCATCTGAGCCCCCACTGCTGGGGTTCTGAGGCCAGCCGGGCTCTGAAGGGTGCTGAGCCCCATGCTAGGACCCCCATACACATCGGGTTGGGGTGCATGGGGCAGCTCCCAGCCCGGGAGGACTGGGAGAGCTGGAATCGAGCTGCACTCGCTCCGCACCTCTTGTCTGAAGCCTTGAGAGAGGGTAGAGGAGAGGCCCTGCGGGTGCAAGAGGCTGCCCTCACTTCTCCCCCTGCTTCCCAGGCAGCCTTTGCACCTCCTGCTCGCTGGCTGCCGATGAATGAGGATGGTTTTGCCTTCCAGCCGTCTGGAATTTAAGGGAATAATTACAATGGGAATTATCAGGGAGGGACTGGAACAGCCGGGACCTGAGCTTTCACCCACCTGGAAATCCAGGCTCAGAGGGATGTATCCTGCATCCCTGCAGCGGAGAGGCTGGCGGTGCACAGCGCAGGGGCTGAGCCTTCCTATGGGCAGGTTTTCCAGCCAGGCTCAGACACTGCTGGCAGCGAGGGAGGTGAAGCAAGTGGATTTCTGCTGCGGGACAGGGCTCCTGCTCGCTGATGCTCTGTGTTTCGGGATGGGTTTGCAAACGGAGCGAGGCGCTTGCCCTGCGGTGCTGGTCCTGTGCTGTGTGCTCTGGCCCTGACACATCCCGCTGTTGCTTCACATCTGGGCCGGGGTTATATGAGGGGAAGGAGAGGCTTTTGCTCCTGCAGCATTCCAGCCAGCGCCTGTTGTGGTTTAGGGCGTGGGTTTGACTGGGGGGGGCAACTGGAAAAAGGGCTTGTTTGTTCCAAATGGGCTGAGCGGGACGCTGGGGGTGCACGGCCGCACACAGCGCCTGGGGCAGGATCGGTCCCACCTGAGCCCCTCCTGGGACACGTCTCCCCCCCCCCCGAAGCAACCATCACCCCATATCTGCCTGTACCAGTGCCCATAGCCTGGGATGTGCTGCTCACAGCCACCTCCATCGCGCTTTTGCTCTTCAGAGCAGAGCCAGGGCCAGTTCATGGGCTCAGTTCCCCTCATTCCTCCCCAGGTCTCCCCACTCTGCCCAGGATGCTGCGGGGTACCTCTGGGGCACCAACTGTATCTTGCTGATGCGTGTGAAGCAGTCGCACAATGCAAGCAGCTGCCTGCTTGCTTTGCCAATGGCATTGGGATGCAGCAATGGTCCTGATAGGGATGGCGCTGGGGCATCACCAAGGTGGGCTGCACCCCTGGTCCCCTTTGCCTGGAGCAGAGCAGGGGTTGCTGATGGGGTCTCCCCTAGAAACAAGGAGAAAATGGGGAAATGGGGCTGTTGCTTGGTTTTGGTGCCCCAGGTTGGGGTTTCTCAGCTTTTCAGTGCCCGCCTGGCAAAACCCAGGTGTTTGGGCCACCCCTGGGTGATGGCCCCGGCTCTGTCTTCCAGTGCGCTGTGCGGAGCTGCAGATCCAGCTGACGGAGGCTGTGTCCACACTGGGAGGCCAGAAGGAGCTCATTGCCAAGCTGGAGCATGACCTCAGCACCATCCAAGCCCTGTCCGCCGTGCATCGCCCGGATGCAGAGGTAACCCGGACCCACGGTGCTGGGCTCCAGCAGTGGGCAGGGACCTCTCAAAGTGGCCCCAAGGGCTGGCTGTCACTGGTGGAGGGCTCAGCAGCAGGCACAGGGGTGGTTTCATCACCTTCTATTTACTTCCTTTTTCTCCTCCTTCTTCTTTCTCCCTCGTGAATTACCCATCAGATTGCATCATGCCCATGCCATGGGGGTGGTGCTGGCACGGGAAGGGTTGGCAGTAGTGGCATCCAGGGACTGTCCAGCCCTTCTCCTTCCAGGACAAAGGATGGGATCACAGGGTTGAACACCAGCCTGTGTTGTCTCAGCCTTGGTCCTTGCAGGGTGCCTGCCTGGCACCAATGCTTCCCACAGGGCTGTGGGTGCCAGGGTGGTTGCAGGACCCAGGAGGGGTTTGCTTTGACCAAGCACCTTCGGGTTGGGTGGGAAACGCTTCATCCCCTCTGCTTGTGCTGCGCAGGGAGCGGCAGAGCCCAGCCTGGAGAAGATTCCTGAGCCCATCAAGGAGGCCACGGCGCTGTTCTATGGTGAGAGCTCTGGGTGCTGGTGGAGACCACGCGGGTGCTGTGGGCAGGGTGGTCACCCCTGGGGATGCTGGCGAGAGGATGCTCCTGAGCAGGCACAGACGTTGCCCTCTCAGCGTGTCCTTCAGTGGCACCACTGATGGGTTATCCATGGTTTGCCTCTCCTCCGGCTGCTCCCGAAGCGCTGCAGTGGGCACCTGCCAAGCCCCCAGGTTGAACCAAACACCCTGTGCTTTGGCTCCTGCTCTTTCCACACCAAACCCCTTCCAGAGCCATTGAGATAAACATTTCCTTTACATTGGCTCCTGCACCAAGATCTGCAGGGGAAAATGAATCAAAAAAATAGCAACACTCTGGAAGAAACCCATTTCCTTCCCTTTTTACACTCTTTTTGTCGTTGTTGTTGTTTTCTTTTTGTTTTGAAAGTCTTTTGAGGTGATAACCAATATCACAGCAACAGCCCCAAACAACCTGCAGCCACCCATCCTGCGCTATGAATAGCTCCTCTGTGCAGCCATTGAGTCATGGCCTCAGGGACGTAGTTCTCCTTGGCCACAGACAGAGCCAGGAGGGATGGCCACAGGCCCCTGACACCTGCAGAGCCCTGCAGTGGGGGGCAGGCATGTGGGGCACCCACTGAATGGGGCACAGCAAGCTGGTGATGCTGCAGGTGAGCAGCCCCTGCCCTGCTGGGCTGGCTGAAAGAGGAGAAGGCACAAATGGGGGTGACTGTTTCACAAGGAGGGATGTGGGAGAGAAGAGAAAGTGATGGAGGGGCTGTTTGTGGCACTGGGTCTCTTCTTAGGGCTACAGAAGGTACAGGGGAGGGACAGGCGGGATGGGGGTCATGGGAAGGCAGCCAGGGGTTGTACCAAATACAATGGGTCTTCCCTGGGGAGTGAACCTGTCCATTCCCAGGATAAGTCCCCCAACAATGAAAACCAAACCATCAGAACTAGGCCGTGCTGTAACAGCAAAGTGCCAGGACAGAAACGGGGTGCTGGGCATCACCTACACACGGTGCCCTCCGGAACAGCGCCTGGGTGTCAGAGGGAGGACCTCGAGCACAGCCCGGGGTGGACGGTGGGCATCTGCTGGGTCACCTCTCATGGCAAGCGTTGTCCACAGGCCACCCGCCGTCCCCTGGCACCGCACTCCCCGAGGGGCAGGTGGACTCGCTCCTCTCCATCATCTCCAGCCAGAGGGAACGCTTCCGGGCCCGGAACCAGGAGCTGGAGGGGGTACGTTGGGTGCGGAGGGTGGCAGCGGGGCTGCAGGACCGTGGTCTGGGGCTGGCTGCTTTAGTGACCTGCAGGGAGTTTAGGATCAGCACCCCGCAAGCAAGAGAACGATCCAAAGCCTCCACCAGCCCGTTGGTGATGCTCCAATTCAAGGGCAGCTCCAAATCCGTGTCACCTTGCAAGTGTGCTTGGCCGCCTGGCACAGCATTTGGGGGTGCAGGATAAAAGGCACACAGGGAACGTGGTGTGGGGTAAAAACCCAACAGCTCCACAAATTGAAGTTCAGCTCAAAACAACCTCTCCAGAGCCAGCAGGTTGGCTTTGCATCTCAGCCACCCGCAGCCACCTTTGCTGCCCTTCTTCATCCACGGAGGGATCAGGTTTGTCAATGGTTCAGGACTGGGGGCCCTGTTTGGGAGCAGATGGGACAATTTGGGAGCAATTTTAATTCAAAGCCTGAGGACTTTAATCACTGAGTGGGGACTGAACCTGGCTGGATGCACCAAACCAGCCCTGGCCTCGCTGCTGACGGCCCCCTTGCTCCCCCCATGCAGGAGAACCGCATGATGCAGCACACGGTGCATGCCCTGCAGAGCGAGCTGGACAACCTGAGAGCTGACAACATCAAGCTCTATGAGAAGATCAAGTTCCTGCAGAGCTACCCTGGTCGGGTGAGTGTCTGCCTGGCTGTCTGTGTGGGTTCACACTGACAGTCACACCCCAAGCACAGACCATTACCCTGTGTGTGCAGGATCAGTGGGGAAACTGCACGTTACCCACATGCACCTTGCATGGAAGTGATACAACTGGAACTATTAGGGGTGGAAAAGGGTTCAGTGTTATCTCTAGGAGCAGGTACCCAGCCTCTCTGCCAGTTTATAACTCTGCTGGAGGGTGTCTGACATCTTTGACGCCAGAATAATGGCACCAAAGATGTCCCATTCCCCCCCATGAAAGAGCTACTGCAAACCCCTTTGATGCTCACTGCCAGCAGCGTGATGCTCCAGCAGACAAGTCCTTGATGCTCCTGCCTGACCAGGCAGCAAGTGGTTAAATCGGGGCCTTCTGCAACAAATCCCTGCAGTTAGAGCCTGGAAAACGATTCATACCTGCGCTCATTCCCACCACCCTGGATTTCTTGTGGCCAGCAGAGATTGCTGCTCGGCTTCCCACTCCCGTGGGCAGAAACCAGCCCAACCCAAACCAATCCCAGTACCGCCAGGAGGAGGCTGGGAAGGGGCCAGGCTTTGCTGGAACCTGCTCTGCTTGTGCCGCGTCCCTCAGGGTTTCATCCCTGCACATTCCTGGGGGTTTCCCACCTGGGGAGCTCACAACGGCAACCACTTCCTTGGCGGGAGCTGGGCTACCATGGCCTCGGGCTTTGCCTATAGCTGCCCAAGTGACAATAACAGGGGCTGGGACTGAACACCCGCTCCGTGCGCTGCCTGCCCTGGATCCCCCCGGAGCTGCTGCCTTTCCGTGCTGGCTGAGCCTGTTCTATTGATGGGTGTTTGAACAGGGGATGGGAACCTCCCGCAGCAGCGAAGGACCTTATTTGGTTCTTGTGTCTGTGTCTGCCATGGCGCAGGGTCAGCCCCTGGGACATTTTTTGCCTGTTTCATCCCCGTGTTTATCAGCTGCCGCAAGGCAACCCCTGAGTGCCATTCACATGAGCTAAAGAGCAGAAGCCTTCGCCGCCGCAGCAGCACGGGGGGAATTGCATAATTCCCACCTCAGCGGGCATGTGACACGTTAAAAATACCAGTCCAAGATCATTCCATAGGGCAAGGCTGTAGGGAATCCGTGGGCCCTAAAGCGGGAGCTGCTCTCATCGCTGGCTCCTGCTGACCCACGGATCGGATTGCGGCGCGTAAGGGCATATTTGCTAAAGGTCTGCGTGCGGCCGGGTTTACCCGTGGTGACACCGGCCACCCCGCTGCCGTGCCGGGCAGGACAAGCAGCGGCACACAGGAACGGGGCCAGAAGGACCTCGGTAAATGTCAGGCATCACCGCGCTGGTGGGGCAGAGCGGGAGGAGGCACGGTGCTGGGGGAGATGGGGCTTGGCACCGGAGCCCTTCAGTAGGGCTGTCACTGGGAGCCGAGGCTTGCACCAGGCTGTGGCCGTGGTTGGTGGCACCACGTTGCTTCTTCCAAGCCGTTTTTGGGTAGGAATGATGTGGAATCTCTAATTCTCATGACCTGCAGGGTTAGGGCTGGAGAAAGGAGGAGCAGGGATGTGCAGGATGCATGAGCTCAGGGCTTGCTGCTGCTGTTCCTCCTCTGTCCCAGGAGAAGTTTAAAGCTCAGCCTGTCTGAACCGACCTAAATCCTTCCCTTCTTCTAAGGAGTGTTCCTCATCCTCCTTGCCCTTTGTCCAGCTAACAACAGCTGTAATGCTTAAGCAATGGTTTCCACCTCCTAAACCACTGTCTCCCTCCTACCTGGTCCAGCAGCAAAGGAATGCAGAGAGGGATTTGCCCTAGCCCAGGTGTTTCCAGGTAGCTCTCTGTGGTGATTCAATGAGTATTATCTCATGGAAAGGACAAAAAATAGGGAGATATGAATGGAATCCCATGGAAGAAAGGACTTTGTTAAATAGCTCTGGTTGTGCTTCTCTTTGAAGGGGGCAGATGCTGTCTGCTCCATGGGTCAGCTCTGGGCTGTGTTGCTCCATCCTTTGGGGGTCATTTCATTCCAAATGAGCTGCTGTGGGGAGCCAGGGGGGGCTCTGGCCCTGTGCTGGGTGTCCATACACTGCTTGCACCGAGGGGATAGGTACCAGCAGCTACGCCAGCACCGGTACCTGGAGATCTCACCTTGTCTTTGCTCCCGCAGGGTGGCAGCAGGGATGACACTGAGCAGCGCTACTCGTCCCAGTATGAAGAGCGCCTGGACCCCTTCTCCTCCTTCAGCAGGAAGGTATGAACCCCCCCAGCACCCTCCCTCCACACCAGCCCCTCCATTGCCTCCTGCAGCAGGGGCACTCAGCATCACAGAGCACGGCTTTGCCCGGCGTAGGCAGGGAAGAGGCTTTGCAGCGCGGTGCGGTCGAGGAGCAGGTTGTTCCGCTCAGTGTCTGGTTGTGCACATTGTACCCACACAATGTCCCCTGTGGCTGTGTGCATGGGGCACTGGGAGCAGCCCGGGGCACGGGGCTCCTTCTCTGATTTGCACACCCCTTTGAGCCTCAAAATCAACTTCTTGTGCCTTTTCCTTGCAGGAACGCCAGCGGAAGTACCTGAGCCTCAGTCCCTGGGATAAAGCCACGCTGAGCATGGTGAGTGGTGGTTTGGGAGGATTGTGGCACAGGGAATGCTGCTGCTGGGCTTGGCCCCAGGAGGGATGTAGGCCATGATGGGGCTCACTTTAGGAGAGCTCACTTTCCTCTTTCCTTCTCATTTCCCCAGCTCCATCCCACAGCATCCCAGGGGGTCCCGCCTGGAGTGGGTGACCCAGCTCCAACGCAGCCAGCGATGCCACAGCCCAGGTCATTGCAGTGTCAGGGCACAGCTCTGGAGCTCAGGGACAGTTTGTGTCTCAGAGGATCATTGGGAACCACCACCCCCCCAGGCCATGCCCACAGCTTCCCCCGGGACAGTGCTGGGAGTGGGGATGCGATGGGCTGCGGGAAGCAGCTCCCAGCATCCTCGGGCATCCAGGGGTCCTTATCACATCCTCCATGAAAACCTCTTCCTGAGCCCTGACCCTTCCTGCTCTGGTTCTTCCTTCCAGAAGGGCATCAGGGAAAATACTGGGGAGCTGCTGGTGCCTGCAGCACCTGGCCCTGAGCAGCACCCCTCCTGCTGCTGCCATGGGTTCTGGTTACCACCTCTTAGTGGTGGGTGCTACTTTCTGCGCTAAAAACGTGCTTTATTGAGAAAATCTGGCTTAACATTTGAATGTGGAACGTGAGCAGCAGGTTCTGGTGGAGTTAACCCCTGGTTATCCTGCGCAACAGAGGTTAATGTGGGACCTCTGCTCTGCATCAGCCACAGAATGCAGAAATACCTTGTAGTGAAGGCAGAGTTGTCATTTGCATGAAAATCAAGCAAATGCCAACATGAATATGGATTGGGTGGCGTGCCAGCCCCACGGAGAATGCATGAAAGGCGTTTACAAAGGAAGGGACTATGGGGAGTCATTCCTTGGGAATATTTAAGAACATAATCTTGTTTGTTACAGCAGCCTCCACTGTGGCCGTGAATAGCAAAGAAGATTTCAGCCCAGAATGGGTTTGGTGGGAGCTCTGTGTGTTTTAATGCCAGCTTTGGAAAGCCTGTGTGCTGGCTGGGGAATGTGCTTATGTCCATAATGAATCCCTAGGTTTTACAGAGGCATGAGAAGTTGCCATGTAGGAAGGTGGGATCTGTCCTTCACAAGCTGCTTTTCTAGGCTGTGGTTACCCCTGGCTTTGGCTCTTTTGAAGGGATGGACGTGAAGGTTTTCCCACTGGGACCATGTCCAGCCACAAACCTCCCCTGTGCAGCACAAGGGAGAGCAGCCTGGGTCTGGCAGCAGCTCCCTTCCAGTCAGCAGCTCAGCAGTGACTGCATTCTTGAGGGCTTCCCTTTTCCAGGGTGCTCAGCCTTTGCTGCACGTGGCTCTCAGCAAGCTGCTGCTGCCAAAGCTGGGGGGCTCCACATTGTACAGAGCCTTCAGTCCCACTTTACCAGCTCTTTGCTGCCCATGGATCCAGAGGCATGGAATGGGACTGTGGTTGCTTTAGGCTGAGCTGGCTGGAGGTTCACAGGAGGAGGTGGACGAGTGCAGAGTGGGCACCCCTAAAACGTGCCAAGGTGCTTGGAAGTCTGCACCATCACTGTGGGTCTGGCTACGGAATCATCCTTTAAGTCATCCATAGATTCATAGAGTGGTTTGGGTTGGAAAGGACCTTGAGATCATCCAGTTCCAACCCCCCTGCCATGGGCAGGGACACCTCACACTAAACCATGGCACCCAAGGCTCTGTCCAGCCTGGCCTTGAGCACTGCCAGGGATGGAGCGTTCACAGCATCCTCGGGCAGGCTGTTGCTGGAGCTGGGGCACAGGCAGGGCTGTGCCTGGGGAACACCAGTGCTGGGTTTGCTCCGTGTTCCTGCCGAGGAGGCAGCGAGGGGACGCTGCAAAGCACAACTTCCTTGAGCTCATGCATTAAGGATGTGTGAGACTTAATTACAGCTGGCACTTCTCTGCGGAGCCACAGGCAGGCACTGAGTCAGGGCTGGGAGCGAGTAGAGCCGGTGGAGGGACCTGGGGCACAGGGGGCTCAAAATGACCCCCATGAGGGTTTTCAGTGCAGGGAGGGGACCCTGCAGTTGACAGCTCTGAATTCACCTTTATTTGGGCATTTTGGGGTGCAGGGCATAGGTACTCGTGCCAGTCACCATGCTTGGAGATGGGCACCGATGGCAGAGCATCCCACCTCACCTGCATGTTTACATAGGGCCCTGCAGAAACAGGGTCCCGGTCCTGGCCAGGGTCTCTCCGAGCCTGTGCACGGGAAGGTCTGGTTTCCACTGACCCACATTAAAATGGGATTTTCCTGTTCTGCTCTTGCTGCAGGGGCGGCTCATCCTGTCCAACAAGACCGCTCGTACCATTGCCTTCTTCTACACCCTGTTCCTGCACTGCCTCGTCTTCCTGGTAAGTGGGGGGGCCACAGCAGGGCGGGCACCCCAGTAAGATGTCAGCAAGCATCCCATCCAGGGGAACGTTTTCCTTTTGAAGCCATTATGCCCAGCAAGTGCATTGCAGCTGGTGTACCTCTGGCTCCAGAGCATGAGCAGCACAGGGACACGGACCTGTCAGTAAATATCCCCCTTGGCTCCACGGGGAGGGAGTGGGCACCCTCGAGTGGGCATAGGCTTGCCTGAAGGCAGGAGATGGGAGCTGTCTGTGGCTTTGGATCATGCCTGGAAACAGGCCCTGGGGTCACCATGCTGGGAGCTCACACGGGGTTTAGCACATTTACATGCAGGTCTGGTTCCCCAGCCCTGCGTGCAGGCATCGAGCCCTGTGCTCAGCAGGCAGCACAGCACAGCACAGCCCTGATTGATTCCTGTGATGCTAATGCCATGGGTAATGCTAGGGATAAATACACACACACACACCAGTGCCTGCTTCTAGACCATGTGCATTTCCACCTCTCTATTTCTGGGTACAGCCCTTAACCTCCTGCATGGTGGAGCTCGGTCACGTTTGCTGCCTCTCCGGGTGATGAGCTCTGGCTCTGCATTCTGCTGTGCAAGCTCTGGTTCTCCCCATGTTTCTTTCTTGCCCTGTGGCTCTGTTTGTTTGTCCCTAGTTCTCATGTTTCTTCCACCGTATATTAGGGCTGGAAGTAGAGGTTTGGGTAGGAACAGAGGCTTGAGCCAGCCCGAATCCCCTGGGAGATGGGCATGGTGCAAACTCCTCCACAGTTGCTGGAAGCTCATTTATCATTTCAGGGAGAAACATAATAAAAACCCCAACAAAACCCAAACAAATCATAAATAATTAAATGATGCAACGAGATGAAAGACAAGTCAAAAATATTTCTCTCCCGATCTCAAAGTAAACCTGATTTTGTGTTATTTTGAGGAAAGGAGAAGTTAAACCTCATTAAACTTTAAAGCTCTAACCTATAAAAATGAGAAGGTGAGATTTATAAATATTAGATGGCTGGGATGATCTTCCTTCACACAACACAAAAGGGCCTGGAAGCCAGCACCCAGCCCTGCAGCAGGAGCAATGTCTTTGCCCTAATTCCAGAGACACCACAGCCTTCACCCCTGCCCAGCTGCTGCCTTCTGCCTGCTGTGATTGCAGCGAGCCCTCATTTGCAGCCGGCTGGCGGCTGCTGGTGCAGTTATGGTGCTGCCCTGGTGATAGATAACCACAGCTTACCAATCCCCAAGGCCTGAACGCATCAGCCTGCGGTGAGAGGGCTGCTCCCTCTTCCCAATCCCCCCCCCAAACCACCACCACCTCCTCAGACCGCAGCTTTGAAATGGAAACCGGGTGGCACAAAGGGGAAAAGAAGCCAAACCGAGCAGTGACCTTCCTTAAGCCTATCCCAAACCCACGGCTCCATCCGTGTGCAGCCTCGAGCGCTCCCGCCTTACCCCAAACCGCAGCGGCAAAAATAAGCCATGGAAAAGGTCACCCTGACTGTCCTGAGGGCATCCCCTTGGAGCACACGCTGGGTTTCTGCACGGTGCTTAATGCAAGGCTGCAAAACCAGTTTTACCCAGAGCACTGCTTTAGGTCTCTGCTTGCTGCAGACAAGGCATCTGCAAATGGGCTTTTGCCCATAGCCATGGGGATGGGACACCAGGGATGGGACTGAACGGGATGGGATGGGATGGTGCAGTGGTGACAGAGGCTGCTGCAAGGGCAGGCAGAGATGGGCAGGGGAGAGCAGAGCTGATTGATTGTGTTTCTTACTATGCAGGTGCTCTACAAAACAGCCTGGAGCGAGAGCGTGGGGAGGGACTGTGCTGCCTACTGCGCTAAGAAGTGAGTGTGGGGATAGGCTGGGGCAGCCTGGGAGCAGGGTTTGGTGGGCTGAGCATGGTGGTTTGCAGCAGATACTTTGGGCACCACTCGGTGCACCTTGGTCCTGGAAATGAGGGCAGTTCATTGGGTTTTAAACCCTTAATCCAGTGAGGATGAAGGGGGAGAAAAAGCGCACGGAGCAGGGCAACCGCGTGTCTTCAGCCGTGTGGTGTCCAAACCCCTTCCAGGGAGTTCTTACCCAGTGAGGAAGCCAAATGTGGAGACCAGGGTCAGACCCGTGCCCAGGCTCCAGTTGCCCCGAGCAGCTCCCAGGCGCTGCTGCCCGCGGCTGGAGCCAAGCGCGGTGCTGTTTATCACCCGCAGTGCTCAGGCACCGAAGCGCTTCAGCCCCTGCTGTGAGTTAACGTGCTCTGTCCTTTCCCCAGGTACGCCGACCACATCCACAGGTTCCACAAGGATGGGGATGAGGGTGACATGTGGCAGTGACGGCTGGAGACAACCCCACTGGCGCCAGCACCCCCTTCACCCCACAGCAGGACCTTGCCCCTTTGCTCCTCTTCACTATAGCTTTGCTTTCTGCTTCGTAGGATGGAGGCATTGATCCTCCCCTGCTCCCACCCTTGGGAATCAAAGGCCTCAGCTAACAGAGTTGTTCTGTGGGACATGGTGTTTCCAGCTCTCCCTCCCAGAGGAGGCTGCAGCACTGCCCGTGTCCTCCTGATGTCCCAGAGAGCTCAGTCTTTACCAAAATACATGGGAAACACAAAAGGTACCTCTCGGATGCAAGCTCTCTTTCCATCCTGTTTTGAGCCCAGTGCAACACTGAGTGGACTAAATTTAGCCAGAAACTGGGGAGGAATCCAACCCCCTGAACTTGCATTTTGAAGTGTTGTGATGTTTGGGAAGTCCCGTTTTGCTCTGGTTTACTGATGTATCAGAAGGGAAGCAGTCCTGCCGGGCTCTGATGGAGCAGCAGGTAGACATCAGCCATCCCCAAAGATGGGGTTGCTCAGCACATTGCATCCTCACAGCCTCTTGGGTCCAGAGAAGCTGTTGCTTGGTCCTGTGCTGCATCTCAAGGGCTTTTCAGGACCTCTTGCAGTGCCTTGTACCAGGTTACTGAGCACCAGCCCATGGCTTGAAAACAACCTGGCTAACTGGGGCCTAATGGGACTTAATGGGCACGAAGGGAGGTGTTGGTGGTCAGGACTGATCTCACAGGGACGCTCCAGATGCTCTCCTTGCTGAGGTGCTTCTGCTGAGCATCGGTTGCTCTTCTGGGTGCAACAGCTTCACCTAATCCCAAGCAGGATCTGCCTCACACGGGGCTTGCTCAACATCTGACCCTCTTAGGGAACCACAAGTCAAATGAAGCAATTGCTGGTGGTGGGTGATGAACGCTTGGCTGCTAATTTGGGTTGATTTGGGGAGACAGAGGCGATGGGAGAGATTCTGATTATAAAGAGCAGGTCCCAGCACCCCCTCAGCTTCACTGCATGGTGCAGGAAGATCCTAGCTTGTTAGAGCGGTCCTCAATTAAAAACTCCCCTCTGAAGACAGCAGAACAGGGTTGTTTCCAATTAATATTTCATTACAGACTCAGATCTATTCACATTCACACTGCTGGGAAGCCAGGGCCTCGCACGGAGCGTGCAGGCAGCCACAGGCTTCACATCTGCCCCAGGCAGCCCAGCTTTATTTATAGGAGCTGTGGCCCACGGCAAAATGTAAAATACTCATGAACTGAAGGGATAAATCCCAAGGGACCAACCGGCATCTGTCCCACTTGGCACGGGGGAGACCAAGCCCATCCAGAAGGGAGGCACTGTGGGGTGAGATGCCAGCAAGGGGATGATGCTGCTGCATGCTGGGGACCTCTTCATAAACAAATCAACTTCGGATGCGGAGGAGATGAGCTTTTGCTGTCTGAAATCCATAAGTGGGAAACGTGATCCGGGGAAGGGTGGGATGCTCGGTGAGGCTTTGTTGGGAAGGTTAAATTTGCTTTTTTTAGAAGCTGTATGTGGTGTCTTGGAATTGCAAAACTCCCGCAGCTATGCACACTTGTACTGCTCATAAATGACTTAAAATAGTTGTGGAGTTCTGTGGGGCAAGCGATAAAGTAAACTTAGACATGCATTGACCAGGCGCTTTTGTGCTTCCTTTCCTTTTTTCCTTCCACTTTTGATATTAAATAAGGGAGAAATGTCCTGCCCGAGCCCAAGGGCAGAGTGTGTGGCTAATTTTAGAAACCCATTACAGCAGCTAAAGGCAGTGATGTCTCACAGCACCGGGAAGGGCAGGACCTCTGTCCCTGCTTGCTGGAGCCGTCATCCCAGCTGCAGTGAACAGCAGCATCCCACAGACCAGGCAAAAGACTCTCAGCAAAGGAAGGACCACAGGAGCAGAGGGGCTGGAGCCCAGGCAGCCTCCCAAAGCACAGATGCTCTGTACTCAGCCCCGTTTTCGGCTGGGTTCAGAGCACAGCCTGGCCCTTGCTGGGTCCCTGCCTTTTGTAAGAGGCAGGGAGGGGAGATGGGGAGGGGGATTTTGGCTAATTCGATTTAAAGCCCCTTTTGTTCCTGCGTGACTCAAAAGAAAAGGATTCCAGCGACCCCTCGCCCCCCATCTCGCTGTTCTGATTATGGGGAACAATTTTAGGTAGTATTGACTGATGGGAAAACACATTACAGGAGAACCTGTGATTTTTATACCCACTCAACCTGCGAAGCTTCCATCCCATCTCAGAGACCCGGGCTGGGTTTCAGGGGGTGGTTGAGCTCCATATGGTAATGACAGGCTCCTGGGGAAGCCCGGCTGGGTAATTAGATAACAGGCTGCTCACATCTGGGTCACAAGTTCAGGTTTTGCCGCGGGCAGATGAGACGGGAGAGAAATCACTGCCAGGATGCGACCGATCTGTCTTGATGTGCAGATGCAGCACACACCCCATCTGCTCCCAAAGGCGAGGGGCCACATCCAGCTCCAGCCCCACACCATGCAGGGGATGCCGGCTGCTCTGGTGCCCCATCCATGTGTGTCTGTGTGCAGGAGGAGCGGGGCGATGCGGCAGCAACCACTGCAGTGCTATAAACATGAACCCGTTCCTTCTCTGAAGGCCTCCAGCCGGGCACCTCATCCCCCTGGTCCAGCAACAGCTCTTGGGGGCCACCCCCATGTGTGCAAATGGAGGAGTGGGGATGGATGGGGTTTGAGCGGAGCGGGATGTAGCGGAGCCAGCGCCTGGCGTGCAGGATGCGAGCGAGCCTCCCCGCCGGCAGGAAGGGAGCTTCCCAAACACAGCCACGCACGGAGCCAGCGCCGGAGGAGCGCGCCGGGCCCCACAGGTTATTGTGAGTTCAGGGTGTACCCAGGAAAGGCACCCGATAAACAGGGTCCATCGCGTCAGGTGGGCGCGTGGACATAGCCCACGTGGAGAAAAAGGGGGATACCACTGAGGGGGGTTGGATGTCTGGAGACAGGAGCCTCAGCAGCCCGGCCATAGGGGTCGATTGGTGTCTATTTTTGGAAGAGCAGCTCTAATTGTCCACTGTAAGCAGGCAGGGGAATAGCGGTGGAGCTCCATCACTTGATGCTCTTAAATCAAGGCTGAACGTCTGTCTCGAAGACGTGCTCTGGTTCAGCAGGGAGTTATGGCCACGCGGCAGGAATTGTTGGCCAGGGATGCATGGTGCAGGGTGAACGCCACGGCTTTATGACCCATGCACCATCATCCCTCTCCTTGCTTTCCTAACAGATGGAGCAGCCAGGGCTGCTGGTTTTAGGTGGATTGCTTTAAAAACGACAGCTTCCCATGTGCCCATCGCGGGCCTGGGACACCCAGAGGTGACAGCCACCAGTGGAAGGACATGGGAATCACAGCAGGGATTATCTCCATGATGGGATCACAGCCGTGGCACCATGCCCTGCTGCATCAGGGCTGGGCATCTCTGCTGCGAGCTGGGAGCCCCAGTTACCCTGTTATTAAGCGGGGTTCAGGGCGAGGAGGGTTGGAAGCGGGGGCAGGCTCCTCCGCGCGGCCGTGCTGGAAGGTGCCGGCTGGTAATAACTGTTTTATTGCTTCCTGTTGTGTTAGACATCTGATGGCAAGCCGGGGCCGAAAGCTGGTGCAGCATATGGAGCAGCCCCCCCGTCCTTCCCCCTGCCTTGTTTACAGAGTCTCCCTGGAGATGGGCCTCGCAGGCTTTTCCAGCTCGGAGAGGAAGTGGGAAAACATTTACCTCCCCCCTCCATAGAATCAGGTCTGTTCTCCTTAAGGCAGGAAAACGTAACCCGGGCGGATGAGGTGGGAACGCTGCGCTGCCGCGGTGAGCACCGGGAGGGCGCCGGGAATGGCGGTGCTGAAAGGGGCCCTAAGCAAGGACCCTCCCCAGGGGTCCCCGCTGCCTGCAGGGATATCAGCCTGTGCTGGGGGCTCAGCTAAACCCCAGCTCTTCATTTTCCAGCCCTGCCTTCAGCGGGAATGGCACGAGGAGGTTTTGGCATCCTACTGCCCCCTGTTACATACACAGCCTCATAGGGGCTTATGGAGATCTTCCCTGCAAGGCTGGATCCTAAGGATGCCCAGGGATGGGGGTGCAGGGGCAGTGCCCACCCCAAGGCTTTGCTTTGGCAGTGTTTTAAAAAGCCAGGCTGGGCACAGAAAGGCTGCACCTCCAAAACACCCTTTATTGTTGTTTTATTTTATTTTATTCCCTATTATTTTTATTATTATTTTATTCCTTATTTAATTTTATTATTTTTATTCTTTTTTTTTATTATTCCTTATTTTATTATTTCATTCTTTTATTCCTCAGTTATGGCATCTTTAACACCAACCAGCATGGGACAGATGCCTGTGAGCTGCAACACGCTGGTGTGAGGGTCAGTCCCCAGCACTGGCATTGCAATGGGTGATAAAAGAAAGGGCAGAAATTGGCTGTTTCCCTGACTGATGCCCCAGCTATCAATCACCAAGTCACACTGGGAATGGCTCCTGGCCAGCCCAGCCAGCAGCTCCTTGCTCCATGAGCAGTGCCAGGTGGGAAGGGGGTTTTAAGTAGGAAAACCCCAGCTGGTGGCTCCGTGGTGTCTCGGGGCAGCCGGGTTCTTTTCCCCATCCCTGGTGGCTCTTTCCCTGGCAAACAAAGAGCTGGGGCAGCCGTGCTCATCCCAGCTGCTCCTGTGGGAATGGCCCTTGCTGGGGGTTCGCTGCTGGGTGAGCTGGAGCTTGTGCTGGCTTTTGGCATGGCCTGGTGAGCGGAAGAGGGGAGAGATAATGCTGGAGTTAAGGCACGGGGATGGAGGGATGTGGGCACCCGTGCTGCCCATGCAGTGGTGAAAGGCACATCTCCCTTTGGCTCCACTGGCCATGGGGGTAATTCCAGCCCAGGGCTAATGCTGGTGGCAGGCAGAGCCATGGGTGCCTGTGTGCCTTGGGCACAGCACAGCCACGGTTTGGGTGTCAGACGGAGACAGGCCCCACCCAAGCCAGCAGAAATATCACCCTTTTCCTTCCCTCTAACCCATTTTGCCCCTTCCTTTCATCAGTTCACAGCTGCAAGGGGATGGGCCACGACCCTGGAAAAGGCCTTGTCCCTACTGATGGAGCTTTGCCCTTATTAAAGGGGTCTCTGTCCCCACTGATGGAGCTTTGCCCTTAGTACAGGGGTCTCTGTCCCCATTGCAGGGTGCTTTGCCCCATTGCATTAGCACTTTGTCCCCTGCACTGGTGCTCTGCCCCTGTTGCACAGAGCCCCTGTGAGCCCAGCACAGGGGTGAAATCTCCCCAGTGCAACCCCTAGCAGCAAAGCCTGGCATTCCCACCCGCAGAGGAGGGGTGCCGGCACTAAAGGCAGCACCACGGCCCTGGAACAACCTCCTCTGACGTCTCCTCATGCCTGGAATAACTGCCCCCACCGGCAGCACATGGCCTGCCAAAAATAGCCAGGGAGGGAGCAGGGGCACCCGCGCACCCCGCTGGGTGCCCCAAGGGAGGCAGGGCTGTGTTGGTGGCTCTGCTGTGCCCCCCCCCAAGGGACTGGTCCTCCCCAAGCATCCTGCAAAACACAGCAGGTCACTGCGGGAGGTGATGAGAGGTGTGACCCTATGAGGTGTCCCAGGGATGAGGGATGCACCCTGCTGCAGCACGGGGCTATGGGGCACCCCCTCAGCGCACTGCTCCCCCCCCCCAAATCCTTACCCTGAACACCCAGGATCTGAGGCCTTTCGGATGCCCGTTGCTATGGAAACCCCTTCTCACAGCGCTGGTCCACACTGAGCCTGCCTGCGCTGCTGCCTTCCCATTGGAGATGCTGGGAGGTGATGCTCCCAGAGACAGAGAAGTGGTCCTGTGGGCCCCAGCCACAGTGGGGTCAGGACCCCCCCCCCCCCCCCCCCCGTGAAGGTCTCTTAGGGAAAGAAAGGGCTCCAAGGGAATAGAGGGGTTTTTCAATAGGCTCTGGGTGGTTTTGGAGACCTGGGGAAGGTGTTTAGCACAGAGGAGAGCCCTGGGCTGGACCCACACGAATGGTCCTGCTTTGCCCTTCCCTGGATGCAGGGAGCCAGCCCCATGCCCCTCAGCAGCCAGGAAAGGGCAAATCGTGTTGAAAAAGACTCCCTTTGCCCTGTGAATGCTGTCCCTGCTGCAGCCCATCCCCACTGAGCACCCATCCTGTCCCAGTGTGGTGTCACCCTCCTCTGCAGTGGCACAGCCTGCCCTGGGGTGGGACAGGGCTGCCCTCACTGAGCACCTTCCAGTGCCCTGGCCCACAGCTGGGATTATCCAGGGCTTTCCCCCAGCTCCCCCCAACCCTGCAGGCTCACAGGGCTCAGGAACATCCCAGCTGCTGCTGCGAGCCTCCTGGCTTCACTTTGGGAACTCTTTGCCCACCAGCACTGCTGCTCGCACACACCAGCTCCCCATGGGCTGCTGAAAAGATGGAAGAGGCTCTCAGAGCTAAGGGAGGGCTGGGATTTTGGAGCCGAGAACATTCGTAAGAGCTGCTCCGAGCCCAGGCACAGATGGGTTTGCTTTTAATATTTAATGCTTTTTATTTCCCTTTTCTTTTTAACACATGTGCAAGGTGCACTCAGAGCTTCGCACTGCGGAAACGCTGGGGCCAGCCTGACCCCGCAGCATGGGACTGCTTCAAAGCCAAGGTGGCCAGAAGGGCACTCTCCATCCTGAAGGGAAAGCAAAACCCTGGGAAACCGCAATGGATGAACCACATGGACCAGCACAGTGGGAAATATCAGGGGGGAAGAAGGTCCCTCACAGCAAAGATCAGCCCCTTGCCAGCAGGAGCAGCACGGTTTCCCCTCCATCACCAGGTGCAAGGAGCTGTTGTTGCAGGACCATTTGGAAGCAAGAAAGGTGAACCCCCCCTTTCTGTGTGCCTGGTATCCCCAGGGGTTTGGCTCCTCATGGCTGGAGGCTGCGGGCACAGAGCAAAGGAACCTTTGGGATAAGTGGGAGCCTGAAGCAGCAGCATTGAGGGAGCACACAGCTACGTGATGCTGCGGAGAGCAAGCAGGGAAGGATCCAACCTGGACAGACGCTGTGGGAGAGGGTGTGTTCCCATGGTCCTCAGGGTGAACAGCTCCATCATCCTGGCTACAGAAGAGGACCAGCAAAGTGGGTGTCCCAAGCTTGTCCCCAAGCAGAGGCCACCAAATAGATGCAGGAGGTGACTGATGGGTGATGCAGCGTGGAGGGCTTCACCGCTGGAAACCCCCCTGTGCAGCACAGCACAGCCACAGAGGATGTGTGGAAAGGCTTTTTGAAGCCTCTTCCTCCTGTGGCTGCTTCCTACATGGTGCCTGCCCAGGCTGAACAAAGCCTCTGACACCATCTTTCAAGCACGGCCCCAGCAGAGCAGAACAGCACAAAGAACAGGGATACTGAAGAGACAGCCTGCTCCAGCAGGGATGGGAGGCACTCTGTGAAGAGGAGGAGCAGAAGGTGCCTGTCCCCCAGTGAGGGGCATGGACCTGGTCCCCCCAGCAGGGCAGGCACAGCTGCAGGAGCAGCAGAGGAGGAGACAGGAGCGATCACACTGGGGTTTGGGGGGGGTTTGGTAGAGTTCCAGCTCTGCAGCCCCAGGTGCATCACACTCATGCCCCCCCTACACAAAGGCTGGTGTCTGGGTGCTGGTCCCCACTCAGGGCTCTGCATCTGCCTGCAAACGCTTGCACGCTTGGTGAGCTCTCCCCTGCTGCCCTGCCAGGGGTGTGAAGGGGAAGTTCCAGCACAGAAAAAGCATCACTTTTCGTTTGCATCAGCAGGAGGAAGAAGAGCAGCGGCAGCATCAGCGCCGGGCTCCTGTGGCTTCCCCCACAGTGCCCAGTGCCCTCCTGAGGGACATATCATTGTAGGAGATGTTTCTGAATGCAACCACCTCTCCACAACGTGCTTGCTGGAGCACAAATACCATCCTGCTGGGTTGGGGTGTTTGGAGGGGCCTAGTGAGCTCCATCCCAGCAGGATGCAGCAGAAGAGACTTCTTCGAGGCATCAAGATCAGGCAGAAGAAAACACTTTAGGATGGGAAACACTGAATCATGTCAGCTGGTGCAGAGCTGGACAACCCCATTTTGCTCCCAATACAGCTCCCAGATCATCAGTGATGCAGAACGGTCGAGCCCTGAACCCCCTTTCTGCCTGACAGTGTCATCAGTAGAGTCCACTATAATCAACCCCATCCATTCCTTCCCAGCTGGGCCAGACACTGGGAGGCCACTGAACATGATCCTGGGCAGGTATTTGAAGGGCAGAGGAGCTGGGACATGGCAGGGGACAGGCTGTGCACACACAAGAAAGATGCAGGATGAATCATTGATGCTGTGAGCTCTCCTGTGCAGCTCCTCCACTCAGCCCACGCTCCCTGTCTCCATCCAAACTCCATCCATCGTCCCAGCAGAAGATGAGGACAGGGCTTGCTCCTGTTTATGCATCCTCTTGTTTGTACTCCCCCCCTGTTTGTACACCCCCCTGTTTGTACATCCTCCCCAGGGGATTTCACTGGTCGGGCTTTGTGCTGGTCTGTGGTTGGGCCCATCCATCTTTGAGGGTTATCTTGGAAGAGCATCCCTCAACCAGGTCTGTGCGGCACCCTGGGCAGTGCAGGAAGGAGCAGCTCAGGTTGCAGAGGAAATCTTGGCCATGGTCTTTGTGCCAAAAGGAAAGGGTTTTTCTCCCTCTCACAGGTAAGTCCTGAATTGGGGGTGAGGAGGAGAAGGGAATTTGTGTGTCAAGGTCTCCACATCAGTGTGATCCCCTGCAGAAGGCTGGGCTGTCACTGCCTGTTTGCCTTCTCTCACACATTAAAGGCCATTCTAAACCAATTTCTCCAGCACAAATAAATACAAACCCAAACTGCTGCTTCTCCTGGTTCCTTCTCTTTTCCCTTTTCATCCCTGTGACATCTTCCTCCAGTAAATCCTTCCCTTACGTCTCATTAGAGGCTGTTGCTGGACAATTTGCAGCTGTGACAACCCCAGAGATGCCTGGGGCCTGGCTGCCTGGCTGACAGCTCACATACGCACCCAGCTTTCTGCTGTGCCTGCACCACAGAACGGCTTCACGGCTGCCCCATGCAGTGAAGTCTCCAACCTTCCTTCCCAGGGTGTTCCTGGGATGCAGGACAAAACACTTCACCTCCCGCTCTGCTTTCCTCTCCCTAACACACTCCTCAGTGCCCACCGTGCTTTTGTCCCTTTGCAAACCCACAGCATGAGGGGTTTGCAGGAACATCCATAAAACCATTCCGGTTCCCACTCCCCGGATAACCCCGCGCCTGCCCCGGGATGCTGCCGGAGCTGGCACCGCTCGGATGCTGCCGGATGCCTCCGGGCACAGGATTTCAAGGGCACGTCACGCTCCAGCCGGGCGGCTGCCAACAGCCCTCCCCAGCGTGCCTGCTCTTGACTCCTTCCAGCTATTGGATTGTGGAGCTAATAGCTCCGAGGGATTCCCAGTGTAATGAGAATTGGCAAAAGCGAGCACATATTAGGCCTATTCACCACCAGTTTTAAATCATTTAGCAGAGCAGAAAGGCCGTGTTTCTATGAGCAATGTGCTTTGCTCGCATCCGTAGTTCCTATTAAAAGGGTTTAGTGATGAATGGGAATGGTGGTGTCCATGGCGGGGAGTGGGGTCACTCTGCTCAGCACCTGTGGTAATGGGGCAGCAATGAGTGAGGCCAGAAACTGGGGACAAGGGCTTGAGCTGAAGCTCATCCCCATCCACAGGAGCTCCCACCAGCTGCCGGCTGGGACTCATGAAGGATTTATGTCCCGTTGAAGGCAGCCTGTGGCTTTGGTTTAAAAATAAAGCCTTCAAAAGACAGTTTGGGGGGCTGGACCAGGGATGCTCTTTGCGCAGCGGAACACGGTTCCTTAGGGACTGCTGAGAAAAGTCACAGGAGAAGTTCAACTTTCACCCCAGCAATTATAGCAGATCTCTTTGGGCAAGGCACAGACCTAAAATTAGCCCTCAAATCCTTTTGAAGGTCGGGATTTTTCACTTGAGTTTTCAAGTGACTGACCAGCAGCGCTGCAAGCTGCGCACTTCCACACTTGGAGCTCGCTTTGGTTTTTAATAGCAGCCCTGCAAGGTTACCCAGTGTTTCATCAGAGGCAAGACCAGGCTTTCCAACCTTGTTTTACACATCCTGAAGCAAGCATCAACCCACAGAGGAAAAGCAGAAGAGAGCCTGTTATGTACCAAAGCCTTTGCAATTGCGAAGCATTTATCCTGGGTGATGGGAGGGAGAAATCCCACCATCCCAGCCCTTCTCTGGGCTCCCGGCATGTTTTCCTCACCAAACCTGGGAATTTACTAAAAGTGGCACCCCCGGCCCCTGGTGTGACCCAGCCGGATCCTCTGCCCACGGATGATGCTGGCATGAACCCCAGGGTTGTCCTTGGCATCGCTGCCCTGCCCTATGGAGGATGTTCCGCATGGTCCCATGGCACAGGCAGGGCATCATCTGTGTCTGCCAGAGCCACGCTGTGCAGCTTCCAGCCCTGCTGGCAATCGATAGCGAGTGCAATGAAACCCTTAATGAAATTCCAGCCTAAGAGACTATTGATTGTGTGTTTTCTTTAAAAATGTATATGAATGGGAGAGAGGCTTTTTGGAGGAGAGGCTGGGGAAGCAGGGGGGTGAGAGGAAACACCATCAGCCACTGCAGGAGATGGGTGGATGCGGTCTGTCCAGGGTAACCTGCACCGAGCAGTTGGCTCCAGCCTCTTGGTGAGCATGAATTCATCCTCACAGCACCCTCGGGAAGGGCAACCATGACCAGGCAGAAGCAGGAGGGTGGGCATTCACCCCAAATCATCACAAAACCATGATGATGAAACCAAGGAGAGAAGTCAAGAGCCCATGCCCCTGGTCATGCCTGCCAGACAGCGCTTTTGCGAATCCCCCTTGCTCTCTGTTTCACTCTGCTGCTTAAAACACCAAATAAACACGTTTAGAGAGACAGTGATGCTCTGCTTTGGAGGAAGACACAGAAAATGGTGCCTCACCGTGCAATAGCCCTACAGCCACCCTCCCTCCTTCCTGCACCCCCCGAGTGCCCTCAGACATCCAAAATCTCCCCACATTTCACCTCGCAGGGTAAGAGCATGGCAAGGGAGCATAAGAAACAAATACTAACAGGAATAAAAACCCACCCCCCTCCCCACCCCTTACATAACCAGCATTGTCTTAATCCTACAGGTGCTCCAAGAAGTGAAAGGGATTTGTTCCTCCTGCAAATCCTTTTTCTTTTCCCTGGTTGTTTTTTTTTTGGTGAGTCATCCTCATCCACCCATGGACACGATGGGGGGGGTGTGCAGGAGGCAGCCCCTGAGGATGTGACCTCGACTAAATCACTGCAAGCTCTCAGGGCCTTGGCTCCCCATGGTCTGTCCTGACCCCCTCGGCAGAAGAAGGGGCTCAGGGATGGGCCCTAGAAATACATCAGTGAAGGCCAGCGCTGGGGCTGGTCCCCCAACCAACACCCCCTTGAGAGCCCTGGGGATGTGGGGTGCTGGGGATCACCCCAAACTCCTTCACAGCACAAAAATGAGCTTTAGGGATGGGGGATGCAGCGAGAAAAAGGCAGCTCCCCGTTCTTAGGCAGCCCCCTCCCAGGACTGGGGAGGGTTGGGGACGCTTGGGTTGCCCTATGAGGATCTGAGATGCCCTTTAGGGATTTGAGATGTCCCCCGAGCATCTGGAGTGCCCTGCAGGGATTTGGGGCGCCCTGGCAGACGCATCACCCCAGCACATGCGCAGGGATGGGGGAACGGCCCCATTCATGGGGTGCCTCCCCCCCGGGGTACCCGGGCGCATCGCATCGCGGCCCTTTCGCTGGGCCCGGTGGCGGGGGGGGGGCAACGGGACCCCGCGGGGCCGGGCGGGGCCCTTTAAAGCGGCGGGCGGTGGGAGGGGCGGGAGGCGGTGTTGCCGGGCGGTGCGGGGGGCGGCGGGGCAGAGCCGGGCCGGGAGCAGCGAGCGGCGAGCGCCGGGCCGGGTGAGCGCATCCCAGCGGGACCGGATGGCGGCGGGGGCCGGGGGTGGGGGGGAGGCCCCTTGAGTTCCCGGTTGTTCCCTCCCATCTCCGCCGCTGCCGGTCCGTGGAGGGGGGGGTCCCCGCTTGCATGGGGAGAACGCGGAGCGCCCACACCCCCCCCCCCCCCTCCTTCCGCCTCCCGGCTCTGCAGCGCGGCGGGGCTGCCCCGAGCCCCCCCCCCATCTCCTCCTTTATCTCCCCGCCGTGTCGCGGCCCCGGCTGGTTCCTGCCCCGCTCCCGGTGCGCATCGGCGCTGCTCCAGCCGGCCGAGACCCGGGGGGGGGGGCTGCGCTGCGGCGGGGGCAGATGCGGTGCGGGGTGGAGGGGGGTTGGAGCGGAACTCGGCGGGTCCCGGCGCGGTGCGGGGCCGGGGGGGATGCTCTGGATGGGGGTGAACGGGGTTAATCCTTGTTGTTTGCTCGGGCTGCGCATGGGGGTTGTGGGCCGGGTTGGGGGGGTCTGCGAGGGCTGCACCCACACCCCACACCCCCGTCCCGTCGTCCCCCCCCCCCCCTCCAGTCTGGTCCTGGCAAGGGCAGAGCCCCTGTTTCCATGGGGCTGCGGGGACACCCGTGGGGGGAACTGCGGGTCCTGAGCTTCCCGTAGCCCTGGGAGGCTGCGTGCATCATGTGAAGGCCTTGGGAAAGCAGAAGGACTTTCTCCATGGTCCTTCTGCTTATTTCTAGTTTCTGCTGAAGGGGATGCTGAGGCTGACGTGCCACAGAACTGGGGCTTAGGGGTGAGGTGTCCCTGGGGATGATCATGCATGCTTTGCCTTACAGCCGCCCCCCCCTTCCCCCCCGAGTTGCTGTGGTCCCTCGTTCCGGTGTAGAAGTTCATCAGTTGAAGTTATGTGCTTGACCTGGAAGGACTGCGCTGCCGGCACCTTGAGGACCCTGTGAACTGGAAAGGGAGAGGAGGTAAAACTGCTCTGTAGTCCTAAAACCCCTGGGAGGCCCTGCCACTGCTCCTGTGAGGGGATGAGGAGCAGCGGAGGGAACTGGGGGTGGTTAGCCTGGAGAGAAGGAGGTTCAGGGGGACCTTATCACGCTCTAAAACTGCCTGAAAGGAGGTTGTAGTGAGGTGGGGTCTGTCTTCTCTCCCGTGCTATAGGTAATAAGACAAGAAATGGCCTCAAGTTGCACCAGGGGAGGTTTGGACTCGGTATTAGGAAGAATATCCTCCCCAAAAGGGTTGATGGGCACTGGCACAGGCTGCCCAGGGCAGTGATGGAGTCACCTCCCTGGAGGTATTTAACAGACGTGTAGATGTGACACTGAGGGACATGGGTTAGTGCTGGAGTTGGCAGTGCTGGGGTAACGATTGGGCTCAATGATCTGGGAGGTCTTTTCCAATCTTAACAATTCTCTGATTATTCAAACCTCCCCTGCATGGGGATTTTTGGTTTGGTGTGTTGGGAGAGGCATGGAGAAGGACCATGGTTGCAATGCTGGGCATCTGGGGCAGTGCTTCTTAATGCGAACAGTGCCCCTAAACTGCCCAGGCTCTTCTGAAACGCTTTGTTTTCCTACCCTGGGGCCTTTGGCCATTATGCTTGCAGTTACAGGTGGTTGTTGCTGCCAGGAGATGTGCTTGGATGGGATCGTGAGTGTGAAATCCCCTCTTGAGTTCCTCTGTTGCTTCACAGTGCCTCTCCATTGCTGTAACGCTGCAGTGCAGCCCAGGGTGGCTGTTGAATAACTGTCTCCTAAAAAAGTTGCATAATTCTTGCAGAGATGCTTCATCCTGTTGATGTGCTTTTGGGAAGGGTGGGAGTTTGCCTCCCGGTGTTTGGTGTCACCCAATGCAAGGGGACCGTTCTTGTGCCATCGAGTGGGACAAGTCAGTCCTGGGGGCTGCAGGATGGAGCCTCCTCTGCCTTGCTCTGGATGAGGCTTTTGGGTTAAAATTGCTGCCTTCTTTGAGTATAAGCTCGTTGGTTGGCCCAGGGGTGCTGTGGTTGCTTGACTGCTTCTCTTGACCATCAGGTCTGTCCCCTCCTCTGGACAGGTTCAAGCACATTTCATGCACCCTCATGGCAGGGTTGTCTTGTCCAGCCTCCTCTTGTCCTTCCTCCTTGGAGCTAAATCACCGTCTCCTCCAGATGAGGATGTTGCTGGGTAGTGCCCTTCCTCTTCCTCCTCCTCTTCTTCCTGGGGCAGGCAGAGAAACCTGATGATGGTTGCACATCTGGACCTGCTGAATCAGGCTGGCGGGGATGCCCCGGGGCAGCGCTGCCTTCCCTGCTCTTCTCCAGCCCAAAGGCCAGCAGAGCTGCTCCTGGCAGCTCTCCCCTCCTGGTGCCCCCACGTGTTGGTGCCCTCGCTTGCCCTTGGCAGCTTTCCCTGCCCATGGATGCCGGTGAGGTGGTGGGATAAGGGTTGGAGGCTTGTGCCTGGCTCAGTGCTCCGCTTCCTTGTGTGAGCAGAGGGAAACTGGGAACCCTGCCACTGCAGGGAGCACCCGGTGTGCCCCCTGACTCCCAGGAATTACAGGTTTGAATCCCATCTGGCTCCATCACAGCAGAGAGGAGGACAGGTTAACCCTAAAGGGAAAACTGCATCCCAGACCTGACTTTGGGGAAAGGGAAAACCTAAATGGCTTGGAGAATCTGCTTGCTGGGTGCAGGGTCAGGCTTGGGGCAAGGCTTGACTGGAGCCCTGCATCCATCCACAGATGCTTGCTGTGCTTCGGAAGGCAGGAGCAGGTCCATTCCCTGCTGTGTCAAGTCTTGGCAGCATTTGGCACACAAGACCCTGGGGCAGGAGAGGGGCTGTGGTGGCATTTCAGCAGGGCAGGGTCCTGTGGGAGCTTCAAGAAAGAGGCAGAGAAGTCAGATACAGCCTCTAAATCCCTCCCATGAGGTCACGGCCACCACGCTGGGTACAAAGCGCTGCTTGCTTGGGAGCAAAGGGAGCAGGGATGCTTGAAGCTGACTCTCCAGCCAGGGAAGGCAGCCGTAACAGGGTGTTTTGGCATCATCTGGTTGGGATGAGGGGTTCCAAAGCCCACTGGAATTTGTATGAGGTGTTTTGCTTAATACACCACTTAAGCAATTAGCAACGACTGTAGCAGTCCTGGGTAAGAACTGAATTTCCCCAGCTCAGATATCATTAGGCAGCAGTTTAACTCTGTTTGCAGGCGTGTATGAGGCACGATGTGTATGGGGAATTCCATCTGCAAATACAAAAACACAATAAGAAAATTCCATACGGACATATGTAACTTCATCCCATGTTTAGTATAATAAGAGAAAACCAGTCTTGGGGGGTTCTCTGCCATAAGGAAGGGGAGATCCTCGGCAGTGAGCCAGGATGGAGGCACACAGTGATGGCAATGCCATATGGGCATCCTGCACTGACCTATGCAGCTCACTCCCCATGAACACCCCTCCATGACATAGCAAATCTCCAGGGCAAGGGTAATCTCTTTAAAAGAGCTTGCACTTGTTTTGGGAACTGCAGTTGGGGTTATACTGAGGGGCTTTTCCTTGAGTTTCAAATACATCCAGGGTGGTGAGTGAGCAGCTAAACCTCCCATTATATGGCACATCTAGCTCTGGGAAGGGATCACCCTGAAGTACCAGGGGTGGTGTGTGAGCAGCTAAAATGTCCTGTTATTTGGCACATTTGAGCCCAGGAAGGGTCCATCCCAACGTACCAGGTCAGTGGTTAACACATAACGTGTGTGCATGACACCCTGCACCCCGCTGCGGTGCGGTCCAGCCTGGAGGTGGATGCGCATCTAGTTTTACACGGATGGGAAGCCGAGAGGAGGGTTTTGTTGTGGGCTGAGGGGCGGAAGGAAACATAGGCTTAGCGAGGGAAATGTGAGATTGCTTGGTTGGGGACAGGGCTTCGGCCGCTCCTCCTGGGAGGCTCTGCTATTGTGGTGGTTAAAAATAGACTTTGGACTGGTTAGACTGTTCTGTGGGAAGCTCCCCAGCTGGACATGGGCAGGTGAGGGAAAGGACGAGAGCCTCTGGCTTCCTTCATCAACAGCTTTATTTCATTTTAAGTTAGTTTTATATTCTCAACAAATACCCAGCTTTTCTTTTGGGGTTAAGAGAGTGTCTTTGCTTTGTTTCCAGCTACAACACACTGCCTCTAAGCCCCGGGCTACGTTCATGATGCCCCGCCGTAGCGATGCTTCGCACTGCATCCTGGGGTGGGAGGTTGGTACCGCTTGGGTACCACACCGGTGTACCCGGATCAGCGGCAGTGCTAAGTGGCCTGGGCGATGCTGCAGCCCTGCCCATGGGCTGGCAGCGTGGCTCCCTGCAAGCTGGATGGAATTACTCAGGGAAGAGATTATCTAAGATCCAGTGGATCTTGTCTATGAAGTTGTCTTTGTTTTCCAGCAGCTGTCAGCATGGGAGGTAGAATGTACACTGGGGGTGGGTTTTGGAGGGGAGGGAGGGGAAAAAACACTGTGATATAAAGTTGGTCAGAACAGTGGGAAACGGAGAAAACCTCAGGTTTTGCTGGGGGACTGTCCTGGGCCTGGCAGGCTGGGTGCCTATGGGACAGAACTGTGTCTGTGTCCCCTCTGCAGCACCCAGGGGTCCCAGCTAGGTGCAGTGCCATGGGCTGGGGCCTTGCTCAGTAAGTCAGTGGCAGGATCTGGAGCTGAGCTGAGGACACAGCCCCCAAAGCCTGCTTTGTTTACAGGAGCACTGGTTCCTGCAGGGCTGGCATCAGGATGCAGAGCTGTGGGGAGACCGTTGTCTGTGCAAGATGGGGGAAAAAAATGTCATTTCTTGCCCATTTTCTCTTTGGAAGTCATCTCTTTTCAGTGCCTCTGCCCCAAAACACTGGCCTGGAAAATGGCCATGAAACGCTGCTGGGTGCTTTGGGGGCATCTGTTTTGAGAGCTGGTCTGGCTAATGCTGTGGCTGGGGGAATCCTCATTGACCTGAGAAGCCTTTTCACTCCAGACAAATGTCTTCTGGGCTGCAGGTGCCAGGAGGACCCTGCAGTGCATCTGGGCAGGGAGTAAAAGCAGGTATTTAATAGGGGATTGGTTCAGGGAAAGTGGTTTGACCATGGAATTTGAGCCCAAAATGCTGTTCAATGAATATTTTAGTGGGATGGAGAGTAAATGAGAGGAACAAAGATTGTTTCCATTTCTATCCGGTTCAGACAGCTGGTCTGATTTAAGCTCTATAGGGTATAAATAGAGCAACAAGGAGTGCAGAGAGCAACCAACTTCTCCCACCCTGGGGCTGTGGTGAGGATGGTAAGTGTGCCTGGAGGGATGTGTAACGCGCGTAGAGACAGATAACTTTTGCATTCTTGCCTTATGGCTTTCGCTTCCTTAGCTCAGCCTCTGTGTGTGGTTAAAGCTCTGATGGGCCTTGAGGGCTGAGACCCTTCCCAGCCTCTCATGGTGGCAAAGGAAGCCTCTGGGAGGAGGTTGCTTGGTCTTTGCGTGCCTCAGGTGTCTGCTGTGGAAAGGGGGGGGGGGGGGTAAATCAGCTCCATGGCCAATGCATCCTCCATCCCTTTGGGCTTGCACTATAGCAGCAGAGACGATGCTCTCGCCTTCCTTCTGCCATCAGCTCCAAGCCCCACATGCTGCTCGCTCTGCTCCACCATCCCCAAGGGCAGTCCCCATCCTGGCTTTAGCTGTTTCCCAGCGCAGGCAGGAGCCAGGCTCCCTTGTGAGCTGCCAGCAGGGACCTGCCTGCCAGAAGCATCACCTCACAGCCCAGCTTTGCTCCGGGACCGGCTCGTGACTCGGGGATCTCCCCTGGCCCAGCACACTTGGGTCAGGCGCTTTGCTGGGGGGAGCAGGTGCCTGGGTTTCCTCACTCCATTCCCATGGGATCGCCAGCCGGGGCTTTGAGTGGCATCGATCTTGCTGGAAGCCGAGCAGTTTGTTGGACTGGAGCAGCTGGATTGGAGCTGGAACCTCCTTCCCCCTGAGCCAGGCTCTTCCCTCCTCTCCTGCCTTGGCCCTGGGAGCTCTCCCGCTCAGGTACGGATGGAGGGATGCAGGGATGGAGGGATGCGGGCTAGACTCTCATAACCTCCATCCAATTGTATTTTCCCCCTTGAATTTCAGACCGCTGTGGCGCAGCCTGCCTGCACCAGGCAGAAGGGGAACATCTCTTTATTAGGGTTGTTTCCTTAAATAAAGCCCTGGGAGCAAGTGCTGGGCTGGCTGTTCTGGCTATCCCATGACTAGCATTGCGCATTCGGGTTATTAACACCTCGTTCCTCCCCACATCTCTGGTTCAGCAAATCCCGGGGCCTTTGTCATCACTCCCTGATTCCTGCTTCATCAGAGGCTCTCATTTCAGCCTGGGTTTCCCCATGGCCAATCCCCAGAAATCCTTTTTTTCCTTCCTATTTAAACCTTTCCCAAATGACAGCAGCTGCAGAGCTCTGCCCTTTGAGGTGTTTGGGGACTCGTGCAGGTGGGTCAGGAGCCCATCACCAGCCTTAAGTCTCGGTTGCCAGTCTGTGGCTTCCCTCTGACAACAAACCTCCTCATTTTATATATCCCTGTGCCTGTCCTTGCATGTAACCCAGACCAGGGACTCAAGGCTGTGTCCCCTGTGCCAGTTCCAGAGCCAGCAGATAGCACCTCCAAAGGGATCTGGCTCCTCTGGGAGCACACTGCAACCCTCAATAAGCTGGGTTGGGAGCGGATGGCCCTTCCTTTATGAAAAGCAATCCTAGATCTGCTGCTTATTTCCATCCTGAGCCTGTTTTCATCTCGCTTCCACCGCTCTGCCCGGGATGCTGTCTGGGGCATGATAAGTTATTTCAAGAAGTGGGGCAGTGCTGTCGGTATGAAGGGGAGTGCAGGCACCGAGATTAAAGGTAAATCTATACAGATAATTGGGAGCCTGCTTCTGCATGAATCAGGTGGTGATGGCTCTGTGGTCCCGGGGGGGCTGCCTCCGGGCATCCCCCATACTCCTGGCCTCTGCTGTTGGGTCCCTGCGCAGGGGGCTTGTGGACCTGCTGTGGGCAGGGTGATGGAGGCACAGCACAGGGCTGGTAATCCCCACCGCCGCCTCCTCAGACCTGCCAGATGTCTTTCCTCTAGGCTTCAGTTTTATAAATTGGCCTTTTAAAGTCTGTCATCCCCATGCAGATGAAAGGAAGATGCTGTGACATCTCTGTGTGCGTGTGTCTGAGCCTGGCTGCAGTGCCTGGATGGTGAGGGCTTTTTGTTTGGGTTTTATCTGGTTTTGAAGTGCCTTTTTTATCATCTTCCTTTTTGCCCTTAATCTCCCAGTCTGTTGCATCTTGCCTTCCCTGGTTTTGGGCAGGCAAGGCCTGCTCCATAGCACAGGTCCTCTCTGGAGACATGGATGGGGGGAAGTGTTCTCCCCTCATCTGCAGGGGTGACACCAGCAAAGCCCTGGGGCTTAACACCCCAGGCAGAGCTGAACTGCTCCCTTCTGGCAGATGCAATTAAACCCATCGCCATAGGGCTTCCTCTTTCCTCACCAAGTCCCTTGCTGCTCTTTTCCCTTTGTACCCTTTCCCCATCCCTTGCTCTTGCTCTGCCTGCTTGGATCACCAGCAGGACATTCCTTTTCACCTCCCTTTTCTCCTGGCCCATGGCTCGGTGCTGGGGCAGCTCCTGGGCTGGTGGCAAGGAGCTGGGGCTGTGGATTTTAAAGGTGAAGGGCAGTAGCCACTGCCTCCAAAAGCTGTGTCTTTAAATTCTCTCCTTGGTGATGGATGGATGAGGAGGAATTGCATTTGCTCGATGGGGAACAAATAGCTTTGCATTTTTCTGTTGCTTTCCTCCTGCCTCCTGGGGAAATTGAGACACTGCTCCTAAACTGCAGGGATGTTTGGTTTTTATCCCAGCTGGCACGGATCCCTGCGAGCAGGGCTGCTCAGGTCTCAGGGAAAGCCCTGCAATGCTGGGGACAGCCTTGCCAGGGATTTCTGCCGGGGACTGGTGACAGCACTGTGGGATACAAGGGGGCAGTGATCACCCTGTGTGTGCCCTGTCCTCGCTGCCTCCCTGGCACAGCCAGGGTGCTGAGCAGCATCCCTGTCTCAAAGGCGGGAAGATGCCGTGCATGGGGAGCAGAGATGCTGCTGAGGGGAAAGCTGTGTGGTCCTTACAAGACAGCAGAGAAGCCGAGCTCCCCGGCTCTGCCTCTCGAGCAGCTCAGGGTTTCTCTTTCAAGCAAGTGCTTTTGTTCTCTGTGTTTCTCCATTTGAGGGGGCTTGAGAGCCACTTCCAGGGTGGAGGTGCTCCCGGAGAGCTCAGGTGTTCCGTGCTGGCGGGTCAGGAAGCGTCTTGTCTCCATAGGGATGTGCTGGGGAAATAACAACGGGCTCCTGGCTCTGCATCGCAGTCTTCAGGGCTCAGTCCCAGCCGGGGCCTGGATCACAAGGAGCGGGTTAGCTCTGTCCCCAGTGCCCACCCTGATCCCATGGCTTGTGCAGTTCATCCGAGCAGTGATTAATTCTTGGCCATGTAAGCTGCTGGCGGGTTACTGCACGTGATTTACTGGCAGGGTAATCCCTCGCCAGCAAAAGAGCTGCTCTGGGAATGGAGAACAGCAAAATCCCTTCAGCTTCTGTTGGGTTGTGGTGGCTTTCTTTTCTCCTGTACCCTACCTACTCACTGGCCTTGGCCAAGGACCTGTCCCCGGGTTATCCGTAACACCATGGTGCTCAGCAGGGAGGGTGAGGAGCAGGGGCTGAGCTCCTCTGCGGCTCAGCTTGGTCTGATGGAGATGTGACCAGACAGGGAGGACTTGGCCGTGGCAGGGGGACACAAGAGCAGCGCCTGCCCCAGCTGAGATGAAGAGGCTCCGGGCTATAAAGCCTGGGAATGAGCAGTTCTGGCAGAGCCACCCAAAGCAGCAAGATCCGTGTCTCCTCTAATGAGCCCCTTAAAGAAAGAGGCTCATTAAAACTGATGTGGCAAAGGATCAGAGCAGAAACGGGCACGGAGAAAGGGAAGGACTGGCTGCTGGGTGTGGAGGGGAGGGTGCAGCCCTGTGTGCTCGTGTGGGTGCTGCTGAGACACCCAGTGCTCCCTCATCCCATGCCCAGGCAAAACACACAGGCGAGATTAATCCTGCTGGTGAATCCCTCAGGGCTGCTCCGGTTGGGGACTCCTTAGTGGTTTTATGAGAAATCAATACTGCTTTTGCATGGTCATAATCGTAAAATAAGTACAATTTATGGCTGCTGCCAGGGCCAAGCGTTTTTCCTGGTGTACGAGGTGGAGAGGGAATGACACAAAAACACTTTCCCACAGCGTTTCTCTTTGCACCAGGGCTGCCAACCTGCTCTTACAAAGGCCCTGGAGCACAAGTGTGATGGGGAACGGCTGAGGGACCGGGGGGGGCTCAGTCTGGGGAAGAGAAGGCTCAGGGGGGACCTTATCGCTCTCTATAACAATCTGAAAGGAGGGTGTAGTGATTTGGGGTCAGTCTCTTTTCCCAAGTAACAAGCGACAGGATAGGAAGAAATTTCCTCAGGCTGCACCAGGGCAGGTTTAGATGGAGCTGAGGAACAATTCCTGCCCCAAAGGGTGCTCAGACATTGGAACAGGCTGCCCAGGGCAGGGCTGCAGTCACCGTCCCTGCAAGTGTTCACACCCCATGGAGACAAGGCCCTCAGTGCCATGGGTCAGTGGTGGCCTTGGCAGTGCTGGGGAATGGTTGGATTTAAGATCCTCATTCCTTGATGATCTTAAAGCTGTTTTCCAACCCAATTGATTCTATGGTTCTACCCCCACGGGGGGGGAACACCCTGTTTGGGGCAGGCTGCCCATGCCCATGCTGACGCTGTCCCTTGCCCCGCAGCCCGCTGGCAGGTGGAATGGGGCAGCCATGAACGGCGATGCCCTGTGCCAGGAGCCCTCCTCCCCGCTCCCCGACTGGAGGGAGTTCTGCGAGCTGCACGCGCAGGCGGCCGCCGTCGACTTCGCCCAGAAGTTCTGCCAGTTCCTGAAGGAGAACCCTCACTACGACACCCCCGGCGCAGAGGCTTCCTTCTCCCACCATTTCGCCGCCAACTTCTTGGACATCTTCAGCCTGGAGGTCAGCCGGGTGTTCGTGTCCGACTCGCCCACCAAATACCACATCGTGCCCTTCGTGGGGCTGCAGAACTGCCACGTCCCTTACGGGCGCGAGGTCGCGCCGAGGAAGGAGGAGACGTCCACGGAGTCACTGGACAGCATGGATGCCCCGCTGGGTGCTGGCCGGTACCTGAGCCCGGCACAGCAGGTACAGGCACGCAAGGTGTCCTCCTACGGCCAGTCCCGCAGCTCGGAGGATGTCTCCATCCACGCTGCCGCCAAGCCCAAGTTCAAGAAAGGCTTCTCCTTGAGGAACATGAGCTTGTGCGTGGTGGATGGCATGAAGGAGATGTGGCACCGCAAGTCCTCTCCGGAGCCGGGCGCCGAGGCTGCTCCCGGTGGCCGGAGAGCAGAGAGGGAGCCGTGGCCGGCTGGGGGCAAGGAGCCCGGTGACCCCCGGGAGAAATGGACCCACAAGCTGCGCCTGTCCAAGGTGCCCTCCTCCAAGGTGGAGCTGGTGGACATCCAGAGGGAGGGGACGCTGCGCTACATGGTGGCCGATGACACGAACTGTGTGGGGAGCTCGCAGTGGCAGAAGTGCCGCCTCCTGCTGCGGAAAGCGGTGAAGGTGGAAGGAGAGAGGTTCCTCCTCGAGTTTTATGTCCCTCCAAAGGTGAGTCCTGGCTTTTCTCCGCTCTTCTTCTGAGCCATTCAAGCAGCACTTGGGCTTTGCTGGAGGTTTCCACTGCTGAGCTGGGATGGCTGGGTACCGTGAGGTTGAGATGTGAATGGATGGGACAGCATGGTTGAAACCCATCCAACCTGCAAGCCCCAATTGCTGCTGTTCACCACTTGAGCCCCCTCCTTCCCCACAGCCCTTGGGAGAGATGCTGAAACCTCTGCCTGGTCCTTTGTTCCCCAAGTATCTTGGTGGAAAACCTCATTCCCCCATTGAGACATGGGGTGTCCAGGCCATCCAGAGACTTCCTTCTCTTCCCAACTTGTTGCAGAGATATGTGATTGAGCAATGGCTCCTGCAACAGCAGCATGGCTGGGATCACTGCCTGGGCTTTATGCTTTAGATCTCGGAGGGTCACTAGCCCACTTTCTGAAAGCAGGTTTGGGTTTTGGTTTCCTTTCAAATATAATAATTCATTTGGAATAATTTTGCACCTGCAAGGTCTCCCCATGCTTCTGGTGATGGAGAAAGACACCAGTGATGCCCTCTGGGGCTGGAACATCACTACCATGGGTAGGGTTTGCAGCTCTCATCCCATACAGTCCCAGCTACATACCCTCCTGTGCAGAGAAACACTTATTATTACTATTATTATTACTACCCATAGTATCACTTTTTCTTGGCTGCATCTGTTGTTCTGTAACTTCAATGAAAGCTTCAAAAGCAGGAGCTGGCGCATCCTTGGCGCATCCTCCCTCTCCTTCTCACATGCATCCTTCCCTGCATGCGATGCAGGGAAACATTGTCCCTGTTTTCCTGGGGGAAGGGCTGAGTGATGAAGCAGTGCGCTCAAGAGATGTGGGTTATGAGACCTTCAGTCTCCTCTTTTGCCTTCCCTCCTTCTCCCGGGCTGAGCGAAGGGATGTGTTGCACTGCCTGTGCTAACGCAGTGATTGCGCCTTGTCTGCGCTGTGTGTTCTCCTCTCTGAAGAGCACAGGGCAAATAATGAGCTGTTCCCTGGGGCTTTACTGGCTGTATGTGCTGGTAATGAAATCTCCAGCTATTTAAGTACCTAGGGAAGAAAAACCTCATTTACTTCATCTTCTCCAGGACTTTCCCCACTTGCCTTTCAGCCCCTGGTAGCAAAGCTGGGCCAACATGAGCCCTCATGCCAGGCATGCACCAGGGGCTGCTGCTCCATGGGTCTCTGTGCTCTAAACCCCAGTAACCCTTGGTTTGGTAGAGGAATGCAGCCATACATATGGATGGCATCAGCATTTTCTGTTTTCTGAAGCCAAGATGAACCTTCGTGCTGGTGGTGTTAGTTGGTGCCTCTCACCTATTCATTACATCTTCCCTGATAAAATACAAACATGAGTTTAAACTGAAGTGCATCCCTCTAAAGAGCAGCTCAGCACTGGTATGGGTGATGTGCATCACTGGTAGCTGGCTCTGGGCTTAATCAGCCCAGGGACTGCACTAGATCCACCTGGAAGGAAACCACTGTGTCCATGGCACGATGCACGGAGGATCTGGTGAACCAGTGTATCAGCTGGTCCAAAGGGACGATGCACTCAGGGTAAAATGGAACAGCTTCTGCCCTTAAAACATTTGAGAGAGTGCTGAGAGAGGAATTTCTTTCTTAAGTGATTCTTGATTTGCCTCTAAAAATCCATTTTGAAATGATTTTATGGCAACTTTTATGAACGTTGTCTGCTCTTCTGTTACAGTCACACCCTGCCTTGCTTTACAGCTTTCCCCCCTCATCCCATCTTGCTTTCCATCTGGCAAACGATTCAGCTGTAAAAGTGGCACCAGTCTGGCACAGCTGGAGGAAAACAGCTTTTTTGCTTCAGCAGCCCCACAGCCTTGTTTTTGTTTAGGCCCTACAAAAACTATGCTCATCCCTTTTAAACCTTTAAAGGGAAGAGCCCTCCAGGAGAAGACCCTTTTCTGGCTCCCGGTGAATTAACACCCTGTTTTGTTCTCTTTCAAAGCAGCTGCCTCCTCCTTTCTGACCCTCTCCCATGCAAACACCAAGATGGAAAAACTCCCCAGGGCAGGATGAGCCTGGAGGCAGCACTGGGGCCCCGGGGCTGGTGGAAACGAGACATCCCAGAGGGGAAAAAGCAGTTCCTGTTCTGTCTCTTAGATTTGTTTATCTTCCCCCCCCAAAATGGGAACTGAACACAGCGTTGGTAACCTGCACCCACCCCCTGCACTCAGTGCACCAAGTGCACGTTTCAGTGACTATATCACATCTCTGCTTCCCACAGCTGTGATGCTCCAAATCCCAGAGTCCTGAATCCTGGAGCCCCGGAGGGTCCCGGACCTGGGAAGCAGCTCCAAGAGCTCCTTTGGGGGGAACTGTTATAATTAAAGCAAATATCTGGGGAATTTGTGGCTCAGCAGAGTGGGAGGCACCGGGTCCTGCCCCCGCATTGAGGCTGCAGCGGGTGCGGGGGGCCCTTGGGGAAATTCACTTGTCTTTCTTTAATGTAATTAATTACCTTTATTAAAATAATTAATGACACTCGCCTGTGTTGCTCAGGCTGCTGCATTATGGCTTCTCTGTTGAAATGCCACTCCTGTGCTGGATAAACCGGGTGTCTTCCTGGGCTGCTTTCCATATAGGAAGCATCCCCCATCAGATAACACAGCTCTCTCACAGGATATCTCCATAGGGAGAGGGCTTAAAAAGGAGAGGAATAAATGGTCTTGGCAGAGCTGGCGGATCAGCCTGCGCTGGAGAAAGGGGGAGGTTTGGCAGTTAAATGCACTAACCTCACTGTCTGCCACTGGGCCTCCTCTTGGCTTCATTCAAAGAGCTTGGAATTCGTTAGGGAAATCAATGCTTTCCCCCCTGCTGCGTAATAACTGTGCAGGCTGAGGCGTGAGCTTGCCTCCAAGAGCCACATCGTGTCGTCCCCCAGGACACTTTGATTCAATTGAGTGACTTTTTCTTATTATTTATTGATTTCTTTTAATTATTTTCCTTTTGTTTTTATTTTTCCCAGGCTTCCAAGCCCAAGGTGAGCATCCCGCTGTCGGCCATCATCGAGGTCCGCACCACCATGCCGCTGGAGATGCCCGACAAAGACAACACCTTCGTCCTAAAGGTGAGAGCAGGGTGGCAGTGGTGTGTTATCCCGATAGGAACACCATCTGTGCCTGCATCCAGCCCCCACTGCAGGGATACTCTGTCCCCAAGGGGATCGTTGTCTTGGCTTTCAGAGCTGCGATGCTTACAGCACTAATGGTCCCCATGGGATTCCTGCCTTCCCTCCCTGTGTTGTGTCCCCCTCAAATGATGCAGCCTCCACCTGATGCCTGGGTATTTTGGGATCAAGCTGTTTGTCTGGCTTTTACCATGGGGTTTTGCTTCTCCATGTCACCAGGAGATGGGTTAAATCAGTGTCCAGAGACAACCTGCAAAGGAAAACACCCTTTGGTGTGGCTGCCTGTGGTTTTGTGACTGCTGCTGCCCCAGATTGAACATGGGATGCCCCATGCTGCACATGGTGGCTATTTCTTTGACAAAGAGCAATGGGAATGGCTGTGCAGGGCCACCAAGGCCCTGGGGATCAACCACCCCACGTAGGTCTGGGGCATGAGCAGAATGTGGAAGTCCCTCTGCAGAAAGAGTTTTCCCTATCACACAATTACTGAGCTCAATGCTCCCTCCTGCTCTGCTGGAAGGCAGCAGCCCATCACAGCAAATTGGGGCTGCATTTCAGTGTCCTGGCTCGGGGCATGACATGCCACCATGATGATGGACATGTTGTTAGGGATGGCATTTCTCTCCAGCTAATGAGGCTGTGCCTCCCTGCTCATGCTAATGGACTTGTGCTCTCCATCAGAGCTGTCTGACGTGCACGGCTGGAAACTGGCACATGGATACTGGGGGAGCACAACAGTCTGAGGATTTCTGTCCTACCTCTGCTAAAGAAAACCCCTTTGCCCGATGCTTCTCCCTAAAATCATGTGCCCCCACCACACATTCCTTTGGCAAGTAGCTCTATACCAAACCCAGCTCCTTGCAAAGGTCCCACACCTTCTCCTGGCAGCCTCCTCCAGGACATCCTCCCTGCCCAAGGCTTATTGCTGTTCATCCTCAACCTCTGCTGTGGTCAGTGTCCAGCACGGACATGGAGGCTAATCTAGCTGTTGTCTTCTGTGCTTCAAAGACCAAACTCATGTGTCTGCTCCTCTCCAGACTGACCAGACCAGGGTGGTCCTTGCTTTCCTTGTGGGCTCTGGAGAGAGAATTCCCCAAAGCATTTGTGGTGCCGTGGCCAGCAGCGGATGGGAAGGATTGCTTCCCCTTTGATTGCTTCCCCTTTCTTCTTCCTCTTTTCCCAGCCCAAGTTGATCCAGTTGCTTTCTTGCACGCTGATGATGCTGTTGATTCACACACAGCTTGTGGGCTGGTGTAACCCCTCAGTGCTTTCTGCAGAACTGCTCCAGAGTGGTGGTTCCCCAACCCAAGCGCCCGCAGTGATCAGTGTGCGCCCAGAGCTCGTCTGTGTCCTTGAGCTGGAGGCTGGTTTCAGCTCTTCCTTTCACTGAGCATTTCTCAGCTTTTCCACAAGTTCATTTGAATTCTCACTTCATCTTCCAACACACTCGCAGCGTGGTGTCATCCATGAATTGATTAGGCATCCTTGCTCTGCTTTTGTCCTAATCATTATGGAAGAGCAGCACGCATGAAGAGTCTTTGATGTGAAACGTGAAGGAGCTTCTGAGCGCATCCCTCAGCTTTGACCATTAGCCATCAGTAAACCATTAACCATTGATAACTGCGTTTGGAATACATCAGCTACTCTCAATCATGCTTTCTCAAGCCTCATCCCAGCCGTGTGTTGCTCCCCTGCTTGCTGGTGTGTCACATCAGTGTGACACTGCTTCTCCCCACCCGTGGGGCCATCACAAGCATGAGCAGATGGGTTTGACAGGGTCCTGGCAGATCCCTGCTGGGGGTATTCAGCTCTGGGGTGCTTCCCTGCTGCCTGTGGATGGTTCATTTCTTGTGCTGCTGGAGGCAGGCTCTGGGCTTGTCCTCTTCTCATCTTCTGGAGCCAGACTTGCTCTCTGCACTCCCCCTGCTTACAGCTCTGTGATGGCTTCAGCCATTTCTTTAATTACCCTTGGGAATGCTCCAGACCTCGATGGTCTGGAAGTGCCTGATTTACCAGGTACCCTCCTGCCCCATCCTGGCCAAGGCGCTTGCCCTGCTGTGGGGTTAATTGATGCAATCGATCCTTTGAGCAGCCAGTGCAGCACTGAGCCTTTGCCCTCCCCTCCCAGCTGTCAGCACAGGATTGCTTCTCCCTGTTCCTAACGTCCCTTGTTAGTTATAATTCCTTTTGTGCCCTGGTCCTTCTTGCTGGGACATCTTATTGCCACTCTTTTCCATCCCCCTTTGCTGTCTGGACTCGCAGAGGCAGTGAACCACCCCTCAGTTCCAGGGTACAGATTAGATGGGTAAGAAAGGGATCTGGATGCTGTAGTTTCCCCGCTGCTTTCCCCTTATGGGACTGATCCAAAGCCCAATCTCAACCTTCACATGCGGGTTATGATGGGTGGAAAACCCTCTGCCTTGTTCAGGGAGGTTACACTGCCAAGTTGCCTAAAAATGAGCAGGCAGCCTGTCCCCAGCATGCACCAGACACCAAGCACAGGCAGTTTTTCCATTGCACAAGCAGGCACTTGCAAAACACCCAAGCCCTGCACGTGCTTCACTTGCTGTCATGCTCTGCATGAGAGAGCAGCCCTGTCTCCCACGTCAGCTCCATGCATTGCCCTCAGAAAGACAGAGAGGCTCCTTTGCTCTGATTAAACAAAATGGGGGGAATCTTTGCTGTTTCCTTCCTTCTGTCTGGGGCAGGATCCCCCGTGCACAGCCCCAGGCTGCAGCAGGGGAGCAGGTTGCTGCTCAGCCCTAACCCAGGCACTGGCACTGCTTATTTCCAGGACAGTGATTCAGTTGTTTGTGATTAATTTAATTTGCCAGGAGGCTGTCTCGGCTGGGAATGTGATACCCTCCTGGAATCAGGGCTGCCGCACCAACTCGGGAATGTGATGTAGAAGGGGTCCACAAGGGATGCAGGGAAACCTGCCAGCATCACGCAGCATCGCGTGGCACGGCTTCTGAGCCCCCTGCTTTGTGGCTGATGCAGGGCTTTTGGGTCCCCCCTGGCCCCAGAAAGGCCCAGCTCCTTTGGGCTTGCAATGTTAGGGGCTCTTGTGCATCCTGATGATGGGGTTTAGTATTGTTTTTCCTCAGTTAGAGTGGGTTTTGCTCCCACCCTGCTGCAGTCAGAAATTGGAAGCCTCATGAGCCAGCAGGAAGAGAATATAAGAGGAGAGATTTAAAACTCTTGGGTTTAGGGGTCTGGCAGGATTTGGGGCAGAGAGCAGCATGGCTTCTTCTCTTCCTGTGCAGGTGTAGCTCTTGGGGGGACACTGAGGCACCCCAGAAGCGAGGGATGCTGTCTGTGCTGGTGCCTGGTGCTGTGTGCCCTCGGTGCCATCAGCCAGGGGTGGTTTTGCCATGGAGCCATAAAAACCCTGTGGTACATTTGCTGGTACTGGCAGGTTGGGGATTTTTCTTCAAGCCCCAGCTTTGATCAGGGGTCACCCTTGGACACCCCAAAGCACTTCTATGGTCACCCCTCAGCATCACTTTACTGGGATGAGACAGAGCACTTATCCTCTCCAAGCAACAGGTGAATGTGGGGCTCCGGTTAGGTTATGGGGTGTGCTTTGCCCTGGGGTGGGTGGCAGGACCCCAGCCTGACACTGTCTTGCATTGCCTGCAGGTGGAGAACGGGGCTGAGTACATCCTGGAGACCATCGACTCGCTGCAGAAGCACTCCTGGGTGGCAGATATCCAGGACTGCATCGACCCTGGGTAAGCCTTGTGAGAGGATGGATGGTGCTGGGCAGGGACGGTGCCCGTGCCACCGAGCATGGGTTATTGCCACTGATGCAATTCTTGGTGCTTGGGTCATTGCAGAAAGTCCCTGACACACACCATAGCCGGGAGGCAAAGTCAGCAGCCTGTGGATGTCAGAGGTGCAGCCTCGCAGAGCACTCCCTGCTTGCTCACCCTTTCCTGCTCCACATTGCCTCAGCGCAGCAGAGGCGACTGGGAATAGAGCCCTCAATGTGGGAAGCTCCTAACACCCACCTTCTGAAGCTTTTATACTGTAGCTGAGCTATTTTCCATGTGTGTTTTCCAGTTATCCATAGTATATTTAAGATTCTGCTGGCTTAAACGGGTTATTTGTGTTTTGATCATGGTGCCATTGGCACTGCTATTGGAGTCACAACAGCTTGGCCAAAACTTCTCATCTGCTGCTTCATCAGCCTGTGCAGCAGACTGCATGTTAGGGAGGTTTGTGTGCCTGGTGCTGCTCCCTTCAACGGGCCCAGACACGTCTGGTCCCAGGGAGGCAGGATCAGCCCAAGCTCTGCATGGGCTCTGGGAATCCCTGGTGCTGCCTTTCTTGGCACAGCTTTGGAAGAACAAGGTGTTCAAGCTTGCTTGGGGAGGACCCAGCCACCTCCAGGCTGGCTTTGCCCCCTTCTGCTTGAAAGACACAGTTTGGGCATTATGGGGCCAGCGACCCTGGAAGGCTGCATCCCACAGGGAGGATGCACGGATGCACCCCAGGTCCGTGCTCCTCAGCTCCTTTTGCTGTGTTTCAAACTGGATAACACAAGAAATGACGCTGCTGGTGGAGGCGACGCTGGGAAACATCCCTTGCTTCCCCCGTGCAGGTCTCAGTGCTGGTTTTCCAGCCAGAGCCATGCTCTCCTCACGCTGCTGGCAGCCTCCCAGCCTCTTCTGTTTGCTTAGCACCCAGCGCAGTCCCGCTCTGGCCTCCGGACGTGACTGTAAAGCAAATAATAATGAGCTCCAGAGCAAATACTAATGAGCTGTTTAATCCACCGACACACGCTCGGTGCCAAGAACGATGCCGTGGTCGGCTCCCCATGCTTTTGCCAAGGGCTGGAGCCCATTGATGGCTTTTCTGCACAGCGCTGCTGGTTTTGGTTTCCTTCCTCCCTCCTTGTTTTTAGCCATCTGCAGCTGAATGGCTCCCAGTGGCTGATTCACTTACTGGCCACTCAATAATTCAGCAGCTCCCTCGTGAGCCGTTACCACGAACGCAGCCGCTTCCTCGCTGCCTGTGCCCACGTGGCTGCCGTTCAGCAGGAGCAGCCAAGAGCCGGGATAAAAATAGGCTCTGGAGCAAGCGTGTGGGGTGTTTGCACAAGAAGGGTGCTGAAGTGCACGGGGAGGGTAACTGGGATGCTCTCTGTGGGGCTGCGCTGCTGCGGCTACCCCCTTGCGCTGTCCCCAGTCGCTGTCTCTGTTCCTGCCATGGTTTCTTGATGCCTTTTAGGGATGTAATTCTTGTGGATTCCTAATTCCCTTTATGGAGGGTGAAAGCGAAAGCACCTCGGGTGGAAGTTGGTGGTGGGAGCGTGTGTGTGTGTGTATGTGTATGGATGTCTTCCAAAGCAAAGGCTGAAAGTCAAGGTAATGGATTTCCATTCAAACCAGCCAGGTTGCAGCAAAATACCAGAGCAAGGGCTGACAGGCATGACCCATGTAGTGAGGGCTTTCAAGGGTTTAACCCCTTCCATGCCAGTTTCTGACCCCACAAAAGCCACGTTGTTTGCAAGCTGTTCTGCCCCTTGGTGCTGTGGGGGCTTCTGTCCATGGCAGCCCCTCCAGGAGGATGCAAGGAGCACCAGGATGTGCTCCTGGATCACAGCTGGAATTCTGAACCCCCATTGCATGCCTGTGAGTGGCGGTGCCACGTGTCTGTGTGTGTGTCTGCAGCATGGCAGCCAGCGAGTGACCGTCTGCTCTGTGCTCTGCCCCCAGGGACAGCGGGGACGACATCGAGCTGGCATCCTGCGTGCAGGGAGCCTGTCTGCCGGGCAGGGTGTCCTGCAGCTGCGAGTTCCTGGCTGATGGTAAGGGCCTGCGCAGGGCGGGCATCTCTGGGTGCCAGCTCTGGTTTGGAGGGGACCAAAAGTGAGCGAGCCTGAAGTTGGTGCTGTGGGGATGGATCGTCCTCTGTCCATCGCCTTCCTCACATTTGCCTTTGCCCTGGGGAGCTGGTCCACCCCTGTTGAAGGCATCAATGTTGCCCCTGTGCATCCTGGTATGTGCAGAAAATCAAGTCCCTGGGGTCTTGCAGGCACTGGGGTCTCTGGGTCCCAGCGAGCAGTCTCCCCTTGCACAGCCCCACCTCATCTCTGTACCAAAATCCACCACATCTGTGCCTGCCATACCGGTTGCACCAGGGGAATGACCCCCAGCACAGGCTGAAAGCGAGCTGGGAGCCCCTCAGGCTGTGACCAGAGCCATAACATAGCCCTGAGATGTCCCCAAGAGCCAGAGGTGCTCCAGTGTGGTTGCCTTCAGAGCAGGTCAGCTCCAGCCTTATCCAGTGATGGTGGGTGATGCTGACCCATCCCTCTGCAAACTCCCTTCCAGATGTGCCCAGGCCTCCAGACAGATGTGCCCTGCCCGGGGCTCACACCACCACCACGGCCCCCGCTGTCCCTGCACCCCACAGCCGGGGCAGAGACTCCTTGGGGGAGCTCCTGGCACACGTCCCACTGGAGAGCTTCCTGCAGACACTGGAGTCCTCCCCCAGCGGGCACCTCACAGGTACCGGGATGCGGGATGCGAGCCCAGAGCCTCGCTCTTGGGACTGTGCAGGGGAAGGGGTGGGAGAGGCGATGTCCGGGTGCTCCCTAACCCCCCGCTGTCCCTGCGGCCAGGGGAGGACAGCGAGGCGGAAGCAGAGATCAACCTCTCGGCCTTCCCCTGGTTCCATGGGACGCTGTCACGGATCAAGGCGGCTCAGCTGGTGCTGCTGGGGGGTGCCCGGAGCCACGGCTTGTTTGTCATCCGGCAGAGCGAAACGCGGCCCGGGGAGTACGTGCTCACCTTCAACTTCCAGGGGAAAGCCAAGGTGGGTGTCCTCAATGTCAGCGCCAGCCCTGCCCAGCACCCTGGGCTCCTTCCCACCCTCCTGGGGCTCTGCGAGCAAGTGGAAGCCATATGGTGACCCCAAACACTGCATCCCAACAGGGCATCCTTTGGGACCACTTGCCCTTGTACCCCAAGAGCCCTCTGCACCCTGCCCAGTCCCTTCAGCACTTTCCAGCTGGATCACTGCCTGCTACACAGGCATAAGGTTAAATGCCCCATGGGAGCCTGGCGCATCAACCCCTGCCCTCTTCTTGTCTGCTCCATGTCCTAAAGTACATGGATATGCTATAGAAAGCAGCCCATGTGCAGTTTTCTGCTGGATCCCTTTTCCATCAGTGCACACAGTTGAGGTATAACCTGTCCTGAAGTAGTAGTTCAGGTGGGATGCGGGCTTCCCTAGGCTGTCTCTGTCACTGTGATTGGAGCTGCAGCCCCTCAGCTGCACCCAGCCACCCTTCTCTGACTGCTTCTATATGGTGCTCATCACCAAGAAGGGGACAAACTACTGGGGCTGCAGCAAGTGGGGTTTTGCCGGAAACACCCTGCAGCAGGAGAACACTATGGAAAAAAGCAAGTCCTGTGTAAGGAGCAAATCTCCCTTGGCTGATGGAGGTGGCTCATCTGCTGATTGCAAGGGTGAGCATCACCTTGGCTCACCCCGTCCCCTGCGCTTGCAGCACCTCCGCCTGTCACTGAACGAGAGCGGGCAGTGCCACGTGCAGCACCTCTGGTTCCAGACCATCTTTGACATGCTGCGCCACTTCCACACACACCCCATCCCTCTGGAGTCGGGTGGTGCGGCTGACATCACCCTCCGCAGCTACGTCGTGGCCCAGAGCCCGCTGCCTGGTAGGTGCTGGGGCTGGGCAGGGCCATGGGTGCACGTGGAGGGCTGGGCTGGGGTCTTACGTGGACCTAAAGGGGATTGATCCCTGGGATTTCTCCACTGATCCCTGCCCTAAAGCTGTGCCCGTGCTGGTGTGCGTGGCTTTGACGATACACCAGGATAGATATTATCCCACTGAAGGTGAATGCACAGTGCCTGTGTGTCCCTGGCTGTGGATATCAGTCCCCTGGCTTGGGCAGGAGGGGAGCAGTGGGGTCTGTGGAGCCTGGAGCATCCCGCTCTGCTGGGAGAGGGTGGCCAAGGGCTGGGGAAGGACAGGGTCAAGGATGGAGAGGGTGAGAATGGGAAGGTGCCAGTGAGGGAGAGGGAGGGCCAAGCCCCCAGGCAGCACTGGAGGGGTCAAGCTCCTGTCTCCCTTGCAGACGCTGGCCCCCCACCAGCCCTTGTGTCCCAGCCGCCAGGGTGCCGGCTCGACCTGCCACCTCCACACTACTTCTGCAGCACAGCACCCAGCGGCCCGCCGGCCCCACCGCCTGCCGAAGGGGTGGCTGTGGCCCCCGCTGCCACCGTCCCTGCACCCTACCACCGCCTGGAGGGTGCCCTGGGCCCCCGGAGCCGCAGTGACAGCGTGGAGCGCCGGCCGGAGCCCCCCGCCGCCAGTGCTGAGGACTACCATGATGCTGACAGTGCCCGGAGCCGGACCCGGGCGGTGGAAAACCAGTACTCCTTCTACTGAGCATCCCCATGCCCTGGGGCTGGATGGTGGGGGGGGGAAGCGGGGTACCTGCACCCCTCATTGCTGCACCAGCCTCGCCACCTCCTCCTGCCACCACCGGCGTGTCCTTCTTGCTCCCTGCCACTTCTGGGAGCCGTGTCAGCAGTGGGCAATGTCCCGGCTGGACCTGGTGCCAGCCCCAAGGTTGGGGCAGTGCTGGAGGTTTGGGAGGCTGAAAGTGTCAGTGCCATTTCAGAGCTTGCAGGCTCTTTTCTTTCCCTCTGGTCCAGGAGCTCTGCCAGGGCCAAGCATCCCTGGGGATGCCCATCATGGGAAGGCAGCCCAAAGCTGTGCCAGGCTCCATCCTCCAGCCAAAGGACCTCACACGTTCCCTCTGGTGTGAAAGCCCAGCATGGCCAACATCCCTTCTGGTACCATCACCCCGCAGCCCAGCTGCTGAGGGGCTCTGATGGTTTGGGATGACCGTGGAAATGGCAGATCCCCATGCAGAGGCTTGTCTTGAGTTGTGAGGGTTTATCCAGGCTGGCTTTCAGGCTCCCTCTGGGGCACACGTTTCCCATCCTCTGCCAGGAGAAGGTTTTTTCCAAAGCTTAATGAATTGCATTTGAGGAAGGTTTTTCTGCTGTCCTGCCTCTTCTGTTCCTTTGTTCTTTCTCTCCTTGCTCTACCTTTCTCCTCCTTTCTTCTCTTTCCCTTTCTTCCTCCCTTTCTTCTTTGCTTTTCAAAACCTAAGCTCTCTCCAAGGGCATCAGCTCAACCTTCTGCCTTCTCCCTACCACAGCTAGGCAGTATTTTTCATTGCTTAAGGCAGACCTGGACAAACATGGCAACACCCCTCTTTGCATCAGTTGTTAGTCATTCGGGATGGCTTGGGGTGGTCAGACAGAGGTGAAGGGCAGCCTTGTACTGCAGGCTGGGCTCCTGGGAATGAAAACATTACACATGTGCAGTTAGATGCTATTGAAGGTTGGGGTTCTTCTTGGAGAAATAGAAATACCCAGGAAAAGCAAAAGGAATGGGGCCAGAGCCAGCCAGCCATCGGGACTGCCCTTGCCCATGGCTGAAGTCCCTCCCTGGCAGGTGTAAAACGCTGCCAGTGATGGTTATAGCAGCCCTGGACCAGGCACTGCAGCAATCACTGCTGCTTGGTGGCTTTCTACTCCACCAGTACAGCCAAATGCATCTATAGCAGGAAAAGGAGGTCCCCTGATAGAGATGAGCCTTGGAAGAGAGCATAGAGCCAAAACCTGCTGTGGCATTGGGGTGGTTTTACAGGATGTCTCGTGTGGGGTGGGAGACCCTCCGACAGGGCAGCTTCACTTGCATGTCCTTGGTTTGCCTCACACAGCTTGTCTTGCCCATCACCAGGACTCCTGGCTCCTCACGTGGCTGCCAGGCCTGGGTGGCAATGCCAGCAGGACCTGAGTGAGGTGGATAGGTCTCTAGGTAAAGGCTATCAGTGCAAAGAGAGGTACGAGCCAAAGCCCCTTGAATTTGCCTGTAGTGTTGGGTTGGGTCAGTATTGGTTTTCTAGGTGCCTTCTGTCCTGAGTTAGCAAAGTACTGCAGTCACTTGTCTTTCGCACTTCAAGAGGGCAGGAAAGGCATCTCCAAGGCTTCCTGCCACCTCCTGCAATGTGAGAGCTGCCTTTCTGGCCCATGGGTGTGTGAGATGAGGCCTGGTAGATCTCATTCCTGCAGCAAATGCCTCCTTCTCCCTAAATGCATGGCCCCTTAGAGGGCAGTGGGAGCAGTTTCCTCTGGCAGAGATATTTCATCTTCTTCAGCACAGCTAAACCCAGCTTGGAGGAGCCCATGCAGCATGGAGAGGCCAAATGCTCTTGGTCGATGGGCTTAACATGGACCTGCTTCCTTCACACACGTGGTGAATGAGGGGGGGGGGGGATATATCTGAATGCAGCTCTTGTTCTTCAGTGAGGTCCCAAGGGGCCAGGTAGTTGTGGATGGGAGAACTGCCTTATAGCCCTTCAGATGGTGGCTGCTTTTTTTTCTGCATCACAGGATAGGAAAAGGAGAGGGAAGCAATGATCTGCAAGCAAAACTGTTCATTTGTAAATAGGGAAGAGTCTGGAAGAGTTTACTGTTGTGTAGAATAAATTAATTTTATTTAAAAAAGCCAAAAGGGACTTGTTAAGCAAATGGAGACCTCAAGTTCCAGTTTTAAAATAAAATCACTTGCAAAAAGGACAACACATGAGCTTGGGCCTTTGCTGCTTTGCTACAAGAAGAAGAGAGGGAAGGAGAGGATGCTGTCATGTCGCATGTGTGTACCTCATTGCTACCTCCAGGCAGTTGGGGCTGGGCTCAGGCTGTCTCTGCCTGATGGACTGCACTGAAGGTGGAGGAAGGGGTATTTTGCTCGCTGTTGAGCAAAAGGAGGGGAAGGATGGGCCCAGGCAGTGCAGGGCAGGGTTTCCTCTCCTCCCAGGCTCTGATTTTCCTTTGCTTTGGTGCTGGTCCAAGTTGAAACACCTCCATCCCTGGAGCAGCACATATAATGGTGAATTAGCAGCCCTGGGGCCTGAAGATGGCCCTCCCTTCCCAAAGGCCTGTGCTAGCATCTCTTAACAGCCCAGTTCCTTATAGCATGTGAATCTCCCCTCCAACGCCTTCATCTCAACTCTGCTGTTGTATGTCTTTCTGCTAAGGATCCCGTGGGGAAACAGGGACATTGTCCTAGACTGTACTGTCACAGCTAAGCAGCATGACAGACACGGCTTCCAGACGCAGCTAACACATGGCTTTGGGGGGGTGGAGGGAGCTGCTCAGCTCTGTAAGCAGGCCATGGTTGTGTCATGCTCCATTCACAAAAACATTCCCACCCTAAAGAGTTTCCAGAGCCTGTTTTCCAGTCCTGGAGGGCTCATCCAGTTGGAGATGGGAGGTGACAGCCCTCCTGTATGGACCTCCTCCTTTACTGCCCACAAGGCAGGGACTGAGGGCTGTGCCTGCAGTACAGCTGCTCCTCCTGCATCACCCTGAGCCATTCACACCTCAATGTATTAGCAAAGTGACTAGTTCGAGCATGAGGTTCGCTGGAAAATAAGCTTTCCTTTCCTTTTGCAGGGCTGTGGGAGGGCAGGGGCAGGATGCAACAGCCCTCTGCATCAAACGCAGAGATCTAGTTGTGAATCAAGGGGAAAGCAGCCTGGGGTGTGTGCCAGCAATGCCCTCTGCCCAGAACAAAGCAGGGATGCTGGTGCTGAGCTGCACGCTGCCAGACACCATAGAGGGTATTGTGGCTGTCCATGGCTGCTCCTGCCTGCCTGACATACAGGGTCTTTCTCAGCAAAGGCTTACAGTGCTTCCAGAAGGATCCCTTTAGTAGGAAAACTTCTCAGAATGCCTTTGCTTCAAACACAGGGGATTTTATTTCATATGGATCAGGAAGATGAATTTTGTTGTTTGAGCTATGAGAACACCTCCCTGTTCTAATGAAAATCCTCTGTGCCCAGTAAGCCCAGTCCTGCCCAGACCCCAGCCCAGCACTCTGATTGCATGGGTGTGGTATGTTTGAATAGTCTGATGAAATACCTCCTGGTTTTGTACAACCCAAGTAACAGACTTATCCCCTATCCCCAGAGAGATGTATTTTAAAAGTAATAAGTGCAAAACACATGAAGACTCTGCACCAATTCCTTAGACATGTCGTTTGAGAGTGAGAGGCTCCCAGTTCTCTTTCCCCACACCGTGTGCGTGGGCTCTGTTGGATGACAGGCAGCTGCCTGTTGTTTCCCAGGGCTGTGAGCTGCCACTGGCACAAGCCATGGTTTGGGCAGGAGAATCAAGATGCCCAACTGCTCCCTGCAGCCCTGGGGCTGTCACAGTGTTTGTGGGCATGGCTGCCATTCTGCCTTCCTGCTGTAGGGGTGGGCACAAGAGGGCTGAGACCTGGCTGCTCATCATTCACACCTCTGCTTTGGGAAGCTGTGTTTGGAGAGGTGGCCACGACAGCAAGGAGGAAGAAACAGGGTGACTTATTACAGGTTAGTGAGCTAAAGTGGCCCATGTTGTGCTCAGGACTCAGCAGAGCAGAGGGGAGAGGAAACTCAAATCGATTTGCAGCAACTCTGCTTCTAAAACCCGTTCTGCAGTGACTGAGAGGGGACAGGGACACGTACCTGCCCCAGCCTCTGCAAATGGACCTGGTGTCTCCCTGGTAGGAGCTGAGTACAGGCTGGCACTGTCTGGTTTGTGTCCTGGTGAGCTGAAGAGGACCCAAGTCTGGAAGAGCTCTGGGCACAGGAGCTCGTGAGCTGCCAGCCAGCATAGGGAAAGCTGCTTGCATTGCTTCAGCCAGGGCTCCAACTGCAAGGATGCCTTCCAGGGCCAGCCCGGCCAGCTGGGAACTCAGCCAACACTAAATTCACACCATTCTTTTACAAATCAGGCTGGTAAGACAAACACGAGGCATAAACTGCTGTGATTTCCATAGCAACCTCAGCAGAGGTTGAAAAGTCTTTTGTAAACATAAGGCTGAACCTGAGGATCAGCTCTGATTTTCTTCAGGGAAAAGGGAAGAGCATGGGGGGCTTAATAAATTCAGGTCATACAAACAACCCATAAATCTCTGAAGGAGCCATTCCCAACCTTTCTGCTCCCCTTTCTGTCACCCTCTCCGCATGCACGGCACGGAGCTGTCTGAAACCCAGAGCCCAGCTTCACCGCTCCAGCTTATCTCCATAAACTACACAAAGGCTTATGCCCCTCTTCCATTGCAGCTGACCTTTACTAGCTAATTCTCTGACGCACACACAGCCCCGGCACATGCCATGCCATTTCTGCAGGGCCACAGGAGCTCGAGAAGACATTTGGCTTGCAGAGGAAGCCTGTCTTGCAGCCAGCTCCTCTTCCCCACTCGTGCCTTCCTCCAGCCGGGTCAGACAAGCACGGATCTGGGTGTAGAAGCCTTCAGCTGGTCCAGGCACCGCTCCTGCAAAGCCCAGCTGTGAATATGAATGCAGACAGTGCACTGTCCCCCCGCTGTTACCTGCCTGCCCTCCCCCAGCACCCGGAGAGGCTGCGCCATGGGGAATGGTGCTGCTGTTCATCACTGTCAGCAGACAAAGCACGGGCAGCGCTGGGTAATCACCAAGTGACACGCACAGATGGCGCGGGCAGCCTGCCCTGCCCGCCGGGGAGGCACTAGGAAGTCCTGTATCACAGAAACACAGAATAGAATCATAGAATCACGGAATAGTTAAGGTTGGAAGGGGCCTTAAAGCTCATCCAGTTCCCAACCCCTGCCATGGGCAAGGACAGCTCACACTAGCCCGTGTTGCACAAGGCTCTGTCCAACCTGGCCTTGAACACAGCCAGGGACGGAGCATTTACCACTTCTCTGGGCACCCTGTCCGGCGCCTCAGCACCCTCACAGGGAAGAATCTCTGCCTTAGACCTAACCTGAACTTCCCCTGTTCCAGTTTGAACCCTTTACCCCTTGTGCTATCACTACAGTCCCTGACGAAGATCCCTCCCCAGCATCCCTTACACCATCACGGGGAAGAGACTTGTCAGTGCTGAGCCTGCCCCAGCCGGGGCCAGGTTAGTTGACTCCTCACCCTCCTGTGAGGGCTGTCCTAAGCACAGTGCGGCACGCATCGCCCCACAGCCTGGTTTGGGCCGCAGGGACCTGGAGCTCCTCCAGCTCCGACCCCAGGGACACCTCACACTGGAGCAGGCCGGACCCCGCCGCCATGCCAGGCCCGCCTCAGCCCCGCAGGACCGGGGCGCGTCGCACGCCGTGACGTCACTGGAGGGGCGCGGCGCGGCGCAGCAATGGCGGCCCCCTCGGCCCCGCGGCCGCCCCGGCCCCGCAAGGAGCCGCAGCCGCTCGTCATCCCGCGCAGCGCCGCCGAGGAGCAGCGCCTCCGCCTCGAGCGGCTCATGAGGAACCCGGTGAGGGCACTGCCGTGACTCCGCACCCCGCCCGGGGCGGAGGGTCCGGGAGGGGACAGGGAGACCGGGACCCCCCCCGCTGGGGTCCGTGAGGGAGCGGGACCGGGACCCCCCCACCTCCTCCCGGCGCTGTGAGGGGAGGAGAAGGCTGGACCCGCGCTGCCTCCTCCCCCGGTCCGTGAGGGGAGAGGGACCGACCTCCCCTTCCTCCTCCCCGCGTCCGTGAGGGAGCGGGACCCACACCCCCCGCAGCCGCTCCCCCGGGGGGCCGTGAGGGAGCGGGACCGGTGCTGCCTCCATCTCCCCGGATCTTTGAGGGGACAGAGGCCCACAAGCACACAGTGCCGGTAGGCGTGACGGGAGGGGGACCTACGTTTCCTGGGATGCTGTGAGGGGTGAGACCCTTTTCCCATGGGGAGGACCGGCCCCTGGTGCTCTCCCTGCTGCTGCTTTGAACAGGGGGGAGCAGGACCCTGTTTCTTCTAAGTGGGTGTTTTCATCCTTGCCCTGAGGAGGAGGTGTCTGTCAGGTGGAGACTGTCACCCTCCCTCTGTGCGGGCTGGAGGAGGCTGAGACATCCCGGCACGGTGTTCTTCCTCTGACCTTGTGCCATGAGTTCTCCCTTCCCTGCTTCTCCCTGTCCTCCATAGATCTGGCATGGAAGGTGCACAAATGCTTTTCCTCGTTTCCCAGACTACTGGTAGTGGGAGCATACTCAGTTTCTGCACTGCTTGGAGGTGCTGATTTGCTTCCTTCTAGTTCCCATACTGAAAAGCAGCACAGACACTCCTAATCCTCCTGGGTTTGTTGACCTACAGGCCTGGATGGGGTTCAACAGAGAGGATGCCTCCTGATTCTTGTTTTTTGCCTGCTCCTGATCCCTATGCATGAATGAATTACTACAGCTGGGCTCCTTCTGAGATCTGATGGAAGAGGCTGTTGTCAGGCATGCACCACCTTCCAGCAGTGGGTTAAAATTGGAGACTTTGCTCCTGGAAGGTACTGATGACTGCTTGGTTTGTTCTTGCAGGAAAAGACTGTCCCAATTCCTGAGAAACTGAACGAATGGGCACCACGACCTCCCCCGGAGTTCGTTAGAGATGTGATGGGTAAAGACAATACTCTTCAGATAACTCTAGGGTCAGCTGCATTAAACTTAGACAAGTGTTTTAGCAGGAAAGGCCAGAGATGGTTTTCTGTTGTTGCTCATTTTGCTGAAGAGAAGAGATATGAAATATGCCTCGAGAATTGCTTTTTCAGGTTTTCTTTGGTTCGTGGGTTTCACTTCCCTGCTTGCTGTAAGAATGCAAAGTGCACAATGCCTGGAGCACTCCAGCATGTGGAGTGCATGCAGTGAAATAAGTGCTGCTCTGGTGATGACAGGTAAATGATGATAAGTCAATCTGTCCTTTCCATGGATGTGAGAGTGCTCTGGAAACTTATGAGTTCCCTCTTTAGACTGCTTTGAGTCTGAGTCTCAGGCAGTGAGAAGCAGACACATGCAGAGGATGTGATTGTACATGGTCAGATAGGGAGCTGGCAGCTGTACAAGGAAACCAACAAGAGTATTCTGCTTACATTTTTAGCTGCAGGGATTAAATGTAGTAGTTGTGGTATAAATTATGTCCACATGTAGAATTCTGGCTTTCTTTGGGACCTTTGTCCTTATTAATGATCCTTTCTAGAACCTGACTTACTGCAGAATAATTGATCTTGGACTAAAGCTTTTGCACTCTTTTGCTTATTGTAATTCCCTCATGGCTTTTTCAAATAGCTTTGCTATGGGCTTGAGTTGAGCTGTCTTGTTTTTCTGAGAGCACCTAGTGGGCTGGGATTCTCTTGGTATCATTCTCTTGGTGTCTCGTGGTATCATCCCTGTTGATCCCAGCTGCCATGTTTTAATCACTACGTGTCTTCTTTGAAGCATGTATTCGTGTGCTTCGCATGGAGAAATGGCTCAGGAGACAGGGGAAGAGGATGGAGTGCAATGTTGAAAGCTCCTGTGAGACTTCAATGTGCAGACTGTTTCCAGAAAGAGAGAGCTTTAGGGATTTCATCTAGGAAGAAACGGCCAAAAACTGTCAGTGGTATCTGTCTTGCATGGGAAAGTTTAATGTGATGGGTTTTAACACCTTTCTGCTGACGTTTATTTTTTGTATGAGATGCTGAAAATTAGCCAGAAGCAACCTCAGTTGGATATTTTAGCTTACCTCTGCCTCTAAGAGAAGGGGGTATGCATTTGATCTCAAGCTCTGTTACTGCCTCAATGCCCAGCTAAGCCCAGATTCTCTCTAGGGGAGTAACTGATCAGTAGAAGCTGCAGTGATACACAAGTGTGAGGTTTTGCAGCTCACTTTGGCTTTTGATTGTGCATGATTTGAGCTTCTGTATGAAATTGTGATGCAGTCTGTGTTTGTAAATCCTCACCTTGCAGTGCATCTCGTTCCTCAGCATCTAGCTGTTGTCATTTGTCACCATCTACTATGCATTGTTTCCTGTTAGACTAACGCTTCTTTATTGTAGGTTCCAGTGCCGGAGCTGGGAGTGGGGAGTTCCATGTGTACCGGCATCTTCGTCGGCGAGAGTACCAGAGGCAAGATTTCATGGATGCCATGGCTGAGAAGGTCAGGAGGACTCTCTGTCATTTCCAAACCCCAGCTATTTGATGTTCATTGCAAATCTTTTTTTTTTCCTTTAAAGTCATGTACAAATAATTGAGTTCCAAACCACCCCTTACCAGAGGAGAACTGTAGGAGTGTGTGATATGTGGTGTCTTTGTTGGTATTGAAACATTCAGTGCTTTGTGTCAGATGTGCTCCATCTTCTCTGTTCACTGGAGTCCTAGCACACAGTAAGACTGCACAGAATGTGTGTTCTCAGGGTGCTTTGAAAATGCTTTACAAACTAGAAATCCCTAATGTCACTGTCTTGCAGAGGCAGAATTGAAGCAAGTGCCTGTGCGTAGAGTCTGAGTCTCTTTCTGTTAAGTCTTGGTTGAGTAGAATAGCACTCTTTCAGAGAGCATTAATATTCTACTCTCTCTTGGCCAAGATCAGTCCTTTGAGCCGTATGTTAATGTTTGTGTCTCAAATTATTCTCTTGTTTTTACTAAAACATTTTTAGGACAGAAGCCCAACCTCCCTCATCTTGTTTTGGTGAGGATACCTCCCTCTAAAGGCTTCAATGTTTGGCACAGGCTGCAGGTTCAAAATGCTGTAGTCGTCCCTAGGAATATGGCTCTTGTATAAAGAAGCAGCCAAACAAAATCTGGCAAAGCTCCCTTCTGTATTTTGCTAAAAGCCTTCTCCCTAAAAGGACACGACTTTTAAAAGAAGTATTCTAACTTAGATTGTGACCAAAGTGTGACATGTGATCAATTACAGCAAAGACTAGATGAGGAATTCCAGAAGAAACTGGAGAGGAATAAGATGATTGCAGAAGAACAAACAGCAAAACGCAGAAGGAAGCGGTAAGGGCAGATTGTTCCCAGGAGGCTTGACATGGAAACCCTCATGCCCCGTGCCTCATCTGTAGCTGCATGCTTTGAATAAATGCTATCATTCTGTGCCTACATCTATCAGCTAAGAAGTCTGCCTGTGGAAATTAATTTTGTTAATGTCACTGCTTGGTTTCTAAAGGTAGCTGTAAACATGACAGGCTTTGCTGGCATGGTTACTTTTGACTGCTTGAGCAGCTTTTGCTGACACTGTGGTGTTGCCTGCAATGTGCCTCACTGCATATTTGTTATAATGATGTCTGGAAAGGTTTGTATGTACAGCTGGCTTAAATAAATACCTGAAATAGCTGACACCAAGCAGCTTAAGTGCTGCTTAATGGGTACACATGTGGGTTCAGGCTAGCGGAGCGTGGTGGGGCCTGATGCTGTCTACTGTGCACTCAGTGTGACTAGTCCAGTTCAGTCTGTGAATACTGAAAAGGCCACTGGTGGGTGCAGTATTATTAAAATCAGGCCCCTACCTACCTCATTGAAATGCCTGGCAGGTCAAGTCTAGTAAGTTAGATGGAAAAATAAATATTAAATCCGTCCTTCTCTCAAGTTTTAGACAAAGACAGGATTGATGCTCTCAAGAAATAGTCTGAGCATTGTAATGCAGTGACACAAGAATTTAAATTCCACAGTCTGTGTCCACCATACATGTCAGAAATAGCAGGGTATCACTGCTCAGCTCTTTCAGAGGGTCTGGCCTCTCCCTCCTTCGAGAAGGGTTTTACACCGTGTAGCTGAGAGTTGCTGCAGAAAGGCATGTGCAAAGTGACTCAGTGGCATATTAGCACAAAAGTGCACAGCACAAACACTGTTGCCATCTTACTTTAATTTAGTGTGGTCCAACAGATGGCCAGAAAGTCAGATCTGGCCTGCTGCCTTTTTTCTGGCTGAGATGGAGAGCAACTGTTCAAACAGCAGATGCTGCCTGAACACTGAAATCTCCTTGTCCCCCTTATGTAGGGGTGCAGGTACCAAGTGGCTTTGCTCTGTAGGAGCCCCTCTAAATTCCCCTACTGCACTTTCTCTCCTGTTGTGACCTAACAGGTACAGTGCTTGGCTCTCTGTTTCAAGAGAGTTTGTTTATGGTGTTGAGAGAGGAACACGAATCCCAGGTTGCTCTGCCTTGTGCCTGCGTTTAGATTGCCTGGTTACCTTTGCTAGGTAAACAGAACTGGTTTGTATGAACTGAAATTCACTTTTACCCCTAATGTTACTCCTAGGGCTCAACATATTGATGAAGTATAGCCGAAGATGAAAGTCAAAGCATAGTGCATTATTTTTGTCAATTAAATTATATATTACTGATGATGACTTTATTTTTTCTCAGTGCTCCATTCCAGCAGTCTGGGTTTTGAGAACTTGATCTTTTAGGCCCTTTCAGGCCTGTTGTATGATTCTGTTTTCTCTTTGTTTATTAGGGTGGGTAGCTAAAATGTAGGGGTAGTTTCATTTTTGTTCCTTCTGTGTTCTTGGAGATTCTTGTGTATCATAGTTTTGGTTGCAGTGGCATGATGGAAGACTTAAAAATAAAATAATCCATTACACTAAAACCAACATAGAAGCTTTTCTGTTGATCAGATATCTAAGTTTGCTCTTGCTGAAGTTTCAGTTTAAATTCAACTCCTCTTCTGAAGTCTGCTTTTCAAAGATGTCTGTAACATGTCCTTTATCAGCATGTGAATGAATGTGCAGAAGCATTACAATGTTGGATTTGCAGAAGAGTCTTTTCCTTTGCCTTATAGCCAGAAGTTAAAAGAGAAAAAACTGCAAGCTAAGAAAAATAAACTTGAGCAAAAGAAGCAAGAAAAAGGTCAGTGACATTTAGTTTTCTTTTCTGAAGACTTAGTTCTGTTCCCTAATTGAAGCCTAGAAGGGTTTGTTCTGCCCCTGCCCCAAGCATTCTCCATAGGTTGATAAGAAAACTGAGTCATAAACTTGTTATTTTAGCTGATATTTCAAAGGTCCTCTTTGAAAGCCATCTATGTTGAGATTTAATCTTACAAATAACTGGTCTGCTTGTGAATATTTTCCCTTTATTAGGGGAAACTTTGGACAGCAAACCTTGGAATCTGAGTTTGTTGAATGTGGATTTTGTTCTGTGGATGTTCTGCCCCAGCTATTCTGACAAGCTGCAGATTTAGAACATCATCTGCTAAAAAAGGCACTATTGTTAAAGGCTTTTTTTTTAAGTATATTTTGAATGCATATGGGAAAACAGGTGGGAAAATGCACAACTTGGGCAGCAGGAAACTGAGTTCTGATTTTGTGTGCAAGAAACTGAGCCACCTTGGTGCCATCTGTTCCACGTGACTTATTTCACATAGGAATGAACATGAAAAACCTGATTGCCTCCATTCTCCTGCAGTCTTGAAAACTAATGTTCAGCCATGTCAGTGTAACTGTTTGCTCAAACTTTTCAGTACTTGTTGCTTCCTTCCAGTCAGTATATTTTAGCTTGCACCTTCAAATAGTCATCCCTCATGGATTAGCACTAACCCTGCAGTAATTCTTAAAGTTATAGCACTTGCTGGTAATTCTGCTGGAACAGTGACTTGTCTGACAATTCTGCCTTATTTCTGCTTTGCTTTTCGGAATTGGACCTGTTTCAATCCAACCACTGCCAGCCTCCCATATAAACATGGGAGGACAAATTAATCATTAGGTTAATTTTACTTGGGACAGCAAGGGAATGTAGCACAGTGCATTGTTTGGGTGTGTTGTTTCAGTTCTGGGTTTTTTTTTCAGCTACTTGTTGATGAACTGTGACTGGGAGGAGAATTTAGGTATGAATCAATGTACTTTTGTTCACTTTGAGTGAGCAAAACAAAATACTCATCTCTTTAGGGAGTGGTGGAGAAGGGAGCTGGCTCAGGGGCTGCCGTGTGGTTTTGAGTGCCGTGGGCTGGAGTGGTTTTGCTTGGCACAAGCCAGTCATCGCTGGAAGCCAGAATCCAAACTCTCCTGTCTTTAAAACAGTTCTTAGCTCTTTACAGTTTATGGTTCTCTGTTTGAAAAAGAAGAAGAACTGGGGGAGGTGGGGAATAATCAGTGGAGATTGAAGCCCCTAAAAGCCATCTTTAGTCTACTGAGACCAGGCTTGCCTTTTTCTTGCACATCCTGGGTTGAAATCTTGAGTTTTCCCAAGTTAATTGAAGTATATTGGTTGGATTTGGCAGGCAAGCATTGATTTTTTCTTTTTAAATGAATAAATAAAACCTCTGAGTTGCCATCTTTCACCTTTGTTGTGGTAAAACCATTAAGAATAAAGGTTGGCACTAGATATGATCAGCTGTTAAAAGGTGTATTAGGCCAATAAAAAATGAAAGTACAGACCTTCACCACGCGATGGCATCAGATCACTGATCCTAAACCCTCCGTGTAAGTGGTCGGAGCAGGAGGTGGGTGTGACTTGGCCTGAGAAACAGTAAAGATGCAAGAGCTGCTGGGAGCAGAGAATGGCTGTTAGAGTCAGGTCCCACTTTATGCTGTACCTAATTTCCATTATCTGTTAATTAAATTCTAGTAGTTGTTTTCTGGTCTTCTAGCAGGCTTCATGAGTGTCATAGAATCATATCATAGAATGGGCTGGGTTGGAAGGGACCTTTGGAGCTCAACCAGTTCCACCCCTCTGCCATGGGCAGGGACACCTTTCACTAGAGCAGGTTGTTCCATGTCCCATCCCACCTGGCCTCCTGTTTCTTGTAGCCCTCATTAATCTTACCCATGTCTTAATGAGTTCCTGTTCTTGTGTTATAAAACCCAGTCTGTAAAGTTAATGGCACCTTGTGGAGCTTCTGTAAACTTGTAAAGTGTAGAAATACCCTGAGCCTTGCCCATGGCTCCCCGGTGCCTGCAGTCTCTATCAGTACTCTGATACTGGGAAGTTCATGCTGACACACAGGTGAGGTTGGGAGTGAGGCAGTCTATCACTTCAGCATGCCTCTGAAATAACATACCACGGGAGGTGGAGTTGTTAATGGTGGACTTGGCACAGTGGTAACACTAGAGGTAGGGGAATATATCTCCAAGGGAGAATTTGATATTCTGAGCTCTGTGTCGCTTGGTAGTTAGTATAACCTGATACATGTTTCCTTAGTATCTGGGACTACTTTGTTGTGAGATATGTAACAAGGAAGACACATGGGAATATGTTACCCATCCCTGCTAATTAGTGTGACCTCATACACGTTTGCTGAGCACCTGAGATTATTTTGTTGTGAAATCCTTAACAAGGAAGACACACGGGAATATGTTATCAATACAAACTTGTGTTTTCAGAACCTGACCAATCTCAAGAGCAAGCCAGCAGCGAGGATGATGAGGAGGATAGCAAGGAGGAGGAAGAGAAGGAAGATGATGCTGAAGAGCCAAGCTTTGTGATGGGAAGAGGATGAGGCCTTTCAGGGACAGCTGGAAACACTGTTCATCGCTTTATATTCAGGAGCATGAAAGTCTTTCATCTCAGCCAAGCAGAACCCATTGGCCTACATTGTATCTGCTTCATGGTGAATGACTTCACATCACAGGCCCAAGAGATATCAATAGAGAAATGCCAAATAAGAGATTCTTTTCTTAATTGCTTGTATAACTGCTGTGCAGTCTGCTCAAAGTTTGCTCTAAAGAGTCAGCCATAAGTCTCTGCGACCCTAGAGTTCTTTCTAACATGGCCCAGAGTGGTTTTTCGGTCTAAAAGCTAAAACATATCCATTACCACTTAAGGAAAATATTACTGTGAGGGCTACGTATTCTACTTATGTTGAAGGTGGTAGCAGTGGGATATGTGAATCTAAGGGAAGAGTTTAACCTAAAGTAGAAAAGTGGTCTGTAGCCAGACCCTGCTGCACTGTGAGTGTTGTGAATTTGGGGTTTTGTATGGGGTCATCTCTAACCCAAAGAAATCAGTTTATGTTGCTAGACAAGTTCTATAGATTTTTAAGCAGGATCCCTTTTTTATGGCTAAAACTTTCCCTACTGCTTTTCTTCCCTGTTTTTTTAAATGAATAAAGGGGATGTGTTGGATTGTTCTTTTTTTGTTGTTGTTGTTTTGTTTTTGAAGAGGATTTCAGTAAAATAGAGATGCTTGCAGTGCTGAGTGATGTGGCACACATGAAAATGAGGGAAAAGGTGTCAGCTGCATTTCATTTCCTTTTTGCTTTTGGATTGGAACAATATATTTTCCCAAAAGATTACATCTGTAAAGCCTCCAAATCCTGTGGCAGAAAGGCTTGGAAAGGAATGGTTTTGCTTGTGTTTAGCTTCACATAATGATGCCTGCCTTGCTCTCTGCTTTGAACTTTGGGTTCCCTGGTAGGAATCCTCACATCCATGTGTATGTATATACTTATTGGTGCTTAAATGAAAAGCATATGCATCAGTGGTTTTATTTGTAACTTGTGTTGTTGTCTTTTCAGTGTATCTTCTATTAGAAGTGCCTGCTCTCTTTCAGACATGCTCGTCCCAGGACCTCGGCATCCAGAATGTGGTGCTACTTCTCCTCAAGCCTTTGTCAATGCCAAATTATTTCAAGCAAAAAAAAAAACCATAAAAAGGGAGAATCTCTTTTTAGATTTAGCCTGTGTTGAACAGTGCTGCCAGAAATCCTGCATGTTTTCTGAGCTGGCTTTATGCAATGGCTTCTCAGTGGTACTGCCGTAGCAGCGGGGAAGCAGATGTCATCAAGTGCAAGCAGTGTTTTGTGTTTTGATCTCCTGTAAGTACCCAAAGACTTCATAGCTGGGTAACTTCTGAGCTGCGAGGCCCATATCCCACCACTCCTTGAGTTAGAGATCAGCGTGGAACTGTTTTCTGCTTTATCTCCATAGAGGAAAGTGCTTCAGAGTAAGTTGTGACAGTTCTTTCTTCTATGATACTTCAGATGCAGAATGGATGCTCTGCTGTTGGCATTTTCCCTGTGGAGAGATGAGCTATGAGAATTACTTCACCTGGATCCCCTTTAGGGCAGGTGAACTCTGTTGATTCTTTGGTGTTGTAGGATGAGCTGTAAAATCGTTGTCATGTTTTGTAGCTTTCGTGGATGGAGAAGTGGGAGTTTCACAAATAAAGACTGTTCTGCCTCTGAGCGTGTCAGGCTTTCGAGCTGAATAATTAAGTGCTGTTTTGCATTAAGTAGAGCATACATTGCTTCATGAGGACACAGTTCTCAGTCACGAGGAAGATGGACTGAAGCTTTTCTTGTTGAACTAAATGTATTCAGGTTGTGTGGCCTCATCCTGCCACCTTAAGATGCCATTGTTACCCATCTTCAAGTATTCATACCCTTCATTTTCTAGGGATGCCACATTTGTAGGTGAAATCCATAAAAAGCAAAGAGAATGTGTTGCTGAAGATGGTATCTGCTGTATGGTCTTTCCTGCTGGGGTGGCTGAGTGTAGCAGCAGGAGCTGCATTTGGTAGGTGTTGCTATGAGTTCTGGAAATTACTACTCTGTTGTGGTTCGTGTCAGTGCCACATCTCTTGAGAGTACAAAGGCACTTTAGAGAGAGAGTTTGAAGGGCTGGTTTGTAGTTAAGACAAAATACAAGTACTCTGTGGCCTCAAACTGAGGAGTAGGAAAAGGGAGGTGCTCCCCTAAGTAGTAAAATGAGGAACTCTACACTTGCTTCCTATTTCAAATACAGCACTGCAAAAGCATTCATAACTTAAAGGGTTGAAACTGACAAGGAGTTTGATCTGCTTACATTAAAATTATTGCTCTGGATTCTCTCCTAGAGGAGTGCCTCTCCTTTCTCTGATGGAGACTAATTGCCAGGGACTAAAGTCTGCTGCTGTTCCATTTCTGTGTGTGCTCTTGCAAGCTCTGGACCCTGAGAGACAGCATTGTTAGTGCTGAAACCAGGCAGAGGTATTCGTAATCTCAGAGGTGAAAAGCCCACTCAGGGTAACAAATGTACTTGTCTCTGTGATAAGTGTTTAGGAACAGTTTGCCTTTGTCTTTTCCCTCCCCAAGGCAGAGGGCGTTCAGGGAGATAGGATTATGATGTGGTAAAAGCCTTTTGGCATTTCCTTTATCTCATTTTCAGGGAAAGAGCTCCTTCCTCTTTCCCCATCAGCCTTTTGATGGGTTCATACAGGATTTCCCGATGAGTCTGTGCAGGAGGGATGTGGGGACACTGCAGCCTGCCCCTGTACCCCTTTGAGCAGGGGGTTCTGCCCGTGCTTCACCCGGTGGGGGCACAACCCAGCACTGCCTTTTGACTTATGTGAGTGGAGACTTTTTGCTGCATCATTAATAACCGTAATAAAATCACATTTACATCCCATTGCCTGGGGACATTCTCTGTGGGAATACCTAGAGCCAAGAGGTCCACACCGAGTAACGTTTTTTAGCATGGGGGCTCCACGAAGCTCGGCAGCCCCGCACTGACTGTTTTCTCCTGCAGATACGCGTTCAGAGGGAGCATGCGGACCCCATCCCGCTGCCGGATCAGCCCCGTGGCGCCGGGGGACATCCCGGGATGCGCTTCCCGTGCCACCCATAGGTACCTCCATCCCTACACGGCGCTGCGCTGCGGGAGTCGCAGCGCGGGAAACGCCCTTTTAGCCCCGCCCCTCCCGTCCAGGGGACCAATGAGGTGGCTGTCACATGAGGTGGGCGGAGCGAAGCTCCCGCACCCTCCCGCCTCCCATTTCCTGTGTGGTCACGTGGCGGTGCGCGGCGTTGCCGTGGCAGCGGTGGAGGCGGCTCCGGCTCGCGGGTGCTCCCGGGGCGCCGCGTCCAGCCCGGCCCGGCCCGGCCCAGGGCAGCCAGCGGTGAGCCGGGGTCAAGGCCTGCCCGGGCCGGGATGGGGTGGGGGGGGTGTGGGTGTCGTGTCCCGGCCCTAATGCCCTGCCCCGGGGGTGGTGGGGGTGTGGGCAGCCGGCAGGGAAGGGGGTCCCGTCCCGTCCCGCCCCGCGGTGTTCTGGAGCTCCCTTGGGATGCACAGCGCAGGCCGGCTCTCCGGGGTTGCATCCTGACAAAGGGATCCACGGCCCGCGGTGCTGTAAGGGAAACACCGCCAGCCTAAGGTGCGGGGCAACCTCTGGAAGGAAGGGGGGGGGGTGTCTCTGTTGTGGGGAGGGAGCTGGTCCCATTCTGCCTGCGGAGATGGGGGGATCCGTGGGATGCCGGACACGGAGCTGGTGGTAGGAGGTTTTATCCTGCCTAGAGAGGATCCCCCGTCCACAGTGTCTTTGGAGGGGAGGGTGCTGGCTGTGGGGGTCTCGTCCTGGCCTGGGGATCCCCTGTCTGAGGGTGCTGTTGGAGGGGAGATCCTTGCTGCGTGCGGTCACCTCCTGCCTGGGGTGTGCTGAGAGTGCCTGGGGAGGAGGAGGAGAAATCCCCTGCTCATTTGATGCCCTGTGAGCAGGATCGCTGCCGTAGTGGTGGGGCGAGGGGTCACATCCTGCTCGGGAGGTGATCCCCTGCTATAAACTGCGGGGTGTTCACACCCTGCCTTGGTGGTGACATCCCAGGGAGGGGATCCCACGCCAAATGAGAATATGGGAAGGGATTCCCCGTAGTGAAGAGGACTGGAGCTTGGGGGGGGGAGGCAGTGTAGCAGAGAAATAAGGAGTAGTGGGGCCTGGGGTTAGTTACAGTATGTGGGGCCTTGAATGATGCTGTACAGAGGCGGAAGACACTGGTACAAACACTGATGAGTCTGAGGGGGAGGCTGGCATCCCAAAGCCAGGCAGAGAAGCTGACAGCGCTGCTGAGACAGCGCTCTGCAGGCGATGGTTCAGAGCACGCCAGCAGCAGGAGGGGGATCCACAAATCTCAGCCCTGGCAGCATCTCCTTCATTCCCTGCTGTGAAGAAATCCCTGCACATGGGCTTGCAGCTGCACGGGGGCAGCTGAGGTGTAAGGCACAGCAAAGGCTTTCCCTGCGACACTGGATAAGTGATCCAAGTGGATATGAGGGATTGGGACCAAATGCATCAGATGTGTAACGCAAGCGAGTAAAGATGCAGCTGGGATGGACGCAGAGCTGACTGTTAGGCTGAGGAAGAGGTCTCCAGGGGAAGTCCTGATTCACCCTCCAAAACTCAACAGCCCTGTGCGGTAAAACCCCATAGGATAGTTATTTCAGTAAGAGCAAGCATCCTAAAGCTTTAATGTTGCAAGGCAGGGGCATGAACTCTCCAGAGTAACTCCCCCTGATGCAGATAACTGGCTGGAAAGTATTTCTGGAGTAAAACTGCTTAATATATGGTGTGTGTAAAATGCTTCTTTGGTCTTGTGTTTCAGCCCTTGGAGCCCTCCACCCAGTCCCTCCATGTCTGTAGCCAGCAAGGTGAGTTTGCCATCCTGTTCCTGCTTATTTGGGCTACATTTGTGTGTTGTGGATTTTCTTCTGAAGCTGTTTACTTATTTGGGAGCAACTCTTGAGCTGCTCCAGAGTGAAAATTCATCCTTGTGGTATTTTTAGCTTATTTTTCTAAGGGAAGATGCAAGACGTGATTGGGTGCTCTTGCTCTCCCTCTGTAACCTCTGGATTCATTCGTCTTTTCAATGGCATTTGTCCCAAGGGTTGAAGTTTTCCTACATATAAAGTTTTGTGCAAATACAAACTGGGTAGAGACCATCAGTGTCCCAGCTAAGGACAAAGAGAATGAATGCACCCCATGCTATACATTGCAGAATCCACACAGGATATTGTCACAGGAAACAGCTTCATAGCTTTACTGCTCACAGAATGCTTCTACCTCTGATCCTCCCCAGGAGGCTGGGGGAGAGCTGCTGGCTTGGGTTTTTGCCTTCTGTAAAATAAGCTGGAATCTAATAAGCCCCTCATGCTTTGGAGGGACTGTCTTGCTTCCCGCAATGCTTTAGTTGCTGTGCTGCAGTCTAATCTTTGTTATTGTGCCTGGGACAGTTTTGTTCCTTTTTAGTAATAATATTTACAGTTGTGGGTAGTTGATGTCCCTTTCATCTTCACCACTTCCTCAAATCTCACAGCAAACATGGGTTTATTAGCTGGCAGCATGTGGCGCATGGCTGTGGAGAGCTGGGGGATGCGGGCAGGTCTGGGGCTCCTCTCCAGGAAGCAGCAAGGTGCCTGTGACCTTGAGGTGTGGTGCTGGGACTAATTAGTACCACACCGTGTGTCATTCTGGGCCTGCATGTCCTCCTCCTAGGAGCTGGTGAGTATTTACAGCCAGAAGGATCTCCTGTGGTGCAGCTCTGCTGTTGCTCCCTGCCCCTGCCATGGTGTTTGGTGGCTGAATTGTGAGGGTGGGGATTGACCAAGGCATCGTGGTTTCCATTCTTTGGAAAGCCCAGGTGTAAATATCTGGTTTCAGAGGCTGATCAGAGTTGAGGGAGTTCTGCTCAACTGGTAGATCTGTTCTGCTGCTTTCTTACATCTGTCAGTGTAATCCCTTGAATAAGATGCTGAAACTACCTGGAAGGCTTGGAATTGTCTTTTCCTTTCCCTGTGCTAAGAGCTACCGGTGGAAGTGAGGGAACAGGATTCTCAGTCAGATGGTGTGAGCAGTTCAGGAAATGTAACTTCCCACTCCGGAAGCTTTATTAACCCTATGCAGCATTCAGCTCTGTGGCTGTTGGGGAAGAACTGTGCCCATCTAAACTGAGCTATGATGAGCAATGGTTTAACTGGAAAAAAACCTCTGTGGAATTAACTATCAGCTTAAAATCAGAAGATGGAGCCTCCACTTCCAGAGTGTCTTTATATAAACCAGATTCTTTATGAGCAAGGAGGAATTAAAGGGGAGAGGTGAGATGCCAGTTTGGAAATGGGAAGCCAGATGCTGTGCTGCCTTCCTGACCTCCTGCTGGAGTAGTTCCCGGCTTTACTTGTGTAGTCTTTCCTAGTTCCCATGGTCATTTTTAGTAGTTATGGATGGTCCTTTCCCTGGTCTGTGCCTTGCAAACTTGATGGTATTTGGTCCATCATTTTTCTGCTGACCAAGGGCACCGTTGTTTAAACATAGCTTTTCAAGTAGTTCATGCTGCCTCCTTTTGAACATGACCATTTTGTTCCCTCAGCATTTCTCCCATCATGAGTTCTGAACTAAACGTTCCAGTGGATCCTTCCACTCCTGCTTGCTGCTCTGAACCTGGCACAAAAGGCATGGATTATCGGGACTGGGTCCGGCGCAGCTACCTGGAATTGGTCACATCAAACCACCACTCCGTTCAAGCTCTTTCCTGGAGAAAACTGTACCTGAGCCGAGCCAAACTGAAAGCTTCCAGCAGAACCTCTGCTCTGCTCTCTGGATTTGCAATGGTATGTGTACTTGGTAGCAACAGTTTCTGGATCATGAAGGTTTTGGTTCTCTAAAATCATCTGTTCATGGGTGCTTTTTCCTCCTGTGAAGAAACAGGACACACTGGTGGTTTCTGAAGAGGCAGGAGGCATCTGTCTGGGGGTTTCTGCGTGACTGCTGCAGAGAAGTTTGAGGCTATGTCTCTCAAGGCTGCATGAGCTGCCTAACAGTCAACCCACACACTCCCAAGTCAGCCCTTTAAAAATACTAGTCCCTTACCTGCAACTGAGTGCTCCACCAGTGTTGCTAAACAATACAGGAGGTGGGTGCTCCTTTTTCCCTGAGGCCATTCATCACTGGCTGCCTTCACATGAGGTTACATTTGGGTGTGGAGCTCCTCTGGGCCCCTGTGGTTGCTGTGGTCCTGCATATTATCTTAATTTCTATTGTCTTAATTCCTGTATGTTGTTTTTGCAGGTCATGGTGCCTAAAACAAGGTGGAGGTTGGGTCACAGTCTGCCAGAGCAAAGTTTGCATAGCCTGACTGGGGCAATTGTGTTATACTCTGAGGTGTGAGAAGAGGCCCTGCAGCCTCGAACCTCTGGCCTGGAGGGCTGGTATATTCTGTCAGTACTGCCTATTGGGAATAATCCCTGATATTTGCTTTTCTCTGTGCAGCACTTGGGTGTTACCTGGAAGCTATTTGTGTAGGTGCAGACCATGAAAGGGAATGAGCAAATGAACATGGAGACAGTGGTCCAGTGCTCAGGCCTGTCTGAGCTGTGGTGTTAGCAGAACATAGCTGTTCTGTGTTGGTATTCTGTGTCTGTGTGACTCTTTTTATCTCCCTTCTGGTTCTTGCTTATTGGGAGTGAGAATTGCAACCTGTTTAGGGGAGGTTTTCTGCTCAGGGAATGGTCTGGTTGTTCCTGAGGTCTGTCAGCTGAATGCAGAGGCAGAGGGCAGTGCCTGGGTGAGTGGGACGTGATGTGAAGATACTGCGTCCTGCAGCTCAGAAGCTAGAGAGGAAGACAGATCTCAGGAACTTTCCAGATAGCTCTCCTTGTTTTGTTTTAGCTTCTTCCGCTGCTTTTTCCTCCCTCAATCCCCCAGAACATGAATCATCTGTAACATTGCAAGAGTCTGGGATGACGAAGTTGGTCACCCAAAGTGAAGTTGGAGAGACGCAAGCAGGGGGTGAAGTGGGAGCAGACTGCAGGGGAGAGGGTGCCTGCTTGCCTCATGATTCCTCTCTGCTCACTGACTGCATGCAAGTAATGTTGGTAAAAGCTTTCCACAGGGTGGACGTTGGTCTGTAACCAAGCTCATGTGCTGGAATGGCAGAAGGTACCTCCTCATGTTGAGGAAGTTGCGTGGTTTTCTGTACATTCCTTTCACTCAGAAGCTTTCTCCCTTTAAAAAGCTGCTCATGTGCTTGCCCTTTGTGCCTCTGAGTTGCTCAAGTTCTATGTTGGTCATCTGTGACTGTTCTCTTTAATGTGATTATTAAGTTAACATTTGGTATTGTTGTAAACTGATCTGTCTAGTGTGGTTGCACAAGCAGGTGCCTGTGCTGGGATGCTGCTGTTGCTGGCATCCTTGGGATGTGTGGGGGGCCTTACAGCCCACCCACACTGCAAGGCTGAACCATGTATCAGAACACAAAGCTGCCTTTTCAACTCACGCAACAGAGAGTTGCTGAAAGTCCTGGGCAGACACAAGATTAACCATTTGACTTCTCTTTAAACCATTTAAAATGCAAGTAGTACATAGGTATATGTAAATATAATATGTAAATAATGCAAGTAAACACAGAGGTATAAGTAGCATCAATTACAGTCATCAGCTTAAGTTCATAAGTACACCTGAAATCAGTCATTGTCAGAAATAAAAGGGTTTGCAATAAAGGATTCTCTTTATTAGCAAGCTTTTTTTCCCAGCTGGTCATACTGGACCTTCCAGTGGAAGCTGAGGTATTTGTTCCTACAGGGTTATTTCTCACTGGTAATTTGGCACGCAGGTATGCGGTACACGGATGTTTACTCTCTAATAAAAGCGCCTGTGTGGCTATTGATGAAAGTAGAAAAGTTATTTAGAGTTAAATATGTGTAGATGTGGCACCTAGGGACATGGTTTAGTGGTAGATTTGGCAGTGCTGGGTTAACAGTCAGACTCGATCTTAAAGGTCTTTTCCAACCTAAATGATTCTATGAAACAGTTTCCCTGTGTGCATTTAACTATGTAAACAACTGTCACACAAGGGCTTGGCTATTGCTTTATTTACTTCCCCGTCAGCGTGTTTGATTCTGGCCAGTTCCATACTACCTGAAAAATATGAGCTGATGGATATTTAATCAACAGGCAGTGGGTTTGGTCCAGCTCCTTCTGGACAGGCTGCAGGATAACGTGAACCTTCCTCGATGCTATCTGCAGTATTTCTGGCAGAGAGCTGGGTGGATCAGGAAGACGTGGGTCCTTTCCAGCACCAGGTCTGGTTGGAGATGGGCTGTAGGGCTACTGCGTTTGCCCCAGGGAGACTGCAAGTGAAGATGGAGTTTAGGAAACCTCCTTAATAATTTTCCTGATGGAAATAAGAGCTGTAATTGCTAATCAGTGTTCTCAATACTTGTCAGATTGCTACAGGGTATGTATTTGGTATTTCTTTTTAAACCTAACCTATCTAATGGAGTGGTTGTTTCTACAGGCTGCCAAACCATCTGTGTGAATGGAACATGGCTTATGTAAAGCCATTTGTCATCCTTTTGCCTGATACTATCTATCCCAGTCTAAGTTTCTTGAGATGAGCATCATCTTTGTTGTGGACAACCTGGACTCTACTGGTCCAAAAACCCCAACGTAATTGCATGTAATTTAATTGCTGTTTAAAATGTTCTGAGTACTTGCTCCTTTAGCAAACCTGTGAGTGTGGAGTTCAAGAAGGTGATTCTCAAGCTTGAAATTAAGCCTGTGCTGAGATACTCTGTGGCTCATCAGAGTGCTCAGCACCTTGCAGAGTTGAGCCCTTGACACTTTGGCTTCTGGGAAGAGGTTAAAATAAAAGGGGCTGTTATCACAGAAGAGTATAATTGTATCAAACATGACATTAATAGTTTAACAGGGCAAGCAGCATATTTAATGATTTTTAAATGGGTTATGTCAGCTTGTCCTCTTTCTCTTATCCAGGTCAGGGAATGACATGACGGTCTGTAGCGAGTAAAGCAATAAGAGCTCACTCACCTTTCCAGTACCTGTTTGGGTTAAATGAATCATTGCTGCCCTATCTGGATTGTTGATGTTTTCCCCTGAAAAACCTCTTACTGAGCCATCAGTCAGTGTTAAAAATTCATCACGTTGCACAGCTGAAGCTAGCCCTAGGGAATAGGTTAAGTCTGGGAGGAAACATCCAATTAGCTGGAAAGCACTGCTCATGTGAAGGATAACAAGGAGAAATTGATATGTTGACATCAGCCAGGCTTTCAGTTTTAATATCAAGCCATAAATTGAACATGCAGGTACAATTCCTATTCAGCTTGCTGAATACTGTGTCTCTGGGTATTACAGCACCCAATAATGAACAATATACCTGCAGCTTTTCCTGCCTGATAGGGTGTGACTGACAAGCACAGCACTGTACAAATCCTTTGTACAGAATAGTGCAGCAGAGAGTAAGTCTGATCTCCTCCTTCTCAAATCAATATAAGGGGAACTACAAAGGGAATATATGCAAGGCAATGTGTAATGCCTTGTAATTAACTTGATCTTGCAATAGATAGCGAAGTTAATCCTGTGTTATTATTTTCTCTGCTATATGACAAGAACTACTGTAAACTGCAAACAGGAGCCTTTAAAAAACAACAAAAAAATTCCACCACCCATGTTATAATCAGACCAAAAGACTGGGAATATCCAAGAACTGTCACTGTATTTGTGGTGTCTCTAATATCCTAAATAGTTGGTGTAGGTATAAAATCTGGGCTTGTAGAGCTTGACTGTTTGCCACCACAAACATACATGTTGTATCTTGGTTGCTATTAACTGTGTTCAGACTTGACTGTGATCCCCTTGTTCAGGCTGCTGATGGTTTCAAAGTAAAGGCAGGTAGGAAGGCAGCAGTCATACCAACATAGGCACTTCCTTCCATCCCCTTTAGTCTTTCTGGGGGCTACCTACAGGGAGAGCATGAGTGTACCCCTAATCTTCCAGTACTTAAATAATGCTAATAACAAGTAATGCCAGAGTGAGTAGTGCAGGTTGTTATACAGAGTCTGAAACAGATGCTCAGTGGTGGTCTCATGGATAAAGTGATCTGCAGAATCTATCTACCCTGCAGAATCAAGCTGTTGGCTTGGACTTCACCTTCTCCTGATGGTCTGGAGAGGTACTGCCCTGCGGCAGGCGTCCGAGCATTGGCTTCTCCTTCCCTTAACGCATACAGGATCAGAAGTATAGAATGGTTTGGGTTGGAAAGGACCTTAAGCTCATCCAGTTCCAACCCCCTGCCATGGGCAAGGACACCTTCCACTAGACCATCTGGCAAGCTGTGCCGTGCTGGAGCAGCAGGTTGCCTGGCATCATGGGAGGTTTTGCCTGCTGCCAGGCAAGTTGGTATCTGTGTGAATCATGAAGTGCAGCTGCAGGTCCAAACAAGACACTAGAGAGTTACCGGAGAGGAATGTTGGGTAGTCTTGTCCCTTGGTTTTGTGGCTTCTCTTAGCAAAACGTTTCTGCAGGCACTTCAGGGATGCCACACATTGAAATACTATTGTACTTCACAGGTAGGCTAAGTAACTTTACAAATTCCCATGCTAAACCAGTTAACAGGCCTGTAGTAGGACTCAAGTTCTGATCTCAGAAGAGCCCCCTGCTCTCTTGCACTTATTCTGCTTGTTAAACTTTGATTAAAGAAAAAGTAGACTGCTTTAGGGACTTTGCTAAGTGATAACTCTTGTTTTGAGAACACACGCCACCCTGAGCTGTAGCTGTCCACTTCTGCGGAGTCTATCAGTCAGTTATTAGCTCTCAAGGGAGAAATTTGAGGTTATAAATAAGTTGTATCTGGACATATTTTGTAATAAAAATGAACATACGGTGTTCTGAGAATAGAAGGCAGCTATTTTAACTATGGACTCACTTAAACTGCCAAGTGCTTCCCATGGGGGGTAGTGAAACCTTGCTGGCCACTGGCCAGAAGAGCTGCTTGCTTTTGCTTTTCTTTACATGCCTGAAGTCGGAACTTCCTGCACCGTAGCCTCGAGTGAGGAGCGGAAGGGGAACGTGTGATGGGCGGGTGGGCTAGTGGGCTGTCAGCTGCCTCCGAGCTCCGCTTGTTGTCTGATGAGTTCCTTCTGTTGCGTGCTTGGTTTGATGCAGTTCATATGGCTCCTGGTTGCAAGGAGAGAGATGTTATTCAGAAAGCTACAGCACAGAAACGTGCGTGTGAGCCTGCAGAAAGGCCAAGCCACAGGGCGCACGTACGTCTTCGTGGGAAACAGAGATGATCCATCCAGGCTGCCATTCTAAAAAGCACTTGAGTGTGTACTTGACCTTAGGTGCTCTTCCTGAATAAAGATGCTTTCCTGGATGACAGTCTTGAAAAGAGGAAGACCAGCAGCTGCTGACAAGCTCTTGTGTTCCTTTCCCCTCAGGTTGCCATGGTGGAGGTGCAGCTGGAGGTACAGTACAAGTACCCCCAGATGCTGCTGATCGCTTTCAGTGCCTGCACAACGGTGCTCGTGGCGGTTCATCTCTTCGCCCTTCTCATCAGCACCTGCATTCTGCCCAACGTGGAAGCAGTGAGCAACATCCACAACCTGAACTCCATCAGCGAGTCCCCACATGAGCGCATGCATCCCTACATCGAGCTGGCGTGGGGCTTCTCCACCGTGCTTGGGATCCTCCTTTTCCTCGCGGAAGTCGTGCTTCTGTGCTGGATAAAATTCCTGCCTGTGGGCTCCATCCTCAAAAACGAGACCACCAACGTGGAGAAGGCCGGCAGCCACGCGGGGTGGCAGTCAGCACTGGTCTCCACCATCATCATGGTCCCCGTGGGTCTGATTTTTGTCGTCTTCACCATTCACTTCTACCGCTCTTTGGTGCGGCACAAAACGGAGCGCCACAACCGAGAGATCGAAGAGCTTCACAAACTGAAAGTGCAGTTAGACGGGCATGACAGAGGCATGCAGGTAGTGTGACTGCAAGGCAGGGGCTGCTTCCAGCCAATCCTTCTGCTAAGGCTAAGAGCAAACTCCCTGTTTTGCTAGTTGGTGAGATGCACCCGTGATGGATTGTCTTGAGGCTTAACTATGTAAACGCTAATCACCTGCCATCCATAGCTGTGGGTTCTAGGGCTGTTTCAGGTGCTGGGGTCTCTAGCCTGCTTCTGGTCCTACACTCTTGCATACTGAAGTCAACACTGCCATGGAGTTCAAGGCCAAAACTTAACCTTGGCTTAGGTAGCCAAAAAATCTGTCTTTTTTACCAATGCAATATTCTGTTGCCAAAAGTAAAACTGGGTCAGCTGTCCCAAAAGCCAGTGTGTGTGTAGGACCTGTCTCATGCCACAGCTCCCTGGCTGTCAGAGCAGCAGCAATTAGCCTGCGGCTCGTTTCTAGAGCTGAGCTGGTTAATGTGAGTATCTGCAGCTGGCATGAGGACATCCAGGAAAGCACAATAGAAACTGAGTGTTGATCACCTTTGTTCCAAAGCAAGTATTCCATAGGTACATAACCAGAAAGAAATCAGCCTTAGCTTTTATGTTCTTGTTATTCCTTACTCTGTTTTTACAGCTGGGGAGGCAGACTGAATTGCAGGAGGCTGGGTAGCTCTGTCATACTTTCTTCAGTAGCATCAATTCATTAGGTTCAATGAATGCCAAGGTCATGTGGTTTTTTTTCCCAGTAAGAGGCAAGAGTGCCCAGGGAAGACTTACAGGTGGCTTAGTTTTAACAAGGACATCCTTAGAGCAGTGACAGGGAATTTAATGAGCCAGAACTTTGAAGGACTAGAAAAGCAAGTTCCAAGGAGGGTAAGGAGTGACAGCACATAGCATGCTGTAGAAACCCATCACTGTTGTCTTCATGTATGTATTGTTGCAATGTCTTTAGCCTGGGTTGCTGGAGAGAACAAGCCCCAGTCCTGGATATTTCATCAGCTGTTTGGGTTTTTTTTTGTCAGCTGTAGCATTTGTCTGTCAAAACCAAATGTTTCCCTTCTCCCTCCACCAAAGCAGGCAACTCCATGTGGAACCTGGAGCTGTACTGGCGAGTGTGATGGAGCTGGATCCAGCAGAAGAGCCGTGTGCCGTTAAAGAGCTATCACGTTTCATTGATCTAACTTTGTTTTTCAGCAGCAGAGAAGAAGACAGTGGCACATCAGCGTTGCGTAGCACTGGAAGCTTGTAAATGCTGTGGCACCCTTGTGGGTGAAAACTTGTGTAAAAAATGATGTTATGGTTTATGGTAATTTAATGGAGGAAAAGGGGTGTTTTGCAGTCATCAGCTCTTTGAAGGGAAAGTAAGGCTCAAAGAAGCCTAAGCATGTTTTCTTGGCCCTGGTCCTGTGCTGGTTTCCTGCTCTGCACTCAAACACTGCAGTTTCAGAGCCTCCTAGGCCTTACACGTTTCTGATATCATTAAGGATGTTTGTAGTGTTCTGTTTAACCCTGCTCCCTTATTCCACTGGGATTTGGGAAATCTGATGACAGCGTATTACGTCAGCTTCCCAAAATGGGGAGAGTACACTCAAATCCCAGTGCAGCAGGGTGAGACTGTCCCTATATCCCCTCTGGCGAGGGCCTCGGGAACCCAACTCTGATCTCTCTTGTTTACATGTGAATTTGAGCATTGCTGAACAAGTTGCTTAGCACTGTGTCTGTTGGCTTTCATCTGTTGTTCTTGCCGCAGTTGCCATGTACCATATTGGCTGATGTGCAGCAAAGAAGATAGTCTTTGTGTGCTAAATGCCTACTCTGTACTTATGTGCATATGCAAAAAATGAGGAGTGTGCTCCGGGAAGTGGGTGGCCATGGAATTCCTGCCATCTCCCCAGGAGTCTGCCCTCTCTCCCTCTTCTTTTTACCATAATAAAAACTAAAGGTTTATACAACAAAAACCAGAACTGAGTTTTCTGCCAATAGGCTCTTCCACCAACACAATTTCTGTTGTGAGGCCAGAGCCAGGCCAGACAGGATGAATCTTTCATCTGTACTTTGCACTCTCCTTTGCCATCAGTCATAATAGGGCTCTGTTTGCTGTGGAGCTCAAGAGGCTGTTAAGGAAAGGTTTCACAGTGTGCATGCGGTGCTGCAGCAGCAATGCAGCTCATTTGAAACAGCCAAATTGTTCATTTAATTCTTTGCTAATATAATAAATTTCAACAAATGGAGAAATGGAGCCAAAACTGTGCTTTGATTTCCTAGAATAACTTGGTGAGGCTTTGCTGGGATTGGATTCAAGATCAGGCTCAAGGCAGCGCATCTGTGACTGGAGTGGGATCGCTTTACTCCAGCAGGGATTCTGGGGTATGGTTTGAGATGGTGTCCCAAGGGCAAACACACTTAAAATAGAATAACCATGTGCTTTCCCATTTTTGCTTGCAGGTTTGTTTCTTGTGTCTCCCTGGGCACCAAGTTCTCCCTTCCATGAGAAGCCCACAGGACTGTTCTTGCTCTTTGACTCTGTTGTGTGGGATCTCTCTAGGTTACCCATCACCTCTGTGCTCTAACTCCTCTCCTTCTTTCCCAACAGCAGCATTTGCTTTTCTGGCTCCTGCCTCTCTTCCCCCAACAGACACTGCACTTGTCCAGGTGGGTGTTTCTGTGCTACAGTGCCAGAAAATCCTCCTTGCTGCTGCTGCCCCCGGGCTGTCAGCAGGATTCCCATCAGTCACGAATGAAGATGCCTGCCTTTCCACACCATCCCTGCTGTCCCAGCAGGGCTGGCAGCGTGCTGTGTCACGTCCAGGTTTGCCTGCTGGTGCCTGGCCATATCTATCCTGTGCTGTCACCTCTCTGTCATTCCTGGGATGTCCCAGGTTTTGAGTGGCTCTGTTCCTGCAGTGCCTGCACAGAGATGCATCTCACAAGGGCTGGAGACATGCATCAAGGATCTTCCCTGACACGTGTTAGCTTTCTGTACCAGCCTTGGGGCCAGGCTTGCTGTTGCCCTAATTCTCATCTCTCTTGGGCTGTGACTCTCTGGACCAGCTATTGCTTTGTTTGGGCCATTTCTGCAGTGAGGCTCATTGCAGGGACAGCCACTGTCTCACTCCAGAGCCTGCAGTCCTCCTTCAGACTTCTTTTGCCCATCAGAAAAATGCCTCTGCAGGCTCCAGCACTGGAGGGCCCCTGCCCTAAATCAGAGGAGGAGATGTTGAAAACAGGGGCACAGCCTTGCTTCGTATGGCTCCTGGGCACCTATCTTGCTGTAGGAGGTGACTCCTATCTCTCCCTTCCCTCATTAGCAAGAGTAGAGAGTCGGCAAGCCAGAGAGAGCGTGGGAGCTGGAGCAATACCTTTGCTGTGCTTAGAGGCAGATCTGCAGCTCCCTATTTTTAACCTTGCCCTGGGGCAGGCCTGGCTCTGTTGGTTCTGTGGCTGGGTGACTCGGGGAGGCTTTATGACCAGGGGAGATGGTTTACATGTTGGATTGGGGCTGACCCATGTGACGGATGAAAGTGATACCGAGCGAGAGCCACGGGTGGAGCATGCTCTGATACGTGCACTCAGATGCGTGCCAGTGTTTATAGAGAGCTGGTGGGGTGGGTGCAGCTGCAGAGCAAACATCCTTCCGTGCCCTAGCCCTGGGAATCCCAGCTTGGCACTGCACGGGTGCCTGGTGGGCTGTGGGACTGGGTGCTTGCACTTCGCATCCTGCTCTTTCCGTAGCTTTACATGGGATTTTGTGAAGTCTTTTCTCTTCTTTCCCTGCCTCAAAACAAACAAAAGGCCTTCCAGTTCCCCTGCTGCTGCAGCTTTGTTATCTGCTAAATCTTGTTGCGTCTGCTTTTAAGACAGCTTCCTCAATAACCCCCCTCCAAGCTGTAACCTCAGATCCAGATCCCAGCACAACTGGGCTGTGGGGTGGTTTTCTGGTTACCTTCCCCCAGGCTGTCTCCTCTGCACCCATTTCAAGCCAAGCTATTCCAGTAACTACTGACTGCCTGAATTTGGAAAGCGTTCCGTGAATCCCTGTGTGTGCCACCAGGAGCTTGCCTCCTGCCCAGGATTGTGACAAGGATGAGTGCCAAGTCATAGGAGAAAAAGAAAACCTCTATTTTTGCTTTGCCTGTACTTGTTTTATCTCTTCACAAACAGCCCTTAATGTAGAACAACCTGGATCTCAGTCGTTGTCCTGCTATGTGAGAGAAACTGGGTAAACCTGTGAAGTTTTATGCTTCTTGCTGATTTCAGGCTGACTTTTCTTGAAAGGCAGCTCAAGTCCTCCAGCATCCTCTATGGGTTAACTTGGGGTTTGCCTTTGTTTCACAAGAGCTTGCTCAGATATCATCCTTCTGCTTTTAACATACACAAGTAGATAACACTTGGGTGGTGCTTCCTTTTAATGAGGGCCTAGCTCTTGGTGTGCATTTTACAAGTGCTAATCTTGGTTAAAGAGATAAACAGCTGTAATAGGAATTCCTATAGCATGAATACCATTGCAGCTTGTCTTACATGAACAATACTAGCCAAAATACTCATCAAAATTAAGAGCTAAGACATACAAGGCAGAAGTTCTTTCCTGTGAGGGTGGTGAGGCACTGGCACAGGGTGCCCAGAGAAATGGTGAATGCTCCATCCCTGGCAGTGTTCAAGGCCAGGTTGGACAGAGCCTTGGGTAACATGGTCTAGGGTGAGGTGTCCTTGCCCATGGCAGGAGTTGGAACTGGATGATCTTAAGGTCCCTTCCAACCCAAACCATTCTATGATTCTACAGATGGATGGGTGTGTAACTGCATTTTGATCTAAGATGATGCCCAAGAGGCTGTTTAACAGGTGAAGAATGTCAAAAGATAGACACGTCAATGGCTGTCTGGTGACTAGATCAGGTTTTGGACTTCAGAGATATTTGGACAAAGCCCTCAGGTTTTGACTCAGTAGTTAGTTATTTTCATCTTTTCAAATGTGAGATATCAACTCAGAAGAGCTGGAATACTCTGGCAGGAACAGCAGCTTCCTCTATTGTTTGTTTGAGGCAGAAAAGTTCAGCTAACAAATGCAGAGCACAGCATGAACCAATATTGTGTATCTTCTTATTGTGGCACTCTGATTCATCAGAATCATCATCTGCTTTCACTGCAGAGAGAATGAAACAGCAGGTACATGCACAGGAAGTATTTTAACAGGCTGAGAGCACAATATAGATCTAAAAGGGAGCTTTGGAAGTAAGGGCCAAACATTAATGGGAATTACTTGATTGCTGGTGTTTGAGCGAAGAGCAGGCTGATGGAGTGGCTCAGGACTTGAGCTCAATGCTTGGTTCAGCTCCAAAAGCCTGCCCTGGGTTTCGTCCTGTCATGTGGCATTGTGCTGAGCTCCAGCAGGCTGAATATCCTCTGCTGATTGTCCTCCTATGTGGCTGAAGGTCCTCTGCTCTGCCAGCAGCTGCAGGTGCTGGCCTGGGGACATCACGCTCTCTATGGCTGCTGAGCCCTGTGGACATCACCCTGCTGGAAAAAGGTTAGGAACTGTGTGAGCACAAGGCCCTGCTTTCGGGAGTGAGCTGGGGAGGTTGCAGCATAGGAGGAATCCCCTAGGATAAAGCTCGCTGTGAGCAAGCGTGGCCTGCCTGTCATGTGCTGGCTGGCTGTGTGATGGATTTCTGTTGGAGAGGCCACGCTGGGACTGCTGAAGTGGCTGCTGGAGCACGCAGGTAGCCGGACTAGATGGAGGTTTGGGATTTGGGATTGCCTGTGGGAGCCCTGCTCACGGGTCCCTGTTGGAATTACTGCCCTGCTGGCGTCTACCATGTTTAAATACCGGGCTTAACTGGAAGTGGTTCACTGCAGCCAAAAAGGACTGTGGTTGTATCTGTTAGCTTAAACTGATAAAATATGTCCTGATTCACCCAACTGACCCTTAGTAACTGTTTTGTTGGGTGAGGAGCTCCATCCCTGGCGCTGTCAGCAGTACATTGCTGTATAGTAAAACCTCTGTGCTGTGCTAGGTAGGGACACTGATATCAATGTAAAAATGTATCCCCTTTCTTTACTGACTGAAACCAGGAAGCACTGTGAAGTGTTTCACTGCTGTAGGTGTGACTGCGCCGAATGGTTCTGATCACACAACTGTGTTTATTAAAGGATCACACTTCTTCCATGGCACAACTTCATTTTCAAGAGCACAGGAGTTTGCACAGAGCAAACAGATGGCCTCAAATGAGCTTCTGCTGCAAATGGCTTCTTGGGTCTTAGGTACAAGGCATGATTCAAACCTGACTGCTGGAGGTGCCAGGAAAAAGGATGAGAGCCGCCAGTGCTGCAGTCTGTTGCCCAGCTTATTCCCAAAATCAGGCTCTGGCTACTGAGAGCTGACAGCGGGGTTCAGAGATGAGAAATGGTCAGAAAATAACACAGTCTGTGCAGGTCTTTGCTCTGAACAACGTCCAAGCTGCAGAAGAGTCAGCATCGGCCCTCTGCAAATGCTGCTCTATGGTCCCAAAAGATATGGGTCACACACAGTATATATGATTAACCCTCCCTGTTAAAGCATGAATCTTCAACAAAGGATAATTACTTTAATTAGTTCCCAGGACTATCTGTGAGAGATGCTTACCCTCCTCCCCTGGAGAGTGGATCTCTAAAGGACCTACCTGAAGTGGGTTAGGAGGTAGTTGTGTCCCCACAGCACAGTACAACGCTAAAAGGAATGTGACAGGATCAGCTACGGGCCAGGAAAGGTTAAAATCTGCCGCAGGGTGTGAGCTCAGCCTGTGCTGTTTGATACTCCACTCAGTTTAATGATTCTAAGTTTCTTCCATTGTTACATTGAAGTATTTAAGCTCTGGCCCTTTGCTTTTTGCACTTTGTTACAATACAGCGAGTGAATACAACACCTCAGGCCTGACTTTCTCCTGATGCCCAGGTCAGCCTTGGGAGGAACAAGCAGCTCGCCCTTTTCTTGCACACTCTTTATTTCTGCTTCTTATCAAAAAATAAGCTCATTTGAGCGTATCTTTGTACACACACCTTGGGAATAACCACTTGTACAGCTTATCTTCCATACTCCTTAACAAAAGGCAACTCCGGCTGCTTCTCGCTGCTCACACCGGCCTGCCTTGAAAGGAAAGAGCTATTCCAAGCAGTTCTTTACCCAGTTCCTCGTGCCTTCCCCCTGCACTGAACTCCTCAGACAGCTCTCGGAACGTGACACAGATGCGGCGGCGCTGGATGTGCCTGCGGTGGATGGCGTGCTTCCAGCGGTACCGTGCTTCGCCATAGAGCACCACCAGGCACCGCCGCGGCAAGGGAACGGCAACAGTCACCTCCCGGCTTGGAACGAGCCGTGGGGATAACGTGCAGTTGGGTCCCTCTTCGCCTGGGTTTTGGCACGGTGGCGTCTGTGTAAAAGATCCTGGGGGATTTAATTCCCCGTTTTCTTTGCTGGAAGTGGGAAATAATTGGATGCTGTCCTCTGAATCACAAGACATGGATAGCACGGTTTCTGAGAGCAGGTTTAAGCTCACCAGACGTTCTCCCCAAAGCCACCAGTCGTCAAAGTGGGGGTCGATGGCAGAACCTCTCTCTGGCATGTAGTCCAGGTTACATTGTTCAACAGGTAAGAAACCACCCAGCACAGAGCAGGCTTCCATTTGTGCCACAATCTTCTTGCTAAAGCTTGGCAAACCGGTAAAGCTGCCAGCCTTCAGCCTTTGTTTCTTGAAGTTCACTTTGGGACCATAGTCCTGTTGGAAAAGAGGGTGGGGGGAAAGCTACTGTTAAGGAAAAATCTAGGACAAGTCTTTCTGGAGAGGCTGCGATCCCTGCGGGGATCACGGTCAAGCCTTTGAGTCCTGTTCTCATCTCTTCCAGTGACCTGGTCACCAGGTTGCAAAAGGGCTCAGTGAAGCCACATTAATCTGGAATTAGATTTCCCACCTGTAAAGTCAAACCAAGCCACCCACTTCTTTGGCTTGGAGATCGTGTGAACTTTAATGCCTGAACATGCATAAAGATGCTGTTTATTGTAACTATCACGTATTTTTGCCATAAGTCGACTTTAATGACAAGTAATTCTTGCTTTCAAAGGAAAATCTTTAATGAAGCATCTAAAGCTGTTGGGGGTTCAGCTGAAAACAGCTTTCCCTTCCCAGAGGGACCTAAAATCAAACGTGCTGCTAAAGTCAGACCTGTTTCTTCCGGCCAGACTGTGACGGTTTCCAGTCATCCTGATCCATAAGTTCAACTATCTCAGACTCTTCATCTTCACTGATGAACTCCTCCATGAGGAGCACCCCTGGAAATGGAAATGCCCAGCCAGCGAATTCCGAGTGCTCGTTTCCTTTAGCTAGGCCCGTTGCTGGACAGTAAGTGAAATTATCTTCTCCCTGCAGAAGTAACAACACAGAAGAAAAACCATGGGGGAAAAACTTCTTGCCGTAAGGTATTTCTATATAAACGGTGCAGGATTCTTGCTGCTTTGGGGAACAACTCATCCCTGCTTCTTTTACAGCTGCAGCATCACTGCTGCTTGAACCATGGAATGGTTTGGGTTGGAACGGACCTTAAAGCTCCTCCAGTTCCAACCCCCTTGCCACGGGTAGGGACCCCATCCACTAGAGCAGCTTGCTCCAAGCCCCCGTGTCCAGCCTGGCCCTGGACCCTGCCGGGGATGTTGTGCCCCGCCACACCGATACCCGTTGAAGGAGGGAAGACACCGACAAGGACAGGGGCCCACGCCGCAGCGCTCCTTGCCGCAGGACACGCGGCTGAGGCCCGCGCTGTGCCTCCACCGCTGAACCCACCGGCCGGGCCCGCTTTGTCCCCAGCCCCTCGTTGTGCCCTGCGGGGCGGTGGTGATGGTGATGGTGATGGTGGTGGGGAGCAGAACCGGGCCCGGCCATGGCACGGGGGGGGGGGGGGGGATCCCCGCGGCCCCAGCCAGGCCCGGGGGGAACCCGCCGGGCGCCCCGGCCCCGCCCCGCCGCAAGCCCCGCCCCGCCGCCCCCTCCCCGGTACCTGTGGGGGCGGAGCGGCCTGCGCGGGCCCCTCGCAGAGCAGGCAGGAGCGGATCCCCTTGCAGCCGCAGCCGGGTCCCGCGCCTCCGCCCGCCGCCTCCATCCGCGCTGGCTGCGCTCCCCGGGGCACACACACACACACACACACACCCGGTTCTCCTCCCTCACGGCCAGCCCCAAAGTGAGGGGAGCGCGAGGGGCGGCGGGGCCGGGTGCAGGCCGCACGCCTGGTCGGTCGGTCCGGTGAGCTCGGGGGTGTGTGTGTGTGTGTGTGTTGGGGGGTGTGGGGGTGGACGCGGACTCGCTGTCCCAGCAGCCTCCGCGGCACCGAGCAGCAGTGCTGGGCCCGGCCGCGCCGCGGGGCATGCTGGGAGTTGTAGTCCGGCCGCGCACCAGGCTGTGGTGCCCGAGGGCCGCCGCCGGCCCCTTCGCCGCGGCCTCCGCGCTCGGGTTGGCCCTGCACGGCTCCGGTGTTGCCGCGGTGCGAGGGGCAGCGCCGGGGCCGCCGCACAGCCGCGGGGGGTGACAGGATGGCACCGCCGCCCCTGCCATCCCCAGCATGGCGGTGGGGATGCCGTGCAGCGGCCGGCACACCGGGCCCCCCCGGGGCAGAGCTCGGGCCGTAGCGGGTGGCTAAAAACCGAGCTCGCGTTCATCGCCGCGGGGTGCCTGGCCTGCACGGACATCGTGCCGCGGGACTGAGGGGCTGCTGTGGGGCAGGAGGGGGATGCTGCTGGTGGTGGTTCATGGCTGCGTTTGGTGATGTGCTCGTCAGGCCCCGGGGTAACTGAGTGTGCGGTCTGGTGTCACCCGTGGTGATGGCCTTGGGGGCTGCTCAGCCTGGAGAAGAGAAGCTGATGGAGACCTCAGAGCAGCTTCCAGTGTCTGAAGGGGCCTACAAGGATGCTGGAGAGGGGATCTTCATCGGGGACTGTAGGGATAGGACAAGGGGTGATGGGTTCAAACTGGAACAGAGGAAGTTCAGGCTGGGGATAAGGAGCAAGTTCTTCCCTGTGAGGGTGCTGAGGCGCTGGCACAGATTGCCCAGAGAAGCTGTGGCTGCCCCATCCCTGGCAGTGTTCAAGGCCAGGTTGGGCAGAGCCTTGGACAGCCTGGTCTAGTGTGAGGCATCCCTGCCCATGGCAGGGGTTGGAACTGGGTGATCTTAAGCTCCTTTCCAACCCAAACCGTTCTGTAATGATTCTATGGGGTGTGTTATGTTGTGGTGTTCCCTGCAGCTCTCCTGGTGTCACAGGTGACATGGTGGTGGCTGAGCTGTCAGTGGGGGCAGAAGAGGGTGATGGGGACATCCACTGTCATTGGTGTCAAGTTTATCTTGTGGATACTAGAGCTTAACTGGGTTTATTAGGTTCAGCAGGTGAAGGCCTGATCCTGTGGGTTGACTTTCAGTGACAGCTCTGTTGCTTGAAGGGTCAAATCCTCAACAGCGTTTTTCAGGCTCAATGCTCTTTATGCTGGTGTAAAACGTCCCATAGGTGAAGGATTGCTCTTGTTTGCAGGTGTTAACAAAGCAGTGCCCCATCGCTCATCAAACCCAGCGGTCCAGGTGCTGTAGGCTTGTTGTGATGCTGAAGTCAAGCCTAAGGACAGCTTAGTGTCCTGCGTGTTCCCCACCATTCACTGCAGTGGCATTTAGGCAGTGGTGAGACTAACTCAGAAAGACAGTAGCAAGCCTGGCCTTGGAGCTCTTCTTTCTTCCCTTCTCTTGGAATCTGTGTCAGAAAGAGCAGTAAGCCACGAGCCAGTAATTCCATGAAGCTCCTTTGGCTCCATCTACGTTGTTAGTCTAAATATCAGTGAGCTTGTGTGTGCCGTCCTGGCCACAGTGGTGCACAAAAACATCAGTTTACCAATAGCATTCACAGCGCTGTCGGGGTGGTTTTTGTTGGTGAGGAGATGATGTTAGTGATGGGTGGGTATTTACATTCCTGATAATTAATTCAGTTTTCCAGAATTTTAGGGAATTTAGGAAAGAGCCTATCCATATTGTCAGGGAGGCGTTCCTTCACAACAGGTGTATTTGCTCTTACTGTTGCTGTTTATTTGGAAGCCTGTTGGAGTTCTTGGAGCAGAGCCCTGTTGCTCAGGAGAGGTCCAAACAGGTAACAGGGAGACTGTCCTAGTTCCCAGTGCCATCACCCTGGGGACAGCTTTCATCTGCAGCAATTTCATAGCCAAGGGAGGGATTGTTGTCTTGGGAGCATGAGCCCAGTGTAACAACAACCTCTGCTATTTCCATTTCAACCAGGCCAAACAGGCGACTTCAAACACAGCAGTGAAGCCAGTAGCTAACCTCCTAACTTGCTTCTTTTTCCCCTCTTGGAGCCAGTTGAAAGGACTTCCTCTCATTCCTGTTTGTTTTACTAGGAAGGGGACAAGAAGAGATCCTACAGCTGACTGATTCCAGCAGTGGGGTGGAGATTAAAGATGTCAAAAATTACTACAGAACTTCTGTTGGAAAGAGCAGTTCCAAGATCCACGAGGCTCCGAAAGATCGAGACGCTGAAGTAAGTGCAGGCAGGCCCATGGAAAATTCCAGCTGAATCCAGCCTGGGCAATCCTTGTTTTGCCTTTCTTCCCCTAAGCATTTGCACAGAAGAGAGACAGTTACAAAGCACGGAGCAGGAGGTGGCATTCTCAGTGCAGGATCAGTGAGCCTAGTGCATTCACTAGCACTAGTGTATTCACGAGAGAGGGTACCACCTCTGTAAAACTGCTTAAGGCCAGATCCTGATTTCCAACCCTAAGATAGACTCCCTGTTCCCAAAACACTTGTCTTTGCTGGCAACTGCTTACTTGCAAGTAAGAGAATTTCTTCTGACCTGGATTTTAGAGGGATTTAAAAAGATTTCTGGTTTTATTTGCCCTCCCTTTTCCTCTCCCTCCATCCTTTTCCATCTCTTCTAAATCCAGTTATGTTAGTATCTCCGACATTGCGGAGAGGGAGAATAAGTAAACTCTGACACACTTAGAAACCACTAAAGCCAGTTTTGTTTCTCAGATCCTTAACAGAGGTCATTGAAAATATGTGTCTTTCCAAATGCTTAATACAGTGGAATTTTGCTTTTCCAAAACTGGTCAATCTGAGTGACTCAGCCAGTTTCTGGCTGGTGCCTTCGATGTTTTTGTCACTGATGTAAGAGTTTGGGGTTTCATGTAACTTTCTTTAAAGTTACTTATTTTGGTTTGTCTTGTGCTGAAATAATCACTTTTATAGAGAGAACCTCTGAAGTTTCTCTGAAGGGTGTAGGCTGCAGTGATCTGGGTAACAAAGTGATCTTGGGATGTGTGAAGCAGTGAATTTCCAGAGCATGGCTTTTTCCATGCAGCCTCCTAGCATGGTTTTGAAGGGATATATTTGAAGGGCCATTTGGGGAACACTGTGTTGAATTTCTCCCCAAAATGACATAGTTGTTGCACTCAGCTTTGCAGCCAGTTGAATTCTCTTCAGCCTTTCTTACCTGCTTTGCCTGTCTGCTTAGGCTTCTGAGATGGCAAGTGAAGGAGAAGTGGTTTTGCTTCCTGATTTTATTCACCTCATTTACCCACACTTCATTTGTGTTTAGAAGGCTTTTTTATTACTAATCATTAGAGATGGAGATTCTCTTTATTAAAGGAACTCAGACTTGTGTCCTCATGAGAGGTTTGCTGTTAGAACTAGAGGCTCCCTTTGGAACTCAGCTAAATGATCAAATCTAAATGACCTTTCTTTTAATGTGCATTTATCACTTTCTTACAGAGAAAGGATATTTTTTTCCCCTCACAAATATTGTACCACTTCCTTTCAGGACAAAATGCTTCTGTTTTGGTGGCAGCCTTGGGATTTTGATAGGTAGATTTCCATATTTGCCATTGGAAGTTTCCACAGCAAAATTCACTTCAGGAATGAATTGGAAGAAAGAAAAGAAATGGGAAAATCTCCCTTTTTTGTGAAGTTAGTTTCTTTGAAATCAGCCAAATGACTCTGCACTTGGCCTGAACTTAACTTCCAATGCAGGGATGAAAAGTGTTAAGCCAGATCAGCAAACTGATCCAATTGGATCCAATCTGTGTGAGTGTCAGCCTGAAGTCAGAGGGAGAATAGCTTTTGGAATCACCATGGTGTTCTGTTACTTACGCCAACTGCGGGATGGTGGTTTCTAAAGAACGAGTGTAATGATGAAACTACGCATTCTGTGGGCAGGGTGGAGGGATGGTGTAGTGAGGGTCTCGTATTGCCACAGTTTTGCTGAATTGATGTTGCAAAGGAATAAAATACCAGAATTCTGAGGTTTTTAGTAATTTTATCTATGATCAAGAACTTTTCCAGCGATTCCCTGCTCACAGCAGCTCTATTACCTGTCAGAGCTTTATCTGGGTAGCAGGTTAGTTGTACTGCAATACACTGGTAGGCTTGAGTCTCTGACAGGGGCTGTTAGCTCAGACACAGCATCTTTTCCATGTGTCTGTGCCTGCAGTCAAGAAAAAGCAGGTTCGATCACGTTTACCCAGTGAGTTGTGCTGGACTGAGAGGTGCAGATAGTTCATGGTCTCTTCTGCTTTCAGCCTGTCCAAGTTGCAGTTGAAGACTGGAGACTTAGACCCGCGTTTGTTTTCTCGGCTGAGGCATCTGCAGAAACTGGATCTCTCTGACAATTTACTGGACAAATTTCCCAACAGTCTAACCCTGCCTGATCTGCGTGTCCTAAACTGCAACAACAACAAACTGGAAGATGTAACTGCTCTGAAACAGTTCCCTCTGCTCGAGGAGCTGACCTACGAGAACAACGTGTACTTGACCGTGAGTTACCTCCTGTCCTTACAAAGCTAAGCATTAAGTAGAGGGGAAACAAACAGCAGTTACACCTAGTTCTTATATATTGTTCTTAGGCAGCAAGTGCTAGAGCATCTGAGAAGGCAACCAGTCTTTTTGAGGTACTTCGCTTGTCTGTGCCACTGTTTCCCAATCTGCAGAAGTGACTTGCCCAAAACCACTCAGATATTAAAATCTGGTTATCTTGAACTGATTCTCGAGGTTACAGTCCTGTCTTAGGTAGCTTATCAGGCAGGATATCTTATGCTCATGTGTGAAATACAGTAATGACTCTGTAGAAGCCTCCTTCTCAGGTGTTCGTTTTGGTACCACTTGTGCTCTGGAAGAGCAGACTTGGTCCTCTGCTGCTTGGTGATTAGCCTAGTTTGGGTTTTCTGATGTATCCGAAGAGGCTCTGCTGGCTGTACAGTTAAAAGCATTCAAAACTGTAGTTTTATTTGTGGTTTAAGCTGGTATCAGCCACCAGCCCCAGATGTTTGTTTGCTGTTGCATGCCCACAGAAGTATATGTGTGGCTGGATAAACTGGATTGGCGAACTGGTCTGACGTACAGCACACCTGACCCAAAGAAACCCTGCTGTGTCTTTGCTGTAGGCATCTGCCTTAGATGCTTGCTTAGCGTTGAAGGATGCAAAGAGGATACCCTGCATTGCACCCAGGCCGGAGCAGATGAGCCAGGTTACACTGCCACCACCTTGCGTTGGATGGTAGTACTGCATAAGCGTTAGGCACGTCTTTTGTTTGCCGTTTGAGATCCCAGCTCGTGGGAGAACGTTAATTTACGACTAAAAGGCTATATTCATGTCAGAAATGCTGAGGTGATCCTATGAAATAGCTTTTCCTGTCTAAATATATTCTTCTTATCCTTACCTGTATTTTAATAAAGGACTAAAGCTAAAGTAAGTACCATGTAACAACAGCTTTGGGGGCTTCTCTTTCTAGCTCAACGATGACTATAAAGTAATGTTCCTTTTGCAAAACCTTCGGCTACTCAATGGCAAAGATATCACCAAACTGGCAAAACATGTGAGGCATGTCAATAGTCGCAAGCTCACCAGCAAGGTAAGATGTGGTAGTTCTTAGTCTCTAAACACAGTAACTAAATACTGTGTTTTGGCATCCTCTGAACACAGCTCACAGTGCGGGCAGCCTAGGAATTGCTGCTTTCTCTGGTCACTGCTTGCATTTACTCTACCTGTTCTGTAGCCGACTTCTGCCTGCAGTTTAAACCACAGGAGCAGGGTCAACAAGGTCTGTGTCTGACCCTCTAGTTTTTCAGGTCACTCGAATCATCGTTCAGAAATGGGAGAAGCCTGGTGCTGACATAACAGCTGTATGCACCTCCCCATGTAATCTGTGTTATTGTCCTGGCCCCAGGAATGGGGAGCATAAAATCAAGCTCAAAAGAATCTTGTTTTTTTTTTTCCAGCATACACCAGGAACAAGGATTTGTTCTTTCTTCTTCATCTGTGCATGTTTGGAATCGTTTTTCACTCATTTACATACACAGTTTAGCTCCTGACAGATTGTCCCCATAAAGCACGCTGTGATCCTCAGCAAAACTGTTGTAGGATGAAAAAGGTTTGGGTTTTTTTTTTTGTGCAGTACTGCTCTTACTGTTTGATTTCTTGTTAGTTGATCTTGGTAATTCCTTCTATGTAGCAGTGGTGGAGAGGTTAAATACTGCACTGGAATAGCTTGTTGTGCTTCATGTTACCTGTGTAATACCTTGTATCTCAAAGGGTCTTGGTGAGGGCTGCTCAACCTCTTATCCTCCAGGCAACTGGGTATGGTTGGCTGGTTAACGAGACACAAAATGATCCCTGTGCTGTTAATTTTGTGCTGGTATCTGTGCCCCAGATACTGCTGCCTGCTGGTATTGCTCTGTCCCTGGCTCCCCAGTTCTTACTGCTGTGTCTAAATGTAAAATGTTAGGTCCAAATGCTTATGGATGGGTTACTACCCACCAGAAACTCTCAGGTGGGAAACTGTGCTGATAAGTGACATCTGAGTGATTGTGCTCATAGTTCAGAAACCTTTTGGAGCCAAGGTATCTTTATAAATGGGATTGACATGCACCAGTGCTGCTCATGCACACACTCGAGCTACAAGAAAAGTCAACCATCCCCATTATCTTGTGCCTGTTATAATAAATTAGTTACCTGTCAGGCACTCCCTGTTAGTAGGGCATGGTGTAAGAATGCTTAAGACCTTTTGCTACGGATCCAGAGGTATGAAATCAGGCATTGCTCTGGATCTGCTCTCTGCTTACCCACACTCAAGCTTGGCTCAGAGGAATTGGGTTTCTTCTTAGCTGAAGTCGTGGTTTGAACACTGTAAAACCAATGGAAGCAGTGCTATCACGCAGCTAGCGGAGCCTCAGCGTTGGCAACTTCTTAAATGCTTTTACAAGTACTCCCATGCTCTTCTGCTCTGGTTTTCTGTAGTGTTCTGATGACTAAACTCAGTCTTTCTGCCCAGGTTACTGCTCACTGGGAAAAATTCTTCCGTGACCAACTTCCTGAGAAGCACACAGCTGAGCAAGTGAAGTCCATCAAGAAGAAGTTCCTGAAGTCAGTCCAAACCAACGTAGTATGTGGGCCCAGCTCACTCAGTGAGTTCACCCGCTGGCGGGTAGGTGACGTTTCACTCACTTGCCCTCCTGTCCTTCAGGCAAGGACTCTGCCTGCTGATCCAGACTGGATTTGATTAAAATGCTGTATGGATTTGGGTGTCAGGGCTCTTGCAGATGGGGGGGGTGTGGGTGTGTGTGTGTGTCAGGTTTTCTGGTTTTCTTTGTTAAGCCGCTACAGAAGCGCTAGGTATGAATGTGCACCAAGCTGCAATAGCTGTCATTAAACCCTGTGTTTTAATTCATAAGCAGTAATGATACTTGTACTAATTAATGAGACTGCAGTTCCTTAGTACTTAATTATTTGCAAATAACTCTAAGGGCATCCTTTAGTCTTGATGGAAGCTGTATGAAAGGAGAAAAGGTAATGACAGAACTGTAGTTACTCCCAGTGGGGAAAGACACCATTTAGTTGTAACATATGTTTGAGTTGTATGTGCATACATACAGCTGAGCCGTCCATCTCTCCTTTGTCTTATTTCGTTGCTGTACTCTTGTTCTCACAAATGTGCACCCCGGATGTCCATGACAAAGTGAAGTTCTTGGGTCATGTAATATCAGCAAAGGACTTGGCCTGCCAGGCTGTCAGCTCCTCCATCACTTGTGAAAATCATGTAGAACAGCGAAAGCAGATATTAAGAGCTCAGCAAAGCAGCTCTCATTATGCAGTTTGTCTGCTGTTGCTGTGTGTCTTTTCACTGGGTTTTTTTTACATAGCCACATATTTGTTTCTAAGGTGAAAATGATTGCAGAAGAGTTTCTGGCATCCTCACTGGGTCTGGAGTCAAACTCAGATCCCGAACCAGAGGAAAAGATGGATGAGAATGAGGAAGAAGAAAGCTCAGAAAGCCCCAGGGAAGATGCAGAGGACAAGGGTCAGGTAGGTGATTTTTCAGGTTTGATTAACAATGTCCTTTTTATTTCCTGTGAATTCAGTAGCACTTGTCGGTTTACATTTATGACCTTTTGGTAACTGTAGGGGCAGCCTCAGGCTCCAGCCTGTTATTCAACAACTGAAGCTTGTTCTTTATAGCCAGATTGAACCTTTCCCACCAATGTGAAGGCCGAGTTGCTCTCCAAGAGGGGAAAGCTTCCATTCTCATAGGGTACCCAAAAGATTGCCTGAGTATAGTCCTACAGACTGCACCTCTCCTTTGAGGAAGGGGTATATTTAATTAGAGAACTGGGCTGATAACATGGCCACACTGTGTTAGTGCTCACCGTCTTTCAAATGGCTGCAGACTGAACCCAATGGGTCCATGGGCCAGATTTGGTTTTTCCACATTGTTTTTCAATCACAAGTGACTGGGACAAGGGAAGAGAGAAGTGATTTTTCATTAGCTTCTGCCTCTGGGAACCCTGCAGCTCTTGGCTTTCTGATTCTTGGAACCCAGTCTGTAACCATAGGAGGGTACTTGCAGTTGAATAATTAATATCTCTGACTTACAAATCATCTGCGCATCTTGGGGAAGCCAGAAACCTTCTGCACAAACTGACAACATGCCTTATAGGTCACAGTAACAGCCAGAAAGAGGAAAAGAAATCGCTCAAAAACGCACTCTCGCAAGAAGAGGTCCAAGCCCCAGGTGACCACCGAGAAGGAGGCTGTAGTTAATCCCAGAAAATCCAGTCTTGTGCAAGATGAGCCAGCTCCTGAGAAACCAAGAACATCGAACCAGCCAGCCAAAGAGGCGAGCCCTGAGCAGGAACCTGAAGAGACACCTAAGAACGGAGAGCAGTTGCCCAAGGGGCAAAGCAACAGAAGATCCAGCCAGCTGACAGGGGAACAGAAAAGCCAGGAGCAGGACAATGGAGTTGTTACCTTGACCCCAGTGAAGAACTCCAAGGGCAAGGTATGTTCATCAGCCTCCTTAGGACTGGCTTTTGGCCTCTTGGTTTAGTGGGAGGAGCTGCATTCAGATCTCATCCGAGCTCTGCACAGTTTGGAGCTCGTAACTGACCAGATATATTGTGAGTGACGGGTTTGGTTTCGGTTTTTGTTGGTTTAAATCTCTCAGAGGCATCAGGGAAGGCCCCCCCTGGACACAGTGAATCCCCTGCAGGGGATGGATGGACCAGCGCTCCGAGGTGGTGCACTGAAAGCCTGTTTCTAGAAACGGGACTGCCATGACTTGCGCTCAGGTCAAAGTGATGGCTGCATGGGGAAAGGTGTTTCCCCCTCAGCTCAGAGCAGTGGGGATATAAAGGTTTTTTCACATTTCTCTGCATCAGGAAATGGGGTTCGCTGCCAGGCTCTGCTGGGCACATCTTTTCTAAACAGTTGCTTGCTGGTTTAGGAGTCTGGAGCATTGCTGGCACCTCAGTCTCTCCTGTTCTCTGTAGCAGAGAAGGGCTGACCAGATCCTTCCCTTTAACTCAGGTTGCTGTGCTCAGTGGAGGGCTCTGTCCAGGCAGTCACAGGCAAAGCGCTGTCAGGGGAATGAATTTTCTAAATGTGGATGGTTTATTGTAGGAGGATGTCAGTGCAGAGCCATTGCATTTTCTTCAGTGTCACAGTAAAGGCAACAGCCGCGAGGATTTTAAAACGCAGCTCTGGTCCTGTGTCTTCGAGCCATTGCTAGACTCTGGAGCCAGGAAAGGTGAGCTCTTACAGAGGTTTGCAGGATTCCCAGAACCACCCGGCTCTGGAATCCCAGCGGACTCCATGCATTAGACCCCTGCTCCTTCAAGCTGTAGTCTCCATTGTCAGGAAGAGACTTGCTTACATACTTCTTTGACTTTGAAAACAGGAGACTGGGAGAGCACCAGGCAGTCTTCAGGTGTTATCCGTGAACCTGGGAACTTCTCACCTATTCTTTCCATCTTTCAGATCCCATTGTGAGCTCCTCCAGAACCGTGGCAACATGTGGAGGGGAATCTGTCTGCCTGATTGACTGTGAGACGGGGACAGTGCTGAAAAAGTATAAGGTGGCTGCAGAGGTACGTTGCAAGTGGGAGGAGTAAGCATTGACTGGAAATGTCATCATTTGTTATAATTACATACATGTATACATAATGTATGTTACAAAGAGTTCTGAAAGGGTTTCTAGCAGGTCTTAAAAGGATGAAGGTAGGTACTAAATTGCTTATCCTTTTAGCCTGGTTTGTTTTGGGTGTTTTTTTGTTAGCTTAGAAGATTAGTCTGCCTCTCTTTTCCTCACGCAGGCACACGTGTGTGTTCTGCTAAGACTGCTTGACAGCACAGAGGATTAAACATCCTGTGTCAACAGTTTGTACTCTTCTGAGGGCAGCTTTGAGCTTCAGTGCCCCACCTCCAATAGTCCTGTCATTTCACCTCCATAGCTCTCAGATGGTTGTCTTATCTCTGAGCTGACAGCTCTCCTCCTGGCTCTGATCTTTCCCTCTGCTCAAGGTTTCTTTCTGTCCTAGGAGTTTTTCAGTGTTGCGTGGACAACCGTTACGATGGTCATCAGCGACAGCAGGAAGAAATCTCATAATATCTTGGCTGCTGCTGGGAGGAGAGGGATTGTCAAACTGATCCATGTGGCAGCTGACTTCTGCTACGGAGAGATAAAGGCTCATAAAAAGCCCATTGCTACTGTCTGCTTCAGCCCAACTCGAGAAACTCACCTCTTCAGTAAGTCTGGATCAGAATCTCTTTAGTTTTAGTACCTAATGTAGAAAAGGCTGGGCGTCCTTAACAAGGGGAACTGGCAGCAGTGCAAACAGGGACTGCACATGCATAGAAAAAGCATGGCCAGACATGTATTGTTAGTCTCATATGAGAGTAATCTACAGAAGGTACAGACTGTTTCAGCCACAGAGCCTGACCCTTTAGCTGAGGTGCAGCAGCTCCTGTTTCTCTCTCAGGGTGGCCGTCACGAACAAGCCCAGCAGCGGCCCCGTTCCGCAGGGATGAGTAAGAAGAATGAGAGCCAGGGCAGGCTGCTGGGGGCCAGGTAGCGGGTGGTCAGGGCTCTCAGCAGCACAGCAACAGGGGCAAGCAGTGTACAATGGGCTGTTAGGGTTCATTTTTTCCAATGAGCAAAATTATGCACTTAAGTAAGTGCTTTTGGATGAATGACAGGGGTTTGGAGTTCTGTACCTTGTCAGACCTCTTTTTTTCTACACTATTTAGCCTGATGTAGAAGAGAGCTTTGCCACAGTAGGGCCCACAGAGGCTGAAGTTACGGACTGGTAGGACACGAACTATTATACTACAGATTGCAGCTGCATTGTCAGGCCTGTAAAGTAATTTGTTAGAGCCCTTCAAACTGCACCCCACAGCACATTGTTCCTCTGGCCTACAATTACTCACATCCTGGAGTGGTTAGAGTGCTACATGAGCCATTAACAGTGGGATTTTTCTGAAACACAGGTAGCTGTAGTGGATAATTCCCAGAAGCAGCTCAAGAGTGCAAAAAGCAGAAGCCCAGGAGGATAAGGAGGTGGATAGCACATCTGTACATCCGAGTGGACAGCTTGTTGCATTGCATAGAAACATTCATAGTAATGAAGTGAGAGTCTTTGCGTGCCTGTCTGGGGATGGGACACTGCCTTCTGATCAGGATCCAGATTACTCTGTGTAACCTGTTAGGATTGTTTCTGCTAGCAGTGTATCAGTTTGGTGACAAAGACATGAAGGGTCTTTCACACTTTACATCAATGCCTAAGTTTCCCCGTGGGAGCTACTGTGGATGTGACCACAGTAAGCCATGGATGCATGGGATGAAGTGGCGTGTGCCTGAGAGGGGAGGTTAGGGCTTAGATTCCCCATGGCCCCCAGAAACATGAGCTGAAAGGGGCTCATGAATGACCTTATGAAGCCACAACTTAATAGTGGACACCAGGAAACAAACTTTCTTTTATCTGCTCCTCTTAGAGCACAGGATAAGAATGCAAATTCCTGACCATGCTGTTTGACAGTGTCTGTGACGTGGTGTTGAGCCAGGAGCCTCAGTGACTGCTGCTGTGCCTTAATGAGCTCTCTGATGCCCCAGGCTTAGCGTGTTACAGCCTCTGTGGCACGGGTAGAATTGCCAGCTAGCACGAGAAGAGCTAGATGAGCAGCGGTGTCACTACCTGCTTCTCTTCTGTGTCCCACAGCTGCATCCTATGACAAGCGAATTGCACTCTGGGATATTGGGATTCCAGACTCTGACTACAATTTCAAAGCAAGGTAAAGGTTCAAAAACCAGACGTGGCCAGCCCAGGAGCCTTTAACTATCGCAGCGCCACGTAACTGCTTGCTCTCTTTTCTTCTTCTTTCTTTTTAGCCAGCTGCTGGTGCTGGAAGTGCTCTCTATTCCCTTACGGATTGCCCTCGTCCCCAGCTGCCCGGATCAGTACCTGCTGGCTGGCTGTGAAGGTGGCTGTTTTGCCTGGAATATAAAATTGGATAAGAAACAAAAAAACAGGTGAGATCCCAAAGTTGGGGGCATGTATTTGCTTTCCTTATCATCAAAAAGAGCTTGTCCTAGCAAAGGCTTTATTTCTGACTGAGGAGACCTGAGCAAGAAAAAGCAGCATGTCCTACCCAATTTAAAACATCCCTTCCCACAGAGGCAAGAAAAAAATACTAGCATAATGCTAAAGGAGTGTTCAAAGCTGGCAGCCCTGAGCGTGTATCACTGCTCCAGTCTAGAAGGGTTGCAGGAAGGCTGACAGGACTGGAATGCAATACCCTAAAACTGAAGGGCGTGGATCTTGATGCAGTGTAACAGAGCGTAAAGTCTTGGCTCTAGTTCCAGTCTCCCATAAGGCCAATCCTGCTGCTGGTGCAGGAGGTTACCCAGGGAAGGGCACTCTATGGGAGCACAGGAAGAAATGACGACAGCAAAGCAAGTTGAGTCATGCCCTGCTGTCATACCCTAATCCTGAGGTCTGCACAAACAGATGGAGTAAACCAGCAGTCTCTTAAGCAAAAGGGCTGCATTCATTAACCCAGGTGGCCAAAGGCATAATTCCAAGTGGGAAATGATCTGGATTTGGCAAGAGACTTACTAACACATCCCATTACTGTGTGCCCATCCACTGCTCCCCATCCAGGCCTCGACTCATTTCACCCTTGCCTCTATTTCTAGGCCTTTTGATGCCACGTTCCAGTTTCCTGATGAGGATGGAAGCATGACAACATTGCACAGGGTTGATGGTTTGGCTTTTCTGAATGATGATGTTGTGGGTGAGTATAAACACAATAGCCCAGTCCAGAAAAAAGGGCACCTTAGCACATGGCAGGCTGAATGGGGTGCAGCTCCCTTTTCTTCAGTTTGCTGGGGGGTACAGAATGGAGCTGCCTCCCAGAGTCACTTATCTTTCCCTAAACTGTGGGCTAGAGGTGCACAGACACGTCTGGGCAGGACTACCAATGGGGATGGCCCCATCCCCAAAGCATGTTTGGCCAAGTAAGGGCAAAGGGGAAGGGAGAAAGGCTGGTGGCAGCAGTATGTGTTTGTAGGGCAACTGGGGGTTCCCACATCTGGGAGAGTGCTTAAAAGCATGGCCTGGGCCTTTCTGAACAGCTAATGCTTGTTCTGCAGTTCAGGAATGTATTGTGGGATTGAAAATCCCTCTGCAGCCTCCAGTTACCCTGAAATGAGGTAAAAGAGGTGGAAAGAGTTGCCGCTGATATCAGGTCCCACATCTTAAAGCCACCTTCTGGATGAACCACCTTCCCCAGCAACCAGCCTTCATCTTGAGGTTTCCCGTGTCACTGACACAGCCTCTCCCATCTTTCTTCCCTAGTTTCCAAGAGCTCTAAACCAGGATGCATATACTTATGGAGCTGGAGTCGGTCTTTTGACACAAAGGGGAAGGGATGCCAACGAACCACAGCTGCAGTTATTCTGGCTGAGCTCGAGTGGTCCACGACAGACATGTCCTACCTGACACTCAGCACCTGCCCAGGTAGGCAGTGCTCTTCCTCACTCACTGTGGCAGGGATGCTGCACGGATGGAGATTGACTTGGACCAGTGGCCTGGGGAAGCCTGGAGCTGGATTTCAGTCTCCATCAGCCTGGTCTCCACTCTGCTACCAAGAGCCCCGACTTGTAATGTAGCTGCAGCAGCTGTGTATAAATAACATCAGGAATAACTAATTATAGCTCTATCATCTGCCATCCAAGGGAACCACCGAGGCATTGATCAGTGACATGGTCTCCATTGTACAGGGCTTCAGAGCACATAGAGCTGATGGCCTGGCCCTTTAGTGTAGCTGGAGCCATTTTAACATCTCAAGGAAGGGGCAGGACCCACGAGGGGCAGCTGGCTTTTGAGACTAACAGGGAATAGACCAAAAAAAGTCTAAAAAAGGTCAGAAGAAATCCCCTAGTGTTTCTCACTAGCTTCTCTCTACTAGAGCTTGAGAACTGATTTAGCCTTAGGTGAAATGAGCTTTCAGAGCAAGGTCAATTAGCGTATTTGTGCTGTATTATGCTGAAATACCACATCCTCTGTTGGGATCCTGCAGCACTGGCTTGAGTTCTGCATTACAGGAAAGTGGATCCTTAATTCCAGACTTGTTTCCCATCTTCTTCTTTTGGTCCTGCAGCAAAAAACTACGTGTTCTGTGGCGATGAGAAGGGAAGCGTGTGGATGTACAACCTCTCAAGCTACACCAAGGCATGGAGCTCTGCAAAGGGGAAACGCTCCCCACTGCAGAAGATCCCTCCTGCACAGGTAGGTCTCCCTTCTGCCTCAGTGCAGCAGGGAGCAGATTCACACCAGAACATACCTGCTGTTGTCTATACCCGACTCTCGCACACCATTAAAAGTAACCTCTAGAGCATGACCAAGGCCATCTTTCAACTCTCACACAAACCCAGCTGTGACAGGAATTAGGAGCTGTAAAGCAGCTCTGCATTCTGCAGGAGCGAGCAAGTGTTCCTAGCTGAAGGGCCCTCTCAAAGCTGGTGGTTAAACTGGAGAGCCTGATGATACACTTGTGGAGACACCACTTCCCTGCTGGGTTGAGGGGATGGAAGCCAAAGGGAAACCAGAGTTCTTCCTGGTGGAGAAAAGGGCTCATGCACTTTTTTCCTGCTGGACACATCCCTGGCCTTCAGGGATAGCTCTGTCTTGGGCAATGACCGAGCGTCTTGAAAGGACAATCCCCCATACTCTCATATCAGAAGCGGGTGTTGAGCTGCACTAGATGCAGGTATGGAGTGACCCAGTGTTCCAAGAGCTTTTTGCAAGTGCATGCCCGAGGCAGCACTTTCTCCTTTCTGATCAAGTCCATGTGGTTTGGAGGAGCTGCACCACCTCCCTCAGAAAGGGCAAGAGCCTTTCATTCAGCCTCCCTGGGTGGGCAGGGAACCAGACTCCATACAGACCCAGCTGTCAATTAACACTAACTAACATCCTCCCACCTTCAGAGACAGCACCAGCAGCCCTTGCCTATCCAAACTCTCTTCTCCTCCTAGATTCTCCAGTGGCCAGAGCTGCGAGCAAACGGGGAGCAGCTGACTGAAGTCCTAGTAAACAACGTGGTCTCAGACCCCACTTTTACTTACCTTGTTGTCCTAACTAGTGTGAACATAACAGCAATTTGGAAGAAGTCATAGTTCCTTGTCCCCCAGTTTCATGCCTGTGCTTTGAATTAGTGCAGTATTAGTGACTGTTACCCATGTAACCATCACGTTTTTTAGACCCGCTGTTATGTGCAAGAGACAAAACACCAAGAGGAGTTTGTTAAACTCATCCTGTCATTGTAAACACCCAGTTTCTTTTACTGTAAGTTTTCCACAATTGGTGCAATTGTTTTATATAGAAATGACACTTAATAAAACAAAACCCCTCTTGCTGGCACTGCTTGGACTTCTTGGAAAGGAAAAGCAGAGAGTTCATCCACTGCTGTCTCACAGCAGCGGCTCCTCTGGAAGTGCACTCACACCAACCTCACCAACAGCACAAATATTTGCATTAAGGCTCCAATTGGGAAAGTAGAAATCATTTTAATGCCTTATCCATCAGCTCAGACATGACAGTTCTCCTCTTGGCAAAATATATCACCAAAAAAACAAACTCAAAACACCACTGCTGCTTAAACCTGAGTGGGTTAAGGGGGAAAATATTGGCCATGAATGGGAGTTTGAATCCATGATTCACCTAACAAACAGCCACATGGTTCTGCCTCGGAAGTAGAGCCTGCTCTAAGCAGGGTGATTTTACTCGATTCCTTCCTGTTTGTCTTTAATGGCAACCTGTAAAACACAAACACAAACGCTCAGACAAGAACTGTTACTGGGCTGGAGGTGGTTTAAACATTCCTAAGAGTCTCCTGTGAGACACAGCCCCACCACAAACCAGCAGTGGAAACCTCTACCCCATCCAGAGAAATAATACTTCAAGCAAAACCACACCATATTTAGAGACTTGGTGCACTGTGACCTTGTACCAGCGCATCAGAGAACACAACACAGACATTATCCTAGTCATACCCTCCCTGGTTTTGCTAATAGCCTTTTGGGCAGATTAAGTCTCAAAAATCAGAGGCTAAATAAATACAATGGCACAGCGGAGTAAAGCAATGAAAAGTGGTCCAAAACTTCCTGAAACTGTCACAGAAAACACTTGGAAGGATGGAAAATTGTTTTCTACATTAAGATGACTGAGAGAACCGATGTTGGGCACCTAGGGAGTTACCCCCATCAGATGTGCAAATAACCCTTAAGCACAGCCAGGAGGACAGGAGCCAAATAATCATAGAATCAACCAGGCTGAAAAAGAGCTTTAAGATAACCAAAAAATGATGACCTTAAATCAAGTCCAACAGGTCCCCAGCACTGCCAAGGCCACCACTGCCCCATGGCACTGAGGCCTCATCTCCACGGGGTGTGAACACTTGCAGGGACGGTGACTGCAGCCCTGCCCTGGGCAGCCTGTTCCAATGCCTGAGCACCCTCTGGGGCAGGAATTGTTCCTCAGCTCCATCTAAACCTGCCCTGGGGCAGCTTGAGGCCGTTTCCTCTTGTCCCATCCCTTGTTCCTTGGGAGCAGAGCCCAGCCCCTCCTGGCTCCATCCTCCTATCAGGCACTTGTAGGGACCTCTCTTCTCCAGACTGCGGAACCCAGGACACCCCCCCAGGTCCCTCAGCCGTTCCCCATCACACTTGTGCTCCAGGCCCTGCACCAGCTCCGCTGCCCTTCTCTGGCCCTGCTCCAGCACCTAAATGTCTCTCTTGTGGTGAGGGGCCCAGAGCTGAACACAGGGTTCGAGGTGCAGCATCACCAGTGCCCAGTGCAGGGTGACAATCCCTGCCCTGGCCCACTGACACACTGGTGCCGATACAGGCCAGGATGCTGGTGGCTTCCTGGGCACAAGCTGCTCATGCTCAGCTCCATCAGTCAGCACCCACACATCCTTCCCCACGAACAGTTTCCAGCCACTCTTCCCCTGCCTGTAGCATTGCATGGGGCAATTGTTGCAGCCCAAGTGCAGGACCCAGCCCTTTGCCTTGTGGTGCTGCACGGCAGTGATGAAGCTGTTAACCTAAACTATCAGCAGTACCCCTCCTGTTGTTTCACTCTGAACTGCAAGGAGCTCAAAGGAAACCAACGTACCCTGAACCTCTCCTCCAGGAGGGAGAGCTCGCTGATCAGATCTGTGATGGCATTGGTGAACGCCTCTTGTGGGCTGTAGTCAGGGGTGGTTTGGACACGGATGATGATCTTGTGTTCCAGCGGGTGCGGGACCTTGTACCCTGCAAACAACACTTGGGGGTCCTTCAGTAACTGCCTGGAATGGGAAAGCAGCAATGAACAACCCCACAGCACGAATGTAAGTGCTTTTTTATAGCAAAGAAACATTGAAAAAGATAATTTTCTATTAAAAGATCATAAAAAATGATCATTCTATATCAAAAGATAATAAAAACCCATTGTTTTGTATCAAAAGATCATTGAAAACAATCATTTTGTACCAAAAGATCAATGAAAAAGTTTTATTTCAAAAGATCATTGAAAACGATCCTTTTATATTGAGACCATTGAAAAAATCATTTTCTATTAAAAGACCATAAAAAATTATCATTTTCTATCAACATATCAGAAAAAATGGTTGTTTATATCAAAAGATCATTAACAAAGATCACTTTGTATCAAAAAATCATTGAAAAGCTCATTTTCTTTTCAAAGATCACTGAACAATACAATTTTCTATTAAAATATCATTGAAAATGATCGTTTTCTATTAAGAGACCACTGAAAAGCTCATTTTCTATTAAAAGACCATAAAAAATGATCATTTTATATCAAAATATCATAAAAAATGATCGTTTATATCAAAAGATAATTGAAAAAGATCACTTTGCATCAAAAGATCATTGAAAACATCCTTTTTTTATTAAAAGATCACAGGAAAAAAGTTCATTTTCTGTTAAAACACCACCGAAAAGCTCATTTTCTAGTAAAAGCTCATTGAAAACCAGTGGTTTTGAGGACTTGCCCAACACACCCCCTTCCCCCCCCCTAATTTCCTCACGACTTGATGATGTTCCCCAGCGTGTGGTCCTCCTTGTTGATGGTGAACAGGCAGGCGTTGGGCACCTTCGTGTCCTTGTTGATGGAGATCCTAAAGGGATACACAGGGAAGTATAAGCGCCTCAGGCAGTGGCCCTATAGGGCCTACGGGGCCTATAAGGCCTATGGGGCCGCGGGGATCGGGGGGGGAGGCCCGGGCTCCCCGGAGGGGAGCCCGGGCCTCCCCCCCCGACCCCCGCGGCCCCAAAGCGATGCCGCTGCCCCGGCCACAGCCGCTCCCCGCCTCCTCCGCTCACTTCTTCTCGCCCTCGAAGAGGAGGAAGGACTCGAAGGCCGGAGGCGCGTTCATGCCGCCGCCGCCGCCGCCGCTAGGCCCCGCCTCTTCCGCCCGCTCCCGCTGCGGCGGCAGCGCCCCCAGGCGGGCGGGAGGAGTCGGTGCTATTGGCCCGGCGTGATGATGCAGACCGGCGGCGGTGACGTCGGCGGTGACGTCACGAGCGGAGATGGCGGCAGCAGAGGTGGCGTTAGAAGGGGCAATGGTGGTGTTAGCACTTGACGTTGGTGTCACCACCAATGGCATTGATGTCAGTGGCAATGGCATTGATGTCATCACCTGGCATTGATGTCACTGCCAATGGCACTGATGTCAATGCTTGGCAGTGATGTCACTGCTTGCATTGATGTCACCACCAATGGCATTGATATCACCCCTTGGCATTGGTGTCACCGCTTGGCACTGATGTCACCACCAATGGCATTGATATCACCCCTTGGCATTGGTGTCACCACCAATGGCATTGATGTCATCACCTGGCATTGATGTCACCACCAATGGCACTGATGTCACCACCAATGGCACTGATGTCAATGCTTGGCAGTGATGTCACTGCTTGCATTGATGTCACCACCAATGGCATTGATATCAGCCCTTGGCATTGGTGTCACCGCTTGGCACTGATGTCACCACCAATGGCATTGATATCAGCCCTTGGCATTGGTGTCACCGCTTGGCACTGATGTCACCACCAATGGCATTGATATCAGCCCTTGGCATTGGTGTCACCACCAATGGCATTGATGTCATCACCTGGCATTGATGTCACCACCAATGGCACTGATGTCAATGCTTGGCAGTGATGTCACTGCTTGCATTGATGTCACCACCAATGGCATTGATATCACCCCTTGGCATTGGTGTCACCACCAATGGCATTGATGTCATCGCTTGGCACTGATGTCATCCCCTGGCACTGATGTCACCACCAATGGCACTGGTGTCACCACTAATGGCACTGGTGTCACCACCGCTTACACTGATGTCACCACCAATGGCATTGATGTCAGCACTGGCACTGACATCACCACCAATGCCATCAGCAGCAAAACCATGGGTTGACTCCTCCATCGGCATTCCCCAACTGGTGCCACCACAAAGGACACCAGCGGGGCCACCACTGAGGTCGTCAGTGATGCCTTGAGGAGCACCAACACCCGCGATGCCATCAGGGATGGTCCCAATACGGGCACCACCAGCAGTGACACTGGCAGGGATGTGACCAGTGCCTCCACCAGCCCCATCCGTGTCCCCATCCCCATCCACCACAGAGGGCCGGGACAGGGCTGCAGGGTACAAAGAGCTTTATTGCCACCCCAAGGAGCAGGGACACGGGGTGGGGGGGGTCCCTCATGTCTGCAGCTGCAGCAGGGTGGGCGCAGGGGGGGCCGGGGGCTGTGCCTGGCGGTGGCAGCTCTCCAGCTCCCCCAGAACCCCAAAGAGCTGGCGCAGCCCCTCGGGCAGGGGGGCACCTGCAGGGGGGAGCACAGTGAGACCCTGCACCCCCAACAGCACAGCCCCCAATGCCCAGGGCACATCCCAACCATGGCATCCCCAGCACCACCCTACCTTCTCCTTGAGGACCATTTTGGGTGGCCTCCAGCAGCTCCCAGTACTTTTCCCTAGGGATACAGGGAGGAGAAGGATGGAACCTTAGCATTAGATGGGGGGTTTAAGGGGGGTCCCCCCGGGGTTGGGGCTCACCTGAGGGTGTCCCGCAGCCCCTGGAGGTGATGGAACAGGCGCTGAGCCTCCACCGCGGGGTCCATGGGGTCGCTCCAGTCCTGCAGGGTGACCCCGTGCCGGGTCCGGTCACAGCCCGGCCCTGCGGGGCAGCAGTGTCAGGGTATGGGGGGACCCCACCAGCACCATTGCGGGGGTCCCCTCCTCGTACCCATCCTGTCCCTCTGGTGGCAACAGCTCCACTTGTCCCCGCGGAAGACGCCGGGGTGGTAGGCACGGAGCACACGGGGGTTGTTGCCGCACGCCTTGCGCAGGGCTGACAGCCACTGGTTGAGCTCATTCACGCACTGCAGGGGGTGGTTAGGGGTGAAAAGGGGGGTCCCGTGCTGTGACACCCCCCATGCGCGCCCCCCATCTCCATCCCACCTTGCACTGCAGGTAAGCCGTCTCCTGCTGCCCGCCCGCATCCACGTAAACCACCTGCATGACGTGGGAGCTCCCGAAGCTCTTCTCTTCCACCTTCTCTGCCGCAAGGATGTCGGGCAGGGCGATGGCACCACTCTGCTGATGGAGGGGACACACACAGGGGGTCAGTGCCCTCCCGCTGCCCCCCCCACCGCCCCCCAGGACCCCCCTACCTCGGCTCCAGGGCTCTTGCTGAAGCTGAGGCTCTCCCCAGTGAGGCAGAAGTGGAGCTTCTTGGATGCAGCGCTCAGCAGCGGCCCCTTGCCCCGTGTCTTGTGCACAAAGAGCAGCCCCTCCTTCAGCACCGCGCTGGGGGGGGGCAGCGGCCGCCCCTCACCTTCCTCCTCCTCGTCCTCCATCTCCACCAACCGGGTGATGAAGCCCTTCATCCGGGCGATGCCCTGCTGCAGGGTGGGCAGCAGCGGGGCCAACCACGGCTCCTTGGCCCGCCCGGCTGCTGGCTCCATGTTGCCCACCATCTGGATGGCCTGGAGACCCCCGGGACGGCAGCGTCACCGGCGGCACGCACAGCACTTCCCAATGGGAAGCAGGGCAACAGTACCACCCCCCTCCGTGTGCCCCCCATCCCACCTTGGCCAGCAGCAGCAGCGTGCGGCTGGTGCGAGCATCAGCGTGAGCATCCCGCAGGTGGAACAGCTTAGGGGTCATGATGGCCGGAGAGAAGAAGCGGAGGCAAAGGAAGCTGGTGACGGCCACGAACTTGATGTGCTGCAGCCAACAAGGGTGGGGGGGGGGGGGGGGTCTGTCCCAGCACAGGACAGCCCCGGCAGCGCATGGACCATTGAGGGACATGGAGTCATGGAATGGTTTGGGATGAAGGGACCTTAAAGCTCATCCAGCTCCAGCCCCTGCCATGGACAGGGACACCTTCCACTAGAGCAGCTTGCTCCAAGCCCCATCCAACCTGGCCTTGAACACTGCCAGGGATGGGGCAGCCACAGCTAACCCTGACTTCTTCCTTATATCCAACCTAATCCCCCCATCTCAGTTTGAACCCGTCACCCCTTGTCCTATCATTACAGTCCCTGATGAAGGGCCCCTCCCCAGCACCATTGTAGCCCCCCTTCAGATCCTTGCTATTTGGTCCAGCACAGCCCCACTGTCCCCCTTGTGGGCTGCCCCATGCCCAATAGGGACCCCATCAACCAGAGCTGGGGACTGCCCCTGTTCAACCCCAGCCCAACCTGGTGCTGTGGGAAGCGCTCCCCGACGCGCTGGAAGAGCAGCCGGAACGCAGCACGGATAACGGGGGGACACATGGGAGCCGACCTGACGATGGCATCCAGCAGCTCCTCCAGGTAGGACTGGAGGTGCTGGCGGCCCTGCTCGATCACTTCGCCCTCCGTCTGCACCCGGTGCAGCCCCGAGCACCTGCGGGCACCGCCATTGTCACCACCCCATGGCCAGGGTCCCCCCCTGCCCCATGGCCCCATGCACCCCTTACCCAACATCTTTGGTCTCCACCTTGCCGGGGTCCAGCTCCACGTGCTTCTTCTCCTCGAACACGCGGTTGATGGTGGGGCCCAGCACAGCGTGCAGGTACGGCAGCCCCGTCACCTGCAGAGGGACCACGCAGGGATGCTAATGGGGGGCACGGCCACAGGTTTGGCACCACCACCTCCACAGTCCCTGGTAAGGGTGAGCCAGGGGATGATCTCCAACCTCCCATGCAGAGAACAGGCACAGCCCCACCAGCCCTCCCAGCAGCACTGGGAGCTGGCCCCAGTGGGGACAGCCCAGAGCCAGGTTTCAGGCACTGTGGCACCTTGAGGAAGGACTCCATCGACTTGGAAGCCAGGGAGTTGCTCCGGAACAAAGTGTTGGGCTCGCCTGCAAAACAGGAGAGGGTCTGCGGCCTGGGGGACAGCCACAGGTCACCCCCCAAGGCAGCTACAACATGGGGTTACTTCTATGGGCTGCGCCTTCCAGCCCCAGCCGTTTCCATGGGGATTCCCTAACCCCAGACCACTTGCTCCTCCACCAACCTCAGCCCAGGAGCTGCTTGGGATGGACCCAAGGGATGCCCCCCCCCACCCCGGAGTACATGAACCTCAACCAGCACCCCCAAAAATCACCACGCTGAGGTTTTGCAGCCCCAGGAGATGGTTGGAAGCCTCAAGATCCGCTTCCTGCTCCCGCCTTACAGGGCTTGGCCAGCTCCAACTCGAAGAGCAGGTCCAGGAGCTCCTTGGCCAGCCCTTGGCCCAGGAAGAGTTTGACCAAGCTGACGGCGACCTCCTGCCGGCACTCGGCTGTGGTGGTTTCATCCAGGAGGGTGACCAGATGCACTTGGCCATCCTGGTGGGGACAGGCACCGCGATGCCATGGGCAGGGGCACACCGGAGCTGGGGGACACCGGGTGCTTTGCGTGGACCCTCACCTGGAGCCCCGACTTCACCTCCTGGCACAGGAGCTGGACCAGCGGCCGGTAGCAGTGCGAGGGCAGCACCGTCTCATCCCGCAGCCTCACCTGCAGCTGCAGCGAGCCCAGGCTGCCTCGGCGCCTGCGGGGGCACGGGGTGGAGGGAGGGATGGGCAGGTAGGTAGGTAAATACATAGGTAGGTGGGTAGATAGACAGGTGGGTAAATGGGTAGATACATAGGTAGGTGGGTGGGTAGATGGGTAGGTGGGTAGATAGGTGGGTGGGTGGGTAGATAGGTGGGTAGATGGGTAGATAGATAGGTGGGTAGATGGGTAGGTGGGTAGATAGGTGGGTAGATGGGTAGATACATAGGTGGGTAGACGGGTAGATGGGTAGATAGGTGGGTAGGTGGGTAGATGGGTAGGTGGGTAGATGGGTGGGTAGATGGGTAGGTGGGCAGATAGGTGCGTAGATAGGTGGGTAGATGGGTAGATACATAGATAGGTGGGTAGATGGGTAGATACATAGATAGGTGGGTAGATGGGTAGATAGATAGGTGGGTAGATGGGTAGATACATAGATAGGTGGGTAGATGGGTAGATACATAAATAGGTGGGTGGGTAGACGGGTGGGTAGATGGGTGGGTGGGTAGACGGGTAGGTGAATAGACGGGTAGGTGAGTAGATGGGTAGGTGAGTAGATGGGTAGATGGATGGGTAGATGGGTAGATAGGTGGGTAGATACATAGATAGGTGGGTGGGTAGATGGGTAGATAGATAGGTGGGTGGGTAGATACATAAGTGTAGATTGGTAGATAGATAGGTGAGTAGGTGGGTAGATAGATAGGTGGGTGGGTAGATATATAAGTGTAGATTGGTAGATAGATAGATAGGTGAGTAGGTGGGTAGATGGACAGGTGGGTAGGTAGATAGATACAAAGGTAGCTGGGTAGGTAGGCAGGCTGAAGTACTTCACCAAGCAGGACATGGCCCAACAGCCCAGGGCACACAGGTGGGGCTGCCCTGCACTTGCCCCCATCCCAGACCACAGCACACCCAGGAGCTGCCCTCCAAAGCGATGCTGCTGCCCAGAACAGCCCCTCCTCACCCCCCCCCCACGGCACCGGGAGCACCCCAGCACCCCTGTGCCCACACTCACCCGTCCTCCCTCGCCTTGGACGCATCCGGCCGCAGCCTGAACCAGCCTTCATCCTGCCCGGCCTCCGCCAGCCCCTGCACCCCGAACACCACCTGCAGCAGCACCCGCAGCTCTGAGCGCACGCACGGGGCAGGGATGGGTCCCTGTCACTGGGTGGGCAGCAGGGATGGGCTCAGAGCTCACCTTGCCCAGGAAGTCGTTCTTGCCCACCAGGTCCCAGTCCCACACCTCCACGCACAGCTTCTCCCCGGTGGGCTCGGCCAGCTCGAACTCGAAGGTCTCGTTCCAGCGCGGGTAGCAGGACCTCTTCACCACCTGCAAAGGCAATGGCTTCATCCCCATCCCCATCCAACAACCCTCGGGAACGCTGGGGCTTCCCAGTGGGATGGTTTTGCCAGCTGAAGTTGTACTCACCGTGCTCTCCTGTGTCTTCCCGTTGTAGCGCAAGCGGACAAAGGGGTCAGAGGCACCATTCCGGTCCTTCCTGGCCAAATCCCTGCCGAGAAGAGGGGGAATTTACCAGCAACTTCACTATGGGCACCCACTGTCCTCCTCGGTTCCCCAGCATCAAGAGGCAATGGAACGGGTTGCCCAAAGAAGCTGTGGCTGCCCCATCCCTGGCATGTTGGACACAGGGGCTTGGAGCAAGCTGCTCTAGTGGAAGGTGTCCCTGCCTGTGGCAGGGGTTGGAGCTGGATGAGCTTTAAGGTCCCTTCCAACCCAAACCATTCCATGATTCTATCTGCAGATGCACACCCTACAGATGAGGTGGATCCTGCCCCAGGGTCCCCATTGGGTAGAGGATGCTCTGCACCCAAGGGCGGGTACCTGAGAACACCCTGATTCCAATGGGGAAACCAAGTCACGGACACATCCCCACTGCACACACGGGCCCTGTCCCCGTCCCCTCCTCACCTGGCCTCCAGCACAGCGCAGCGCAGCCGCCGGCCCGGGCCCCCCACCACCTCCACCCGCAGGTGGATCTCCCCCTGCACCTCCTCATCGGGGTCCACCTCGCTGAGGCTCATCCAGCCGCTGTATCCTGCGGGAAAGGGGGACCCTCATGGGGGACCACTGAGGGGACCCTGCGGTCCTGCTCATCACAGGGGTGGGAAATGGGTCCCTACTGATCCCCCATCACCTTACCCTTGGGGTGCTCCGCCAGCATGTCCCGGGTGATGCAGACCTTCCCGATAACATCATCGCGGCTAGAGAACCAAAGCCAGGAGCAGGACATGGTGTGGGATCAGGAATGGAATGGAATGGAGACACCACAGTGAGTCTGTCCCCATGGAGCACCTCTGCCACCCTTTGCTGCCAGCTGTGAAAACAACTTCACCCCTTTGCGTCCCAAAGCCCAAGCCAGCATGGCCGGGTGTGGATTCTCTGGTGTCTACAATGGGGTTGAGCACGCAGGCAGGCAGCCAAAGCCACCAACGTCCCACAGCCAACCTGCCCTTACCTGAGTGCATCCTCATCCATGACGTAGATGGAGATGCTGTGAAAGGTGGGCTGGAGGTGCACCTCGTATTCCTCCCCCCAGAACGGGGACAGCGTCTTCCACACCGTGGCAGTCCTGTGGGGCAGGTGGCACCACTGATGGAGGGGATGGGGGTTCCTCACTGAGGTGTCCCCCACTTCCCCAGCCCTATGAGCTGCCCAGGACACAGAGCTGGGGGCAGCACCCACAGATCTGAACCCTCAGGTGGGGCAGGGGATGGCTCCCTGTCACTGTTCTGTGGCTGTGGGCTGGCATGACATGGGACAAGGCTGTGAGCTGTGTCTGGGGTTAATTCATAGACTCATAGAATCATTTAGAGGAAAAGACCTCTAAGATCATCAAGTCCAACTGTGAACCCAGCACTGCCAAGTTCACCACTAAACCATGCCCTTAAGCACCACATCTGTATTGAGGAATAATAGTAATCAGTTATATTATTATAATACTAATATTAATAATAATATAATAGTAATAAAATATAATAATAGTCATCATGATGATGATGATAATAATAGGCCTGCAGCAGGGTGGCTGGAAGAACCCACAGGAGCAGTGTGTGCCAGCCCATCTGAGGACCAGTCAGGGCCATGGAGCCACTCACCTGATGATGGCCTCATCATCGATCTTCACGATGCAGTACGGGTCACTGCTCCCTGTGCTGGAAGGACAGGGCATGGCTCTGTCAGGGCCACCAGCCACGGCCCTGGCCCCGGCCCCACACCCCAACCCCATGGGGCTTGCATGGTGATGGACAACCAAAGCCTTCAGCCCTTGCAAACCACCCTGCAGATAGATGGGGGGCCTCACAAGTGCCCCTTGCAGGGACTGTGGGGTGATGGGGTACAGAGGCACCCCAAAGGCAAAGGCTTCAGCAGGTGGATTTGGCCAGAGCTGTAGCACGTGGTGACCCTGCTTTGCTCCCAGCCCATAGAACACATCCCTGAGCGTGTCCGGCCACCACATCCCGCTGGCAGCCAGCAGAGGCTTTCCTCTGCCAGACGGGAAGGCCAAGAACAAACAAACCCACCCTTTCCCCGAAGCGGCTCCAGAAACCCGCAGCCCCATTGAACACACTTGGAGAGAGGCCACGGCAGCCCCAGGTTACACCCGGAACCCTGACACCTCTGTAAGGATGAGGACATCCCCAGGGATGCAGAGGGTGCGAAGGGCAGGCAGCGTGTGCTGTTGGCAGCCACCACGATGCTCTGACCCCACTTCCTCCCTGGGGACATCATGAACCATCGCTCCTGAGCGCTGCTGCTGAAAGAGAAATCACTGCTTTACAGCTTATTGCCCCAGAGCATCAGAAACGAGGTGACTGGGCTGCAGGCAGGGACCGCAAGCACAGGGTGATGTCCCCATCCCAAAACCAGGGAGGCTGAGAGCCAACTGCTGGGGGGGGGGGGGGGGGGAATTAAAGGAATTTAAGGTATTGAAAGGGTTTGGGGTGCTTTGTGCCCTCCCACACACGGGTGCAGGGAGGTTCTTTGTGCTGTGCATCCCGGGTACCACACTAGCATCTCCATCCCCAGGCAGCTCCATCATCTTGGTCCACGCATGATGCAGGCAGGTTGCCAAGAGCAGCTCTGCTCCAGCCACCCTCTGCAGAGGATTTTAATGACAGCAGGGGATGAGGCGTCATTAACTCGAGCCTGTCGCTGACATTTCCTGCCTTATGCAAACCATGGGGCGGGCAAGGAGCAGGCAGGCAGAAAGGGAACATCTGCCTGCCCGAGCCTTGCCCAGCAACACAGGGCAGGCTTCAGATGGGAGCTGCTTGATGCTGACAGCAGGAAAGCCTTGTCCCTAACACGGGGGTGTTCCAGCACATGGGCTGCTCCATGTCGTGTGGGACCGGGGGTGCCATGAGCCATGTGGAAAGGGGAAGGCTGGGCTTTAAAAAGAGGAAATGAAGATTGAAGTTTAAAGCTTCACAGTACAGTATGAATAAGGGGGGGAAGGGAAGAAACGTGTGTGTGATCCCCGCTGTCATCCACCCCAGCACTGGGGGCTGAGGATTGAATCTGTGATTAAGCATCCACTGGTGCAGTGGTGCTGCTTTGTCCGGCCCTTGGGAATGGGGGGCAATAAAATACAATCAGATCGGGTTATTTCCCTTGCTTTCCTGCAACGGAGATGCAGGGAAAGGATTGTGAAGCACTCAGCTGGGAGGGAGCTGATGCTCCCACTGCATCCTGAGGGGGACGACACAGGGGTAGAAGGCACCCAGGGCTGAGCAGGAGCTGCTGTAGCTCTTCCCTCCTGCCTAGATTCTGGCACTGGAGTTTGGCAGCAGCAGGAGCAGGTTTCCTGCCTCTTTATGGGCAGTTTCATGGTTTCATGGCTGCACGGCACAGGCCAGGCGCTGGCGTGGAACGCAAAACCAACCAGCAGCCCTTTGGTAGCAGGGGGAGATGGGAGACCCATGGGCACAGCCAGCGGGGAGCGTGGCACTGAGCCCCACCGCAGTCTCAGGGATGCTGCTGGTGGTGGTGGCACAGCTCCTTGGAGCAGGGACAGTCACAAATCACAGCAACAGCACCCAAATCCTGCCCTTGTGGCTCCCTGTGCTGAACCCTGCAGGAGCTGGGGGGGTGCCCCACAAGGGTTTGGGGGTGCCCCATGACCCACGGGAGCTTCCGACCTGCAAACACGCGCAGAGGGATTCCCGCTGGGAAAGCAGCGGTGATCCCAAAGGCGGTGCCAGGACGGAGCCAAGGAACCGGCTCCCATCGGCGGGGAGGGGGACGGCGGCCAAGGTCAGGCGGCAGCGGGTGATCCTGCCCGGATCCGGCGCTCGGGTTTCCCTCTCCCTGCCCAAAGCCACGTCCCAGAGGCACCGGTCCGGAAAGCTCCGCTCAGGGCGTTATTGCACAGCGGCAACAGGCTCCTAAACCCCATAACGCCCTCTAAAGCGGAGCCTGCCCGCAGGGAGCTGCGCCAAAGGGATTTAAAAACCAGGCTCTGACACACGGGATTTAAAAAAAGAAAGGAAATAAAACAAAAGTCATGTTTCGTTCCTTGTTTATCCTCTTTTTCCATGACGGCTGCAGGGATTTTTGCTGCTTTTCCGGGAGCCCTGAACCCTGCCCGGCTGCTGAGTGCTCCTCAACAGCCTCCTGTTGTCTTGATCTGCCCCTCAATCCCACCCCAACACTGTGCCCACATCCTACCACATAAGGGTCAGAGTGATGAGGATAATGCTGGGATACGTGGAGGGAAAGCCGGACCCAAGGGGCTGCCAGCAGATCCCCCCCCGGACCACAGCCAGGCTTCAGCCAGGGGGAGGAATGGAGCCAGGGTCCTCCCAGCTCCTTTTGGGGTCCCTGCAAAGGACTCAACTGCAGGTAGTGGGGTGCGTGGTGGGGACAGCCCTGCCCCAGGGCAGCACAAGGGGAGCCCCCCAAAGAGGCAGTACTGCTTGGGACACCACACACAGCACTGGGTGCTCCTGGGAAGGGACCTCAAAGCCACCCCAGAGGGCACCTCCAAATCAGGGGGGATATCACAGCGCTCCTGAAGTGCCCCAAAGCACTGCTGGGGGCACACAAAGCTATCCTAGGCAGAGCCCCCAATGCAAAGCAGCCCCAAAGCCACCCCGAGGAGAAACCCCATTGCTGTGTGAACACCCCAAAGCCATCCTAGAGACCCCCCAGAGCACAATCACTGCTGTGGGGACCCGCAGCCATTCTGAAGAAGCCCCCAAAGCAGGGGGGACCCCACAAAGCCACCCTGGGGGAGGGGGGAACCCCGATGCACTGCTGGGGGGCAACTCTGAGGGCGCTCCCAAAGCACAGGGACCTGTTGCGGGGACGCCCCGCGGCAGGAGGGGTCCCTCCAGGGCATGCTCCCCCCCAGAGGCACTCACATGTCCTTAGCGGGCAGGTTCTTGCCCTCCACGATGCGGATGGAGAGCGCGCTGCGCCGGGCCATGGCGGGCGGGCAGCGGAGCGCGACTGAGCCGAGCGCAGCCTCGAACCCGCGGCTCCCCCAGCCCCTCGCCCATGTGCGGGCCGGCGCAGCCGGCAGCCAATCAGAGTGCGGGGCGGGATAAGGGGCGTGGCTCAACGAGTACCCCCCCGTCCCGATTGGGAGTGAGTGGGGATAATGGGCGTGGCTTCGGTGTTGTGGGCGGGGCTTGACAGGGGGGGTTCCCGCGCTGTGCCGGGGTCCCCCCGCAGCCCCTCGGTCCCGCTCAGCCCTCGGGCACCGGCCGGTGCAGCCCCGGGGGCTCAGCCCGGAGCCCCCCTCGGGCCGGGAGTTAAGGACGGCCCCACACTGGGTTCCTGCTGCCCCCCGCACCCAATGAACCCGGGGCTGCACCCCCCGGCCGCTCCCCGTGCCCCAAACCCACCTTGTTCTGGCTTTTGACCCTTTCTTATTTATTTAATCCCTGGCCCTCCGTGCCCCCCTCCCAACGGCTGCAGCACCCCCGGAGGAGCTGGTGGCATTTCGGGGGTACTGGTGCCATCGATAGAGAAGGGGAGGTGGGGAACCCCATCTGCAAGACCAGCGCTGGGACTCAGCGCCGTGCTGGCGGACACCGCTGGTCCTTGGCATTTATGCCTGAACACCGCAGTGACACCATAGGGACACCACGGGGACGCTACAGGGACACGATGGGGACGCGCTGCCCCGTGCTGCGGCGCTGCTCCTCTGCTTCCCCCGCACGTGGAACAAGGGACAAGGACCCCTGCCGCCATCGCTCACATCTCCCCCCGGGTGCCAGGGCCACATGTCAGGGCCACATGTACCACCTCCAGCAGGATGAGACATCTAGTGCTGAGGACAAGCAGGGCAGAGAACCGACTTTGACTCAGGGTGGGTGTGCATATACATATACACATCACATACATATACACATACACATCACATACATATACACATACACATACATATACACATACACATACATATACACATCACATACATATACACATCACATACATATACACATACACATACATATACACATCACATACATATACACATCACATACATATGCACACAACATACATATACACATCACACACGTATACACATCACACATATACACATCACACACACATACACATCACACACATACACACATCACACACATACACATCACACACACATACACATCACACACATACACACATCACACACCTATACACAGCACATACATATACACATACACATACACATCACATACATATGCGCACAACATACATATACACATCACACACATATACACATCACACACACATCACACACATACACATCACACACACACACACACACACACACATATACACACATACACATCACACACACACACACACACATATACACACATACACACCACACACATACATTACTCCCCCCGTATTTCCCTCAGGCTCCGCACAAAGGGCAACACACCTTTACCCGGGCTCCATGGTCATAGCGCCCTTACGGAGCTCCCTCCCGCTGCCCCGGACGGGTGTTAGCAACCCGGCCCCCCCGCGCTGCGCTGCCAGGAGCGGCCTCCGTGGAGCGCAGCCAAGGAAAGGCACCAAAGCCGGGATTAACTCCTGCGGATCCCGGCCGCGGCACAGCCAAGGGACGGTGTCACCGGCAAACAGGGTCCCCCCAGCCCGCCCCATACCCGGAGCTCAAACACCCGTCTCACCGGTGTCAAGGAGCCTGAGGGGGGCTGTCCCCTGTCAGTGGGGCCGGTGTAAATGTGGTGTTGCCCTTTGCTAGGAGCCCACGGGGAAAGTACAGGGGGGGGCAATATGTGTACGTGGTGCGTGTATGTATGGGATGTGTATATGTATGTGGTGTGTATGTGTGTGATGTGTATATATATGTGATGTGTATACGTATGTGATGTGTATATGTGTGTGATGTGTATGTGTGTGATGTGTATATGTGTGTGATGTCTATATGTGTGTGGTGTGTATATGTGTGTGTTGTGTGTGTATATGTGTGTGATGTGTATATGTGTGTGATGTGTATATGTATGTGATGTGTATATGTATATGCACACCCACCCTGAGTCCACTTAAAGGGGGGTACGGTTCTCTGCTCCACTTGTCCTCAGCACTCGAGGGTCTCATCCTGCCCAGGCTGTAGGATCAGGGTCCCAGAGCCTGTCGCAGGATCAGGAACGCTGGATGAGGACCTCACAGCTCCCAGTTACAGGATCAGACCCCCCCGACCGTGGTGCAGAATCAGGCCCCGCTGCCAGTCCCCTCTTGCCATCTCGCTGCTGGCGGGGGAACACCAGCAGAGCCCTGGAAGGATTGGGCCGGCTCTGGATGAAGGAGCCCTTCGTCTGGGTTTGGGGAAGGGAGAAATCACTGTGGGGTGAAGGTGAATGGGGACAAACACCCTTTATACCCACCCCCACACACACTCCTGGGGGCATTTCGGTGCCTCTCACCCCAGCAGCAGGGCTGCTGGGGGTCAGGATCCCCCCTCTCTACCTCACCCCGCAGGGGAATTGCCCCATCCAAAGCGGGTGGAGGTGACTCCACATTCCCCAAGCTGGGTGTGAAAATGCTTCTTCCACTCCAGAGCATCTCCGGGCACATCCTGCCCTGGGGGCAGCCGGGCCGCACCCAGCGACGGGGCTCAGAGCCCTGCAGGGGCACATTGGGATGGGGCTGCGGGGGGTAGGAACCACACACAGGAGGCAGAGGCTGGGCACAAAGCATGCGGAAAGGCCTTTAATGCCCGGCTCCAGCGCAGCTCCGGCAGTGCCCCGGAGGCAGCGGGCATCGTGCCACCGGCACCGGGGAGGAGCTTGGGGCCGCGGCGGGGGGCTCAGAGCCGGGCGGGGGGGTGGTCATAGACGTGGTGTGTGTTGTACCGCTGCACCGTCACTGCCTCAGGCTTGCTGAAGGTGCTGCTGACACCGCAGGTATCCGAGCTATGGGGGGGAAAGGGGGTGCCGGTGTCACCCTGTGACATGCCAGCACCCATCGCGGCTCCTGATGGGACCCGGGGGTGACACTCACCCCCAGCACACCAGCATGGCCACCAGGCCGGCCAGCAGGGCGGCGAAGAGGATGGTGAGGATGGAGGTGAGGGCGATCATGGCAGCGCTGTGCCCGCGGTCCGCCCGGGGGATGTTGTTCCATGGCGTGGCTGGGGAGGGAGCAGGATGCGCACCCCGGTGTGTTTGTGGGCAACCGGTGTGCGACTGCACCGTGCAGACACGATGTGCCCTCGCACGGTGCCATCAGGCAGTGCCCTTGCCTCAGTTTCCCCCCGCTGCTCGCAGGAGAGCTGAACCCCGAGATGCTGGTGCTCAGCATCCAGCCTCCCCCCCCCCCCCCGGGCCACCCTGTGCCCCCCAACCCGAGGGATGTGGGATGGGTGCAAGGGGCAGGATGAACCCCCTGGTACCTGTCCTCAGGGGGATAGGCTCTGACCACTTTGTCTCAGCCACAGGACCGGAGTTATCCCAGGCGACAAACTTCACCCTGGGATGGGATGGGAGGGTGGATGTGATTCAGAGGGCTGCCAGCAGCCCCCATGAGCAGGCTATGGGGATGGGTATACCGGTACGGCCCGGGGCCGGGCAGGGGGCCGTTGCAGGTGGGTCTGGTGTTATCCCTTTGGCAGCTGGTCTCGCTGCCGACGCGCAGCACCGCGATCTCCCCATCGGCTTTGGGGCACGGGTAGTTGAGGAGGGTGGTGTTGAGGGTCATGTAGGCAGAGGTGCTGCCCGGGAAGAGCTGGTACGCCCTGGCCTGGGACCCCGGCTCCAGGGTGTTGTTGAAGCTGAGTACGCCTGCAGGGATGGGGATGGGATGAGGAGGGACCGCGGGGTGCACGGGAGGAGCCCTGCGCGCACCCCCAGGACCCCTGCGCACCCTGCGGGTCGGCCACCACCAGCCAGATGACGGCGTCGCTCAGCGAGTCGGGGAAGGCGCAGCGGGGCTGGTCCAGCACGAAGGTGGAGGCGGTCGTGAGCCCCCCCAGGGCCAGGTTGGACAGGGCCGGGGTGTACAGCTTCGGGTCTGCGGGAGGAGGCAAGGCGGGTGGGTGCAGCGCAGGGTGCGGGCCCTCACAGGGGCACAGGGACAGAGGGAGCTGCCCCTTTGAACCCGACAGTGCCCCCCCCCCCCCCCCTCATTTTGGGCTCAGACACATGAAAAGAGGGAGCAAAGACACCCCTCCCCCCCCCAGAGTACCCCACACTGGGCAGACCCCAGGTGGCACCAGGGACACTGGAGGTGGCACCCAGAATAGGGGGGCATCAGCTGCTCCGCACCTCCGGGTCCAGCGGGGATCCTGGTGCTGTGCACAGGGGACCCCTGCAAGCAGGAGACTGAGGACCCGATCCTGCTCCGCTCCGCTCCGCCCCATCCCATCCCATCCCATCCCATCCCATCCCATCCCATCCCATCCCATCCCATCCCATCCCATCCCATCCCATCCCCGCTGTCCGACTCACCCTGCCCGCGGGCCGGCACCAGGAGCAGGAGGAGCAGCGGGAGCATCGTGCGGGCTCCTGGGTGCCGAGGGCGGCAATGCGGGCGGGTGAGCTCCGTGTCCCCACCAGACCCGCCTGCGGCCCCAACCACCCGCATTCCAGCGCTGGCCACAGCCCCGTGGCGAACTGGTCCAGCCCGTTTCCCCAGGGAGCATCCCCTGGATGTGAGCGCCCGCGGCGGGCGAGCTGAGAACAGCCGCGCTCACGGCACGAGTGACACAGCACCCCCCCCACCCCAATACCAAGTGCCACCAACCCCGCCCACGGGTGGGTTTTGGGGGGACCCGGCGCCCCGAAGCATCCTCCCTTGGCCACAGAGGAGGAGGCAATGCGGGTGTGAAGTGAGAGTTTACTCGGCAGGACACGGAGCAGGGGGCCGGGGGGCAAAGCAGCACAGCCCCGGGGGGCTGCAGCGGCATCCGGGGGGCCGGGATAGCGCTGGGGGGATGTGATGGGTCCTGTAGGATCTGTGGGTGCTGGTTCCTGAATCCCGGCGGTGCAGGGACCCCCACGCCTTGGCGCTGCAGGAGAGAGGAGCAGAGGTGTCAATTGGGGTCTGGGGGGCTGTGCTGGCTCCCCCCAACTCCAACCATCAGCCGGGGGCCCTTTCTCCTCAGCAAGCTATGGCAGCCCCCCCCCCCAGTTCAAGTAAATCAAGGCTCTTTAAAGGTTAACCCCATCTCTCTGCTGATGGGGCTGAGGAGGGGGTGTCCCCTCGGGATCCCCATGGACATGTCCCCATCCAGACCCGTACCCCACGGCACCGAGCACCGCGGCGGCCAGCACGGCCCCCAGGCTGGCGAGGATGGAGGTGATGACCACCACGGCGCTGCTGCGGTGCAGGGGCACGGGGTCGATGGTGCTCAGGCTGCTGGCTGGAAAGAGATGGGATGAGGGGTAACAGGGATGGTGCGATGGGAAGGGGAGGGACAAGCTTTGGGGTGATGGCATAGGGCTGATGCTGTGGGGCAGCAGTGCCACTGGTACCTCTGCGAAGGAGGATGGGCTCAGACCACCTTGTCTCTGCTCTGGGGCCGTGGCAGCCCATCACCAGGAACTTCACCCTGTGGGATGGGAGCGGTGGTGACACCAGGGGTGGGATGTGCACATAGAATCATGGAATCACAGGATGGTTTGGGGTGGAAGGGACCTTAAGTTCATCCAGTTGCAACCCCCTGAATCCAGTCTGGAATTACCCGGGGTGGGATTTAGGGGTCCCATCCTGCCAGCCTCACCTGTATGGCCCGGGGGAGGGCAGGGGCCCATTGCAGGGCTCCTGTCCCTCGCATGCTGTGTCCCCCCCAACGCGCAGTGGGGCTGGGCTCGGTGCTGAGCAGGCGAAGGCATGGACTGGGGTCTCCAGCGTCATGTAGGAGTGCGCCGTGGGCAGCCGCTCGTACAGGGGCACGTCAGCACGGGACGGGGGGTTCCTGAAGGCACCCGAGGCTGCACAGCACCCATGGGGGTGAGGGTCCCTGTATCCCCATGGGGAGGGAGCGCGTGCTGGTGCAGCGGGACTCACCGTTGGCGAACGCCACCACCAGCCACACGGCATCGGGAGCGTTGGCCTCGTGGTCGAAGATGCAGCAGGGTCTCTCCAGAGCGAAGGTGGTGGCCGTGAGCTTCCCCGGCAGGGCCGCGGTGGGTACGTGGGGCACGTAGGGCAGCAGGGCTGCGGGAGCGGGCGCTGAGCAAGTGCTGACCCCATCCTGCATCCTCATGAGCATCCCCAGCCGTGCCCAGCCCATAACCCCCTCCCCGGCACACAGACCCATAGGGAACCCTTGAAGCCCTCCGAGCCCCTGTCCCCGCAGCAGTCACCCAGGCCCGTGGCTGTGCCCGTCCCAGCCAGCACCAGCACCAGCAGCAGCAGCTCCATGGCGTGGTCCCAGCTCTGCTCGCTGTGTCCCGGTGTGGAGGGGATGAGCTGCCCCCGGAGCTGGGCCCTCCCAGCGCAGCAGCATTCCTGCACCAGCTCTGCCGGCCCCACCGGACCCCGCGGCAAAGGGGAAACGGTTGCACCACCCGGGTCAGCGGGGACCAAACCCCTCCGGAGCCATCCCAATGGACACCGGAGCCGAGGCACCAGGGAGCGCTGTGAGGGTGGGGGGCAGAGGCAACGATGTGAGATCCTGCCTGCATTGTGTGCAGTTCTGGTGCTTCCAGCATAAGGACATGGAGCTGATGGAGCAAGTCCAGAGGAGGATGCTCAGGGGCTGCAGCAGCTCCTATACGGAGCCAGGCTGAGAAAACTGGGGCTAGAGAAGAGAAGCTGATGAAGACCTGAGAGCAGCTTCCAGTGTCTGAAGGGGACTACAAGGATGCTGGGGAAGGATCTTCATCAGGGACTGTAGTGATAGGACAAGGGGTGATGGGTTCAAACTGGAATAGGGGAAGTTTAGGTTGGAGATAAGGAGCAAGTTCTTCCCTGTGAGGGTGCTGAGGCCCTGGCACAGGGTGCCCAGAGAAGTGGTGAATGCTCCATCCCTGGCAGTGTTCAAGGCCAGGTTGGGCAGAGCCTTGGGTGCCATGGTTTAGGGTGAGGTGTCCATGCCCATGGCAGGGGTTGGAACTGGATGAGCTTTAAAGTTCCTTTCCAACCCAACCCATTCTGTGATTCTATTTCAAAGAGAAACAGAGGTAGGAAGGAGGCACCGGAGCCGTGTTCAAGGATGGTTGTGGCCATAGATGCAGCCGTAGCAGTGGCCCTGCTCCCACACCGAGCCCTGGCACCCTGTGCATGCCTCCTGCCCATTGAGCATGAGGGATGTGCCTGCTGGCTCCGGGTGCAGGCAGCCTTGGCCAAGGGCAAGGGAGTGCTCGGGAGCCATCACACCCTGAGCTCACCCAACCCACCCATGTGCAGGGCTGAGCTGTCCCACCCTGTGCCAGGGGCACCCCACACTGACACTGCCCCTTCCATCCAGTGCTGGGGAAGAGCACCTTGATCCCCCGGGACAGGACCTGTGACCCTGCAATGGGGCTGGCCCAGAGCCCTCCCCATTCTCCCCCCACTTGCTCCCATTGCAGAGGGTGTAAGTGCTCCTTCTCTGGTGTTTGCCAAGGGCAGTGGCTGTGTGGGAAGGGATTCCCCCGCCTTCCCAAAGGGGCTGGGACAAAGCCTTCGGATTAAGTGGAAATGGGGCATCCAAAGATTACAGCATCCAGCTGCAGCCCTCATCCCTCCTCCCTCTTCCAATCCCTGCCTCATTCCCCATCTTCCTGCCTCAAGGTCCCCTCTGGCAGCAGATGCCCATGGGGATGTGCCAGCCCCAATCTGCCCCCTTGGTCCCCCCTGTTGCTCTCCGGGTGTGACGCAGGGGGACCGTGAGTCACAGTTTCAGTGCTGGTACCAGCATTCCTGTGGGGTCAAGGCTTGGCTCACACCCAGCACAGTCAGACTTGTCTGGTAGCATTAGAAGCACTTGATTCAGGCTCTGTCCCCTCCAGCTCCAAGGCACAGGGGCCCTGGAATCTTCTTCTACCAGATGCTGCCCCAGGGTACAGCAGGGACCAGCTCTGAAGCATCTCCCCACCATGGTCCCTGGGCTCTGCTGCTTTCCACCCTTTCACCACTTGTACCCCCTCATCAGAGGGTCTAAGAGCACCCTGGACATGGGAAGGGCTTTAGGAGATGCCTCACTCCTATCGTGACAGCAGCAGAGCCCGACCAGCCCAGCAGCAGGGAGGCTCCAGCTGATTCACACCGCAGCACCTGCAGGAGCTGCCCTGGGCACAGGGAGCAGGAAATTCTGGCTCTGTGCAGGGCTGAGCAAGCTCTGCTCTGTTTCCACTGCAGTTTGGAGCTGAGGGTGGAAAAAAAGCTGAAGTCTGCACTCGAAACCTCTCCCTTCCGCAATCAGGGCAGGAGAGGAGCAGGCAGAGCCCATTGGGGCAGAGAGCAGCAGCACGCAGGCACCCACCTGCTGCTCCAGGAGCTTCCGTCCTTGCAGCATCCCTGAACTGCACCAGAGGGCTGAGGGTTTTCTCCCTAAAGCCTTTTGACAGAGGGGAAGCAGGAGACTGCAAGTACAAGATGAACAACAGGGACAGACCCAGCCCTTGACAGCTCCAGACCCCCCTTGGTTTTGTATCGGCATGACCAGGACATGCTGGTTGCAGGAGGACAAGACAGAGCTACCATGAAGCACCACCACATCCCTGCTCTCCCATGAAGCGGGCAAGATGGCAAATGCACCAAGGCCTCTGATGTGCCAAAGGGATTTGATGTGGGGCTGGTGGCCAGAAACAGCTCTTAGATATGCTCCAGCTACCAGGGGACAACACGCAGCAAAGCCACCAGGACTGGGGCAACATCCCCTTTGGAATAGCCAGAGCTGACGGTGCAGGAGCGTGCTCCTGCTGGAAAGCATCCCTGCCATCCCTCTTTCCTCCCTGCCACGGCAGCAGAGGAAGGGGGCCGTCACCACATGGTGGCACCAGCAGCCCCTGCAGCACACAAAGCACAGCAGCCTCCTCCCTGCATCCAAACCCTGCCCCAGCAGGGCTGAGCTTTCCCCCCTTTCCCCTGGCTGGATTGAGTGTCCCCGGATCCAGGGAGCAGCCTGGTCCCCTAGAGAGCCACCAAGAGGGGAGGCAGCCCAAGCCCCCAGGTAGCTTGAAGGGAAAGCAAGGGCTGGCTGTGGAAATGAAGTGTTTTATTACAACCGAGCTGGCACAGGGGCAGGAGGCTTCACCCTCAGAGGTGCCCCATGGACAGGGAGCTGCTGTGAGCAAGGGAGGCCATTATTTGCTTTCCAGGTGGTTTAACGGGAGCAAGATGCTCCCCTATCCCCACCCTGTCCCCAGCCAGCACCAGGGTGAGCTCCTGCCTTCACAAGGGGCTCCATCACCTCATGCCCATTGCCCCAGCCCATCCTGGCTGTCCCCATCCACCCCACACAGAGACACAAGTGCAGTTTCTACAAAAATACCCTTCCCTCAGCCCAAAAGGAGACCGCAGGAGCCGGCAGAGCTCCTGCAGTGCAGTTATTGCTCAGTGGGACGGGCAGGAACTTAAGGCAACAGGAATAAGTGCACGAGGTGGCACAGCCAGGTCGTGTGTGTGTCGTCCCCCCCCCCCCCCCCAGTTCATTGTCTCAGGCAGTCCTCAGTGACACCTTGTGCAGCCAGCTCTGCCAGCACGTTGTCCAGGTAGTTGGGGTCTGGGTAGCCGTGGCCACTGAGGTTTGTGTCCATCTCAGTCTTGTGGTGGATCTCATTCCATACCACGGTGTTGCTCTCGCCCGTGGTGCTGGAGGTGCCCACTGTGAAAATGAGGCGGCGCTTCCAGGCCACCCTCAGGAGCTCCAGGACCTAGAGGTGGGAAGGGAGAAGCCAAAGCTTCAGCGGGTGGGAGACTTGAGCCACGTGAGCAGCTTGCCGGAAGCTTGGCAACCTAAATCCCTGCTCCAGGAGGAAAGCAAAGATCCCGGCATCAGAAGGGATCTCCTTCACCTCCCAGTCACCCCTGTGGTGTCCCAGTGGAAAGGACCATTCCCTACATGTGCTGGTCTTCCAGGAGTTCACTGGCACAAAGTGGGACAAACCCCACCACCCAGAGGACATGGGGATGGGAAGAGCCATACAGCGCAAACCCTTCTAACTGCACAGCCCAAGAGAGGCCAGGAGTGTCTTCCCAAAGGGCCAGATGGGATTTTGTTTAGTAAAGGGATGAGGGAGAACAAGTCTTCACAGTCAGACAGCAGCATGGGAATAGAGGGATTACAAACACATAAGGAACAAACAGTGAGGACAGCTACCAAGAAGAGCTGGTTAGCATCATGAGGACAGCTCCCCAAGCAACCCTGTCGTGCTGATGCACCAAGCCTGGGCCAAGAGACAAGGTGAGAAGGGCCATGTTATCAGGGTGCAATTCCTCACCTTCCTGCCCTTCTCGTTGTCTGGCAGGTAACAGTAGCGAGGAAAGCCTCTTGCTGTGTACGGCATCCCAGGGTTGGGGTGCTCAGGGCCCTGCAATAGATAAGACACATTTGGCATGGATACATCCATCTTCAAGAGTTGGATTTAGGATGAGCAGAAGGCACACCTCAAACCAGCACTTCCATGTAAAAGGAGCAAGGGATTGCTGATGATGAGTATGAGATTCGACTTGTTTTTATGGGACATGGGTCCTCCAAGGGCAATCTTCTACTGGGACACAAAGCATCTCCTTGAGGAGATGCTGGGATAGCCTTCAGATTGCCCCAGTTCTGGTGGGAAGAAAGCCCCAAACTAGAGTTCTTTCCATGTGGTTTCCTGACCCCCTAAGTAATCCACCCAGCTCAAACCTTTGCAGGCTCATTGCAACCACCAAATCCAGAGATGTGGGTTGTAAAACCAGACCTTGGGATCTCTCCCACCTTGTGAGCACAGGCTGGGTCTCCTCCCTGCTTCATACAGGCAGCAGTCTTTACAAGAGGTGAAAGGCTCTTGTAGACCCTGGAGCCACTCTCAAAGTAGGTAAAGACCTTCCAAGTCACCCATAGGTTGAAGAACAGCCAGTGCAGCTGCTGGCACCTTGGGCTGCTCAGTGATGGGCTCCAGCAGGTGCTGCACTGGGACCCAGTGCTTCACTGGGAGGCTCTCACATAGCCCATGCCACCCAGCAGGGCCGTGCACTCACCTGAATGCCTCTGCTGATGTGATACACAATCTGGATGGTCCCACAGTCCCTGTGGCCAGGGAGGGACTGGGGGAACGTGGACACCTCCATCTTCCCTTTGGGCTGAGTACCAGTTTTCTCCCCATAGATGGTTTTACAAGAGGGACACTGCAAGCTGCCATCCTGTGAGGAGAGACAAGCAGGCATCAGAGCTCCACAGCCATCACCCAGACACAGGAGATGTGGTGGGGAGAAGCCAGCTTGGTACCTTGTTCCCATTGGAATACATTGCCAGCATGCAGAGCATGTGGAAGGAGTGCTGGCAGCTTGTCAGGCGACCAACAGTCTCTGGCTTGATTGTGCTGCACTCGCAGGCATCGGCGTAACCTGATGGGGAGGACAGCTTCTCCATGCAGATGATGCAGTCCTGACAGCAAGGAGAAAACCACTGTGTAGCACGAGCGCAGGCTCATCATGACTGACCCACCAAGGAAAGGATAAAGGAGATGCTGCAGGACGATGTGCCTTCAACTTGAACCCTCCAATTTGAGGTTTAAGGGCACAGAGATAGGTTTCCTCCTCTGGCTGGTATCGCCCTGCTCCGTCACCTCCTGGACAGCACAGGAAGACAGCTGCCACCAGGCATAGGGGATGAGTGGGAACTGAGTAAAGGGATGTCCTGCTCCTCTCCAGAGCAGCTCCAGTGCAGGCGTTTGATCTCTGAGCACTGAGAAGAGCCCAAAACTCCCTCCTCTACCTCAGGCCCTGCAGCCATCTCCAAAGGAAATGGGGAGGCATTGCCAGGTTTAGCTCTTCAACCCACACCATGCTTTCTCCATCAAGGTCCCCTAACAGGTCACCAGTTACCACATGTGGGCTCCAGGCAGTGCTGAAGCTTTTCCATGTCGTGCCAACAGGGCCACTGCAAGCAGTAGCATCTAGCACACAGGATGCCCAAAGGAGGGTCCTCATGCATTGCTATGGTCTGCACAGCACCCCAGTGAAGAGGCCACTGGGCAAGCTGGGTTTGCTTCACTGCCCTCTCACCTCATCAGCAGGAGAGCCCTTCAGCTCTTCCAGGTACTTCTTCACCACTGCTTCTGGCTCAGTTGGTGTCGCTGCACAAGGAGAGAGAGAAGAAAGAGAGAGGAAGAGAAATCAGACGTGGCACAAGATATGATGGGCACAATGTGCAGGGTGAACCAGAGAGAAGGGAGACAAGCAAGTCACTGGCCAGGATGCCAAGGAGAGAGGTCAGGGTTAGAGGGGAAGAAGAGGCTGCTCCAACTGATCCCAGCAAGCCCCACAAAGGCTTTGCTGTCAGAAATGGCCATTGCTAGGACCATGAGTGCTGCTGATGGGAGATCCCACAGGCCCTGTTGGTGCCCTGTGCTCCAGGTCTCTCCACATCCCCCATATGATGCCAGCCAGGTCCCAGCTGGGCTTTCTTTGTGCACACCAGAGGCCAGCTAGGACCAAACTCAACCCAAGGCCGCTATGGTCTCAGTGGGAGAGAGGATTACACCCCCTGTGTTGTCACAGGAGAACAGCCATCCCCACATCACCCCAGCTGGCTCCTGACCAGGACACCCAGCAACACGCTAAGCATCATGCCCTGTTTAGAGCATGGCAGAACACACAACAGTTCCCTTTCTCTTGAGCTTCTACACACTCATCTCCAGCAAGACACAGTGCAAGTCACAGGGATGTAAATCAAACCAGCCTTCTAACAGGTACCTATTTGCAGCACAGGACACTGATACAGTCACATTTTCCTATCCGTTCAGGCACAGGCACCCAAGCAGCCCCCTCAGTCCCTTTGGAGCCATTACAGGATTAACAACCCACACGACACAACACCCAGAGCAAGTTCCCACTGAGAGCACAAGCAAACACCTCGACTCCCAGCCCATCCTCCTGGAGCTGCCCCGTAAGGCTTGTCCTAAGGCAGCGAGCATCGCGTGCCTCCGCACGGCACCCGGCCCCGGAGGGGAGCTCCTTACCGGTCATCAGGCCCGTCACGGAGGCTGCCAGGCTCCTCCACCAGCCTAGGAAAGGAAACATGAGCACAAGTGACTTGATGGCTCCACATAACAGGAGGCAAAAGAGAGGCCTGTCACTTGGCTCCGGGGGGAATCTCGCTCTTCCTTCCCGCATCTGCTTCTAGGGGGAAAAGCAGTGATGGACAGGCTGGCAAAGGTCCTTCTCTATTCTCCATCCTGGCCAGCCAGTACCAGGATGGAGAGCAGGGAGCAGCCAGACACAAATACCTGCACCCAACACCCCTCACAAGGGAGCTGTACTCCAGAGAGCTTTGCTCTCAAGTTGGTTTCTAAGCCACTGTAGAACATCAGTGTTAGCACAGCAGCTTCAAGCAGAACATGTGCTTTAGCACAGAGAGTGCTGGTACTCCAAACTCCATGCTCCCAGATGGACACAGAGCATCACCCCATGCAACAGTCAGGCTGTGGGTGTACCTGCACAACAGGCATCTTCAGCTCTCCCCATCCACTTCGGTGCTTTCAAAGAAGATGGAGTGTTCCCAAGCATTGACTCTGTGGTTGAAACAGCTGTGCATCAAGAGATGGCTACACTGGAGCCACCACTGAGCTGCTCTGCTCCCCCAGGAAAGCAATGTCTGTCACCAGCAGGAAGGTGTGGGTGCTATTTGATGGTAACCACTTCTTGTGGTGGAGGCAAACACAGTGAAGCAGAAGGGAAGCACAGCTCACATGCCATGGGTGTCATTAAACAGGCAAAGACCTGTATGACAGCAGATCTGTGACAGCCAGAAGCAGCCTGTGCTATGAGGGCCCCACAAGAGAGAGCACAAGGGCACCCTGCAGCACAGAGAGCTGGGGAGCTGCAACCAGGGGAAAGATGCCTCCTCACTGCAGACAGACTAGCTTGGGGCAATAGAAGAGTGAGGCAGGGCACTGATGTGGGTGGAAAACCAGTTAGGTAAGGCAGGCGGATGGACTGGGAGCCAGCCTTCCCTAAATGAGAGCCATTCAGGTGAGCTGTCTTCAGACAGGATTCCTGGCCAGCCTCAAAGGCATGACTTCTGGCAGCAGCTGCAGGACAAGGGGATGACTGAGCACACAGAGTAAGAAAAGGAGCTCAGGAGGTGAAGGGATGCTCCCTCTGAAGGTTGGTGCTGGGCAGGAGAGGAGATGCTCAGCATCTCAGGCAGAGCAGGGATGTGAGGATCACCCTCTGGAGGCCCTTACCAGGAAGGTGGTAACAGAATACAATAAGCATTAAGCCAAAGATCCACACGGAAGCGGGTGTTCTCCACTTCAGGAGCATGCCAAGACCCCCTGGAAAAGCACTTCCAAGAACTGATACAAGAAAGAGCAGGAGACAAACAGGAGCCTGGGCAAGCCTCAGCCTTCCGGCTCTCAGGGCAAGAGCTCAGCACTGCCAGGAGCTATTTCAAGGCCTCATCACCAGGCCTCACAGGGAACACAGCTCCTGGTCTTGTCTTTCCCAATGGAGAAAAATGGGTCCAGGAATACTCTCTGCTGAGATCTTGCTCACACACAGCAGATCAAGAGCTGGCAGCAGGAATAAGTTATGAGATGTGATCAGTCTGAACCTCAGGTCATGGTCAGAGTTCAGCTTGGTGCTTACTGTGCCTGAAGCCCTTCAAGCTCCCAGGTGATGTCCCCACTACAGGGTGGCACTTTCCACATGTGGCAGCTGGAACCAGGCTCTGGTTTGCAGTCACAAGAGACCTTCATGGTTACAGGGGAGATGGAGGGACAGCTTCTCCTTCTCTGCAGGTTTTGGAGATGACCACATGAGCAGGGCCAGCTGCTACCTGCCATAAATCCATCTGCTTCCATGAGTATCCGATGGCAACAACCACAGCCTCATTCCCGAGGATCCTGTGCAGCTTGCCAGGTCCTTCTCCACTTGAACCGTGCTTTCCAGTCAGCTCTTTCTGAAGTGACCTTCTTGTCTCCTCTAGCTGAGGACAGCAGTGCCAAGAAGTTGCACAGAGAAGGTGAAGGCAGCGAGCAGAGAGAATGAACACCAGAGCAACGCCTGCCCTGGACTTGGCACAACACTCCCAGCTGCACAGATCTGAGCAGCTTTAGAGCAGTTCACCTCCATCAGGATGCTCCTTCCCTGCAGCCCTTGCTGTGCATTCCTCTTGCTGTTGATTTCCCTTCCTCTGCAGCAGCTCGGAGAAACAGAATGATCTGCCCAAGAACTGATCAGCCTCATCCAAATCAAACCAGCGAAAGGAGATGAAAGCCCTGGGGCAGAGCTGGGTAAGAGTGAGGCCAAGAAAGCTCTTGTGGGGTACAACAGGGATTTCGGGCAAAGCAAATGGCATCACAGCACCTCACCAGTTGGCACCGGGATGAAGACACGCAGAGGAGAGTGATGCAGCCCTCAGGCATCCTTAGGAAACCCCATGTCTGATGGGTTTGCACTGGGGCATCTCTGACCTGCTCCTGTCACTTTGAAGTGATGATGCTGTGGGGCATTTAGCTCCACCAAGGTTGTCTGCGCAGGGAAAAGGAGTTCAGATGCTTGAGGAGAATCTGTGCCCAGCTGTAAGTATCTGAATGCCTGTTCCCAAGGAAGCCTCTTGATGCTGAGAACTTGGCTTCAGCAAGGGCAGCAAAGCCCACACAGCCTCCACTGGCTCTGCAGAGAGGCTTTTCCCTGGGCAGACCAGATCCCAGCACAAGGAGCTAGAAAGCATCTGTGAGACCCTTCAAGGCACTAGCCACATGTGCTCCAGTGCATGAATCAATTCCTTACTGGACCATTTGCTCCATCAAAGTGTCTGTCTCCAAATCTTTGTTCTAGCCATCCCTTGGGATCAAAGCCTGTTCAGTGCCCAGGGTTTCCTGGATTCAATAGCAATTGAAAATACAGTATCAGAACTGACCAGTCCTGTTTACCACCAGCTGGCCTAATGCTGTGCTATTGATGTATCCAGGATTTGTAAGAGCTTTTGCCATCCTTCCATTTACAAAAAGAGGAATAACTTCTTTAATGCTTCCCCTTCCTCCTTGTAGTTAAAAAGTTTCTTGTTGAAGCAAGGGCTTTCCATAGGCAACATTTAACAGATGTGTTTTGAATCCTTGCGTGGCAACCAAGTGCTTGCAGCAGTAACATGCCTCCTTCTGTATCCCAAAGTGAGCCATATGGTTAGCAGCAGGCTTTCTTTGGTACCCTCTGCAGGCCAGACAAAGGATGCTTCTAGTCATTGTCATGGATAATCACCCAACCCTGATCACCTCTGCCCTCTGGACTTGGAAAAGCTGGATCTACTGGCCCCAACTTCCCAGGGATCAGGAAGGTCAGAGGAGATTTGAAGTTTCTCCCCATTTCACATTCCAGCAGGATAACCAAGCAACCAGGCTGCTCTGGTTGTGGCACAGAGCATCCCTGCTATTGCCGATGGTCCCCTATGGGAGCAGCGAGCTCCCAGCCTCCAAGGGTTGCCCCATTCCCACCCATTCCATAGGCACTGGCACAGTCTGCACACCAGCTGCAGACAGCTGGACGTACAGGGAGCAATCAGAATCAGCTGGGCCTACTCCCCTTGCCTAGGCAGATCCCATCCTGCATGGCAGGGAAGGATGAGTGCTCATCTCTCCCCTCTGTACCACAGCACTCCGTGCCACTGCAGGCCCCAAGCCAGGGGAGAAGCGATATCACCGACCAAGAAGTGCATACCAGACCCAAACCAACCCCTTCTTCCTTCAATCCCTCCACAGAATCAACCAGGTTGGAGAAGACCTTTAAGATCAAGCCCAACCATGGCCCTGGGAAGGAGAGGAGCCCTGCAGTGCCCAGCTCCATGCCCGAGCAGCACAGCAGAGCCTGGAGAGAGCGAGCCAAGCAGCTCCCTCCCCAGGCACACCATCAGCATCCCCAGCACAAGGCAGCAATGCAGGAGGAGCCTGAGGAAGCACAGCTCCATGGCAGCCAGCGGGAAGGCAGCGCTGATCCATCAGGATGGCAGACACCACCAGGCTGTGTGCCAGCACCCACAGCAGCCTGCCCAGAGCCCTGCAGCACCCACAGTGCAGACATCAGTGCCAGAACACCAACGGTGCTAATTAACGTGGCCTGCCTAATTAGTGCCTTTGTTTAACAAGCTCAGCTGTGCACTGAGCTGGCTGCTATTCCATCCATGCTGCCTGTGTGGCACCAGGGGCTGCAGCACCCGGAGGGGCTCAGAGGGGTGCACTGCACCCAGCACCCACCTATTCTGGCTGTACTGAGCACACCGATGGGGCTGCTCCTGGTTCACAACTCATCACGGAAAACCCTAGAGGGATGTGGGAGGGAAAGGATACACAATGCAGAAACTCAGGGCACAAAAAGGGCCCATCTCTGCCTGTTGGCAGCCTCAGGGTCTGTAAAGAGAAACAGAACAGTCTGGCCAAGAGTCAGGCTCAGTATTTGCACTGCGGAACAATGTTCCTCATCCCAGAGGAGGGTTGTACAAACACAACTTGTTCCTAGGAAGGACTGAGCACCCTCTTCAACCTAAGTCATGCAGAGTCAGGACTGGCATCCCCGCCCAGCAAAGGGCATCCTGCTTCCTGTAACGAGCAGGGGGATTTTAGCAATCCAAATCATTGGATTTTAGCATCGTTTAGCAACCCAATCATTGGATTTTAGCAACCCAACCCCTGCAAAGGCAGCCCTGAAAGGTCAGTGCTGGAAAGGGCAGAGCTGGCAGTCTCCTCTCTGCAGGAGGGACAAATCCTGCCATGCCAGACAGGAGAAGGAGCTGGTGCCCTGTCCCAGGCCCAGCAGGTGGCATTGGTGAGCTGGCAGGATGCTGGCACTGGGACCAAGGCTGATGCCAGCACTGCCCCAGCACACCCAGCCTAGGCCCAAGGTGCAGCTCACCTGCCCCAGCAGGCAACACGTGTGTGCTACTGCAAGCACTGAGGAACCCCCATCTCATGGAGGTAAAGGTGTTGCTGATGGGCTGTGTAACACCCAGCACAGCCACAGCCACAGCCACCCCTCTGCTCCTCACACGGGTTCCTAACGTGGTGTGTACTGCTCTCACCCACCATGTCCCATCCTCCCAGTTCCATGCTCTGTAGAGCTGCTCTCCCCATCTCACTCCACCAGCAAGGTACCAACATCTCCTTTTTGTGCTCCTCCAGTGACAGGGACAAGGCAATGCTTGTGTGGTAGGGTCTGGCCTCTCCACAGCTCCATTTTGGCCCTGTTTCCAGGGTATCCTACCTCATCCCTGCTGCAGAGGGGCTGCACTGATGCTGCCCATGCTGGAAATGAAGCACCAGGAGCTGCATTACCCCACTGCCTCACCAGCTGGCTCTGGAGTGAGATCCTCACCCTCTGCCACCCACCTCCACTCTTCTTCACCTCCCATTTCATTTGCTCCTCCTGTTCTTTGCTGCTTCTCCAGCCACCCCCTGCTTTCTCCTCCCCCTCTCTCACACATCCTACTCCACACTTGCTCTTGTGTTCGCATCTCCTCCTCCCAGCTCTCTCCATAATGCATTTCCTCCCTCCACATTTCACTTCTATTCTCCTGCTACCACCCTCCCTCCTTCTTTCAGATGGGTTTGGACCTCATGGACTCCAAGAAGAGAGATGCTGCCACCAACAAACTCCCCAGACAGGCAGGGAGCCTCTTCCCCTCCACCTCAGGGCTCTTCCCTCTCTTCAACACAAGCATCTCCATGTTGAACACCCCCCAAACTCTAGTTCCCCCCCCTTCACTTATCTGATGGGCAAGCACCTTAGGAAGGACACCTAAGCCAGAGTTGGCAAACAGCTTCTATAGCTACACCAGGCTGGATCCACACCTACCCCTGCAGAGTCCCAGGGATGCTACACACAGACAGCAGTCAGACTCTAAACTGGCTCAGACACAGACTCTGGAAGGGTGAGGGTGCAGGACGCCAGTGAGATGTGAAGAGGAGAAATGAAGGCCCTACATTGGAGGTGGCTCAGATCAGCAGGAGAGCTGGAGTAACCCAGCCCATCCACCTGGGAGTGCTCCTGCCCCTTCCACTCCAGACAGAGAACAAGTCCTCTGCAATCCAACCGTGCAAGCCCTGTATGACTCAGTCCTGCTTGTCTGGAAGATCCCTCTCACCCCATGACTCAGTGACAAGCGTGGCTCACAAGCAAGCCTTTTGGGAGCAGGTATAGATTAAATGCTTTCCTTGATGCTCCTTCAGCTCCCAGACTTGTCCCACCAGTGAGTCCTGGTACGTGGATGTCCAGGGCTCCCCAAGAGGTGTAGCAGGACCATGGGGGAGACTGCAGGAGACCAGCATACACAGAGAGCAAGTGGGCTGCTCCAGCTTCAGTAACTGATGGAAACAAGCAGAGCTACCATAGGACTGGGTCTACATCATCATCTTTTACAGCCTGTCAGAGACCACACAGAGAAGCGTCCTACCTCTCCCCTTGACAAACACCATCAGTCACATCAGAAGAGCCACGAGGGTTGGGGAGGAAGAGACAAGAGGAAAGGAGGGAGGCAGACCGAGTGCAGAGAGATAATAAAGAGAAGGAGATGGAAGCAAATATCAGATTTTGAGCAGGAACTACCTTTCTTGGACACTTTCCTCCCCTCCTTAACTGAGCTGTGTTTTTTAGTGGCTTTATGGGTGCTGGCAGCTTGCGGCACACAGGTGAGGTGCACGGGGAGTCCAGCGGCTGACATCAGAATAGCCGTCATGCCTACAGTGGGTACGAGAGCGACATGCGGGAAGGGAACAACGGGGAGACACGATCATTAACATCACCTTTAACCCTGCAAAAGGAAATCAAAAGATCAAACAAAACCAAAACCCAAGCCCTTGATTCAGAGGACATCAAACACCTGAGAGGCAGCGGGGTTGGGGTCAGCACAGGGACAGGATGCAGAGGCTTTCAGAGGGAGGAGCCCAGCAGCAAGTTGATGTAGGGAGATGCAGGCACGAGTCTCACCCGTGAGCCTCTGTGCTGGTGTGTGAACAGGAGCCTCCTCTGTGCCTTGGCTTTAGGGCTCTTTGGGTATTGAGCACGCTGTGGTGCAAAGTCCTGCTCACTGGAGCCCTGGAAGCAGCCCTGACCCTGGGGACATCACCCGTAACTCCTAATGGTTCTGCTCACTCCTCCCTGAAACTACAGGTTTCAACATCACCACACTGGCTGAACCCCTTAACTGCCTTCAAACACTGCAGCAATGTGGGGCTGCCCCACTGAACCCCCTGCCAAAGCAGCCTCCAACTCACCCCACACCATCTCCTCCCTGGCACATCAGTTTTCTCTAGCATCCCAGCTGCCATGCAACTCTCACACGCCCCATCCATCGCAGGCAGCTGTATTCATGGGATGCAGGTTGTTCAAGCTAATGAATCATTAAAAGGGACAGCCATTCCCTGCAGGTAAAATTGGCACAAAGAGAGCTACAGGACTGATCATGCTGATCTAATGATGCTTCCCTGTGAAATAGAGGCTGGTTGCAAGTCTAAGCTAGCATATTGCTCTTCAGCTTCCACTCAGTAACACACCTGCCTCTGCTTTCCCAAGAAGTGAATTCCCACCTGCAACAGCATCATTAGAACTAAACCAAAACACTTATGGCTACAGACCAACACACAGCCTAAAACTCAGTGTTTCCCCAACAGCAGACCATGCAAAAAACCACATCCTAATGCTATGGCAACTCCTGCACAGGAATTCACAGCCAAAGCTGAGGTTTCTAAAGGTTTTCGTTTTCCAGTCAGGCTGGGAAAGGAAGGATCTAAAAGCACATTTGTTGAGGACAAAAATGAGGCACCTTGCCCACACACACAACTGAAAACCAAGCTGTGACAGGAAGCAGCAGCTTGGTGTGCAAGTGGTAAGGCTATTTTCTGCCTCAGCTATGCAACTGTAAGAACCTGTGCCTGGTGACTAGAAACCCCCCGAGCAAAGCCTGTGGCAATGCCTACAAGCAGAACTGTCCCTGCACAGCACTGACCACGTTTTGTACCTCCTTCATGTAAGGTCCAAGTACAATAAATATTCCAGAACCTGCTCACAGAATGTTGGGATTAGAAGGGATCTCTGGAGAGCATCCAGTCTATGCAGACACTGGGTTAGTACCCCTCACCCTGCTGACAGCACAGGGCTGTTCCCAGCACGTACAGCACAGGAGAGACCCTGTCATCAGTACAAGCCAGCAGGCCTCCAACCAAGCATCAGATCCAGAAGTTTTCCAATCCAAATATCTTCCTTTAATTCTTGAACTAAAGGCCACAAGGCTATTCTGTGCTCTCAGCCTGGGCCTAAGCTAGCAGTCCTTCATTTACACCCACAAGCCTTAGGAGCTGAAGTGTTCCCATAACAAGAGCCACTTGGTTTTTGAATGAGTACAACTGAAACCCAGCAACAGCACCAAAGCTGCCACCACATACACCAGGTAGGGCCCTTCCTCTTTCAGCAGGTTAAAGGGCAGAAGTGTGCAGTACCCATTCACACTGATTAGAGAACTTGGAGCAACAATATTCTTGCTTATCAAGGTGCTGGAGGAGATCATAGAATGGTTTGGGTTGGAAGGAACCTTAAGCTCATCCAGTTCCAATCCCTGCCATGGGCAGAGACACCTCCCACTAGAGCAGGTTGCTCCAAGCTCCTGTGTCCAACCTGCACATCTCAAAGAGCTTGATCCCACCAAGCTGCAAAATGCAGTTCCCCAAAAGTAGTGCAGAAAAGGAGACCATGAACTTGTCTCCATAAACCTGCTCCTAAGCAGTGTGATAGCACTGACTGCAGGGACTGACGTTTGAAAAGCAAGCCCACCTACACACAGCTGACTGATAGGCAAATGCAAACCTGATGCTTCCTTCTCAAGAGATCAATACTATCGAGCTAACACTAGCCCATTTCAGAGAGAAACATGACAGAAGCAGAGGCTGCACTGACTTCAGGCTCTTGATGCTGGTGGACAGAGCACTGCCTTCAAAAACCAAGTGAAGAGCATGAGCCACAGAACCTCAGCTGAGCGCAGTCACTCTAACACAGCCCCTCTCTACCTGGACTAACATGTCCAAACCTGCCTGCCAGCATCATGAATCATCACAAGGAAAGTAAGGAATTAACCTGACAGCTTTCACTTTATGAGCTACAAATGCATCTACAACTCCACACAGCACAGGGCAAGCGTGGGACCAGAACTACCAGAACCCAGTGTTCTCCCATGGACAAACTGGCCAAGAAAAGGTCATTTTCCACTTTTCCCTTCCACTGCCTTTGGAGAGACACAATGAATCATCTTGTGCAGATTCCAATCAAGACAGCATTCACACAGGGGATGTTCCAGTGTTACGTTGCTCTTCTGGCTCATCTCCCAACCCAGCAGCAATGTCTCCTTCAAACTTCTAATACAACACTGGAAATTTCAGCATCTACCGACCCTCCAGTGACAAGAGTCCCCACTAAGGGTATGTGTGTTCACAATGAGCGCCAAACCAATACATGGACACATCACCTCTGCAGATGGACTCTCCAGTTCTGACCTGTGGACACAACCCTTTCAATTCACAACTTGTTGTAGGCATCCATGGAGTGATGTCAGGAACAAACGTGGCTCCAGACCTGGACAGATTCTCACCTGTATATGCAAAGGCCAAACTGCAGCAAGATAAGCCTGCCCAAACCAAGACTACTTGGGGCATCCATGTGCTCTTGCTGCTCATTATTTACCCCAGGAGCTTGAGAAAGCACTATTTAATATGTTCCCACCTCCCACTGGCCACTGGGCTTCATCCCTGCAACGACTGCATGAGGGAAGAGACAGAAGGCCTTGCAAAACATCCTTTGGCTCCTGATCTGATCCTATGAGCACTCCAAGTTCTGCCTCAAAGCACCTATTAGGCCAGAAGCACATCACTGACTCCTTGGGGTACAATGAGTTTCGTTGGAGCTATGACAACATCCACCAGCTTTTCTCAGCCTGCTGTGCAAATAAGGACCTTTTGTAACATCCTGTGCAGAAGCTGAGTGTAGGAAAACACACCCTTACATAACGTGATGAGCATTAACCACACACTTGCTCACATACCCAGTGTGGTCACACACCTCACGCTGGTATGCCTTTGGTTCCAGTCCTGATTTAAGCAGGTAAAGGGGAAAGGACAGAGCTTACCTTCAAATAACATGAGGTCTCAGAAAAGCATTGCTAATCAGTGCAACTATATCCACTAGCAAAGCTATTATGGTTAGGATGTTCCTAAAGACCCCAGCTCCAGGAAACATGCAGATGAGAAACACCTGGTTTCATTTAACCAAAAAGCTCATTTCCAGCCTTCATCTTAAAACCAGTATTAAAAGGGCCTTCATGTGTCTGCCTCATCCAACCCCAGCCCAACACACAGCACCTGAACTCCATTATTCCCAAGGGGTTCTAGTCCAGCTGATCCTTCGCCACCACCACTGTGGTTCAGCAGTTGGCTTACACCTCTATTCTCCAATTTCACCACACTAACCAAACAGTCAGGGAAGGAAAACCAAAGCTTAAAGGGCAAGTTTCCACATGCACCTTGGAGCATTAAACCAGCAGAAAGCAAGGAAAAAGAAATCACGGTGCTGTTAGAAGAATTAGTGTTAGATCCCCAGGCAGTCATCACACAAACAAAACCCAGCTTCTCACTTGGAGCCACAGGATCCCTTGTTTCCTGTTTATCCACCAGAAGATGCCTCTGCATCCAAGAGATGCACCTGCAGCATTTCTCAACATCACCCATAAGATTCAAGGGGGTTGGCTTGCCTGCTTCAAACCAGAGGCAAAGCTGCTGAGAGGCATCTCAGGATGGAGACCAAGGGTTCCCAGCATAAAGCCTTCTTCAGTTCACATCTGAGACTGCCCTCTTTCCCCCATATCATCACAGAGCCCTTGGGTCCCCAGCCTTCCTGCCTCAGTGCTGAAGGAAGCAGTCATGCAGCAGGCAGCCTGTGTGTTAGAGAACAACCTGAACAATAAGGAACTGTCACACCATCTGCAGCATCTTAAATACGAGCAAAATACCACCTCCCAGAAGAGGTTCTGGAAGCAGAGTGGAAACAGGGAAAGAATGGGGCCTGAAGACCCAGCCAATTAATGTCTCAATAAAATTTTGCTCTCTTACCAGAGCTCCTCTGCTTGCTTTTAACCAGAAACATCCCCAGAGATTTATTTCCCCTTTTTCCTCACTAACTTGTCCAGATCTTTCCTCTCTTTCTATGCAGTTGCAAGGACACTCTAATCCAAAGCTTGCTGCACCTCTGAGGTCTGTCACACTGGGCAGACAGCAGCACAGCGCCCATTCAAAGCTGTGTCCTATGGAGACCTGGATCTGAAGGAGATGCTGGCTCCAGAGAGTTGTTCTGACCATGCTCAGCCCATGCACTCTGCACTCCCCCTGTAACCCTGTGCCTCTCACTAGCTGCCCTGTGGAGAGCTACAGATGACTACAATGAATAATGATCCCCTCTTTTGCACCCCCAGCCTCCAACAACAGAGATACCCATTAGAAGCTTCACCTTTTCATTTAACTTCATTAAATGGCAGCAAAAGGCTTATTTGGGGCTTTCCTGCAGCCTTTTGTACCTAAACATGGACCACGTGCATTCACCTCTTCCAAATTAACACGTGATGACTTGTATGTGCAGAATGAGATCACATTTAACAACATGAACACAGCCTGGATTCACCAGGGCTCCTCAGCTCTGTGCTGCAGGCACCTTCATGTGATTAAGCACCTAATTACACAGTCAGTGCTAACAGCCAGGGGATGAAATCCAGAGCCTTTATAAGCAAGGGGAGTCCTGCTCAGGACACCCACTTCGACTTTATGCATCATTTCCACAAAGGCTAATTTACTAACAGGGAGACAGATGGGCTGCATGCTGCCAGATGCCCCCCAGTGTTAGTCTTTATGCAGTGCTTATTTGGCTATAGAGACATGCAAGGCACAGCTTTCATTAGATGACTGGAAACATCAGTCCTGGGTATCGTTTTGAGGCAAGGTAAAAGCCTGACACTCGAGACCAGACCAAACACCACCACATTGCCTGGGATAAAGTGGTAACCGCAGTGAGAATGCAACTACTTCCACTTGCTCAGGAGCAAAGTTCAGTGTCCAAGGAGCTAATAACATCAATAGACCATGCATGGACAAGAGCCAGAGGAAGGAGAGGGTTAACAGATCAAGCATAGTGGCTGAAAGTGATAGAGAAAACACCATACATCAGGTCTTTCCCACTCCTCAACCCCCAGGTAACGCTATGACTTCAAGTGCGCAGTCAATGGCAGTATGGAGAAGAATCTGCTTTCAGCAGAACACCCCTACCCCCAGGCACCACCATACCAGGGCCCTGGTGCTGCTAAGTCAAAACAGAGCATACCCCACTGACAACTTTCGGCATGGAAAGGCTTCCACTGCAAGAGGTTTCATTTGCAAGGCAGCACCTTTTCATGTTTAACAGGAAAATCTACTCTGAAAAGGAGCATTGAAAAGTGGCACTTTCACCCCCCCCAGGCACACTCCTGTGTGTATTTAGTATTGTATTCACAGGCTTGGATGATAACAAGCAAACCTGTATTCTGCTGCCACAGGAGGCAATGTCTGATTCAACCTGCAGCCCCTCCTTTCCCCCCAAAACATCACAATCATTTCTTTAGCCTGAAAACCATCTGAGCTTTTTTAACAGAGCCACGCTAAAAAAAAAGTGATATTTAAAACCACACATCACCTCACTCCTCCCTTTGGCTTTAAAAAGCAGGAGCAAGTAACAAGTAGGACTGAGCTTGATCCATGTGTTCCCCCCTTGCTACCTGCTCATCCACGGCAGAAGATGAGTACCCAGCCCTCAAATAAACCCACTCATTTTGAGAGCCTCAGGACCAGCTCCAATGAGAAAAGCAATTCCTAAGGCTTGACCATCCCATTCTCCCCCACATTTACCACTGTCTTTGGGCCTAAAACCTAAAATGCCAGCAGCATTGCAGGCTCTGCCTAAAAACTAACAAAGGAGAGGAAGTGCCACAGGAAGTTGAACCACTTGATTGCTCACACAACCCTACAGACAGGGCAAGTAAAGCAGAGCTGGATCCTTACCTGCCAGGGCCTGGTTCACCTTGCTGGGTTTGGGCATCTTGACAGGCAGGGCTGGGGCACTGGAGAGGAAAACAAAGGGACAAGCTCAACAGCACAACTCCACCACCACCAAAACAGCAATGCACTGATCCCTCCTGGATAAATAACAGGACTAATTGCTCTGATGAACCCCAGCTGAAACCCCCACCCAGGCCCTGGTCCAGCACCTACATGTAAGGAGCCCAGAGCTACCTAATAGGTTTACTCATCTCCAAGGTGGATTTCAGACCTATGTAGTTCCATGCAGCCCCATCTCTTCCTAGCTGGATGATGGTCTTGAGTCACGTCTTGCTTGGGGCATGTTGGTAGACCCTGTTGTCAGCTCACTGCTCTGATCCCATGATGCTTCCATACAAAGCTTTCTGTGAGCAGCTGACCGTGGAATCTTAAATCCTCCAGATAACTTGGTGTCCAGCCAGAGAAACACTACTGGCCAGAGCATAAACCCCCATGCTGTATGAGAGGCTGCAGCTGCACAGATCAAAGCAAGCAAGAGCATCCCCACTGCTTTCCAGATGGGGAAACTGAGGCAGGGAAAGGCCAAGAAAGAGCTGTAGCCCTGGGATGAACAGAATGAAGCTGTGTGCATCCAAGGGCTTAATGCAAGGTGTGGGAATGAAGAAAGGTTGAAAGAGACTTTTGGCACCAACCTTCCTTTGGAAATCAAGAGGATTTGGACATCAAACATCCCCATCAGGTTTCTAACCTACTTGTTTTGGCAGCAGTTCCCAGCACTGGCAGCTGTACTGCAAGTTAGTTTGGGATATGTGGGCAGCCAGGGCCATGCAATTAGCTGATGGCAGGAATTAGGAAGGAACAGATGAGCATGAAAGCTGATGAGGGGGTCAGTAAAAGAGAAAGCAGCCTGGATCTACATGAGCAGAGCAGGAATGTCTGAAATCCAACAGGCTGGCACTGAGAAGTCACCCACAGACTTCATCTCAGGTGGTGTGTGCATCTGGGATGGATGCAGGCTCATGTGCATCACTGCAGTTAACACATGATGCATTCAGACAACCATCTCCAAGGTCCCCCCAGATTACATCAAACCTGGCCAGCTTCTTAGGAGCTCACTTAGAGATTAAGGTGGTCAATGTTGGGTGATATGGTTTAGTGAGGTGTCCCTGCCCATGGCAGGGGGGTTGGAACTAGGTGATCTTAAGGTCCTTCCCAACCCTGTTTTAGGATTCTAAGTGCCTAAATGCCATCCACTGTCTAGGGGGAACCTAATGCTCTCCAGCTGGGATGCAAGTGGATTCTCTCTACTGTGCCCACAAAAGCTTCCCAGAGAGAGGTCCCTCCTTTCAGCCTTGCTAAATTCCATGACAATGACCAGAGCTGAAGAGATTTGTCCTCACAACACGGACCCATCCCCACCTCCCTCCTCTCCTACCTGCTGCGGTTTGAAATGGGTTCCCAACCACACACGTGCTGAGCTTGCTGAAGAACCCCCCGGGCAAGGATGCAGGGCTTGATGCTGCACTGACAGCCTGGCCAAGAGACCGGCTCTTCCAGACCCTTAAAAAGCTCCCCAGACCGCAGAGGTTTCCCTTCTGTCTCTTTCAAAGACTGTGCTTTCCCCTCTGCTGCCCCTAATTTTGCAATGTCAAATGATGCAATGGGTTGTTCTCGCTATGGCCCAATTCAAACCCACCGAACACAGTGGAAATCCTCCCTTTGGTTTCAAATCACATGCTGTGACTCCTCTTTATGAGTTTTCTCTTTCCTGATTCAGCCTCTTTCTCAGGTGTTTTCCTCCTCTTTCTCTGTCTCATCCCTTTGCTTCATTTCTGTTCCTACGATCCTCTTCAGATCCAGTAACAGTGCTGCCCCCTCTCCAGCTGCATTCAAGGATGGGTTTTCAGGACCAGATAATGTAAAGGAACTCGAGAACTGCTCCCCAAAATCACAAAGGCACTGGGCTCCCTTCCCTCCTCCAACTGAGCAGCAAGAAGCCAACATGATGCTGGGCACCCCCTAACCCAGCCTCTGACCCTGCGCACGACTGATGCTGAAGAGCTTGTGTTTCACCATCACACCGCGAAGCACACCAGCCACCTTGGGTGCTTTCACTTCCCCATGGAAGGCAAAACCACACCAGAGCCCAAAGCTGAACCTGCTGCTGTGCTAGGAGAGCAGATGGGCAGTGGGGTATCCTTCCAGGGGGCTGGAACAAGGGTCCTTACACCTGAGGGTGAAGATAGCAAACCCAGGGCTGCTCTGGGAAGGGGATCACTGGTAATTCTAGAAGACCACCAGGGAAATTCTTCACTCCTTTCAATTCCAAGTCACCCAGCAATTAGAGCTTCCACAGACTTTTCCTGATTTCAGCTGGGATTGATTTTATTCCTACTAACTGTGTTTTGGATTTACTGTGAGAATAGTGTTGGTAACACACGGATGGTTTAGGTGTTGCTGAACAGTGCTTACACCAAGTCAAGGCCTTTTCAGCTTCTCATACCATCCTGTCAGCAAGGAGCAATTACATTGTGCATCACTAGGTTTGGATATTATAATTCTTTTCATCATCATCATTATTGTTATTTTACTATTTTCCTTCCCTTTTCTGTCCTACTAAATTGTCTTTATCTCAACCCACAGATTCTATTTCACTCTCCTTCCAGTTCTTTCCCCCAGCCCATGCAGGGGCAAGTGAATGAGTGGCTGTGTGGTGTTTAACTGCCTGCTGGGTTAAACCACGACAGAAGTGAGGAGAGCCCTTGAGATTTGCACAGGGAAATAGATAAGCAATTGATGCACTTGCAAGCAATCCAGTGTGGGAAGCTGCAACTGCACTGCAGATGAATTACTCTTCATCAGCCACCAAACAGCCACTGATGGGCTGCACCCCTGGTGTGAAGGCAAAGTGTGTCGGCTCTGAGTGCTGGAGGCTTTTTAAGCCAACTGATGTGATGAAGGAGAAACCAAGTCCTTGTTACTCCACGTGGGCTGAACACAGGCACATTCAGTTAGCAGCATCTCAGCTAACATCACCGCAGGATGTGCTGACCCATCTGCTTGACACCGTGCGAGCGCACCGTGATTCCTCTTATATCTGCAGAAAGCCCAGCTGTGGGGCTGATGAAACCAACGGAAATGCACAGTGCGTGGAGGTACCTCTGCCACAGCCCTGCCTGGGGAGATCTGCAGCCACAGGGCACGGGAGGAAGTGTTGTCACATCAGGAAAGGTGCAGAAACACTACTCGCAGCCTGCCCTGTGTCTGAAATGGGGCTTTTTGGAGGAAGAAGGGGAAGAGATGAGAAGGAAAGAGATTGCTGTCGTAGTATAACATAGGCTGTGCCTCAACTCCAAAAGCAAGGTGCCAGCAGCACGAACACACACTTTTAACCCATCAGCTCAGACCCAAACTACTCCAGCATCCCCATGCCAGCACTGGCTGCCTGGGAAAAGCTGAAGCCAGGCAAGGGTATGGTCCTTTTGATTTACTCAACCCAGGCTCAGTGAGGAGAAAACAGGATGCAGGCAGGGTGGAGAGGGTCTGAGGTGAGGGAGATCTGGAGAGCATCAGTGCAAGAGCAAGCACTGCAGTGCAGAGGGATGGGAGGGATCCACCAAGATGCCTGCTCCTGCTCATAGGGGACATTTCTACCCCGTTAGTGCCTTTGGGTCCCAGCCAAACGTCCAGCCTGCGCTTGCAACACCTGAAAGTCAATGCCTGCATTCCCTGAATGTTTCCTGGGATTGATTCCTCCTCCCTGGTCCAGTTCTGTCCTGCAGCTCCTGCTCTCCCGCTGCTCTATGTGCTGGATGTGACTGAGCTCACGAGGGATCACGAGGCTGTGAAGGGGACGCAAAATAAGACACTGTCCTCAAAGATTCAGCAAGGGGATCCTGAGGAGGTTTCCCATCCGCAGCTTCCAGGCAATCTGCTCTGGGGACAGGCAGGGCAGGCTGTATTTCAGCATGACAAAACCACTCACTTCTCCATGATTTCAAGATCCTGCAACACCAGTGAGACAGCAAAGCACAAGACCAAAGAGGAAGCTGCCACTTCAAACACTGGGCAGCCAGGTTGGAGCTGAACATCATCCAAGCTGAAGATACCCACCATCCTAATGGAGCAGAAGTAGGGAAGTCTGAGTTGTTACTCACACTCTTCACCTGATACAGCCCTTTCTTCCCTCCTCTCCATTCACACCAGCCAACAGGCCACATATTCCTATACTGCAGCATCTTTGTAGCACTCTTGACAGCCAACACTTCCCTCAGATTAGGGCTGTATCCCATTAATGTGAGGCACCCAAAGGTCTAATCCCCTTCTCAGATTTGAATGTCAATGACACTAATGACCATACAGCAGTTTCTCCCCTACTTTTCTTCTCAAGGTGCCAAACCCAAGACTGAATCCCTCTAAAGAAGGACCTTTGGGTGCAATGCATGCAGCCATGTGGATCATGGCTTTGCTCCTGGCACCAAGCAGAGGAGGTTCCCCTGATCCTACTTGGGAAGAGTGCCTGGCAGCAGAACAATCATGGCTCACAGAGGGCTGAGGACAAGTCAGAATGGGCCCAGCAGAACCAGCACTGAGCAGAACGCCCTTCCCACCCCCAAGGAGCTCATGGGTGTGCTCATGGAGAACACTGAGAGATGCACAGGAGGAGAAAGGAAAAGGAAAGGCCCTGCCCAAGTTCTGATCCCTTGGTTACACCTCCAGATCCTATAAAACATTCACTGTGGGTCATTCCCCACGGGAGATTTGCGGGTACAGCACCAGATCCTTCTTAGGAACACCACAGTACTCCAAGCATCCTTCCCCAGTCCCCAGGACTCCCATTACCCATGGTCTTAAAGCCAAACCTCTAAGCTGCCTGCCTTATTTGTAGGCACAACCTAGACCAGCACCAAAGCCATGCAAGCTCAGAGGGACCATGAGAGCTACAGTGGGGATTTTTCTGGCTGGGGCACTAATATATCCCCCTGAATATTGCTTCCTGCAGCTTTACCTGCTCACATAACAAGCAGCGCATTCCTTACTGTGTTTCAGTGCCCTTCTCTGTAATTACACAGCACAGGGCATGCAATAAGGTAGTTCTTGCCCCAGGGATGGATGCTTCCCTGTGTGGGATGGGAAGGATCATGCCAGGAGGTGGCTGCGAGCTGACCCCTGGTTCCCAGATCCAGTTAACACCACTGATAAAAGGACCAACCCTTGCCATGACACGCTGCATCTGCAGCTCTCAGCACTGTCTGTGAGGCAGGCTGGATTCATTAACTGTGTTTAATACACCAGAGGAAACTCATGCACCAAGCAGCAGAATAACTTGCTCACAAGTGTTTAATGCATTAGCAGCACAGCCAAGGACATTAGCATCTATTTAAGCCTTGGCACGCCTGTCAGGGTTTTCCAGTGTCTCTGACCCTCTCGAGAGCACAGGGAAATTAAACCTGCATTTTGAAGTGCTGGAGTTTCACCCCCTCACTCCAACATCCACCCTCCAGCAAGCAGGAAATCCATTCAATCACTGCCAACGCCACAGAAGCCCAGGCATGCCTCTGCTGCACTAACAGCACCGGGGGCTGTTCTGGCCTGCCTATTAGAAGTAACTGGCACCACCACACAGGGAGTTAGGCAGCTTCCCAGGAGGAACTACAGCTCTTTCTCAGCTCCACAGGAGAGATGTTTGCTTCAGTGCTGCCCATTTTAGCTGTCTCCCCTAAACCAATTGAGGGTACATAACTGCACCGTGGATCAGGCTCTCCCTAATAGCATTTGAGCCCTTCCTGCTCTGAGGCAGGAGCTGGGGCATCCCTGCAAGCTTTATGAAGATAAGCACTTCTGTAAACCCAAGTAATCTGCTAGGGCTGCTTTGGAGCCAAAAGCTGCAGGGTGAGCACAACCTTTATTAGACAGTAGAGAATCCACCGTGGCCCACTGCTTCCTTCCCTTCGGTCCGCGAGTATGGGCCAGCACAGGAATTGCACATCACAGCTAGGAGGAATGCTGGATGCAGACAGAAACTCATATAACGTAATTAGTGCTTCATCATCACTGCCACAAAGGCTGCAGGAGGAATGAGGGCAGCAACTGGGAGAGAAGGGAATTAAGCACCGATCCAAGTGCAGCTGAGGCAGGAAGATGGGGAACCTCAGGGGTAAAACAACCCAGGAATGTTCTGGGCTTAGGAATTAAACAAAGCACATGGTTAGAGCTGGCTACTCAGGTTTCCTCCTAATTCACAGAAATGGGAGTATTTTGTGCTGGAGCATGGGTTTCACGAGCCTGAGCCTGTAACCCCAGCCAGGAGCTATTACAGACACCCAGCAGCACTCCCAGCACAGGGGTGACAGGGAAAAGCCATCTCAGGCTGTCAGCTGGTGCTGATAAAGGCCTTTCACATACAGCACTACAGAGGAAGATAGAGATTGCCCCCTGTGTGCATGTGTCTGCCTGGCAGGGAGAAGGGAGAGCAGCCCTGGCCAAAGCTAATGCAAAGCACTGGAGATCCAGACATCATCCGTCATCCATGAAGAGCTTCCAATGCACTTCTTTGTTCTGCCCTTCACTAGGGTCCTTTTGGGTGAGCCCCCAGCTGCTGCATCCCTCCGGGCTCAGCACATGGCCATGGGTTGGATCTGTGAACCACACATGCTCCTGTGGTGGGTATGGAAAAGAGAGGCTTCCATAGATACTGCTAGTGGAAAACATCAGGGTTAAGGAACAGAAAGAGAGCTGTAGACATAAAGACCATCCTGCCTGCAAAACCACCTCCTGATGGGCCCTGTAGACAGACAAGTGCCCATCAGCATCCCCATGTCTTGGCCAGGCTGGGGGTCTGCCAAGGGTTCACATCACACTCGCCCTCCCCTTGGGGCATGTTCTGCTGTGCCCAGCAAAGATTTAACCACACAATGCCTTCACAGGGCTGCTGCATCAACCCAGCACAAGCTCTGCCAGCAATACCTGCTGCAGGGTTTAACCCTCCAACTGTCCCAGCAGCAAACAGGACCCAGCCCAGCAGGCTGCCAACACTATGGCCTCCCCAGCATCCTAGCTGGGCTCCTCCTGGCTGTCCCTCTCCTCCCAGTCAGCATCATCTGTGCCATGGGCTCAGTTTATGGTGAGAAGACCGTGCTTCAAACATCTCCCATCCTTCCTTTCAGGACATCAGTACCATACAACATACCCAGCCCCAATGGGCTCCAGAGAGGCTCCTGGCACAACTGGTGCAGAATCTGGTCTTCCTTTTTAATCCTCCCACTCTGAGAGTCCCTGCGCAAATCACACAGAGGCCTGGGCAAGGATGGGGGCTCTAGGCAGCCCCATGCACTGACCAGTGGCTCCTGCAAGAGGGGGAATTTGGCAGCTTCTTCAATAGTCTTCCTGGGGACTCCTGCAGGCAGTACCGAGCTCTGATTTTCAGCCCTACTAGAAAGAAACTGAAACAGAGAAGCATTTTGGATGCTTAAGATGTCCCAAAACACCACTAGGTGCCAAGAAAGCACCCGAAAAAGACCGTGAGAAAGAAGAACAGGACAGGAGAAGTCATTTCACTCACATGACCCTGAAAAGGGAAAGTCCTGAGAGATACAACACTAAGGAAGATACCTCCAGATTCACCACCTTAAAACGCAAATGAGATTCAAACCTCAAACCCCTGTGCCTGATGTAATCAGCAGAATGTGCTTTCAACCCCCTCCTTCATCTCTTATCTCTATGTACTTGGGGTAGCTTGGACAGGTAAATCAGCCCTGGCAAGTTCCCCTCTGGTTATTCAGGTGCTCACGCAGCAGTTCAGCAGCTGGATTATGGAGGGTGAAATGCCTATACTGCTTTGTACACTGCCAGCCATTTACAGAGGGAGCAGTCACACAGCCCTTGCTTGGTCCCCAGTTTAATGCTGGCAGATACTAGGTGCAAGTATTATCATAGAAGGGCCACAAAGACCTCTGCTAGCAAAGGCTTGCACACAGGAGGAGTCAGTGGGATTTGGCTTGATTTGGATGTCCAGGCTTCACAGAGGCCAGCCTACAAGAATAAGGAGGGAAGTGCCTCACTTCCCAAGGGTGACACTGATCTCCCCCAGCCCAAAATCCCTACTAGAGCCCAGTGCTGCAGCCCCACTCTATCCCAGAGGGAATAACTGTGCCATGGAGAGGAGCTGAGCTGTCAGAACATGAGACTCTGCTTTTCACCTAGGTGGCAAGAGCTGAAAGGCCTGAAGTGAAGCCCCTCCTCCCACACTGGTAAGGTGTAAGCACAACCCTTCCTCAGCTCCAGCCGCTCGGATGGGAGCTCAAATCCATGCTGTGACAGTTTCAGTCCTGTCAGAAAAGAGCCAGGGTTGCTGAAGAAAGATGAAGGGAAAGGACAAGGCAAAAGCTGCACAAGGCAAAGCTCAGCTGGATTTCAGACCACTTACAATCCTGCTTGTGCTTCCTGACCTCCAACATCACAACAGCAGCTCAACATGTGCAAAATGAACTTCTTCCATGCTTATCCAGTGGCATCTCTGCATCAGCACTGATGAATAGCCTGGACACTGCTCAAACTGCTAGTGTTACCCCATGGATCTCAGAGAGGGGTCGATACGGTTCAAGGTATCAAAGGAAGGGGAAAGTGAATTACTGGTTTGGTTTTCTAAACATCATCACAATGGATTTTAACAGCCCTTGATCAAATCCATGGCTTTGGGCAGTTTTGGTGGGGGTTTTCCTGATGTTCACCTTAAAAGTGTCCAATATGGAATTGCTGATTTTGTCAGAGGTCTCAGTCACACACAGCGAGCCCTGTGTTCCCTCCTTGAAGGGGAAGAGCTTTGAACACGGAGAAGTTTTCCACTCTATGCTTACTGCCTATTTTGAATTAAATAAGGGTGTCCACAAATCCCCTGTTCGTTCACTCAGACCCCTCAAAGCTGTATTTAAGTGTAACCTGTAACACCACCAACCACTATTAGTTCTCTTGTATCTGCTGAATCACAACCTGACTCCTTTCTGCAGTGGTTCAGGGAGAGAAGAAGACAAGGACTATATTTCAAGTGGGGGAAAAGGAAAGGAAAGCAAAGGAGAAGCCTTTCCACGCACTGTACAGGATGCAAAGGCACAAACCTCTCTCTCCTTCTTAGGGACAAGACCCTTGTTACGTGCTCTGGGACAGAGAGGCTCCTATATAACAAAGACCTGAGCACAGCAGTCACAGAGTCGTTTAGGTTGGAGAAGACCTTTAAGAACACGAACTCCAACTATTACCCCAGCACTGCCAAGTCCACCACTAAACCATGTCCAGCACCACATCTGTTACACACCCCCAGGGATGGTGACTCCACCACTGCCCTGGGCAGCCTGTGCCAGTGCTTGACAACCCTTTTGGTGAAGACTCTACAGGCACAGTATTTAAAGGTGAATTGGGATCTATACCTGACTCCATTCGATGCAGACAGTCCCGTGCTGGGGCCCCCAGCTTGAGGCAAAGCCCAGGTGCTCTGTGCATTGAGTCTTGGTGTTGACCTTGCTCCAGACAAAGTCGGTTTGTTATAGGGCACGAAGCCGACGCTGGAAGAGCTTACGGATGCTGTCCTACCCTGATGAGCAGTAGAAGAGTTTGGAACGTTTATCATGGAGTGGCGGTAGCGTGTGGTGATGGGACCAGTCCCGCTGTTTAGCCAGCACTGCTGGCAGGAACAAGCCACCCCTGTGTGAAGGGGTGCTGGGGATGTTGTCACCGGGTACGGGGTGTCCAAGCGCCGCTGAACGCTGCGGCGGAAGCTCGTGTTCTTGTTGGTCTGGACTTGAGCCACGACGTCAACGATGTAGTTGTAGCCCAAGGATTTGAGATCTACCTGCTGGTGGTTCTTGGCACGGGCCTCCTCCAGGAGCACGCAGACCTTCATCTCGTAGGGGGACCACCCGCCTTCGTCGTTCTGCCATTCCCAGACGATGCCCTGTCCGGCAGCAGAGTCCCCAGGGAAGAGGTGCCTGCGGACGGCGCGCATCGTCCCTGTGCGAGGAGAAAGAGTTAAAACCGTCTTGTGAGCAGAGAATCATCGGATCACAGAATGGTTTGGGTTGGAAAGGACCTTAAGGTCATCCAGTTCCAACCCCCTGCCATGGGCAGGGACACCTCACACTAAAGCATGCCACACAAGGCTCCATCCAGCCTGGCCTTACTTACATTGCCAGGGATGGAGCATTCACAACATCCTTGGGCACCCTGTGCCAGTGCCTCACCACCCTCACAGTAAAGAACCTTTTCCTTAGATCCAACCTGATCTTCCCCTGTTTCAGTTGAAATCCACTCCCCCTTTGTCCCAACGCTACAGTTCCTGATGAAGAGTCCCTCTCCAGCATCCTTGTAGCCCCCTTCAGACACTGGAAGCTGCTCTGAGATCTCTATCAGCTTCTCTTCTCCAGGCTGAACAGCCCCAATGCTCTCAGCCTGGCTCCACACAGGAGCTGAGCCGCCCCCTGATCATCCTCTTGGCCTCCTCTGGACTTGCTCCGACAGCTCCAATGGGGACGTTGTCTCAGGGACTCATTTCTGCACAGATCTGTGGTGTCTGCATCAGGGTGGCTTCCCCACCTCTCCCACAAGAAGGGCACTAACGGGCTTTGTCTTCCCAACAGGACTGGCTTTGCTCATGAAGCGCAGAGAAACGCAATATCCCCATCCCCGAGATCCCTGTCCCTCTGCCAAATCTGACTGTGGGCTGGCAACAGGTTCAAAAGCTGCTGGGAGGAAGGGTGGGAAAGGAGGGAAGGAGAGAGGATGCAGAGACAGACACACCCCAGCACAAAGGCACACCGAGCACAGATGCCTCCCTGACGTTAAAACAGAGTGAAAATAGAAGTAAATCAGGCTGAAGCACAGATCTGGTTTAAAAAAACCCAACTCCCACAGCCTTGACAACAGAGTAACTATAGAGACAGGGCACCATCGGGGAGCGTGCATAAGGGGCTGAACACCCACTCTGCTCCGCACGGGTCTGGGTAATTCTGCTCTTGGAGGAGTAGGTAAAGTCCTTAGAGTGGAAGAACAAGGACTTTGGAGAGGGGACAGGCAGAGCCAGCTCCTGCAGGCTGGCAGATACAGCAAGACTAGAGAGGAGATAAGGAGTGATGTGGAAACTGGAGAGAGCAGCTGCTCACATAAAGGAAGAGAAATGAAAGCAGGCACTTGACTGTTGCGATGCTGCTCGAGAGCAACAGCAGGAGCTCACAACCCCCTGGAAATCTGGCTCTCCAGGGTGACTCCACTCCTCTCTTTCAGAAAGGAGAAGCCTAATGAGAGGGATGTAAGCTATCCAACAGGACAGAAACCCAGCAACCTCTGCAAGCACGGGTTCCTGTACCAGGGTCAAAGCTGCTTTCTCATCCTGCACTGAGAAAGAGGAGCAGGAAATGCTGCAGGGCAAGTCTGGGGCTGCAGGAGGTGGGGTGAACAGAGGTGCAGAGAGTCCTTAGAGACAGGAAGAGCTTGGAGAACAGCACCAACAGGTGAAAACCCAAATCAAATAGAGCCTCTAAAGAGGCTGTGAGAGCTATGACACTGCTGCAGGACCCCAGGTGAAAACAGGCACATTTACAGACATCCACACCTAAAGCCTGGGCAAAACTGCCCTGATGCTGCTGAGGGTATTTCACCCAACAAGCACATCCCAAGGAAGAGAGAGGACACATGGGACTCCACACTGCTGAAGCCCAACTGCTACCTGTGTTCAGGCTCTGGCTGAATGCTCGCTGGAGCACCTCTGCTTCATGCTGCTTTTATCCCTACCCCATAGTACTGAGATACTGTGGAAAGCACTAGGACTTGACTCAAACCATAAGGGCATTAACTGCCTCCTCACTGCTGAAAATTCAACAGCATGAAAGTCACATCTCTGCTCCTATCACACTTCCAGGCTTTTTCTGTATAGTACCGGTGGTTTCTGCGCAGTGTTTTGGTGTTCAGACCATAACCACGTCCTGTGCTGGGGTGCAGGTATGTCCCACATGTCATGGGGGAAACTAGGTGAGTAGAGACAGACCTGAGCTCCAGAGGTGACAAAGGCTGTGGCTCTCTCAAAGTAAGAACGTGGCAGACCAAGGAATGTCAGGACCTGTGTTTCTGCTGGGGAGCTGAAGGCACAGGGTATGGCCTGCCTCAGGGATGAGCAGCCAGGGAAGGTCCAGCACTTACTCCCAACTCACTGCTTCAGTGGTCAGAGCAGCACCAAGCATCCTGCTAACTGCACAGTGAGACTCTCCAGTGTCTGCATCCAACAGACAGCACCTCATCAGCACACCTAAAAAGCTATCAGCAGGCAGTGAAACACAGCAACCTCTCTGTAAGAACTGGATCCTAACAGCTCAACCATGAGCCCAGGGATTCCTGTGGGACAAGAGCTTCCTCTGGCACAAGTCAGGGCAGAAGGTGTCAGCAGAACCAAGGAGACCTTTCCCAGACAGGAGCAGACACCATAAGTGGGAAAGCAGATGAAACAGCCAAAACCAAACTCTAGTGATGACTGCTCCTATCCTGTCCTGTCAAGTGCTAGAAACACAAACCCACACCTCAACAGGTAGGCAGCAGCAGGGATGACCCCTGAGCAAGAAGGAATGGGGATGAGATGGGCTGGAAATGCACTGCATTTAGAGATGACTGCAGAGAGCCTGTTCTCAGGAGTAAGGGGACTACCACAGGTAAAGCAAGGTGTCCAAAAGCCCGGGGGACACAACTCGGAGGGGATTAGCAACCCTGCCCCTGCTCCACTGGCAGGTCACAAGTTAAAAGCAGCACAAAGAGGACTCTAGGAGCTTGCACACAACCTGTGTTTTAGGAACCAACACCAAGAGCCAAGCCACACACTTGGAAAACATCCCCCTTCCCCCTGGCTGGCAGGGAAGCTGGGATTCCTCTCCAGGGTGGGCAGACAGCTGTGGGGAGAGGACAAGTCCTGCTGCTCCCTTGCATTCACTCCCAGCTAATGTGCCTCGACCAGCAGCTGAAGCCACAACTAATCCTGCCCATAAGATCCCCCTGCACAGCTGTCATTCCCTCTTGGTCCCGTTAACACTGGCTTCCTGTTATTCTGCTGGCTTCCTTTGAAGAGCCTGTTTGTCTGTCTAATAGCTAATGAGCAGAATACAACAGCCTATTTTTTTGCCCCATTTCCAGATTTTTCATGGGGATGTTTCCTGCAGAGATTCTTTTCTCCTGCACATAACAAAGGTCAGCTGGCTGCTTGCTCAGAAAGCTTCACAGTTAAGGCAAGAGCCCTGCAGAGAGAAAAAGCTTTGCTTAGAACTGGGCCACTGAAAGGGGATATGAGTGTTTGCAATAGTCACGTTGCAGAGTGCACAGGTACCTGTGGAGGGAGGCTCACTGAGCTGATGAGCATCCCTCCGCATCAGTGGGAAACACTGCAGGAGAGCTGGGGAACAGAATCAGCCCTTTTGGTTATTAACACCTCAACCACAGATCTTGTCCAAGGAAAGATGAGGGCATGCCAGGCAACATCATTCCCAAATTGTACTGGACTGTCCCCCAGAGATGACCAGTTCTGAACCACCCTGCGATGGACAATGGGATAACTGTTTTGAGATCTTTCACATGGGTCTAATGTGGTACAAGCTCTAAAGAGATACAGAAGAAGGATGTCCCATTCACACTGGGACACATCCTTCACCCTCACCAAACTGGGCTACTCAGCAAGTCTGGAAACAAGCAAGAAACAGCCACTGGTGCCAGTTTTGTTGGGTCCATGCTGTACTGCTCAAAGCCACAACCTCAGCAGGACTCAAACAGGCCATGCTGAGCAGACCTGCCATGAAGAAAGCTCCCCACCCATGACACCACTGGAAAACCTAATCCTAAGGTCACAAAGCCAGAATAAAAACACGGATGCAGCTGTGATGACCGCTCACATTTGCTCCAACCACTTCCCTTTCCTTTAGGAATCGCCCAGTAGTGCAGTTGATTCAAGATACTGCTCATTTATTGCTTCAATTGGCAAGAAACCAGCACGCTGCCCATCTCTTAAGCTTGGGGTGGTGCTTGATTGTGCCCTGGGGTGATGGGAGAGATGCTGGCAAAAGAGAAAGTGAGGCATGGAGAATCTCCCACAGCAGCCATTCATTCAGGGTGTGTAATTTGGGATCTCCCTGGATTTTCCAGTCATGAAGAGCATGCATTCCATCCCTGCCCTCTCCCTAAGCTACAGCTGCTCAGCACATCTGCAGCAGAAGAGGGCAGGAGTCATCAAATCCTGAGCTGCCTCACTGACCCCAAGAGAATGAAAATTAGGTCTCAGTCCTGCTATGAAGCCCTTCCATGGGAGGAAGCAAGCCAGCCTTGTGCACACAAGTGCGGGGAACGTTCTGCTGCAGCATCACGGCGCTCTGCGGGGGCTGCAGGCTTGCGCAAAGCAGCTTGTGCGGGGCGGCATGCCAAGGTAAAGCAGCTGGCACTCCAGTTGTAGAGGGAACAAGGGAGGAGATTGGGTTTGAAGCCTAAGAAAAGGCCCTTTTTACACCAGTGGTCTTGAACGGGTGGGAGCAGGAAGAAAGTTTCCGGCTCTGAGAGCTCTGTGAGCTGCAGGGGTCCTGTGATGAGGTTCCTTAAGAGGAAGCAGCACTACTGATTCATGCCAGCTAATACTGATGTTCTCATGTGCCAACGTGCTGGGTGGCAGACAGCATCAGGAGAGAAGCAGACATAGAATCATAGACTGGTTTGGGATGGAAAGGACCTTAAGATCATCCAGTTCCAACCCCCTGCCATGGGCAGGGACACCACACACTAAACCACCCCTCAAAGCACTGCCCTGCTGTGGCAACACACAACAGAGCTTTGTAGGGCTCTCCTACACATAATGGGGTCCCACTTATCTCCAAGCACACAAGCAGCCTCATCAAAACCCCAGCATGGGCAGGGGTGCTCCCTTACCTGTGTCCTGACGGAACTGTGTCAAGCTTGGGATGTCGATGACATAGGGGGCCAAGGCGGGATCTGCATGTCCCAAAGGGATGCTGCTGACAAGCCCTGATCCCGAGCGCCGGCCCTTCTGCTGCGAGGCCTGAAAAACCTGTTCAATGTAGCTGCAGACATTCCCTCTGTACGGCCTCCACCTGCCAAACTCATCCTGCCATTCCCACACTGCCACCGCTGGGGAGTTGCTGCCATGTCCCGGGGCAGAACCGGGGAGTCCGGATGGCCCAGCTGAACTGCTTCCTGCTTCCTGAGCTGCTGCCATGCTCCTCCCTGAGTTCTGGGCACGCTGCAAGGGGCAGCTTCACACCATCTTCTTCTGGGGGACCTGTAGCAAGAAACAAAGAGAGCTCATAGGGCTGAGAATGATGCCCCAAATCCACCCCACCCTGTATGCATACCACACAAGCCAATTGAGAGAGGGGAACAAGCTCAGCCTTGCACAGAAGATGCTTGCTATGCATTTAGGAAACTGCAGAGAAGTGGATTGGCCTCAAAACCCTCTGGCTGAGGGCAGATGGGGTATCACCTCCCACTCCCTGCCAATGCTGGCAACTTTTCTTGTTAATTTGGAGCAAAAACTCTAAGGACACTCTGCTTCCCATAGCTTGCAGCACCAAACACCACCAGAATCACTGCAGATGTGCACAGAACCAGCCCAGGAGCACTGCTGACCACCTGCAGGGAAACCCCTAAACCCTGACCCAAGTTCAGACACGCACTAGACAGGATCATGCCAAGGCCACCCCATACCTGTCCCCACTCACACTGCTTCTGGCAGCGTTACACTGACCACCCTGATGTGAGATATCAGCTTGGGAGCAGGAGCTCCCCAAGCACACATGTACATGAATGACTTGGTTATACAAGTGGTATCCAAACTCTTCTCACTGATCTGGGCTCTCACTGATCATCAGCTCCATCCAGGCTTCTGACCAGGCAGTTCTGATCCAGAATCAGTCCCTTGACTCCTTCTGTGCAGCACTGTATGCGCACACAAAGGCAGAAAACAATTCTTTATGCACAGTCTGCAAATCACAGTAGTGCATATACCAAGCACAATCCAAGTGAACAATGGATGGAAAGAAGCACAGAAGCACTAGGAGGAACATAGGGTGTAATAAACAGCCTGTGCTGAAGGCAGTGATTTAGCAGGTCCTTAAGACTGCACTACATCTAGCTGCAGCTTCTCAGGTTGGAAAACAAGGAACATCTTAAAACAACAAACAATCTGCATCAACAAAGACTCAAGCTAAAGACTCAAGCCAAGAAGAGATGATTTGGGGAAGAAGAGAGAATGGAGTAAGAGCTTTAAGACATTCAGGTAAAGACACAAAGGCAGTGAATAAATCCTAAGGACTTAGAGACAGGATGCAGAGACAGAAAGACCACTCTTAGCCCCCTAGGGATGCAAAACCACAAAGCCACTGCACGATCACCAAGCTGCCCAAGAGACACCATAAGTCTGATACATGGCATTACCTGCCTGCTTTGTCATTGCAAGGAATCCTACCCAGACCATCTGGACACATGCATCTTGGTGCCCAAATGCTGGACAACCCCACGTTGTTGCTCATGATCAGGTGGGTATGACTGTGAATAAGTGCAATTCATTTTGTTTCAGAACAGTCACCTTCTCCTTCTTCAGGCCTCCATCACTGACTGCTCACTTAACTCCCAGCAGGCAGCTATGAGCTTCCTTCCCATCCAATGGAAAAGTTCAGGTGCCCAAGAGGCAGAGCAGCAGTGGGTGGCTTCCACTGGAGGATGCCATCTGCAAGGAGAATGACATCCCTGCCGGATGGGGAAGATCCCACGCTCCGTGGAGCATCCCATCCATCAGGCTCGTGTGGCTTGCTAGCTTAAAAAAGCAATAGAAGAAGAGCAAGAGGCAAAGAGACGCACCCACACGTCTGCATTCATGAGAGGAAAGCAACACTTTCTCCAGGAATTCAGTGCAAATCGGTTTATGAGCTGCTCTGAGAGCTCTACACAACACCCCCAGCTCAACTGGTGCTGGTGACAAACCGCTCCAGGGCACCAGGAGAAAACCCTGGTCTCTGCAATGGATCTTCCCCATGGAATTCGTTCTTCCCTAACACACCATGGACAGTTATTTTACTGCTCAACCCAGCCAGTTAAAACCTGAGGTGTCAAACCCAACACCTGCCTCTGCCAGTTCTTTTAATGGCAGGTTTCACACCAACACATCTCCTCCAAAGGGACCACCAGCATGTCCATGCTCGGCTTGGACTCAGAGCAGAGCTGCAGGGTTCTCTGTCCTACCCACCTGCATGAGGTGCTCTGAACCCCCAAGACAGAACCAACACCTTTCTCCCCCTAAAGTTGCTGTCACCAAATACTCATCTGCCCATCCTACAGATGGGGACAGCAGAGGGAAGCTGTTCGGATGGAGTCAGCGATTTGTTTTCCTTCCTTTTTGAAGCACAGCAGCAGGAAATGGAAAAAAGAGAGCATCCCAGCAGAAAAGCTGCCCCCTTCATGTACCCCCTCCACTTGCTGGGACACCAGCTGGGTGACAGCAGCCTGTTGCTCACCCTGGGGAGCAGCGATGCTTTGAATCCCAGACCACACGCAAAGGTACGGGGCTGGCTGCATGTGAGCATCGCGTGCTTCGATATTCACTTCCCCATCAGAGTGGAAAAGCATTTCCTGAGCTGGGAATGCTGCTCCAAAGGAGCGAGGGGAGGATTTCAGCCTCCTGCCAGTTCTCCGTGCTCGAGCCAGCAGCTGTTTGCACGGATTGGGAAGCGAGGAATGCGGGAGAGCTTCAGTACGCCAGAATTACCCGAGCTCCTGAGTTAAGGCAAACAAGAAGAGGCCTGAAGTTGCAGTTCCTTTCCCCATTCCATGAATCCAGCAGTACACAAGTATTAAGAGCTGAGGAATCCAATCCCAGAGCTGCTCAAACAGCTTTCCCTTGGGCTGCCACGTGTGTCACAGAGCTGTGTAGAGACGTGTTACACATCCCACTTGACCAGCACTGCGTTTGGGATGCTACCAGTAGCTCAGCTGCACCAGCTCTTCACACTGGCTCTATCCTTGGCAGATTAGTGTCCCAGGGAGGGTAACTACATGTCTTTCCTAAAATCCCATGGACTATAACACTTCACCTTGAGCTTTAAAAATCCCTTGAAAAGCTCCAAGTCATCCCAACCACTGAAAGTGTTTATTCAGCAAACAGTCCTGGCTCCAATTAGAAATCCTATGGGCTACCTTGCTCCAAATGAAAACAAACCCCTGACACCTTGAAGTGCAACCTTCAATATTGCAGCCAAATGCCCTCCACTTAGGAGGGAATTCGGGATTTGTATTTGGACTGGTTTGGGTGTATTTTGCACCCCAGGACAATCTCTGTAGCCTTTACCCACATGGCTCAAATCAGGGACTTGGACAGGAAAGGAACTGGGTGAGTTTCAGTTGTGTTTCCCAGCAGATTCCCTCCCTGCTCCTCAAGCTCCAGCCAATGGTGGTGAGAAAGCTGGGGAGGGGCAGGCCGGAATGAAAGCCTTTTCCAGTGCCTGAACTGAAGCTGTGACCAGCGCTTCAGCAATGCGCTAGCTTGTACCCCAACAAGAAAAGGCCTCAGGAGCTGCGTTAAGGAAACACAAATCACCAGCTCGGTAACACAAACTTCTTAGCACTCAGCTTAGAACTGAGAGTGCCCAGGGGGGATTTGTCAAGTGCCACTAACACAGCATAAGAGACAGGATCAGGAGGGCTACAAAGAGCCCGTGCAAAAGGATTACACATGGATTAGGAATGCAGATAAAGCACAGGGAGGCAGCGGGGCTGTAACAAGCCCATGACCTTGTGCAGGGGGCATGACCGGAGCAGCACTGCAGGTACCCTGTGCCTCCCTTAACCCAAACCACCCAGCCCGAGCGCTCCTAAACTCCCTGCATCGTCCCATCTGCACCTCTGGGCCCTGCACAACCAGAGCTGTGAACACAGTAACAGGGTCCAACAGCGGCAACAGGGTCCAAAGCTGCTGCCGGGTACCTCGCATCTAAACACATCTTCCCATACACGAGCACCCAACACCATCAGCACACAGCTAGAGCAACCCAGGAGCACCAGTGAGGAGGTTACAGGAGTAACTCCAACCACACAGATCCATCACTCCTGCCTTCTTCAGCCTCCACCGACCCTCGGCTGGGTTGACAGCCCAAAGAGCAGAAGATAAAGCCCGACAGCTCCAAACCTGGACTCTTTCCATTCAAAACAAGCATCAAGAGAGCTCCCTTTGGACGGGAAAATAAAGACTGAAGCAGAACAAAGCGCTCGCCTCTCAGTAAAGCAGAGGGCAGGAATGGAGAGCCGCGGCAGGTACACCCGCACACAGGGCCGACCCAGCCCGCATCCCGCCGCCTCCGGAGGGCTCCTGGCCACCGGAGCTCTGTTGACTTACGGGGACAGCGCTGGGCTGTGGGGCGCAAACCTGGCGCGGCCGGGCCGGCTCCGGCTCCGGCTCCAGCCGGGCTGCGGGACGGGACGGGACGGGCCCGGCCAAGGGGAGCCGTGACCGGAGCCGTTTGTCCGGCAGCAGCGGCCCGGCCGCGAGGGGAACCGCAGGCCCCGCTCCGAGCAGCACCAGGCTGGGCCCGGGGCCGCCGCGCGTCGGGACCGGTCGCTCCCGGCTGTGACAGGCCCCGGTGAGGCCGCTAACGGGGAAGGGGAAGCGGAAGGGCCCGCCCGCCCCGCGCTGCCCGCCCCGAGCCCGGCGCCCCTCACCCGAGTCCCGCCGGCGGCTGCTCCGCGAACCGGCGCTTCCCGGCCCGTGGCGGCGGCAGGAACCGCGCATGCGCCCGGCAGGACCGGGGCGGGACTGGGGCGGGGTGGGAGTGAGTGACAGCGGGAGCGACACCGGGAGTGTGACTGTGAGTGTGTGACTGTGTGTGTGTTGTATGTGTGTGTGTGTGTTGTATGTGTGTGTGTTGTGTTGTATGTGTGTTTGTGTTGTATGTGTGTGTGTTGTGTTGTATCTGTGTGTGTGACTGTGTGTGTGTTGTGTGTGTGTGTGTGTTGTATGTGTGTGTGTGTGTTGTATGTGTGTGTGTGTGTTGTATGTGTGTGTGTGACTGTGTGTGTGTTGTGTGTGTGACTGTGTGTGTGTGTTGTATGTGTGTGTGTGTGTTGTATGTGTGTGTGTGACTGTGTGTGTGTTGTGTGTGTGACTGTGTGTGTTGTGTGTGTGACTGTGTGTGTGTGTGACTGTGTGTGTGTGTTGTATGTGTGTGTGTGACTGTGTGTGTGTTGTATGTGTGTGTGACTCTGTGTGTGTGTTGTGTGTGTGTTGTATGTGTGTGTGTTGTGTTGTATGTGTGTGGTATGTGTGTGTGTTGTATGTGTGTGTGTGGTATGTGTGTGTTGTGTTGTATGTGTGTGTGACTGTGTGTGTGTTGTATGTGTGTGTGTGACTCTGTGTGTGTGACTGTGTGTGTGTGACTGTGTGTGTGACTGTGTGACTGTGAGTGTGTGTGTGAGACTGTGTGTGTGACTGTGTGTGACACTGTGTGTGTGACTGTGTGTGACTGTGTGACTCTGTGTGTGTGTGACTCTGTGTGTGTGACTGTGACTGTGTATGTGTGTGACTGTGTGTGTGTGTTGTATGTGTGACTGTGTGTGTTGTATGTGTTGTGTGTTTGTGACTGTGACTGACTGTGGGTGTGACTGTGACTGTGTGTGTGACTGTGTGTGTGTGACTGTGTGTGACTGTGAGTGACTGTGTATGTGTGTGACTATGTGTGTGTATTGTATGTGTTGTGTGTGACTGTGACTGACTGTGGATGTGACTGTGACTCTCTGTGTGTGTGACTGTGTGTGCACGTGTGTGACTGTGAGTGACTGTGTGTGTTGTATGTGTGACTGTGAATAACTATGTGTGACTGTGTGACAGCGGGAGCGACACCGTGTGACTGTGAGTGACTCTGTGTGTGTGACTGTGAGTGACTGTGTGTGACTCTGTGTGAGTGACAGTGGGAGCGACACCGTGAGTGTGATTGTGAGTGACTGTGTGTGTGTGACTGTGAGTGACTATGTGTGTGTGACTCTGTGTATTTGTGACCCTGTGTGTGTGTGACTCTCTGTGTGTGTGTATGTGTGACTGTGTAAGTGACAGCAGAAGTGACACCATGAGTGTGACTGTGAGTGTGTAACTGTGTGTGTGACTGAGTGTGTGAGTGTGTGTGAGTGACAGCAGGAGCGACACCATGAGTGTGTCTGTGAGTGTGTGACAGTGAGTGTGACTGTGTGTGAGAGTGTGACTGTGAGTGTGAGTGACAGCTGGAACGACACCATGAGTGTGACTGTGACAGTGAGTGTGTGTGTTGTGTGACTGTGTGTGTGAGAGAGTGTGAGCATGACAGCGGCAGTGACACCATGAGTGTGACTGTGACTGTGTGTGTTATATGTGTGACTGTGTGTGACAGTGTGTGTCTAAGTGTGTGTATAAGTGACAGCAGGAGCAACACCGTGTGATTGTGAGTGTGTGTGTGTGTGTGAGTGACAGCGGCAGTGACACCGTGTGTCTGTATGTGTGATTCAAAGAAATCACTTCACAGTATGCACTGTAAAGCACAGACCTATTCACTAGCACTGGGAGCACTCGGGGGTTCAAACCTCCATCCACATCTCCAAAGCACGGTAAATTTCAGGGGGTTTATACTTTGCATCTTCATCTTGATCTAATTTTATCTGAAGCAGCCACAGATCCATTTGGGTAAGTTATGTATCTGTACTCCCCCTGTCCTACTGCACACTTGGGGTAGGGCTACAATGACAGGCTATTAGTTACCTTCTACCTTCAGCTGCTAATACCTGTGGGCTACGTGCTCAGTTCTTTGTTCAGTTGTTATCCTTTCTTACCACGAGGGACGTCCCTGCTTAGAAGCAATTCCCAGAAGCAGATGCAAGGCATCTACAGGCCCTAATTCTGATGCACTGTTTATCAAGCCTCATCAGAAGGGCAGGTTCCCACCCTCAGGGGGCCCCTTGTCGAGGGAGCATCCACGTTTAGGTGCTAAATCATACTAATGCTAAAAAGTAAGGTTATTTCAGCTAGGGCCTAATGGCTTGGTCTCATGTGTGTGTGACACTGTGAGTGTGTGCGTGACAGTGACAGTGTGAGTGTGGCACCGTGAGTGTGATGATGGGTGTGTGTGCGATACGGGGTGTATGATGTGGTGTGTGCGGTACCGTGCGTGAGTGTGATGCTGGGCGGGCATGAGTGTGACACTGAGTGTGTGACACTGAGTGTGCCCCTTGCACACCAGCCCTGCCCTCGCACACCTGCACCGGGGGCTCCTCCTGCAGTACCTTGGCTCCGCGCTCCAGCACTGGCTCCTTTCAGAGACACATTGGACACGCTTCCAATGTCATTCCCTCTATCCCATAGCTCAGCAGAGCCCGTCACACCGGTGTCTCATTAGAGCTGCAGCTTCGACTGAAGCTTAATGCTTCTGGCTGTGTCTGTGGGAGCTGTTTTCGAGCCACTGACTCATCCCAACGAAGGTGGATGCGAGCACCCGGCGCCACGACCGATGGATCAGCTGCTCAGCACGGCCTTGAGGACGGCTATTTTTGGTTTAATTCGCATTCATGTAAAACAGAAACAACCCCCGGAGGTGACTGCTGTGTTCCTCGTTTGAGCACGGGATGAGGGTTGTGAAACACAATGTGTGAGTGCAGCAGATACTCTGACAATGGAGCATCGCATCCTTGCACCTGCATCGGGATCAGACCCCTTTGTGTAGAGCTCACATTAACATGGAATCATGGAATTCCAGACTGGGTTGGGTTGGAAGGGACCTTAAAGCTCATCCAGCTCCAACCCCTGTCATGGGCAGGGACCCCTTCCACTAGAGCAGTTTGCTCCAAGCCCCAGTGTCCAACCTGGCCTTGAACACTGCCAGGGATGGGGCAGCCACAGCTTCTCTGGGCACCCTCTGCCAGCGCCTCAGCACCCTCAAGTCTCCCCTCGGGCAGGTTAAAGCCATTCCCCTTGGCCTGTTCCTACAGGCCCTTGTCCAAAGCCCCTCTCCAGCTTTCCTGCAGCCCCTTTAGGCACTGGAGCTGCTCTAAGGTCTCCCCTTCAGGAACCTTCTCTTCTCCAGGCTGACCCAGCCCAGCTCTCAGCCTGGCTCCAGAGCAGAGCTGCTCCAACCCTCCCAGCATCACCATGGCCTCCTCTGGACCCAAACAGCTCCACGTCCCTCTTGTGCTGTTGCCCCATTGCTGATGATGGACTGCTTCCTAACACTGTGTTAGACGTAGGGCAGGCCCCACCTGGGTTTTTTGCTTCTCCCTTCACAGCAGAACTCACCACCAAGACATCTTGAAGCCAGGAAGCATTCACCAGTCCTTATCAAACAGCTTTAACTTCCCTGGACTTTACACCCAGCAGCACTGATCCACCCATGATGTGATTTAAAACCCAAGTACATTATGCCTGGACTCAGTAATTACAGCACAAATGCCATCTAGAACCACCTTACACCACAGGCATGGAGAGATATCATAAAACTCTGCTTCCTGGGTTAAATACACAGGACTTACCTTTACAGAGCTTATAAAGAGTCTCTGCTTATAGAAAATACATAGCACTGAGAACACAACCACTGCAGCTGCAGTAACAGTCCTCTGGAGCTGTGAGTTCACCCTCAGATGCAAATGCCCATGAATTTCTCTGTTCCAGGATGGATGAGACTGTCACATCCTTGAGTTCAAGCTACTCACAACGTACTAATAACTGCCAAACGTGATTGATAGCCTGCTCGTGATGCCTCTGTTAAAGCAATAAGTTTCACATCCACCACTCAGGCGCTCAGAATTCCTGTCTCCTGTGGCTGTAATTAGAACCTAAAGAGCAATGTGAAGGGTTGTTTTCCTTCCTACCTCGAGACACACAAGCCTGAAAGACAGATAGGTGTACTTTATGGAGCTGTATATCCTCTGATACAAAGCTGTTAAACATCCTCTGGTCCTGAACAGGGAAAGGTTGCAGGGAGGATGGTGAAGATCACATGGAGCCTGGCAGAGCTACATGGGTAATGAAGAGATGCTGCAAGCGAGGAGCAAGGGGTCCTGGCTGATGAGAGAAGCTGGGCGAGGGCTTTGGATGATGCTGCAGGTCTGAAGGGTGTTACAGCGTGTCTATGGGGCTGTGGAAGAGCAGAGGTGCACTTGGTGTAGTTACTGGGAGAAGAGAAGGGCTGTATGATGGGGATAATCCAGCCAGGTGGTGCCTGAGCTGTGGGAAGCTGTGGAAATGCATTGGATTTCTTTTCTTCTTATTATTGTTCTGTTTTATTCCTCATTTTTGAGCAGGGATTCATGAGCTGGTCTGGTAGGACTCGTGCATCACGGTACATGGAAGGCTCTGAGGCACAGCTGATGCTCAGGTATCTCATCCCAGCAGGTGAACCTCAGTCAGAACCTAAGGATCCCATTTGCTATGTACAGGGATGTAGATCTCATAGTCCTGACTGCCTGTAAATACACTTGATAAGATCCCTAATGATCCACAGTGTTTAACATGGTCCTTGAGGGTTTTTCACCACCTGGATCCCTTATTTCCCACAAGCACATACTTTCTGCATGCTTCCCAAATCAGTCTGCAAGGCAGCAAGTCCTCCACCATGGGACCATCTCTTAGGCCTGAGCCATCCCCACACTGGCATAACCAGCCAAATATTTGTCTTCTTCCATCCCTTTCCTTGCAGTGAGGCTGGAAGGCAGTGGGATTCATTTCTCCATCTCATGTGGTTTTGAGTCAAGGTCCTAGGCTAATGTATATAAACTCTGATGCTTGAGGCTCTCTTAAATTGCCAGGCTTAGCCTTGTGCTCTAGAGAACAGAACTGTCTGTCCCAGCTATGCTGGGGTTGCTGCAGCACTCTGCATTCACAGCCCTCTTGATTGCAGATCGATTTCCCCAAGCAGACAAACCCGAAGTGACAGGAACTAGGAGGGAATTCCTCTGCAGGCACAGGATAATCAGTGGAATTTGGTTTCATTTTCTTCTGCAGCAGCTGCTGCCTGTCCCTGCCAGGCACTGATTAGATAAAGCAGAGGTGGGATCTGTTACAGCATCGTGCTCTGACTCAGTGACCTTGCCCTGTGACACCCAGGATTTATCTGCTGAAGGGGACAAGAACCCAGTCCCTGGTGGGAGGTGCTCAGCTCTCCGTGCCCCCCTGCCTGCCTTCTCCAGGGAAATCATGGAATCATGGTTCGTGTTGGAAGGGACCTTAAAGCTCCTCCAGCTCCAACCCTTGCCACAGGCAGGGACCCCTTCCACTGGAGCAGCTTGCTCCAAGCCCCTGTGTCCAACCTGGCCTTGAACACTGCCAGGGATGGGGCAGCCACAGCTTCTCTGGGCACCCTGTGCCAGCGCCTCAGCACCCTCACAGGGAAGAGCTTCTCCCTAAAATCCCACCTCAATCTCCCCTCTGGCCGGGTCAAGCCGTTCCCCTTCTCCCGTCGCACATCCTGGTACCGCTCTGCCCGATCCCGGCTCCTCTCCCAGCTGCCTCCAGCGTTTCTTTCTTCCTGAAAATGCGTGCCACCTAGTGCCCACTGAGCCCAGCGCAGCGCATCCCGCCGGAGCCTTGCTGCATCCTCCTGGAATACGTGGGTCTTCATAGGCCCCTTCCAGCACAAACCGTTCTGTCATTCCAAGCGCCAGGCTCGGACACGGCATCTCCATCCCAGGCAGGCAGCGATGTCCGCCCCGTCTGTCGTGTCAGCCTGTCTTTCCCCATGGGGGCCACCACTTCCCGATCAGCGTTGTTTAACAGCACTTAGGCTGTGGCTGCAGCAGTCCCAGCTACCACAGCAGAAGCCGGTTGTCTGTGTTTCCCAATGCTTGAAGACACAGGCAGGGAAAGCAGCATGTTCTGCTCCTAATGGACATGTCGCATATAAGCAGCTGTTGTCCCATAGGATCTGCTGCCTGGAGCACGGTGCTCACCCCAGAATGACATGAGAATGTCATAGGATCATAGAATAGTTAGGGCTGGAAAGGACCTTAAGATCATCCAGTTCCAACCCCCCTGCCATGGGCAGGGACACCTCACACTAAACCATGGCACCCAAGGCTTCGTCCAACCTGGCCTTGAACACTGCCAGGGATGGAGCATTCACAGCCTCCCTGGGCAACCCATTCCAGTGCCTCAGCACCCATGTCAATGGGAATGACATCAGAGGGGACACAGGAAAAGGGGGGGGGAACTACAGGCATACCCTAAAGCTGGTGGTCCACAGCGAGTGCCTTTGCTGTGATTGATCATGGTGACCGAGGGGACCCAGCTCCCTGCTTCCCACCCCTTCATTCCACCCTTATGGTCCATGCCTGCTCCTCCACAGCTCTGGATGCCATCCCAGACCTGTGGCACAGGTCGGCTGCCCTGTGGAAAGCTGCCTGTCAGCACCGTGTCCTTGGGCTGCTGGCTCTCCCCTGACTGGGGTGGTTGCTGCAGCACGTTGGTCAGGAAGCAGCTTACCAGGAGGAACAAAGGGGATGTTGTCCGGGAGGGGATGGGTACCTCTCTCGGAGCTCCAGCCTGCTGCAGCCCGGTGCTGAGCCTCTCCGGGGCTGCCCTTCCTTCAGCACTAACAGAAAACCCATCACAGTTATCACCTGGGTCTCCAAAGAGCACAGAGGTGTGCGAGGACCCAGGCAGGGCTCAATGCCAGGACAAGGAATCAAAATGCTCTTGTGCTGCTCTTACATCTTTCCCTTCTCCTAAGAAGAACCGTGTGGTTTTGGGGTGTGAGAGACCCCACATTGCAGGGTCCCATCAGAGACTTGCATGACAGGAGTGAAAGCTCCATCCTGCTGCACCTTTCATGCCCATCTTCCCCAAAACACCATGACAGTGGGAAGGAAACCCATAAACACGCTGTGATTTAGCGCAGCAACCAGTTGGGTAAACCTGACACTCATTGTAAGCCAGCTAAGGGCTGACAACAGCAACTGGTGTCCTGAGGAGCAGCTCAGCCCTGTTCTTTCCTCCTGCCAGCAAGAAGATGCCTTTTGCTTTAGCTTATGGCTTTTTATATTGCATCAGGCCCTTCTTATAAATCACCAACATGTTTCTTGGCAATGGTGTAGGACATGCAAATGAGATTGTCTTTCCTTTGTGCATTCGCCCAGCTAATCAAAAAGGAAAGCCTATTATTATTATTATTTAATTATTGTTATTGTTATTACTATTATTACTATTATTGTTACTATTATGGCTCTGTTTTATGCTCATTTTCCCCATCTTCCATCCAAGACCAAGCTGCTGCCAGAAAAGAGATCTGGTGGCTGCTGCTGTAGATTCCATCCACCCCACTGCTGCAGGAAACCAGGACAGATGCTGCTCATGGCACATGATGCTGAGTGGACATGGGAATGGTCCTGCTGAGCCCTGACCCCTGCAGGACCCATCTCCTGCGAGCATCACCGATGTCCTTGGGTCACTATGCAGCAGGGCCATCAAGAAGGACAAAAAGAGCTTTTTTTCCCTGGCCAGCCTTGCTGCCCTGTGGAATCTTATAATTAGCCTTTCCTATGTTGTGGCTGTGCCTTGAATAAGGCTGGCTGTGTTTGCTCTGCAGTGTAAGCCCATAGCCTGATGCTGCCAAGCCACTCCAAACACACACAGTAATGATGCAGACATGGAAAACATCCAAGATGCTGCTTAAATGGACCAGGAAATCATGGAGAGCATCTTTGTGCTGCCGACCTTACCCATGCACGTTTGCATTTAGGGAGGGTTTTCCTCCTGCTGTTCCAAGCCTGGATGTGGATCGATGCTGGAGTTGGTGATCTCCAGCCTGCAGGCGCTGGCAGCGAACCAGGATGGCAGAGACTTTGTCAAAGTTTAGGCAAAACAGACTTAAAAGGCACCTTTGAAACTCGCGTTTGGGAGCTGGCTAATGAGAGCTTTGCTGCTGAAGGAAATGGGAAGTAAAAGCCTAATTGCTAATTACTGAATCCCTACAAGAAAGCGATGGCAGATGGGCAACCATGTACTTGGCTACGGTCATAGCCGGAGCCTGCTTTGTACTGAGTGAGAACAAGAAGCTTTTAAGGGCATTTAAGGGTCTGGGCTTTGTGTAGAAGGAAATGAACAATCCAGCAGCAAGAGCAACTGCTGCCTCCAGGAAAGCAAGGGCAGGGATCCTGTTGATCATAAAATCAACATGCTCAAAGCCAGAAGTATTTTGACTCTAATACAAGTATTCTACTCCTAAAGTTGCTGGGGAACTTAAGAATCCACAAGACTGGGAAACCCAGGGTATTTGGGGGTCCTTTATCCATTGCTTTCCAGGCTGCTGAGAGCCTGGAGTCTCACACAACAAGACTTTTACTTGCAATGGTAGTTAAAATGGTTAAAAGCCCATAATGGTTAAAAATGGTTAAACACACACCTGTTTTTAAAATAGAGAGGTGTCCTGGTTGGGAGATGAAGGAGACAACGTGAAGGTGTAGCAGATGAGGTGATGGAGGTGGATGGGAAAGGTTTCCAGCCCTGGGGTATGAGATGGAAAGAACAGGGAAGGTCTCCCAGCCTCGGATGCCTGGGCAGGAAGTATCCTCGGTAGAAAAAGAGTCTCTGAAGGCAGTTTCTTGCCCAGGAACAGGCTGGGAAGACTGGAATGCAAGAGGAGCAGGACTCCCACAAGCAGTGCCCAGGTCCCATGAGCGGGAGGTTGGGAGCATCCGCTCCTGCTGCATCCCGATGCTGGCTCAGGTACCAACGGCAGTTCCCAGACAGGGCGTTATTGCTGGCTCCCTCTCCAGGTGGGCATTCAGGAGGGAGGTGGGAAGGAGCTGCAAAGCCCAAGCCCTGTGGAGCAGCTTCTCCCTTCCCCTGAAGTGTAACCCAGGCTCTGCCAGCTCCCAGTTTCGGGATGTGTCCCTGCCTGCCTTCCTGAAACCCGAGCCATTCCCTCCTCGCCATGTCTCCTTAGAGGTCTTCCCTCTCTCCTTCCCCTTCCTCTTCTTCTTCCCCCTCCTCCTCCCTCCCTTCCTCCCTTGCTTTCGGGGTGCTCTGCCCCAGGATGGGATGCAGGGCTGCCGTCCTGCCCTAGAGCTGCAACCCAGCCAGCAGCAACCCCAAAGATGCAAAGAGATGATGGGCTGGAGCTGTTCACTTGATGGATGAGATGCTTTTTATCTTCATTTTTAACTATTTTTAGTTAATTTCCTAAAGAAGACCTCGCCTAAAGAAAAAAATAATTCCTGCCTCATCCCCATCACCTTTTCCCGGAAATATTCATTTCAACAATCATTTGTTCAGGTTTTTAACTAACTCGCCAGCTTTTTCCTTTACTTCGAAAGAGAGCAGTGATTTCTGTGATTCAGTACACCCATTGCTATACTGGGAAGGCAATACCAAACAGGTATGTGGATTTATGATGCTTTTTCATGGGTCAGCATGGTAATTACAAGTCATGGTATGACGGGGCTGCTGAAAGACTCAGTTCTTACAGTTGGATAGTTGAAGAGTGACAGCTCAAGAGCAAGGGGGTCTGTCAGCTATGGCCATGGGGACCAAAGGGGACCAAAGGACCTGAGGGGTCTCGTGTCCTAGCTGGGATTTAGGCACAGTTTGGGTGTTATTTGGGGTGAAATCAGGGGCTTTCTGTGCCCTACCCTGTAAGTTTTGCATCAAGCACTGTGGTCAGTGTGGGGTTGGGGCTGATGTGGGTGTTGGAGCTTCTTCCATCAGATGCATGGTTGGGGTTTGCTTTACCTAACAGCTTGAAAGACCCTTGTTTGAAGGCACTTTCAGAAGCTCACGTTTACCAGCCCTTTAAAAGGGATGCTGTGCTTTGCTACAACGGCTTATTAAGGCTTAAAAGCAGCTTTTCATCTCTAAGCATCCTTAAGGATGCTGCGCAAGGAAAGGGGGTTCAGTTTGCAGCCGAGTTGGGGTGAGGATGGAGAAGCAGACACAAAAGAGAAGGGAAGGTCGGGTTTTACCTGCCTGGGGTCAGCCATGGCTCAGCACCGCAGTGGTTAATGCCCCGTGCCAGGGAGCAGGAACGTGCTGGCTCCGACACAAGAATGGCCCTGGATGACAACGTCCCTGCAGGCAGGACACGATGCGAGGGTTTGGCCGGGGCAGGGCAGCAGCGGGGCCGTCTGTCAGCCCTGCCCCGCGGGGGACAAAAGGGGACATTATTCAGAGCGGCAGAGGGATGAATGGAGCATTGAAAGCATCACCTTAGGGAGTGGATTGGTTTCCATGCCCATCGCGGAGCTGCCTGTCTGCTGGCGGGTGTCCTCCGAGCAGAGTGGTGAGAGCAGGGAGGTGGAATAGGGATGTACCCCATCCACATGGCTGCATCCTGCACCTCCAGCACTGGGCTGCTGTCATCTCCCACTGGTGCAGACAACAAAGCCAAAGGCTTGCTCCGGAAGCTTGCAGCACACCCAGCCTATGGTCTTGATGGGAGCTCTTCCCACTGCATTGGAAAACCAGGAGCAGCAAAAGGCTGCTAGAGGGATGCTTTACATCCACAGGGATGCCTTTTGGTCACCAATACATCAGATACCAAGGTCCTTCCCCAAGTTTCTCACCATCAGTAGATGCTTCAAGCAGCAGCAGCCGGTGCACATCCCTTCGGATGTGCCTTGTGTTGGCTGGAGGGACTAAAGGAGGGCTCTGCTTAGCTGAGACTTGCAGCCTGGCTTCAGAGCCAGCGTGTGAAAGCATCCTCACGATGGCACTGCTCCACCAGCACACGCTGCCGTCCCAGTGCTGCTGGCAGCGCGATGCTGGGACCGCTGGGATGCTGGTCCCGGTCCCAGAGGGGTAACGGAAAGCAGGATCAGCCCCATCCTGCTCCCCAGACTGAAACCGAGCTAGGAGTGCATCAGTGATTCCTGAAGGGAGCAGCGAATGAAGGGGAAATGGCATCTTATTTAATCTCTTCCTCGTTTTCTGCCTGACATTCCCCTGTTTGCTTCCTATCTTGTCCCTGCAGATTTCACATCCCCCAGGTGAATGAGGTTCTCCTGTCAGACCCCAGAGGTTTCTGTCTTCCCATATAAATGCCTTTCCCTGCTTTTTCCCTTGGGATGCTGAAGAGCACCAGCGGAGCCAAGACAAAGCAGAGGGTTGGCCATGGCTGTGTCCAGGCTGGGATGGGATGGGGAGCTCCTTCACAGTTCAGCCTGGATTCAGTGTGTGACTCAGTTTACCCACGTGTGGCATGGGGTATATGGTATATACGTGCTATGGGGTTTGCTGGTAACATCACAGATCTGAGGTCCATCCTTCAGGCAGTACAGCAGCCTAAGGCTCTCTCCTTGCTCCCAGTTTTGCCTCATGGATGGATGTGGCCTTGCAGCTTCATCCTGACGTTCAAAACCTCTCTCTTCCTCTCTATCAATCCAACCTGAGTTGTTTTTCCTGTCACTCCTTCACTGCTTCAGTAAGTGATGAGGAGGGGCTTTGTGGGGCCTGCATGGCCCTTGATGGGGCACAGGCTCTGCTGTCCATCACCACTAACACTGTCATTTTCATGTTTCAGGGACATCCTCCTCTCGATACCCATCTGCAGGAGGACCACAGCGCAGCGATGAGACACGGTCCATGTCTGGCCACCCGGCATGGCACAGGGGTGCTGGACATTGGGATGCTGATGCCAGCCACACTGCTCCTTCTCCTCCTCTTCCTCAGCCCCACTGGTGAGCCTCTGCATGCTGCGGTGGGATAGGTAGCTTTAGGTACCCACCACCTCCCTCCTGGCTTTGCAGGAGGAGATTTTCCTCATGGAGCAGGAATACCATGATGTCCCCAACAGCACTGAGTGTGCACAGGGGTGGAAGGAGGAAGTTCAGCTCTTATGTCCCCCCATGACCTATGCGTGATGCCAAGTGCAGCAAGGGCATCCTGCTGAGCATCCATCCCCTGAGGATGATGATCCCAATCACTCCCGGCAGGCGCTGTCCTTCCAGGCTGGAATTGGGAAAAGCCATTCCAGTGTTGGAACATGGTAATTATCCTGGTGTGACTCCATCAGTGTAATTACAGCCGGGCCTCAGCAGGGCCCCACAAGACAAAGCCAGCCGGGAAGCTGGTAAATCACTAACGGAGGGGGATTTGTTCCTGCATGTGGTGGTTATATTTAGCAATAGGAATGGGATGGTGTTTACTTGAGATGGTTTCCCCTTTCCTTTTAGCCTTGTGCAGCTGGATCAGAGGAATGTGGAGGGCTCCCTCTCCTCTCAGAACCCCCTGTTTTCCCCTCATCCCTCGCTGCTGCAGACATAACAGGCACATGTTCTCCCGGTCTCTTGTGACTTTGCTGGAGGATGCTCTCAAATGAGTATTTCAGAGCTTTGATTTTGACTTAAAAGGGAGATGAATATTGAATATTTAACAGTGTCCTTTCCTCCACTGCTTCCTCTGCACTGGAGTGGACTCAGTGCTAAAAACCAATACAAACCAGGAGCAAAAGCTCTTCCTAAAAAGCCACATTCCCGGGCAGGGGGGATCTGAGTTACCTCTCTCCTGTTACCCAGCCCATGGGGCTGCTGTGTCCTTCATCATCCTCTCCCTCATTGAGCCCCTCTGTTCCCTTGGTCTCCTGTTTAATCCCTACTTCTCTCTTGGCATCACAGCATCGCTCTCCAGCCTGCCTGGGTCCAGCAACGGGTGGCATCTGGCTCCTAGCCCTTACTCCTGGGTGCTAAGTCATAGCTACAGCAGCCAGTTGCCTTACTCCCATTTCTCCTGGGGCTTCCAGGTCTTTCTTTGACAACCCTGTTTTGCAGCTGACTTCATAGTCTCCCAGGCAACGTTCTAAGCAAGGCAGAAGGGAGGTGGGTTCATCCGCTCGACCATCACATTGCTTCTCATGGTGGTGACATCCTCCTCCGGAGCAGGAGGGATCGACCTTCCTGTCATTGCTCGTGGGCTGAGCGTGAAGCAGGACAGGGCTGCTCCAAGCCAGGGGTAGGAAAAGAGGCCACGGAGCCACCCCGGGTGTTGATCACCCCTTGGGTGCTATAACTGGTGTGGAGGGATTTAACTTGAACGCTGTCATCCATCTGTGCAGCCGGAGTCTCATCCCGAGGCGCTCTGGATGCAGGAGTTGGTCTGTGCTGCCTTCCAGCATCCTGAGGCTTGCAAACCCCTGAGGCACCCTATGGGGCAATGACAGGGGCATCCACAAGGTCCAAACACCCGTCCCCATCCACTGTCCCCCAGGGCACCATTGCCATGAGCCCCCGCACAACCTGGAGACCTCTGTGCCTCGTGTGTGCAGCATCCAAGGGGGACCCCACATCATTGGGGCTGAGAGGGGATTTGTGCCCGTGTAGCACCCAACCTATGGGAGAGGGTCCAGCCTGGTGTGGGGAGCGGGTTGCTGGGGGAGCTTTGGATCTGCCCATGGGCAGCATCCGTACCCCTGCTTGTGGGCTGCTGGCAGAGCACTTTCAGAGCCCCTATTTAAGCCCAGCTGATGGGGATGGGGATGCATCCTGCAGGCGTTCAGCTCCCTCCAGATGCTGCTTGTTCACGCTGGGCTGAGAATTAAATAGGAATGAAAGCCCCAAGGCAGCTGCTTCTCCTGTGGCTGGGAAGCTGAGCCCCGAGGCAGAAATCACCAGGGGTCTGTCTGTGTGCAGCAGACATGGAGCTGCCCTTCCAGAGCCAGCTGCGATCGAGAGACCTCATCCTGATGTTCCGACAGCCCTGGGTTACACCAGCGTGCAGGAGACCAGCAGCAATCCCCTGGGTTTGCATGAAGCCAGTTTTGTTTAATGGGATAACCACGGAGGAATCCCTCCTCTCCCACCTCGCTCTGCTCCTTCCCGGCTGCAGGAGGATGTTTCTGCAGCAAACCCTTGCTAAGCCCTTGGCAGCATCACCCAGGCTCTGGCTCCCGGCCAGGCTGGGATCCCGTGTCTGTGGTCCATGCTCCCCTCTGCTCCCTCTACCATGCACCTCTTCTCTTGGAGCTTGGTGTCATCGGCACCCCAAAGGGTGTCAACAAGGGGACAGGCACCCGCCGTGCCCTGCATCCCTGCTGCTGTCAGCCTCCGAGCTGCATCCATCCTCACTGCAAGGATGCTGCGGAGATCTGATCCCTTTCCTTCTCCCTTGCAGGCACCAGCTCGGAGCCCGCACTGCTGCCATTCCCGGGTGAGATCCTTGTCTTCAAGCCATTCTTCTCCAGGAAGTTTTGTAGTTCAAAAGTGTGGGTTTTGGTTAAAAATGGGGTTTGGTGGATTTCAGAAAGTTTTGGAACCTTTGGCATATTGGTTTGGAACAAAAAGTGGCAAAAAAGAGCTGAACTCCTTTTACAAAAAGGAATTAGAGTTTCCTTATTATCCCTATTCCACGTATTATCCCGAGAGGGGAATTTTGCCACCTCCTGCTGACTCCCTATGCCATTTGTTGTGCCCAAGCAAGTAATTCCCTGGATGTGGCCAGCCAGAGGTGGTTATACACCCACGGCTTGAGAGATCATCTCCATCCCACCAGTTCCCATGTAGGACCAGGCCTGGATGGTCCATTGAAGCTAATGAAAATGTGCTAATTGCATCTTGTCACTCGTCACCATCACATGTCCACTTCCCTCTTCTCCCACTGGGTTATTGCCCAGGCAAGATGATGGGATTCTTCTCCCATTGGATTATTACCCAGGCCATTAGTAGACAAGATGATGGGATGATGGTGCCTCTCATGTATGTATTGAGATGCTCTGAGTCTTCATGTCTGAGAAGCCCATGATCAGCCATTGGGTAGCACCAAGCCAACAGCTGCCTCGTGCTACAGCAAAGGGCCACCAGCTCATGTGAGGAGCAGAGATTTGGGGCCAATAGGGCTCACGTCCTCCTCATGGCACCTCCTTTGTGCCCATCCTTGCAGAGATCCGCCTCTCCAACGGGCCCAGCCGGTGCCAGGGCCGAGTGGAGATCTTCTACAATGGCTCCTGGGGGACGGTGTGCGATGACGACTGGGACCTCGTGGATGCCAACGTTGTGTGTCGCCAGCTGGGCTGTGGCCACGCCATCACCCTCCCTCCTGCCATGGCCTTCGGCCAAGGGAGCGGACCCATCTTCCTGGACAACGTGGACTGCAAGGGCCGGGAGGTGGCCTTGAGCGAGTGCTGGAGCCATGGATGGGGCATCCACAACTGCTACCACTATGAGGATGTGGCTGTCGTATGCAATGGTAACGAGGTTTGGTTCCTTGGGGGCAAGGAGAGCAGAGGTGCAGTTGCCCTGGGGGAGCCCAAGAGCTGTGTCTTATACCCTGGGTCAGCCAAACCTCCTCTGCATCCTTCCTCCACCCTTGTCCTCCATCCAGGTCACCTCCCAGCTCAGCATGCTGGTGCTCCATAAGGTGACCAGCCTGTTCTGTGCTCCCCGTCACTCCCAGCTCAGGGACTTTGCAACCTCTCCAGCAGGATCCCTGGGGAAAGAGCACATGGTGACCCACATTCCTGCCTCTGAGTCAGCCGCTGCCCGACTGCGCTTCCCCCCTTTTGTCTTGTCTTGCTTTAAATTGCCGAGCTTTTCAGTAGGAAATGTTCCTAAAGGTGAGAAAAGCGGTGGAAAGTGTTGGCAAGAGAAAGTGGAACAGCTCCGTGCCCACCACTATAGACCCAACGTGTTCCTCCTGCAGTTATGTAGGGTTTGCTCAGCAGCCACACATCAATGACAGGCAAACGTGAGGATGTGCAGACCTGGAGCTCAGCCACAGCTGCAACTGCTCAGTGCATCCCTGCATCCCGCAGGCTTGGAAAGGGCTGGGATGCTGGGCTGGCAACCAGAGAGAGGAAGCTGTGAACTGAGCAGGAGCCCTGCACCAAGGCACTGCTGGAGACAGGAGGGGGAAGGATTGGAGAAGGAGGAGATAGGTCTGAGGGCAGAGGAGCAGCTTGAGCCCTTGGGTGTTTGTAGCTTGGTGGGTGATGGAGACCTGGAGATGCTCCTCTCCTGAGAGGAGATGCAGGAGTCCACCCAAGCACCAGACCCCAGGAAAGGTGCTTCCTCTGTGTAGAAGCTTTCAGGAGCCAGCTTGGTTCTGTTGGTTGTGGTTCCAGAGGGAAGCATGGGGTCAGGAAGCTCTTCTCCATGTTGGTGAAGCACTTCCCGGGATGCTTCCCACAACCCTTGGCATGCGAGTGGCTGCCTGTCAGATCACCCCAATAAACTCACCATGAGGAGATGGGACACGATGGCTTGATCCAACATTGTTAGCAAAAGAAAGAGAGGTAAAATCAAGGTATTACTGGTTTTTACATATATATGCCATGATTTCGGATCCAAATCCCATGATGGGTGGGATGCTGACTCCTCACAGCTGAGTGCAGCTGTATGGTTTAGTCCAGGTCCCCATGCCACAGCTTCCCACTGTGCCAGCAGCCAAGGTCCTGGCTCCATCCATCCATCCACCTTCCTGCACCTACCATGGGGCAGATAGCGCCGGGCAGGGCAGTGCAGCTGCAAGCCCATCGTTCTTTCCCCATTGAGGCTAGTTTGGTGCAAACCCTCTTGATGTCCATGGAGGGAAAGGCAGCACACAGGGCTCCTGGATGGATCACTGTGGGATGGATGCCACCTCTCTGCTTCCCTTTGCAGAGCTGTCACCCACACAAGCCAGCGAAGGACCGACAAGCAGGACCCTCACAGCCTCAGTGCAGGATGGGGAAAGTAAGCTGCTTGGCTTCACTTACAGGGGGCTGGGAGAGAGCAGCATCCATCACCTTCCCTCCTGCCCCCATAACCCACTGCCCCTCCATGAAGCACCCCAACACTCTGGCTCCAGGGGGCAGATCCCCAGGAACCCTGTCCTAACGCTGGCCATGGCCAAACCCTATCCCAGATGTACCCATCAGTGGTGCTGCCCCAAAGCATCCCCCCTTCCCCGCTGTTTCTCACCACGGGCAGTGAGGGATGCAGGCTCGGTGGCATCGCTGTGTGGTGACCCCCTGGGGAAGGGAACGTCCTTCTCACCCTGTTACCCACCCTGCAGGCGACGGCAGCATCCGCCTGGTGAGAGGGACCGACTCCTGCCAGGGCCGGGTGGAGATCTTCTACCGCGGGAGCTGGGGCACCGTGTGTGACGATGACTGGGGCCTGAGCGATGCCAGCGTGGTCTGCAAGCAGCTGGGATGCGGCCAAGCCCTGGATTACAAGAGCAATGCCTATTTCGGCTACGGCACGGGGCTCATCCTGCTGGACAACGTCAACTGCGATGGCAGCGAGCCCTTCCTGTCCGCCTGCTACAGCCTCGGATGGGGCATCCATAACTGCGGACACCACGAGGATGCTGGGGTCATCTGTGCAGGTACCAGGGCAGAGCATCGCTGTCAGGGTGGAAATCCAGCGATGTCGCTGTCTCCAAGGGGAAACCACCTCAGATGGATGCTGACATGCCCAAGGTCAGGCAGGGATCCGGGTGCTGTGTGCAGGAGCATCCTTGCATCCTTTCTCCTTACCTGCCGTCATCCCGGTGCTCCGGAGCCTGGAACACAGCCCGAGCTGTGGTTTGCAATGGAAATGCATCTGCTGGGCTGCCATTTCCCTGCTCTGCTGGCTGGAAAACAAGCCGCCAGCATCCGGAAGGAGCTGGGCACCGGGACCAGAGGCCTCCCCTTCCCTCCCTGAGTGATGTATTCCTGCCCTTATAATGGCAATAATGCCCTTGAATTCCCTTGTTGTCACGGGAGCAGTAAGCGCCAGTGCTTTTCCCTTTCCCACTATTAAGTGACAAATGGGCTGATGAAGGAGAAATCAGGCTGGTCCTTCCCTCCTTAAACATCCCCATCCCATGGGCATGGAGCCGATGGCACCACCGTGCACAGCCCTTAAACAGTGGGGCAGGGGAGAACCAAGCTTTAGAGCCATCAAACCCGATAAACCCCCAAGGAGAAGCAAGGGGCCCCTCAGTGCTGCATGTGGGACCTCAGCACTTGGGCTGGGTGGGGGAGAAGCAGAATCTCCAGGACATGGGTAGCAGGGATGTGGCGATGGACACGGTCCATCTCCATCCCCATCATCCCGGAGCACCCAGACTCCAGGTCTGCCTCATGGAGTCAGCAGGTTCATGGCTTTGCAGCTTCTCCCCATGTGTCACCTCTGTCCCTTTGTCACCGCAGGGCTGGACACGTCCACCATCACGTCCTTCACCACCTCGGGGACCCTGGACTATGAGGAGACGTTCACTGCCACGGCCACAGGTAGGGGAGAGCCACCCTGCTCATCCTTGTGCCATAGCCGGGGGCTTGCTGGGGGGGCCGACCATGTCTCCTATGTCCTCCTTTGACCCAGCACAGTCACCCTGGGTCCTGCTGCATGCAGGTGAGCCGGGGGGTGACACTGACCACGGCAGGAGCTTGCCATGGGGCTGTCGTGGTGATAGAGGCCATTGGCACCTAGCAGAGGGGCAGCAGGTGCTGGGTCTGGACCTGCTCAGCACCCTCCTGTGCCCATGGTTGTCCCAGCAGTGACAGACAGCAGGGACCAGCCCTCCGAGGCCACCGAGGTGCTCACCACCGCTCTCCTCACCATCGAGCAGGAAAGTGAGTGCACGGCCACTGCTGGCTCTGCACAGCATCCTTGTCCAGAGCATCCCCACAGCATCCCCAGGGGCTCACCTCGCATCCCAGGGCTCACCCCATGCTCCCAGGGAGCTCACCCCGTGCCCTGCAAGGGTTCACCCCACATCTTCAGGGATCACTCCATGCTCACAGTGTTCACCCCGGGCTGCTTGGGAGTCCCCCCCTCTCCTCAGGGTCACCCCACATTCCTGGGAGTCCCCCTGGGGGCTCACCCCATGCTCCCCAGGGGCTCACCCCGCATCTCCAGGACTCACCCCATGCTTCCCAGGGGCTCATTCCATGCCTCTAAGGGCTCACCCCCACATCCCCAGGGCTCCCTCCATCTCCCCATGGGGTTGCTTATATTTCCCCATAGCTCACCCCTCATCCCCAGGCCTCACCCCACACTCCCCGCTACCTCACCCCACATCCCCAGGGCTCACCCAAGGGCTCCCGCACATCCCCAGGGCTCCCCCCATGCCCCCAGGGTGTTGCTCCCGCGTATCCCCAGCGATTACCCCACAACCCAAGGGCTCCCCCCCCCCATCACCCCGTACCCCGATGGCCACCCATTACCACGGCACCCGTCTCAGACCCCCCGTTCCCCGCAAGGCACCGGCGTGCGGCTGTCGAGCGGCAACGGGAGCTGCCGCGGGCGGGTGGAGGTGCGGCACGGCGGGACATGGGGCACGGTGTGCGACGACGACTGGGACTTCCCGGACGCGGCCGTGGTGTGCAGGCAGCTGGGCTGCGGCCCCGCTCTCGCCGCCACCGTGCTCGGCTCCTTCGGCTACGGCAGCGGGCCCGTGCTGCTGGACAACGTGGGCTGCGGAGGCGGCGAGGAGCGGCTCCAGGACTGCTTCCACCTCGGCTGGGGGCAGCACAACTGCGGGCACCACGAGGATGCCGGAGTCATCTGCCAAGGTGCGGGGATGCTGGAGGAGGGCTCCTCGGTTGGGATGCAGGGGGAGGACAAGGGGATGGGGTCAGGAACACGGGGGGGTTAGGCTGGAGGTGAGGAGGTTCTTCCCTGTGAGGGTGGTGAGGCGCTGGTGCACAAAGACGTGGTGAATGCTCCATCACCGGACGGGGCTTGGAGCAGCCTGCTCTAGTGGAAGGTGTCCCTGCCCGTTGCAGGGGTTGAGACTGGATGAGCTTAAGGTCCCTTCTAACCCAAACCATTCTATGAGTCTATGGCTCTTGCCTTGCCATCTGGGTGGGAGAAGTGGGATGGATGCAACCATCCAGGTGTCTGCTTGGTAGCATGGAAATTCAATGGGATAATGGGTGCAGGGAGGATTTTGGCCTCCCTACACCCTCCGATGCTCAGGCTGGCTGTGGGAAATAGGGTTTGCAAAATGGGGTTCTAGGTGAATGTGAGCCCCAGAACATGGGGCTCCTCCTGCCCACAGTGGTTGGATGCTGTGGTGCCCAGTGATGGCTGGAGCATGGGTACCACCTCTGCTCTCTGTTTGTGTCCTGGAAGCGTGGTGGCTGCCCATCCCACTCCACTCATCCCTGCATCCATACCCAGACACCCCATGCTGCTTCTGGGTGCCCCTGACCAGGGGCAAAGACATCCCGAGTCACTTTTCCCACCCCTTCTCCACTGCACCAGATCCTGATGATGCTGGAGACCATTCCCAAGAAGCCACCACTACAACCACCACGCTGACCTCAACTCGTCCCAAGGATGGTAAGTATTGAGGTATCACCTGGGGATGCAGTACCAGCCCTGAGGATGCTCTGCACCAGCACAGGATGGAAACTGAAGTGGCTTGGTCAGAGAAGCCTGAAGCACTGACACTGAGCAGCCCAGGGGAGGGGGAAAAGACACAGTGGTGGGACCATTAAGCTGTGGCTTCTCCTGGTGCCTCTAGGGATGGTCCAGGCAGGGGAGGTGATGGACATCAGGTGATGGACTGCTAAGTGATGGTGGGGAGAGTAAGTGATGGAGCTTAATGGGGAGAGAAGGTGATGGAGCTTGATGGGGAGAGGAGGTGATGGAGCGTGATGGGGAGAGGAGGTGATGGAGCTTGATGGGGAGAGGAGGTGATGGAGCTTGATGGGGAGAGGAGGTGATGGAGCTTGATGGGGAGAGGAGGTGATGGAGCTTGATGGGGGAGGAGGTGATGGAGCGTGATGGGGAGAGGAGGGAATGGACCAACGGGTCTGATCTGAACAGAGATTATTGTCTGTTCATTCAACTTGAACATTCACCTCGATGCATTGTGGGTCAGCCCCAGCTCACTCCCTTGTGCTCCTGCCTATGCAGAGGCAGTGCAGGGCAATCCAGAGACCAGGGCTCTTCTTGCCTTGGGACCAACCGGACCATTCTCCATCACTCCTGCAGACCCATCCCAGCGGGTACCACTGCCCCAGTGGTGATGGTGAACGCAGACAGAGTCCCCCTCATCCCTCAGCCCATGCCCTCCACAGGGTCCCTGCGCCTGGTGAACGGCAGCCACCGGTGCGAGGGGCGCGTGGAGCTGTTCCTCCTGTCGCAGTGGGGCACGGTGTGCGACGACGCCTGGGACCTGCGTGACGCCGGGGTCGTGTGCCGGCAGCTGGGCTGCGGCCGCGCCGTGGCGGCCTGGGGCGAGGCGCGGTACGGGCAGGGCACCGGGTACATCTTCCTCGACAACCTCAAGTGCCAGGGGCACGAGGCCTCGCTGCTGCGCTGCTCCCACATCCGCTGGGACGTCCACAACTGCGACCACTCCGAGGATGCCGGTGCTGCCTGCAGCAGCCGGTGAGCGCGAGCAGCGCGGAGGTGAGCGGGGATGGGGATGGTGGAGGGGGTGATGCACACAAAGGGGGTGCTGGCTGGGGACTCTTTGAGGATGGGGAGAGCTGGGTGAAGATTGGGTTTTATAAGCCACAGAATGGTTTGGGTTGGAAAAGGCCTTAAGAGCATCCAGTTCCAACCCCTGCCATGAGCAGGGACACCTTCCACTACAGCAGGTTGCTCCAAACCCCATCCAACATGGCCTTGAACACTGCCAGGGATGGGGCAGCCACAGCTTCTCTGGGCACCCTGTGCCAGCACCTCAGCACCCTCACAGGGAAGAACTTGCTCCTTATCCCCAACCTGAACTTCCCCTGTTTCAGTTTGAACCCATCACCCCTTGTCCTATCCCTACAGTCCCTGATGAAGAGCCCCTCTCCAGATGAGGTTTCCTCAGCTCCTAAAACACTGGCTGCATCTTCCCACCCCCCCCCCACCCCCCCCCCCCAAGCTGCCCCTTGGGAAAACAAATCCATTTTGGTGTGAAATCTGGTTGGTTTCAGCCATTTCACTGAAGAGATGAGGAAAATGGATTTTCAGCTGTGAAAACAACATTACATTATGCTCAGACAATGTAAAAAGGGGGCTGAAACCAAACCAGGACATTCCAGTGCCTCTGCACGAAGTCACTGCAGTGCTGCAATTTGCTTTGCAACCCCCAGCAATGCAAATACCAGGTTTTTGTTCTCCTTTTGGCAGAACAAATACCAAATCCTCACCAATTTCCTTGCAGCAGTGATGCAGGGGCTGGATCTCACACCATCTGCAGCCCCATCCTGCTTTGCTGCTGCCCAGTATTTCTCCCTCGTGCCCATTCCACCTCCTATTTCTTCTGCTGAGATTTCCCTTCAGCACAGCCAGTCTCTGCCTCGTTTTCCTATGGTGAAAATCCACAGGGAAAACCCTAAATCCCTTCCCAGCACAAGGATGCTGAGCCCAGTCCCTTCCCCAGCATCACGCCTTTGTGGTAAGGGCTGTATCCCTCCCAGATCAGGTGGAAGGACCCATCCTGCAGCCCCATCGCTGCGTGTGATGTCTGATGGACACCAACAAAATGACCTTCCTGATTCCATGGATGGGGTGTGAGGGTGGGAGTGGCTCATGCAGAGGCAGGGAGCGGGTCCCAGCTGCTCCCTCTGCCCTGCTCACTCCTCTGGTTGTGCTATCCTTTTGTCAATAATAGATCGCGCACGTCCCTGCCTTGTTCTGGGGGCTTTTTTCTTCCCCATTATTTTTCTTATATGTGTTTGGGATTGTTTTGTGAATAAATAAAAGACCTTTGAAAGTGTGCTGAGTCATGGAGTCATGGAATCATGGAATGGGACAGTAAAGCTCATCCAGTTCCAACCCCTGCCATGGAAAGGGACACCTTCCATTAGAGCAGGTTGCTCCAAGCCCCATCCAGCCTGGCCTTGAGCACTGCCAGGGATGGGGCATTCACCACTTCTCACTTCCCTGCCATTCCCTGGGCTGGGAACAAGCGATGCCCCAGGCCCAGAGGTGAGGGCTCAGCTCCTGCTGCCCAATATTGGTGCAAATCCCTTGATGCTCCCTGAGCATCCCTCAATTCCCAACTAACTGGGAGCTGAGTTTGGACCCTTCCCCACCCCAGCTCCCGGGGGACAGCCCTGACCCACACCAGGCTTATGGAGATGAGGTTGGGTCCAGATTCGGGTTTGGTCCCATTGGGATTTGGCAGCCCCATGGAGCTGAAGTGGGTGCGTTGGTTGTTGTTGTGCTGCCGTAGAGGCTCTGCAGTGCTGATGGCAGTAACTCCAGTGCTGCTTGCTAACAACAGAGGAGCAGATGGGAAGAGATTGTCCTGGGAGCTGCAGACCCTGTTCCTGCCTGCGGGGAGAGGCTGGGACCAGGATACAGGGTTCCATGATTTGGGGATGCTTTTCTGCACCCCAATTGGGCATCACACATCACGGTGTGGCTGTGGCATCACGCTGATGCTGGGTGTCTCTCCACTGCTTCCCATGCTGTGGGCTCTCCAAGCACCTTGCTCCCACTCCAGTGGGGAAACTGAGGCAAGAAGCGTCTTCCAGGCACACCTTGCTGGAGGAATTGGACATGGACTTGCTGGGACCCTGGGAGAGGGCAGGGAGGTGGAGTGTGAATAAAACCCCTCCATTTACTGTGCCCCCAGGTCCCGCATGCTCAGCTGCTTCCTCTGCCTCCTGCTGCCACCACCATCCCCTGCCTCGCCTCCTGCCTCCAGCCAGATGGGCAATGCCTGGATCCTGCTGGGAGCAGGAGCGGGATGGAGCGGTCCTCGGCAGATTTTCCCTGTTTTCCGCAGGGATTGTGCCTTGAGCAGGCAAAGCTGGGCTGGGTTTTGGTGTTATCCCGCTTTGCTCCTCTTTGCTTTGGGCGAAGAGCAGGTCCTGTTCTCCTCAGGGTTATCCTTTCACTAGAGATTGGAAGGGACCTCAAAAGGTCATCTAGTCCAATCCCCCTGCTTTCCACAGCCTGTAATCCGGCAAGTAAAGGGTTTCAGCCGGGAGACACAGCGCCTCCTCCCTTGCTTTACAGCCTTTTCTCCCTGCAGCCAGATCGGGATACGCTGGGATTCACAGGGATCCCCCCAGGCACCCCATGAGCAAGCTGGGCATCATCTCCACAGGAGCACGGGTGTGACAGGCAGGCTGGGAGCAGGGAACCAGCACGGGGGATGCTCCATCCCTTGAGCAGAGTACCAGCATGTGGGATGCTCCATCCCTTGAGCAGGGTACCAGCACGGGGGATGCTCCATCCCTGGAGCAGAGTACCAGCACGGGGGATGCTCCATCCCTTGAGCAGAGTACCAGCATGTGGGATGCTCCATCCCTTGAGCAGGGTACCAGCACAGGAGATGCTCCATCCCTGGAGCAGGGTACCAGCACGGGGGATGCTCCATCCCTGGAGCAGGGTACCAGCACAGGAGATGCTCCATCCCTGGAGCAGGGTACCAGCACAGGAGATGCTCCATCCCTTGAGCAGGGTACCAGCACGGGGGATGCTCCATCCCTGGAGCAAGGTACCAGCACGGGGGATGCTGCATCCCTGGAGCAGGGTACCAGCAGACAGGGATGCTGGTGGAGCAGGAGCATCCTGTGGGATCACAGCCAGGCCGCAGTGGCTACATGGGAGCTGGGAGAAGCCTGGTGCCTGCCCAGCTCTTATCCTCTTGCCGACGTCAGCTGTTTGCCGTGCCTGGAGCAGCTGCAGCTCCACACCAGTCAATGCCATCGATTAGTTCCTCTCCTGTCCCTGGAGAGGGGCTGGGGCGGGGGATGGCAGGGGGAGAGAGAATGAATATTTCAGGAGGTCCAGGCAAAAGCTGGGGTTATTTTGGGGCCGGGATTTATGGGCTATTAGGGATAAGGAATGAGTCTGTGCTGAGGAGAGAAGACCCATTAATCCAGGCTGAAGGAGCACAAATGAGCAAGGGGAAATGGAGGAGGGTTTAATTATTGTGCCACATTACAGTATAATAAGCCAGGCCTCTGGCTGAGCACTTCTGTGGGGCTCTGGAGCTCTGCAGAATTGGGGCAGGCAAAGGGGTGCTTGTGGTTAACACACACCCCCCCCATAGCTGTGCTGGGAGGGATGGGGGTCCCCTAGTTTTAGTCTCATAAGACCAGTATGAGACCAGTACAAGAAGTGCTGGGATGAGGTATGGAGGATGCACTGCATGTGAGGGGAGCTGCAGAGTGTGGGGATGGCTGGAGGGACCTGTGGGTCAGTGCCTGGTCCCAGGGATGCCCCCCCCGGGCCCCCCCGGCTGGATCAGCCCCATAGACCCACCGTGCCCCATTAAGGCAATCCCATCTGCGTTGTAACCGGAGGAGCTGGGCACTGGTGCAGGGTGAGTCAGTGCCATAGGCAGCCCTGGCCCGGGGAGCATCCCTGGTGGTGCTGTGCCCAGCATCATCCGGGTGACCTTGGGCTCTCTGTGTTCCCCCCTGCTCTCCCTGCTGCCTCTGCATCACCCAAGTGCCTCAGTTTCCCCAGGGACACTGGGGATGGTGGCCCTGGCTCACCCCTTGGCACCCTTAGGGAGCTTGCAGGGATGCAGCAGCCCTGGCTGGAGGCGCACTGGGGGGGGTACCCAGGGGCTGATTAACCCTCACTGGTTACAGCCTGCCCCATCCACTGCAGTGGGGAGGTCCTGGGGATGTAGGCACCCACCCAAGGATGCAGGGCAGGGACAGTCTGGACCACATCCCCCTCCGATGGGATGGATGAGGACCAGGTCTCCCTGCAGCATCCCTGCGGCAGATCAAGTCCCTTGGGGTGCCAAGGTCACACCACATTGGGGTGCCGGAGCCGCTCATTGCACCCCACGCCGGAGCAGTGTCCTCCTTCCCAGCTCCTGCCTCCCGCTGACGTCACCGCCGGAGCCAGGCGCTATTTTGGGATCTGCAAAGTCACTGGCGCAGTTATCCCGCTGGCAACGGGACCGCGGGGACCGCTGCGCTCCATCACCACCGAGCGCCGTGCCCGGGGCTGCGCGGCCACGGCCCGCGGGCACCGGGGTAACCGGCCCCGGCTGCAGATCCTGCTCCATCCATCCATCCATCCATCCATCACCGCCGGCTCTCCCGTTAATTGCGTTTCGCTGCCCCACGTGTGCTGCTGAGCGCTGGCCAAATCCGCCGCCTGCGTTTAGAGACAGGCAGGGAAGCAATTATCTGGCAGCGATGCGGGCAGCCTGCTTCCCATGGGATGGCACGGGCGAGGGGCTGGGAGCGGGGGTCCTGGGGACGCTGCCTTTGGGTTCATCCAGCCTGCATCATCCCGGATGCAGCCACTGGGGTGCCGCCGGGTGCTCCCGGATGCGCAGCACCCATAGACCCGTTGTTCCCTGCCCCAGCGATGGGGATGTGCTATGTGCTGCTGTTATAGCAAAGGGACACAGGGCACAGCACAAGCAGACAGGGGGTCCTGCTCTGAAAGTGCCTTTGTGCCTGGGGACATAGGGACAGTTAGAGGGGACAGTTAGAGGGGACAGCCCTCCTCCTTCCCCAGTGCTGGCTGCTTTCTCTCCCCCAGTAACCTCCAGGTCATGGCCAAAGGGGACATGCACAGAAATGCAGCAAGAAGCTAATGCTGGCAGACTTCAAACACCCCAAAAGCGGGGCTAAAAAATCCCTTTTCAAATCCCGACACTTTCCTATGTGACCCCAACATCTCTTTCAGTCTCATCCCTCAGGAAAACAACCCAAATCCTCATTCCCAGTGCCTGGAGAGGAGCTATAGCACAAATCAGTGCTCAGCTCCCCAAACCCTGAGGTTTTGGGCAAGGAGACCCGCGGGGCTTGATGCAGCCCGCGGGATGGGATAAGCAGAGCAGAGACCCTCGTGTCTCCGCATCACTTTGAGCCCCAACTTCCCCTGGAAGGGGGGGGGAACGACGGACTCCCACCTGCACTGGGGCTGGAGCCGCTGGTCCTTCTGTGGGGATGCATGGGGCTGGGTGGGCACGGGGGTCCGGGGGATGGCTTTGGGATGAGAGGGGCCATGGGAAGGCAGTGTCAAAGTGGGGAGCGTGTGGTTCCCCCCCTTTCCCGGCGCTGGAGCAGGGGTCGGTGGGGCTGGGAGCTGCGAGACTGTGCTGAGTCACGCTGCAGAGCAGGACTGCAGCAAGCTGCCGCCCGCCTGCAATGGGGACGCTGTGACAGCCCCGGCCCTCCTGCCCGCCCCTCGCCTGCTCCAGGGGGCAGGATGCTGATGGGGGGGGTGATGCTCAGGATGGGGGGTCAGCAAGGTCTCGCTGTCTCACTGCTCCCAGCCTTTATTGCACCTCTGAAGCCCCTTTAATAGGGATGGGGCAGATCAGGGGTGCCAGGGCAGGGGAGGAGGAGGACTGAGCTGTCCTTGGAGGATGTGTCCCTAACCCCAGTGTCCCCCCATGTAGACACAACTGGGGGGGACAGCACAGCACAAAAAGGCACTTGGCACTGCTGGAACATAGCACTGGGGGGTGTGTGTGTGTGTGGGGGGGGTGCATTGACAAAGACCCCCATAGCTCCCACCCAGTGCCACCAATGGGGCTGAGCATCCCACATCCCCAACAGCTGCCCTGCACAGGACAAAGGGTTGAGGCAGGTTCCTGCTGTAGAGGGAAACTGAGGCAGTGCCCATAGGATTGGCCCCACACGTTGCCATGTCCCGCACTCAGAGCCTGGGGCTGCCCCATCCCCATCCCGCAGGGCACTGGTGACCACCGTGGGAGCTCGGAGCTGCTTCTGGAGGCACCGAGACAGGCAGGGCTTATTTTAGGTGCTCCATAAATGCTGTCTGGGCGGTATTTATATCAGCTCCTTAAATAAGAGCTGCCATCCCAGCCCGGTGCCTGCTTAATTATTAATGCCCTGCGGGGATGCGTGGTGCCCACCTTCCAGATGGGTTCATGGGGGGGGGTTCTGCACCCCACGTCCCCACCAGCACCCACAGTGAGTGCTGACAATGTGGGCACCGCAGGGATAAGCATCCTGCATGGGAGCATCTTCCCATGGGAGAAAGGCTAAAGGGAGGGGTTCCACATGGAGCATGCTGTGGCATAGACACCGCTGCAGCCCTCAGCACCATGGTGCTTGTGTGGGTATTAGGGATAAGGGGAGGGTGTTGGGGGTAAAGGGAGGGTGGGAGGCGCTGGGTGCTGCCCTCACATCCTGTCTCGGTGGCTTGATGTGGTCGCAGGGATCATCATCCCTATGAGCCCAGCTGTGGTACCCTGAGGGTATAGGCAGCCACGCTTGGTGTCAGGGCTGGTGCTGAGCAGGAGGAGCTGGTGCAGCAGAATTAATCCGGGTTGGGAGGTGCTTTGAAAGCCAAATGAAAGGCCGAGGCTGGGCACAAAGCGCTCCAGCTCCACATACGGGGAGGAAGGAGGTTCCTCCTCAAAGCATGGTCCTCCTGGTGGGCTCATCCATCACTGCCCGCCCCGGAGGCAGCGTCCTGGCTCTGGGGTGCTTTGGGGAGGGTCCAAGCTCTCTCAATGGTTGTGGGGTCCTTCCCAATGTGTGGCATGGGGAGGGGGTGCTGGGATGGAGCCTCACGGCAGGCTGGGGAGCGCTGCTGTGGGGCAGGGAGGGAGGGATGCCCTGGGCCTGCTCCTGGGATGCTTTCCTTGCCGTGGCGAGGTAGAAATGGGTCCAGGGTGCTGAGGTGTTGGGATGCTGAGATGCTGGGACCAGGTACTCTGGCCCAGCATGAGTCAAACAGGGAGGACACAAGGGCACCGCTGTCCTGTGGGAAGGGGACACTGAAGCCAGATGATTCCTCACCTTGTTCCCCACCAGCCAAAAGCCCAAACCCTGCACAAAGCGGGGACCCACGGCGGCAAGCGACGGGTGAGGAATCCTGGATCCGTTTCTGGAGCAGGCAGCAGCTAAGCCGAGTGAAAGAGAACTTCCTGCCTTCCCGCGCGGTGTCACAAGGCATTGGCAAGGCGTAACGGGGAGGAAGGGATGGGAACGTGAAGAGAAGGACTCGTCTTCCAGGCTGTGGGAATTGACAAAGTGGCACATTCGAATGTGCCGGAGTATTTTTAATACCAGAGGTGGAATCAGGGTGATTGGGTTTTTCTGGGACATCTGCAGAACAGGCCCGCATCCTTGTGATTCCCAACCCAGCAGCGCCTGGGCTGTCACCGATGGGTGTCTGCAGGCACCAGCCAGAGGTGGGAGAAGGGCATTTAGTGATGGGCATCCATATGATACCTCCAGCTGCATGTGCTGCACACCCTAGGGGCCATTCACCACCTAAACTTCATCCCGTTGCTTCCCAGCCTGTAAATCAGGAGAATGAAGCCGAGTGAAGGGCACTGATTTACAACACTGGAGCCCCAAAAGGGGATGGATAAAGCGTGGATAGATATTAGAGCCATTCCTGAGAATTTACAGCATTAATGAACATCATGTTCTGGCCTGCAGTGGGGAGGGAAATCATCTGCCTTGTGGACTGTATTTACTGCTGTGGTGTTTTGACAGGAATAAATCAGGATTTGCTCAGTCTGGGGCAAAGAAATAGTGACTGTAAATTTGGACCAGTTGGGAACGTGCTGTATTGATGCAAATTCCCAGGTTTGTATGGAAAAGCAATGGCTTTTTATTAGGAAAGTTGGTATATTTGGAGAAACCAGAGGAGCTTCCAGGTGCACATCCACTTCTTCAGGTCCTGGCTCGCGTTAGACATTGTCCATGAGAATCCAGGAATTGTACCCATCTATCCAACCCAAACGTAGCAGCATCACTCCAAAGGTGTCTGGGATGAGCAGGCAGCTCCACTCGGGTCCATACACAGAAGCCACAGAATTGTGGACTCATGGAATGGCTTGTGTTGGAGGGATCGTAAAGCTCATCCAGTTCCAATCTCCCCTCTGGCAGGTTAAAGCCATTCCCCTTGGCCTGGCCCTACAGGACCTTGTCCAAAGCCCCTCTCCCAAGTTCCTGCAGGACAGATCCAATAACCCTGCTTGGCTTGGGCGATGCCCCACAACATCTCTGGATACCTCCATGTTATTGATAAGAAATGGTAGCAAACAGCTGAAAAAACAGTTTGAGACCCACAACTCCTTTGCATTCTTCCCTTTGGAACTCAAATTCTCCCTCCAAAGCCGGCGTCACACAGGAAACAGCACAAGCCCCACTGCTGAGCTCTCTGAGATGATGCTGGGCCTCCTCAGGAGGATGAATGTGCCATTATCAGCAGAGAGGCATAAACTGCCCTTGTCCACAGGCACGCTCCTGGGATTGCTGCAGTGGTAAACAGAAGCCGGGCACAAAGGCTGGTCTCACAGCAGGCCCGCCTGCGCTGCGGGGCATGAGGCTGGGGATGTGAGCAAGGAGACAGCGGTTGGCTCTAGAGAGGAAATGGAGAGGGTCTGGGCTCTAGTTTCATTTAGCAGGGAGTTCTGCTGCCCTCGGAAGCTGTAAACAAAGGAGTATTTTGTGTTAAACCAACCCATTCAACCCCATTCTCTGCCACTTATAAAGCGGCGCTAAAACCACAGTAAAGAGGGGGATCTCACCCCAAAACGATGCTGCTTAATAAAGCATCACCATTGGAATTCCCAAACCAGTTTGTCCCCAAACACATGGGTGAGACCATGGCCACGGGCAGAACAGCCAGCGCAGGCTCTGGCCATGGGGTTGCTCTATGGAAACCGGCACATCCCTACGCCACTGAGGTTTCCTGGGGGGATTCAGGATGGGGATCACAGGCGGGATGGCCGTGTCCTCCAAGGTCACCCTCACACCTCCCAGAGCACCTGCATGGGGACAGTGGCATCAGGGTGTGCGAGAGGGAGGACTGTGCTTGCCCATGCACAGCCATACATCAGCACTGCCGGGCTCCCTCCAACCGGGATAATGCATTTCCACTGGGATCAGCGCGGCTCCCTTCATTAAGCCCCTCTCCTTCCTCCCAGCATCCTCTCAGCACTGCTTTACCCACAGGCTTTTCCGAACGGGGTTTCTTATGGCACAGCTCCTATTTCACGTGTTCCTGATGAGGAGCGCGCCACGCTCCCAGCCTGCCCACCCCTCCGCGTTGCTCTGCAGTGGGTCGGATGCGGAGCCCCACTGAGCCCCAGCGCATGCGGAAGGGGGCAGAGGGACCACGCTCTGCGCCAGCCTGGCCCAGCACCACCACGGGGCCTGTCCCCGGGTGCCTGCGCTCAGTGGGTCCGGCCCCGTGTGCCCGGTGTGGGTCCCGCCGGGCGCAGCCCCCCCCCCGGGGACCCCCCGGCTCCCATCCCCGTCCCCGCGGCCGCTCCCGGTGAATCAGCACCAGCGGCCGGCGGGACCCCGCGGGGCGGGGTTAGCGAGCCCGAGGGGGCGTGGCCTGAGGGAGGCGGGAGCGGCGGCGGCGCGCGGGGCACGACGGGAGTTGTAGTCCGTAGCCCGGGTCTCCCCCATTCCCAGTCACCCCGCGGCGCGCGCACAGCACCGGGTGCAGCCGCCGCCGCCTCAGCCGCAGCAGCGCCAGGAGCCGCCGCCCGCCCTCCTCCTCCTCCTCCTCCTCCTCCCGTTACCGCCCTTCCTCATCCTTCCTCCTCCTTCCTCCTCCTCCCGGAGCCCGCAGCCTCCTCGCCCTACCCCCGGCCCCGCGAAGATGGTGGACCGCGAGCAGCTGGTGCAGAAGGCCCGGCTGGCCGAGCAAGCCGAGCGGTACGACGACATGGCGGCCGCCATGAAGAACGTGAGTGCCGTCCCGCGGCCCGGGTCTGCCCCTCCCGCTCCCCGCTCCCCTCCCTTGGTGCGGGTTCGTGCTCCCCTCGCCCTCCCCGTGCTGCCCCCCGCGGTGGGCGCAGGGCTCGGACATGGGGCGCGGGCCCCATCGCCGTCCCTCCGTGCGTGCTCCGGTCCTTGTGCTGCCCCCGGTACCGGTTGCTGTGTCCCGAGCCCTTTGCGTTTCCCTGCCCAGGGACGCGTTGTTCTCTCCAGGTCTCCATCCTCTGCCCTAGAGCCCCCCACGCATCCTCTGCCCTGCTCTAGAGTCCCCTCCCCAGCCCCGAACCTCCTCTCCCCTGCCCTAGAGCCCCCATGCATTGCCGCTTGTGCCGCCCCACATCCTCTCCTCTGCCTTTCCGTCCCCCTGTGCTCTCCCCTGCCTTAGAGCCTCCTCCCTGCCCCACACATCACCCCTTTACCCCATCCCTTCTCTCACCCCACACTAGGCCCCCCTCCATGCCTCCCGCATCCCCTGTGTGCTCCCATCCCCACTGCTGCTCCCTGCCCTGTGCCAGCACGGGGGGCACAGGGTGCAGCGTCCCTCAAGCGGTCACTTGGGGGGCTGCCAAGCCCAATGGGGCAAGGTTGTGGGGTGGGGAATAGGGAAGGGGGGGTGTTGCATGCACACCTCGTCCCCACGGCCCAGCTACCTCCCCGTGGCTCCCATGCATCCCTTCCCGTGCGCGGTCGGTGAGGCTGGGGTGTGCTCGTGGCCCCGGAGATCGGGAGCCCTTTCGCTGTCAAAGCTCTTTATTTTTACTGCACTTGGTTGGAGATTTATGAATTGAGTCATGTTGTATTCATTTCACGCTCTTAAAATAAAGACTCTGCGTATAGCGGGCTGATCTGATTTGTGACACTGAACGGCTCCCCTTCAATCTTGACATTTTGACAATATAAGAAGGGAGGAAAAAGAAAAGCCCCGTATCTCTGATCTGATCTTGCAAACAAAGCAATCGTGGGAGGCAGGATCAAGTCATTCCAGAAGATTCTGCATTTGTCATATTGCAGAGAGGCTAGACTGGGTGGAGGGAGGGAGGGGGTGCTTTAAAGGGGAAAACTGTGCTTTATGTTTGTCTTCTTAGTCAGGTCTGAACCTTTGCGAGGAGCTGGGGTATCCTCCCTGCCTGATGGGGAGGGAATGCTGATCTAGGAATGTCGCAGTCTGCCGTGGGTGCAGCTCTGTTTGCCCATATTGCACCATTTTGTCAATAACCTTGCATTGATCAAAGCAGACAAAACTGTCACAGCCTGAGCACGGGGAGGGAGGAGATGGCTTATCCAGGAATGAAATATGGATAATGGGAAAATGATATTACCATATTAAACCAGCCGGGGCTATTCCTTTGCTGCGCTATGGCTTTTATACTGTTTTCTGATAACGGCATCTGTTCGTTTCCAAGCAAAGCCTGCTGTGTGAGCACATCCTACAGCTCATTTCCTACGGATAATACAGCCGCTATGACAAAGCCAACAGGGATATGCCTGGGATGCACAGCCCTGGTGCAGCATTCCCGCTGGGCAATGTCCCTAGCCTGCTGGGTGTTTAAACCAGAGGTGGTGTTGGAGATGATCTCTGTGTTTTATTCCCTTTTAGCCCTGGTGAAGCAGTACCCGAGGCTCAACGCCGCTTATGGGTCTCCGTAAGGAAGCGATTCCCAGCGGGAGAGCTCCCGCCACCACGGCAAACAAAAGGCAGAGCTTTTGTTCTCCCTTGCTGCTCCGTGCTGCCCGAAGCCGGGCACGGGCGGCGGTGCCGGGCACGTCAGCCCCGGTCCTCCCTGTCCCCAGCTCCGCTGGTGCGGGAGGCTGATGACCTCGCACTCATTTCCGTAGCAACGCCTAGTGATGTCATATGCCATGGTCCAAGCTGCAATGCACCCAGGTGGTAGCAGAGAGCATGCGGGCTGCGTCTAGAGAAGGTGATGCAGAAGCATCCCCTGGCTCTTGGCCGGTTTGTCTCCCACCCTCTAAAGCTGCCTGCTTCCTGAGCACCGTGCTGGGGAATGCCACACGGCTTTCCCTTAAGCCTGCTGGGGTTGTGATGGGTGTAAAGGAGGTTCATTCCCCTGCAGTTTGAGCGTTTTGGTGGTGACATGGCATTGTTCTGCCAGCCTCAGCCCTGCCTGCTCAGAGCCTGTGCTTGGCTATAGTAGTGGTTTGAAATGGAAATGGTGTACTGGGCCCCTTTCTGGCTGCTGATTCATCTGCTGATGCTTGCCACAGTGGTGTACAGGATCCCAATAGTCTCTTCCAAATAATATCATATATATAGTAAGTTCTGGCTCCTTCCTTGCAGCAAAGGCTTTGTGCCAGTGCCCCTGGTTGGTGCATGCAGTTGCATTGCTGCTGCAGGAGTGGGGCTGGTCCTTCAGCCCCCAGATGTGACAAATTCACTGGGGAATGTCAGTAAAACACAGCAGATGGTCCCCTCGCCTACCAGCAGGAGCAGGAGGTGATGCCACACCAGGGAAGGATGCGGGGCTTAGCCCATTGCTCCAGGGTATGGCTGCATGATGTTGGTCATGTCCCTTGTCACAGTCTGGGGGTACAGTCAGCCTTACCATGCATTGGAGAGCAGGAATGCACCTCGCTGGTCAGTGGGGAGGTGTTGCCTTGGGCTTGCCAGCCCACTTGATGCTGTGCCCAAGCAGCACCAGCAGTCTCCTTACCAACTCATTGGTGTTTTGCTGCCTGCAGTGCTTATGGTTGTCTGGTCCAGCTTCATGAGGAGTTTTCTGTCCAGCCCAGCACCAGGGCTGTGGATCGATATCCATTAGCTGGGGAGCAGTGATGTTGCTGGAGGCTTTTTCGCCCTGCCTGGGGAGCAGAGCACGTGTCTCCCTGTAGACCTCTGGGGTAAGAGAGGATGTGCAGGAGAACAAGCCAATTGCAGTAACTCACCTAAAAAGGCTGGGGGGAGGATTATTATTGCCCCTATGCATCATGCAGGTATGGGACCACATGGCAGAGTCCTTGAACCCATTGAAGGTCTGCTGCGTGTGGAACATGTGGCTGCTTGACTTTGGGGACCATGGGCTGTGTGGGTTGATTTGGGGTGAGGGTTGGAGCTGTTGAAAGGCAGATGGCTGCTGCCCAAGCATTAGACCCAACTGGGTCTTGGTGCAGTAAATGGCAGTTGTGGGTGGAGGAAAAGAGCAAATGTGGGTAACCACAGGCCTTCCCTGGCACTGTGCTCCTGCCATGGTGCTCACCAGCCTGGCAGGCTATCACCCACCACATCCAGTGACCAGGTTAGCACAGATAGCAGGGCTTCACACACACACAGGCTTGGGAAGAGCAGGAGTAACACAAATCCCTCCTATCTGCAGGTCCCCAGGGGAGCGGGGCAGGGATGATTAGCTGTTTTCTGCTCTGCACTGTAGACAAGACAAAGGGTGAGGTGGGAAGGCCTTCTCCAGGTGGAGTGCTGGGCAGGCCATCTGTGATGGTAGGGAGGGAGCAAGGAATGTAGTAGCACTTCCCAGGGAGGCTGGGGAAGGCTCTGCAGAAACCATTTCCAGTGCTGAAGTGGAGGGGGTCTGTCGGCATCTAATGACTACATCGATGTTCTTGCTGCCACCCCCTGTGCAGGCAAGATGCTGCTCAGGCTCATGGTGCCTCCTGGACCACTACAGCATATGGCTGTGTGCTTCCCAGCTTGTTCTTACTCACAGAGGATCAGGCATAGAGAAGTCCTCTCGCCCGTTAGCAACGAGGGCTTGTTCAGACCTGAGTGATGGGGTGGTTCTTGGGCAGTGTTAATCCAAAAGCAGAGAGCAGGGCTTCCTTCCCGGAGGCCCACAGCGTCAGGGCAGGGTGGCTGCTGTCCCGCTGTGCTTCCAACCTCCTAATGGTTCTTGGCGTGGGTTATCTCTGTGTAAAGCACTCTCAGGACCTTGTAGTAGTAGGCTGAGTTGTTGCACATCTGCACCCTAGCCATGGGCAGGTAGCGACGTGCCCTGTACTCGAGTGCAGTGGACACTGAACACAGGAACTGTGTTAACTGGTGAGACTTCAGCAGCTTGAGCTCTTAGAAACTCCCCACTGAGCTCCTGGTAAGTCTTTATGTGCTTTAGGAAAAGCCACTTGTGAGACTGTGCTGGGTTTTTCTGTTGACCAGGCGTAGCAGCCAGGCTTGGGTTTGGTTGGAAATAGGTCTTTGAATTGAACAAAGATGATACTGGGACTGTGACAGAGAATTGAACGCTCTGCAGGTGTCTGGGGTACAGGGAAACAGTCAAGCTCTTGGACAAGGAAGGGCTCTCCAGGAGCTCCTGCATGTTTTGGGCTTAGCCAGATCTTTTGGATGGAGCCTGGCCCTGAAAGTGCCAAAAGGTTGGTGGGGATTGTGTCGATCTGCTGTTTGTGGTTGGAGATGACTGGCTCCAGGAGTCTCATTGGGTTTCTAGTATTTGTTCTTTTGTTTGAGGCTTTTTGCAGTTGGTCTTTTTTGAGCACCAGGTAAGCTTGTGATGTGTATGGACAAGCCCTGTCTGCCCAAGCTTTGTTCACCAGCTGATCCCAAAGGTGCTCTCTAGAATAGACTCTTTGGGCGCTGGTGCTGTGAACCTGGGCTTGCTCGAAGCTACAGGAGCAGCAGTTTAAGGGCAGTCACAGAACCTCAGCTCCAGAAGGGTTTTCTGAACTGAAACCCACACCCCTGGAGCACATTCGCTGCGACTTCACTGCACCACTCCATAGCAGGGTTATCACATGCTTGGGTGTAGCACAGTTAGGACTGAGATGAAGAAAGAGGTCAGTGTGCACAGGATGGTGCATAGATGGAGGATCAGCAGGCTGCTTTTCTGCCTCCCACTGAAATACTCCTATGGGATGGTCTGTGCCATTCAGGGTGGGATTAAGCTGTGCTGATGAAAGGCAAAATGAGCTTGGTAGGAGCTTTGTAAGCCTTTGTTGTCAGAGGCCTCTGGTATTGGCCTACTGGTGAGCAGTCTTCACCTTGGATACGGTCTTCTGTCTTGAATCTCTAAGGAGTTTGTGCTCCCTTGGGTTCAGTAGCTGCTCTGGGGCAAGCTCATCTGGGTGCTGTAGAACTGCCCTTCTGGGTAGGGTGAAGCCTTGAGCGTGCACATCTTCATGCCAGGAGGCATCAGAAAAGATGAGGTACGCTTGGCACATTTATCACTTTGATTGATGTGTATCTGTAGCTAGGAGTTGATCCACTCCCTGTGACTCTTGAGGATACAAGAACAAATGTATCTTTAAGGTGTAGGTGATGGAACAGAGGCTGGGTGGTAGCCATGACTTCGCATCATGGAGGAACCTCCATGGATGGTGATGCATCTGGCAGGGTATAATACATGAACTCTACAACCGAACTCTTTTGTGCAGCTTCATGCTAGGTAAACCATGTGCAAATGGTTGCATAGGAAGTTGTGTGCAGGAGCACATATTCCACGCTTTTGTGTGTCCAGCTGCCAGTATTGAGTAGCATGTTGGGAGCTCGATACCAGCCTGGCAGGGAAGAGCAAAAAGGACTGTTGGATTAGTTCACACTAGAGCTAGGTGCTTGGCGCATCCCAGCCAGACACCAGGGTGTTCAGAGGTGGATACAGAGGAGGAGCAGGTTGGAAAATGCCTGTGGTCTGGCCTGAGGGAGCCTTTCCTCAGTAGGGTTGGTGTTTCAGGCATGTAGGATCTGCAGATCTGAAGCTGCCCTCTCCTTTTCTGCCCAGTTCTACCTCCTGACCTGTGGCTGCCAGTGAAACGTGAATGTGTACTGGAATAACTGTGGTGCAAGGCCCAGAGAAACAGGATTTGCCTGGCTCCCCAAGCAGTTCTCCATTGCCCATCTTGATAGGACGCAGGCATCATCTTCCACTTCACTGTGGCAAACCTGTGATGCAGGGCTCGGGTTGTCTTTGGTCGATATTTCCAGGCTTTCTTCAACACCTCAGTGCTCCACAACTCAAGATAGCTTTTTCCAAAGCTGATGCTGTTACAAGTGGTTTTGGTCTAACTGGCTTGAAGCCACCTCAGCCCTTCTTTCCTTTGCTTCCAGGCCTTTGTTATTTCTGCCTGGAAGGCTGAAAGCCTTCACCAACCTCTGTTCTTCACTAGAAAGGTAACATAGCTTGTCCTTGACTGAAGTCTCCCTGACTCCCTCCTCTTAGATTCACACGTCTGCAGACAACTGGCAATGTGATGTCTGGAAACCAGAAAGATAATGAAAACAGGAGCAAGTATTTACTCAGTTTGGTTCTGCAAGCAATGGTCACCACTGGGAAGTGACAGCTTGGAAACCCATTTTAGCATCTGCTGAAACAAAGGGGAAGTAGCTGTGGATTTGTCTCTGAGCTGGTGAAGATAGGCTGGGTTTGTGTTTCCACCTCTGAAGCCTTTGGCTTGCCTTCAGGATGCTGTTGAGATAAATGGCCGTGGACGGTTTCACACTGGTGGTAGTCAGATAAAACGCTCTGCCTGTGCAGCTTTAGGTTTGCAGATGGGGGGAGCTCATATTCACCCATGGGCACAAGATGGCTTTGTGGGAGCCCACCTCATGGCTTGCACAGTGTTTACACATGGGTGGTGGAGGACCCTGCAAGATGAGTGAGGCTGTGAGGGGAGCATGGAAGCGCTCTCCCATGTAGGATATAGCACTGCTGAGGTCCCTCCTGGTCTCTGCTTCTGCCTTCTCCCACCTTGTCCCTACACAGCAGAGCAGCCTTTAGTAGCTATGGAGGACTTCACACATCTGCACTTGGTCTGGAGTGAGCAGGAAAGGGGAAGGATATAGACCCACAACCAGCTGGCTGTGGGGTTTGTGTAACTTGGTGCTGTGCCATCTCCTCAGCTGGGCATAGCCAGTGCTGTCACAGCCAGCTTTCTTCTGTCTGTCCCTCTTGGCTGCTTCATCTAATGAGCAAAATCCCTCTTCCCATCCTAAAATGAAGGAAAACAGTGACAAAAGGACTTCCATTCTGCTCTTTATTCCTTTGAAGTAAGAAGCTTGTCTCCTTTCTCCAGAGCCTGGATGTCAAGGTGCTGGATTCCCACCCATGGCTCTGGTGGGGAGCCTGTCTCGGGGAGGAGCTCAGCAGCAGGATGGCTTTGTCCAGCTTCTCCTAGTGCACAATGACAGCAAGCCTGAGCTGCTGCAGCATTCCAGCCCCTCCAGTGGGCCAGAGCTGCTGGAGCACAAGGGTTGGGGCTCTCCCAGGAGGCTCACGCTGGCTGTTTGCTTGGTGGGGGCTGGAAATGCCCAGAAATGGTAAATTCTGGAAAGCAGAGCTGAAATGATGAGGCAGCAATCCTCGGCCTGCAGGAAACACTGATGAGGCTGACTCTGGAAAGCGGTGCCTTTGTGTAGCTGCTGAAACAAAAGCCTTTGTCTGCCTGTTTAAATGCAAACTTCCCCCCAGTCTCAGGTTTTTCTCTGCTAACCTGGTTTTAGTCACATCTCAGGAATAACCCAGCACATGCTCAATAAGGTGTTAAACAAACCTGATTTGGGGCACAAAACTAGTGATCTAGTGACCAGGGGCAGTGCATTAGTTAACAGCAGGAGGAGAGTAACTAGAGAACATGTCACTGATGATGGCATGAGATTCCCTTAAAGCGATCCCCAGCTTAAGGATTAGAGTACTTAATGTTTTTCTTCCCTAAAGGAGATGTTGGAATTGAGTCAGTCTATGGGCGTTTAAGGCAGCTGCACTTGGACGAACCCAAGTCTGCAGAGGCTCAAAGTATAAACCATTCCTTAATTGTTTGCAAATTCCCTCTGATCTTACTGGATGGGCTGGCTTGCTTGGGATGTATCTTTGCTTACGTACCGGGCAGAGCTGCTTGGCGTGTCAGCGTGCTTCTGACTCCTCTCTAAGATGGTTACAGCCAGGCTCTAGAAAACAACAGCGACAAGCCTCAGCCTCAAACAAGGCTGCTGATGGACGTGTTGTTTGGACAGTCATGGTGCTCCGCAGCATGGAGTTTATTAATAGTAGTTAGGAGAAGCTGTTGCTGTGCTCTGTGCTAACAGATAGGCTCGTAGGAGACCTGCGCTTGTGAAAGACTAACGCTTAGTATTCAGCAGTGATTGAGAACTTGGGGGGGGGATTAACAGCCTTTGATTTACCCCCAGCTGAGGAAGGCACCCCAGCTTTGCCTTTATGCTGTTGGGCTTTGTTACGTGGGATGAATATTTCATTACCTTGAAGTTGGGAGCTTGGCTCTTTGTGTTTGGTGCTGTCAAGACATCTGTGCCTGTGGGGCTCTGTCACCTGTGGTGCTCTGAGATCAAATCTGTGGTACTTAGTCCCTTAGGCTTCAAAAGAGGGCCGGGAGGAGGCAGCTGGAGCCAGGAGAGGGTGGTTAAACCCACAGTCAAATCTAGAACAGTAAAGTGACCCTCTTGCAATTTAATATTGGCTGCAGTGTTCCAGAAAGCTGCCAGAGCAAAAACGTTCTGTTCTGCACGTTCAGTGAAGAAATGAGATAAAATTGCCTTTGCTACAGGTGTGTAAGATCAAGCCTGAAATCCCTGAAGCAGTGGGAGGGTAAAGTACATCTGGAGGGATAATCGCCTTCCTCACTGATGCAGAAATGAAGCCTATGGTGGAGCTTGCGTGCTGCAGTCCACCTGGGTGTTCTGCAAAGCCTCTTGTTTAATGTGGTGAAACACAGGAGCTGCTGGTTCCGCAGAGCAAAAGATCTTGGGGTGTTTGAATATTTCAGATGTGCACCAAGCCCAAAGCCTTTGGGGTGATGGCACGAAGCAGTTAAACTGACGGGCTGGCTACAAGGAGTTGTTTGCATGGTTGCAGCTTCTCCCATTTCATCCTGCAGGAGCATGGCTGTGCCGTGCAGGAGGAAGCCGTGCAAGCAGCCAAGAAGTGCCCAGTTCATCCTGTTCCAGCAGAGCTGGGAGCAGGCTCGCTCAGCAGCCAGAACTTGCTCTCAGCCTTTCCCAAGGTGTCCTGCCCATGGCACATCATCTCTCCTCTCCCTGCTTGGCTCAAGTGAATAGAGGTCGTGGGTACAGCGTCAGTTTTTGAGCTCCTGATTAAGGACAAGCCCTGGCACTTGAAGCTCCGGGGAGGATTTGATGATCTGGTGGCAGGTACTTCCCACCTGGCAGCAGGGCTGGAGGTGAGCAGGAAAGCACTAGCATCTGAGCCAGATTAGCATGCTGAGAAGCTGTGAGGTAAGTCTTTAAGCAGCTCATGCTCCCAGCAGCACTGAATACCCTCCTCACAAAACACTTGGTCCATTTATCTAGTATGTCCCTGAAGTCTGTCTAGTTCGGCTTTGTTTTGCCATAAATCGGAGGGGAAACAAATAGCTTTCCCCTGTGTTGACCAAGAAATGGCCAGTGGGCTTGCCATGGATGTCTGCTTCAGTTAAAAAAGCCTGGGAGTGGATGGAGTTTCCTGAAGAAGAATGATGCTTGAATGGAAAAGACCCCTGAGTCTTTAAAACATGTGCAGAAATGTTTTCAAGGAAGAGCTGCGGTTATTCTCCAAGAGCTTTTCAGCTTGCACATGGAGGTGTCTCGTGCAGCCCAGAAAAGCCTATAGCTTTCTCCTTTCCAAAGGATCTCCTGTGAGCTCCTCAAGCTTGTGGCGTGCTGCAGGGGCACATCTGAGCTCCCATGGCAGTGGCATGCTGTGGCACTGGTCTTCCATGTGCTTTGCAGGAAAGGCATGGAAGGGAACAGACTGGATGAGGCAGGAGATCTCCCCAAGCTGTGGAGAAGGGTGGTGATCTCAGGCTGCTCTAAGGTGCTTGCAGAAACACAAAAGTAGGCAGATGAAGCTTGCCAGCCTTGGGCTGGGAATAGCTTGGCATCCCTTCTGTTGCTTTGTAGTTAGGAGGCAAAGGGGCTGGTATCCCATCTGCTGGAGATGGTGTGACGAGCCCTGAGTGACAGTCCTCTTAAATGCTAGGACTGATGTGGTTTGAGTTGCTGCTCTCTCCATCTGGTGGCAGGAAGGCACTAGACCAACAGAGATGGCTGCTTTATTCCCAAGAGCTTTTCCTAGGTAGTGGCAACAAGACAGTGAAACAGGTTTTCATCTTGTTCAATAGCAAGGCTAAGGAGAATCAGGGTGGTAATAAGGCAGACAAGAACAGCCTGGGCATATTTCCTTAATGGCTCAAAAAGCAGACACTAGCCATAGGAGCAGCTAAAACACACTGCAGTGCTAATTGAGAAGTAGTTTGTAGCTCTGCACTGATGCACTTGAAGAGCATACATGGTGCCCAAGCTGGGACTGTTCCTTCCAGCTGGTTATGTGATGTGTCTGGGTTCACCCTCTGTCAGCTTAACAGCCATGGCAGATTGCAAGGGCTAGGAACATGCCTGAAAGCCACGTATGGAAGGCAGGAGGATGTTCCCTTGTGCTGGCCTTATCTCCAGAGCTGCAGCAGAAGGTGGTGAGGCAAATCGCTGGCACCCAGGTGCTCTGCAGCAGAAAAGGCTTGAGCCGTTAGACCTAATGCTGAGGCTGCAGCGCTGCAGATAAGGGCTGGTACATGCAGTGTACCAGAGGCAGAATAGAGCTCAGCACTCTGCCATTGTCACTGGCTTTCTTGCCTTGGCTCCCTTACAACCTTTTACATGCAGGAATGCCCCAAGCAGTTGAAACTTGCTCCTTCTCTAGCTGAAATCCAGCAGAGCCAGACTGAAGAGGAGCAGATGTGCCAGCTCCAAGGACTGATCAAACCTGTGTGTAGCACAATGGAATTCAATTTGGTTTAAGTAGCTCTTAAGCTACAGAGGCCAATGGCATGAATGAGCTCTTGGTTTTCACGTCTCCATCACAATCTGAAGACTTTGTCTTGGGTGGTTCAAAGTCAAACAATAAAGGCTCCAGAGTGGGATGAAAGCCTCTGTTAGCAGTAGGAGCATGCAGAAATCCTCATCAGTGTCTGGAGTGCTTAAATAGCCTTGGAGATGCTATAAGCAATTAACAATCTTTGCAGACACTGGTCCTTGATGTACTCAGAGCAATTTAAAATGTAATGGCAGACCCATCCCAAGTGCCTTCAACTGCTTTCCTGCAATGACTGCTGGCCCCAACACCTTAAAAAGTGGGAACTAGCATAGGGTTATTCATACTGAAACAGTCAAATGAGACAGCAATGGGGAACTAACTTCTGCCCACAGCCTGCTTGTGCTTTTCTGGTCCTGTCTGAGATGAGAAGAAGGGCTTGACCTGCAGCTGAAAATCATCTTGGCCACACTGAGATCAGCCACGAGGAGAGAGGACAGTGGAAGGAGTCAGCAAGGGGAGAAGGTAGTGGTGGTGTTACTTCCACTTTGGGAGGATGACGTGGGGGAGAAGGCAGGGGGAGGAATAGACCCAAACCAGTGCAATCTGCTGAGATTTTAGATTTAGGTCTGGTTTAACACACGCCTACTTTGTGCCAAAGTAGGACAGTGCTGAAGAACAGCATCTTTCCAACTGCTGCGATGGTGTCGTAGGGCAGCTCGCTCTGGGGCGCACAAAGGAGAAGCTGTTCTTGCCTGGGTTGTGCAACATCTCATCATGGCTGTAACGAAGCCACTGGGTATGGTGAACGTTTAATGTGCTTGGGGGCAGGCATTTCTTCAGAAGCTGAATGCAGAGTGAGATGGGGGTGATAAAACAGGCAGTGCCTCTGGTGTATCACTTCCAAAATGACCCTCAGGCTGCTGAAGGGGGTGCTTGCAGGTGGGTGATGGGGTCCCACAATGGCTAAAGATAGGTTGAAGCTGGTGTGGCTGCAGGTAGTCGTGAACGTTATCAGTTGCTTGAGCCTGAAGGGATTGTGTGCTGGTTGCTCCCCTTGCTAGTGGCTTCAGAGCAGCTAAGAATGGCAGTGGTGGGATTTCTGGGCAGAAAGTTGTTTCAAAAGCATATTTGCTTTCAAAAAGAAGAATGAAATGGGAAAGGGGACCTTTAGGCCAGGCCTCAGGGTCACTTCCAAGCAAGGGTTTCTGTGGGGAGCTAACGTGCTTAATTACATGGTGCAGAGCTGTAGATAGAACAGAGGAAACACAAGTGCCAAGGAGGAGACAGCTGTTGTGTATCCTGGTGGAAGAGGAGCTCTGATACTCAACAGCCATTCTCCCTGGGCAGCTGGAGGTTCTCATGGTTGTCTCTCTCCTTTGTAGATGCCTCGTGTCTTCAGGGACTCAGGCAATCGGAAAAGCAGAAGTGTTGAGGCATAGAACGTGGATTAAACTGTCAAATGTTGATGGCATTCCTCAGGGAAGAAGCTGTGGGTATGCTCAGCTTGCTCAGCTGTATGCTTTAAGATAAGACATCAAAGCTAGGTAGGAGCCATAAATGGGTGGGCACTTAGTTATAAAACCAGGTAAAATGTGTATGAGGATAAACAGCTAAATCAAAATCTTCCTTTGCAGCTACTGTAGGGTCCTCAAAAATGGTTATTTCATGGTGTATGCAGAAATTACTTCAGACTTATGGGTGCAAGGTGAAGAGTGGACTATACGAGTCCTGGAGTAAGCCCTGTAAGCAAACTAACCTGCCACTGCCTGGGAGCAAACCTCCCTGTAGGTCTCAAAGCCTGCTCATTAGGATGCTTCTGGAAAGAAGGCGCAGTGGGACCAACCTTTGGGCTTTGGAGTGCATGGACCTTGCCATGAGGGGCAGGTTTGTTGCAGCTTCTCACCCAAGGCTGAGCCTTGCCCTGGCTGCGGTGTGACACTTGGGCATGCCAGGAGCGTGCCAGGTTTTGGGCAGAGTGCTGAGTCCGAGCTCACTGCTGCAGCAGGGACATCAGGAGAGCCTCTGAAGAGCTTTGCTGCAAGTCAGAGGCTTTGCTTTGTACAAACCTCTGCGCTCTTGAGCAGGAGAAACCCTCAACTTCCAGTAGTTCTTGTCCAATGGGAGCTGTTGGACTGCCTCTACGGCTTTAGGGCACTTGAGTGTTGGTGGTGCAGACACTGCACCCTCAGAGGCTGCAGGAACCAGTGAGAGTGGAACTTGGTAGCATCCTCAAGCTTGGTGATGGAGCGTGTCTCCAAGACAAAGCCTGTCAATGAAGGCTGCTCCATGGCAAGGTGTCCTTTGCCCTTAGGCAGGGCTTCTGCCTGCAGCTCTGGCACGTGTGTCATGTGTGGTGACAGGGCACAGGGGAAGCTCTTGCAAGTAAGATCATTACCTACAGACTAGCAGGGAAATGAGAAGCACCATGGCTGACATCTCCTGCTGCTCTGTGTTGATAAAGAGCCACTCTTGTGGCTGGGCTTGCTTGGGGGGAGAAGCAGAAAGGAAGATGAAAAAGGTCTATTTCCTTCTTATTTTTCCCTTCAGAATAGCTGAAGACTTGCATTTGTCAAGCTTCCAGCTGTGTGAGTGTGTGGGCTAGCTCTTAGTGCTTGGATGTTCATGCCACATGCAAGTCTTGATTCCATTTCAGCCACATGCATCTCCTGCCCCGATGTGCAGGGGTATGAGGGTGAAATGAGACTTGACAGTTACTGAGGTTCGTGGTGCTCAGTAACTAGTAGTTAGTGGTGTTAGTTCTGCTTTTCTCTGCTGTCAACCAGGGAAGTAAAGCTCCCAACTGACTGAGCTTCCCAGAGAGCAGTGAGACTTCCAGGCAGAGCCTGCCAAACTCAATGCCAAACTGAGGCTTTGCTTTGGATATTTGGTCTTTAGCTCCATGTAACAGCGCTGAGAATGGCATTAGGTGACTTGATGCTCCCAGGCTTGGTCTGTACGTGAGGGTGCTGCCCTTCCAGGGTCTGAGTCAAGAAGGGGGAATGTTCTGCTGATGTTAATCTGGATGCTGGAAACAAACATGAGCAGAAATTCCCCAAAAGGGCTTGTAATGAGAGCACTGCAACCTCATCCAGGCCTGATGCAGGATATTGCCTTATTGATGTCGCCCCACGGGCGTTCAATGCAATGCTATAAATCAAGTATATCAGAGTTTGCTGGTTAGCCTCTGGCTTGATTGAACTCACTTTGTGGTGGTATCCTGCAGTGTTAAGGATAAAGCAGCATTTGGTTGGCCAGCACAGGCTTGCAGTGAAGGCACAGACCCCCATCCGCTTGGTGAGTTGCTGCAGTGGTTTCTGGATGGTTTTCTGCTGGAGACAGTCACCCATATGGAGCTGTTGGCAAAAGCAACATGGCAGGGACTGCAGTTCCATGCTGGAGTGGAGAGTGTGTCCATGGCACAAGACACCGGTGCAGGCTTCAGCAGGCAAGTGGGCAGCAGCATCTGCAATGTGGCAGGCAGGTTCTGGGTTGATGGCAGTTCTCAAAGGCAGCTTCACCTGGGGTACATCTTTTCCACCTTCCAGTGAGTCTCCGATGAAAGCAGCTAAGCATACCCTTGCTGTCTGTTACCTGGTGTCCTGGGCATCTTGCATTTCTTCCTGCTGGGAGTGCAAGTGCCGGATGGTTTTCGTTTCTTCCTCTCTCAGTTGCAAACTGAAATATCACATGGGTGATACAGTTTAGTGTGAGGTGTCCCTGCCCATGGCAGGGGGCTTGGAACTAGATGATCTTAAGGTCCTTTCCAACCCTAACTATTCTGATTGTATGTGTGGCACTGCAGCCTCTTCCCATCCCTCTCATAGTGCAGAGGGATATGGTCCCTGTCTCTGGCCATGTTACGTGGTTCCTCTGCAGTGCATCCCTGCAGTGCTCTGCCTTTCTGGGAGCCTGGCTACTGCTAGGAAGCAGTTAACAAGGCTCCCTTTCTGCTTTGGTGAGTTCCCTGCAGAGGTCCCTGGAGGCACCTGCTGTCTCCACAGGTGGTACCTTCCATCTGTCAGCCAGTTTGTTGGAAGGATTTTGTCAGGCAACTTTCTTCCATAATCCCGAATGGCTTCAAATTTAAAACGTTTATGGCAAAGCTAATCCTACGAAACTCCCTGTTAGTTTTAATGAATCTGTCCTCCAGCAAGACTCTTCTGGTGAGAGGAGGTAAATCTTCTTTCTGCAGTGATACGTATCTGCAGACGTAGCTGGAGGGCAGCTTTAAAGTCACCTGCTTGGTGCACCCTTACAACTGGTGTCTCTGCATAGAGAGCGTCTTGCTAAAAGCCTCCTGTGGTTATCAGCCTTCAGAACCGGTGTCAGGACAGGGAGCTGTTGGAGTCAGCGAGTGTCTTGTGTGGCTGTTGGCGCTGGGCACTCCGTTTGCAACTGAAAGGTGAGAGGATAAGGCAGGCTGGGATCTCTGGATGTTTCCATGGTTTCCCTTACTCAAAGCAGGGCAGCTTACATGGGACAGGACCCTGATTAACCTCATGGAGTTTTGAGTATCTCCAAGGGTAGGCAATCCATAAGCCTACCTGCAGTACTCCACCAGCTTTCAAAGATGTCTCTAACCTCACAGCATCTCTTATTTATGTTTGTGCAGGTGTCACTCAGAGGGAAGAATGGAGTCATTTCAAAGGCCTGTAGCAATACAGACAGCTAGAACTCTGAGCTTAGAGCACAAGGCAGGCTGGAAGCAGCACATAAACAACATGTCAGGGGCAGTTAGCACGTTGCAGTTGTGCTGAGCCTTTGCAGGAAGCAGCACATCACACACAAGCCAGGGCTGTGTGCTTAAACAGCAGAGTAGCTGTATGGAGCAGCCTGGCTGCTGCACCCACTCCGAGGGCTCAGAACCGCATCTGGGATGCAGCATGGGGTCAAGGGGGATGCCAACCCTTCCTGGGCTACTTAAAGGTGGTTTATAGGAGCTGCAGTGAGATAACTGCAGCACCAAGTAGGATGCTTCCCAGTAGCTGAACTGGCCAAGGTGGTGGTTGGCAACCTGCTTGTGGGATGGCTCTGTGCTCTGCCAGCTCCCTGTTGCTGCGGGTGTGAGGCAGGTAGAAGTGATGCTGTGCATGAGCACTTATCTTCAACAGAGAAAATCCTGTGTGGGAAGAACATACTCTTAACCATGTGAGCTTTTAAGTCCTTATCTGTGCACATACCTTAAGGCAGCTGTAATTTTAACATCTAACGTATTCTTTAGGCATCTCAGAAGCATGTGCTTGTGGGAAAGCTGAGCACCCTGTAGCTATGGTATTGTTAATCCAGGCGCCTGGCTCGTGGCTGTAGACCTTTTCCACCCTCTTGCTTTGCCTGTCCCTCTCACCTCCATCACCAAGTCCAGCTCTAATCCCGCAGGTGGAAGGTTTCTCTTTCCTAGAAGACTTTTCTCACTCTGGGAAACTCTTTAGGAGCCGGAGAATACCTGGAATAAAACCAAACCCACCCCTTTTGCTGGGGGACTGGACCACGGAGTGATTTCCCAGCTGGCTCCCTCTGGGACGGGAGCAGATGCTGGATAACAGCAGGAGATACATGGGAACACCCGCCCATGCGATGGGAACATCAAGTGACTGGGGCTTAACCCGCATGTCTCTCTTGTCTCTCCCTCTGTTGATGCAGGTGACGGAGCTCAACGAGCCTCTGTCCAACGAAGAGAGGAACCTGTTGTCCGTCGCCTACAAAAACGTGGTGGGGGCACGGCGCTCCTCCTGGCGAGTGATCAGCAGCATCGAGCAGAAGACCTCCGCCGACGGCAACGAGAAGAAGATAGAAATGGTCCGTGCCTACCGCGAGAAGATCGAGAAGGAGTTGGAAGCGGTGTGCCAGGATGTGCTGAGCCTGCTGGACAACTACCTGATCAAGAACTGCAGCGAGACGCAGTACGAGAGCAAAGTCTTCTACCTGAAGATGAAAGGGGACTATTACCGCTACCTGGCCGAAGTGGCCACCGGTGAGAAGAGGGCGACCGTGGTGGAGTCCTCGGAGAAAGCCTATAGCGAAGCCCATGAGATCAGCAAGGAGCACATGCAGCCCACTCATCCCATCCGGCTCGGGCTGGCGCTTAACTACTCCGTTTTCTACTACGAGATCCAGAACGCTCCGGAGCAGGCCTGCCACCTGGCCAAGACGGCCTTCGACGATGCCATTGCCGAGCTGGACACCCTCAACGAGGACTCCTACAAGGACTCAACGCTCATCATGCAGCTCCTCCGCGACAACCTAACGCTCTGGACGAGCGATCAGCAAGACGACGACGGCGGTGAAGGCAACAACTAGACCCCCCCCGCGATGGACTGGCAGCCGCACGCTGATGCTAACTACTGCAGTCTTTATTTTTTTCCCACGAGTGGGGGGGGTGTCAGGGGTGGGGGGGGGACCAGGGAGGGGACCCCTTCCCAGGGAGGCCCCCCACTACCTGTCTTTGATTGCCTCGTTGACATTTTTGCCAAAACACCACTAGTGGAAGTCAGGCTGGCTGTGCTGGTAATGGAATAGCAGCCTCACTGGCATATGGACTGTTCTGTAGATTATTAATACAAGTGGAGCTGTCTTTAATTTAACTTTATTGCTAGAAATCAAACACAACCACATAAAAAAAAAAGGGGTTTTAAGATGAATTCGTGTGGATGGAATGGCCCTCGTTTTCTAAAGGAACACAAGGAGAGAAAACAAACAAACAAAAAAAGAGAGTTCTGTGGTTCCAGTAAGGAGTTGTGTGGTTCCAGTCAGGAATTGTGTGGTTCCAGTAAGGCTTTGTGCGTTTGTTTCCGCAGTCCAAGTGCCGTTGTGTCCGTCCCCCGTCGTGGGGCATCTCTCTGCGGCGCTCTGCCTGGCAGGGCATAGCCTCAAATCCCCACATCCAGAAGGAATTCAGAGCTAAAGAATTCCGGGCTCGCAGAGCTCGGGGGTTTAGGCCATCCTATCTTTCTGGGTGATTTCTTTTTTGGTTCGAGGTATTTCTTAGGGTAGCTGACAGTATTAACACTAAATTGCAGTTTACAGTATCTCTACATTACAGCCATATGACATCAAGCCTTTTTGATTGTCTTGTGTTCTCTTCTTTCTTCTTTGCTAGTTCTTTTGGCTTGCCTTCCTGATCAGTCCTCGCCTGTGGACTGGCTTTAGCTATTCTGTGTGGCCCAAGGCAAGAAGACCGCCCGCCTGAGGAACATCAAAGCTGCTCTAGTTTTTTGGTCAACAGCTTATACCAGGTGCTTGGCTAGCGGCTGTTTCAACTCTTTCCAAGTCCACAGCAAAAAGGTGTAAGAACTTCAATTAGACAAGGGGGAAGTGTTTAAACTTAACAAAAAAAAAATGCCACTTAAATAATAATAAAAAAATAATAATAATAATAAAAAAAATAATAAAAAAGAGCATTCAGGTCTGTATGTCATGTACTGTGTTTGGTATTTCAAAAGACCATCCTGATTTTTAAGGTGCCACAGCTGCTTCCTCAGGGATTGCACTGCCATTTCACTTCTGCCTGACTTTCTCCCACTGTACCATGAGGTTTGTCAGCAGATCCCTGGCACCCAGGCTCCCTTGTTTGTCACCAGGGAAGCCGGGTGCGTTTTTCCTTTCTCCTGGGGAAGCTTGTGGTGTAATGAGTGAACTTCAGGAGCTTAGAAACTAACGTGGTAGAGAAATCCCTAACGGGAAGAGCTACAATCATAGACATTTCTATCGCCCATCAGGAGCCCAGGAACTTAGTTCTCTTCTTAACAAAGTCTTTTTCCCAAGGCTGATCTGGCTGGGGGTGGGAAATGGGACATCCGTGTTGCTTAGCAGGGAATACTTACCCTGTTTTTGGAGTAAACTTCCTTCTCGCTTTAGTTTCCCCATCGCTGTTGGAAGCTCACTGCCGCCCTCCGGCTCATAGAAGGGAAACCTCACCCTCCTGCATGTTTGATTCCGCTTTAGAACCAGGCTTTGTCCCTGTCCCTTGCGAGAGCAGGGTGCCGTGGTGCTGCACACATGGCCTGCACACGGGGATGCTGCCCCAGCTCCCCACTGTCACACAAAGCCGCTATCCCGACTCCTTGCGGAGCGAGCAGAGCCCGGCACTTGTGCTCCGGGTAATGCCATGGAGATGCTGGTAAAGCTGGTTTGGACTGGGATGCCTCCACACACACACACAGGGTCTTGCCCAGCAGCACATCCCATGAGCAGCATCCCATGGCGGGATGCTCGCGGTGCCATGGGCTGGAAGATGGCTTTAAGCTTCTTACCTTCCTTTTGCTCAACCCATGAGCAGCATCGTCCCGGCTTTATCATTTGGAAGTGATTTACTGGAATTACAAAACCCATCTTTTTTTTTGTTGTTTGTTTGGGTTTTTTTGCCTTTTTCCTTTCATTTCCCTTCTTTTTGGCTTCTGCTCTGGCTGCTTTAGGAAACTTCCGCAGGAGAGATGGCACAAGAGGGCTCAAAAGGGAGTTTGGGGGTCAGGGGCTTGATTTTTGAAGCAGCTTGAATGGTTTCTTTGGTTTTCTAAGAGATGCACTTGCCTATGATACTGTCTCTCCAGTGAACTGATTACTGCTCCATTACTCTATTGATACAATATTGTGCATGCTAGTGTCGTATTTCTATACAGTAGCTTGAACTTTATTAACTTATACTGTAGATGTTCTGTATTCCTATGACAAAATAGTCTTCAAAACCCAATTTTTTTAAAGGCTTTTTTTTTTTTTTCCGGGTTTTTAATTTATTTTCTTTCCTTTTGCTTTTTTTTTTTTCTCTCTCTCCTTTCTTTTCCCTTCCTTTGCCTTTCAGGGGGGTACAGTTTGCTCTCTCCCGATCGTGATCGTAACAAACTGATCTGTTCTGGGTGTTGCTCTAGTGACATGCGATTCTCTAGGATTTTATTTTGTTCCGAAAACAGGAAAACAGCGACAAAAAAAAAAAAGAAAAAAAAACACACAAAAAAAAAAAAGACAAAAAAAAAAAAGCAAAAAAGAAGACACCAGTGTTAGCTTAACCTTAATGTCTGGTGTTCGTCATGGTGAAACTATAACTATCGCAGTGTAGGAGAACAATGACTGTGTTCTTTGAATGAGCCTTTGTTTGTGCTTTTCGTCATGTTATATGCAGTGAAACTCTTTTTAAGGTCGAAATCAGTGATTTCTTCTTTTTTCTGCCCCCCCCGCCCCCCCCGCCTCCGTGTTTCTGTAAGGAATCCTTTCGCACACGGACCATCCTTCGCGGTTTTTTCCTCAGTGATGGAATATCATGAATGTGAGTCATTATGTAGCCGTCGTACATTGAGCAAATAAACTTACAGATCTGACGTCAAGCGCTGCCTTGGTCTCGCCTGCGTCGGGGTGATGGGAGGGGGAGGCTTCCTTCATCCTGTTCCTCATCATCCCTAAACGTGGAGGGCAATGGGGCCATGCCAAGGCCAGCTTGGATGGGGCTTGGGAGTTCCAATGGGAGGTTCCCTGGGGTTGGAACTGGATGAGCTTTAAGGCCCTTCCCAACCCAACCTGTTCCATGATGCCCTGCATCCCTACGGGTTAATGGTTCACCATGATCGCAGCTTGGAGGGTGCCCGAGGGATGCTGTGGGGATGGCCCCTGGGTGCTCCCCTGGGAGCAGGGGGGGTGGTGGGTGCTTCCTCCCTCCCTCCCCATGGTTTTTCCACTCGGAGCCGCCTGCGGTGACTCACGCTGTAAAAATATTCCCTGCCTTTGGAAGCCATAAACTGAAACTGATTCATGGGCCCTGCAATGGAGCCCGGGGGGGGGGATGGACCCATGGGAAGGGGCTGTGGCAGCCCCACGGGGTGGCAAAGAGGGGTCCATGGGTACAGCCCTGCATGGCCTGGCCATGGGAGAGGTTATGGGGTGCCCTTGAGGGGGGCATCATCAGGCTCATGGCCACTGGGCTGCCCAGGGGGTGTTGTGGAAGCAGGACCCCATCCTGGCCCAGCACCCCCCAAAGCCTGGGTTATCCCCACATTTCCCCATCCTGACCCACATCTCCTTCTCGCTGGTGGGGCCGGTTTGCACATCTGGAGGAGGAAATGGATCCCCTGGGATGCAGCACCAGCGATGCCCATGTGTCTGTGTACCCCAGAGATGCTTGGGAGAGGCAGAGAGAGAAGGGGAGAGTCAGGAGGCAGGACCCTTCTCAGCGCTTACTGGGCAGGATTTAGCCCTAAAATGGGGTGTTCCATGTGCAGGGCACCCCCAGCCCTTCTCCCATCCCTGATGGATGGATGCCCTCCCAGGAGGCAGGAGACCTGCCAAGCTCATTGCACCGGCCCCATTCCAGGTAGGAATGCAGGGCTGGGAAGGGGTGGTTGGAGTTCATCGCCCCAAGGCTGCGCTGCTGGTAGCTGCTGCTCACTATGGCAACCATCCCCATCCCTCTGGTTGCCATGGTCACCTGTCCCCACAGTGATGCACATGGAGGGGCATCCCCCAAGCGCATGTGTGACCCCCAAAGCAGGAGCCAACCCCAGCCCCACACTGGGGCTGAGAGCTGCCAAACTCATTGCACTGCTGGGGCAGAGGGGTTGGGGCTCTGGGGGCACAAGGAGCCCCCCCCCCCCCCCCCCCCGACCCGGAGAGGGGCCCCACAGCTGCAGGATTCCTCCCAGGTCACTGTCTGCTTCCAGGATGACTCAGGGGGGATTAATGGGATTTATCCAAGCGGGAACATCACAGCCGTGAGCCCAGCCTCAGCCATGTAGGGCTGGTTCCATACAGGGGCATGGGGCCAGATGGGGCTGAAAGGGACCAAAACTGGGGCTGACCCACACCACGTCCAGCCCCACCGCATGGGTGCAGCTCCCTTGGTCATGGCAATGGGGTGAGAGGAAGGGGGATGCTGCCGGGGATGGGGTGTTTGTGGTCAGAGCTTCTCCCCATGAAGCCCCTTTTGCCCTCAGGTCCCCATGACCCAGAGCTGTGCTTGCTCCTCAGGGATGCAGGGATCCAGGATGGTGGCACTGGGGTGTTGAGGCCCAAAGGGTTCACATCCAGGATGATGTGACCCAGAGTTTTGGAGAGCAGGATGATGAGAAAGCCAGTGATGAGATCCGGGATTGTAGGGACCTGGGATTGGGAGATGTGGGATCTGGGAGAGAGGATTTGGGAGACCTGGGATGTCAGAGACCCAGGATGTGAAAAACTGGGATGCTGATCCCAGGATGTTGGAGACCTGGCATTTGGAGACCAGAGGTTTTGGAGACCAGAGGTTTTGGAGACACAGGATGCTGGAGGCTGGGATGTGGGGACCTGGGATGTGGGATATGCAGGATACAGAGATTCAGGATGTGGGTCTCTGTGATGCTGACCCCATGCTGTTGAGCAGGGCTCAGTGCCCCTCCCTTTGGCCACATTGACCCTGGGTGGCTCCATCCCATGCTCTGGTCCAGGGCTGCTGGAGGAGGGACTCGATGTGGTTCCCTCCTGCCCCAGCACATCCGCGGTGCACTGAGAATGGGGGGGGGGACACAGGGAATGGGGGACACAGGGAATGGGGGACACAGGGAATGGGGGACACAGGGAATGGGGGACACAGGGAATGGGGCCTGGTTTCTTTCACCACTCTTTATTCCAGCTGATTCTATTGGCTCCTTCACATTGATTCAAGGCACTCAGTGATGGGGTGAGTACAAAGTAATGAAAAGGGGGCTGCAAGCGGGGATGGGGGTGAGGATGCAGCTTGTGGGGAGGCAGCGGCTTCTCCTCCTCCTCCTCTTCCTCACTTCTTGGCCGGCTCCTTGGCTTGGCTCTCCACGGTGACGGGGATGGTGATCTCTGCGGACTGGATGGCAGGCTTGGGCAGCGGCGCCTCCACCGTCAGCATGCCATCGGGGGACAGCGAGGACCGCACCGCCGTGGCCTCCACGCCGGGGGGCAGGCTGTGGGGCAGAGATGGGGGTCAGGGATGCGATGCTCAGCCCCACGTTGCTGCCTCAGCGCGCTGCTGGTTGGGGTGAGTGGGACCCGCAGGGTGCGTGAGCATCATCCCCGGTTTGGGCAAGGAGCATCACTAGTTTGAGTGAGTAGCATTCAGGTTTTGGATGAGCAGCATCACCAGTTTGGGTGAGTGTTAATCCCAATTTGGGTGAGTGTTATCCCCAGTTTAGGAGAGCAGCATCCCCAGTTTGTGCTGTGGGCATTGGAGGGGATGGGAGGGTGGTCAGAGGTCCCCAGTGACACAGGGATGCTGCCAGGATCCCGTCTCCCCTCTCCCTGTACTTACGTGTATTTGCGGGTGAAGCACCTGGAGATGAAGCCGTGCTCATCCTGCTTCTCCTCGTGTTTGCCTGGGGGAAAGGAAACCGGGATGGTTGGAAGGGGCTGGGTGGATGAGCAGAGCTTGGATGGGCTCTGTGCCTGCGATCACCCTTCCCTGCCCCATCCCACCAGGTTCCAGCATCATCCAGCACTGGGGAAGGGCTGATTCTGCCCCTGTCCTGGGTTTCTTTGCCTTAACATCAGCTGGGGGGGACCAGGGGCAGTGGGACCCCTCCAGGAACACCCTGCTCCAGTGGAAGGTGTCCCTGCCCATGGCAGGGGGCTGGAAATGGATGAGCTCTGAGGTCCCTTCAACCCAAACCATTCTGTGATCCTATGATCCCACACATCCTAGGGGAGCAAAGCGTGGTGCCAAGGGGACCCACATCCCTCATTCTGCTCCCCCAGCCCAGTGGGAGATGGAGCACCAGCCTCTCCCAGGCACTGCCATCCCAATCCTGCTGAGTGGCAATCGTCCCACCCCATGTGGAACCCCCCACCAGGCACACAGCACAGAGCTGGCCTCATGCCATGGGGTCTGTGCTCCAATCACAGTGTGTGGGGAGCACGGGGGGCTGCGGGGCTCCTGACACCCCATATCCTGGCTGGGAGCACAGCAAGGGGTCAATAACACTGGGCTGGGGGTGTCTGCACTCTGTGTAACACCTGCAGCATGAGCGCACCCCGAGACTGAGCTTGTAATGAGGGGCCTTCCTCTTTGCCTTGCTTTGCTCCTCCCCTTTTTCCTCTACTCTCCTCTCCCTTTCCCCTCCATCACCTTTTCCCCTTCCTTCCCTTGCCTCCCACCCCTTACCCCACTTCCCTTCCCTTTCCCCCCCCGTCCCCTCATCACCCACCCGTTATCTCCACGATGTTATCCTTGGTCTTCACCACCAGCTCCTCGGGTGCGAAGTGGTTCACATCCAAGGTCACCTTCCAGCTGTCCGCGGTCTGGCGGATCTCGGAGATGCCGCTGCTCAGCTGCCGGCTCAGCGCTTGTCCGTAGGGAGAACCGGGAGCCGGCACCAAGGCGCTCTCCCGGGGCAGGAGGCGGAAATAGCCGGGCCAAGCGGTGCCGCTCGGCCACTTGTACCAATCCTCAGGGATGTGGGGCATCCCGAAGGACTGGTCGAACAGGCGGCTCCCATGGTACCAGTCCCGGAACGGGTCCCAGCTGGGGCTGCGCAGGAAGGTGAAGGGGACGCGGCGCTCGGCCATGGTGCTGCCGGGGCGGGGGCGGCGCTATGGGGCCTTATGAAGGCTAACGGGGGTTATTTTTAGGCGGGCGGCTCAGCTGGCTATTAATGGAAATCACAGCAGGGCACAGGGAAGGGACGAGAAACTTTCCCGGGATGGGGGCGGCCGCACGCAGCCGCATTGGGTGGGAAGCGCAGGGATGGGGCTGCCCCCCCCCCATCCCGGTTCCCATCGCCGTGCCAGGGAAGTGTCCCTCGGATGGGCTGGTTGGGAGGTGATGGATGGCGCCTGGAGCCGATCCCAGCCTCCTGCCCGGAACCATCCCAAGGATGCGATGGGAAGGGGCTGGGGCCGAGCCAGCGCCGCGGGTGAGTCAGTGCGGGAGCCGCTGCGTCACCACCGGACAGAAGCTTCTGGAGCCCCCGGGCACCGCCGCCGTGCTCAATATCGTGACATGGTGCTGAATGTCGTGACGTGATGCTGGGGACACACACACACACACACACACACACCCCCAGCACAAAGCTGGGGGTGGGCTGCTCCAGCCAATGCGGGTCCCAGTGGGGGTTGAGGGGGGATTGTAGGACCTTGAAGGGCTGGCAGGACATCCTGGGGGCTGGGGGGGTGAGGAGGGGGGATAGAGCTGATGAGGTTTGGGGGATGGAGGGAGCAGCTCCTTCTTGGGGGGCTGGGGTGGCTCTTCACATCACGGGAAGCGATTCCCGTTCGCAGCCAGACTCCAGGCTCCCGATCCCAGGGAAGGGCGTTTTTTCCAGCCCAGCGATCCTGACAGCCCCTGGGACCCATCTGCTCTGTCCCCCCCACCTCAGCCCTGTAGGGAGGGACCCCTTTGTCTGGGGCAGAGCCCGGCGCTGAGCCCCGCAGGGGCTGGTAAAGGCTGGGGGGGGGGGGGGGGGGGGAGCCTTTTGGAGGACGGGGATGCTGCGGAGGTGAAGGGATGCAACGATGCGGGAAAGGGGAGGGACGCAGAGAGGGAGGGGCTGGATGGATGCAAGGATGCGGAAAGGGGAGGGCTGGGAGGGATGCGGGGAGGGATGCAGAGAAGGATGCAGGGAGGCATGGGAGGGTCGAATGGGAGGGATAGGAGGATGCAGGGAGAGATGTAGGAGGATGAGAGGGATGCAGGCCAATGGGAGGGATGCAGGGAAATGGGAGGGTTGGAAGAGATGCAGGGATGCAGGCAGGAACACAGAGAGGGATTAGATGGGTAGGAGGGATGCAGAGAAGGATGCAGGGAGCCAGGAGGGCTGCAGGGATACAGCGAGGATGCAACGGGACATCTCTGCCCCAAGGCGGAGCTTCCCAGAGGGTTCCCCCCATCACTGTAGCAGGATGCAGAAGCACCAGGACAAGACAAGCCAGGGGTGGCAGGAGACAGGGATAGAGGGTGAGGGTAGGCCTGGGGAGCTGGACAAGCCCAAGCCCCTATGAATAAAGCTCTCGGTGCCCAGCAGAGTCATTTACAATATATACTGTATATTTTATTGTGACAGAACCAGCTCACTGGGTCTACAGCTGAGCCCACAACCCAGGGGGGAAAGAGAGCGCGCGCGAGAGAGGAAAATACTGCAGTGTCCCTACAGAGTTTGTTCCAGTTTGCTCCCTCCGTGGCGGGACACAGACACTGTAAAAGAGGAAGACTGGAAATGATCCCTGATGTGCTGGCTGGGCTGCACCGGGGGCCTTGGGGGGGCTGCGGCCGCTGATGGTGGCTTCAATCTGGGTGGGTGTTGTCGGGGACCATCCCTCCCCAAGGTGGGTTTTGGGGCTCCCACAGCCAGTGTGAGCTGTGATTGATGGGGGTAGGGTTTAGGGAGCGAAGGGGTCATCATCCCCATAGGGATGATGGGGATGCTCGTGCCCTTCATCTCCCCAGGGCAGCAGGACCCTTTGTCTCCTCCTCCTACCACAGGCACAAGCTGAGCCACGGAGAGCCATGAGCATGTCCCCTCCTTACCTGTTCACCCCATTGCTAACGGCTCTGCTGGTCTGAGCACCGCAGAAGGGGCCCAGTGGAGCTGGGGTGGGTGAATGGGGTACCCCAGGCTGGTACCTGGCACAGCACATCCCTGGAGATGCTGGATGGGGCTTGGAGCAACCTGCTCTAGTGGAAGGTCCCTGCCCATGGCAGGGGGCTGGAACTGGGTGAACTTTAAGGTCTTTTCCAACCCAAACCATTCCATGATTGTAAGGGCACATAGCTGAGCCTGGTTCCTTGACATGCTGGGTTTGGGATCCAACCCTGGAATACCCCTCTGCTTGTATCTCTGCCCTCCTGGTTCATCATCAGCTAACAAATCCATACCACTACCAGCAGAAATGGACTCCAAAGGACTGCCTCCCCACATATCCCAATCCCACTGGCTGGAAACCAGCATCAATAGGGATTGCCAAAGCCCTGCTCTTTATCAGGAGCAGCAGGTTAATCCAGGCAGCTGCTCTCCCACCCAGCGAGGCTCATCCCATCGTCCTGCTCCAGCCAGCTGGAAAACATGGGGCTGGTGAGGATTAAACACCAACGGCCCCAGGGGGGGTCAGGACTGTCCTCGGTGCCTGGGGGGGGGGAGGGCTTTTTGATTGGAGAAGCAGCAAAAGTGGGGCTGTGGCAAAGCATGGACCCTCCTGCCCCTCTCCTCTGTAATGAGGCCGGGGGCATCAAGCCCAAAGGTGGGATCAATGTGCCAGAGCCAGAGGAGGATGGGCTGGCTGCAGCCCCAGAAGTGATAAATCTGCATCCCAGCCCCATGGCTCCCTCCTCCTGGGGGTGACAGTTTGGTCCCCCCCCAAATTGGGTGAGGTGGATGGTGCCAGGGCTCCTGGGCTGGGATGAGCAGCATTAACCTAAAGGGATGGCCCCCACTTGTGAAGAGACTCGTGGGTGCCACCAGCTTTTGTTCATCCATGGCTCGGGGTGCACTTGGGTCGGGGGGGGGGGGGGGCAAAATGGACCCTGGGACACCATGGGGACACCTTGGCCATTAGAAAGTTGGGGCTCACCTCTGGCTGCATCACCCTGGGCTGAAGAGGTCCCTTTCACCACCACCACCACCCCCCCCCAAGGATACACTTGTGCAAAAAGCATCAAACCAACCCAAAACAGCACACGGGGGGGGGGGGGGGGGGTGTCCCCATCCGCCCCAAGAGCAGTTTGTTCCCTCGCTCTGTGCTCACCCCATCCCAGTGCTCACTGTAACAAGAAGAGATTCAATTCTCCCCCTACCCCATCCCGACCCTCAGAACACCCCATCGGGGAGTAGGGGACGAGGACGGGATCACCCCCAAGGACCCATTGAGCTTCCAAGCGCCGTTCTCCCTCGCCGCCAGGTCCATCCTCAGCACCCCCCAGCTCTTTTCCATCTCCCCGGTGGTGCCGGTCCCCACCGGGGCTCCGCGGGGCCGTGTCCGGGTCCCGGAGCGGGCTCAGAAGCCGGCGCTCTCGGAGCTGCTGCGGCTGTTGTAGCTGGGGCTGCGGCTGGGGCTGCGGGAGCGGCTGGGGGGGCTGCGAGTCCGGCTGCGGCTGCGGCTGCTGCTGTAGCTGTCGTAGCTGCGGCTGCGGCTGCGGCTGTAGGAGTAGGTGCTCAGCGAGCTGGAGGACGAGGGGCTGGGGCGGTAGTAAGGGATGGGACGCTTGCGAGCGCTGCAAAGGGGAAAGGAAACTGAATCAGGGCATCCCCCGCTCCAGCGTTGGGACCGAGCATCCCGGAAGGGCTCGGAGCCGGGTGGAGGATGCGGTCCGGCCGCGCAGCATCACCCTCCCGCCCTCATCCCCTTCCTCCTCCCCAGTCCACCCCTGGTGTTAGTCCTGGATTAAGCAGCGGCGAGGGCAGAAAGTGAGCAGGTTAATGCGGTTTTTGTGTTTCCCAGGCACCAGAGACTGAAAGCTGCTGAAAAAGAGACGTTCGGGATTAGCAGGAGGTGAGCTGCGGCCCTGCTGGCGCCTGAGGGTGAGGAGGGACACGGGGAACAAGGGGGGACATCGAACCAGCCCCCTGCCCCATTCTCCCTGCCCAGTGTTAGTGGGGCTGAAGACACACAGGCACGGCCCAGAGGTGCTGAGGGCATCCTAGGGTGTGAGGAGACACAGAGAGGTCCAGGAGGAAGAGGAGGAGGAGGAGGAAGAGGAGGAGGATGAAGGGGGGAGGTTACCCTGGGAGCCAGGCTGGCGGCGATGCTCTCCAAGAGGGACCTTGGGATGAAATGGAAAAGGAGAAGTTGGCATCACTGATGCAAGACCACGCGGTGCTGGGGTGGTGGGGATGGGGTGATGAGGACTGGGGACAGGGCAGGAGGGCAGGAAAAGCCCTGTGGCTTCTGGCTGGGCTATGGGGCATGCAAAGAGGGCTGAGGGTGTTGCTATGGCTGCCCCCTCCCCACAGCATCCTCTGAGCCTGGCAGAAACAGCTCTGCTCCTCCTGAACCCGAAGCAGAGCTGGGTCTGCATCCCCATCCATCCCAGGGATGGGTGACAGGGACCATGGGCTGTGTCATCCAGCTGAGCCCTTCCTTGGGACATCCCAGCAAAACACAGCTCAGGGATGGAGCAGGAGGGATGCAAAACCAGCTGAGGTTGGGAAACCTTCCTCTGGGCTGGGAGCAGCATTCCCAGCCCATGTTCTTTAGCAGCACCCATCAGGGAGGGCTGCAGGGAGCTCTAACCCGGTACTCCCTCCTTACAACTTCATTGAAGCCCAGGCAAAATGAAACCCCTCTCCATAGGGAGCCAGAGCTGATTTCTGCCAATCCAGCCCCTCCACTGCACGGTCCCATCTCCCAGCTGAGAGCAGGAGGGACAGGTCAGGAAGGAGATAGCTCGCCAGCAGTGCTGCTGCATGCTGACAAGGTACACGCTATGCACAGAGTGTTCCATCTGGCACTAAATATTGCCTGTCTTACTGCCAGGATCCTGGCTCAATGGGATCCCAAGGAGGAGAAACCAGCTTTGGGAGGGCAGGGGAGAGACACACTGGCAGCTGTGTCCTGCTGGAATAGGCACAGGATTGAAATGAATTCCCGGTTTCATGCCTCAAGACCAGAAGAGATCACAAGGCTGTAGTATTGGTTATCCAGCTGTCTGGGCTGGCTGATTCTCCCAGCTGGACACACTCAGGGTTATCTACCCATCCACAGAGCTGCTCATCCAAGTGTCCATACAATAACAGAATCCCAGAGTGGTTTGGGCTGGAAGGGAGCTTAAGATCATCCAGATTCAACCCCCTGCCATGGGCAGGGACACCTCACACAAGAGCAGGTTGCTCCAAGCCCCTGTGTCCAACCTTGCCTTGAACACTGCCAGGGATGGGGCAGCCACAGCTTCTCTGGGCACCCTGTGCCAGCACCTCAGCACCCTCACAGGGAAGACCTTGTTCCTTATATCTAAGTTGAACTTATCTATCAATCCATCCATCCATCCATCCATCCATCCATCCATCCATCCATCCGTCCATTCATCCATCCGTCCAACCATCCATCCATCCGTCTGTCCATCCACCCATCTATCCATCCACCCATCCATCCGTACATCCAACCATCCATCCATCCGTCTGTCCATCCACCCATCCATCCATCCACCCATCCATCCGTACATCCATCCATCCATCCATCCATCCGTCTGCCCATCCGCCCATCCATCCATTCATCCATCCATCCATCCATCCATCCATCCATCCATCCATCCATCCACCCGTACGTTCGTCCGTCCATCCATCCATCCATCCATCCATCCATCCATCCATCCATCCATCCGTCTGCCCATCCGCCCATCCATCCATCCATCCGTCTGCCCATCCGCCCATCCATCCATCCATCCATCCATCCATCCATCCATCCATCCATCCACCCATTCATCCATCCATCCATCCATCCATCCATCCATCCATCCATCCATCCATCCATCCATCCACCCATCCATCCATCCACCCATCCATCCATCCATCCATCCATCCATCCATCCATCCATCCGTCCATCCATCCATCCATCCATCCATCCCATCCATCCATCCATCCATCCATCCATCCATCCATCCATCCATCTGCCCAGCCACCCACCCATCCATCCATCCATCTGCCCATTCATCCATCCATCCATCCACCCATCCATCCATCCATGTGCCCATCCACCCATCCATGCATCCATCCGCCCATCCACCCATCATTCAGGGCTGCCTGGCACAAACCTCAGCCCTGGGTTGTGCAGAGGCCATGGCAGAGGCTTTGCCATGTGCTGGTACCCACCTCGTGATCCTCCTGGGCTCCATGAAGCTGGGGGAGTCGCGTCTCCTCTTCCTGATGGGTGAGTAGCTCCTGGAGCGGCGCCGGGCGCGGGTGGGATCGGGGTCACCGTGACGTGTTCGGGGCTCGTTGTCCTTCTCTCTACACCAGAGGACAAGGAGGAGCATCAGGGATGCGGGAGGGATGCAGGGACAGCCCATGATGCCCAGCAGGACCACCCTGTGTCACGGATGCTCCCCAAGCCCATGGCTGTATCCGTGCCCCTGTGCCGGATTCCCTCAGGACTGACCTGCTGGCTGTTTTCTTGGGCGAGGGCGAGCGGGACCGGCTGCGTCCTGCTCTCTTGTCCCGGGAGCGGGAGCGGGACTTGGACAGGGACCCGCTGGAGCTCCAGGAGGTGCTGCGCTGGCCGGGGCTGGGCGAAGGGCTCTTCCTGCGCTCCGAGGCGTGCCGGGAGTGCTTGGCCGATGACTCCGAGCTGCTGTTGGGCCGGCCCCGGTGGTGCCTGTCCTTCACCCTGCGAAGGCAGACCCCAGCACCTCCTTGCACCCAACCCACCCCAGCTGCCAGGGTGTCCCATGGGAGCCGGGGAGTCCAGGCCTGCTGCAGCTCTTCCCTATCCCCATTCCCAACTGCATCTCCATCTCCATCCCTTTCCCCATTTCCATCCCTGTCCCCATCCCCAACATCATTCCTATCCCCATTTCCATCCCCATCCCTGTCCCCATTCCCATCTCCGTCTCCAGCAGCATTCCTGTCGCCATTCCCATCCCCGTTTTCATCCCTGTCCCCATTTCCATTCTCATCCCGAACACTATTCCTATCCCCATCCCCACTTCCCTGTTCCCAACTCAGACCCATCCCCAACACCACCCCCAGCATCATTCCTACCCCCATCCCTGTCCTCATCTCCATCCCCATCCCGATCCCTTGAGCACCCTAACCCCACCCTGCTCCCCAGCATGTCCTCCATAGCTTTACCCGGCTGTAACCGGGACACCCCCTCACCGCACCCCCCACCTCCCACCCCATGCCCTGCATCCCACCCCCCTTACTTCTTGGCTCCGTGGTTCCTGTCGGCGCCGAGCGGCGGGTGGTAGGGATGAGATCCCGATCCCGCCGAGCCCTCCGAGTCGCTGCTGTATCCGGCGGGGCTGAGCGCGGCTCCGGCCGGCTCCCGAGGGGCCGGGGGCCGGCCCTTGCTCTGGCCGCGGTGGCGCGGCGGCGGCGATGCGCTGCGGGACCGGTGCCGGTGGCCGTGCTTGCCCCGCTCCGGGCTGGGCGACCGGGGGCTGCGGGCAGCGTGTCGGCCCCCCCGGGTACGGGGGGACGCTGGGTCCGTCCTGCCGTGAGCCCGCGGAGAGGGGGACGCCGAGGCTGGCCTCTGGCAAAGGATAGGGAGGGGGGAAGAAAGAGAAAGAAGGGGGGAAAGAAGAGGTGGGGGGAAGAAGAGAGGAAAGAAGGAGAAAAGGGGATTTTAACGGGGGGCACCTGGCCGGGGCCGCGGTTCACAACGTCAACGCACATCGCATAAGGCAGGCTACACAGACGCTACTCTGCACCTTCCTCTCGCCCTCAACAACGTGGGTCATGCAAACCTCCGCATGCAGAACGCCAAAGGAAATGATCCAAATCAAATCTTTCCTTAAATAACCCAAAGGAAAGGGTGGGATGGGAGCAATAAAACAATACAAATAATAATCCAAGGAACCCCCCCCGAGTCGTCAGGGAGGGAAAGAAACAACCCCCCCCAACAAAAAACACCCACTTGGAGCGGGGATAAAGCAAACCCCAGCGCCCGCCCGCCCCGACCAAGAAAGGGGAAGGGAAAAAGGGGGTAAAACCCAAACGAAGGGAGGGAAATGGTGGGGGAAAAGTAAAGATGAGAGGAGGGAAGGTGGGGTGAGTAAATCAGACTGAGCCGAGGGGAAGGGGTAGAACCAAAGAGGGTGATGGGGGGTCTGCTCACACAGAGGCATGCACATAGATAGAGAGAGATGTTCAGATACTGTTTGACTCGATAATACGGCTTTTGGCTTAAAAGAAACCAAGAAACAAGGAGGACGGCACAGAGTGACAATGGAGGGCAAGGCAGGGGCAGGGGGACAGGGGGGAGAAGGCCAAAAGAAACCAAAAGTAAACCAAGAAAGAAGGAAAAAAAAACAACCAAAAAAAAAAAAACAACAACAGAAAAACCATCCAAATGAACTGAAACAGAACCAAAAGGAAACCAGAACAGAAACCAAACCAAAGCAAAACTGCACAAATGTCCTCGTCACTGAGATTAAACGAATGTCTCTGAGCTCTTCCTGGGACACGCATTGAGCTGTTAGCTGTGACTCTGCAGGGAACTGCTAAGTCCTCCTCAGCACTCAACACAGACTTTGCTTTCTGCTTCCTTTATTTTTTTTTTCCATTATATGCTTTTTTTTTTTTTTTTTAAAGTCCCTCTTGGTTAACATCCACTTACCAAAAAAGTGGCATTTCCTCCTTTAGTAGGTAAGGTATGAAGAGAAGGGAAAAGCGGGGCAATATAAGTGCATCATTAGATTCACAAAAATGCAAGAGAGAAAGAAAAGAGCGAGAGAAGGAGGAGAGACAGAGACAGAGAGAGGAGAAATAAAACAAACCGACTCACTTCTCCTAGGGGGTCACTGCTGAGGCCCCATGCCAGCCTAGCACTGAGAGCTGGGGCGGGTTACCCAGCCCCTGGGGTCCAGCACACAAGTGTCTGAGCTCCTCCAAGCCACAGCTGTTGCCTGGGTTTTATTCCCCACCTTTGCAATCATGGACCATGGAAGCGGTTCCTGCATCACTGGCTCTGACCAAGCCTGGCTCAGGGGGGCTTGGGGGTCTCCTAACTCTGCCCACAGCCCAGCGCTGGGACCCTGAGCATCCCTGGAAGGGTGAATCCTGCGTGGAGTGGTGCTGAGCCCAGCTGAGGGAATCTAATGGGGTCCAGGGGTTGAGGCAGGAGCCAGTCACCCCAATTCTCCACCCCAAACACACCCAGTTGGCTATTCCTCAATGGTAAGGCTCTTCCTGCCCACCCCTCTGTGTTCTACATCATAGAGTCCCAGCCTGGTTTGGGTTGGAAGGGACCTTAAAGCTCACCCAGCTCCAACCCCTGCCACAGGCAGGGACACCTTCCACTAGAGCAGCTTGCTCCAAGCCCCTGTGTCCAACCTGGCCTTGAACACTGCCAGGGATGGGGCAGCCACAGCTTCTCTGGGCGCCCTGTGCCAGCGCCTCAGCACCCTCACAGGAGGAACTTCCTTATATCCATCCTGAATCTCCCCTGTTTAAGCCTGAGAAATGCCACTTTTCTCCCCAAAAAGAAAGTGTGACCCTGGGGACCACCATGCAGATGATGCAAAAGGGACACGAGGCCACCGCATCTCTGAGCATCCCACTCCACCAGTGGCATGTCCCCCATCACCTCCTTGTCTCCATGGATAAGCCAACCCCTCCAGCTGCAGGCCAGCAAGCTGGGGCCAAAATGGGGGAATTTGGGGTATTTTTCTGTCAAAAAGGTGTTGGTGCTGCAATAGGTCCAGGCCAGTCCTGCCCATTGCACAAACCACCCTGCAAGCGCTTGGGGACACAGATACAGAAGCCCTGAAAGGGGGTGTTCAGCTGAACTCATGCTCAGCCTCATATATGGGCAGAGAAAAATGAAAGCAGAGAAGATGGATTGTAGGAACCCAGCCTGGTTTGGGCTGGAAGGGACCTCAAAGCTCATCCAGTTCCAACCCCTGCCACGGGCAGGGACACCTTCCACTAGAGCAGCTTGCTCCAAGCCCCTGTGTCCAACCTGGCCTTGAACACTGCCAGGGATGGGGCAGCCACAGCTTCTCTGGGCACCCCGTGCCAGCGCCTCAGCACCCTCGCAGGGAAGAAGAAGAGGAGAGGAAGAGCAGGGTTTTCCTCTTTCTCAGGGGGCCATTTCAGCACTGCTGGCCATGCCATGGGCTTGGGCTGCAGGATGTGGGGGTCCAACGCAGACCCTGTGTCTGGGGCTGAGGGAGCTCCTGCCCAGACGTGCAGGAAGGCATCAAAGGTAAAAGCATCCCAAATTAATCCAAATAGGCAAAGAGCCATCCCAAAAGGGAAAACACACACTGGGGGCATATAGGGATGGGACAGCCAGGGGTGGGATGCCATCCCCTGCCCCTTGGGCACTGTGATGCGCTGGACCTGCAGACCCCTTCTATTTCCTTGGGTTGGGTTTACTCTTCGCATCATGGCCAGAGGAAGGGCCAAACCCACACATTACCCAAATTTGTCATATCTTGCCCCATCCATCCATCCATCCATCCATCCATCCATCCATCCATCCATCCCAAAACTCCCTGTGCCAGGATCTGCTGCCGCTCCCACCCATGGGTTCTGGCCCCTGTTCCTCACTAATTACATATGCCTTCGTTACCCAGCCCTTAAGGGGGGGGACTCAAACAGAGCAACCGTGCTCGGTCCCTGGATGGAAATGAACACAAATTCAGAGGGCTGAAAGACACAGAAATGCATTCTACCGACAGCACAAGGAGACAAGGAAGAGAAAAGGAGGGAAGAAAGGAGAATAATGGTACGTGGACAGGGCAAAAAAAGAAAGATATATATAAATAAAGAACGGAAGAGAAGAGCATGGCTTTGCAGCTAACTGGGGGGGAACCATACAAATAAAAACCAAAGTCATATATAGCCACCAACAAGGAGACAAAATGAAAGAGAGACAGAGAAAGAAGGCGAGAAAGAAAGAGAAAGAAAGTCAGAAAGAAAGAGAAAAGAACATTAAATCAAGCTACGGTGCTTTTCAACAGGCTCATCTGCAGAAGTGAACGTGCAGAGGTGGACGAAATACCTACCTTTGCCATTGGCAGGGACGGGAATGCGATCATAAAAAAAAGAAAACAATAATCTCCACATTTGGAGGGCAGAATGGGAAAAAGACAAGGACTCTTTAGTACGGCGATCCAGACCCCTCGGCTAACCCCGCCTGCTTGGCTTAGAGCTTGCAAAGTTAGCTTTCAAAGTGCTTTGGTGAAGCTGTGTTTAAATGATGCTCTAATTCCTGTGTCAAAGGAAAGGCTGCGGCCACGGAGCGGGGCGGCTCCTGGGGTTTGCTGGCTGGTGGCTCTCAGCCGGCTGCGTTTCGCTCTCTAGGACATGGCCAAGTCCCGGATAACATGCAGGGAAGGCGATGGATGGAGCTGGGACACGGCGAGGGATCGTTGGGTTGTGTCGGCCCAAAGAAAACCGGTGACAAAGAGGGGCCGGAGGGTGCGTGTGGGTGAGGAGGAGGAGAGACCCGGGAGGAAGGCTGGGGAAGGCAGCAGGGATGGATGGAGATGGGAACAGGGATTTAAAAGGGAAGGCAGAGCCCCGGGGCGCCCGACAGCTCTGAGGGTGCTGGGAGGAGGCTGAATCCAGAGCTTTTGGGATGGGGATGCTCAGCACCCGTCCTGCCGGGATGCAGCATGTGGGTACCCAAGTGCAGGATGCTCAGGGTGGAGGAGGCAGATAAGCCAGCACCCGATGGCCTCATCCTGCAGCCATGGAGGAGAAGAACCCCCATGGCAACAGGGTGCAGCTGAGGCCGTGGGGCAGCAGCCAATTTAAGGAGGAAAAGGGCAAATTGATCTCAAAGTGAGCCCGCTCCCTCTGCGGTGTGGAGATGCTCAGTTCAATTCCCTTTTAAATTCCTGGTTCGGGTATAGGAAATGGGAATGCGATGTTCAGCGGCCGTAAATAGTTAAGGAAACACATCTGCTTTTTTTGTCTGTTTGTTTCTTCTCCACATTAACACACACGAAAGCAAAAACTTCTAGAACAACACGACAACGGGGGGGGGGGGGGAGTGGATAAGAGAGATATCGTTTGCATTTCTGTACATCACAAGGGAAAAGAAAAGAAATCATGAGAAAGGAAACTAAAACAAGGAGGGGAAGGGGGAAAAAAAAGCACGTTTCATTGCCCTTCCCTCCCCCTCGTCCCTGCTTCTGCTTGAGCAAGAAATGGAAGTGTATATTACCGTTTGGGTTTTTGTCAAATGGGAGGCTAAAGAAAAACACAGATGGGATTAAAAAGAAAAACTAAAACTAAAAACCAGAAACCAGAGAGAGAAAAAGAAGAGAAAGAAAGAAAGAAAGAGAGAAAGAAAGAAAGAGAGAGAAGAGTCCCCGCTGGTGCCAGGGAGCCAAGGAGCTCATCAGCCTGGGTGATGCTGGGGGAGAATGGGGTGATCCCCCTTGCACCCCAGCCACACCATAGGAAAGAAGAAAGCAGAGAGGTGCCCCGAGAGGTGCTGCTGGGGGTGCTGGGGAGGGTGAAAGAGGGTGAATATGGGGCTCTTGGCACCGTTTTCCAGGGTGCTTCCCTGCAGGAATGTCTCTGCAGGACCTTGCCCGTGGGTATGAAGTAGCCTGGGGTGAGTGGGGACCTGTGTGCCCCCCATTAGGGGGTTCCCCCAGCACACTGCCTTTGCTCAGCGCTGCCTCCAGCTCCCCACCAGCCAAAGCAGGCTCCTCGCACTGGTTAAACTGGGACTGGAGCCCTGGGTGCACTGGGTTAGGGCTTTCCTCCACTCAGTGTGGGAGTAGCCCCCCCCCGCCAAGGCTTCACCAGGACCCCCGGGGTGCCAAGGCAGAGCTGGAGGCACTGAGGCCCAAATTCACCCACCTTGGACCCCCTGAGCTCAAAAAATCAGAGCACCCAGCACCAAAACCCCCTCCAAACCCCAACACCAGTGCCCACACTGGGTGCTGAGTGCTGGGGCTGGCACCCTGGCACTGGGGAGCATTGAGGCTGGTGGGGAAAAGATAATCTTCCAGCGTTACCCATTTTTTGGCTGTCTGGGCTCAATCCATTCCCGGGGAGGTGCTGAGCCCGGTGGTGACCATAGCGGGTAACACTGTCCTGCCAATCCATCACCCCTGGGGGTGACATCCGCAGAGCAATATGTGGCTTTGGGGGTGGGATGAGCTACTGGCTGCCCCGATACCTGCCCCGAGGTGATGGGCTGACGGTGCACCCAGTGGCAGGTTAATGGGTGCTTGGGGGGGGGGGGGGGGGGGGGAGATATATATTGAGCCTGCACCCCACATCTCCCCCGTGTGCCCCGACTGGGCTCGGGGGGAGCAGGGAAGGAGGAGAGAGGAGAGCAGGGGTAGGGGTGTCCTGCGGAGGGAGGAGAAGGGGAGGGAAGCGAACGGTGATCCAAGAAAAGCCTACGTACATCCGAGGGCTCCGGGAGCGGGGCGCCGTGGCTGTGCCGGCCGTTCTGGGCGCTGCCCTTGTGCCCGTTCTGGTGCGGCGAGGCCGAGCGCTGCGGCGAAGGCGAGGACGGGCTGCGGCTGGAGCGGGCGCTGCTGCCCTTGGGACCATCCTGCCGGCGCTTGGGGCTCAGCCTGCGGGACACCGCACCGTTAGCCCTGCCCCTGAGCACCCCACCGTGAGCTGCGGCATCACCCCTGCCCCTGAGCACCCCACCGTGAGCTGCAGCATCACCCCTGAGCAACCCCACCGTGAGCTGCGGCATCACCCCTGCCCCTGAGCACCCCACCGTGAGCTGCAGCATCACCCCTGAGCACCGCACCGTGAGCTGCGGCATCACCCCTGCCCCTGAGCCCCGCACCGTGAGCTGCGGCATCACCCTCGCCCTGAGCCCAGCACTGCACCACCCCCGGGCTGAGATGGCTTCACCAGAGCAAGAAACGGGATAAAAATTGGTGGTTTGTGCTTTCTACAGTTCAAAACTGAACCAGTCTCTGGGCACTGTGCTTCCAAGCCGTCCAGAGGTGCTGCAGCGCCATCCTGTTCCCCTCCATCCACACAAGGGTCCCCATCTCTGGGACACCTCTGGACCCACGTCCCTGCCCTCCTCCCCACGGGGGTCCCCACGACGGATGCTGTGGGGACGGGGGTCCTGCCCCTACCTGCCGGGGGATTTGGAGCTGCTGCCATCGGAGGAGAGCGATGCGCTGTGAGAGCTGCAGGAGCTGCGCCGGTGAGAGCGCCAGGCCGGGGACTCGCTGCGGGACCTGCGGAGAGGGTGGCCGGGGGCAGGCTGAGCCGTGGCAGGGGGCACGGGGGGCACCGCACCGCGCCGGCCCCTCCATCCCCAGCCCTCACCTCTTGCGCTCTTTGTTTTTCTCTTTCCGTTTGCTCTTGGGGCTCCGGGACCTGCGGGAAGAGCCAAAAGACGCAGAGATGGGAACGGGGGCAGCACCCCCGGAGCCACCGAGGCTGCAGGAGGAGCAATGGGGGGGGACCTGCCTGAGCTGGAGCTGGGTCCACCAAGCTTCAAACCATGTGGGGGGGCGGGCAGCTGGCTTTGGGGGGACCATGGGTGATGCTGGGCAGAAAGGGGAGGAAGTGGGAAGGGGGGACCAGCTCTGCTCAGCATCCATAGACTCCAAGCTGTTGTCACCTCTGCTGCTTGCCTTCCCCCCTCTGAGCGCCTCTGCCCACCAAAGCATCCTTTGCCTGTTTCTTACTTCTTTCACCCTAAAATAGCAGTGCTGGCAGAGAGCATCCACAGAGCACAGCAACAGCCAGGGGTCACCTTAGGTGTCACCCCTTCTCCCCTAGGGGACATTTAGGGCTGTATAGGACCATGCAGCCACTCAGAGCAGCCCTGGGCCAAGGGTGAGGGATGTTCAGCATCCCATGCTCACACCCACTGTGCTTTATGGGTCCATCCCTGCGGGCAGAGGGGATGGGGAGAGAGGGAGGGCAGGGACAGGGGGTCCCCAGTGGGAATGGTGGCAGTGGAGTGTCTCTCCCATCACTCTCACCTGTGTCTTCTCTTCTTCCGTGACCCCGACTCAGACCTGCAGGATGAAGAGGAAGTAGAGGTGAAGGCAACACACTGAGCATGGGGCAGGGGGTGGCACTGAGATGTGCTGCTGGATGGGGCAGGTGATAGCTGCTGTGAGGAGGTGATGGCCCCATGAAGAGCCATCAGGATCATCCCTGTCCATGCCTCCATCCCACCCCAGCCCCAGGGCCTGGGCAGCCACCCACCAGCCCCCGTGTCCCCAGCCTGCCGTGGTGTCCCCAGCCTGCCATGGTGTCCATCCTACCTATCACGTCTGTGTTTCTTTCCAGTCTTCTTTTTCTTTTCCTTGCGGATGGGTGAAGAGCTGTCGCAGCTGGAGGGGGGGAAGTGGGTGCCCTTGATGGGGGAGCAAGAGACTCCCCATCCCTGTGGCCCAGGGTCCTATCCCACTGCTCCCCACCACCCTGCTTCCCCTGGACAACCCACAGCATGCAGGAACACCACAAGGGAGTTACTTCCTGGGGGGATTTGGGGGATGGAAAGGGGATTTTGGCAGAAAGGCTCTGCTGGAGCACCCAAATCCCACTGTGTCCCATTGCCACCTCGTGGGCTCCGCAGCCTCCTGCAGGAGATGAGGCCAATTCCCGGTGGGATTTCAGAGGGGGGGCAGTGGATGGGGAAGGCCAGCCCATGCCTGGTGGGGAACCAAGCCCACCCAGCCCAGTGGGCACTTACCTGCGCTCCGAGCCGGGTTTCCTCTTTTTGCTGCCATGGGAAAGGCAGAGAAGAAAGGGACATTAGGGACAGCATCCTGCCCAGGCAGCCAGTGCTAACCGGGGATGGGCACACCCCTCAGGAGCCAAATCCTGCCCTGTGCTGTGCATGGAGCAGGCAAGGCCCCACCAGTGCATGCAGTTGGGTAGGCTGGAGATGCACCCCATAGCACTGGCGTGTGTGTGGACACACGCGTTGCATCACTGGTGCATTGCCCCTCAAGGAGGGGGGCCTTGCCCCATGGAAAAGATGAGGTGGGAGGAGAGGTGCCCTCCTTGGAGCATGGGGCCAACGCGGGACTCACCGGCTCCGGCGGTGACCGGATTTCTTCTTCTTCTTCTTCTTGGGTGGAGGAGAGGTGGAGCTGCTCGAGTGCCGTTTCAGCCTATGGGACAAAGCAGGCAGGGCTGGGGGGGGGGGAAGCAGGGACCACCCCACTGTGCTCTGTGCCCCCCATGGGGACCCGCTCCTCACGCTCCCTGCTTGCTGCAGCCAGACCTGTACTCGCGGTGGCCGCTGTCCTCGTGGTAGCACTCGGCCGAGCAGTCGCACTGCAGCAGGCAGCCCTCGCCGGAGTCCGGGTACTCCACCGCGTACTCCTCCCCATCCACGCCGTGGTGGTTTTCTATCACGCTGCCAAAGGAGGAAGCACGGCGTTAATCCAGGGATCCCCGTTCCCCACGTCCCACTGGAGATGCTGGAGGGAAGCCTGGGATATCCCCTCCGCCGTAGAATCCCTTGGTCAGGTCCCTTGAGGTCCACACGCAGCAAAGCTCCGTGGTGGGGGTGTTCCTGGGGCTCCTGTTGCTGCAGAAATCCCTGCTGGGCTGGCACAGGGATACGATGGGATATGGGTCACTGGGATCTGGCCTCAGCATCATTCAGAGCCCCTTTTGGCATCACCCAAGCGCCAGGGCTGGGCAGGAGGCTGGAGTCAGCCCAGGTAGGTGATGGGGAAGGATCAGGCTGAGAGGAGCTGCAGGAGGCTTGGGGAATTCAGGTGATTATCCAGGAGCTGTCCGGGATGATCCAGGCTTTGAGGCCAGCACCCCAGTGTGCTGCTGGCTCGGCAGCAGAGCTCCAGGAGGTGATGGGTGATTTCCCCCCTGGGTAGGTGAGGTGAGGTGGGAGCACATCAGCCCTAGGGCCATCAGGGTCTCCTCTCCCTCCTGAGGGACTCCATCAGCATTAATTTTCCCCGCTGCCATGGAAACCATCAGGAGGTTGCCATTGGCTGCAGGGCTGCAGGCAGAGGCCCGGCAGCTGGACCACAGGCAGGAGGGATGCAGGAGTCCCTGCCCAGACCCTCCCTGCTGCCCACACCTCCTTGCTCCTCCTCTGCCATCAGCATCAAGGAGCCTCTTGTTTGTTGCTGTTCCTGGGGGCTGCAGGACATCTCACACAGGATGTGGCCATTCCATGAGGGAACCATAACGGATGCCTTGGAGGGTGCTGGCTTCCCACCAGCCCAGGCACTTGCTTCCCAAGGGAGATTTGCCCTTGGGAACCAATGAGAGCTCCTCCATCCTTCCCATTGGGAGGCGTATGGCAGGGAATGCTGGTGGATAAGGGCAGCCTCACAGCACTGGTCCCTTGGCAGCCTGACCAGTGTCTATGGCTGAGCCGAGGGATGCTCCCATCCCCAGACAGCAGATCTGAGTGCAGCACATTGGCATCCCTGGCCACAGGCAGGCCCTGGGCTCTTGAACCCAATTAAAAGTGGTTTGGACCAGAACTACAAGCGAGTCCTCCTCCTCCTGACCACAGACGATCGCTCAAGCGGGTCTCGGGCTCCCTCCTCTGCCGCAGCCATGGCATCCTGGGTCGTTTCCAAGTGACTCCTGCTCCGGCCATGCCCCAAGGGCAGAAGCAGCCTTTCAGCCACTCACCCAAGCATGGGACAGGGGAGAAAAGGAAGGAGGGAGCAGGGATAATTCCCTGTTGGACTCCGGTCCGTGAGCAGGCAGAGCTCCGCGCCTGAGCCTGCTGCCAGCATCTCACCCATTAGCTGTGCTCAGCGGCTCAAGACAGGCTGCTGCTGCCCCAATTATCCCTCCTCTCTCCTGTCTGCTTGCAGTCCCACCAGCCTGCCCACCAAGCAGCTATTCCTTGGGGGCCAGGCTGTGCATGCACAGGGATAGGAGATGGAAACACAGGGAACAAGCCAGGGACTCAGGTGGCCACGGCCCTGCTGGGTGCCTCAGTTTCCCCTGGGGGGGGGGGGGTTGCAGATGATGCTGAGCTGTTTGAAACAGGACCAGCTGGTTCAGAGTCATGGTCCCAGCAGCCAGCGACTGAGCTGTGATCATCCACAGAGGCCCTGGACGAGGACGAGCCCATGAGATGCTTTGCTGGGTACAGTCCCAGCCAATACAAGGGCTGGGGCTCTTTATTTAAGGTTTATTTAACTCCCTTGTCCAACCTCTTCAACCTTTTGTAATCAGGACAGCCCTTAGTAGGGGCCTTCAGCAGCTCAGATCCCTGTGTCTGATAGAGCCACCTCCCTTGGACCCAGCTCCTACCTGCCTCTAAGCACATCCAGCTTCACTCTCCCCCAAGCAGCCCTCTGCTTTGAGGCTGCTCCTTCCAGCTCAGCACTATTATTTATAGCCCCTGGGCTAATCTTTAATGATTACCCTTCCTTTCACAAAAGCAAGGCCACAGAGATGACAGCCAGGGCTGCTTGGGTAACCTTAACCCACCTCTGGCTTCCCTATGTGCTCCTTACAGCACCAGCCCTAATGAGCCTGGCTGAGAAGATGCCCTGGCGATGGCTGCTGCCCCACAGGCAAAGGCCACTTGTTAACACCTCGGGATTGATGCTCCATGACCCGGGCAGGTTGTTTTCCCCATGCCTTGCTTTTTTCCTGCTTGGAGGAGGACCCTGGATGCTTTGTGCTGCCCCAGCACCATCCAGATGTGCCCCATCCCAGGCTAGGGATGCCCCTTCCTGCCTGGGCGCTGGTGGAGCAGTGGGAGGAAGGCTTTCCCTTCCACCACGGCTTCCCTGCCTCCCCCCCCCGCCTTGCCCTGATTTCCTGCCCCTAATGAAGCATTAATATTCAGTGAACCTGCAGCATCTATTCCTGTCCCAAGTGACCTGGTTTCCAGGCTGATGGATGGTGCGCGCCGGGCCAGCCGCGCTGCCTGGGCCATTAAGCATCGTGCAGATAAATCATCACCGAGCACAGGGCAGACCCCCGTGAGGCTTGGGGACAGCCCTGCACGGGTCAGGAGCAGCGGGTGACGTGTGTCCAGTGCTAGATGAGCTGCTTTGGACTCCTCACCTGAGCCCCGAGCCCCCCAGAGGAATTGGGAGGCAGAGGAATAGGGCAGGAGCCTCTTGGAGAAGCTTCTTCCATGAGGCTTCCTGGGGTCACACCAGCCTGATAGAGACACAGGTTCTAGGTGAGAAGCAGACTCAAGCCCAGCCTCTCCAGCCTGGGCCCCTTGCAGTGGAAATGATTACTGTTATTAATGATTATTATTATAATCAATAATGATTGTTACTGTTATTAATGATTATTATAATAAATAATTATTATTACTGTAATTTATGATGATTTTTATAATCAGAAATTATTATGATTGCTAACACTAATCTTCCTAGGGTTACAAACCAGCCTGGTGAACCATCACCATGGAGTTAAGAGCAAGGCAGGAAGCTGGTGCCCTCGCCTGGCTGGAGGCAGAAGCTATGGTTTCAGCCCCAGGGAGAGGAGAAGTCACCCAAAGATTCAGGAGCAGGCAGAGGTGAAGCACAGCAACCCCGCTGCTTGGTCTCTGCCACTGGCTGCTGGGATGGGCCAAGCATTGAGACCTTCTGCGCCTTGGTTTCATCATCTGGGAGAGGAGCATTGCAATGCTGGCCTCTGTACAGCACCATGAGAGCTCCAAAAGACCAATGCAGGACAACCTTTAATCTCTCCAGAGGTAGGATATGGCCTGAGAGAGCAAACCCTGCCTCCAACCAACCAACCAATCATCAAATCAACCAACCTGTCATGCATCCATCCATCCATCCATCCATCCATCCATCCATCCATCCATCATAGAATCATAGACTCATAGAATAGTTAGGGTTGGAAAGGACCTTAAGATCATCTAGTTCCAATGCCATCCATCCATTAATCCATGCATCCATCCATCCATCCATCCATCCATCCATCCATCCATCCATCCATCCATCCATCCATCCGTTCATCCATCCATCCATTCATCTATCCATCCATCCATCCATCCATCCATCCATCCAACCATCCATCCATCCATCCATCCATCCAACCATCCAATTGTTAGGGTTGGAAAGGAGCTTAAGATCATCTAGTTCCAATGCCATCCATCCATTAATCCATGCATCCCTCCCTCCCTCCCTCCCTCCCTCCCTCCATCCATCCATCGACCCATCTATCCATCGACCCATCTATCCATCCATCCATCCATCGACCCATCTATCCATCCGTCCATCCATCCATCCATCCATCCATCCATCCATAGGGTTGGATCCAAGGATCCATCCATCCATCCATCCATCCATCCATCCATCCATCCATGCCATCCATTCATCCCTCCCTCCATCCATCCATCCTCCATCCATCCATCCATCCATCCATCCTTCCATCCATCCATCCATCCGTCCATCCAACCATCCGTCCGTCCATCCATCCATCCATCCATCCATCCATCCATCCATCCATCCATCCCTATATACCTTCCCTATGTCCATCAATCTGTCCAGTCATCCCTATATATACCCTCTCTGTATCAATCCACCCAATGTATCCACCACTCCAATCCACTTGAAGGCAATCTGGGATGTGCCTCTCTGGGATGAAGGATGGGAAGGAGACACCAACTGGCCAGCTTGGAGCTGCCTCACTTACATTTGGCGCCCGTGCTGGTCCTCCCTGGTGAGCACCCCTTCCTTCTCCATCAGCATCTGCCGAAAGGTCCCCACTTTCTGCCGGATCTCCTCTTCGGAGTACCTGGATGGGCAAAGACGTGGTCAGAGCTGCTGTGGTTGGAGCGTGGGCTCCCCAGGGACCTGCTGAGGACCTCTATACCTTTGGAAGCAACATGTGGCTGCCCAGAAGAGGTGTCATGGTGACAGTCATCAGGGCCCGGAGAAGAGCAGGTCCCTCTGAGCTTGATCCCCTGCTACCACTCTCCATAGAATCAAAGCATCAACCAGGTTGGAAAAGACCTTTAGGATCATCAAGTCCAACCATTACCCCAGCACTGCCATGTCCACTAATCCCTATTACCCTTCCTTCTCCTGCCTGCTCCTCCCAGCAGTTCTTGGCAGAGGAAGGGACATCAGGAAGGGGTAAAGAAGAGGGGGACCATGAGGTTGCCATTCTGCCCCAGGCCTCAGGGCATGTCCCCAGCAGTGCCAGTGATGCCAGGGCTCCCTCCGTGTGCCTGCATCCCTTCACAAGCCTCTTTTCTTATCCCTGGCAGCTGAGCCAGCTCTGCGCTAACACCAACCGCTGACTCAGGCCACTGCAGGGTTATTAATGACAGACACCAATCACTTTGTCCCTGGCATCAAACCACGGTGCTCAGCCATCCCCGAGGTGTCCCCTGGAGGGACCAGTGACAGCCCTGGGCAGGCAGTGCTGTGCCGCATCCCGCAGCAGTACAAGGGCACCGGAGCATCCTCCCCGACCTGCATCCCTATAGGATGCACGGTGCGCCCAGCATCATCTGTGGGGACAGGCTAAAGGGAGAGGGACCCCATGTCACCCACTGGGAGGGAAGGGGTCTCTGTGTGTGCCTGTCCTCATGATCCACAGGCAGTGCTCATGGCCAATCCTCACTATCCTGTTCCATCAGCATCACTGCCGATGAGGCCAGAAAACTGGGTACCACAGCCTGGGCAAGCCCTGTGGTCCCCAGTGTTGGCACATCACAGAGCCCATGAGGGACAGAGATGCCCCTCACAGTGCCATGGATGTCCTCGGGTGCCACGGGTGCAGAGGGGCACATGGCAGCACGCACCCCCCCTCAGTGCCCATGGAGGTAACAGTGAGGAGAGGGCAATTAATATTAACAAGCTCATTTGCACTCAAGGGCTCATTAATTCCCCAGCCAGGCGAGACTGAGTGCAGGAGGGCCCCGAGGCTGCTTCCCCTCACCTTGCACCCTGCATGCACATGGAAGGGGACCCCAAAACAGGGCAGCACCCCCATATGCTGCCCTGCACTGTGCCACCAACAGCAGTGCACCCAGCTGGGGAGAGCAACAGAGCCCCCATCCCTGTCCACCCCATGGACCTGAGCCAGCAGCAGCAGCAGCAGGAAGATGTCTGCCCGGGAAGATGAGCATCACTGCAGCACATTACAAATGCAGCCAATGCTCTCCGAGGGGGGACACGAGGCCAAACAGGAGGTGACAGATGGGCCTGCAGGGGACAAGGCCAAGGCGAGGAACCCCCTGCACCCAGTGATGCTGCATTGGATGCAGGAGCACCAGCTCCTTCACTCCTACAACCCCACGGTGCTGCTTATAACCCCATTGGAGGGGGGTTATGTTGACATTTAACACATAGAATGGGATTGGGAAAGGATGAAAATCCGCTGACGCCTGATTCTGGACAAGAACCCAGCCTGCAGGCAGGGAATAACAGCATGGGGAGCCCGGAGCAAGCAGCAGCGCAGGCAGGAGGAGCCATCCACATGTATGGAAACAAGGGATTGCTTAAATCCCTGCTAAACCTCTGCTGTCGTGCCCGCTCATCCCTCCCCAGTGACTCCCCTGAGGCCATAGCCAGGATGCAGCTCCCAGCCCTGGTAGAAACCTCAGTGCTTCCATGGACCCCCCCCCAGAGAGCCCCTGTGTGGAGGGGAAGAGCAGGAAGCAGGATTAACCAGGTTGACCAAGATGATGACTGTAATTATCTTATCATTTCAGCGTATCATCGTCATCACTGTTATTAATAGCCTTAATAATAGCAAAGGCAATTACAGCAATAACAACAATAGCGGGTGCAGCATCGCTATTACCCATAGCACTGACGGTACTACTAGTAGTAAGATCCCTAGTAGGGCACAGGAACCCGGCAGGAGGCTCCCCAAAGTGCCAGGTCAGCCTTATTTATTTCCATAATGACAAATTAGGCACCCTCATTATTCCAGCCTGTGTGAGACAATTTAATTCTAGGTCATGCTTGTGCTCTTAATGAAAGCCTTGGCGAAGCCTTCCCTCAATCCATTTTCCTCCTCCCCAGCTGATACCAGTCTGTGTGTGCCGGAGAATTTCCTCCATCCATCAGGCTTTAGTGAGCTGTCACGGGGGGGATCAGGCTGCTGGGCTGGTGCTGGAGCTCTGGAGCAGCCGTGGGTGCAGTGGGGATGGGGGTCTCCTCGCTGGTCCCCCATTTCCATCTGCACCCAAAGGCAGGGATGAGCTCCAGCCCTATGGGTTTTCATAGAATCATGGAATGGATTGGGTTGGAAAGGACCTTGAGATCATCCAGTTCCAACCCCCCTGCCATGAGCAGGGACACCTCACCCTAAACCATGGCACCCAAGGCTCTGTCCAACATGGCCTTGAACACTGCCAGGGATGGAGCATTCACAACCTCCCTGGGCAACCCATTCCAGTGCCTCACCACCCTAACAGGAAAGAATTTCCTCCTTATATCCAATCTAAACTTCCCCAGTCCTTTACTTCCCCATGGAAGCAAAGCAGCTCACAGTGCCTATGGCAGGATGGGGGGATGCTCTCGCCCCATAACTAGGGGTAGAAAAGAAGGAAGGGCAAACTGAAGCACCAAAACAGCCTCACCAGGCACTAAACCCCAGCTCTCCTTCATCTCCTCAGTACAAGACACAGAGATATCCCATCCCAGGGCTGGGTGGCACTGATGGCTTTCATAGCCACGAGCAACTTGGTCCTCCTTCCTGCCTTGGCTTTCCCAGGACAGTGAGCTGGAAGCCTGTATTTCCAATTGGAGGAGCCGGAGCCAGCCTCCAACCTGTGTGTGGATGCACTCCCAGGTCTGCATCTCTTGGAGGCATTTACCTTCCCAACCAACCCACCAGTCCACCCCAAGGCCGTCTGATTCCCCAGCAAGTGGATTTTAACAGGGATTTGGGGGGCATGGTCTGGTGTGAGGTGTCCCTGCCCACGGCACGGGGTTGGAACTGGATGATCCTAAGGTCCTTCCCAACCCAAACCATTCTATGCTTCTATACTTGGACCAGGGGACATCTGCCACATCAGACAGAGAGAGGACAAAGCGGGGAGAATGAGGTGCCATGAACGAACCCCAAGCCATGGGCTCCACCTCCGGCCCGGCCCCAATCCCCCGGCACTCACCCCTGCTCCTCCATCATCTCCTGCAGCTCCATGCACTTGAGCTCCACGCGCCGCTTGCGCTCATGGTCCAGGATCTCCCTGTGAGCCTTCTTCACGAGGGGGGGCTCTGCCAGGCGCGCCTCCTCCTCACCCTTGTGCCACGTTCCCGAGGCTCCGGGCTGTGAGAAGCCATTGGAAGCTTCCTGGGGTGAAGGCACTTCGGCCCCGTTGTTGTACAGAGCCATGCTGGTGCGGGTGGCCTCGCCACCAGCACTGCCTGTAGGGACAGAGAGAGCCGGGGTCAGTCCCTGCCTCGGTTTCCCTCTCAGCCCATGATGGCACAAGGACCTAGCCAGGACCTGAAGGCAAAGTTTGTCCCACAGGGGATGTAGGTGCAGCAGGATGATGGGCACAGCGATGCAGGGATGTGGGTCTTCTGCCAGTGCCCTTCCTGCCCCTTTTCCCGAGTGCCTCTGTTTTCCCACCTGCAAAGCAAGTGGGGTTATTGTCATCACCACGGGAAGGGAAGGAGGATGCTCTGCACCAGGCTCATACCAGGGAAAGCCTGGCAGAGCGTGGGTCTACAGCACTCAGAACCATAGGGTAGCATCAGGACAGACAGGCAGGGACCCTCCAAGCCCTATGGACAACATCAGCCGGTGTGGTGTGGAGCAGGGACAGGCATTCACACCCACAGCCCTCTGAGGACACCCCCAGGCACTGTCCCCATCCAGCAAGGGGAAGGAAACCAAAGGTCAGGTATCCCCTTGCATCCCCCCGCTGCACTGGTTAGTGTGGATGCAGTTATGGTCCAACCGAATGCCTGCACCAGCCACCAAGCGCCTGCAGATGCCCTCTGGCAATGGCCTGGCACCCTCTGGCACATCAGTGCTGGCTGCAAGAGGAGTTGAGACTTCCCACTGGCTCCTGCTCTTCCACATTCACGTGTCCCTGCCTCCTCCTCACTTGGCTCCCAAAATAGACCCTTGGAAAAGGACAACTGTTCCGAGCAGCGCTGAGGCTCCGGGTGATGCTCCTGAGCCTGCGGGAGGAGATGCTCCCGCATCTCCTGGACCAAGCAGACAGCCACAGCCCTGTCACAGCCACCTCAGGCCACCAGCACACATGTAAGCACTCGTTCCTCAGCCTCCCCATCCCGTGGTGCTCCCCTGCACAAAGCACTGTCCCTCTCATCCCAGCATGGGATGCTCCCAATGGAGATGCGCTGACTTAATGGCCAGCAGCCGGGTTGCATGGGCTCTAACCAGGGGCTCCTACAATTGCATCTCCTTCTGAGTCCTACACAAAGAGAAACGGGTGAAGGCAGAGCAGCTCTCCAACCTGGGTTTGGGCTTGGAGACGCAGCTTTTGCCAGCAGCCACTTCTCTGGGGTGTTTCCACCCCAGGGATCCTGCCGGAAAGGATGGATGTTGCCTGCATGTTGTTTCCTATGTGGGAAGCAGGCAGGCCTTGCCCATGACACCAAGGGTGTTGGATACACTCTGCCAGAGGATGGGGCTGAACACTGGCCTGGGGAAACAGGGAGATCCCAGATTGCCATGGGAGGCTTCGAGGATGTTTCTCTGCTCTTTGAGAGGAGAAGAAACCTCAGCTCCCTCCCCACGGGTCCAGCCGGGCGGGAAGGCAGCTCCCCCACCATGGCATCCCCAAGGGACAACCCCGGCTTCCCCGCTGCCACCTCCTGCCCCATGCACTCATCTATGTGCTGCCGAGCCTGCCCGGGGAGGACAGGAGCTGACTGCTTAATGACAAGCCTTTATTCTTCCCTCTTCTCCCCATGATTTCCATGCAGAGGACCAGCAGCCGTTTATTCCCATAAAGGCATGGAGGAGCAGGCAGTGGGACACACTGCCGATGGGACAGGAGCCATTGGAATACCCAGAGGGTCCCTCAGTGCTCCATTGCCTGCAGCAATGGGGCAGCACCCACATTTCAAGCCCTACGACACCCCACAGAGAGGAGCTGCCCTGGGCCACAGATAGGAGGGATGCTGCAGAATAACAGGGTTTAGGGGCCCCTCTTCCTCTTTCATCAGGGCATGAAGCCATAAACCAGGAAGGGAATGGGGGAAGCTCCCCCTGGGAAACCTCTATCCACTGAATGGCTCAGAGGAGGAGAGAAGGAAGGAAAGGATGCTTTCCACAGCAGCCTCTGCTTGCTTTTCCCCAGTGGGAAGTAATATTATCCTGAGCCTGGCAGTGGGTAAATTCACTGCTGCAAAGCCTTGCGAGCATGTGGGATACGCAGCTGGGCAGGTAGATGGAGGAGCATGTGAGATAACCCGGCAGATGGATGGGTACCTGCCTGGTGCGGGAGACAGGCAGATCCCATTGGGAAATGCTCCCTGTATCCATGAAAAGGATGCGGTTGGAGCTATCCTGCTGCAGCCGGGGATGGACACCGCACTGCATCCCGGTGTCTCCTCAGCCGTGAGCAATATCCACAGGGAGAGCTGATTCCAGAGGCCTCAGCCACAGCATGAGCAGGAAGACAAAAGAGGAGAAAACCCATCCTCAACCCTGCTGCAGCTGCCAGCAGCACAGCCCTGGGTGGGAAACGGAGCCGGTCCCTGGTCACAATGGGGGCAGAAGGAGCCCAAGTGCCCCATGATGACTTCTGTGCCTTCCCTGTCCCCAAAGGAGACCCCCAGTGATGCTCTGCACCCACAAGGGACAGCCTGGGGACACTGTGGTCATCACCACCGCAACCTCCATCCACTGGCCACCACACAATGACCGCCCGGCTCTGCCACCTCGCCCCAGCACCAAACCCAGTGCCAGACCCATCAGTGCAGGCACAGCCCTGCCCCACCAGCAGCAGCTCCCTCCTTGCTCAGCGCTACCCCCGGTAATGAAGATGATGGTTAAATATTTCATTATCTATCTGCAGTAATTACCCACAGATCATCCAGCCCTGGAAACCACTGCCCTGTGCATCCGAGAGGGAGAGGAGCTGCGCTGTGCTCCCATGCTAAAGGCTGCAGCATGTGGCCAGAAACAGCCCCACAACCCAAGTCCCCTTAGTGCTCCCCAGAAGGGCTCAAACCCATGGGCTGGAGGGGCTGGGGAAACTCCCAAGCAAATCCCCCTCTTCCCATTTTGCAGAGCCATTCATCCACGTGCTTTGGGATCCCAATCTTCCCTGCTGGCACTCCACATGCCAGGAGGCTTGGGGAGGGCAAAAAGGCATTTCAGCTCACAGGTGCTTTCTGCTGCCTGCATTAGAGCTTTGGGAAATGTTCAGAGCTGCTCCTTCCCCATCCTCCATCCTCATCCTCTATCGTCATCCTCATTCTCATCCACGTCCTCCATATCCATCCTTCATACGTATACCCATCCTCCATCTCCATATGCATATCCATCCTCATCCCCATCCTCCTTCTCCACCCTCAATCCTCCATCATCAATCCTATTCTCCATCCTCATCCTCCTCCTTCTCCACCCCATCCCATGCCTCACCCCAAACACCAGGACCATCACACTGGGTCTCTCCATGCTGAACTGCACCCAGGGTCCTCCACACCCGAGCACCAGCATTCCCAGCCCATGGAAGCTGGGACAGACACACAGTGCTGTGCCCTTGATACACAGCCAGGACAGGCCCCACTAGTGTGGGGTGCCAGGACCAGCCTCACCATCCTGGCTTCCAGCCAAGCTTTAAACCAAGCCCCCTCCCTACAGGCTGGGACCCTTAAGGGTGTCCCTGGGATGTGGCTGTCCCCATATCCCAGCCTGGGCTTTGATGCAGGGGTTGTGGAGCTCCAGCCGGAAAGGAAAGAAGAAAACAAGGAAAATGAGCCAAAAAAGTGTTATTTCCCCCAAACTGCCTTTTCCCTTTCATTTTCCAGCCCAGAAACAAACCCCTTCCCAGCTGCCTCTGCTCAAATCCCCCACGGGCACCGCTCACTCAGCTCCTGGCCCATGCCCACAGCACCCCAGGCATGGGGCTGTGCTGGAGGCAGCTGCCCCCCACCCCTGCCCACTGCCGCCGCAGGGCCCTGCCATGCCATAATGCAGATGAAGCCACATTCCCGGTGGGAGCGGTGCCTGGATGCTCTCCCGGCATCATCCCCTCGGTGAGGAAAGGCCACAGCGGTGCCGGGCATCCTCCCCCCTCCTCGCCTCGGCTCTAATTAAAGCTGCCTCCGGCCGGTGCTCCATTAATTCTCACCACATCCAGCTGCATCAGGGTGATGGCAAGACGGGGATGTGGGCACGGGATGCAGGGATGCAGGCACGGGATGCAGGGATGCAGGCACAGGGTGCAGGGATGTGAGCACGGGATGCGGCTCCCTGGACCACTCATGCACTGAGCGTGCCAGAGCTCAGTCCCAACAAGCAGCGGACAGCCCAGTGGAGGTGAAGATGCTCCAGCACCACCAGAGAGGGTGGGAGGAGTGGTCCCCATGGTTCCCCTGCCCGCCAGGGTCTCCTCAGGGCACACCACCACTTACTGAAATCATCACCCTGTCTCCCAAGCATTGACAGCCCCATTCCAGGCTGCTTCCATGGGAACAGCTGGGAGAAAGGCTCTTTTTACCATGACTAAAAGTGCCGGAACATCACAGCAAGGCAGCAGCATCCTCTGAACACCGGGCCAGCACTGCAAGGAGGAAAAGTCCAGTGTCGCTGCCATGAATTGGGCTGACCTTCTGCGGAGCTGCCTTCCGAGAGCCAAAACCCATGAGTCAGACCTCTGAGAAAGGCCTAAAAAAGGCAAATCTGGCTGTAAAAGTGTAACTGGTTCTGGGGCTCATTAGAGCTGCATCCCAGCCCCGAGCCGGCGGGGATCCTGTCCATAGGAAGGGCCAGCAAAAGGGGTTGGGTACATCCATCCCAGCCCTTTCATCCCTATTTCCCTGAGCCCAGAGCATCCTTTCTTCTGCCCCAGCACAATTTGACACCTCGCAGACTTTAAAGCAATTAATATAGAATATATGGATGCTGGCTGGAGGGGGGGGGGGGGTCATGAGCTGGGTGAGGTCTCCCTGCTGCTTGTGCATACCTACGTCTGTGCAGATATATATATATAAAAGGATATATATATATATCTTTTAAATAGATGAGGAGGCTGGTGGAGAAGCTAAACAGTTGCTAAGCAACTGGGCTCCTTCCCAGCTTGGGGATGTAGGGATGGGGGAGCCAGGGGTGGGGACCGGTCCCCCCCACTGATGGGCACCACACAGCAGAGATCCATCAGCTCCCCTGGGAGATGCTCTGGAGGAAAGGGATGGATGAAGGGAGGAGCTGGGCTTTGCTCCTGTCCCACAGCGCTGTGGCTGAAGCCTGACCCCCTTGGGCTGCCAGGGGAGGCCGAGCAAACCCCATTCTCAGCTCCATCTGGAGGAGGGCGGATGGGAATGGATCACACCATGATGGGGACCAGCCCCAGGGGACCACAGGATCCGTGCAGGATCCCATCCCTGGGCCAGGGATGAGGGAGAGGAGGAGAATCATCCAAGTGACACCACCAAACCCCCCCATGCTAAGTGGGGCCATGGGTACCTCTATGGGATGCCCCAGCCCTCTACCTCCTGGCCACACTCTACTCAACCCCTTGGGGCCACCTCAGCCATTATTATCACTACTATTATTATTATTATTCAATAACAATAATAACAATAATAACAGCAATAGCAATAATAATAATTATTAATAATAACAGCAATAGCAATTACTGAGCAGACAGGAGCAGGGCAATGACAATCACAACGGGGTCACATTCCTCGACAGGGATGTAATCCCGGCAAACGACCCCTGGAGCCCAGTGCTGCGGGAATGGGGGGTCATGTCCAGTGCAGGGGGAGCATCCAGCCGGGAATCTCCCCCCCTCCTCCATGGCTGACCAGGCGGTTGTGTAACGGGAGGAGCTATTCCGGGGTTTGAGCGCATTATATAAGCCATGGGCCACCTGGCCGGGAAAAACGGGAGCTGGGAGACAGGGAGGAGGAGGAGGAAGGGATTTGGGGATCACGCCCCCCCCCCCCCCTCCCGGCTGAGCCCATGGGGTGACCTGCACCCTGCGGGCATCCCCTGCACGGAGACTTGGGGGGAGCACCTTTGCTCCCCCATCCATTGCCATGCATCCACCCGCAGCCGGATCCGGCCCCTGGGGCAGGGGCCACTTTGCCTGGGGTAAAAGCACCATTTCCCTGGCACCAGGGACAAAACCAACCCAGAGCTCTGCCGTACCCCCCCCCCCCCCCCCTTGGCATCTCCAGCCGTGACTGAGGGCTCCCCTAAAAGCTGCCCAACTTGTGGCTCTGAAAGCCCCTGCCTCTCCCTGTGTGTGCTGCCAGGATGAGTCCTTGGGCAGGGGGAGGCAGGATGCAGGGGAGGCAGGGAAAGGCAGGGGGAGGCAGGGAGATGCAGGAGGGATGCAGGGGGAAGCAGGAGGAGGCAGGCGGGATGCAGGCGGAAGCAGGGGGAGGCAGGAGGGATGCAGGGGAAGGCAGACGGGATGGAGGGAAAGGCAGGGGGATACAGGGGGATGCGGGGGGATGCAGGAGGGATGCAGGGGGAGGCAGAGGGGATGAAGGGGGATGCAGGGGGAGGCAGAGGGGCACAGAGCGAGGATGTTGTGTGTTTAGACACAAGCCCCGTGCACTCCTGTCCCCAAAATACCCCACGCTGAGGATGTCCCCATGCTCCTACAGAGACAAACCCACACGGCAGGGCAGGGAGCCCAGCAGGGGCATGTGAGCACCTGCACCCTCTGAGATGGTCCTCGGTGCTTCCCATCAACCCGAAGCACCCCCAAAAGCTGGCAGTCCCCCGAGTGATCCCCCTGCAGCAGCAGCAGGAGCGCAGGCAAGCCAAGAAACATCCATCTCTGCTCCGGGAGGGATGAACGGAACCCGCGGCCCCACACACGGAGCATCCCTGGGGACAAACCTCCGGATCCCGGGACAGAGGAGCACAGAGCACCCCCCTCAGCCCATAGACAAACCTCGCCCTTCTCCTTCCCCCGTGCAACACCGCAGGGTCTGAATCGCACCAGGAGCTGCGGGACCCCCCCCTCCCCTCTCTCCCTGGGGCCCGAGCGGGGCTTCGAGGCCGTTATCCCGGCCCCATCTCCCACCCGCACCCCACAAGGTACCATCGCCGTCCCGTCCTTCCCAGCCCCAACCCGTTGCTGTGTGTGTGTGTGGGGGGGGGTCCCTCGCAGCACGGAGGACACGGACAAGGGGTCCCCCCCCAACACCGAGCACATCCACATCCCTGCGCCCCCAAAGCATCACCGCACCGCTGGGTCCCCCAGCCACGCCGGCACCCCCGGGGCGCTGCCTCCCCGCTCCCTTTGCGGACCCCAATTCGCTGCCCCATAGCAGCACCGTGACCCCCATCCCCGCCCCTTGGGGGGCTCCGCAGCACCCCCAGACCCCCTCCCGTTTATCCCCATCCCCTCTCAGCCCCCCTCCTGTACCCAGAGGGGTGTCCCCCCCCCCGCCCGCTGCCGGCCCGAGCCAGGCCGGGCCCCACCGCCCCTCGCCTCACCTCTCCCCGCCGGGTCCGGCCCGGAGCCGCTGCCGCCGGGCGCTGCCGGAGCCCCCCCCCCGGCTCGGCCCCCGCTTGGCCCCGTTCGGTCCCGCTCGGCCCCGCTCAGCCCGGCCCGGCCCGGCCCCTCCCGGCGCGGCTCCTCCTGAAGTGCTGGACAGCTCCGCGACACAGAGCTGCGCGCCGAGACAGCGCGCCGCCGGGGCGCACAGCGCCGCCTGCAGGGCGGAGGGCGCGGCGGCACCCGTTTCCCCCCCCCCCGACAGGCTCCGGTACACCCCGATACACCCCGATAGCCCATCTCATCATAGAGCCCTCTGCCCTCATCTCCTCAGAGCTCTCCCAGTGCCCTCCTCTTCCCCCCCCCACATCTCCCCATCCGCCTGCACTCCAAGCCCCACACCTCCACAACAGCCCCCCCTCTCCCCCCCCCAGCCCCCAAATCACCCCCTTGGGGTGCAGCACCAGGCACCCAGGGCGCTGCCCCAGCCAAGCTGCTCCTGCCTGGGGGATGCGATGGCCGGGACAAACCATCCTGTATCCCAACCTGAAAGTCATCCCATACCCTGCCTGTATCCCATCCCAACCTCTCACGTATCCCATATCCCAGCCTGTATCCCACCCCATATCCTTCTCTGTATCCCAACCCACCCCATCCCTTATCCCACGCTGAATCCCATCCCATATCCCACCCTGTATCCTATCCCATTTTGTATCCCATGTTCCACCCCGTCCTGTAATCCATCCCAGATCCCATCTTGAATAAAATTCCATCCCCTATCCCACCGTCTATCCCATCCCATCCCACCCCATATCCCATCCTTCACCTCCTCACCCCTCCCCAGTGGGGTGAGCCGTGGTGACACGGGATGTGCCATTACCCCTCCAACCCACTGCCCAGCACCACACCACAGGTGATGAGCCCATAGGAACGAGCCCGCAATTCCCGTTTCCTTCAGCAATGCCAAGTTTCCCCTGCCCTGCTCCCTCCCCAGTCTGGCTGCTCATTCCCAAGCAGAGAGCAAACCAAGGCACCCGGCCTTGTCTCTCCACGGTGGGATCAACCTCGGGAGTGGGATGTGGGGAGAGGACCGGGATGGGGAGCCAGGATCCAGCTCTGTTAAATGGAGAGCCGGGTTCAGGAGCTGCAGTGCAGCCCCTGGAGCATCCCCAGCGCTGCTGCTGCTGTCTTTATCCCTGCCACATCCTCCCCAGGACAGGAGCAGATGCCAGCTCCTAGGAGACACCTCCTGCATGGTCAGTGCCTCTCCTGGCTTAATGATGGAGAGGGAAAACAGCCCGTGACAGGAAAAGCAGCATCCCTGAGGTGAGCCCTTGCCCTTCGCAGCACCATTATCCTTTCCAGCACCCGCAGCGCTGAATAATGCATCAAGCCCTAGGAAACAAAGGAGATGTGTGTGGGGGGGATGCAGCTGGGCCCCCCACAGCAGCAAAAGCAGAGTGGGGAGACTCTGGCAAGGGGCGCAGCAGCACCATGAATGTTCCCTGGGTCCCTGCTTTGCAGTGGAGCCACCTCGGGGTGAACAGGAATGGGAGATCTAGTGTACACACAGCCAGGAATGGGATGGAGACAGGTAATAGGTGGGAAAAGCAGAGAAAAGCAGCGAGAACAGCAACCAGGCAGGAAAAGAGCTCGGGGATGCAGCCAGGAGCACGGCCTGAAGGGATGATCCAGGACAGAACAAAGGGGGAGAGAGATGGAAGGGCAGGGAGAAGGGATGGTGATTGGAAGCAAACAGGCAGAGGCACCCGCTGCTGTGGGGAGAGGAAGGGAATCATCACTTGAAAGCAAGCAGGGGTTTGGGAAGGAGGGGGGAAAGAAGGTGATAAATAATTAAAGGCGATCAAACGAGGCAGGCAGCAGAACAGGCCTAATTGCAAGGATTCACACCGGGGCTCGGCAGCTCCTGATGCAGCAGGAAGGCGGCCGGGAGAGGCTGTGCTGCTGCCCCTGATCAAAGCCCAGCACTGCCTTGATGCTCAGCAAGGGAGCGGGAGCAAAGAGGGGGAGCAAAGCAAAGGCATGAAAGGGAAGGGTTTGGGGGCACCATTATCCCTGGGGTGTGATGGGGACCAGGCAACCCGAGCAGCCTGTGTGCATCTAGGGTGACCTTGGGCCAATCGATTGTGGCTCGGTGGCTGAAGGCTCCCATCGATTTGGGCTTGACCCATGGCCGCACGGTCACGCTTGGTGCTGGGTGGCATCTCCTCCTGCTCCCCCAGGGCTCCCTAAGCCTCAGCAGGGATTTATCTTCCCTATGGATGTGACTGGCTGCTGGTTGAAGGCCTGGAAACACTTCGCACTGCTGCAGACCAGAGCAAGCTCAGCCCTCCCAGAGCATCACCCAGCATGAGTCCCCTGCTGTATCCTTCCCCATGACCAGCTCCCATCCTATCTTCGGTGATGCCATGGATCTGCCCCATGGTCCCCAAGGACCCCCACAGGCAGAGTGGTGGCAGAGCTCAGCTGGAGCGTGCTAACCTCTCCTAACAGGCAATCAAATCCCACCCCGGCAGGAGTCCCTGCATATTAATCTCACTGCGTTATCCAGCCATCTGTTCCCGCAGCCAGGAAAAGAGCAGTCCCTTTGCTCTCCTTTATTAACAGGTTTCCCTGTAAATGCAAACAAATCCTCCCATCCCGGCGCAACGCTCCAGCTCAGCTTTGAGGCACCCAGGAGGGAAGCGAGAGCTCCCAGGCATCAAGAGGAGTGAATGCAAAGGTGGTGGTTTCACACTGTCCGTGGCCAGGAGGGGGCTGATGGTGTCTGATCCTCCGATCCTCCTGCTCACATCAAAGCCTCTCTCCATCACCCTGTAAGGAAGGGGGAAGCTGCAGGGGGAAGGAAATCCACCACATTAGGGTGTATTTCCCTCTCTCCCTATTCACCCACCATCACCCTGGGCAGGATGCTCTCAGGATGCAGCCTGGGTTGCTCCATCAGAGGGAGGTTTTGCACGCTGACCTTGCTCATAAGCAGTGCTCGGTGCACAGGAGGGGCTCTGCACAGCCACACGTGTAGGATGTTGGATGTGTCCTGGTGAAGTCTAGTGAGACCTGGCTCTGCCAGCCACTGAAGAACTCGCTTTGCCTGCTGAGCAAAGCATGAAACCTCCAACAGGGAATCAGCCACATAAAGCCTGTTGTAAACCACCAGCCCCAATGAACTGAGGCTGACTGCAGTGACAGGGCACCAGCATCTTTGCGTGGTACCTCCAGCCCCTGGGTTTTGCTGCTTTCCAGGAGCCGGGAAGGCAGCCAAGCTTTGGCAAGGCAGAGGCTGCAATTCTCTTCCTGATTCTCTTAAGCATCACCAAAATGCCAGTGATCCTCCCCAGGCTTGGCTCTGCCTGCTGCAGGTGTACCAGGGCAGCAACCCTGGCTGGCTGGATCTCAGGGGATGGGTAGGATGGAGCTCAGAGGTGGCATGTCTGGATCCCCATCCAAGGCACCAGCCTTTAATCAGAGCCAGGAAAACAGTGTTCCCAAGCATGAGGGACACAGGGCTGCCCGCCTGGCATCCTGCTCTGCAGCCATCCCACCTGAAGCACCCCTGGCACCTCAAGCTTGATCAGGTTTAAAGACTCAAGTTGCAGCGCTCACCCTCTGCTTTTCTCCTTGTTCTATCCTTCCCTGCACTTTACCACGTGGCCCCAGCAGCGCAGGAGTGGCAGGTGGGAGCAAGTGGCCTGGCATCTGGCCATCTGGAGTAGCTTTATTTATTACTCTTACTACTCATCTCCTCTGTATCTCGACATCTGGGCTCCGGCGCAGAGCTGGGCTGAGCAAGGAGGCACCTGCTCCATGCATAAGTGATGCTGTGATGGAAGAGGTCAGATGCTTCGAGACCCTAAAGACAAAAGCCTGCTCAGGAAAACAGGATGAGACACGCGAGCACTGAGCAGGGCAGGTTCTTCACCTCCTCCAGACCTGGTCACTCACCTCCACAGGAGGTAAACCCACCAGTTAGTGCTGTGACTCAGCAAGGTGGCCGTGCTGCAGCAGCAGCCCACAGGACAAAGGATGAAGGTCGTGTGTCTCTGAAACACCAGGCAAAAGCCAGGTAAACCCAGCTAATTCATGCTTCTAATTCCTATGGGTATACCCCAGTTCCTTTCCTCCTCTGGGGAACCTGTTCAGAGAGAAGGGGTGGGATGTCCCACACTTACCTTTGCCAACCATCTGTCTTCACAGTGATTAAGTTATCCGCCACAGCAGTGTTCAGCCAGGGGAACAGCATGTCTGACCAAGCAGGGAACACCTACACAGGTGCATTTCTCACCTTCACCCAATGTCCTTCTGGTCTCCATCTTCGCTGCAGAAAGCCACAAGGGTGTCTCATTTCCCTTTCCAAAAGGACAGCACATTTCCCACACAGGCACAGGGAATAGCCACAACTCCAAGCACGAGGCATAGGACTGGGAGGAAGAAAAGCCCAAGCAACCCCAAAAATGCAGAAAGGGAAGGGAGGTTGTAAACATTAAGGGGATTTGAAGGAGACCCTGAAGATCTGTGAGTCAGCAGGTGCTGGGAAATAATCCTCTTCTACCTCAGCTCCACTTACCCATGCTTTCCCCCGAGTCCCTACTGGTATTAAGCAAAGCTTTCTGCTTGTCCATGCAATTCCCACAGATTTCACTGGGCTTGGACTGCTGACACAAGAAAAAGGTGGAACCACCTAAGCCACACCAGGAACCTCAAGTTCTAAAACATCTCCAACCCCCAAATATGCTCGAGCTGCTGTCTTACAGCAGGACTACAATAAGTGTATGTGTTTTTCCTCCTGGTTGTAAGGCAAGGCTCTCCCTGCAGCTATTAGCTTGGTGTCATAGCTGGCCAAGGTCTGGCTAGTCACCACTCCTCTGTGTCCTCCAGTTCCCACATCCTCCTCTGCACCCCTCCAACATGTATTTCATTCTATTAATACCACCTAATAATTACTTTGTTCCAAGCCTGCTGAGTAATGACTGCCAACGCTTCTATTACGTACTATTCTTGTAAAGAAGCCATGCTTTAATACAGTGAATTTCTGCAGGAGTGACAGGAACTGTGCTTGCTATCCTCTCTGCCTCCGTGTTCCACAGGGCAGGGAAAGAGCCAAGCCCTTTGGTCTCCAATGGTGTCACAACTGTGTGATCCAATTCAATGACAAACTAGTTAAAATCAAATAAATAAATTAAAACCCAGTTCAGAAGAGAGTTAAAGCAGAAGTGGGAGGAATAAAAAGGCAGTGACCAATGAGCACCTACTACCTTTAGGTATCTTCCTTAGAAGCTTCTACAGCAGGTTCTCCTGCTCACCTCAGCTCCTCCAGAAGGGCTGGGCTTTGGAGTTTCCTTCATCTAATCAAAATAAAGCCTGTTCAACTTGGAATTTGACCTACATGGATTAAAGCAATTCAAAGCAATGGGGTGAGCAGCACATGGAGGAAGAGGGAATTAATAGCTTCTTTCCTTAAAGCTTACCTTCAAAGAAGTCAGTGCAGAACTCATCATCACCATCTCCTTGCAGACATTTGTTTTTATATCCACCAGAGGATGAATGGGAAAGAAGTTTATGCAGACACTAAATCAAGGCTTTTGTTCCTAACTAGAAAGTCACTTTCAGCATTTTAATTCTTCTCCCGGAGCAGGACTGATGTCTCAGCTCTGTACTAACTCCTTTGAAATCAAATTACGTAAGAGACTAACGCAATGCGAGGTTAACAGAGGAAACAGCATCTCCTAAAAAACACCTCTTGGATCACTCAGTTATCCCTTTCACAAGCCTCTTCTGTCCATCTTGATCTTACTTCTTCATGCCTGAGTTCCCAGCTCCTGCACTCAACAAGCAGCCCAAGCCAAAACCCAGGCAGCAGCAGAGTTGAACTTCATCAGTTCACCCACTTTAAGAGGCTGTTTCATGCCTCCTGAAACTGATAACTTGAGACCTACAACTTCAACCTTCAAAAGACCAGCACACCAGGACAATTCCAGATGGGACACTGAAAAAATGAGGCCGTTTTATTGATGATCAGACTCAGCACTGGCAACAATCATTAATCTAATACAGACAGACTTCAATCAAAGCAAGAGCTTTGAATCAGAAGTCATAAAGTGACATGATGCCTTAATAAATTAAGGAAGTTGTTCATTCCTCTCCGTCATCAACTCTTCACTTGAAGTTCTTTGCAAACTCCTCTCCTTTCTTAATAGAAGCCTTCAGCTCAGACATAGCATCAGCAACCATCTTCTGTTCAAAGGGGGTGATCTTGCCAATGCCTAGGTTCTTCTCAATTCCATTTTTCTGAGGGAAAGAGGATTTAAGGATTAACCATTCATCAAATGACCTACAGAGTAACTTAACAGCTCTGATTAGGTATTACCAAGCTGAGATGAAGACCCAGCCCAGGATCTCTGTCATCTCCAGTCTGCCAACCCTGTGCTTCCTGGCAGAGCTCAGAAGCCTCTTACTATCTATAGCAGCTTCTACAGCCTTCAAACTTCTCATTCACTGCTCAGAAGTGTGAAACTTGAAGCCAGTCCATCAGCTCCTTCAGGAGACTGACAGCAACTGCTCCTTCACACCTCTTCCTGCCTTCAAACCCACCATGTGCCAAGAGAACCTCTCTCCTGGTGCATGCCCTTCACTTGCCATTGGCTTGCAATCCAAAACTGCTTCAGAGTTGCACTCCTAGGATTCCAAGATCCCATGCCTACATCTAACCCTTCTACTTTACTACCCCTTTACTTCCATTCCTTCACCAGCCAGCACCTAAGACAGCATTACACCACCCTCTGCATTCCAGCAGCCACCACAGGGCTGCAGCATCCTTGTTTTTCACTCCACCCACAAGGTAAATGAGACAAAAGGAACACTGCTTTCAGAGTTCAGCAGAGGTCCCAAAAGCAATCTATTAATCCTAATCCATGCTATAGTTCCCCATGTGCCTCAGTTTCTGACGGATCTGCTTGTAGCAGATTGAGCTGAGGAGGCAGGCTTGCTGACTCTGGTTAATCATATGAAAGCCCCCCACAAACAGGCAGTGGCTTGAGGCAAGCATGACCTCTTAAGGTGAGCCTGAATCTCGGGTTACTCAGCGCAGACTCCAAGCAGATAAAAGCAGCTTCATCCCTGTCAAGCAGGAGGTATCTGCCTAAGCACAATATCCAAATGTTCAAGGACTGTTAAAGGCAGGCTCAGCTGTTAACTTCAGTGATACCTAACATTAGACTAAACTGAAATCACTGAGTAAAAGCCACAAGCCTGTAGCTGCTCTTTGTAAGCCTCATCACTTAAACTACGTACTCCCAGGAGCAGAGGCGTAGAGAAGTAGGGGCTCTCCGTCTCATCCGATCGAACAAAGGCACATTCGATGACCCCTTCCTTGCCATTTATTGCATTCACCAGAGAGAACACAAACCGAGCACCAGCGTAGGCCATAGACAAGGTGGCAGAGCCTGTAAAAGTTAAATCACTTTTAGAACAGGTCGTGTTGGAACTGGATATTTTCTTCAGCTTCAAAGGCTTCCACACTAGTATGTTCACAGAGCTGCAGTGTCAGACTTCAAGCTCCCAGCCAGCCAGATAAAGCAGCAGCTTTTGGCCAGCAACACAGTATTCAGTTGACCAGATTGATAGGAAGAAACAGCTTAATCTGACAGAATAGATTCTTTCTAAAGCCATATATGACATAGGATCAGTTAATGTTTAGTCTTATCTACAAACTGAGCTGCTTCTAGTGCCACAGTTCAGGCAGTCACTGACACGGCAGAGGAGCTAGATTTGTAATCAGCAGCTCCCAATTCTGCACCACAGTCGTAAACAATATTAAACTGAAGAAGAGTGCATCCATTCAGCTAGCCAACAAGAATCACTTGGAAGCTGTAGTCAAGAACCAACCTGCTCCTGCTTTAGCTTGAACAACTTCAGTGCCAGCTTCTTGAATTCTCCCTGTAAGCTTTACCAGCTGATCTTGAGGAAAGTCCACTTTTGGTGTGCACTACATTGGAAAAAGAGAAGTTACTATCAAAGACCAGGACCCCTCCAGATTCAGCGTAAGGCCAACCACACGATGCTTTCTGTACTGTTACAGTTGTTACCAACAGTTCTCAACTGGGAAAATCACCCCAGATTGTGTAACACTGAGGCTGCTAGTTATTGCATGGACTCTAACAGGAAACATGCAGCCATGGCCAGCTAAAGGGCAAACCACAGCCTGACAGCAAAACCACAGCCTGCCATGATTACTCACTACGGTGTAGTCCTTTGCACCAGACAGATGCCCTCCAAGCAGGTAAAAGGCCTTAGGAATTTTAAAAAGCCACCTTGTAAATATTTAGGTCACTGTGGCATTATGGTAGTCAAGAGCCTTATGAAGGATCCAGTCTGCCAGCAGTATTTAGGAAGTTACTGAACCTTCAGATACAAAGTATGTTAAGCACAGCTGTGCAGGTCCCAGTTGACTAACCGGAGCATCCTCTCAGGATTCAGCTGCTCCAAAGCTCATGCTTTTATTCCCTAACAACATCCTTCTGTGAAGCATACTTTACTCCCCACTTAGAGCAAAGCTCTTTTCACCCCCTTCTTGCAGATTAATTGGCCATATCCTAGTTATTTCCTCATGAAGCTGCAGCCTGCTTTAGAACTGCATTTCCTTCTGGCTTAGATCCCTGAAGGGAGCCTCTCCCCGACTACCAGTAACTGCTGAAGCAGGCTTCCCCACACAGCCTGAGCTATGACTCCTCATTTCAATGCTGTGTGCGAAAGTGTCCACACTAGCCCACCAGGGCAAAATCTGTTTCATTTTCCTGCTGAAGACAGGTACAGACATCATGAAACACCTGTCACAGGCAGTAAGAACCAAACCAACCAGTGTTGAGACATCTGAACACCTGCACTACACCTCAGTTCTTATCCCAAACTCCTTTAGAGGAGAAAAGCTGGAACTGTTTAAACCACCCAAATGAGCTCGCTGCCTTCCAGTATCCTGTTCCTCATCTTAGAATGAGGGCTGCCACAAGAGCAGGGGAGACTGTCTCTGCTGTATCTTAGCACATTACACGCCATCACAAAGACACTTTACATCAACTTTAACACACTGATGAGTATAATGCCACCCACATCAGTAACTATGACTTACCTGAGAGATCAGAGGGATGATAGTCTTCCCAGCATGGCCACCGATAACTGGAACACTTACTCGAGCTGGATCTAAGCCCTAAGGGAAACATGAATACACTTCCAGCTTCTGAAGTGCATTGGCAAGAAAAAACATGTAAAACCACCCTGCTTCATTTTCTGCCCTGGGTATTCAGACACATTGATAACCCAGTGCTACACAGGGCAAGAGTTTCAGAGGCAGCTGTACTCCAGGAACAAAGCCAGATCTATGGAGCTGAACTCCAGCTTACTCTGATAACTTTAGACAGGTACAGGATATTATTAGTGCAAGTTCAGATAAACAGCAGTGCTTGTGCAAAGTTCACCAGAGATATTACGAGCAGGAACCTGTTACACCTCCTGATAATTGCAGAATATCCTGTAACATGCAACATTGATAGTTTGACTTGCAAATACACACCACAAAATTCAACCCTCTCCTCCAGTTGCACCTGCAAATGCCAACAGAATGAAGATGAACAAGTAGCTTGCTCACAAGGGACAGCTATCAAAAGGAAAGGTCAAAGACTCTTGAACTGCATATTGCAAGAAACCCTATCCCAGGCTGCTCTAGAGAAGAGAGCAGGGAATCACTGCCTTCACCTCTAGCTCTACAGAAATCTGAGCTCCTTCGGCCCTCTGCAGTGATTTTAAACACAGTGTTGATAGATCTGATGACTGAAACAGGCAGCATCCTTCCCCCAGCATCTGTCACTATAAACTACCTTTAGTTCAGCCACAAAAGTATTCGCTCTGACAATGTCCAGCGTTGTAACACCAAAGATTTTCTTGGGATTATACACTCCATGCTTCTTGAAGACTTCAGAAGTGATTGGGATGGTTGAATTTACCTATAAGCAAGAACAGGCAAGCATTTGTTGAAACCAGTGTAACAACGAAGCCAGTGCATGAACTGAACAGGCCACTAAACAACCTGAAGTCAACTGCAGCCAATTACTTTAATTCCTAAATTGAAGAGCAATTTACAGTCAGGAACTCATCCATTTTAAATAACCATTAAGACAATAAATTTGCTCATTCACATTACAAAGGCTGTACCCTTAGGGAGCCAAGACATTTATTCCAGCTAAAACACCAGCATGTACTAGAACCACTGGCATACCAATGTAGAGATACTACGCACTTTCACATCCAAGTCTCCTCTGACTTAAATACAGCCAAGAAAAATAGGTTAGTAGAATCAGCCTTTTACTCCTTTTCTGCACATAACACTGTAGGCCTTGAAGATACTGGTCAAAACTAACAGGAACTCAGATTACTGCAGTATTCTCAGTCTGGGGTGGGGCTTTCCCCCCCTCACCTCTAAATTTTCAAGGTCTCCACAAGATGCTTACCGGGTTAGAAATGATACAGATCATGGCTTCTGGACAGTGCTTTGCACAGGCAGATGTCAAAGTAGCAACAATGCTAGCATTGGTGTTGAACAGGTCATCACGGGTCATACCTAAAATACATCCCATACAGTATTTTAAGTTACTCATAGTCTACTAACTAATGGGCAAGCATCCCAGCCAAAACTCTGCTCTGGAGACAGGAACATCAGCTTCTGGATTCATGCGTCAAGAGGAAACTCTCTGCAGCTGCAGCAATGAATTGGCTCCAAACAGAACTCCTCTCACTAATAAAAGATTTCTGCCCTTTCAGATGGAGCAGTCCTTTTCAGGAGCAGTCCACCCAAGTGTCAACCAGCAGGATCTATGTCACCCAGGCAGCTTGAGGTACAGTGTGCCCACACTGACACCACTGTACCACTGCATAACTGCTTCTAAGATGAGTTCTCCTTCTCCTCTGCAGTCACCTCCACAGCTACAGTCTGAATGCCAACTGCTCTGTGTACAATACTGCTGCTTGCTGCAAGTGCCACCTCTTATTTCTGGTGCAGCAGCTACTTTAACCATGAAAAATTAAGAATTAGAAAGAGCTAGGCTATCAAGTCTAGGATTTTCTTACACTCCCAATAGGGAACTGAAAAACAGAGCAGAAATGGAGCAGGTCAGAGACATTCCAGGAAGCCTTAGTAGCATTCATTCAGAGATGCCCAGAGAAGTTACAGAACAGTTAATGCAAAACAAATAGATTATTTCTATTCTGCTGAGAAATTAAACAAAGAACCAGGTTTTTCACTAGAGAATTGTTCTGGGCAAAAAACACGAAGGGAGATTCAGGATCACTTGCATGAGAGGTCTTTGCACCTCACCCCTACACAGGAACCCCAGAAATCAATCCTGCCCACTTTAGGAGGGACAATCCAAGAGACAGGCTAAATGAGGTACTGATATGACAACAAGCAAACTCTAGGTCAGTGTCATTAATAGACACTTATATCCCAAGCCAACAGTACCACAAAGCACCAGATACAACTCTATTTGAATAACACTACTGCAGAGACACACTTCAATGAAGCCCTAGGGCTTTTTAACAAAGAGAACATACCTGGTTTTCTAGGTACTCCTGCAGGAATAACTACAACATTACAGCCCTTCAGACATTCTGGCAGCTGCTCAGGTCCCATGAAGCCTGAAATGGAAGACATTCAGGCATTACGTTTTTGCCAGCTATTCAATACCCAACACTTTGAAATGCAAGATTATGCCCAGAAGCACCCAATTCCTCATTTAACTGAGCCTTCAACTCAGCCTTATGCTGAAAAGCAAAGCAATACAACTATGGATGGATTCCATTTGATCTTATATCGTTTCAAAACTTACAGAGTAAGTGCTGAGAATCTCACATTCACCTGTTTCAAAACCCCTCAGCTCCTCCTGCTATATGTACTGAACCCTCCAACCCCCCTAACTTGCATTAGTCAGTACCCCCAGAGAATTGCAGACAGACACATTCAAGTCAAATGCAATCTCTTGGTGATCCTTGGATAAAATGAAGATCAGTAGATTACATTTTGGTTTCATCAGAACTTGACAGCTCTCCCTTCAGAACAGCAGCACACAGAACTCACACAGATGCCCAGGGAGCTTCAGTCTATCTGTAGACTATCTCAGGCTTCCTCCCCCTCCCAAAGATGATTTTACTGAATGTTTCCTGCCAGTTATTACGAATTCCCCTTCAACAGTGCAACCACAGCCCATCTTCATCTAATCAGCTAAGCCTTCACTCATCACACACTGCTTGAGTAAAAGCTACTTAAATTGACAGTAGGCTTCAAGATCATGTGAAGATTCCCCTTCACAAGCAACGGGCATCTTCAAGTATGAGACAATACCCTTCAGAATCACTTCCAGCAGCGCACAGTACCTTTCACATTCGCTTTTGTCTCGATGTGGCTGAGGTCAGCTGCCACGCCTGGAGTGTGAGCAATATCATAGAGGCTGAGCTTGCTCACCAGCGGGCTGTTCTTCAGCAGAAGGGAGAGAGGCTGCCCAATGCCCCCGGAGGCCCCAAGCACTGCTACCTTGGCATTGTTCTGAGGATAAAAGATGACAAACACCATTCTGGTTACTGCAGATGTAGCTGCATCAGTGACCTTGCTGTCTTTGCTTTTAGTTCTATTTCCCCATGTTTTTACGCGGCACCACACAAACTCAATTGCCTAAGCCCACAGAAAGTGACCATCAGGACAGCTTCCCAAAGATCCTTGAGGTTTACTGGTAGGGCAAATGTTCTTTTGTGATCTGAAGGGAAGCAAAACTAGGCAAAGTAACCCAAAAGATGGAAATGTCTGCCTGAGACTAATACCTGCTACCTTGTGGGCCTAGGTCTGACTTGGGGCAAAATCTGGTTCTAGTTTTCACTGCCACTATAAGAAGAAAGTACACATGCCCATTTGGCAAACCAATACACTTGATGGACCACAATAAATGCAATAACCATTGTATATATGAAGAAAATGTGTATGCCTGAAATAGATTCAAAACAGTAGCTCCGGCTGCCTAAGGACTGAGGCATGAGAGCATTAAGTGACTGTAATTTCCAGCTTTGATAAACGGTGGCTGAAGCCAGTAACAGAAACGCTGGTTTGCTGCCCTGGTGAATCAATCTGAACTCTAATGTGCTCACTGGGAGGAGGTTAATCCTTTCAAAAACACCTCTCCTCCTATTTGTAGATGAGAGGAAACCAACTTTCAAAGTCCAGAACAACCCGAAACAGCAACACTCCGCCACAGTGACAGAGAACCAGGGGCTAACACACAGATATGACATGGTAATACAGTTACTGGTGATAAGGATGTTCTCTATCACACTGCCTTACCAGATAAAGCCATAACAGCTCTTAATTATTATACTCTGACGAGAACTAATTGACCCAGGAGCTAGATCAGCCTAACCTCTGCTTGGTTCTCTTGCTATTGCAACAAACGTGGGTTAGCACAAAGCTCCCCAAAGGAAAGCATGGTCTAACGCTAGTCACTGCAATGCCCAGTATTTATGGCTGAGCTGATACCGTGAGGACAAAACCTCACTGATAATGAAGAGAATTCCTAGCAAAGCAATCACAGCAGCTTCTCTTGCAAAGCATATCCTTAACTAACCATTCTGTGATGTGCCACTGGGTGCTGCTCACATTAGAAGACTGAGGCCGGTCTCTATGTACACAGCCACAGTCCTCTGCTGGTAATTAAATCACACACTTTCAGAATATTAAGGATTCAGAATATAGTAAAGATTCAGAATACTAAGGTTTCGGAACATGAAGAATTTATTGTTAAACCTTTTAGCGCTTAAAGGGCACGAAGGCAGCACCAGACAAGCCTCAGTACGGCCCATCCCATCCTGTCCCGTCAGGGCCAGACCTCACCGCTCCCCTCAGCCGCGCTCCCCTGCCCTCTCCTCCCTTCCCTCAGCACTCGGACACCCGCGGCCGCCTCAGGACGCTTTATCCGTCTCCGGGGGTGCTCGGTCCCGGCCCGTACCTGCGCGGAGGTGGCGATGCCGCGGCGCAGGGCAGCGGTACCGGCAGCGGCTGCGGGACGGGCGATGCGGGACAGCATGGCGCGGCTCCGTGACTCCAACGACCTCCACAGCGCAGCGCCTGCGCGGAACTGCCGCTACTCTCGCGAGACTTCCGGGCTCTCCCCCCCTCCCTTGGCCGGAAATCTCGCGGGATCTCATACCTCCCCTAGCGACCGCCGGGCCTCCGCGGTAAGCCGGCAGGGCCGTTGCCACGGCAACGAAGCCGGGCGGGTTGCGAGCGGTCGGCGGCAGTTGGGGTTCGCGATGGGATGGCGGGGATGGAGCTGTGCGAGCCGAGGGACCTCTACAACATCCTGAACCAGCACTGGGTGCTGCCGCGGAGGGCAGAGCACAACTACCTGTGCCTGCTGGGTGAGACAGGGGGACTGCTGACTGCAACACGGGCACTGACACACGGACACTGACACTGACACTGACACATGGACACTGACACATTGACACTGACACACGGACACATTGACACTGACACATTGACACTGACACATTGACACTGACACATGGACACTGACACATTGACACTGACACACGGACACATTGACACTGACACATTGACACTGACACATTGACACTGACACATGGACACTGACACATTGACACTGACACACGGACACTGACACATGGACACTGACACATTGACACTGACACATTGACACTGACACATGGACACTGACACATTGACACTGACACACGGACACTGACACACGGACACTGACACATTGACACTGACACATGGACACACGGACACTGACACATTGACACTGACACATTGACACATGGACACTGACACATTGACACTGACACACGGACACTGACACACGGACACTGACACTGACACATTGACACTGACACACGGACACTGACACATGGACACTGGCACATTGACACTGACACATTGACACTGACACACGGACACTGACACATGGACACTGACACATTGACACTGACACATTGACACTGACACATGGACACTGGCACATTGACACTGACACATTGACACTGACACACGGACACTGACACATGGACACTGACACATTGACACTGACACACGGACACTGACACTGACACTGACACATTGACACTGACACATGGACACTGACACATGGACACTGACACATTGACACTGACACATTGACACTGACACATGGACACTGACACATTGACACTGACACACGGACACTGACACACGGACACTGACACATTGACACTGACACATGGACACACGGACACTGACACATTGACACTGACACATTGACACATGGACACTGACACATTGACACTGACACACGGACACTGACACACGGACACTGACACTGACACATTGACACTGACACACGGACACTGACACATGGACACTGGCACATTGACACTGACACATTGACACTGACACACGGACACTGACACATGGACACTGACACATTGACACTGACACATTGACACTGACACATGGACACTGGCACATTGACACTGACACATTGACACTGACACACGGACACTGACACATGGACACTGACACATTGACACTGACACACGGACACTGACACTGACACTGACACATTGACACTGACACATGGACACTGACACATGGACACTGACACTGACACATGGACACTGACACATTGACACTGACACATGGACACTGACACATGGACACTGACACATTGACACTGACACATGGACACTGACACATTGACACTGACACTGACACATTGACACTGACACATTGACACTGACACATTGACACTGACACACGGACACTGACACATGGACACTGACACATGGACACTGACACTGACACATTGACACTGACACATTGACACTGACACATTGACACTGACACATGGACACTGACACATGAACACTGACACATTGACACTGACACACGGACACTGACATGGACACTGACACATGGACACTGACACATTGACACTGACACACGGACACTGACACATTGACACTGACACATTGACACTGACACATTGACACTGACACATTGACACTGACACACGGACACTGACACACGGACACTGACACATGGACACTGACACATGGACACTGACACATTGACACTGACACACGGACACTGACACATGGACACTGACACATTGACACTGACACACTGACACATTGACACATGGACACAGACACATGGACACAGACACACGGACACTGACACACGGACACTGACACATGGACACTGACACTGACACATTGACACTGACACATGGACACTGACACACGGACACTGACACATTGACACTGACACACTGACACATTGACACTGACACTGACACACGGACACTGACACACGGACACTGACATATTGACACTGACACACTGACACATTGACACTGACACATTGACACTGACACTGACACATGGACACTGACACACGAACACTGACACATTGACACTGATGCTGAACATTGACACTGACACACGGACATTGACACACTGACACTGACACACTGACACATGGACACTGTCTGACCATGCCTGCAGCCAGGCACCACACGCCAGCCTGGACCGGCATCCCAAGGCAATGGGGTTTGTGGACTCCAGCTATGGGCAAGAGCAGATGTTGCTTCTTGCTGTTACTAGGGGTTGCAGGTGGGGTGTTTCAGGTGCCGTGACATGGTACTCTCTGGTTTCCATCACATACAGCTCTTGCTGCTCCGATCCGTCCCAGGGATACACGGGTACACTCTGCAGCTCCCAGGGGTTGTAGAGGTGGATTTCTTGACCATTGCACTAAGATTGCCCATAAGCATTTGCATCTTACACGGTGCAAATACCCCCCAAAGGGTGCCTGATACTGCAATATTAAATGCTTTGGTGAGGGAATCAGCCAGTTTGGGAGTGGGGTTGGATGCCACTCTCCTCATTTCTGGGATGCTCATGACCTGAATGCGACATGTGGCATTGCACGTAGACTCACACCAGTGCTGGTGTTCGTTATATCCACATAGAAACTCTCAGCCCCTAAAAACCTGTACCTCTTTCTCTGGCTGATGTCAGTGCCTGAATTCCCACTGGCTGAATTACAAAGAGGGAACTACCTTTAAGCATCAAATAAACCAATTGCTCTCCCTCGGCTGTTTGGGTTTGTTTTTCAGATGTCCGCACTCAACGTGAATACGATGAGAGCCATATTCTTACCGCCCGCAGGATTGCACAGGTCAGTCTGGGTTTAGCAATTAGCAGTGAGCCAAAATTGCCTTAAACCCTATGGGAATTGTCCCAGCCTGTTCCAGCCATATTCCACTTCTGCCACTGGGGGGTTGTATTCTGTCACAGAGCAAAGACAGCTCCGGTAGCCCAAAGGACTGGCACCAGGAGTTGTGTGTCAGGAGGAACATTGCACAAGAACTAACTTATTGTACCCTTGTCTCACGAAGGACAAAGTGCTGGCATCTTTGCTGCTGTGGCTGATGAAGCAATCTGGTGTAGTTTGCATCACTTCTATCTGGGTCTTTCGATGTCAAGTACAGGCACAGACCCAAATCTGTCCCACGGCTCTACAGTAGCATCTTGCAAAATGTCAATAGTGTTGATGCCACAAGAGTGGAGCTGTGCTCCTGATAGAATTCCTCTGTGATTTTGGCAGAGTCCTACGGGGAAGTATCTGGTCCCAGATTCAGAGGAGCTGGCGTGCGTCAGATACTGCGTGGTGTATGACTACGAGACCAGCTCGTTGGATTGCTGTGACTCCGATGAAGAAGGAGGTACGTGTGACCCGTGGTAGCCAAGACCTTGCTGTCAGATAGATATTCTTCCCATTCCTCATTTCATTTTATGAGCTTATTGGAAGAGAGACGAATTTACCCAGTTTTATTTGAGAAATGAACATCTATGCTATGCCTCTGACTGTCTTGCATATGTTCTTAGGCTCAAAACCCCAGATTTTCTTCCAAAGCATCCTGGCAGGCCTGATTTCCTAGCTGTAGACTGATCCCTCTGAAGCCTCTTATCCCATGTGAGGAATGGGTTCTTTTTTCCCCTACATTTCACTGAGATTGGGCTTCTCCTTGCCTTTCAGGAAGCAGGTTTTCTGACTCAAGTTCCACGTCTTCACAGCGTGAGTACTTCCTTCTCGGACGGTTACAAAAGGCTTTCCCATCATCCTGTTTAAAAGGACTTCGCTTTAATGGGGGTAGTGATTTGGTGGAGTTCACTGCGAAATGTGAAGAGCTGGAAACTTTGCCATGCAATTGTTCGGCCTTCCTTGAACCATGGAAATGTTTAGCTTGCACACATCCTTTGGCAAGGAGTTCTGCTGTGTGCAGAGCCACTTGTGTGTGTTTGTTTGGCTCCTATTTAGCTGTATAAAGGCTACTGTAGTTTTAGTCAAGATTTTAAAGACAAAAAAGCATGGGAGTGTAAGGGGAATGAATAAAGCAAGCGTGTTCAGCACTGCGAAACAGTGATGAGACAGGAGCAAGGGAAGGTGTGAAGAGTCAGAAGTGGGTTTCTATTGTGCTGATCTGTTTCCAAATCAGACATAGCTAGAAGCAAGGGGGATGGATCCCCTGGGAGAAGGAGTGGGAGCAGTCATCTCACATAATTAACTTCACTGAGAGGAGTGTTTAAAACATGAAGAATGTATTCAATATACCTCCTTCTCTCCCCCTTTGCCTAAAGCAGACTAAAGACAAGAGCCTCCATAAAACTAAGATTAATAGATCTAATTTGATAATGCTTCCCCATTATGGGAACTTATTACAAGCATTTCCTAATGCATAACAGGGAGGAGGAAAAATAGCTTGTATCTAGACCTACAGAAGAAACCAGGAGAGGAATAAAAGCTCAGGACAAGAAGTGACAAGCAGCATGCCACGTTACTGACGTGCAGCAACAGTTAAAGAGTAAGTCTAGCTTTCAGCAAGGCTTTCTCCAGAGCATTAGATGAAATGAGAAGGAATTTGCTGTGGGTGTCAGTGGGGCAGAGGTAACCCCCAGCACTGATGGAGCCACTCTGACCCTGCCAAAGAGCTTTTTGATCTCATTTAGAAGCCAAGAAAGGAACTGCCATCCACTATGCTAAAGTCTTGGAGCAGTTCACCAGCCACCCCGTGCTCATCCTGCAGGGAGGATACAAGAAGTTTTCAGCTTGCTATCATTTCCTGAGGACTCAGAGGACTCTGTGGATGCCCTGGGTAAGACGAGACTAACTTGCAAATAGAACACATCAGTATTCATATTCAGCTGATGATGGCTAATGATGGTGGCCTAAACCTCACATCAGAGTCATTTTAAACAGAGACACCCAATGTCATTTGGGTGGCCGTGCTTGCCCTGAGTCTCACCACTAATTCTTTGACAGCCGTACTTGGTCTTTCTTTCCTCTTCTATTGCTAATGAGAACAACATGGGAGGGTTTCTCTGACAACCCTGAAACTGGCCTGCTGGAGAGTACAGACAACTGAACAAACAGTAGTAAATGATGAAAAGAGGCAGGCTCCTCTCTCACATGGGGTCACCATGTAAATACCACATAAACACAGGAAATGTTTTCAGACAGAAGTACAAACCCTATCAAGCACCATGTTCCATGTCTATAAAGCTTTTCATTGGAAAGGATCACAAACCAGGTGCTGCTGCATTGCTTCAAGAGGCCCAGAAACAAAACAGCCATGTACTGCAGCACTGGTGTCCTCATTGTTTGGTTTCACCTAGGAACATTGATCTATTTAGCTTATGAGAAACAATTACCCTTTTTTCACATCTAAGGACCTGAGGCAGATTCAGAGGGTGCTGTAGAGCAGAGAGCATCTCATTGCAACGTGTCTTTTGTTTCTGTGGTTCCTAGTCACTTCTGATTCACATGAAGTGGCCATGATGCAGTGCTAACCTGTGGGATGCTGCAGCACAGCACTGAAAACCAGCTTGCTTTGTGCTCCTCTGCGAAGAGCAGCAAACTGCTGAACTTCTCCATCAGACTGAGCTCTCAGTTTAAGCTGTTGCTCTCTGCTGCTTTAAATTGCGAGGCTGCTGCTTTGTTCTGCTGTAGCATCAGCTGAGTATCAGGGATGCAGAGGCACTGCTGGCAAGCCAGCCTTCACACGCAGACACAGGATGCAGTTGCACACTTGTGTTGTGCAGCTCTGCAGGTGGCATATGATGCCATTCAGCCTTGTGAAGAGTAACCAGGGAGAACATCAAATGCGTCCATTGTGCTGCAGTACCCCAGAAATGGAAAGACTCCTGTTTAGTTAGGGTTTGTTTCAAGTAAGGCCGCAGTGACAGCGATGCTGTTACTGACTCTCAGTACATCTAACAAAGACTTTGATATACACAAAGTCCAGGTGACTGAGTGAGTCATTAGAGTAGAACGTGTCATGGGCTGTTGGCTGAGCTGTGTTCAGCTCTTCGCATGACTTACCTTTAAGAACTTACGAGGCAAATGGAAGCAAATACCCTCTCTAAACTGAGCCGATGGTTTCCCTCCGGCAGGAACTGGCCAACCTCCAGACATACCCTGTAGAAATACTACCTGCAAAGTTATATATGGGCAATTTCAAGCAGGCCTGTGACCAACAAATACAGAAAGACCTGAAGATCCAAGCGCAAGTGAACATCTCCGAACAGCGCGCAACACCGTACGTTCCATAGTGCATTACCCTCACCAGTGTGGAAGGAGGGAGCTGGTGCAGCACCAGAGCCCATCCACAGAGGAGTCAGGGCCTGGGGACTTGCAGGGAAGCCCCTGTTGTTTGCTGCAGATTTGAGTGCTGTTTCATGCTCTTGTTTCTGATCTGCACTCCAGAGCTGGCACAGCAGCAATGCAGTCCTGCAGCCCTCCACCATGACGTGGGTGGGTTGGGTGACAGGAGGATTGGGAAGCCCTTGGCATTTTGAGTCTGTCACATTCTGCCCTCCTTCACAAAGAACCTACATCTCTGAACAGCTCTCAGAGCAAAATCTTACAAACACATTGGTGTAAAAGCTGAATTACTGATGTTTCTCAGATAAGGAAGCTGTAGATGAAGTTACGATACCAACGCTGATACCATGTGGAATGGAAAACCAGTAATTAAACTGGTTCTGTATTACAAGTGTCTCGGTGTCTTACTGTAACAAATCCCTTATCATAATGCTAATGATGATGATGCTGTAAAGCTCACACATGTCCCAGCAAAGGCAGTTGCCAGCTTGCCTCCAACAACCATGTTTCTCAAAGCTGCTTCTCTGGTTCTTATCACACAATGTGCTCTTTTTCCAGGTTTGCAGACAGCGACAGATACCTCCATGTGTCTGTTCCAGATACACTTGAAGCAGACCTTTTTTCTTCCTTTCCCACCATTTGTCATTTCATAGGTGAGTTGTTCCTGCTCTGCGATCCCCGAGACCTTGCTCACTGTAGGATATTAGGTGGGAGCAGCTGTGAGTCACTTGAACAGGAAGCTCAGACAGAAGGGACGGGAGCTGTCAAAATCAGTATGCTCCCAGGCCAGCCCACACCCCAGTGGACACCTTTGGCTCTTACCAGTCCAAATCTTCAGCCACCAGAGCTTTATTTGAACCAGAGAGTGACACACGCTAGAGAACTCCCCACAGTCTTTGTGATGGGCAGTGCAGACCCACTGTAGAGCCTGGGAAGACTTTCAGGTTGGACGGCACAAACCTGCCTTCAACTGATTGCATCAGAGAAAGCAAGAAAAGACATGCTCTCCAGCTCAGTGCCCACAGCAGACACAGCTCCCACAGCTCCATCCTGTCATTGTGTCCAACCCCATCATTATCTCTTATCACACTCACAACACCAAGGCCCTGCTGAGCTGAGCGCTGGAGCGACCCAGAAGCTTTGTCCCCACAGACCTTATCATCCAATATGAGAAATGACAACTGGGCACAAAGAGAGAAAGAAGGAAATGACATTTGAGGATCTAATGGCCCTGAACCTATTCACATGCATCGAAACCCAAAGAGCAAAATCTACTTCCTTGCCTTTCGTTTTGCCCTGGGTTTTTTCCCAGTAGTATTGCAGAAGAAAGACTGTAAGAGTTTATGAGCTGTAGCTCTTGTATTAGTGTGTGCTGTTTACTTGATGGTCAAACTGCTCACTTGATAGTCTAAAGTAAATCACTTAAGCTGGAACGGTTATGGGTGAACACTACGCTAAGGCTTTCCCCATACTCTGAGAGGAGTGTGGATATCATCACGCCAGGTGTATGTTGGAGTGAGGCCATTTCTACTCAGGTCTTAGAACAGAACTAATATCTCACGGTAGAAATAAGTTATAAAACACTGTTCTAGTGCTTAAAAAAGAATCAAAACCTCACAACCTCTTCACCGCAGTAAAAGAAGAACCTTTGCCCTATGAACGCTGGAGTTCAGTTGCTGATAAAAACATGCCATGCTGCCTGCTCTGGAGAGGGAAGGAAAGCAATCAAAAGGCTATTAATAAAACATGCAGCCTGTCAGGCATAAGTAGCAGAGTTAACGTGGTTAGGAGTGACTGACAGCATCCTTGGGCTTAGTTTTTGGAGAAAATGAGTTTGCTCATCTTAGCAAATTCCACTGCAAATTATCCATCGTCAAAACATCATAAAACCTGTGCCTTAGCTGGCATATGCACACTTCTTACTAGTAATCCCCATAGAAAAGTAAGGGATTTGAAGTCTAAGTCCCCTCCAGACTGAGAGCTGATTCCTCCAGCTTGAGTGGACAACAGGCTTGCATTCATCAGCAATTTCAATGCCTTTAAACCTGTCTGGGAAGAGTTTGAGGAGGTGATGTGGTGCTGACCAAGCTGACTGCTCGTGGTGGACCACTCTTCTTCAGCTACCTGATGGAAAGGTGGCACTGATGTGTAATAAAGCGTTGACTGGTCATTGCCATCTAGTTCTGGTCTCCACAGCCATGTCTTAACTCAGGCTTCCAGCACCAGGAGCGGGCAGTGCCCATCTCCTGCTGCCAGGGCTCATGAGGGTCCTGTTGCTCAGGCTGGGAGCTGTCGGCTGTCACTGCCTTAGCGCTTGGCTGCTGGAAGCTTCATTTCCCAGATCCCTAATCCATGATTGGCATTTCTTTCCCCAGATGCTCAGCTGGATCACGGAGCGGTGCTGGTGTTCTCCAGCCTGGGGATAAGCCGGAGCAGCACAGGAGTCATGGCCTATCTTATTCATTCCTGCATGTTTTCCCTGAAGGTACATCCCTGCTCTATTTCCCAGAGGTACTGGCTGGGTCTGCAGTTTATTTCTGCTTCTGTAGCCTCATTACTGCAGTAATAAGAGAGACATTGTCTGTGCTTTCATGCACCTGATAATGCAACAGATGATATTACATGAGATTGCATCTTCTTTATAGAGTTAGGGAGGTGGCTCAGGTGCGATTTTTGGAGCTGTGGGTCCTTATCCTGGCACCTCTGATATTCTTACGTTTCCCTACTTAACTATGGGGCTATAAAAATAAAGCTGTGGTTACAGAACTTAGTATTTCTGCTCTCCTGGATCCGAGAAAGACAGAATCTGGAAGCTGCTGGAGTTAATCCCATCTCTTAATACCATGGGGGTTACAGGGAAATTTGGAACCCAGTGCTTGCAGGGCTCTGGTTCACCACTGACTTCAGTGCCAGCACTGACTTCTTCCAAAATCCTGTTTTATTTCTCCAGAAGCAATCCCCTCACACAGAAACTACTGTAGAGAGAACAGGAATGGGATAATACTAGCTCCGGAGGGATATACAGGTTAGAAGGCCAGTACCTGCTGTTCCATAGCTCTGGATAACAGAAGAACAATAATGAATGATGGCTGAGAGTGACCTGGCTGTGCTTTGGCCTGATGGCCTCGCCCCTGGTACCAGGTCCTTCTTCCCTTTGCATGCAACGCTCGGGCATCGTGCTCCCATAGGCACCATCCAATGGTGCCTGCTTAACACAGAGCCAGCTAGTTCCCATGGGAACTGAAGAGCATCTCCATAAAAGCCTTGTCCTTGTTTGGAAGATGTTTCCTCCTTTGGGAGCCTGAAAGGATTGATCCAAACTCCCCTGAAGCTGGGCCTATATCTAATCGTTTAATGGAGCTTGTGCAAACATAAGGGGAGATCTTTCACCATTGCTGGGTGCCAAGGGGTGATTTCAGGCTGAGCATGCCCGCCGGGCTGCAGACACTGCTGATAACGTGGGGTGGGATTGCTCCTGCACACTGAGAACCCTTCGCGTGCTATCTTACTGCGGTGCCAAAGTCAAAGGCTGACCCTTGCAGATTTCCTTCCATTGGTACCAACAGGTTGGAGTCAGCATTTCCCCAAGTGCCAAAAAGGAGGAGGAGGAAAGGCTGACCTGGGGTGCTGCTTGGCTGGGAAAAGCTTTCCTGAGGGATTCCCCTGGCAGACAAGTTCGTTTCTTGCAGACGAAAGCAGTGCAATAGATTCCCATGGGATCCTGCAGCCGGTCCAGCCAAAGAGCTTTGAAAGCTTCCAAAGATGCAGATGTCGCAAAAGACGGAGAGATTTGGGATGTGCGGCCCCTTATTCGATGAGTAATCGATCTGTTGAGTTCAGGGGAACTGGAGACATCCACGCTGTGGGCTCACAGGGGACAATATTGCAATATATCAGCCTTGGAGCCTGCAGAATCACTGAGATTAGAAAAGCAAACCAATGGAGCACTATCTGCTAACCTTTGGTCTCATTAGGCTTAAGCAACCCTCCAAGAGTGGGGGGCAGTCTGTTTTAAAAGCAGGAAAGGGATGGATAAACCCAAGGATGCAGCTGGATCCTGGTGGATCTACCCTGTGTGTAGCAGAGCTCTGAGCTGATCACTTGGAACTCACAGATAAGGTGGCTGTAAGCAGTGCAGCGGGGTAACTGGAGTGGCATAGCTGATCTATCACATCGGATCAGACCAGTCCAGACACATGATAACCTTTGTGGCTTGCTTGTGAATAGCTGATAGTTCACTGCTTTGCTTATCATCTGTGGAAGAAAGAGAGTTTTAGGGTAGAAAATCCAGGAGTGCAATGTTCCATCAGTGTAAACTCATGGGAGATACCTGCTGGGGAGTGAAAGCAGCCTGAGCTGTCCTGTACCCAGGAGAGCAGCGTGTGAAGGTGACAGGCTTGGCTGAAGCTCAGCCCTGAATCTGTGTGTCCCTGCGTTAGTAGCCAAGGTCTTACCTGCAGGTTCTTACACCCAACACAGGGTAAATACAAAGCTGTGCTGTCTACAAGTGCAGCTGTTCCGTGTAAATCCCTGAGGTTCCTAATGCTGTCCTGCTTCCCTTCCGTTCACAGGGCGCCTGGAGCTATGTCCTGAAGTGCAAAACGAACATGAGACCGCACCAAGGCTTTGTGAAACAGCTCTTAGACTGGGAGACCAAAATGTACAAGACCACGGTCACAGACATCTCTGAACTCGACTACTGAAGGGAACACCGAGCAGGGAATGGCATTTCCCCATCTGCGCCCCCGTGCTGGTTGAAAGCTACTTGAGCTTTAAGTGAAATAGAACGGCTTTCCTCTTTAGCTCCATGGTTTTGGGATCAAGCTTTGAAGCCATTTGGGGAACTCAGCTGTGCTGTTGAAGGCAGCAGGTTGGGAAAGCAAATCCTGCGGGATGCGGCCCGTTACGTGCTGCTCATCTCTCTTGTAAGCTAAGGGGATGGTAACCAGGCTATTGGGCACACTCATTACCCCAGGTATGGGGCAGTCATTAGGGTTGTCCCTGGAAAGGTCTGTCAGTCCACAGCCTGGGATGGTGAATTCAGTCTGACTGCGCCTGCCTCCAGCCCGGAGGGGTGATGACAGGATTTCCCTGTTCCAGTCCCAGTGGAAGCTGGAAGTCCCTGCCTTCTGCATGTGAACCCACACCCAGACCCGCCTGTGCTGACAGCAGGACAGCCCTTTGAGCTGCCAAGAGCCCTGTGCACTGGGAGAGGGCTGTGATTCTGCTTTTGGTCCCTCCTGGTTTCCTTGGGCCAGGCTGCTGTTTGTAAGGAAAACCAGAGCACAGCTCACAGCCCAGAAACCAACCGCATCCTGGGCTGCATCAACAGGAGCGTGACCAGCAGGGCGAAGGAGGTGACCCTGCCCCTCTACTCTGCTCTTGTGAGACCTCACCTGGAGCATTGTGTGCAGTTCTGGTGTCCTCAACATACAAAGGACATGGAACTGTTGGAACAAGTCCAGAGGAGGATGCTCAGGGCCTGGAACAGCTCCTGTATGGAACCAGGCTGAGAACATTGGGGCTGTTCAGCCTGGAGAAGAGAAGCTGATGGAGACCTCAGAGCAGCTTCCAGTGTGAAGGGGGGCTATAGGGATGCTGGGGAGGGACTCTTCATTAGGGACTGTAGTGACAGGACAAGGGGTAACGGGTTAAAACTTAACCAGGGGAAGTTTAGATTGGATATAAGGAGGAAATCCTTTCCTGTTAGGGTGGTGAGACACTGGAATGGGTTGCGCAGGGAGGTTGTGAATGCTCCATCCCTGGTGGTGTTCAAGGCCAGGTTGGACAGAGCCTTGGGTGCCCTGGTTTGATGTGAGGTGTCCCTGCCCATGGCAGGGGTTGGAGCTGGATGAGCTTTCAGCCCCCTCCATCCCACTCCGTCCCCTGCACCCACGGCTCCATCACCCCCGGCTCCGGCCCGGCCCGGCCCCGCCGCTGTCCCCGCCCTCGGGGCGTGCCGGAAGCGGGCGGGCCGCGGGCTGAAGCCGCCGCCATGTCGGCCATGGCGGGCTCGGCTGCCGAGTGCCTGCGGGAGTGGGAGGAGCTGCAGGACGGCTTCCAGCGCATCCAGGTACCGTGCGGAACGGGAGCGGCAGCGGGGCTCCGGCTCCCCTCAGCACCGAGCCGGGTGCAGGAGCAGCGCTGCGCCCGGGACACAGCCGCCGGTACCGGCGGGGAGCTCTGCGGGACCGCCGGGTGCCTGTCATGGAGCGCGCAGGGCTCAGCGGTCACCCAAGGGGAAGGTCGGGCAAGGGAACCGTGCCGCGGGTGCACCAGTCCCCGTGCCCCCTCCTTCCCTCCCGGGAGCGGCTGCGTTGCGGCCGGGCCCGGATCTGGGACAAGGGAGGCTTTGAGAAACCTCCTCTTGCTCCATCAGGGTGGCGGGGATGTCCCGGCTCAGCCCCTGCGCCTGGGATGGGTCCCGAGCACGGCTGAAGGTGCCAGCACAAGAGCCGCTTGCGCTCGGTTAACTCCAGAGCAGGAAGGAGGGGATTCCAGGTGGGGAGCAGGAAAGCTCGATGGGAACGTCCATTGAGAGCCTGGGACGTAAATCACTGCCGCGGCACTCCGGGCTCCATTCCGACCCTGCCGCTCGGTGTCACCAGGAGGAGAAGGGGTCCGCTGCCTCCTCTGCATCCCTTTCACCTTTGATTGCTGCTGATGAAGTGCTTGATAAGAGCCACGGCAGCTGAAATGTGTGTGTGTGTGTGTCAAGGTCTGGTCCAAGGGTTGGTGTGAGCAGCACTGGGTGCCCGGGGGGGAGGTGGTGCTGAGGCTGTGCTCCAGCTGACCTGGACAAGCAGCAGCATTGATCCAGCGTGCTCTCGCTTTCCCCTTCTAAATATAGTGAGGAATGGGATCTGGCCTCACCCAGGTATGGTTGGGTTACCGCTGCCCCGGAGGCTGGCTCCAGCCTCCCTTGTCCCAGCTCCTTTGGGGTGCTTGGGATGGAGCCATGAGCCGGTGGTGCACAAACCTCCAGGCAGAGAATGCCACTCATTCCATCCCTGCAGCTAAAGCCACTGCTCCCGTGTGGCTCTCAGTTATATCCCTGCCACCAGCAGTGTGTTTTCCCCCTGAGTCTTTCCATTCCCCTGTGCCACAATCAATGGATTCCCGAAGATGGGAGCATCCTTGCAGTGGGACACAAGGACACAAGCTTTCACAAGGGGGGCAAACCCAAGCCATAGGCAAGGCAGGAGCAGGCTGTGCCATGTGGATGTGCCTGCACCTGTAGATAAATCCCTTGGGGTTGGGGATGGGCATCCCCAGGGGCTGATTCTGCCCTCAGGCTGTCCCCAGACACGCCTGTCCTTATGCAGACAGCTCTGGGTACCAGTGCTGTGCACGTGAATTGAGGACAGCAGATGCCCGCACAGAGGGCAGGCAGCTGTAGTGCATGGTGTTCTCTGCTTCCCAGGACAACCACAGGCTGTACAAGCAGAAGCTCGAGGAGTTAACCAAGCTGCAGGACGGGATCTCCAGCTCCATCGCACGGCAGAAGAAGCGGCTGAAGGAGCTGGCGTTGTCCTTCAAGAAGTAAGTGGTTGTCCTGCGAAGGATGGGACTGTCAGACCTCAGCTCTGTCCCCAGCACAGCCCCTCCTGCAGCCTCGCTGGTAGCAAAGAGCTGTGGAGGCTGGATCCGCATCAGCTCCCCTTTCCTCTGCCCCCATTTGCAGCTCAGAGCTTGCAAGGGCTTTGCAGGGAACCTGAGCTGCACAGAGCTCTCCCCATCCTTCCCAAAGGGTGAAAGGCCCCATATGGCCTCACCTCACTCATTCCTGCTTCCTTTCCTCGAGCAACATCCCAGCCTGACAGAGGAGCTCACCCTGCACGCGGAGGCATGGACTTGCCTCCGGCCCATCTTCCCTGTCCTTGGGGTGTCTTTGCCTGAGACAGTCACGTATTGAGTTCCAGCACATGCTGAGTGTGTTTCAGACGCTGTCCTGACGCCAGCACCTTGTTTCCTCCCCAGATGCAAAGCCCACGCGAGCCCCGAGCAGCAGGAGACCATCCAGGAGACCCAGAGCCTGATAAAGGAGAGGCAGAACGTGTTCTTTGAGATGGAGGCCTACCTGCCAAAGAAGAACGGGTAAGAGGCACCTTGTCCCTGGGTGAAACACCACGTCCTCCCTCCTCAGCCCGGCGGCTGTCACCCTGCTCCTGGTGACAGCCTCACAGCCGTGCTGGAGGACGCCTGGGCAGGAGCCAGGCTGAGCCTCTGCCTCCAGTGGCCTTCACCTGCCCTTGAATGGTGGCCATGGGCCAGGGGAAGCCCTGGTAAAACCCCTGTACCTGGGGGACGTATGGGGTGTTATCGGGGTTTAACCACACCAGCAGGCAAGTACCAGGCAGCCACTCGCTCAGTCCCCCCTTGTGGGATGGGGTGAATAGGAACAAGGTGAAACCTGGGGGTTGAGATAAGTTTAATAATGGAAATAAAGTAGAATATAATAACAATAATAATAATAATAGGGAAAAGAGAGAGGAATAAAACCTGGGGCAGGCAGATGATGCACAATACAATTGCTCACCACCCACTGACTGATCCCCAACTAGTGGCTTCCACCCAGCTCCCCCCAGTTTCTATGCTGAGCCTGAGGTTCCCTGCCACGGAATACCCCTTTGGCCAGTTGAGGTCAGCATCCCTGGCTCTGCTCCTTCCCAACCTCTTGTGCAACTCCTCACTGGCAGAGCGCAGGAAACTGGGAAGTCCTTGTTGCTAGGAAGCGCTTATCCTAAACCATCGCTGTGTTATCAGCGTTATTCTCACACTAAAGCCAAATCAGAGCACAGCACCAGTTACTAGGAGGAAAACAACCCCTATCCCAGCCCAAACCAGGAGCGGGGTGTGCTCAGCCACCCGTCCCCATGCCCTTGGGAGGTGATGCCAGCACACTTGTGCCGGTCACGCTGCCTGGCAGCCCCGGGTGGGAGACAGCTGGGAGCTCCTGGATGCCATGGCATGGCTCTGCAGAGCACCGCCTGTCCTAACGCCTCTGCTCTCTCCCCAGGTTGTACCTGAGTCTGGTGCTTGGGAACGTGAACGTGACGCTGCTCAGCAAGCAGGCCAAGTACGGCTCCTGCACCCCGTGCTTTGCATGGCTGGGGACCCCCAGGACACCAGGGAACAACAGCAGCTCCTCCGGGATGAGCTGCTGCATGTGCAGACACGTGGCCTGCCCAGTGCAGGTCCTGCAACCAGAACCAGCTGAGCCCTCAACTCCTTACATCCTTGCTGCTGGGCTGCGCTGGACCCGCAGCTCTGACAAGCTAAATGGGATCCTCCACCGATGCCGTGCTGGGTTTCCCCTGTGTTGGGCACTTCCAGGAGAGACAGCCCCGTACAGCCACTGGCAAACCCCTCCTCTTCCCTTGGGCTGGTTTTGGCTACTGAGAGCATCCCCATGGTGGGACACCAGAGCCAGAGGTGCCCATGTTCCCCAGGCCTCTCCTTGGAGACAGATCCATCTGCCCAGAGTCCTTGATGGTGTCTCACCTTGTGAAAGCAGCCTGGGGTGCTCTCCTCAGGAATACCTGGGAGATGGGGCTTTTCCTGAGCATGTCCTAGTGATCCCTAATGGAACAACACTTTTGCCCAGCCGGGTGGGATGGGAGGACACAGATTTCCAGCAGCCACCTTGCTCCAAGCCTGTCCTTGTGTTTCCCTGCAGGTTTGCCTATAAAGATGAGTATGAGAAGTTCAAGCTCTACCTCACCATCATCTTACTCATTATCTCCTCCTCCTGTCGGTTCCTCGTCAATACCAGGTGAGTCTGGCTTGGATACTGGGCAGGGATCTCCTCCCAGAGCCCTTGTGTCCTCCTGTCCCATCCTGAAAGGTCCAGAGGAGACCCTGGCAAAGGATCTGGCTGCTGCCCTAGAGGTGGGGTGGCTGCTGTGGTCTCACTGTGGCCTTGGTGATGGTGGGGAAGCAGCTCTCACTGCCTTGGTGGGCATCCTGCTGTCCCAGCGCCTCTGCTGCTGCCTTTACACCCTGCTTTGTGTGACACCAGGGTGACAGACGCTGTCTTTAACTTCCTCCTGGTGTGGTACTACTGCACCCTCACCATCCGGGAGAGCATCCTCATCAACAACGGATCCAAGTGAGTCCCATGGGCTTGGGAAGGGGGCATGCAGCGAACTGTCCTTCTCTGTGAGGAGAAGTTGTTGGGAGCTGGGACCCATCACCTAGCTCCGTGCTTCCCAAGGGAGCAGCTTCCTCCTACTCAGGGTGTGTAGCAAAGCCTGGGGTGAGCTGTAGGAGTGGGGCAGGAGTCACTCCCCACGCAGAGGTGGGGTGGGAAGGTGGAGCAGCAGTGGAAAGGGCCCTGCTCTCCTGGTGCGTGTTTGGGTGCTCAGGACCTGACTCCCCTTCTCTGTGTCTGCCTTCCAGAATCAAAGGCTGGTGGGTTTTCCATCACTACATCTCTACCTTCCTCTCGGGAGTCATGCTGACATGGTAGGTCTGTGTCCCCATCCCATAGGGGTCCTTGCTTTGGGCTATGGATGGCTCAGGTGCCTTTGCTGCCCCAAGCCATGGCCATAATCCTGCTCTGTGGATCTAACAGTCAGCTCCACGTGCTCCTCACCAGGCAGGGTGGGCTGGGAAACACAAGGTGGTCCCCAGTGTCCAACCTGGGGTGTCCCCCCCAACTTCAGTAGGGCTGGCTGGGCCTCCTCTCACCCCACACCTGTCTCTCCACAGGCCAGATGGGCTCATGTACCAGATGTTCAGGAACCAGTTCCTCTCCTTCTCCATGTACCAGAGTAAGTGCTGCCATGGGGGGTGTGACAGAGGGCTGGGCACGCCTGCCTGCCTCCCTACCATGGGCAGACCTGGCTGTAGCTGCTCCCAGCTCTTGGGCTCACCTGGGTTTTCCCTTGGCCTCCATCCTGGTGCTGGGATGGGCAGTGTGGTGCTGTCCCAGCGCCAGGCTGATGCCTGGGCCCGTGCTGACCATGGCCATTCCCTCCTCGCAGGCTTCGTGCAGTTCCTGCAGTACTACTACCAGAGCGGGTGCTTGTACCGGCTGCGAGCGCTGGGCGAGAGGCACAACATGGACCTGACCGTGGGTAAGCCGGGATCTTCCCAATCCCAGTGGAGCTGCTGCCACCATCCCAGCCCCAGCCTGGCACTGGGCTCACTGGGAGCTCTGGGTTCTGGTCAAGGCAATGGTGACAGTGGCTTTAGTTTCGGGGTTAGTTTGGCTCTGGTTTATCACTGGCAGAAGCAGGGAAAGCTGCAAGTGAAGCCAAAGCTCTGAGAGCACCATCTCCCATGAGGCAGCAGCATCCCATAGGGTGGATGCTCCCCTGCTCCTGCTCTCCTGGGGACTACCAGGCCCCAGCTGGCACATTCCCGGATCCTCAAAACCTTCTTCCTTTGCAGAGGGTTTCCAGTCCTGGATGTGGAGAGGCCTCACATTCCTGCTTCCCTTCCTCTTCTTCGGGCATGTGAGTGCACACTGAGGCAAGAGGCCAGAGCCTCAGGTGGGAGCAGATCCTGCTGTGTTCCTGGCAGCACAGGTCATAGAATGGTTTGGGCTGGAAGGGACCTTAAAGCTCATCCAGCTCCAACCCCTGCCACGGGCAGGGACACCTTCCACTAGAGCAGCTTGCTCCAAGCCCCTGTGTCCAACCTGGCCTTGAACACTGCCAGGGATGGGGCAGCCACAGCTTCTCTGGGCACCCTGTGCCAGCGCCTCAGCACCCTCACAGGGAAGAGCTTCTGCCTAAGAGCTCAGCTCAGTCTCCCCTCGGGCAGGTTAAAGCCATTCCCCTTGTCCTGTCCCTACAGGCCCTTGTCCCAAGCCCCTCTCCAGGTTTCCTGCAGCCCCTTCAGGCACTGGAGCTGCTCTCAGGTCTCCCCTTCAGGAGCCTTCTCTTCTCCAGGCTGACCCAGCCCAGCTCTCAGCCTGGCTCCAGAGCAGAGCTGCTCCAACCATCGCAGCTCCCCCATGGCCCCTGCAGGCTGCTTTAGCTGCACAATGCTGATGCAGGGAAGTGCTTTCAGCAAACACTGAGCCTTTTCTTCCCTCCAGAGCATCCCCAACCTCCACCACTTGTGTTGGTGCTTGGTGTTTGTGCCCAAAGGGAGCAGGTGGGTGAGCATCAACGCGGGGCTGAGCCTAAACCCCCCTCACTCTCCTCTCTTCCTGCAGTTCTGGCAGCTCTACAACGCGGTCACCCTCTTCCGGATGCTGCAGCACCCAGAATGCAAGGAGTGGCAGGTAAGGGGGGGGGGCCCTGCGCAGAGGGTGCCCCTCACCCATTGCTCCTGCTCACCCATCCTTCCATAGGTCCTCATGTGCGGCCTCCCCTTCCTCATCCTCTTCCTGGGCAACTTCTTCACCACGCTCCGCGTCGTGCACCAGAAGTTCCAGAACAAGAATAAGGACATGAAGCAGGACTGAAGGGGGGCAGTGTGGGGGCCAGGACTGTTTCTCCCCCCCAGCTCCATCTCCCATCCCTGTATCTCCTCGATGCCGTCCAGATTCTGGTGTCTCACTCCATCCCTTGGGTGTGGGATGGGAACAGACTGTGTGTTCTCTGCGGTGCTGGATCCATGTCCCTGTCACTCCCCTGGAATCGGGGGCATCCTGCCCCATCTGCCTTTACCTGCAGGGGAGCGGCGTGCCCGGGGCTGCTGCTCCCTCCCCTCAGCCCTGAAGACAGTTACTGGTCCTTGGGGTCAGCCCAGCTCTGTAAGTGCTCCCCATCCCAATGCACCACTGGGACAAGGCAGTGTCCAGGGGTGATGGTCACCCGTTCCAAGGCCCTCTCTATGTTCCAAAGCAGCTGGAAGTGCTGGTTCTTACCCCAGCTCCTCCTTTACCATCAAGCCCCAGGGTAGAGGTGGAGGAGCTGAAGCACCAGAGGGGTGGGAACACCACAAGCCTGATCCAGGCTTCATCCTGGAGCTGTGCAAACAGCACCTTTGGCACCTCTGGGGGATGCACTTGTGACAATAAAGGGAAGGTGCTGTCTGGGTCACTGAGGTGGTGTCACAACAGCTCCTGTGGTTTTGGCTCCTGTGGCAGCGGGCCCCTGACACAGCATCAAGGGGAGGGAAGGACCACCACCAAGTGCCCCTGGGGTGAAGGGCCCTGTGGACACCTTCCCTTTGGCCAAGCTGAGCCCAGCAGGACCTCAGTGTCCTCAAGAGATGGGAGAAGAGAAGCTCTGCCCCCTCTCAAGTGCTGTGCCCCAGTGCAGAGCCAGCTGTGGCCCAGCAGAGCCATCGCAGGAAGCAGATGACACAAAGAGGGGTTTTATTCCAAGGGCAGATGTATTTAAATAATTTAGAGCCATTGGACAGCCTGAAGGTGCCTCCCCCTCCCCCCTCCCCCGATTAAATCACAAAAAGATGTTAAAATAAAAACAGTATTTATAAAATGACCGTGCACAGCAGGAGGAAGAGGCTGGGCACAGGCAAGCTGCAGGGCCCCTGAGGGCTGAGACACCCCCCCCGCCCCCCAGACAGGGGGGAGGTGAGGTATCCCCTCCCTGCTGCAGCAAAGGTGGGCAGCAGGGACTGGAGCAGGGTCCCTGCAGGGTGCTGGTGGCACAGGGCAGTGCTGTGCCCTCACACCAGCCCCACACGGGATAAGGCAGCACCTCCTGTTCAGGGAAGGACCCCAGAGCTCCCCCAGCACCATCCATCCCCTCTGCCCCGCATCAGCCGCATCCCTACCTCAGTGCTGGTGCCATGAGGTGCTCCTTGGGTACCATCAGCACCACAGCCCCAGCTACCCCCCTGCCCCACTCAACCCCATCCACCCCAGGGCACGCAGCCTGCCCTGGGGCTGCCATGGCCCAGGAGGGGTTGGGAGTGACACCAGGGTAGCTGTGTGCTGGGGACATCACCCACAGCAGCAGCGGGCGCGCAGGCACTTCCCACCTCCCATGGGCCCAGGCTGGGGACCTGTTCCCTCCGTGGCCCTGCTCTTAGCTCCAGACATCCAAGGAATACCGGCCCTTTGTCATCAGTTTCTTTACATAGTCCACGGCCTGGGGCTGGCTCATGTTCCCAAACTCGGCCACGATCTCACAGAAGGTGTTCTGCACATCCCGGGCCATGTTGCGAGCATCGCTGGAAGCAAGGGGACCATGAGGGAGGCATCAGAGCCCCTGTCAGCTCCTGACACCCAAACAGGGACAGTTCCACCCCAACCCGTCGCCCTCCCCTGGACAAGGACAGTGTGACCCCGGTAACACCGAGTCACCCTCATCTTCCTGAGACCAGGAGTGTTTTCCCTGCCACCGGACCTACCCGCACACGTAGATATGAGCATTCCCCTCATGAACCAGCTTCCAGATGTTTTCCTTGTTCTTCTTCAGCAAGTGCTGAACATAAACCTGGTAAGAAACAAGACAGGAGTGAGGCGAGGGGAGCAGAGCCCCCGTATCACAGCCCATGGGGAGGTGGGGAAGCCGAGCCCATGGACACGGCTGCACAAGACAGCGGTGGTGCTGGGTGCTCCTATGGTTGCAAGGGGAAAGCTCCAGCCCTCGGGGCCTTTCCCCACTGATGGGGGGCAGCTTGAGCACGCAGCAGGGGAGCAGGGTGGTACCTTCTCAGCCTGGTCCCTGGAGAAGGCGATGTGGAGCTGGGTGAGGACCCCATCCTGCTGGAAGCGGCCCAGCTCCTCACGGTACAGGTAGTCCTCACGCTCACGGCGGCAGCCGTAGTACAGCACTGTATCACCCACCTCTTTGCCTGCAGACACACAGCACCATCAGCTGCATCCTGCAGCCCTCTCCTTCCCCCTCCCCTTATCCTGCCAAGGCGGAGCTGCACCATGCTCCAGGGAGACCTTGGAGCAGCTCCAGTGCCTAAAGGGACTTCAGGAAAGCTGGAGAGGGGCTTGGGACAAGGGCCTGCAGGGACAGGACAAGGGGAATGGCTTTAACCTGCCAGAGGGGAGACTGAGATGAGCTCTTAGGCAGAAGCTCTTCCCTGTGAGGGTGCTGAGGCGCTGGCACAGGGTGCCCAGAGAAGCTGTGGCTGCCCCATCCCTGGCAGTGTTCAAGGCCAGGCTGGACACAGGGGCTTGGAGCAAGCTGCTCTAGTGGAAGGTGTCCCTGCCCGTGGCAGGGGTTGGAGCTGGGTGAGCTTTAAGGTCCCTTTCAACCCAAACCAGTTTGGGATTCTGTGACTGCTTCTGTTCCTGAGGGGAAGCTTCACACTGATTCCCAGAAGCAAGCATAGAAATAAGTGTAAGTGACAGCTGTGGTTATCCAGAGACAGGTTGGGGCATGGCCAGAGAACTGACTCAGGTCTATCATCTGCCCCCCTCTATGGCCCAGAGGAGCACAGAGCATCCTCACACTGAGCGAAACCCCTTCGCTGCCGCTCACCCCGCTCTTGGCTAACCCCACAGGTGATGCAAGCAGCACAGAGCTGCACAAAGCACCCTCCTGCAGCGGCTCCAGGCCCCAGGGCACTCACCCTGCTGCTTGAGCCAGGCCCGCTCCTGAATGAAGCCCATGAAGGGGGCGATGCCAGTGCCTGGTCCGATCATGATGACGGGGGTGCTGGGTTTGAAGGGCAGGCGGAACTGAGACTTCCTCACGTACATGGGCACCAGGGAGCTGCTCCCGTTGTCGGTGGGCACCTTGCCCTTGAGCCAGTTGGTGGCCACCCCTTTGTTCACCCGTCCCGTCTTGGTCTCGTACTCCACCGTCACGGCACAGATGTGGATGGAGTTGGGGTGAACCTGCAGGGAAGGGGGGGTCAGTGCCAGGCAGAGGCAGCCCCACAGCTCAGTGTGTTCAGGGGGCAGGAGTTTAACCCAACAAATCAAGGCCGAGCAAACCTCCCACCAGACCCCACACAGGCCTTCTGTTTTGCACCCAACTCATCACAGGAGCACTGAGCTCCCCTCAGTAACGCCAACAGCCACAAGGGCTTCAGGTACAAAGCAGTGAGTGAATTTTGACCAGCCCCTAAAATGCCACCTTGCTTCCAAGCCCCAAAAGCAAGGCCTTTGGGCGAAGAGGAGCAGGGCTGTAGGGGAGGGTGGTGGTATCCAAGTACAACTGGATGCAGTGTGGGATCCTTTACACCCCCTGTGGCAGCTGGGATGATTCCCTCTTCTCATGCATAGAGAGAACTAAAGGTGCCCCTCTCACAGAAAGCATTGCCAGGGTGAGTTCCCCATGTGCAGCCCCCCCCATGGCACCATGGGGCTGCAGCTGAAGGGGTGCCTCAGCAGCCTCAGCCCTGCACACTCACCTTGGAGGAGGAGGCGATGGAGTAGTAGCGGGCTTGCAGGCGGGGCAGGAGCTCACACAAGTGGTCAATGGGGGGGCAGAGCGAGGGCATATCCTGCAGGATGGCCAGGATGTTCCTGCGGGCTTCCACCACCCAGCTGAGGTACAGAGCCTGTGGGCAAGGAGGGCGCACGCATTACAATTGCCCTACGAGAGCAGCAACCCCACAGCTCTCTGCATCCCTTCTGGGGACACCCTGGCACCCAGCTGAGCCCAGCAGCCATGCTGAGAAGGCCCCAGCTCCCACCTTGCCCTCAGGAGCAGATGATGCCATCTTCCGGAGGCGCTCCTGCTCGCTGGGGTCCGTGGCGTACTGAGCCAGCTCATAGAGCACGTTGGTGCGGGGTGGGTTGGTGATGTCCAGGTAGTATGTGAGTGCTGTGCGGTAGGACGTGGGGCAGGGGAAGGGATGCTTCTTATTGGATTCCTCTGGAGAGGAGGGAGAGGAAAAAGAAACTGGAAGTCAGCAACCACACGCTGTTATGTCTGGTTTCGTGCTGGCAGATACAGGCAGTAGATGAGAGGTGGAGATAGAGCAGGGGAACAGGCTTGAGGGAGCCCTGGGCTCAGTCAGCCCTGATCCCACATTAAAGCAGCTCCATCTCCCAGTAGCCCATTTTGTGTTCCACAGATGCTGCCAGGCAGCTTATCAGCAAAACGGTATACCCTGTGCTCCACCAAGTGGGGCTCTCTGCCCCGAGATACCCATACACAGAAGCACCCAATAAACTCCAGACCAAACAGGGTGGCTGTTCTCCACAGCTAACTTGGCCTCACACATTTATGCCTCCTTCAGATCTGGCCTCAAAAGTGTTCTCAGTCTCCTTTGGCCATGGCCAGTTGTGCTCAGAGCCCCCTTGGGAAAGGTAAGCACCAGCAGACAAGGCTGGAGCCATCCAGTTCCACAAACTAAGAGGTCCATAAGGGACAGGAGCTCCCTTAAAGCTTTTGGGCGACCACATCCGATGCCTCAGGTCAGGCTGCTTCAGGAGCAAGATGGGTAGCAGCTGCTATCTCCCTCCTGCCAGAGGCCAGCTCTGCTGGAAGCACTGCCCAAGACGAGCTCTTTGTATCAGTACAAGTGCTCCCTGCTGCGCCTCCTCCAAGGGCTGAATAACAGCATCTCAGACATTAAGGTCCCTGTTGAGCGCCGGGGCTGCTGCGGCACAGGGATGCTCTGGTGGGCTGATGCTCTGTAATTAGGAGCATGCTGTTGCATAATGTGCTGCTGAATGGCACACAAGTGCATTTCACAACTGACCCACTTCAGCTGGCTCGCAGCAAGCAGGCTCCGTGCCACTCTTAAAATGCCATGGCATTCCGAGTGGCAACAGGACATCTCTCTCTGCCTGCCCTATGGGACCTGCAGGTGACCTGGCTCCGCTCTGGTGGGCAGCACAGAGGGCATAGCTGCAGGAGGAGACCTGCAGACATCCAGGGTGATCCATACTCACCATCCAGGTTGTTCAGGGACATGATCGTGTCCAGATTCGTGCCCAGGATCTCACCAATCTGATTGACCAGAGAGGAGTCGTTGGCTGGGTACACAGCCACGTGGTCCCCGGATTCATACCTGGCATGAGAGCAGGAGGAGAGCAGATGAAACTGCTTCCCATCACCCCAACCTGCTCAGCTGGATGACAAACGGGCTGCTGCAAGGGGCAGTAGGACCACACCAAGATGTGAGCTGCTACACAGTGCCTGCACAATCAGGGATCCCAATGAGCCACCAGCAATAGCAGAAAGGAGCATTGTGGAAGAATGGTTTTAGGAACCAGGGTTTTCACAAGGGGCCTCCAAGATAGCAGCAGTTTTTGCTACAGGTTTCAACCAGGTCAGACTTCTAGCAGGCACAGCCCAATTCCACGACAGGCAAGGAACAAAGCAGCTCAAAACCTCTGCAGTGCAAGGGCTGGGAGCAATCCTCATGTGGGGTACCTGATACATGCCACAGAAGCCCAGAGAGGCAGTGTTAAGGGATTATGAGAACAAGGTGCCCTCCTGAAGTGCTGGATGAGGCCAGTGCCTTGCTCTTGGTGCAGACTGCTCCTGCCAACATAGAGGTGCAGACTCCCATGGGAAGCTACCTGATTTTGGAATTGGAGATGTCCAGCTCCAGGTGCATGAGGTGCCGCTCTCCACCCTCGTTCAGCTTGCGGTTTTCTGTCACCTGGGCCAGGAAGGGGTTCTTGGCATCAAACGGCCTGGAAGGGAAGACAAGCACCCTCTGTGTTACCCTCCTGCAGGCTCTCAGTGCTGGCTGCATCCAGGCACGTTCCCTCTGCCCCCAGAGCAGGCTCCCTGCATGTGAGTACAGGGCTGTCCTGGTTTGTGTTTCAAAGCACACCACAGCACTAAACAAATGATGCTCCTGCTGCTACCCAGGGACTGTCACACCCCAAAGAAATACTTCAGGTTGGCCTTAATTTATACAGCTCATCTCCCCACAGCAACAGGGAAGGAACCCGTGGTGTATTTTAGCTACCCCAGGTGAGGAAGGGCTCTGAGTGACCTCAGGAGGTCATTTGTACCACCCTAACAGCACATGTGAACGCAGCCATCTTCACACGACCTATGGTTCATAACTGGGGAATCTGAGAGCCCCAGTGGAGATCGGAGCCCATTTCTCTTGGGCAGAGACCTCCCCATGGCTGCACTGCAGGAATGACCCTGCCTGCAGAGCGGGTGTTGTTGGGAAGAGCAAGGATCCATCGGTTGATCCTATCCAGGGTGGATTGGCACTTACGGCTTCTGGTTCTCATAGCTCTTGAGACGACCCATCTCACCGGTGTAGACCTTGCTCATGTTCACATCCGTGTGCACCACCAGCTCGTACTGCCGGATGCTGGAGGAGGAAGGGGGAAAGAGGACTAAGTCAAGCTGGAAATCACAAGGTACAGCTGGAAGCAGCACTTCACAAGTCTGGAGAGGGAAGAGCAGCTCAGGGCTGGTGGCACAGTCACAGTCAGAGGTGGCCAATCTCTCTGGCACCCAAAAGAGCCTGCTCCCATACCCACCTGGACTCTTCTCCTGTAGCCTCCACCCCAAAGTGCTCGCACACCGCTGGCCAGAACTGCTCTCTCCAGGTGATGAAGTCTTCCTCCAGGCTAGCCAAGGCAAAAGAAAGATTCAATGAGCTGTGGCTCACCAAGATCCCTATGGACTCGCTGCCTTCACCATGGGAAAAGGCATTTGCCCCTGGACCCAAGCAGTTTGGTACCTCCCCATGCCCACAGGAGAGCATCTTCAGGTTCCTTGGGAACTGTTGCTATACCAGGCACCCCTCCCTTCACCTACTGTACCAAGGAAGGCTCTGCTACCCAGGTTCATCTTTAACTCATCTCCCCTTTGCCCACTCCTGCCATCAGGTCACCCTCCTCGGAGGCAGATTCCACCATAGCAATGCTTATTGCTCTACGCTGAGCCTCCCGCACACAGCACATCCCTCCATCAGATCTTGCTGCCCTTCGAGGTAAAGCCACAGGATGATGTGATTTTCCCAGGTTACGCTGCTCCCCACAGGGTGCACCCAGAGAAAAAGCATTGTCCAAGGTGGAAAATTGCTGCCTTCCACCGTTAAGCCAACAGTTTCCCTCCACCACAGGGATAGTAAGCTTATCCATACTGGCTGGGTTAGCAATGGAGCTGCAGCAGTGCAAAGCAGACTGGAAAGCCTCTTCAGGTATGTAACTATGGTCATTTAAAGGTGATGTGGGATTTTCCAGACACAGGATCCCCTAGGATACTCAGAGTGTACAGGGATCTGATTGTGGGTGAGAGCAGACAGACACGAACTCAGAGGCATGTCAGCTCCCATAGCTATCCCTATGGAGTTTATTGCTGTCTCAGCAGTAGAGCCAACTCCCTGCCAAAGTTCCTTCCAATATGCTTTGGCATTCCAAGCCAAGCTACTCACTTGCCATCATCGTCACCCAGCCCAAGTTCAAAGATACGCTGGGCTCCAAGTTCTTCCAGTCTCTTATCCACATACTTCCCCATGGCATTGAAGTGCTCGTAAGTCTTGTTCCCCAGCCCAAAGACCTAGAAGGGAACACTGATGAGCATGGAGAAGCAGAGGACTGACTTCTCCCACCGTGTTGGCATCCTCTGACCAGTATCACCCAGCAAAGGATGTTGAAGACAGACAGCAAGACCTCTCCCAGCTCCCCACTGGCTCTTTGTGGGCCTTAAGGAAGAATCTACCACTGGAGAGTGATCAGTAGGCACCAGCACCCCCGGCATGTCAAGAGGTTGCACATATAAAAGCTGCCTGCACCATCTCCTCAAGGGACCAGTAACAGTCTGGACACCCATTGCTGCCCCGTGCCTCTCACAAACAGCTCAGCAAATGTTGCTCACTGCTTTATACAGAGCAGCTTAATGTCTTCCAGCAGTGGCTTCTCTCCTCACTTGCAGTTATTGTGCTGCCTAAGGAATTTGGCTGGGGTTTAGGTGAGGTGGCTGCATCTCAGCCAATTATTCAGCAGAGAAAAGAGCTCCCTCCACACTGTACCAAGTGATCCCATTTGTGGGATAAGACCTGGCCCAGGGCTGCTCAATTAGCTCCTGAACAGCAGCAGCAGCCTCTAAGTCATTTAGAGACCTTGTATTCAAGGCCTGCTGCCTGTTTGTGGCAAGACATTCCCAGCAAACCCTTGTGATTTAGGGAGTGAAGAGAGTTCTCTGATTAATGCATTTAAAGCCCCCAGATAGATGTTTGCATGTGTCCATGAACAGGGACTGCACCTGACACAGGCACAGACATCACATTGTGTCTTCATAAGCCATGTGCAGGCACAATGGAAGGCTTCTGACTTTGCTGCCCAAGTACAACATAAACTGGAATGGAGCCACTTACTGCAAACCGGAGACCGGACAAGTCAGCATCAGCCTCCTGCAGCCAGTCATAGAAGTCTTGGGCATTGTCTGTGGGGTCTCCTTCCCCATATGTGGCCATGCAGAACACAGCTAAGGACTTGTCGATCTCAGAGAGGCGACTCAGGTCCGACTACAGCCAAAGGAAAGAATAAACCCTCAAGGATCCTGCAGTGTGGTTATTGGGCAAGCCTATTCCTACCATACAGCTCTGGTGTGCAGAACAGCAGCATACAATGGCAAGCAGCTGATTACAAATGGGGTTGGGAAAGGCCAAACCCACCCAAAAGGGCAGGGGAAATAAAGGTAACCACCCTCACTGGCTGCAAGCCAATGCTTCTACTCCACCGGAAAAAATGATGGGATTTTCCAAATGATGGGATTTCCCTTAAAGGGACCAGAATTGTTGTTCATTGACACCAAACTGTCAATACCTCTGTCCAAGACTGCAGCAGATCAACGCTAACCACTGAAGGAACAGAGCCAGTTTCATGCTGCCAGTGGATGACTCAACTCCCAAACACTCCAGGTTACCTTTCTCTTTCAGTCATATTGCAGCATTCCATAGCAAGGACCAAGCCCATCTCTCCCTCTCTCAGGCTGACATTTTCTTCTCTAAATGACACCACTAAAAGGGCAACTTATCCCTTGGTCAGCCTCCTGCTGGGTTTTTGAGGTTCACTAAAAGGATGTTGCCTATCCTGAGGCTGTTCAGGGTTAAGTTACCAGGTCATACTCTTCTGGATCTGCTGCCATGCCCCGCAGGCCGTAGCGATGAGCATCTTTGGAGAGACGATTGGCAAACTCCTCTGCTGTACCCGTCTGGGAACCATAGAAAACCACTATGTTCCGCCCCTGGAGAGAAGGAGAAATCCCTGTTAAATGGTGATTATTCATTCAGCAAATGCATGGATGAGCACATCTTAGAGGCAAAGGAAACCCCTAGGAACCAGGAGCCCTGCACTGCAGCCTGAAGGCAACCAGGAGCCTGCGCTTGTACAGGACTCCCCGCTGGGTTTGTGGCACACAGCTGCAAGTGGTATTAAGAACATGACTCTTGTCAACCTCAGAGAGGTGACCTGGATCAAACGAGCACCCAAAGTAAAGAATAAACCCTCAAGATCTACCCTCAGCCTCAAGGCTGCAGCGTGACTCCTGTAACAGGGAACTCCCTGGATGAGAAAGGCTCCCAAAGCTCCGGCAAAGCGCCTAAGCACCGGAGCTCCTGCTCTGCCACAAGCCAGCTGCTTTGAAGTGAAACAGGAAATACCTCCAGCCCTTGCTTCTTCCTCTGCCTCCTCTTGTGTCCAGTCCAGCACAGCCAAAAGCTGCCAGTTCTGTGTACAACAACTCCCATTCCAGAGTGAGCCAGTTTGGGAACCAAGCACGCACATGAACAACAGCCAAGCAATGACTTTAAAGTCTCTGCCATTTCCCTCCTGACTTTGATCTCGTGTTACTCTCTTTTTGCACCGAAATGTCAGTTCAGTTTTGGATGCATGGGTCTGCATCCAAACCAGTCCCCCCTCGTGACAGCTAGACACAGGGGAAGGAAGGACACGAGCTCCCTTCTCAGCACCCAATGGAGCCAGAGCAAGCAGCCTACCGTCTTCTTCATCTTCTCAATGAAGCTGCTGTCTCTCACCGGAGCTGCTCTGAAAGACAGGAGGAACATCCTTTGAGATGAACATGTTCATTCTTTAAGGTCAGGAACAAGCAATTGAAGAAAAGTAGCCCCAAAACCTCAGGACAACTGCCCAAAGCAGTGGGAGTCCCCATCATCTGCTCTTATTTACCCAGGAACGTCCATCACTCAGCTGGGGAGCTGCTTCATACACAGCCATGGAGCAGGGTCTCAGGGGGGGAAAGCGGACCCTCTGTCCTACCTCCATCAGTAAATCCACAGGCACTCAGCCCTGGGTGTCAGGAAACCTCTCCTCCATCAGCGGTTTCACAGCTGAGCACGTTACAAGGACCTCACAGAGCTACAATGCATGAGCAGGTCTCCAGGTGAACCTCAGGGGGCAAGCCATGGTGGGAGAGAAGGAAATGGAGAGCTCCCTGCTTCCCTCACTGCAGCAGCTCAGTCCTGAGCCATGCCCCCCAGGGCAGATTCCCCAAGCTTGAAGTCAGGCAGGGCTAAAATCCAGCTGTTTCCACCCCAAAACCACAGGCCAGACACAAGTGCCAGAGCAGGAGAGCCCTGCGGAGCAACGGACATAGCTCATCAGACCCACAGAGCCTCAGCAAGGGAGCTGCTGCCTGATGAGGTCCTGCAGGGCTCCCACGCAGGGGTTTCCATCTCCAGCATGGATCTCCAGCACAAAGTGTTTGCTTTATTGCATGGAGGCAGCTTTCTCTAGCTTGGAAGAGGGATAACCCACAGCAGCATCAGTAACATCAAGGCAGAGATTCACACCGCGATGGCTGCTCTATTAGGTAGGGAGCCAGAAGAGCTTTCCTATCCTAAGCACATCCATGGGTTTTAGAGCCCTGGAGTGAAAGCAGCCCAGCTCTAGAGAGTGTCACAGGCAGAGGTGGCTCTAGCTACAGTCACATTAGGTGCTGGGTCTTTTCAAGGCAGGAGGACAAGTGTCAGGAGCTCATTTGCTGTCTTCTCCCCTCTACTGAAGCTCCAGTAGTGGGGATGCGGAATGTGGGACCAGCTCCCGTTTCTCTTTCACAATGCAGGAATGCAAGGCTGGGTGTCCTGTGGGAAGAGAGAAGCCTCCAGGCAAAAAGCAAATGGGTTTTGGCTCAGGCCCATGTGAGAATGTGCAGAGCTCACCAACAGCTTCCTGAACTGCAGTACAGAGAGAGGGAGCTCTGTGGATGTGCAGAGATGTTTGCAGGGCACATACAGAGAGCAGCAGGGTGGGGGATACTGCAAACCACACCTTCAAGCACCCCCCTTTCACCCAAATGGATCCAGGAGCTCCATAACCTGACAGCTCCAAGCACCTACAGCCTCATACAGCACACACTGAAGATGAGCAGACCCTACCCAAAAAGGCCACCCAAGGCAGATGTGCTCCCAGGAGACCACTGCTTTGCACCCTCCAGTCTGTCCTCTCTGAAGTTACCAGTCTCCCCACGCTGTCATTTGTCCCCTCTTGGGAACAGGGAGATCACAAGCATCTTGAGAGCAGCCCCGACACTGTCAATGCTGCCACCAGGATGGGGGCTTGGCAGAGCTGCCCCCCAGCATGCTCACAAGACTCAGCTCTCTCTTTGCTTTTGGCTCCCCAGGGAGCATCTTTGGTTCACTGCCCTCTGCAAACAGGACCCAATTAAACCCACTGCTGGGTCAACTGCTAAACAAACTGCTTTTAAAGGAGGGAAAGAAAGTGTTTTAAATCCTTTCAGCAGCTCCCTTTGGAAGCAAAAAGGGTGCAGCACACAGAGCTGGTCCCTTTTCAAAGGAGCAACCCCGCACTGAAGTGTTGTGGTGTGGAACAGTCTGCGGCTCAGACACAGCCGAAATAATGAGTCTGGCTTTTATAAAGGGCTGCACAACTCTCTGGAACTGCTTCATCAGAATGGCTTGAAACTCTGAGCTGCAAAACCACACAGATGCCAAAGACACGAACAACAGACAAGAAAACTTAGACGTGTGTTTTCAGCAGCGACTGCTGTTACAGCTTAGGTAGCTCAGGGTAGTGACTAAGAGAGTCAGAAGTGAGGGGTGGAGGAAAGGGTTTAACTCCATTGCATTGTACAGATGGCCCAGCACAGGGCTGTCTGTCACTCTGATTTCAGCAGAAAGAAAGGAGGGAAGTTCCCAACAGCTTAGCAACAATATCAAAGTCTGCCTCAGCTGAGCACCTCTCCTTCAGAGAGCTCCCATGCCCGTGCCTGTCCTCCTGGAAGCACACGTACATCCAGAAGTGAAAACACAGCCTGGCCATCACACAGAAAGCAAGCACCAACAGCAGGGTCCAGCACAGCCTCTCCCCTTCCTTCTCCTCTTGCCCCAGGAGGGAGAGGCACCCCATTCCTCCCAGCTTTGGGGTGGGAAGAGCCACCCTCTGAGCTGGAATGTTCCCATCGGGCAGTAACTCACCTCTCCACAGCAGCCTCTTCTCGTGGGGCCGAGTACACACAGCCCATGGTCAGGGCAGGGAAGAGGCAGACAAAGAGTCGCAGGGCAGCCGTGTCTGTCTGCAATGGGAGGTGTGGGGGACGGATCTAACTTAGCTCTGGAGCAACACACGCACAGGCCTTCCCATGCTGCTCCTCCTGGGCTTTAAAGCCAAGTGTCAGCCTTTTGTTAAGGAGAAGAGAGCCGGCACAAAAGGTCCCAGCACGGGTCATAGCAGGAGTGGTCCTGTGCGCTCAGCTCCTCGTGGTGGGGCTCTGGAAGTAACCGAGTGGATCCACACAGCCCTGAGAAACTCCAACATCTGGCAGCAGTGGCAGAAAGGAATTAGGAGTGGAGAATGAAAGCTCCCAGGATGCTCCGCAGCGCACGTCCCTCTCCCATCCGCATGGAGCAGGGGGACGGGACACAAAACCCTTCCCCCTGCCCCGTTCCCTTGGGAACTGTTTATATCACAGCTGCTTTTAGATATATTCTGGTTTTAAAAGAAAGGCAAAGCAATGCTGTGGCTGAATGAAGTGATTCCAGACGCTGCGTGAGCAGCGCCACGGGTAACTATGGCAGTGCCATTGCGGAGGCAGCTCAAAGGAGCTCCTTCTCTTCAGGATCCCATTAAATTAAATTAGAGATGGTCTGTCTCTAACCCACACGCAGGCAGTGAAGAGAGCTAATCAGGCTGAGGAGCTGGAGCAATTCCTGCCACAGGAAGCCCTACAAGCACCAGCGAATGGATTGCTCTATAGCTGTGGAACAGAGATAAGCCGATTTCTGCCCCGAACAACGTTAAGGATGGGGGGAGAAGGGAAGGGGTGACACCCAGCATACCAATGGCCTGTGTCTCCCCAGTCTGCACAACTCTAGGGTGGGCACATGAGAAAGGAAAGGAATCTGTGATTGAGAAACACACAGAGGAGGCAAAGAATAAAGCAGAACTCCCCAGCAATGCCTCTGTGAGGAATGTGGTGGCCATCGAGAGCTGCTTGCCCTAATGACATCTGCAGAGCAGGCTGCAGGGAGGCTGCTCCAGTGGTTTCAATTAAGCCTGAAAATGGTCACAACACAAGCAGCTCTCAGTTAGCAGCATCCCTGCCTGCCCACACACACATGTATTACACAACACAGGTACAGGACATCTCGTACACAGGAAACCCCTGCATGGGATGGACTCTGCCCCTTCCCTGGGTAACTGGGCAGGAAACCAGCTTTAGATGTAAGAGTGAGGGATCAGCAAGCACCTGAGCTGTGGCTGAACCCAGAGAGGCTTTGTCAGGGCAAGGTCATGACTGTTCCTGGGCCGTGCAGGCTGACAGAGCCATGCAGAGCCAATCCAGCCCAGGTGCCACACAGAACAGGGTATTGTGAGCATGCATCTATTCTTCTCCAATCAAGGGCAGCTGCAGCAGCAGCACCATTTCCTTCACAGACCCTGCTGAGATAATGTGGCTTGATCATGGCATGCTGCTCAGCAGCAGCTCCCAAAACCCCAGGAGAGCACTGAGTGTTCAGGTCGGAGGCTCTGCTTGCACTCCCCCACGTTGCAAGCAAACCCATCAAAGCAGCAGCCATGGGGATGTGTCTGAGTTGCTGTTCAGCACTTCTGTCCGGCAGCCTTCCAGGGCTGAAGCTGAAGGCCAAAGAGACACAACAGAAACCATCACCCAGCACCATCAGATAAGGTCTGGAATAGTTTGGAGTGAAGGCAGGGCGGCAGAGAATGTGCTGAAGGAAAGCAGCACTTCTTTAGGTTAAGGTTCTCCAGCTGGAGAAAGCCCCACCGAGGGCTCTTTGTCATCATGGGTCTGGAGCTGTTTCCCTGCCTGCCCATGGACCAGCCTGCTATATCCACAGTACTATCCTGTATCTTGCCTATTTGCTTGTTCATCAGAAATGAAACTCCACCCCAGCCTCAAGGATGACAGGAGGGAAAGAAACCCCAGGCTGAACAAGCTTGTTTTCCCTACTTATTTCCCTCCTGGTTCCAAGCATCCCACAAAATAACACTGCAAGAGCTGAGGAAGTAGCTGTCTCTGCCCCAGAGGATGGATGGGGGCCAGACACAGCCTTGCCTTATGGGTCCACACTGCCCTTAGACCAAGCTTGCTGCAATGACCACAGCAGCTCCACTTGGACAGAGGTGCTGACCACAGCCGAGTTGCTCCTGCAAGGAGCAGTTACACAGTGCATCTTCCATGCAGATGGAGAAGGCAGCACGGACCTCAAGGAGGAAACGAAGGCAAAATGCCTGAGAGTCAGCTCAAAGCCAAGACCTCCAGCCAGTCTCAGATGGAAACCCATGAGAAGAGGTCCTGCAGCAGGACAAGGTGGTAACATACACGCAGGAAGGAGTCAGAAAGCTTCTCTGCAGCCCAACTTCTCTGCAAGGTCACAGCAGCCTCTGGAATTGCTGCATGTGATGGGTGCTGGGTGGAAACAGTCCCGAGGACGGGGAGTACAGGAGCTCTCCAAGTCCCTGTGCCATGTCAGGATCGAATTTCAGATGGATAGAGCCACTTCTGAGCTCAGCACAGCGCAAGCATCCCCATTACAAACTCCAGAGGCAACCGCACACACAGATACACACAGCCCTCTCCTGCAGGCTCAAGAGGGAAGGTATCCGACTGATCCAACACAACAAATTCCCAAGGTAAGGCTGAGCAGGCACAGAATACCAGCCTCGTGTGCACCCACCAGCACAAGTTCACACAGCCAGGGACACTGCTTCCTGTTCAAACCTTCCTAAGCCAGAACAGGTACTTTCCATCCTCCTGTGACACCAGTGTGCAGCCCGCCTGGGAGTTAGTTGTCTTACCCCTCCTGTTACCCAGGGACTTCACAACAGACCTGGCATCCCTGGCTTGCCTTCAAGCAGAAGGCTCTGCCACCACAGCAGGTCAGAGCAGAAACAATGAGGCCAAACCTGCTCCCTTCCAGTTCTGACCTGAATTACAACACAAGCACTGGGTGATGAGCCCTGTAATCTGAAAGCAGCGTAACCCACTGAGGTCTGAGATAACAGACCACAACTGCTTGCTATGTTTATCTCCTACACACAGGGTAACAGGAGCATCAATCCCCTCCTGAAACGAGCCTTGGCTTATCACCCAACATCCTCATGTGAGTAGCCTTGCATTACAAACGCAGAGGCTTGACCTTTGCTGTGCGGTTACCTTCTGTGAAGGCCAAATGCTGGAAAGCACAGAGCTGGGCTGAGGCTGGCTTTTCCCTGGGGCAAACTGCACACAGGAAGCAGATCCCATGAGACTGAACGGAAAGGTATTGCACAACACCAGCTCCTACAGTGAGTTTCAAACCTTGTAGTGCTCTTATCAATGCTCCAGGAGGAAACAGAAGGAATGAGCTAAAAAGTCCAGCAGAAAACTGGTGTTAAGTTGGGTATGTGACAGAAACAAGGAACCAAAAGCATCCAGATCTCCACCAACATGGCTCGCTCCTGACCCTAAGCCCTTTGCAGAAGATGGGGTGGAAGAGGACTTCTCTCTCTCCAAATCCAGTCTCCTGCTGTTGCACTAACCTGGCATCTGAGCTGAGCAAGTTCCACAGGAGCTGCCAAGCAGCTCATGCTCAGGAACTATTTCTTCTCTTCATAGCTAAGAGTAGATAAGATTCCTGATAGGAAACCTGCATAAGAGCAAGTCCACCTTCCTCCAGATTTATCTAAATATGACTTTTATCAGGAAACACAGAACAGCCAAAGCAAATCCTTCAGGGTCTGAAATACAGCCAGAGGCTCTCCTGCCTTGCCTTGCTTGGGAAAGGCACATTACTGCTGTGGACCACACGGTGGGGTAAGGCAGAACTCCTTACCTTAAGGCAGAACTCCTGCTCCTCCACAAGGATTTCTGCATTGAGAGGTGAAAATACAGCTCAGCAAGAACGCGAGGGGAGGGAAACCCACTTTGACACCAAGTCCCCTCACTGGGGCACCTCTATAAGCCATCTGTAGAGCCTCCAAGGCCTCACCACGATGACAGCCCCATGTTCACCCCATGCTGCCCGACGATCATTACTTACACTGTCTGCATCTTGGGGAGGTCTGGCACTTCCTCCTTTTTCTTGCGGAAGAACAGCCAGTAGGTAAGCAGCCCGGTGATGAGGGAGATGAGGAACACGTCTGTCATGCTGAAGAGAGAGTCCTGCTGCGCAGTGCTGTCCGGAGGAGAGAAGTTAGGTCCCATGCTGGCATCCCCCATGATAGTCAAGGCACTGTAAGCAAGGAAAACCAAATGAACACCAGCAGTGACACAGTGCCACAGATCACGAGAGCATGAAGGCTCATTCAGAGCATGCTTTCTCACTATACATTCAGTCCTAGGAGTGCAATGCAGCCCAACCGCTCTTGGGAGCAAGGCCTTCCACCACAATACTGTGAGATCACTTTGTATCCCAAGGTATTTCCCTGTCCCACCAAGCTTTTTCCTTCCCAGTGCATCCATGCTGACCCATCAGAAGTGACTTCTGCCCTCCCTGGGCCAGCAGCCCCACATTTCAGCCAGGGACTCCAACCTGGTCCCAACTAATGCACCAGCAAAACTCAGGAGGGATTCAACAGACAGCCTTTACTAACCCCTTACTCACCACAGAGCCCATGGGGTTTGAGTGGGGAAAGACCCCACTCTTCCAGTCACCCCACACATCTGGGGCTTCCTCCTTTTTCACAGGCTGATACAATGCCCTGGACTTACTGCTGTGCTTATGAACTGCAAAGCAGGACCGTGGCATGGTACTTCTGTGAGCAAACCCTTCTTACAACACAAGTGATGAATAGCTCTGATTTACTACCCACCTCCACATGCAGACTGGATTTATTATCCACCTCTTTCGGGGCCTCTGGCTTCCCACTCCCCTCCACTCTCTTCCCCAGTTTAACTTACACCTCCTTGAATTACTCCTTTCTACTTGCCAAGGCAGAGATAAAGTGACTTGTGGCCATACCCAGTCCGTGGTAGCACAAAGCTGAGCGCCCAGTCCTCAAGTTCTTCACTAGGCCGATGGCCCCTGACCTTCCCCCAGGAGCCACCCATCATTCCCTCCCTCCCACTGCTCTGCCAAAGCTCTGAACTCCCCTGACCCTCATCCAGATGGGAAGATTATCTTCCCAACGCACAAGGACGCACCGCGGCCAAGCAAACAGATAATCAACTCCAAACTTGATTTGTAAGGGCAAAGTGACTCTCTTCTTGTACTTGGGCACCTCGCCAGCCCAGAAGACCATGAACATTTGAACTTACACACAGAGAAGTGACTCAGAGCTCAGCGTGACTCTGTCACCAGAGAGAAGGGACACGTCCCATGGCTGAGGGTAGAGTTAACCTCTTCAGCAAAGCTGGGCCTGCTGCATTAAAGCTCCCAGACAGCTTTCGGGGGGGGGCGGATGTCAAAGAGAAGCAGCAAACTCCAGGTTGTGCCTGTGCTGAGGAATAAACCTGGCTGAAGTGATGCTAAGGGAAGAAAAGGGAAGGTGATGCTTAGGGAGTGCTAATGCGGGAGAGCAGGTAAGGTCTTCAGCAAAGAAGTTATCACCCCCCCAAAGTCCAGCCCTAGAGAACATGAAGCACTCTGCCACAGGCCAGCAGCTATAGAAGGCAGCCCTAAGGAGCATAGGGAGAAGCCCACAACCACCTGCAGTGATCATGGGTGGGCTGCTGGGTACTTCTGCAACTCAGCTAATTCTTAACATCAAGTTTAGTTCTTAACCTCCAGTTTAGTTCTTAACATTAAGTTTAATTCTGTGGGTATCTTGGCAAGTGACTACTACAAAGGGCACCAAAACCCTACTGCAAAGCTTCCCATTTGCTTCCCAGGGATGACATGAAGCAGAGGGCTTAAAAGAAAAATGGGAGTGATGCAACTGTAGCTGAGCAAATTGCCCATTCCTCTCCATCAGGTCACCCTGTCCTCCCTCCTCGCTTTCCAACGCTGCATCTCTGAGCCAAGCAAGAGCTGGGTGTTCTTTCTGTACAGATGTAGACTAAACTGTTAGTTAAAGCCTCCACAACTGGAGCTTCGTTGCCAACAAAGCACAGCTCCCAGCAGGGTCTCTCTCCTCCTCCTTCTTCAGTTCCAGTAAATCATTAAGGAGCTGGTCCAGCAACTGACACCAAAGGAGTGCACCAGTGGGGGGAAAAGTGTTGCTGGTTTATTGCCTTCATTCCCTATTGCAGTATTACAACAAGCAAGACTCCAGAAGCTTTAACTGAAAGCTCTTCTCCTCTTACTCCAAACCTTTGCCCAAAGCCATAGGAAAAAATACCAAGGCTGACAGAGCCCACCCTAAGCTGGTTTTGGGCAGGAGCTGCATCCCTTCCCTTCCAAGCACCAAATCCAGCACTGGCAGCAGCCGAGCCCTAGGAAAGGCTCCTTGCACAGAGCATAACAGCATCCCTTGTAGCAAACTGCACATGGAGGAGAGTTTCACGCTAGACACATCTTTAGTGAGCCAGACCGGGGTGGAACGGGTACAGGCTGCATATGCCTGGCTGCACAGCAATTCCCTTATACAGGGTGAGAGAAGGAGCTCATGGGCTCACGAGCAAGGCAAGGGCTACATCTCCCATCAGAAGGGCATTGCTCTGCTCAAAGCAGCAGAGCTCCTGGGGACAAGCAGCAGCCAGGAGGGGGGTTTGCTTTACAAGGTGGTCTGCCCTCCCAAGCTGTGATGCCTTGGGAAGGGGCAGCCTTGGGAAGGCAGCTCCCAGGAACGCAGTGTGGACACACGGGGGAGAAAGCAGCACCGTCTCCTGGCCTTCACCACGGGGCAGCTCTCCAGCACTTCAAAGGGGAAGCCTACAGCTGCCAGACCACCCGTGGCTCAATCCCTCCAGCCAGAGGGAAGAGCACTGTGTCTGCAGGCCTATGGGAGTGGTGCATGGACCAGAGTCTTGCCTTCTCCATAACACACAGGTCATATACGAACCTCTAAACACAGTGACACAAGAACTGCTTTAGTTTTGACAATGGGCTCCATCTGGTCATGGACATTTAGTTATTCAAGTCCTATACCCAAGCTACAGAGGTAGGAAGGTGTCTGCTTAGACACAGCAGGAGAAAGGCAAAGGATATGGAATGAGGACTCACCTCTCCTCTTGTAAAGGGTTGCCATAACTGAGGGACTATTTAACTCACTTCCCCCAGCATAGGAAGGTTATTCCTCAATTTATCTCACCTTATCTAGTTGGCTGTAGCAATTATTTGCCTGAAGTTCACTGCAGTTCAAATACATGTCCTTTTCTAGCTTCCAGTGAAAAGAATCCTGACTCTTTCTGGGAATACAGCTATCCTGGAACTCCTGCAGCCCCCCCCACAATGAGACAGCTTTTTAAAGGAGAAAAGAAACAAATGTATGATGCAGAAGTTCCCCTGACATCACTTTTAAGGGTAGTTATTTTATCCCTAATGTTTATTCTATCTTTAATCAAGGCAAGACAAGTTTCCATTTCCTTTTTAAGTCACGGCTCCAGTTCTTAGATCCTTGCTGATGCACACAGTACCTGGTGTAAAGCCATCAGTCTCAGATGAGGTATGAGGCTTCTATGTCACACAGAAAAGTCATACAAACACAGAATGGTTTGGGTTGGAAAGGACTTTAAGATCATCCAGTTCCCTGCTATGGGCAGGGATGCCTCACCCTAGACCATGTCACTCAAGGCTCTGCCCAGCCTGGTCTTGAACATTGCCAGGGATGGAGCATTTATCACTTCTTTGGGCACCCTGTGCCAGTGCCTCACCACCCTCACAGTAGAATTTCTTCCTTATATCCAGCCTGAACTTGCCCTGTTTCAGTTTGAACCCATCATCCCCTGTCACAACACTTTGAAAGATGACAATGAAGCCACGCTCTATTTTAGCACAGCTTTTCATCCTCTGAATGCACCTTTATTCATGTGAATTTGCTCGACACACAGCAGTTCACAATCACTCAAATCACAGGGACGCTCTCTGCACACCCCCATGCTACCAAACACATGCACTCCCTTCTCATACTAAAAACGTGTATTTCTAACTCCCATGCCCATCTCTGAAGGGCTGGAAGTACTGTCAGGGCCAGGCATCCTCAAATCCCCCACCAATTCCATATAGCCTAAAGGTGCTATCAGGTCTCAGGGTTAAAAACATTACAATAGAAATACAGTATTACAACAAACAAGACAGGAGGAGGAGTGCCTCAACAGCCAAGTGGTCAGCAACATGAAGAGATATCTCTTCTTCCCCCTCTCTCACACACAGCTGACAGCAGCATCAGGAGATAGGGCAGCAGATATGCCCAAAAGCATGCTGGAGCATGGCATCACCAACACAAAATGTGGCTGGGAGGGCTCCCTCTCTGCCAGTCACACTGTACTGACCAAACAGCCTTGGCTCTGAAGCTAAGCTGGGCAGGAAGTTGGGACTTTGTGAGCTTGAAGTAGTTTCTTTATGTCACATCTGTGATGAGTTTCAAGTATCTCAGGACAATTTCACTTCCCAGTTCCAGACCAGGGCTGTGACTCTTGCTCCAAAACCCAGTGACCAAGCTCTGCACTTGACTCTTCTCTGCCCTGTGCCACCATAACCCTGCTCTCATGAGAGGAAAGGAGAAGGAAGACTGCTGACCAAGCACAGCCAGGGCTGCTAACTGATCCCTGAGCTCCAGCTGATCACAGCTGGTAGCACCAAGAAGCTCCAGTGTTGAACTGAGAGGACTCCACACATGCAGAGATAGGCATGAATCCCACTGTGCCCTATGGACGCTGCCTGCCCTGGCACAGGGCAGCACGGAGGCTGCACCCCCATGTCCTCTGCTCCTGAGCTTATCCAAACAGCCAGAGTTTTCCCAACAGGAACCAGGCGGCATCAGCGCCCTTTGGACACCTGCAGATAAACACAAGAGCTGCAGGCACAAGCTCTATCTTGCAGTATGTGCAGGGAAATATCCGTGATGAACTGATGACAAACCCACGCAGTGCCATCAGTCACCCTCTGCCCAGCACTCACACTGCTGCCAGGCACCACTCAGAGGGAGCTGAGAAGGGCACTGGCAGCCAAACTGTCCCCAGCCCACAGCAAGGTCCAGCCTGTCCCAGCTGAACACTTACAGGGACACCACATAGGCAGTGTGAAGTCAAACCATGCCTGCAGCAATGAGCTCCCTTTGGCTCTCACAGCAACACCATCACACTACACAGAGCACCCAGCCCCTCACCACCCGCCCAGCAGCAACACTCACCAAAGGACCTCTTTCCAGTTCCTTGTAAACGGGAATCCGTGCACATCACCACCACATCCAACAGCAACACACCCTCCAAAAGCCAGTGGCTCTTTCAGACAGGCTTTCTCCAGTGCAGACTTCCAGTAGTATCCTGCACAAGGCACCAGGGAAGGGACAAAGGGGCACTGCTGGCAGAGTTGACTTGGCAGGGCACTCTTCTTGCTCTCCACAGCCACATGACTGTGACCCTCATGGCACTGACTCAGCACATGCACGGCATTAGCAAGCAAAGCAGGAGCATCACTGCCACAGTTTCGGGCACTGGGAGCTATGTGTGGTTGGGGATGTCAGCATTACCATGAGATCTGCCACAGACACCTTTTGGATTGAGAAGGACCAACCCGAATTCCCTAGATGTACATGGGTGACATAACCAGACCTCCCTTCCCACCACATGCCTTGTCTGCCCCAGGGATCAGCCCTCCTCTTGTGCTGACAGCTCTTGCACAGGACCATGGCCCAACACAGATCAGGGGCATGAGAAGAAGCCTTAGAAAAGCCCAGTTTTAAACCAGCAGTCAGTTCTTTTCAATGGCATCACAGCACAGCCCTTAAAACAGCTTCAGGACAGAGGGGAGACAAGCAGACAATGCAAACGGGAACTCCTTCTCTTTGTACAGCACTGACCTGCAGCCCGAGCTTTAGAAACCATGGCAAAATGAGAAGACTGTAAATAAAAATGAACTAAAACACCTGGGAGGTAAAAGAAAACCATTCCTGAGCCCTCTCACAGGTCTCTACTCCTGTTTACAGCACCTCCAATGCTTGTGGACAGCTCAGACAGACAGCAGCACCATAGAATCATAGAACAGTCAGGGTTGGAAAGGACCTTAAGATCATCCAGTTCCAACCCCCCTGCCATGCAGTGAGCCCCCAGCGTTCTGCACAGCAGTGGCAGCACAGGAAAAGGAAGAGCCCTGGTTACAAAGAGGAATTCAGTCTTGTGACCAGCACAGGGTTGCCTTCTTTCACCCACCAAAGATGCAAAGCAGGCAGGTTATTGACACGTGTCAGGAAGAGGAGCCCCACAAGACCATGAGGAAGGGGGAGAGGCAGCAGCAGCAAAGAGATGGTGGAGATGGCATTTCTGCCCTGGTTCCTGGGCCCCATCTCTTCCTAATCCACTGCAGTGATGACTTTCCTGTGTGGTATTAAGCCAGGAGATCCTTGTAACAAAACCAGATCTTCTCTCATTTCTCTTTGAGTATGAATGCAACTGATTGGAATAAAAAATTCTGTTTATATCAATTCTTGCCAAGCCTTGGCAAGTCTCAAATTACCTCTTTTTTTCTCTTCCTTTTTAGTAAAAGAAGACCTGGCAAGAAAAGTGGCCCTTTCCAAACCAAAGCAGACTACTGAAGCAGGCGCTAAGATCCAGGTTGTTTAACATTGCCTCCAACAGCCCCTGCATTAGCCTTTTCTCTGCAGAGAGATCACACTCCCCATCAGTAAGATCTGGCTGTGCTCAGTGTGGTCCATGCAGGCTCCCTGCTTTGGGTGGGCTCACCCCTGAGGGGCTGTGCTGGGGAGAGCAGGCATGGAAGGAGACCTTAGGGCTTCTTCAGCCCATCAGCCTCAGTTCAACCACTGTGAACCAGGGTGGCCATGGCACACAGCACGCTTTCCTCATCACAGTGATAACAAGCAGTGACCCAGGGCTCACTTCCACCAGTGCTACAACACCAAGGCTTGGCTTTCACTAGAGATGAAGGATCACTACACCTCGCACTTCCCCATCACTTTCTTTCCCAGCACATCCCACAAGTTCCCATTAACCAGCTCAATAAAGGGTGGAAAGCAGCAGGGCCTCTCTCACACAACAGTGGGAAAGCGCCTTTCCACCCCATGCTTCCACCAACTCAGAACCCCCAATCTAAACAGAGCAGCACCTTGAGCACAAGAGTAAGAAACATAAAAGCTGGGGGCAGTGGGGCTGTGAAACAGAACAAACCCCTCTTGCTGTGCAAGGTCTCTCCTAACCAGACCTTGACACACCAGCTCAGACAGCAGCACACTGTCTATTTTAGGCAGGAGACAGATGCAGAGCGTGCATCAGTCAGTCTGGAGCTTGAAATATTGCATATTTGAGCTTCCACCGTCACACGTGGACTTGTTTCTGGCCAGTAGGTCCAATTCAAGGACAGCAGAGCAGCTGGAAAAGCAAGGAAGAGAACAACAAGGAAATATCTTACTGAGGCAGAAAGCAACTCTATGGGTATGTCAAGGGGGGGCTATTGCAGAGAGCCCAGTACACTCAAGCAAAGGACTTAAGGCATTATCCATCACAAAAATGAATTCAAACTCACCAAGCTGCCTTAAAAGAAAGCAACCTAGAATTACTGAATTTGCACACTTCGTTTCACCAGATAAAAGCCTGTCTTTCTACCTTCAAACAAGGAGGTGGGTCATCCCATCAGCTTAGGCACCTGAACACCTTTCTTCACACAGATCAACAGGAGCCAGCACTGAAAAACAAGTGTTCAGGGTTACACAACCACCAACACCTGAGAAGAGCAGGTAAAGTGAACCTCCTGCTAACTAATGCTGTTCCCAGCCTCTAGTCCCAGGGAGGGACAAATAGCTCCATGCTTCAGGTATCACTTGAAAGAGGAACAGGGGTCTCAACACCACCAATATCCAGGAGCTGGGATAATGCTGCAGGACTTATAGACCACTCTGTTGCCAACTACCATGGGCAATACTCAAACCAACCACTCAGAAGGCCATGCATGTGTTGAGGGTTTGTGTGACAAGCTGTGACTTCGCGTGCAGCCACTACAGGGAGGGGACAGCTCAGGGTTGGTAGCCATAGACTTCGACCTCTTCCACCAGGAGGAGTTTGGGCAGCAAAACCCCCTAACACTGCTCTCGTTTGGGATGTTTTGTTTGAAACTAAGACCTGGAAGAGCATCTGAGGCACATGGTTAAATACAGATGCAAAGGTATTTAACTGTAAAGATCTCCAAATAGAACAGCATGCTTTGGGGATTTACTTAGAGAAAACCAAGCACTGTTTGTATAAAACTGGGACACTTTGTGTTTGTAAGATAGCTTTCCACTGAGGATGCAGGAGCTCCTCAGACATCACATGCTTGTATCCTATGGTGCTGTGCAGGAAGAAGGTGTTACTGTGAGATGTAAGGATTGTGTAGTAACTCAGTAAGAGAGTTGACCTCTTGGTCCCAGACCCAGGCTCCAAATCTGGCCCACCCTATTAGAAGAGAGTGCAGTCACCTATGAACCTCCCTGCCTGCTATGGGTAAGGCAACCTGAGCTACCTTTCACCTTCTTGACCATTTGTGACATACAACTCCCCAGCCCCCTGCAATCACACTCAGTCACGGGCACCAGAACATCAGCCCTGTACCCAAAGCGGATGCTCCCGTGCCAGAACGGGACACCCACAGGACAACAGAGAAGTCAAGCAGGAAATAAGCAAGGTCAGAGGTTGAAAGGCTGACCTCGAGTTGCATAAGCCACAGCTCTTCAACTCCATACTCCCAGTACGGTCAACCTAGGCAGGCAATACTCAACACAGGCTTTTCCTTTCCCTTTGTAAGGCAGTCTGCTCCTCTTACCTCCAGCAGCTATGCACACAGCCCTGTTACAAAAGCAGGGCTTGCACAATCCTTGCAGGCACTTTATCAGCTCGCTCTTCCACAGCTTGGAGTTGGCTGAAATGAAGAGATGCTAGCAATGACCCACAAAAGCAAGTCAATGGATGAGTTTCACAAGCAACCACGCAGCAAGATCCAGCATTACCTGCCCCCTACCACAAAGAGAGATACCAACTCCCTCAGCTGGTTACTAAACCTTTCCAGCAGGCCTGCACACAGTGCAGGGCCAGATCTGCCAAGGAGAAAAATCCAACCTCATATTCAACTCTGAACCCCTCCACCTCCTACCCCATACAGCAAGAAAGGAAAGGAAAAATCGGTCAATAACTCTGTTCCTTGCAGAGGAATGAGGTGCAGACATGGCTGATGGCTAAACAAGAATACTACAGCAATCTGCCACCACAGGTCAAACTCAGCCACTCTTTGGACTTGTGATCCAGGAGAAGCCACTGGAGCAAAGCATACAAGTGCTCCTCTTTCAGTCCTTCTGGATTCCATAAGCAATCTGCAGCCACAGCTGACTTGAATGCTTACTTGGGGAAAGGAGCAGCCTGTAATTATTTGTCCTGATAGATGAAATTTCAGACTACAAAGCCCCAATCTTGGCAGAGGTGTGCCTGACACTGCAGGGCTCGTGACTCACCCTCAACAATCGCATGTAGAGAGTAATCTCACCACTCGGATCAAATGATCACATTGGGAAAGCAACTTATGCAAGGTCTGTGAATTGTGGTTTTAAAGGTAGGAGAGCCCGCATCAGGAACCTGAACAAAGTCCAGTCAGCAGAGGTAACTGCCAGGTGGCTTTCTCTATACACCAGGAAGGGATGGGAAAAGGTGGCAGGAGTCCAGATCCAAGCAGGGAAACCTTTTCCATAGTGCTCCAGGATTGAACAAACACTTTATCTTGGCTGCACCACAACAACCAAAGGAGAGAGTAAAGATCAAAGGGGATCTCAGTTCGGACACGGTTCCACACACTTTTCCCATGGGTGCACTGGAAAGAGACCATGAATCCATCTCTGGAAAGAGACCATCAGGAGCGCATCCTGTGGGTGCCCTGGGTAAAGAGACCATCACTCCCAACCACCCTCCCCAAACCCAGCTGCACCCACAGATGCTCCACAACCTGCAGGGCTCCAAAGAAAGAGGTTACCTTGCACCTACGGTTCTGCAAGCTGATGGGGGCTGTGAGCTCCAGCACGAAGGGTGGTGGCAGCAGGGAAAGCCTCCTCAAGACAAGCAGCTTTGGTTGTGTGGCCCCGTTGAGCTCCTCCAGCTGCTTAGGAAGAAACAAAATCAGAGCTGCAGAACACACTTACTTGCTCAACCCTGGCTACCCAGAAGGAACCACCCCAGTGGTTACTGAACTGAACAGTAACTGCAAAGCAATGACAACACAAGAGGTTTTACAATGCACAATTAGTGTAGGGCTAATTAACAGAGAGTGAAAACAACTATTTGACACTACCGCATCCTTCCTGCCCTTTCTTCTCCAAGGTTTTCACACTAGAAGATTAAATGGAAGTGCTCAGTTGTGACAGGGTTTTCTCTCCCTGTACACCCACTGTTCTCCCTGCTTCTTCCCTGCCTTTTCATATACAGCTCTTGTGCACCATGTCCACAGGGAACACAGAGGGTTCTCCAAATCCACTCTTTGCCATGCACATCCTGTTTCAGTGCAACCAACCAGCACAAGATGCACCTGAAGGAAAACCAAGAGCTGCACTGGGACAATGCCATGCTCTCCAGGAGGGGTCTGACTTACCAGCCCAAGCACCAGTTTCCTCCCCTGCAGCAGATTAACCTGCAGGTTTGCTCTGCATGTGCCCAACAGCTCATTGGGATTCCTCAGAGAGCTATGGAAACTCCAGAAGAAAGCATATCCCCTTCCATCCAAAGGGACGTGTACAGCAGGGCACCCCACTCTGCACAGCTCTGCCCTAACCAACACTAAACTCCTCATGATCCACACAAAGCACACAGCACTGTGGAAGAAGGGATGTCCCCACCAACACCAGCACTGTTTCACTTCCAGAAGTTAGAAGCAGAGACCTGATCCTGCTTTGTGCTTTTCCAGCCTGGATATTATTCCTGCTTTCACCATACCTCTTCACGCTCTGAAAGGTGACCCATGGTTGAGACACATGCAGAGCAAAGCATGCCCTGAGCTGCATATCCCGCAAGCAAGACAACTTCCTAAGAACCAATTCCATGCTGATAACTATCTGCCAACAATGTGATCCAGGTGTCTCCATACCCTCCAGCTTTAGTATTCCCAAACTGGGGGGGGGTCCATTATGTCCTTCATCAAGCACATTCCCTAAGGGAATAACTTTGCACTGCAAAGCAATTCCAGCAGGAAAAGACAGGGCAACCTTCCCAGCACCCCAGCAGTTAGGTAGAACAGCAGCAAAGCAGCCCAGCGTGCAGCAAAGGTGTCACTGAGAGGCCAGGGATTGCATTCTGCAGGGAAGTGCCAAAGAAATAACTTCATGTAAGGCTTTTAACCCGCAGCAGCCTGGAATGCGGCAAGCACAAGCAGTGCCGTGGATGCAATGCAGGGTGGGCATCACCCTAGAGCACACTCCTGCCTTGCATCTCTTCAGCCCTACTTAACTCCTGCCCTATAGCCACCGAGGAGACAGGCTCACCCCCTCCACCCCATATAACAGGAGACCCACATACGCCAGCGCCCCATACAGGGGATCCCAGTCACACCAGTCCCCCCCAGCAACAGGGAACCAGTCACACCAGACCCCCACCAATAACAGAGGCTCTCCTCATCCCACCCCCCAATAACAGGGCTGCAGCCACATTAACCTCCCCCCAAATAACCAAGGGCCACTCGCACCAGCCCCCCATACAGCGGACCCCAGTAACACAGGCCAGCCACACCAGTGCTCCCACCCCGTGCAACAGCAGCCCATTCACCCCACCGCCCCCCATTAGTGAGGCCAGACCCCCCCTTTTCCCTACCAGAGCCCACCCCCCCTCAGCCACAGGGAACCCCCAGGCCTGACCCCCCCCACCCCGTTGACAAGGGCCGGCCCCGGGCCCTGCGCACCCACCGCGGCCCGTCCGGAGCTGTCGGCGGCGCCCTCAGCCCCGGCGCGCCCGGATCGAACCACTCGGGCACACGCGCGGAAGGGGAAGGGGAGCACGCTCCGCCCCCACCGCCCGCCAATGAGCTGCGAGCGCGCCCGCCCGTGGAGGTGTCCCCCCCCTCCCACCTCTGCAGCGGCGCGGTTGGTACGGCCCCACGGCGGGCGGGGTAATGGGGTGTCTTAAAGGGACAGCGAGCAGCGTGCGGGGGGGCACGGAGCGGGTTTAGGGGTGTCAGGGCCCAGGGGAGGGGATAGGATTAGGGTGTGTATGGTATGGAGTGGGGGCCAGGGCCAGGTTTGGTTTGGGGTCAGGTTTAGGGTTAGGTTTGATTTAGGGTCAGGTCTGGTATGGGGCTGGTTTTAGGGACAGATTTGGAGTCAGGCTTGGTTTGGGGTCAGGTTTAGGGTTAGGTTTGATTTAGGGTCAGGTCTGGTATGGGGCTGGTTTTAGGGCCAGGTTTGGAGTCAGGCTTGGTTTGGGGTCGGTTTTAGGGTTAGGTTTGATTTAGGGTCAGGTCTGGTATGGGGCTGGTTTTAGGGTCAGGTTTGGAGTCAGGCTTGGTTTGGGGTCGGTTTTAGGGTCAGGTTTATTTTAGGGTGAGGTTTAGTTTAAGGTCTATTTTGATTTAGGGTCGGGTCTGGTTTGGGGTCAGGTTTGGTTTGGGGCTGGTTTTAGGGTTAGGCTTGGTTTGGGGCTGGCTTTAAAGTTCAGGTTTATTTTGGGGTCAGGTTTGATTTAAGGTCTATTTTGATTTAAGGTCAGGTTTGGTTTGGGGTCAGATCTGGTTTGGGGCTGGTTTTAGGGTCAGGTTTGGAGTCAGGCTTGGTTTGGGGCTGGTTTTAGTGTCAGGTTTGGTTTGTGGCTGTTTTCAGGGTCAGGTTTATTTTGGGGGCAGGTTTTATTAAAGGTCTCTTTTGATTTAAGGTCAGGTTTGGTTTGGGGTTGGTTTTAGGGTCAGGGTATGAAGCAGCGCTGGGTACAGGCAGAGCCAGGACCCGCAGACCCCTGGCTGCACACTGTAGTGCTGTGGGACCCCCAATGCCCGGGGCAGGGCTTACGGGAAGCTGGGGCACCAGCTCCCTGCCTCCCTCCCTGCCTGTGGATGGAGGGGCCGCTCCGCCTGGCAGAGCAGCAGATCCAAGCCCGCCGGTGATGGAGCCGCAAACCGGATGGGTGGGATGCTTCGGGGAAGCCTCTCCTCCCGCTGCAGCCCCGGGGGTTGCACAAGCAGCTCCTCGGGACGGGTTTTGCAGCACAGACCCCGGCTCCCGCGGGCACATCGGGGCTGGGGCTCTCCCCTCCCCTTTCTTTGTGCTGCTGGATCACGGCTCTGCTACGCGCAGCTCAGCCCCACACCAGGCTCCAGCATCGTGCATGGGGTCACCCCAGGGCTGGGTCCCCTCCCTGGCACATCAGAGCCGCGGTCCTGCCGCTATCGCCGTGTTGACGCTGGCTTCCGAGTCAATAAAACCCTCATGGAAGGTGCAAAGTCTGCGGTGGCTGAGCCAGGGCTGGCAGGCACCCGAGGAGGGCAGGAGGGGGGCGAGGAGGGGGCTTGGACCCAAAAAGCATCAGCTTTGGGGCAGCGATGCCCAGGGCAGCACCGATGCCCGTTCAGGACAGCATCCAAGAGGGCTCAGGGGCCACCCGGGGTACATTGGCTCTGGGGCTGACCCCACAGAACCTCTCTGGGGTCACAAACTCCGGTCTGTGACTCTCCCCCATGGGGTGAATGGCCGGAGGTTAAAGATCACCTGCGGCAGCCCCGAGGGGACAGCAGGACAGAGCTGTTCCATGGTTTGGGGTTATCCCAGCGCATCAAGTGCCCGGAGCGGGGACAGGCACCACAGCACAGCCCATCCCATTCTCTTCCTGCAAGGAAGGGGCTGGGCTCTCATCACACCCGGCCCAAACCCTCCAGAGGGCAGGGAAGCCCGCAGGGACCTGTTTGGTGGGTGCTTTGTCTCCATGCATACTTGTCCCACACGCCCTGCTCACACCTCTCTGGCTCTCCTCCATCTCCAGCACAGGCTGGGGCTGAGCTTTTGCCCATGGAGCTCCCGCAGTGCTGGCAAACGAGGTGGGACCCCATGGCACCACCACAGAGGTGATGTTTGGCAGTGTCTTGGCCACGGCACAAGTATCTGCATCTACATCTGCATGCGTGTGCTTTGCCACAAATGAATGAGCAACAGGAAAGCTGAGAAATACAGACCTGATTTTCCTCCTGCATCAATGCCAGGCTTCCCCGTGCTCCCAACATGGGGCAGTGGTGCAGGTCCAAGTCAGTTCTGCTTTCCTTCTTCCTGACTGCTTGTCTCTCACACCATGTGGGTGCAGAAGAGCAGAGGGGATGCAGCCTGTCCCCAGGCTCCTGTCACTCTGCAGTGACCCCCTGAGGACACAGGGGCAACACAAGGGGCTCTCTGGACTCATCCTGCTTCCAGAATGGATGCAACCCTGGCATTGACAGTTTTCCTGGGAATGCAGGCAATAACAGCAATAACAACCCCCAGGAACAGCACGTCCAGGCTGAACTGGGAATTTATCCGTTATTTTAACCCTTTTTTCCTCCCCCCCGTTTTAGGAACTTTGATTCTCTGACTCCCCTCCAAGGCAATGACCTGGTACTGCAACATGCAACCACTAGCGCTGTGAACTGTTAGGCGAATGCCAAAGCCCAATGAGCTGATGATTTTTACCTCCCTCTCTTACAAATTCCTCTTTTCAGCCTTAAACACGTTTGCGAATGTCTCATCCCGACCTCTTCCTTTCATCCAGCAACTTCCCTGGGTGAGGAGTTCCGAGTTTGCCACCAGCACTGGGAAACTGGGATTCGCTGGGACTCCACTGCTGGAGGAGCAGAAGGTCCTCAGCTGATTGCACAAAAGCATTGCACCGTGCAGTGGCTCTCGGGAAAGCAGGGAACAGACTTCACCAGGGAAAAAAGGGATCATTGCAAACATCCATCTGAAGGCCACTGAGGACGGGTACAACATCGCAAGTGACACGCAGGCACCACGGCAGTCGTGCAGCTGGACGTGGAACAGCCTTGGGAATGAGGTGGAAGAGATCAGAGAGAGCGCAAGTGATCTGCCAGGGTCACCAGGAACTCACAAAGGGAAAACCCCAACCTGTGGCTTTGTGCCCATCTCACCGCGTCCCATCCACTGGGCTCACCTTGTCCCAGCACGGAAAGGTCAGGGGCTGGTGCCTGCTCCCTGCACATACTCCCACTGCAGGGGGATGTAAAGGTTTTCTGTCTGTTCCCCACAGCAGCCAGGCCTGGGGCTGTTCTCACTGCCACCAGTGATGCTATAGTGATTCTCACAGGTCAGGGCTCCCTGGATCACTGTAAGGCTGTGACGCTACTGGCTGGAAAGATGCCCTCCCTTTGCTGGCTCTGCAGGGAGAGTGATCTCTTATCAGATCAACTGATAAGAGTCAGAAAGGAAAAACAACCGGTTTGCAGCCCCAGGAGCGTTTTCCAACGTGCAGTACCGCTCACTCCCAGTGTGTGTCCTTTGTCACCAGCCTCACAGGCACCCAGCAGTCATCAGACCAACACAGCGGGACCCACGGTCCCCATCCCACCCGGAGGGGCGCACAACACATCCCCACTTGAAAGCAATCTCAGAGACGTAGTAGTTTGTCTTTCAGACTGTGTTTCAAGCTTCCAGTTTGGAGGTATACATCATTTGCAATTGCTACTAGTCCTCATCAACCTTTCCAGCAGGTTTCTGGAATGAACAGTGATAAAATTCCTAGGTTTGCAGGCAAGGATCTCACAAGGAGGAAAACCAAGGCACTAAGAGTGGAGTATCAAGATGCTAATGTTATCTATAGCATTTCCTTCCTGACATCAAAACCATGCTTTTAACTTCCAAATAAGAGAGCACAGATTCCTCCTGGGCATGGCACAGTAAAGCAGCCACACAGCTGGAAATAAAGCTCAAGTCCCACCTATTCAACCAACATCCTTTGTTACTGCCACAGGCACCAAACACTGCATCCTGCTTTGAATCCCTTGCTGAAACCTCCCCTATCCCTTTCCATCAGCTCTGAAGAAAACAGAGAGAGATTGTGCTAATATTGGTGGGTGAAACATCTAAAGCTGAGCTGTGTGAACACCCCCAATGGCATTGCCACATTCCAGTCAATTCTTCTAACCCACTGTTACGGTCCCTCCCAGCTCCTTGGATTTATACACATTTGCCTCACAAATGCCCAAAATCCCTTACTGAAGAGGCACACAGGCTGAGCTAGCACAGGGCTGTCAGAAAATGAAGGCAACATGTTGATGCATGCACAGACTGCAGCTAAAAAGGACCTTCAGCATTTCAGAGCTGTGTTTTGGGGGGCAGAAAGGGATGCTCTGTATTATGCCCTCTTGCCCACCCTGGTTTAACAAGCCCCCTTCAAGGCACACTCTTAGTGGAGAAGCCACTGGTAGAAAAGACATCCGTCCTTCACTCAAATATTGAGTTATAAACCAAGGCTTTCATGATTCAAACCTCTTTAGGGTCCTGTAAACAAGATAGGAGACTAAGGCTAAGAGATGGAGCACGTCGTAACACTGCAGCCTAGTTAAACCCCAGATTAGTCCAGTGTTTTGGCAACTGGGTTCCTAGCTTGAGTCAGGGAGCTGATGCACTACAGCTCGAGTGGAAGCATGGAAAAAGGCAGCTGCTAAATACAGCAATGAAAACAAGACTCCAAAAGGATGAGAAACACAGAAATGAGTCCCACCCCCAGCAATATCCAAAAGAGTTAAAAAAATAATTATTAAAGAAATATAATAAAGCCTCCTGGGCCAGGGAGCAGGGGAATGGTCTACACTGGACCTACTAACCCACTCCACAGTTACCCCAGATACAGCAAAGATGCCAGCAATGCACTGCTGCACAATGGTCCTGCATGGTACAAGAGTCCTGCTGCTTTCTGGAGGATCAGTACACCTGGACCCCTGAAAGTTCAGCTGGAACAGGAGCCCTTGTGGGTGCTGGACACCCCAGTGCTTGCTGAACACCAGCCGGGGGCACCAGACCTGCAAGTGTCTGTGGGTCAGTCAGGCACGTGTGCGATGATGGGGAGAACTGGCAGCACTGTCCAGGCAAGGCTCCAGTGTGGGACTGTATGTAGCACTCTCCAGAGGCACCTCTGGCTTGGCAGGAGGAAGACATGAGGCTGTGTCCTGCAGTGTGGCTGTGCTGAGATCCCTCACCATAGCCTGGAGCACAGATGTGTTGAAACCCCTGACTGTGAACACTGGGATGCTGCATCTGAAAAGCAGGAAAAGCCGGAGGCGAAGCGCAGTAGTAGCTTTGGGTTGGGTAAGTGCCTGGTGAAGGGTTAATCCTGGGAAGGAAGAAAACAGAAGGTTACAGTGTGCTCAGAACTGGCATTGCCTAGTGATGGAATCGCCTTGAGGGCAGATTTCCTCCTGACCAGTGCTTAGAAAGGTCACTGCAATCCATCAGAGGGATTCATTACAGGAGAAGCTCTAATTATAAGCAGCACTCAAGTAAAAACAGGTTTACTGGCCTCCCAGGACAGATGTTCCCACTTCCAACCCACAGCAATTCCACACCCACTGAAGGAGCTTGATTCTTGGTCTCTGTGCAAGGAATACTCAAGCCAAACTTCAATGTGCTTGAAGATTAGCATATGCATCCTCCCTCCCTTCCACTGAACAACACATCTGCTCAGTTATTAATCAGGAGAAGCCACAGCTGCCAACTATTATTTATCAAGAAGCCATAAAGGCCTTTGGTGCGAGTAAGAGACCAGGGTATAGAGTGAAAAGGGAAGGAAGAGAGAGTTACAAGTAACATTAATCATTCAGAAGCAAGGCCTAGAAACAGCCTTTGCCAACAGCAGGCATGACTCATCCCGATGGAAGTATCAAGAGCTGCCTGGAAGCCAAAGCCTCTGGGACTTGAGGAGTACTGCTCAGCCCACGCTCACCACTGAATCAAGACAATACTCATGAAGAACATGACTGCCAGATTCCCAGCAAGAATAACAGAGTGGCTCATGCTGGGGGTTTGGATTCTATTTTATATGAGGTGTGGGCTTGGTTTGGGGTTATTTTTATTGTGATGCCAAAGCCTGGACCTCCTGGAAGTGTCTCCTGCCTGGTGCCAAGTTGATACCTGAAGTCTTGGGACAATTTAAAGAGAAAAACCCAACAAAAAGCCATCAAGAGCTTTTGCTTGGGAATAAGAATCAAACTAATACAAAGTAAGCCCCAGATGCACATATAGAACTTGTGTCTAAGACACAGAGTCATGCAAATTCAGCTGCAACAATGGAAAGATCCTAGAAACACCTTCCCACACCCTGCTTGAATGTAAATGTTTATGTAAATACCTTTGAGGCAGAACAGTCTATTTATGTCATCTCACCTGAGGCAAGCAGGTTTAGACACAGGGCTGAGGTGCTGTGTGCAACAATCATCAGCAGAAGCATGAGACTGATGCAGACACAGCACAGCAGCGAGACAGTCCCTCTTCCCAAAAACAGCCCTTGCACAGAAGGGAGAGAGTGAAACCACAAACGCTGCTGGATCTGCCTGGCCTCCCCTGCAAGCACTCACATGTCTGAGTGCCCCACTGGATCTGGGGTACCCTCCTCCTGCAGGCAAGGGTTTCTTTTATGGTCTCCCCACAGCTGAGGGCAGATGCAAACACTTGGGAATGTTTCCATCACAAAGCTTTACAGTGAGCTGATGGCTTACACAATATGTAGAGTTTAACCTTTAATAGACAGCTGAAATCACATCTTAGAATAGGGAAAAACTGACCTACATTTCCAACCTGGTTTAGAATGCAAAGGTGTTCTCACGGCTTGTGATCCACCCAACTTAAAACCATTCCTAAACGTCAGCCACAGGCCCCAAGGTTTCTTTTTGCTAATGCAATCTTGCTTTGACGCTGAAATAATGCATTGAAAAGTTTACACTGAACTTCATGACATCTTCAATTTATGATGCTCTGCTCTTGCAGAGGTTTGGACACAACTCACCTCGCAGCATTCCTGGGAAGAGAGGTGGGGCAAAGAAAGATAAAGATCATGCCTGAGGGAGCCATACAGCTCCCGCTGTAAATCCTAATGTTGGGGCAGAACCACACAATTTAGCTTTCATGTCAGCCCAGCTGCAACACCTTTGCATGTGCACACACTGCCCTTGCAGCAGGTGAGAGGTAGATCACTTCAGTTTAGCTTTCACTGAAAGACCTGGTTGAATTAATGTGGGATAATGTATTTGTCACAGTAATGCCAGCAGCGTAACATCAGTATGTTCCTCCTAACACCTAAGATATGAGCACAAGAAGCACACAGCTCTTAAAGGCAACTTGATGCCTCTACTTAGGCTTCAAATTTCTCCTCTATCATAAGATCTTTCACAGTAACTCCTGTACTTACTTGTTGCTTTCCAAGGCTCTTCTCTCTGCTGAGGACCCTGGGATATATTTCAGCCCTGGTATCCTCTTTAGCAGGCTGAAAGGGAACACCCGGTCCAGCCTAGAGCCCACCGACTCTGGAAAATCCAAGCAGAAACAGTAGCCAAGCCCATCTGAAGTCAGCAGCATGTTAAGGAGGACCACAGACAAAGCCCACTCATTCCTAACACAGTCACATGCAATCCCCCTCTGGCCACGAATCACTTCCCCTTGGAGAATCCTCCCAGTTCTACCCAGAGCCTTCTCTGCTCTGTGTTCTCTGCATGCACCAAAGCCACAGGGAAGTGGAAGCACAAGGTAAAAACCAAATGCAGAACTGGGTGGCACGAGGACCAGCAAAGCCAGTGACAGTTTAATGCAAAGCAAGAGCCCAGAAAACAGCATAAAGCCAGTGCATCTGGCAGTAAGAACTGCAGGATGTCCTCCCCCTCGTGAGCCAGCGATCCCACTCTGGTTCAGGGCTTCACTTGGAAAGGATACAGGCTTCCCCAGCTAAGAGCCCACACAGGTTACTCAAGAGAGAAGAATGAGGGATAAACCATGCAATGCAGAGCATAGACCATGGCACCAGCACCACTGGGACTCTAACCCCAAAAAAGAGAGTCCTCTTCATCCGTGAGCGGGTGGTGGAGACACCCAGCGTAGCAAAAGCTACTGGCATGAATCCTTCGGCATCTTCCACCTCTGACAGCCTCGAGACAACGGGCTCGAGTAAGAGGTAGAGGAGGGCAGAGAGGACAGCAAAAGCGACGGTGAGGAAGGAGTGCTTCACAGTGCCCACGTTCTTCTCAAAGCTGCCAGCAAAATACCAGATGATAATGGCACCGCAAGTCAGGGATATCAGGTCTTCATAGACAAAGATGTAGGTAATCAACCTGTAGACTGAGCACACCAGCACTTTAGAAAGGCAGAGGCAGCAATGCATTTGTTTGCAACCACTACAATGAACACGCTTGAGCAAGAGGGAGCGCGAGCCTACAAGGATTAATGGCTTTCATTTCTATCTCGGTGCAGAAGAGAACTTGAGCGCTTTAAAATCAGGTATAAATCATCAGTTAAAGTAAGCGCTATCTTGGGTATCGCAGACACAGGGACTGACTCTTGCTGCTTCCTGGGAAGTTGCCTGGAGAAAAGGAACAGCATCTGTAGTAAATTTCAGTCTCATTAAAAGAGAAGGCAGGAGACATAAAAACGACTGGTGTTGTACCTGGGATTTTGCTCAAAGGATAAACACTACTTAAACTGCTAAGAGGCTGGCTTTCTCACCAAAAAATGCCTGCAGGTTACCAGAAGTAACCTCAGGTTAGCTGTTCTCCTGGGCACCCAGTGAGGATGGAGCCAGAGTTCTCCCTCAGTCCCACAGCCAGGAAAACAGCAGTTGTGAGTACAACCCGGTGCAACCCAACTGCGCCCCTTGGACACGTGGGAGGAGATGGCAGAATTCACCCACCATCTCAGAGTGCTGCACTGCTAAAAGAGATCACTCCCTGGGGCAAGCAAGAACATAGGGATTAAAAGAGTGATAAAAACCCTTCTGGGAATAGCACAGGGAAGCAAACTGAGGAAAGCAAACCCCTCCAGCTCTTAGCAGGGTACCCACACTGCACAGTGTCACAGAGGCAGGGCCGAGGGGGGAAGCAGTCTGATATAGGAGCCGGCTGCTGAGGGAAAGGGGCTGGGGCAGGGAAGCAAGGGGCACGGTGCGGGTCATGGAGAAGCCACGGAGGGAGCAGCAGGCTGTGTGAGGGACTCGAGGAAGTGCCCAGAAACAGGGGGTGAGGAGGGCGGACCGAGGGGTTCTGTTCAGGGAGGCCAGGAGAGAAGGGAAGCAAAGGCTCGCTGCGGGGGCCTAGGGAACGCCTGCAATGGGGGCTCGGCAGTGGGACCATGGAGGGGCCCCCGCTCACCTTCCCCGGCGCGCAAGGCCGCGGGCCGCAGCACGGCAGCGGAGCGGGCAGCGGGAGCTCCCCGCAGCAGCCCGGGCGCGGAGGCACCGAGCGACAGCAGCAGCGTGAGGGCAGCGGCGGCCGGGAGCGGAGCCGGAGCCCACGGCGGGGCCATGCTTCCGCAAACCGCCCCGCTTCCGGCCGCCGCCGGAAGGCACGGGCCGTTGCCGTGGCAACGCGGGGCTGTTACCATGGAGACGGGCGGGAGGGGTTTCTTTTTCTCCCTCCTTTTAAATTTTAATTATTTCTAATTCTTTTATTTCCCCTTTTGCAGGAAGGAAAAACAACCCCTGGGGAGGGGGCAGCAGCGGCTCGCAGCCCGCCGGCCCTCCCGCTAAGGCCCTGCTGCGCCGGGAAGGCCCGGCAGGGTTACCCGGGGTCCGGTTAACCCTGGTGGGCTGGACCGCGCGTTTCCCTTCGGGATGGAGGTGGAGAGGAGCAGGATGCTCAAAGACAGGCGTCCTCCATGTCAGTGGTTATGAACCTGCTGGAACCGCTTTGCTGTCTGTCTACAGGGTGTGTGCAACAAGGGAAGCGGCGGATGGGGTGAAGCCCCTGAGTGAGGAGAGAAGAGAGGAGGAGAAAAGGAGAGAGAAATAGAGGCTTTGCTCCAATGGCGATGGGAGGCCCCAGCAGCAAGTGGAGCAGTTACGTGGCAGAGACACTGCAGCCCCCAGCTCCTCCTCCAGATGAGACCCCAGTCGCTGGCTCATGTCTAAGGAGAGAACAGTGAGGTCTCATCCACATGGGAAGGAGCCTCAGCATAAGGACATGGAGCTGCTGGAGCAAGTCCAGAGGAGGCCATGAGGATGCTCAGATGCTGGAGCAGCTCCTGTATGGAGCCAGGCTGAGAACATGGGGGCTGTTCAGCCTGGAGAAGAGAAGCTGATGGAGACCTCAGAGCAGCTTCCAGTGTCTGAAGGGGGCTACAAGGATATGAGGAGGGACTCTTCATTAGGGACTGTAGTGATAGGACAAGGGGTGATGGGTTCAAACTTAAACAGGGGAAGTTTAGATTGGATATAAGGAAGAAGTTCTTTACTGTAAGGGTGCTGAGGCACTGGAATGGGTTGCCTGGGGAGGTTGTGAATGCTCCATCCCTGATGATGTTCAAGGCCAGGTTGGACAGAGCCTTGGGTGACCTGGTTTAGTGTGAAGTATCCCTCTCCATGGCAGGGGTTGGAACTGGATGAGCTTAAGGTCCTTTCCAACCCAACCCATTCTATGATTCACCTTCCCATACCCCCTCTGATTTTGCAAAGTGAGGAAAGAGTTTGAAGCGGTTGGGATCACCTCCAGCCAAGGGGGGTGAGCAGAGCACTGAGGGGCCAACACCTTTTCCCCATCCCAGCTTCAAAGCTTTTGACTGGGAGCAACAGGAGAACACATCACGGCTGTGTCAGCAGGCTCACGGGAGCTCATCGCTCCATCTCCATTAATGCCATTTTCCATTCATGGGAATCCTTCAGTCTCTGAGGAACACCAAGGCACTGAGAGACTCAACACAGAGCCAAAGATCCCACCAGGACTCCCACCCTGCCCCTGGCTATGGAGCATTGTTTGGGATCTGCCCTAATCCTGCTGAGGGGTCCCAGGTTGTTGAAGCCCAATGGTGCAGGAGATGTCGAGGCTGGAGGAGATGAAGCTTTTCAAGGAGAAACCAAAAGCCGGGCAGAGAGCTCAACCCCCTTTTTTGTTGTAATCATTCTGGCCACTGCTTGCTCTGCAGAAACGTATTTTAGGCTGTGGCAGTGGGATTTGCTTCCTGCTGCTGTGCCCAGGGGGGAAGAAACAGCCCATATTACTTGCAAATCTGCTTAACCCATTAGTTGAAACCAGAGAACGCCCTTCACTGCCTTGAAAAGTAAAAGATTCAGGGTAAAACCTCGCTGAAGCATGTGCAGGCTGCCACCAGGCAGAAAGCATGCAACTGTTGGCTCTCCCTCTCGCAGGAAGGCAGCTTGAACTGAAAGGAGAGACTGCTGAAACCCCAGCTGGATGGAATAATCAATGCTGCTTTCACTGCTGTTTTGGTTCATTCCTCGTTAATCTTCCTTTCTGACGTCCCTCCTTTCCTAGAAGTGGCTCCCAGCATCACGACCCCTTTGCTTGGAAAGCCTCTCTCCAAGTCGATATTTGCCTTTTTGAGACAGTCAGAAACTCTGACGAACCTTTCTTATTTTAGGACCCAGATTTTGGATGTTTTCTTTTAACTCTCTCAGAACCACAGCCCGGTTTGGGTTGGAAGGGACCTCAAAGCTCCTCCAGTTCCAACCCCTGCCACAGGCAGGGACACCTTCCACTAGAGCAGCTTGCTCCAAGCCCCTGTGTCCAACCTGGCCTTGAACACTGCCAGGGATGGGGCAGCCACAGCTTCTCTAGGCCAGCGCCTCAGCACCCTCAGGCAACAACTGCCTTATATCCAACCTATATCTCCTGTTTAAGTTTAAACCCATCACCTCTTGTCCTACCACTGTCTTAGCATCCCGCCCCAAATGGCGATGCACAAGCAGGCGCATGCCCTGCTTCCCTCACCAGCATCCCTCTCATCACCCTGCGTGTAAATTAAACCGATTTAATCACTTTAATATCCCTCCCTCCCCGCGCATCCCCGCACAGCGCCGAGCACACCCCCTGCTGCCCCCATCATCCCCCCCCCCCTCCCACCGCGCTCACTTGGTACGGCCCTTCCCCTCCACCCCTACTTCCCCATACGAGTGGTAGGCGCCGCGCCAGCCGATTGGCTACGGGGCCCCGCAGTCCGCGCGAGCTGCGGGTGCCCCAGTGTGCGCGCGGCTGGCGCGGCGCTCGGTCCTTCCGTCGTTCGGTCCCCTCCAGCCCGGTTACCGGCCGCCGCCGCCGCCATGGCTTCGGGTAGGTGCTTCCAGGCCCGCCAGGCCTCGGAAGGGAAGGGGAGCGGGGGGGGCGGGCGCTGGTGGTGGCGGCGGCGGCTCCGCTTCCTGCCGCTAAGCGCGGGTGTGGCGGTGTGGGCGCGGAGAAGGGTGGGCGAGCGCCATGTGGCGCAGGTGTGGAGAAGGCCGCGGCCATGTTACGGGGAGACGCGGTTTCTTCCTTCCCCCCCCCCCCCCCGCTCAGCCTCTCACACCTTCCCTTCCCCCCGGTTACCGCCCGCTCGGGGGGGAGGGGAGGGGAGACACGCCCCCTTTTATCGAGGCCACGCCCCCTCCCCGGGCGCCCCCCCCCCCCCCTCCGCCAGCCCTCCCGGGGCCGCCCCTTTTCGGTCTGGCCACGCCCCCCCTCCCGGGTCGCAATGGGGTGGGGGGATCCCAAGGGGTTCCCCCTCAGCCTGTGGGACTCACCTTTGGGTGGTGCCTCCCTCCCCAGGACGTGAGAGGTGAGCCCCATTTTGCTTTATCCCCCCATCCCCCGTGCGGTGTGAGATGTAAGCCCCCCTTTAGGGTCATGGTCCCCTTTTGTGTTGTGTGTCCTCCTGCCAGCGTGAGATGTTGACCCATCCTTCGGTGATGCCACTCCCCACACATGGTTTATGTGCTTCCCATATGGAATGCAAACACCCCTTTCCTGTGTGTGTGTGTTCCCCCCCCCCCAAGCATGGGACCCACCTTTGTGTTCCAGCATCTGTCCTATGTTCTGCTTTAGCCACCAGCACAGTGAAGGGGGTGGCTCCGTTCCCCCCTACAGTGGGCTTAAATTTGGCTGTAATTCTCCAGTGGAGGCCTTTAGCTGGGTATGGAGACAGCAGATCTGCTGTCCCAGATGACTTGATGCAGCCCAGCTTTTCCTGGGCCTTCTGCAAGCACGTTGTGTTGCTGGTTTTCATCCCATCGGAGGTCCCAGCAGCAGTGGTGTCCCTGTGAAGCCGTGGATAGGTAGTGTATCCTGGAATGGGAGAGGGAATTCCCCAAAGCCGTAAGTGCTTTGTGGAGTGAGCCATGTTTTGTAAGGCTTGAGCCATCTTAGTGTTGTCTCACATATACATATATGAATGATAGAGAACAAAACCAAAGCAAGGTATGTTGAAGGAATCCTTTGATGCAAGGAACAGTTCTTTAGGAGAAAGCCTGTCCAAAGACACCGTCAAATGAGTTCAGACCATGAATTCTTCACTAAATGGGTGAAGTTTGGCAGTAAACTGAAACCTCTTTCTTCCCAGCCTTCAGATACTTTGCAGTCAAGTACCTGAGTGTCTACTATGGTTTTACTCTGTGGTGGTGTTCAAACATGAGGTTCTTTCTCTGATAAGAATACAACAAAAGCAACGCTGCTGCTTCATATAGATTGCTGTGTGTGAGAACTTTAGTTTTCAAATACACGCAGCAGGTTCCTTTATCTTAAGAAGAATACACATCCTGGGTGGTGCAGGCTGACTGCTCTGCTGTGCCCCGCTTCATCCACAGGAGATTCTTCTAGGAGCTTTCTAAACATGCAGAAAAAGTGTTTGTATATCCAGGAATTCCCAGAATAAACCATCTGTTGTTTCCAAAAATCCTTAATGGTCTCTTGTCCCCATGGAGCCCACCAAAATCAATCCAATCAGAAGCCTGTAGGCTAAAAGATCCAGTGAAGGATGTATAAATAAAGGAGAATCCTCTCATTCTGCCTGTTCCTATTTTACAGGCTCCTTATGTGGTTGTTTCCGAAGTTTTTCCCAAATGTTGTGGCTTGGCAGAAGTTTAAGTGAGAAGCTAAGGAGATTAAATATAATCATTCAGTTTATAGCTAATTGCATCCTTAGTCAAGAATTGTTTCTGATATAACCATTAATATTCTTTCTTTTAATTAGCAGCATTAATGGCATATAAATTTTCAAGCTAAACCAGAGGTTTGAAGGTGGTTGCCTATTTAATACTCATCTTTGTGATCATTTAATTTGAAATAACATGAAAATTTGACCTTCATCTCATTAAGAACACTCAACATGTCGGAGCTACGCTTTTAGGTTGGCTTTTTAATTGCTTTTCATTATGAAAAGGCAATGAAATCTTTGTGTAGCAGTGCAGAGTGAGAGTGTTTCACATCTGAGTGAAACTCCTGTATAGGATGTGTGCAATGAAATATTCTTTCATCTCATCTTAGCTTTTAGTAAACTTGTCTCTTGCAGAATATGAAATTTGCTGCTTTGTGTTGCTTCGAGGAGATACTTTAGCATTAAAAATGATGCTTCATGTCTGAAGAGCTTAGGTGGTACCCTTGTCTTGGAATTACATACCTGTGTGTTGAAGTATATGTGTAAGTAGGATTTGATTTATAACCAGAGGTTATAATGAACAGGCTTTCAGCAATTTGAGGAGTGTTTTGATTGGAAAAATGATTGTAGTCATTCCTAGTTACCTTGCATTGTAATTAATTCTTGATTTCAGCTTTTCAGTCAGTTTTAAGAGGTTAGAGACAGAGCTTTGGGGAAAGCCTGAAATCGGGGCTGAAAGCAGAGACGTTCCTGCCAGTTTTTATTAGACCACAGCACCACAATATTTGTACAAGTCCTTGAAGTGATTTGAAAGGAAGAGAAGAATTGCAGGGCTGTTACCCAGAGTGACAGGCTGGTAGAGAAAGGGAAATTCCCACCTTCTTGTCTACGTTTTGACAAGAAGGTGGGAATTTCAAGCAAGAATGTCAAGAGGAATTGAGGCTCTCTCCTAGGCAGCAGATGGATGGAATCTGTGTAGTTAAGAAGGTGGTGGGGCGTTGAGCAGCTTAGGGGTGTGAGGGTATCTCTGAAGTGATGGGGCCTGCTTGTGACAGCCCGAATTCTGAAGGGTCTGAGGTTGATGGAGCAATGTGTGTGTGTTCTGGGTGCCTGCATCTGTTTGCTGGTTTGGGAAGCTGAACTGATAGGAATGTGTGTTTTCCCCTGGATAGTAAGAGCTTTTAACACATAGGATTGTAAGAATTTACATTACAAAATTTAGATACATGCAGACATAAAAATATGAGGAAATCCATCATTTGGAGATTAACAAGCTAAAATAGCATGATAAACAGACAGTGATAAGTAAAGGCAAACACCGTACTGAATTCCAGCTGGCAGGTACTAGGGGTTTTCTGTGCTTTAAATACAACCAGCCAAACCATTTCAGTGATTTTTATTTTAACTTCAGGTCATCTTTTGAAATCCATATTTTTCCCGTGTGTTTCCAGAATAAATATCCTTGATAACTGATGTTTATATTGGAAGTAATACCCATAATGCCTGCCTGGCCTGTTGTGTTGTGTGAATGAATTTATTCCTGCACGGTTTGAGCGTTTCTCTTTTTGCAATATGAGGGAAGGGAAATGTGGCTCCTGCATCCCCGATTTTACATCTCCATATTCTGCCTGTCTCTTTGCTTTTTGCTAGGCAGGGTTTTCTTACGGCATCTTAAAAAGGGGTTCAGTAGGCCTGACCTGCTTAGCTTTGCTTGACTGCTAAAGCTGCTGCATTGTTTCTGTTCATTGGTGATGGCACTGTCTGTGATAGCCATTAGAGGGGGTTTTACAGGCCTGGATGTTTGAAGAGACTCCTTGAAAATGGGATTCAGAGCCTTCAAAAAGAAAGTTCAAAGTGGCCATTCCTGTGCCATGTTCCCTGCACCCTGTGCTCCTGTTCTCCCAGCCTTAGCATTCGCTAATAAAGAGGAAGCTGTCTCATTCTGCATGGAAAGCAGTTGCATTACCCACTGTACTTGAACCTTTTTCCTTCTCCCCAGATTTCTTCCTTTTACAGTAAGTAGAAGAAGAAAATGTTCATTTTAAGTTCTCAATATGACTTAATTCTTTTTCTAGATTCTGGAAGTTACAGTCAGTCTGGGGGCCAGCAGAGGTATGTGTGTGGAGGGGGGGTGCGTGTGGGTGTTTTGCTGTTAGCAATTCAATCTGCAAAATAAAAGGCTGTTTAGTATTCCCACCATGATGTTTGACTCTTCAGGCATAACAAAGTGTTTATATGTTCTTGGAGTTATGGGTGCAGAAAGCTTGCTGCCCTGGGCCTTTATTAATATATCTTATAAACCAGGGGAAAAAAAATCTTCCTGAAGAGAAGGCAATGAGCAGGTTTATATTGGAATGACATTGAAAGAACTTAGGAAATGGCATGAATATAGAGAAATATTTTTCATGTAACTGCCTTAAGCTGTTCAGGATTTTTAGCCAAAGCTTATATAAGTGGAAAGATGATGGGCCGTATAGATGTAAAGATATACATACATATTTCCTTCTATATTTAATTCTATACTTGTATAGAAGTGAAATTTCATGTTTCCATCTGATAACTGTTCATCATTGTGAAAATTAAAAGCCTGCTCATGAAATAGCTCAAGTTTGGGGGGGTGTGTGTATTTTCATTGGTGAAACAAAAGTGGTGTTATGGAAGGATGAAAATCATAGCTAATACTGACGGTGCTAATGAAAGTCAGAAGGTTCTATGTGTATAGCACTGTGTGAGTTTGAGTTCATATCTGGATATGATACAAGTGTTTCAGCACATGGTGGTTCTCTCTGTTCACGAAGTCTTAAAGTGGCAGCATACAAGTAAGTATAATCTCAAGCAAGTGTGGTTTTGATGATGATATTGCTGAATAGTCCAACAAATACCAACTTGACAGTAATTGATGAAAGTAAAATTAACTTTGTAAGAGTATGCTGCAAAACTTAAAATGCTTTGTTTCATAACAGTGTCTGTGATTCTGAGGAATGTCAAATGACAGTAATCCCAACTTTTATGTACTTTAAATTTATACTTGAAACAGCAGAAATTAGAATAAGCTTTTCTGCCTTCTGACAGGCAACTGTGGTAACCAGTAATTCACTGATGTGGTTCTCATGTGCCTACAGCTGCAGTACTTGGATTAAACACTTGGTTTGGAATGAAAAGAAACTTAACACCAAAAATACCTTTACTTTCCAACCCATGTGGAGGGTACTGTCAGCATTTACTAAATGCATTTTTCTCTTACAGCTATTCGTCCTATGGCAATCAGAGCAGTCAAAATTATGGCCAAGCACAGGTAAGGTGAAAAGACCCATAGTGTCTTTCATAGCAGATGTTCCTTGGGTAAAACTAATTGTTCCTGAGTGACCATATATGGGCCAGGAAGAAATCCATTCTCAGCTTGATGTGTGCAGTTGTGTCTAGTAAAGAACAACTGTAATTAGCTGCTGGAAGTTACACTTATGTGAGGACGTTCTTGAAATTACAGGGATATTCTGGTTATGGGCAGAGTGGAGACAATTCCTCCTATGGACAGAACTATGGAAGCTATCATGGGAACTATGGACAAAATCAAACAGGTTTGGTTAGCTTGTTACATTCATTGGCAGTAATTAAAAGGTGAATATTTACTAAAAATTTTCTTCCTCCATTCCCAGGTTATGGACAAGATTCCCAGGGATACGATGATGAATCCGGTTATGAAAATCAGAATCAGAGCTCATACAACCAGCAGTCTTATGGCAGTCAGGGGCAGCAGAAAGGGTCGTCTAGAGGGTAAGGAGGCTGAGATTAACAGGATCTATTTACAGTCTAGTAGTTGTATGTTTTTAACTACAGCTGTAGCAAATTTCATTGCTAAAAAAAAGGACAAACATCTGAAAATCCACATTCTTAAAACATTTTTTATGTCTGAAAGAGCAGGAGGAAAAGGAAGAATATTTCTTTGTGTGAGAAGGATGAGATACAGTTGTTTTGAAGTTGAGGAGTACGGGAGGTACACTTCAGAAAGTCTTTGGATAGTGACTAAAATGAAGAATGAACCTGGTAGAGAGTATTTTGATTAGGAAAAAGATGTATCAGGTACCTCTCCAGTCACGTTCTTTTGTATGAACTTAACAATACTCTTTTATTAACTTCTGATAAGCTGTTAGCAAGGAAATTCTTAGCTGTTCTTAGATTTGCAGACTTCTTATTTGACTTAGAATGCCTTTTCTTTTTGAAGGAAGAGGTAAGGATTCAGAAATGTCATTCAAGGAGTTATCTTTTTCCAACCAAGTAGGATTCTCAAAACCTGATGTTTTTATATCCTCATCAGTAACTTAAATGTGTACTCTGATTCAGTACTTCACGCTATTGCAAATGTATTTTTCTTGTAAGGGATATTATACCTCCGGTAAGTTTCAGGAGGATTAATGATACAGCTTTGAAAGTGTGTTGGAAAATACAACCCGGCTGCCCTTAACGACTTACAAGGCCACATTTTGCTTGAATACCTTTGTTATCTAACTTACAAGCTTCGTGCATACACCCCAAGGTTGCTGCATGCATTATATCTTTATTAAGGATCATGTGGCCTTTAAATGACAGTCTGTACTAAACCCCATTCTTGTTTTCAAGGTCCAAATATTTTTGTGTATTTTTGCAAGCTGATAAAGCAGTCTGGACTTGAACAAATCTGTACTGGCTTTCTGCTTTTGTAGTTATCAGTATAAAACGTCTTAATATGAACAAGCAGGGTCTTTATCTGTCAGCAGTAGGTGCTGTCATTCCCCGTGTCTTTTACACATCCCTAACAAAAGCTGGTAGGTGATTAAGTTTTGCTGTGCTTTGTTTTCTGAGCATTTTAGAGCTGTACAAAGGACTAGGCAATCATGTGGGGTTTAAGTGTCGACATCCAGTGGGGAAAAAATGCAGTAGAGTATAGATGCTCCAACAAGTTGGTTTTGTTCAGGAAAGCAGAAAAGAGACCTTGGAGGGGAACTCTTCAATGTATAGTTGCAACAAGTAAGGGAAGTTGAGAAATTAAATGGTGACAGTTTTGAAGAGGGTGGCCACAAAGTTGTAGCTCTCACTTCCCAAGGGAGGTAAGGAAGGAAAAGCAGCCAATAGTGGATGCTCTCAATGATGCTTCTTTCCAGATGGTGCAAAGTGGAGCTTACTTGTTCTTAAGGTATTAACAAAAAGTCTTCACAAGCTCTTTGCCACTAGGGTTAGTTATATTAAAGCTAAGATCGAGGCTAGGGCTGGGACAAAGCAGACTAGATGGTTGTTTATGCCGATTTTGAGATGGGTTGAATCCAATGGACTTCATCTTCAAGTGCTTCCAAAAGCTGGTGGAGACTTTCTGTAGGCTCTTAGGTTTTATTGTTTGCTTTTCTGAGACATTTTGGCTAGCAAGTACGATTGCCAAAGACTAGAGAGGGGCAAACACAGTGCCTCGTCCTTTGGAAAAGGGTGGGAGCAGGGAGGAGGAAGAGAAGAAAGGCTGGCAGAGGTTAGTGATTAACTTCAGTTACTGAAAAAAACAATACAGTTAAGCCACAGCTATTTACCCAGGGGGAAAACAAAGGTGTGAGTAACAGCCATTGTTTCCTGGACGCAATTTCTCATCAACCTATCTAATGTCTTGCTATGAAAGGGTAACCCAACTGGAGCTGTTCTCTAGATTTTTACAACACTTTTGTTTCTACAAGGGAAGCTTGGTGTAGCTGAGATCTCTTTGTGGTTGCTCTGAAGTTGTTACTAGTCAGAGAAGAGTTACAGCTCCCTCCTGGAGTGTATAGCCATGTTGTATTGGAATATCCTAGATGTGATGTTGGTCAGTGTTTCTGATGGAAGTTGGTTGGATAGTATATGTAAATGACATGAAAGTGAGGAGAACTGCAAGTATGATGGGGGACATCACAGGAGTTAGAACAGTTCTTGGCCAAATGGTAGAAAGCCCAGGAAAAGATAAACTGCAATTCAGTGAAAGCAAAATTGGGGGATTTTTTTGTTTCGTAGGCAGCAGGTATAAGCTGCATAATACAATATGGGCAGCAGACATGTTCCCTGCAGTTCTGCAGAGAAGGCTTTGTTGTTTGGCAGCTCATGGGCTATCCATCAGCCCATGTATCCATCAGTAGTCATGCTACTGGGAGAGGAGAGAAAGCAGCATTTTACTGGGGTATGTACAGTGAGTGATGCTCGTAAGTTACATTTATAGAGAAAATGGAGAATGTCTTGAAAGCATTGGTAGTGTACAGTTTTCTACCTTTTATCAGAACCCAGATACATCCCAACAGAGGTGAAACAGTGTTTCCTATCTGTATGCCAGTAATGATTGGGAGGTAACTGGGATTAGGAAGTTTGAGCAATGTCATGAATTTTCAGCCATTATTTTGCTCTCTTTTCTGTGAACATTAAGCTATTAATACCGATTCTGTTTATTTTAAGTGGAAGAAGCTCTTATGAACAAAAGTCAAACTATGGTCAGCACCAAAGCTCTTATGACCAGCAGTCAAGCTATGGACAAAACCAAGACTCTTATGACCAGCAGTCAAGCTCATATGACCAGCAGTCGGGCTATGGCCACCAGGGCTCTTATGACCAACAGTCGGGCTATGGCCACCAGAGCTCATATGACCAAAAGTCAGGCTATAACCAGCACCAAAGCTCATATGGCCATTCTCAGCAATCCTACCAGTCTCAGAAGGGAAGCTATAGCCACAACAGCCAAGGTAAAATTCACAGGTTAAGTTCAATATTGGCTAGTAAAATTAAGCAGAAATGCTGTGAAATAGCTGGATTGCATTCCACAGGCAGTTGATTTAATGAATAGTTAAAACTCTTTAAAAAAATTCTTTAATGAATAGTTAAAACTCTTTTTTCATGTTGTTGGTTTTGGGGAGTGTTTAATTTGTGAAGACTTTCAAACATTATGCAGAGATGAAAAACTTGGGGCCCCAAAACTCTTGCATTTGTTGGAGGCAGCCTCGCAGAGTCCATATCCATATCTGCAAAATGTAGATGGAATTATCTTCCTAAGCCATTTTGAACCTTCTTCCTACATGAAGGTGGTATGTCTTGATCAGTCATGAAGAGCTTTTGCACTTCACATTCCAGCTTTGTGCTGTGTAGGTGAATTCTGAGATAGAAGGAAATGAGAAGTTTAAGGTCGGCCCTTCTTTTTGCAGTAACTTCACACCAGCGGCACAACCCACACTCTTTATCCTTGTTCTGTCTTCAGTGATGCCTTTTGCAAACTGGGAGGGTGATATGCAGTAGAATGCAAAGTATATTTTAGACAATGTGTTTAACATTGGAAAATGGAGTGTGAGGAACAGTGTTTACATTTGGAGATATCTTGTGGCTCTGGAGGCTAAGAGAGAGAACCAGAACAAAACCAAACTTTGCTCCGTTACTTTGTGGTGTAGATAACATAAGAGATTTAGGAGTTGATGCTTTCCTGGTTTAAATGGCAAACCAGGGGAGGAAAAGCTGTAGGGTGGGAATTTTCACTGCAGTTTGCACTACAATTCACTCATGTTTTGTTCTCTTCATTCCTCCAGATGATCGTCGTGAAAAGAGTAGGTATGGAGAAGATAATAGAGGATATGGCGGGTCACAGGGAGGAGGTAGAGGGGGATATGACATGGATGGAAGAGGTCATATGTCTGGATATAGGTAAGTGATCTCATTCCTGTGCCTGCAGTTCCCTACCCTTGTTTGTTATTACTTAGCTGGCTTTAATTTTTGTCTATTATGTGTCTATTCCTAATGTGGCTCAGATTTAGATTTCTAAAAATGGGAGGTTTCTAAAATTAAACCTTTCTGCACTGCACAGAAACACATTTTGCCTAGGAAAAGCTTTTGGATTATGACACGTAGCTGTGTTTTATTTACATGAGTTGCAATACACAAACTGCTTGAGCCCATCCCTTAAAATAAGACATTGTAAAACCTGGAACAGTTGTTTTCAATTGGAAGAAACCAACAGCCAGGGATTGAGAAGGTTTTCCACAATTCATAGCTAAGGTAGCTAACATTTTAGCAGGGAGGTTTTGACTTTACAGTGACAAATCATTATGCTAAGGGTGGTTAAGTGTCTTTCTGCTTCCTAGTAACAGCATTACTTGTTCTTTACTGGGTTGTTTTGTGGTTTGGGGTGGTTTTCAGTTTAAACTTTTATTAAAATACAGTTTGTATTATTGGCTTAGCTGTCAGTTTCAACACATTTATTTAAAGCAGATTTTAAATATTAACAACCCTGTTACCCCTTCTGCCATTGTATTAGGCCTTGCTCCTGTCAAGAAAATTTATGCACATATTTGATGTAGTGCATGCAGATGATCTCATGCATAGGCCATTGGGACCTTTGCTTTAAATCCTGTTGCATTAGACCAGATGACATTTATATTTCTTAATAAACTGTCACAATTTGCTACCCTTTCATTCCCTCTGTGAAGTGGTTGGGGGGTGTAGAGTGCTCACTGAGGCCAAGTAAGGATGTGGGAGCTTCCAATGAGCTGTAGAGTGCTGCTTGTTGACACCACTTGCCCTTTAATAGGCTGCACGGTTGTGGGTTATTGCTGGAACCCCAGACAAAGAACTCTGAATTGTACAACATTGAACTGACCTTAACTAAAGAAAATAATCTAACAGTGTGTTAAGACTTGGTTGGTTAGAAAGTCTTGATTTTTAAAACCAAACTTTAAATTTGCCTGTTTCTAAAGTGGTCCCAAATTAAACTTAGTGACTTGTCGTTTCAATGACATAGGTGAACCCTACCTCTCTTAATTAGGGGTGGTAGCATAATTACAAGTGTGTGTTAATACTTACTTCATGTTAGAGTTTGCTGGGGTTTTATATAATAGAAACTTAACCAGCAAAGTAACCTCTAAATTAATTTTCAGTTAAAACTGAACAGTTGCTTTTAAATCAGCTTTTCTGCGTGGATGAGGGTTTTCCATATTCCTACGGTAAAATATGGGTCTTTAAAAAGCCATCTTCAGGTGAGCCCTTTCCAGCAAGAGCTTCAGATGTGAGCTTCAGAAAACCTACTTTTGGTAGATTTTATCACTTTGAAACAAACTTCCGTCTTTGCAAGTTGAAGTAAATGAAATTGATGTCTGTGAAAATAAAGCCTCTTCCCATGTTTTTCCAAATTGTAAGGAAAATCTTGTTCGCACATCCATGTAGGTAATACATGGATTATTACGTATTACCACTTCTGGTCGAACCAAAAACCACTTTTGGCTTTTTCAGTGGAAAGCCAAGAGAAAAAGAGTGGAAGTGAATGGAGAAGTGGGGGAAAATACCACAAAATGGGTAGGAATTCTGTTCACTTCTGTTAAGTGATGCAGTCTTTGTAGTGAAATTTCTCTGAAACTACACTGTCATGTATATTTATTCAGTCTGTCTGCATAATTATGATGGAGAATTCTGTTTCTGACATGTTTTACCAAAGTCATTCCTAATAGGAAAGGGTAAAGTTTAAATTAAATACCAAACTTGTATAATCAAGAGGAAAATAACTTTTAATAAGGTAAGAAATCATGTTTAATCCTGTGAAAGTGTGGGATTTCAGGGTAGTTTCTTGGGTTTCCCTGGGTTTTTCCTTTTCCCCCCTCCCCTAAAAGCTTGTGTGGGAATGTCAAGTCTATCTCCAGTAACTAGTTAGCATTTCAGATCACATTTTAATGCTCATGAATCCATAGCCACTAGGAAATCAGCAGATACTTGTGGCAGATACTTGTAACTATGTAGGCTTTGACTTTCATAGTGCTTAGAACATAATGTGTAACTGAGTTCTGCCAATACACACACAGAGAAGTAAGTTGTTCTTTGACTTTATAAAAACATTAATAGCTAACTCCAGACTGTAGCAAAGGAATCTCTTCTGTGTTAGCAAGCAAGAAAGATTTTGTCTGGACAGGGAGAACATGTTGCAGCTTGTTGCTCATTGTTAGAGCTGTACCCAGTGGCTGGTGTTCTTACAGCTGTATTGCCTAACCTGCTCTCTTGTGCTGGGTGCTGCATCCCCCTTACAAGCATCATCCTGCACTTGTGAGACTGTGACTTTGCCTGCAGCATCAGTTCTCCCACAGGATTCGTGTGAGTTGCAATGGCCTGTATAAACCCACCCTGCATGTAGGAACCTTCAGAGCAGTGTGCAAGTGCTAGACATTATTCTGGCATACTCGAGGCAAAATCCAGTTAACATTTTTAAATTCTAAGAGCTTAAATTTCTTTGAATAACCTTTCTGAAAGTACTTCAAAACCTCATTGGCAATGTTAAGGTATGAATTGTTATTCCAAAAACCAGAATGATTTGAATATGTACTGTGATGAATGCTTTCAGCACTCATTTTTCTTTTGTGCCTGTGCAAAGTCAGGCAGCACTGAGAGGAAAATACCTTTTGAGAAGTTCCTGTTCAGATTCTGTAGCTGATGTTACGATAAAGAACAATCATTTTCTTCTGTGTCAGATGTTCACTTTTTAATCTCAGTAACTCAGGGTTTCAGAATCATTCAGGTATTTTTTTTTAATGGCCTTGAATTACATCTTTGGGGGCTTTAGTAGAATTTGTCACCCTTTCATTGTGAAGCTTGAAGAATTCATGGTCTCATTTGTATTCTGGCTAAGAAGCAAAATCTTTTCTTGTTTTTAAACCCACAGTAGAAGAGTCTGATCTTTGAGCTCTTTTGGTTAGAAAGCGGGTACACCAGGTCTGGAGAATGCAGTTTTACACCCAGTTATTCTTCCAAGTTTCCTTGTAGGGTTATTTCCCTTGTTGTTAGAGTCCTCGTCTGAAAAATAAGGAATTAACAGTTTATTGTGGTTGTGGGACTGAACTGTTTTGGTTAAGCAGGTTAAGTGGGAAATACAGTAGCAATACAAAGCAGGTTTGTTCTCTTTGATGTTGAGAAAGCCATTTGGGCTGTCGGGTAGCTGTGCCTGTGACACTGCCCTTCTCTTAGAGCCTGGGGATTAAATGGGAGAAGCTCTGCCTTTGCATCAGCTTCTGCAGTCTGTGTGGTGGAACTACACAGATGCAGTTTAGAAGAGGATTTACTGTTGTGTTAGGGTTTGGCATAGAAATCCCAACTTTGCTCAGCACAGATTTTATTCTCTCATGCAGAGCTGATGTTGATGTGCTATAAATCAGTCACCTGTGCAGCTTAACTGTTGTATCAGCTATGAGTGGGAATAAGCTTATTGTTATAAAAAGAAACTACAACTTAGTGCAAGTGGGTTTTTGTTACAAGTGTGGTTTGTGTTCAGAATTAATATTTTAACTTGTAATATTCAGGCTTGAGCTCAGCCTTTTATAGGCAGACTTTGGGAAAACATGAAAAGAGGCAATAACTACAGGCGGGGGGGAAAAAGCCATCTGTCAGTGATTTTATGGGTGCACTGAGCATTCCTTTGTTGTTTGTAAAAATACATTCTTACGTGCAACTCCCACATGCTTGGCAAGACAGATCCATGTTGGAGGCTGAAATCTGGTGCCTGAGTTCTTGGTGCTGCTTCTGCCATTTAAAAAAGGTATTTCTTGTATCTGTAGTGTTGAGCTTGCCATGTAACTGTGCCTGTAACTGAAAGAGTGATTCCCAGCTGAAGTAAGCAATATTCAGATGCACACCAGTTACAGTCAAGTAAGTGATGGTTAAATATGTGAGCACGTACAGGGGGAAAAGAACATCTGATGGTGTTTCTTTCATAGCAGCAAGTTTTTGTCCCTATGAATGGTGCCTTGCAGACACTCTGACTGCTTGCAGTGCAGTCACTTATCTTCGTTGGTGACATAGCTGAATTTTAGCTGCCTGTTCATGATTCTAACATAAGGTGTTAAAACTCCAAACTCCAGTTGGTTGCCCATCTATTTGGTAAAGCAGTGAAGCACTGATATTAGGTTTTCCACATGTTCTGTGACGATGGTGTGGGAACTAATTCAGCCAGCTTGAGACTTGAATTTTGGGTCTCGGTGAGAGGTGAATCTGAGATGCTTGCAACCAGCTTCTGTGTTTGAGTTTGCTTGCTGCAGCATATCCAGGGACCTCCTGGGGATCTTGGGTACCTTTGCCCAGGGAGCTTGGAAAGGGAACACACTGGAACTTTATAAATCACATAGGAGATGTGACTTAAAAATGGAGGAGAGCATAAATCTGTCATCAAAGGTATTTTGACACTGAACTGATGCAGATTTTTGCTGGGTTGGTGAGTCAAGACTAAGCAGAAGATGCCATGCTGAAGCATACTTGGGGAAAACCCTATTTCTGCAGACATTAATTAAAATGTGGATTGCACTTATTAGTGTGGGGTACAGAATTGCTGTATTGCAAAGTTACAAATGAAGCATTTGATGTGACCTCCTTTACATTTTGTATATCCAGCTCTGTACCACTTCTCAGTATTATGGTGCATGCATTTTTACCCCAGCATCCCAGCAAAACCCTGTGAAGTCCTGGCTGTGTTGATCACAACCTTTCTGTATGTTTTTTAGATTGTTGGATTTTGTCCTAATTTATGTCTCTGCTGCTGTATGCTTAGAAATCAGAAAACAATGTTGTGGATAATGCTCTCCTGATGAACTGGGGACATAATCTAGGGCTGGAAAACTTTGATAACATTTTCATGGTTGATGTATTCACTCTTGTTATTTCTAAGTTAAAATCCTAGAAGAACAGGCATCCGACTGAAATGTTATGTTATAATCAAGCTTTTCTTTTAGCTGAAGTGAATTGGAGGTGGCAGAAAGGTATTTACAGTCAATTTTATGATCACTATTGTGTTTTTTATCATCAGTCCTTGAAAATAGCCAGCCTTTACTAAAGACCAACTCTGATGTTGCATGTGGAATTTAGTCATTTTACCTCTTTAATGAGCAGAATGAGTTACATAGGAATAAATGACACTGCATAAGAGAAGTCCCAGTAAAAGCGATAGCCTGTTGTGGCAAACATCTAATAGTCCTTTTATGTACTGCTACAGAATGTCAGTCACCCTTCAAAGAATGTGTCTCTTAATCCAGCTTTGATAATAGCTGTTAAAACCTTGTTTCTTTTCTATGCCTCACTTGGGGCAGATTTTACCTCATAAATGTTTAGCAAGCAATACCTTCCCTTCTTCACTTTGCATTTGCTGTAACAGAAAGCAGATGCACAAAGTGCCAAGAAGTTACTCCCTAATTCTATACCATTGCCTCTTGCTGGGGTGCTTGTCCCATGGTTGCACTCTGGTGTGTTGGCAGATAGGTTGAATCAAAGCCTGGAGTGACTTCTAGTTGTGAAGCACAGTGGTGAAGGGGCTACTCATACTAGCATAGTAGTTCCCTAGCTACTCCACATCATGGTTTGAACTTATGCTGGCTTTATTTTAGCTGCTGATGTGAAGGCTGTCAGGATTAGGTGAGCTGCCTAATCTTAAAGTAGCAGCTAAGCGCCCTGTGTGAAGGAGGGCAAGCAGGGCTGTTGTACACGGCAGCATGAGACTTTCTGACGCTTGTTTCTTGGCTTCCTAAACAACCCAGTGGTCGTATTTTTCCTCAAGGCTTTAAATACTGGTTATATGTTCATAACGTGGATGCACTTACAAATGCTGGTGTGAGAAATCCTGCTAGTACAAACATTGACATTGAAAAGAGTGAGGGTTTATTTTCATGCACATAATTAGAGTTTCAAACCCCCTTCTAACCTTTGAAAAGTGATGTGTGTAATCTCTTAACTTGGTCTACATTTTGTGCCACAGGTATCAGAATGAATGAAATAAAACTTCACGGCCTCTGCTTTTGAAGCTCACATACACACACCTTCTCTGTAATGTCAAGTGCTAGCAGTACAGTAGGTCCCCACAGGCCCTTTCTCAGAGAATGGCTGATACTGATCATTTGCCCCTTGTATATAAATGCATTACAATGGAGGTTAATTAACTTCAGCTCTTCTTACTTCCAGGGAAGTCCTAAAGCACTGATTATTCCAAAGGAGCAATTACACCCACAATTAAAGCCCATTAACCTTCATGAAATAATGTGTCTGTTTGAAACCCCAGGTTTTAATAGCAGTCCTTTTGCCTTATGGGATGGGAGAGACTATTGAAGCAAGGACATGTGTGTGGGTTAGTTTAAAATACTCTTCAGGGCTTCTCTCTCCTCCAGTGAGTTTATTCACTTTCATGTAATTTAAGCTTTGAACGTGAATGAGTGGTGAGGAGAGCGTAGAGATGGAGCTCTAGCTGCTAGACAGTAACTCTCAGCTTGTGATCAGTTAACTGTAGATTGAGCCTTGAGCTCAGCACATAGAGACTTAAGGAAGAAATCATTTCTTCAATTTTTCCTCTGCAGTGGTGGTGACCGTGGTGGCTTCAAAAATTACGGTGGTAAGTGCCGAGTATCCAAAAATGTTTCAGTGGAAATCCTTTATAAATCTAAAAGCCACCAATAATATCTCGTTACTATCTCCTAGAAGCATTATGGTGTTTCGGTGAGGCTGGTGTTGTTCATGAGTTTCTTTAAAGAGCCAAACTTTTAGCCATAAACTGCATTTCTCCTTTGTCAAATTGCATGAACGAATTTGTGGAGACAGTGACGTTCACCGGATTGTTTCTTTTCTTTTCTTTTGTTTCTGTTCTTTTTCCGTTACAAACGCTTCTTAGAAAGGTTCTAGAGGTAAAAACTTAAAACAAAGCGGTAAACTGCTTGGTGATGTGACAACCAGCAAGAGAACACCAGCACAGCATCAGTGTGGCAACTGCCACGTGCTGCAAGTTAAAGAACACGTTAACGTCCTACAGACACCTTCTGTTGAACGTTTTAAGCTAAATGGCCTCTAAATCTCTGGTTAATGTTTTAGATCTTAGCTGCATTACATACATGCTTTAAATATTTTCTTGTTTCTAAAAAAGTCACTTGAAAATGTTTTGCTAAAAATAGTCTTTTTTTTTTCCTTTTCTTTTTTTTTCCCCCCCCTTAAACTCCTTTCATAGGTCAGAGGGATTATGGACCGAGATCAGATGCTGGTAAGAAAACAAGCAGTGGGTGGGAGTACATTGTAGCTCTTAGGTCGTTGCTTTTAAAATGTATTGCTAGAAAGATGGATGTGGCTGCAGTTCCCATGGCTCAAAAGAAACCTTAACTAAAGCTTCTCTTCCTTGAGAGGAATCTGTTTTACGAAAGCACGTGTGAATTTTTGGATGCCTTTTCATGGAGCAAGTAGGAATTTGCTGATGAACTTTGAATCCCTTTGAGCCCAGCAGCTGCTTTCACTGCCATAAGACTTCCACTGAACTTGAGTTATTTAAAACATAAGCTGCTTTGATGGGTTTGGATGTGCTGGCTCCATGGATAAGTTGAGTGTGTGGCTGTCCTGGGTTCAGCAGTAGCAATGACAGCTATGCTGGTCAGCTATTGAATGTTCTCTGTCTCTGATGTACTGTGGCATCTGTAGGTGCTGTGCATGTGTGTTGGAAGTTGAGAGTGTTAACTTCAAAATGATGCTCTCAGCTCATCTTTTATTTCATGCAAGTTGTCTTTGAGATTTAAGGGTCTGCTCCTGGGCAGCATAAACCTGAGTTTAAAATGTTGCTTTTGTTGCTACCACAGAAATGCATGGTAAATGTAACTTACTTTGTCCTAGATTCAGAGTCTGACAACTCTGATAACAACACCATCTTCGTGCAAGGACTCGGAGAGGATGTTTCAACAGATCAAGTGGCAGACTATTTCAAACAAATCGGTATCATAAAGGTATGTGAAATAAGAAATCATTGGTAAGAAGAAAGGGAACTTGCAGAGCTAGCGTATTGGAAAAGTACTGGTATCATTCAAGGCAGATGCTCACTCTGACTCCCAGTTGTAGATAGTATTTTTGTCTGATGTATACATAAGTATATGAGATGACAGCTCATTTATAAGCTGGCAGCACTAGCACCATTTTTTCCCAGTGACATTTAGATTGCTTCACATATCTTTAGTCTTTATAACCCTTAACACTGACACTCTATCTGTTGTACCACCCCCGTACTTCAGCACGTATGCTTCTGTGTTCTGTGGCTGGTTTTTCTGTTTCTGTGATTCTAAATTAGGGCTTCCTGCACTTGACTTCATTTTTTTCTCTTAAAACTGGGCCCATCATTACATCCTGGAGAACAGCCAGTCAGTATCCTTCAGTCAGAAGCATCTGCTTCTGCAGGCTAGCTCCAGGAGAATCTTCCTTCTAGTGATACTTAGCTTTGAACTAGGTTTATCAGTATTTCTCCTATGTCAAGTGTACAACCTTTCTTTTCAGACCAACAAAAAGACTGGCAAACCTATGATAAATCTTTATACAGATAAGGATACGGGCAAACCAAAGGGAGAAGCAACAGTATCTTTTGATGACCCTCCTTCTGCTAAAGCAGCAATTGACTGGTTTGACGGTAGGTGAGAGTACCTGTTCTTCTGGTTATTTATGGATGTAACACACAGTTGAAGAAGCAAATCAGTAACCCCACTGGGAACCCTGTGCTGGTTGTTGTGTGGCTGTTATTTTCTGTGTGCTGGCTTTCTCATTTGGTGGAACAGCAGCTTGTGGTTAAGACCAAAAATCTATAATGAAACCATTAAGGTTTGCCTGCGGTACCTCACGAGTGTGAGAGGTGGCATCATGTCACTTCTTGTTCAGACCAGCAGAGCTGTGATCTGTCAGCAGCTGGAGGGGTTTCCTACAGTGTTAGTATCGATACTGTTAGTGCTGTGGTGTCGGTTTTAGCCTTTGGGGATGGCTCTGACAGTTTGTTTCAAGTGCATGTATATGAGCAGTGAAGAACAAGGGTTTTCTTAAATTGTGGGTTCAGTGGAGGATGACAGCAGATCCCAGAAATATAGTGGTATAAAACTTTGCATTCTTGATGCAAAAATACAGCTATACTCTTTGATAGCAGTAAACTTGAGGAGGGTCTTAGAAGCTTTGTATTCAGTCTGTATGTGCAAATCACTTCTGTGCCTCCGAACTTGCTGCTGTGCCATTGGGAGCTGTATTGATCTTTCTCTCGTTCCCTGTCTTTCCACAGGCAAAGAATTCAATGGCAATGTTATCAAAGTTTCTTTTGCAACTAGAAGGCCTGAATTCATGAGAGGAGGTGGAGGTGGTGGACGTCGAGGTGGGGACTGAAATCCATGGAATCCTTGGGTTTTAATAGTTAAATGCTTTTTAGCTATTCTTAGTTTATAAAAGTTGACTTTGAAGCAGTGATTCATCAAGCATAGGGGCCTTTGGGATTCTGCCATGAAAGGGAATAATAAGGCTTGAACCAAGCACGCTAAACTGAAATCTGTGATCTCTTCTACACAGCACAGAATTTATGCTTTCCTTTTGAACTGGAGAGTCTCCAGATCATGTCTCAGCATTGCTTTGAAAGAGATAGTGTAACAAGGATGTTGAGGCTGTGCAGTTTCCACATATATAGGTGTGAATTCCCAGTGAGTGTATTTACTCATTACAGCAAAGCCTTGAGATACTGTGTTTCCAGATGGTATCAAGCAAGGTAAATTATTCAACTGCTACTGACTTAGAGCAGCAGTTGGATATCTGACTCCTTCAGTTACATGGATGTTTATCTCCCTGATTCTCTGCATAATGCAGTTCTGTGAGTAGCCCATTGGATATTAATTACCATTTTACAGGAAGCATGCTTTGTGTGGTGGCTGTCAACAACTCTTAGTTCTTAAATCAGGCAGTTTTGTAGGCTGGTACAAAAGGGATTCGTCAAGAACTTCAATTGGTATAAAAGTTCTTACTGTGTTTTGCTGCAGAAAGCAAGAACTGTGGTGTCCCTGTGCTTGTCAGATGCATCCTGGCATAAATCCAGACAGTTTGGGGTGGTTTTTGTTCAGTGACTGAGCCTGGCCATATGTGATGGATAGACATTGTTAAATCTTTATGAAATTTCATTAATACACACAGTAGGTTTACATTTACCCATTGGCAATTCAAGTGGATCAGGTTTCCTTTTATTGCTGAAAAAGAATATATAATAAGTGCATGGTGGAGAAACTTTTTCTGGCCACCACGTGCTATCCTTGCTTCTTTGTTTTCTCCATCTGCCTGAGTTAGAAATGTGCTCGTATGGGCATATGTATTTCAGCTATGCGGATACATCAGCTTCAGGACGTCAAATGCTGTTGAGGTTTGGTTGTGGCTGAAACTTCTGTTTGTCCAAGTTTTCCAGCTAGGAAAACCTCAGCTGGTAGCTGAATTCTACCAGGGTACCATTTACTGTCCTTGGCACTCCCTGCTTCTTCCAGAATTCCTAATATGGCTTGTCTGGAGGGATGTATTTACATTAAACACTTCTTCCACCTGTAAAGTCTGTCTCTCAGGTTCTGAAGCTAGTGACAGCCCTTAATAAATGTTTCTTATGTATAAGGTCAAAGACACTTCCCCTCCTTTATTCTGACTGTAATTTTGCGTACAGGCTCACGAGGTGGATATGGAAGAGGTGGAGGCTTCCAGGGTAGAAGTGGGGAACCCAAAAATGGTGACTGGGTTTGTCCTAACCCGTAAGTGTCATTTTCATTGGGCAGTGGTGTTTCATGGATGCTCTCTGAGTTTCTTGGCAGCTGAGTCTGGGGAGTCCTTGTCTTTTCCAGGGGCTGTGGCAACATGAACTTCGCTCGCAGGAATTCCTGCAACCAGTGCGGTGAGCCCAGACCAGAAGATTCCCGTCCATCAGGAGGTGTGTAGGGAACAGCTGTCTCTCTTCTGAAGCATTTAAAGTGCTCATGTCCCCTGCAGCCTTTTGGATAACCTGGCTTATGTGTGTTGGTTTGCATCCCCTCCAGATTTCCGTGGGAGAGGTGGCTATGGAGGAGAAAGAGGATACCGAGGGCGCGGTGGCAGAGGCGGCGACCGGGGAGGTGGCTATGGGGGTAAAATGGGAGGAAGGTAAGCACTTGCTTTGTCCTTGCTTGGTGCTGGAGCAAACAGGCTGTGGAAGTGATAGGGATGTGGGAAAGGAATGTTGTTTATGTGTGCATGCACACTGTGCTGTGAAAATACCAACTCCACATGGGAGCTTGCAGGGGAAGGAAGTCAGTTGAGTGTGTTTTGTGAGTGTTTTTGGATGAGGCTATCCAAGCACAGAAGTTAGCGTGGAGATGTCTCACTGAAAGGGCTGTTTGTTGTTTGCTGAAGGGGATTCCTCATAACTTTGCATTTCCCTTCCAGAAATGACTTCAGAAATGATCAACGCAACAGACCATACTGAAGACCACTGTGAATGTTTTGTTTGTCTTCTTGATGCGTTTGATAGTGAAATTGCCAGAGTTTTGCCTGCAGCTTCACCCATGGCCTCTTTGGATAGTGGAATTGAGTGAAACTAGAGTTTTATTTTGGTGGGAGGGATTGGGGTGGTTTGGGAGGACTTTTTTTTTTTAAGCAAGACATGGAAATTTAATCTTGATTTCAACATTCTCCTCTTTTCTTCCCCCTTCCCCCATACCTTTTCAACAGGCCCCTGAGAAGAAAAAGGATAAACTGTAAAATATTGCCAAAATATGAAGTGTTTTGTAATACAACAATAAATGCTGATTGTTTTATTTGTGAAATCTCACTGGTGCAAGTTAATTCAGTTGCCTGTGTTTCCTTATGTGCTTCCTAGCTTCCTGTGTATGACCTAAGTAGTAAATAGAATCATAGAATAGTTTAGATTGGAAAGGACCTTAAAGCTCATCCAGTTCCAACCCCCTGCCATGGGCAGGGACACCTTCCACTAGAGCAGCTTGCTCCAAGCCCTGTCCAACCTGGCATTGAACACTGCCAGGGATGGGGCATTTACCACTTCTTTGGGCACCCTGTGCCAGCACCTCAGCACCCTCACAGGGAAGAGCTTCTGCCTTATCTCTAACCTGAACTTGCCCTGTTTCAGTTTGAACCCATCACCCCTTGTCCTGTCACTACAATCGCTGATGAAGAGCCCCTCTCCAGCATCCTGTGGTGGGCCCACTTGCTGTCCATACTTTCTATCCCAGACTTGCAGACTTGTCCCTGGCTCCTTTCTCATTTCCCTCTGAGGATGAAGTCCTGCTTTCCTATATTGCCTGCTACACATGCTTTGGTGCACCCTGCAGCCTTCAGGAGGAGCAGGCAGATGGCAGTGTGTTCTTGTGCTGCCAGGGAGCATGTTGTGACCAGCCCAGGCTCCAAAACCAAAGTGGGACGGCTTTTAGCAAATCGACTTCCTTTTTCTATGTATTGCTGTCCCTTTTAGTGCTGCTTTTGAAACGTGGGTGATGCAAACAAGTGCTGCGCTCATCTTTAAGATAAGATGGAGGTGACACAGATGCAGAAGACACGTTGTAAGCGTTTGGGATTCAGCACTGAAGCCAAGGTTTGAAGAAGCAGGAGCCCCTGCTTGGACTAGGTCAGTGCACACTACAGAGGAGAGGTGGTGGGGCTGTGTGAGAAGCTGGCACTGCCACAGTCAGCCAGTGCTGCCTCTTCATCACAGGCCTCCAAGAGAGCGTCTGGTTAACAATAGCTTTTGTTCATGCTTGTAAGCCAGCTCCCTGCCTTGGTGTGCAGTCACGGTGATGGGGAGTTCAAACTGGGAATCACCCATGGCTGTAAATGGAGTATTTTAAGGTGTCTCTTTGAAAGTGCAATTGTCACAAATCACGGACAGCTTGTTCATGAAACACTGGAACTGGAGGTGTATGTGTGTTAGTGATGCTGTAAAGTTTAATGGATATGGGAGGCCTTTAGGAAGGCAAATAAATTCGGTGTCTTGTTCTGCTTAAGACATAAGATCCGAGTCCTGGTACACCTAACTTGGTACTGTCAAAAATGAGCCAGGCTGGCTAAGTTGGAGTGCTTTATCGCAGTTAAGCTGGAGTGATGGTTTGAGGGAAGCAGGCTAGAGGGTGCTCTTGCACCTCGGATCCGAGGGATGAGGGGCTGGAGGAAGGCAGTGATGCAGCTGAGAACAAAGGGATGTGTCACGGCCTGAGGTTGCTTGCCGAACACAGTCGCGCTTGCAAATTGCAGGCACCTCCTTAGGGCAGCACCTTGATCCCATCACACTGTGTGAGTAAGCTGGGAAGGGCTGGGCTGAGCAAACCCAATGGGGCAGAGGCACCCTGGTCCTGCACGTTCCCTGCTGTCTCTCTTGCCTTTTCCCTCTGGGATTTTCAATACCTGGAGCAACAGTTCTAGCTCCCTTTAATCCTGACTCAACTGCCAGCCCTGCCTTCCCTCCCCAGCCTAAAAGCATTTATGTCCTTAAGCAGTCACTCCCCAGCTGGATCACTACCCAGACCAGTATTCAAGTAAGCCACAAAACTGCTGGAGCTGTCGCCACCTTCCCAGCCTGGCAAAGATACTGGATGTTTGTTTTATTCATGCTCTGTTCCGCACTGGGGCAAGCACAACCTGTGTTCTACATGGCTTCTACGACTGGGAAGACATCTTCACCAGCTGCTTTGTCTCATAGAAAGCTAGCAGGGCAGAGAAAGGGTGACACCAGGTTGGGGGCATGCATGTGTTTTAGTTGGTTTTGGTGCAGAGAGTTAAATGAGTTCATAGAGAAGCCTGTGAAGTGATGTTCTGTAGTTACAAACCCAGGTGGAGGTTTAACAATGCCATTGCCCTCCCAGCTCTTCCTGCTGAGTCCTTTTGCATTGCACACACTGCCTACAGGGTAAATTTTCATTGAGGCTAAAAGCAAAGTAAAAACCTTTCCAAGAAGCCAGTGTATTAAGGAATGAATGAATTTTAGCTCTTCCTGACACACAAGTTCACAGCTTGCTGCACTCTGGTTAAACACAGGGCCTTACCATCACGCTGGGGTTATCCCTGTATTTAGTTAGATTCGCTGCTCCTATTTTAGGGACTTCACTTGTAATACTGTGCAAACAAAGTGCTTTACTAATGGCCAGCGATCTCCACGAGAAGGCTTGGGGTTTAAAGGTACCAGAAGCGGTCCTGTGTGAGAGCTTAGTAGGATTTCATCATGCAAACCTACAGACTAAGGAGAGGGAAGGATGTCAATGTGTTGGTGGAAAACCAGGAGCGGCTATCCCAATAGAAGGGGCAGTTTGGGATGTCTGAGCTGGGAACAGCTTTGCTCTGCTTCCTTCATTTCTCATGATCTATCCCCCAACTCGCTTTATAAGCCATGAGGGTTTAGGTTTGGAAATCAGTCCTGTATGGGATGCTGGTGGTTTATTTATAAAACACATCCCGCACTTGCCAAGCTCAACAGCAGCTTTATGGAGAAACGGAGGGATGCCAGTGTGGGAGAGGCATGTGATCCCTGCGGACATGAAATGCAACTATTATCGCTAAACAATTTAAGAGACGGCCAAATAGTTTCCATGCTGGGTCTATGCAGCCAAACCCACCTCACCCTTAGAAGTAATGCAACTTAAGTTGCTCAAATACCACAGTCCTAGAAGAGATATGGAAGCAGTGACTGAAGCCAAGAGCTCGGCTCTTGGGGGTTTTGAGGCCAGGATTCTGCCTGTGCTGCTTTGCCTAAGATGGAAGTTGTAATTCCCATTTCCAGGCTAACAAAGAGCTCGTGTGACCTTGTCCCCAGTAGATGGTGGTGTTAATGCTGTTGTAATAAAATACAGCTGCCAGGATGCACCCAACGTTGCAAAAGGGCTTAAAACCCCACTTCTCGTGTCGCTTAGGTTACACCCTGCTCCTGGAGAGAGGGATGCATGGGTTTAGCTGTCCTCTGAGCTAATAACCAGTGAGGCTTAAACTGCTCCAGCCCCTGCAGTACGACTCACACTGGTGTGCTTGCAGCAGGACCTGTTGGCTGGCTGCAGCCTCTCCAGACTTCCCAGGATCCCTGCGCAGGAAAGGGAAAGCCAAGGGAAGCATCTACGGCTTTTGCATTTCCTTCTTTCCTAAACACCTTTCTGACGAGCATCTGCTCCTGGCTCTGTGTAAGACAGGACCCTGGCCTGGGCGGGCTCACTGAATGCATCGCGTCCTTCGACTCGTGAGAGCTCACCATGATGGATGTACCCATCAAAACTGTGTGTGAGCAGAAAGGCTTGACCCTTGTGATGGCTGAAGCCAGGGGAGCACAAGCTGCTTGTGCCTTTGAAGAGCGGACCCTTGCAGGCGAGGGTTGGTGAGCACAGCAGGCAGGGGAAGCCACAGCTGCTCGTCTCATTGACACTGATGTAGTTGCAGAGCTTCCAGCAGCGGGGTGAGTACATCTGGTGCTGCCCTGGGGCCACCCTACAGCTCCCGGCTGCTGCAACCCGTGTTGAGCAGCAAACACGTGAAGAATGGCTGTTGTACAGGGGCTGTGTCTCGAGTGGATGGAACAGAACAACTTGAACGTGCTCTGAGCGCAAAGCACTCAAGGCTTTTACCTGGCAGCTCTTGTGTGTTGCATCCGCCCCGGGTAGACGCTGGCACGGAGGAGTGATGGTGTTGCTATTTGCTTTATCAGTTGTGGTAAACAGTCAGAGCCGTTCCAAGAAGCATCACGTCACTGGAGTGCTGTTTCATAATGTGTGTTTATGGGCTGCTCTCGAAGCTCACCTTGGTCGGAAGCAGGCAGTGATTCACCCCGTGGTGCCTCACTGCTCTGCCCCGCACCCATATGGACTGACAAGGCTCCCTTGCCTGTGGGAGCAGCAGCACGTCCTCCCTGATGTTCTCAGGTGAATACACTGCTGGTATTGGATCAGGAACCCTCTGCACCTCCAAATTCAAGCTGCGAAGGCATCTTAGGAAAGGGTTTAGAAATGAAGCTACCTGCCTGCAGTGAGACCTGTGTGGATCTGAGGGAGATGGGATTTTGTCTAGAAACCTGAGGAATCAGGGATGCTCAGGCAGCCAGGGCTTGTATGGCTCTGTTTATCATCCTCTTCCACTATTGGTTAGTAAAGCTTCATCAGCTCTTCGCCACAGGTTTCACTTCTTCCGTTTCAGTTTTAGGGTACAAGTTACGAGGATTCTCTTTCTTCTGCTCCATGTTAGAGCTTTAACCTAATGCTGAAGGAGCTGGAAATGTATTCACCTTCCCACAAGGCAGCTTCTCTGTTCCTGATACTGCTCTGATTACAGCACCTGGGTAAACAGCTTTATCCTCCGAGCCAGCAGCCTGTGCAGAGCTGTGATTTGGCATCTCCAAGGCTGGGCTGGATTCTTCTCCATCTGAATGCTGAATCCCCTCAGGACCACAGCAGCGGCCCTGGGAAATGCCAGGTCGGAAAGCTGGCTGCTCCAGGGGCTGCAGGTGCCCTCCCAGAAGCTTCCCTGCATTACAATGAGCAGAGGAGGGAGTTTCCTGCTCCTCCTGGAGCAGAGCCAGTCACTTTCTCATCATCCATGTTCTTAAGTGGAAGAGCAGATGGATCAGTCGCTTCCTAGATACGAACCAAACACGGATGCGTTTGCAGACAGAGCTGCTCTTGTTTTGAAGGGAAGCATGGGGCTGACCTGGGCTAGGAGCAGCCCCGTCCTGCCCTCACCCGTGCCAGCCTCCCTCAGTCCTCTGCCAGCATCCCATCGGTCATCCCCAACATTCCTCATTTCTCCCATCTGTTTATTCCCCCAGTCATACCCCAGCAACTGCCTTATTTTGCCGTGTTATGCAGATCTCTTTCTCCCTCCTCTGAATCCCGCCTTCCTTCCCGACATGCTAATCCCTGCGCAGCTGAAGGCAATGTGTTACAGGATCCCTGCGGATCTCTTCAAGCTGCACTCAGCAGATGCTCCTGGAACTTCAGCTTTTGGCATGGTTAAAAAGAAGAGGAAGAGGCCTGCTAGCTGTAGAATAGGTGTGTGGTTGAAGCTGGCATGGAAACAGAAGCAGATATAAATCACATCCTATTTTCCCCCCCCACCCCGAACTGAAGCAGAACCAAAACATCCTTTTGCTTCAATCAAACTAAAGCACAACAGTCAAACAAAACACTGCGGGGAGTAAACAGAGCTGTTCACTTGTCACTGGGAGCCGCAAGATCATGAACTGTGTGCAGGTCACAGAGCTGATGCGGGTGCACTGTACTGCTTGCGGTGACAACAAGCCCCTCACTACCCAAGGCCCGCTGCCGTAATGGAACTGCTCTAATGTGGGCTTTGTCCAGCCTGCTGTGCTCGTGGCTAGCGCTGTTGGAGCAGGATGCCGTGCATCTGAGCCCTGTGCTGCTCTGCATCCTCAGGGTCTGGACCACAGGTGAACACAGGTTTAGGAAATGCTGGACGTGCTTTCTCCTCCTCTGCTCCCCAGGTTCAAGCCCAAGCCTTGCTGCCATGGTGGGGGTTTGTCCCAGCACCCAAACCTGCCCATGCTCTGCTCCCCGTGCAGCCTGGACCAACATCCCATGCCATGGGATGCCTCCTGGCGTGGCCACTTGCGTGCCCAGCTCTGCCACCCATGGCTGGGGGGAGCTGGTGATGCCCGAGCGCAGAGCAGAGATGCTGCACAGGGGAGACGGACGAGGACCCAGCCCGGGTGCTGCTGGAGCCGGGTGGGTGCAGGACGGGCTCAGCTCCCTCCTAACCTCGCTGTGTGCAGGGGGACGCGAGGCGAGTCCCGGCCGAGGGCGGGCGGTGCCGGGGCTGCGGGAGCGAGCGGTGGAGCCCAGCCCTCGGCCGGGGCCGGGCCGGGAGGGGGCCGCCCCCCGGGGCCGGGCGGAGAGAGGCGAGTGGGGCCGGTGGGAGCGGAGCGGTGCGGTGCGGTGCGGTGCGGGCATGGGGCCGCGGGCGGCCGGGGCGCTGCGGGCAACGCTGGCGCTGGGGCTGCTGGCGGCAGCGCAGCCCGGACCGGCAGCTCGGCAGCGGCGGGACGCGGAGGTAGGAGCGGAACCGGGCTGCGGGGAACCGGGGAACGGGCCGGAGGGAGCGGGGGGGCCGGCACCGGCGTCGCGATGTCCTGAGCCAGGGCGTAGTGTGAGACCGTGCTATAGGGGTGTGTGAGACCCGGTGTGCCCGTGCTATAGGGGTGTGTGAGCCCCGCTGTGCCCGTGCTATAGGGGTGTGTGAGCCCCAGTGTGCCCGTGCTATAGGGGTGTGTGTGTCCCGGTGTGCTCATGCTATAGGGGTGTGTGAGCCCCGGTGTGCCTGTGCTATAGGTGTGTGTGAGCCCTGCTGTGCCCGTGCTATAGGTGTGTGTGAGCCCCGGTGTGCTCATGCTATAGGTGTGTGTGAGCCCTGGTGTGCCCGTGCTATAGGGGTGTGTGAGCCCCGGTGTGCTCATGCTATAGGGGTGTGTGAGCCCTGGTGTGCTCATGCTATAGGGGTGTGTGAGCCCTGGTGTGCTCATGCTATAGGGGTGTGTGAGCCCCGGTGTGCCCGTGCTATAGGGGTGTGTGAGCCCCAGTGTGCCCGTGCTATAGGTGTGTGTGAGCCCCAGTGTGCCTATGCTACAGGGGTGCATGAACCTGTGCTATAAGGGTGTGTGAGCCCTGGTATGCCCGTGCTATAGGGGTGTGTGAGCCCTGGTGTGCCCGTGCTATAGGGGTGTGTGAGCCCTGGTGTGCCTGTGCTATAGGGGTGTGTGAGCCCATGATATATATGTATGCGTGCCCCGGTGTGCTCGTGCTATAGGTGTGAGTGTGTCCATGCTATGTATGTGTGTGAACCCCGGTGTGCCCATGCTATAGGTGTGTGTGAGCCCCAGTGTGCCTATGCTACAGGGGTACATGAACCTGTGCTATAGGGGTGTGTGAGCCCCAGTGTGCCTATGCTATGGGGGTGCATGAGCCTGTGCTATAGGGGTGTGTGAGCCCATGATATATATGTATGCGTGCCCCGGTGTGCTTGTGCTATAGGTGTGAGTGTGTCCATGCTATGTATGTGTGTGAACCCCGCTGTGCCCATGCTATAGGTGTGTGTGAGCCTCAGTGTGCCTATGCTACAGGGGTGCATGAACCTGTGCTATAGGGGTGTGTGAGCCCTGGTGTGCCTGTGTTATAGATGTGTGTGTGCCCATGCTATACGTGTGTGAGCCCTCGTGTGTCTGTGCTATAGGGGTGTGTGAACCCGTGCTATAGCTGTGCATGAGCCTGTACTATAGATATGAACCTGTACTATAGGTATGTGTAAACCTGTGCTATAAGTGTGTGTGAACCTTTGCTATAGGGATGTGTGAACCCTTGCTGTAGGGGTGTGTGAACCCATGCTATAGGGGTGTGAACCTGTGCTATAGGGGTGTGTGTGTGCCATAGATGTGCCTATGTGACAGGTGTGTATGTGTCATGGGTGTGTGCATACCATAGGCATGTGCCGGCCCCAAGTATGCCCATGCTACTGGTGTGTGTGTTCCAAGGGTGTATAAATGTCATAGGCATGTGCATGTCATAGGTGTGCCCATGCCATAGGCACGCAAGTGCCATAGGTGTGTGCATGTCATAGGGGTGCCCATACCCTGGGTGTGCCCATGCCGTAGGTGTGTGCAAGCCCCAGGTGTACTCATGCCATAGGAGTACAAGTGCCATAGGTGTGTGCCTGTGCCATAGGCATGGACATATCCCTGAGGTACATTAACACCATAGGTGCATGCCCACGAGGGCCTGACGTTTGTTCATCCACGCGTGCTGTGAGTGCCTGTTATGTGTATCCCGCACAGGCACAACCACACATTGAGCCCCGTGTGCCACAAACTTCCCATCTCCAGGCAAATCCCAAGGGACAAAAACCAGGCTTTCCCCTCCTCTGCCTCTCCCCAGGGCTGTCCCATCGCCTCTGTTTGGACTTCCTCTTTTTGTCCCCCTATCATTGTCCCTCCATGCCCCATCCGTTCCTATTTGGTTTGGGAGGACGAGGTGTGAGGTTTGGCTGGTGAACAGAGGTTGTGTTGGGGATTTTCTCTTGTTTAGGCACCAATCCAGTGCACGTTTGCCCAGATGCTTGATCCGAAACCCCAGCAAATCCTAGCGCATTAACTGGGGTTTCACATGCAATAAATGCTTGAAGGGTTGTTTTAATGTGCAGGCTTCTCTGGGAGATGCTGCTCTGAAGAGGGGATTTATCCATGTGCTCCTCCCAGTGTGCCCTGGAGAAAAACAAACTTGCGAAGTTCTTAGTGCTCAGAATTCACTTCAGATTCACTCTAAAAGCAGCTCGTTGGGGGCAAGAGCTGCCTTTGGGTTCCTCGCCGATGTCTTCCTATCTCCCTGCCTCAGTTTTCCCAGTGAGATGTGCTGTGCTGGCCAGGGACCACGTACACAGTGGAAACACAGAGAATCTGGGCTAACAAAGCTTGTCTAAATGAACTGAGCAGATAATGCTGCTTTTAAAGAGGGAGCTGAATGTCTCCTGTAGCATCCAATAGCTCCCGTGACTTGTGGCTTTCAGACCACTGCCAGGCTTTGCTTCTAAGCCTTTATTCTTATTGCTTTTAAACCAGGTGAAGTTTGCAGCAATGGGCTGTAAAAGAGGGATAAAGCACCCAGCGGTGTTGTTTTCCTGGCTCCTGCCCTGCTTTTCAGCGCCTTTGTGTCGATTGCCACTCCAAGAGACAAAAAAGAAGTTAGGAAACCCAATTTGAACCATTTGTGTGCTAAATCCTGTCGTTATCTGCAGGCTCCAGGCAGGAGAAGGGCTGGAGCACGTAGCTTGGCAGACCTGGGCTGTGCTCGGGATGGCAGTTTGGGGGGTGTGATAGTGCCCGAGTCTCCCCGATCCCAGGGGAATGGTGTGGAATACAAGGCACAAGAGAGCTCATCCCGGCTTGGGAGTGAAGAGCAAGGCAGAGCGCTGGTGGGGCCAGGGGCAAAGGACCATAGAGCCCCTTGTGTGAGAAGCTACAGGTCTGTTGTGATGGGAATCAAAGTTGGGTAGAAATCTGAGAAAAGCTGGGAATGGGAATGGGAATGGGGAGCGAGACTGAGGGACTGAGCCACTCGCATTCTGGCTTATTTTCTATTGGTATCTTCTTTTCCTATCCTGTCCTCCTTCTCCCTCTCTTACTTTTCCCTATCCTGTCCCTCTTCCCCCTGCACTTGACCTCTGACTTTGCAACCCAAAGGCTCACATTTAGCCTGGGCTCTGAGCCATAGCTGTGCTTAGAAACGCTCCAGTGTCCGGATGAGCTCCTTTATGGAGCAGACTTCCAGTCGGGATGCTGGATGCTGAGTGCAGCCTGGCTGGTGCGAGGGTCTCTGGTACCCTATGGGCCTTGGGGTCAGCTGGGACCCCCGTGTGCTCCAGGGAACCCCCACATTGACATAAAGAGGAAGAAATCCTTCTCCCTGGGAGGAATTCCTGCTGTTCAGCCTCTGCACAGCAATGGAAGGAGTGGAGGAGAGGAGGAAATACTCAGGTGCCATCACCCCTGTGAGAGGATGTAAAACCCAAGGCTTTTGAGACAGTGGGGATGTGGGAAGTGGTTCCAAGGCACCCGTGTGCCGAGCAGCCCCTGAGTCACACAGTGTGAACAGCCCCCCTTTCTTCCCAGCTCCGTTCCCAGACAATCCCTGCCTGTTACAGGGAATAACGCCCGCCAGGCAGGGGGTTCCCATCCCGGTGGAGGGCGAGGATGGAGCGTCTGGCTTCCTTTCTCTCCTCTGACATGAAAGCAGAACCAGGCTGCGTGACCAGACTGGTTTGTCTGCTGCTCTGGTATTCGCAGGGGAAGGTTTGGCCAAGCCCTGTTCTATCCCTGCTCTCCCCAAGTGCTTTGGGTCGCATTCACATGGCTCTGGAGCTCGTTTCCAATGCAGGAGTGAATTGTAGTGATTGCCGGTGAGATATCCCTCTATTTAACACGCACACAAAGCAGTGATTTGCAGCCCCAGAAGCGGAGAACACCAACCCTGGTGTATCTCATGGTGTTTCTTTCCTTTTGAGTGATGTTTGTTGCTCCTGTCCCGAAGCATCCCTCCTGTCCAGGCAGAGGGGGGAGAGCAGAGAGCTCAGCATCCTGAAGATGCGGGTTACTGAAACCAGGAGGGGTTTTAGTCCTGCTTCTCAGCTCCAGAAGTATGGAAACAAAAGGAGCTTAACAGAACCTGGGTGCAGAGTCTCCCAGCTCCTCATCTTCAGTGGTGAGGAGGTAAACTGCTGCTGGAGCAGCATTTCAGGAGGGGCAGCTGGGAGAGGAGATTCCTTCAGGACCGGATTTGGCACAGGAGGGGAGCAGCCGGATGGGGATCAGGGTTTAATCACCCTCTGTCGTTAACATGCAGAATTAGCCGAGGTTCCGCTGTCTTTGCAGCAGGAGGATGCCCAAGTGCTTGCTAATCTCCCTTCTTGTGTGTCTCTGTATACAATATTTATACAGATACTTACACACACACTTAAACAAAAGACCCGAGGGCTCTGCCAAAGGGTTTGCAAGCGCAGGCAGGAATGTGGCTTGGGAGAGAAAAGACAAATGAGTGTGTTTAAAGGCCTCGACATCTTCTAAAGGCAGCCCGCAGGCAGGCAGCAACCCAATGGGCAGGAGGAGATGCTGGGGTCAGCTCTGCTTGTGTCTGTGCTTGAGGGAACCTGAGGCAGCAAAGCAGGAGCTGCAGCTTCCCCTGTGTCTGTCTTGGTGGTGCTGTGGGATGCAGCCTGGGGCTGATGGGCACCAGGGCTGAGGAGATCCCCTTGGGCTGCTGTTGTCTCATGATTCAACCCCAGGTCATCAGCTACTGTAACCATGGCTTGGAATTCCAGCCCACCCTGCGGCAGGATGCGATCCCTTCCCTCTGTTGCTGAGGGATGGAGGGGAGGGATGGGGCTGTATCCATGCGGAGCACAGGGGACCACAGTCAGTGAGAGCCCAGCGTGAGGCTTCTCCATCACTTAAGTGGTGGAAAGGTGCCAGAAGCTGAGTGTGTGGAGTGGGGGCATGCAGGACCAGAGCCTGCTGCTCTGCACTGTTGTTATCCCGGTTTCCAGAGAGGGAGGTCTGATTGTATTTACTGCTGGCTGTGTTCCACTGGGATGCCTGTGGTCAAGGGCAAGGTGTTTCCTTGGCTTTAGCTCTCCACAGAGATGATTTCCAGGGCTGTGTCCAGCTCCACATCAGAGCCCTGTGGTGGGAAGGGTCCCTCTTGTCAGTCCCAAACTCTCCTCCTGCTCTCCCTGCTGCCGCTCCAAAGGCTTTTCCACCCTATCACTGGCTCCTGGGCAGCTGGATCTTTCCTCTTTTCCCTCCCTGGTGCAGAGCAGGAGCTGGGCATATTTCGTGTTAATGTTCAGTCCTTGGTTTCCTGCTGTTTTTCTTTCCCCATTGTATGGAAAAGAGCATTTCCCTGTCTGGGGCAGCCGGGAGGCGGTTTTCCCAGCATGGCCAGGCTTTGCATTGCAGCCTCTGGAGAGGTTTAATGGGATGTGCCAGCTTCCACACAGCCTTAACAAAGCCTGGCTGGTCCCAGGGGGATGTGCAGGGCATGGGCAGTGCTGGAGGGGGTCTTGAGCACTAGTTTGGGCACAGGACACTGTGCTATGGGGCTCTTGGGTTCCCCTGTAGCCCTGCAAAGCCTCTGGTCCCTAGGGGCCAGAAGCTACAAGGAAACTGCTGCTTTGGTTGGACTTGCAAAGCTCAGGGAGACGTGGACAGATATAATAAAACCAGTGGCCTTTGTACATCGTGGTGCTGCTCAGGAGCAGCTGCTGCGACAGCCGTTGCTGTTTGCCATGTATGCTGATGGTCCAGATGGGGTTTCAAGCCTTCATGAGATCATGGTGGGGAAAACCCCATTTTCATGCTTGAAAAATGGGCTTGTGTTAGGTTACAGGGGAGGAAATAGCTTCAAATTGTTATGTTTTAGATGATGGGTGGAAGCAAAACTGTGGTAGGAAAGGTTTACAGACTGGGGCTCTGTCTGGGTGCTTTGGTGCTTTGGAGCTCGCATTTATCTGCGGTGATGTAAGTGCTGGGATTATCACCACACATCCATATATGTAGCTGGTGCTTTTCTAACTGGAGGAGAACATTGTGAAAACACAACTGCAGAGAAAGAGGCCAGATCCCTCCTCCTCCTCCCCAGACTACTCTTCAAACCTCCCTGCCATGCATCCCTGTGAGGCTCCTCCATCCCCGTATCCTCCACTGTGTGCGCATCCTGAGTTGCTGCTGGTACCCATGTAAAGGGGGGATTTATCCCCCTGTGGCTGTGGAGGTGCCATGTCCAGGCTCTATGGTCCATCCTCATGCAGAGGTGGTGTAGCTTCACTCAGCAAACAAGCTCATGCCCGATTTAACCTCAGTGGGACGGGGTGCGCAGTGTCTGGGTGACACTGATGCTTTCACTGCTGCAGCCTGATGCTGCTCCAAGATGCTGGTACCTCCAGCCGAGTTGGAGAATGTTTTTGGTGGGAAGCACAACCAGGTTTTTAGGCTGGGGCTTTGGTGAAGAGCGTGTCCCGGCAGGAGGATGTGCTGGTCCTTGCTAATGGAATGGGATGCTCCAGGTAGAAGGGGTGTAAAGGAGGAGATCAGACTCAGCGGGTGCAGGAGCACATGGAAGGTGCCTGCAGGGAGCTGGCGGGCACAGGGGATGAGTGTGTGGGGATGACGTGATGATGACTGTTAACAGCAAGCGAAGGGTTTGGGCAGGAGGAGGAGGAGGAGAGAGACATGCTCTGGCGCACCCCAGGGCTGCCATATCCAGCAACCGTTCCCAATCCCTGCCAGGCAAAGGGATGTGCCCAGGAAGGGATGGGGGGTGCAGTGGGATTGAATCACCCTCTGGAAGTAGACAGTCAGGAGCAGCATCTTGTGCAGGTTAACACCCTCCCCCTGCTTTCCCCTGTCCTGAGACAAGCAGGATGGGAAGAGGCTTTAGAAGCCCGAGTTTCTGCAGTTCTGTCCCGGGGCAGCCCGTGGCATTCCTGGTGCTCAGCCCACATCTCCTCTGGGATGCGGGAAATGAAGCAGCCACTTTCCCTTTCTGTTGCTCATTACTAGAACTCCAGTTCTGCCCTCACAGGATGCTGAGCCGCTTGTTTGACCCCTGCAGACGGCCCCGGCGGGTGTGGAGCATTCCTGTGACCAGGAATATTCACTTCTCCGGGAGCTGGGGCACGGGCTGAGCAGAGGGAAGCTGTTTATTTTCCTTAACATGCAATTTCGGTGCTGGAGCCAGTTCAGAGCAACCATCTCCGTCCATGTCAAGGGCTGATAAGAAGAAGAATGGTTTGGCAGAGCAGATTGCCCCCAGAGCGTCTCCGCTTTGCAGCAGCACATCCTGCATGGGGATGGGGGGAGGCTGCAGCCTGACCCCGTCTCACCCCACTCTTCGTGCCCACAGCACTCGAGCCTTTAACGTAGTCATTGCGCTGAGCTGAGGTGATTCAAGCTGTGGGGTTGGTGGCTCTGCCCGCGGGTGACACGGCAGCAGGGCTTTCTGATCTGTTGGTAGCGATGTTTCCTCCTCCGCCTCCACCTCACCATGGCCAAACACCAAGAGAACCAAAAACACTGGGGGGGGGAGACACACATAACCCTGTGTGAGCGCAGGTTTGGGGTGCTGAGGTGCCAGGAATAAACCCAAGCTTTTCTGCCCAGTCCCATCTTTGCAGCACTGTTTCCCACCCCATCTCCAGTTTTCCCTTATTCCTAAGCTAATGCCTGCCCCTGCTCTGAGCTGTGCCTCTCCCATGTCTCTTCTTCCAGCTATTCCTGGAGAAATACGGCTACTTTGGGAAGCAGGCTCCCGGCACACACAGCCCTGATGAGTTCACGGATGCACTGAGGTACAAGCCTTTGTTTCACCCAAGCACTAACGCAGCAGCTCCGGCTGCACGGATGCTGCCGGCATCTCACACGCTCTGATGGTAAAGCACAACCGGCCCCTTCTGGAGGAGCTGGTCCGTGCCCAGCTGGATGCTGGCTGCTGGCAGCCCCGTGCCTCGCTGTGCTTTCCCTTTTATGGCCTGCTGCTCCCCATACAGCTCCCCATGCAGCGAGGCCAAGGTTGGGGATGGCTGGGAGATGTCAGGGGTGAGCTGACAGCCCCTGCTCGGGCTTCTGCTAATGGGAACACACTGACACTGGAGCATCCCTGGCCTGACCCTGCTCGAAGTCAGGTGCAAAGTCAAACAACTGGGGCTACAAGCTGGAAAAGGCATTTTTCAGGCTCTTCTGTCCAGTTTTGCCCTGCTAGGAGGCGGCTCACTGGTCAGATGTGGTTGCAGAGCAAAACCCGTCTGGTTTTATCACCTGGATGCGTTCCTGTTGGAGGGGCATGAAGCTCATCAGGTCAAACACGAGCACACCCAACCCAGCTGCGGGATTTCGGATGTGTGTGCTGACGTCTCCCTTCCTTTCCCAGGGATTTCCAGCGGGTGACCCACCTCCCGCTCAGCGGGGTCCTGGATGCCCCCACACTCCATCAGATGGCTCTGCCGCGGTGTGGCACCGGTGATGGGGAGAGCCGCACCACAGGGACACAACGGGCACCCAGCACCCGGCGCCACAGGCGCACTGTGCAGCACGGTGAGCGCTGGCTGTGGGGTTCTCTGATGGGCTTTGGCACTCTGAATGTGTGTTGGTTATCCAGCAGTAACCACAAAACCTGTTGGTGCTGGCGCAGCCTGGCCGAAGGGAGGTGTTCCAGCCACATTAAGGGGTTTAACTCTGCTCTGAGCAACTTCTCTTGCTGCTGAGTGTCCAGGATTTGGCCTCTTGTCTCCCACAGCCTGCCTCCCAGGCTTGTGGGTGAGTAACTGGATTCCTAGAGAGCAAGAGGGCTGGGGCCAGCTGCGCTTAAGACATGGGAAAAATGAAGGCGAGATTAAGAAAGGGCTCTGTGCCTTGTCAGGCTGTCTCTGCATCTGGCAGGGCTGGCGATGGACGGCCCCAGGAGACATCCCCATCATCCTCCTCCTGCCTCTGGCTTTCCTTACAAACCCCTGATACACAGCACCACTCCTGCAGGCTCCATCCTGCAGGCAGAGGGGCTGCTGTGCCCAGGGCATGGTGATGAGGCAGAGAAGGGAGGGCTTTAAAAGCTCCGGTGGTCTGGTGGTGGCAGATCTGTGCCAGCAAGCTGGGGTGCAGTGGCACTGCAGGTGGCAGTGCCTGCAGGCAGAGGGGTGGGAGCGATGCCATGGCAGTGCCTGCAGGCAGCAGGATGGGAGTGATGCCATGGCAGTGCCTGCAGGCAGCGGGGTGGGAGTGATGCCATGGCAGTGCCTGCAGGCAGAGGGATGGGAGTGATGCCATGGCAGTGCCTGCAGGCAGAGGGATGGGAGTGATGCCATGGCAGTGCCCACAGGCAGTGGGATGGGAGCAATGCCATGGCAGTGCCCACAGGCAGCGGGGTGGGAGTGATGCTACAGCAGTGCCTGCAGGCAGAGGGATGGGAGCGATGCCATGGCAGTGCCTGCAGGCAGTAGAATGGAAGCGATGCCATGGCAGTGCCTGCAGACAGAGAGATGGGAGTGATGCCATGGCAGTGCCCACAGGCAGCAGGATGGGAGTGATGCCATGGCAGTGCCTGCAGGCAGTAGAATGGAAGCGATGCCATGGCAGTGCCTGCAGACAGAGAGATGGGAGTGATGCCATGGCAGTGCCTGCAGGCAGTAGGATGGGAGTGATGCCATGGCAGTGCCTGCAGGCAGTAGAATGGGAGCGATGCCATGGTAGTGCCTGCAGGCAGAGAGATGGGAGTGATGCCATGGCAGTGCCTGCAGACAGAGAGATGGGAGTGATGCCATGGCAGTGCCTGCAGGCAGAGGGATGGGAGTGATGCCATGGCGGTGCCCTCAGGCAACAAGGAGGGATGGTGCCCACATGGCTGGTGGCCCCGTCCAGGAAGGCCAGAGGCTTTGTGCTAAGCTGGCTGTTTATCCGCTTGGAACAGGAAGCCAATGCAGCTGAGCCAGCAAAGTGCTTCGTTACCCACCCATCTCCCAGCAGGAAATTGGGGTCTGCAGTGCAGGGCACTGGGAAGCGGTCACTTGCTTCCAGCTGCCTTGCTGGGCTTTATAGGCACTGGAGCTGGGCGGGAGCTCTGCTGACCAGCAGGACCGTGGCCAGATGCATGTCCTGCAGCCAGCATCCTGGATTTCCCCTTGGGGAGATCCCTGCCGTCATTATCCTGGGCTTAGTGGCTGCGTGTGTTGCCCAGCCTTCCTCTTGCTGAGAGTTGGCCCCATTTACCTCACCCAGCCTGGCCTGCTGGTGCTCTTACAAGGGAGATGCTGCGGCTGGAGCCTCCTATCCCCTGCCCGCTGGTGCCATTCATCCTTCTCCAGCAGGAGATGCTCTGCTCCTGTGGAGGGAAGGATGGGATGCCAGGGCTTTATCTTAGACTGCAGCCATCTAGGCAGGTATTGAGCCTTTGCCATGCAGGGAATTGTCCTGGCTGGAAAGCAGAGCTGTGTGCCTTTAGACTTGGAGGCTGTTGCTGCAATGATGAGCAGGAAGAATTGATTCTGCCCCAAGGAGTGCAACCAGCTGGCCCAGGGCCGCTGCTCAGAAATGGGGGAGAAGGAAACAGAGGGGTGGGATGGTTTGGGATGGGATAGGATGGGGTGGGATGGTTTGGGATGGGATGGGATAGGATGCGATGCCCACCAGATTTGCATAGCTCAGACCCTCAGCAGTGATTCCCAGTGTGCTGTGGGCTCCATTCCCGCTGTTCCCCGCACAGCTGGAGCAGGCACTGGAGATCTGTCCCTGCTCCCACGCCTCAGCACAGGCGCTGGCACCCACATCTCCCCAGCGCGGCCCCATGGCATCTTTCCCACTCCTGGACAGCCCTGGATGCCCGTAATCATGGGGCCCTGGGGTACCCAGAGCTGCCGAGGAGGAGGAGGGAGCTGTGATGCTCGGGGAATGAGCACACATCTTTGCACCCCTGTGTGGTGGGAGGGGGGCTGGCAGCTTAGAGGGGTCTCACAGGCTCATCCCCTTCATTGTCACCATCTGCCCTGGTGGCATCCAAGCTCTGTCTGCCCTGAAAGGAGCTACATAGGGCAGTAAGATCTGTGCTGCTAGTAAATTGATGCTTTTAAAATGAATGCTGAGCAGTGGTTTGCTCCTGCTGGGTTACCCCCAGCTGGGCTTCCAGGCAATGGCTTCTGTAGGTAGAACTGGTCAGGATGTCCTTAGAAGCAGTGAAAAGACAGTGTTTGCTGCAGGCTGAATGATGGACTGGGGTCCCTGGGTGGGTGATGGAGATCAGCATCTGCTTTATAGCAGAGGTGGCTTTGTTTTCTCTCCCTGGAATCCAGTCCTTGGGCTGCATCTTCTGGGCATAAAGCTGGCATCAGAGAGCTGCAGGTCAGGAACCCATGTTGGATTAGCCCATGATGAGGCAGGAGGGGTTCAAAGTGGGTGCCCCAGCTTCTCCTCTCCTCAAACAGGTTTTGGCCCCTCTCTTAGGGTTTGGTTGCATCTCCATCCATGGGAATGTGGGTAGGATCCGGTGGAGACACCTTCAGATGTGTTTAATGGGTTAGATCCTGGTGCAGGATGCTGATGCTGGTGGTGGGACTCCTGGATTGACTTTCACTTTCAGCTTGGAAAAGCCATGGCTCTTCCCAGCACCGGGATGCTTTCCTCCAGCCAGGACGGAAGAACAAGCCCAGGTCCCCATCCTTGTGCTGAGCTTGTCCCTCTTGCAGGCGGGAGGTGGTACAAGCGGCACCTGACGTACCGGGTGGTGAACTGGCCCCCGTACCTGCCGCAGCACGAGGTGCGCCTCGCCGTCAGAGCCGCCTTCGAGCTCTGGAGCAACGTGTCCTCGCTGGTGTTCTGGGAGGTGCGCGACGGCCCCGCCGACATCCGCCTCACCTTCTTCCATGGGGACCACAACGACGGGCTCAACAACGCCTTCGACGGGCCAGGTGCTGGTCGCTTACCCCGCGTAAGCTTCTCTTTCACCACGTGGGCTCTTCCCCGGCAGGGAGGAGGGCTGGGGGGGGGTGGATGGAGGCAAGGCTCTGCCCATAACCCAGTTTGCTTTCTGATTTGGGGTCTTCACTCCCAGCTCTGCAACCGAAGCTTGCCTGCGAGGCAGCTGAGATGCTCATTATAGGATCACGTCCTCCCCGCCCTGACAGCATCCCGCAGACCTGAGCTCATTCTGTCCAGCTGAGCCTTTCTGCTTACCCACCATCAGACAAGCCCAGGGCTTCTCTCTTCCTGAGCCTTTCCCAACATGGGTCATTGTGGTGGCTTCAATCCCTGGCCCGAGCCCAGCAAGAAACCAAACGCATGAACCACAGAGCATGCAGCTGGTTTGGGTTGGATGTGCCGCTGGGAACAGCCATGGGAAGCCGCTGCGCTCCCAAAGACCTAAAACTGACGCACATTTAAGCACAGGGGCTGCATGTGCCCCACTGCCCCTGTTCGTGGCTGAGGCCCTGATGGCTCTTGTGTCCCCAGGAGGTGCCCTGGCTCACGCCTTCTTCCCCCGGCGCGGTGAAGCCCACTTCGACAGCGCCGAGCGCTGGTCCCTGCACAGCGGCAAAGGGCGCAACCTCTTCATCGTGGTGGCCCACGAGGTCGGGCACACGCTGGGGCTGGAGCACTCCCCCGTCAAGAGAGCTCTGATGTCTCCCTACTACAAGAAGCTCGGCAAGGATTTTGTGCTCAGCTGGGACGATGTCTTGGCCGTGCAGAGCCTGTACGGTGAGCACGGCTTCCCCGAGCATCCCTGCGGTGGAGAGCGAGGAGCAGGGATGGGAACAAGGGGAGGGGGCTACGTGGAAAGGGCATGGTGGGGATGGGCCTCGTCCCTTTGCAGCTGGGGAGGAAGATGCGGTAGGGCATGTGGGATGGGTACCAGGCCCTCCGGGGCAGGGAAGGCTGGGCTTGCTAGGTGCTTGTTTGCAACCCCGGAAAGGACGGTGCATATGCTTTGGGGGTAATAAGGGGTCTTTTCTACTGCTATATAGAGGGGGACAGGTACCAGAGAGTGGGATAAAGGAGTGTTTGGAGCCCAGCTTTGTGGTCACATAGTGCTTTGGGGAAAGCCAGTTCCATGCCCCTTCTCTGCAGCTCACACCCCTTGCTCCATCCCAGGGAAGCCATCCAAGGGCTTGGCCATCCAGCTCCCGGGGAAGGTCTTCACTCACTTCCAGGACTGGAGCACAGATCCTTACGGTGGGGATCGGCAGCAGAGGAGCCCCAGTGCCTATTACTGCCACTCCTTCTTCGATGCCATAACTTCTGGTGAGTGCTGGATGGTGCAAACCTCTCCCAGAACATGCATCCCTACCCTTTGCTCCAGCTTGCCCCAGCTTGCCCCTTGCTCTGTTGAGCTACAGTGGTGGGAAAGGTGGGTTTGGCTGACCCGGTACCTGCTCCTGGGGTTGATGGCATCACTGGTGCACATCGCTGCCACAAAGTCCATCGTGAGGATGCAGCGATGGCTCAGTGTGTTAGGAGCAAGGAAAACATCCTAGCACTTGGCCATGGCAAAGGCTTATTCACTGCAGGAGCTCAAGTGTGAAAGACAAGCCTTGAGCAGGAGCTGTGCTCAGCTTTTATCCTCTCCAGGCTGGAGACAATGAACGATGAAAGCAGGGAGGTGTAGCTGGAAAGGCAGAATGGAGCATCCAAAACCTGAGTGTCCTCAAAGCACTGCATGGGGAGGAGAGGGGAACCGGCGCATGGGAGCTGGGGTGAGGTTTCTCACCCGGGACATCCTCACTCCTCCCTCTTCTCTGCAGATGGGGATCACAACATCTACATCTTCAAGGGCAACCACTACTGGATGGTGCCGGTGCACGGCAACGCCAGCGACCCACAGCCGCTGCAGAACCGCTGGCCTGGCCTCCCTGCTGGCATCGATGCCGCTGCCTGGTCCCAGAGCAGCAATAAGTTCTACTTCTTCAAAGGTAGGTGAGCAGGAGAGCTCCTGCCTCTGCCCTGGCTGCCTGGTGTCCACAGCACCTCCTCCTGCCCGTGATGCCCGCGGTACAGGGAGGGAGCATCGCTGCGTGCCCGGTGTGCTGAACCCCACAGGAGCCCTGTGCGTGGCCTTGGCGGTGTCACCCCCGCAGCCTCAGTTTCCCCATACAGTAGAGCAGCGCTCACTGGTGTTTAACAACAAAACCAGATGCATCAAACCCTTTGGGGTCTCAGGGAGAACATGTCCCCTGTGACACATGGGCAGAGGGGAGCTGAGAGCGGTGTTTTCATGGTACGCATGGCTCCCTGCACCACGCTAGGGGCTGAGCTGCTGTGGGGAGCTCAAATGCCATCCACAGGCTGGCTGGGTAGACGGAGGTCAAAGCAGGCAGCCCCGCTGCAGGGTCAGCCACAGCTTTGAATGGAAACCCGGAGCTGGCTGGTCAGAAAGGGGGCTTTGTTGCTGTGGCTGGGTGAGAGCCAAAAGCCCCTCTGCCTCCACAGCCCTCGGCTGCTCCCTCCCTCCCTATGGCTGGAGCAGGCTGCGGCTTGTGAGCAGAAAGAGGCTTTTGTCTGCCTGCTTTGTGGGGATAAGGCTCTGTGGGGAGAGCTGAGCGCTCAGCCCCGGCTGCAGTTCCTGCTGCGGCAGCACCGCTCTGGATCCGTGCCCCACACACTGGGGAACAAGGGGGAGGCTTGCAAGGCAGCAGCATGGGCTAGCAGGCAGCACGGGGGCTTTGCTCTGTCCGCGGGGTCCCTTTTGATGCCTCCAAGCCACCGTGCATCAGTTTCCCCACATCCCGCTCCATGGGTGCTGCTTGGATCACCAGCAGGGTGGATGTCACAAGGCCCCATGGCAGGACCGCCCTGGGATGGACCCTAACCTCTCCCCATCTCTCCCTAGGAGGGAGATGCTGGTGCTACGCGGGCTCCAGCTTGGATGCAGGTTTCCCTCTGAAGTGCAGCGCCCGCGGGCTCCCGCGGCACCCGGACACGGCGCTGCACTTCCAGCAGCTCCGGCGCATGGTGCTCTTCAAGGGACCCAAGTACTTCGTGCTGGGCGAGGAGCCCCTCGCTCCAGAGCCCTATTACCCTCGCAGCCTGCGGGACTGGCAGGGGCTGCCCTCGGGCACCGCGGGTGCCCTCACCCACCGCGACGGCTCCGTCTACTTCTTCAGGGATGAGCGGTACTGGCGCTTCCACCCGGGGAAGCTGGAAGTGGTGGCCAGCGGCAAATGGGCGGCAGAGCTGCCCTGGATGGGCTGCTGGGATGCCGGCGGTGGGCAGGACCTCTTCTGAGCTGGACAAAACAGGGCTCTGAGCCCCTGCCTGCAGCCCTCTTCGTGTGACTGAATGGGAGCGGTTTGGAGGGGACCAGCAGGGTGGCTGGAGCCGGGCGTGATGCAGTGGGGATGGAGCCGTCAGCCCCAGCGGCTCTGCCATGGACAGAGGCTGGAGGCTTGGAGAGACAATGTTAAGACTGCAAAGCAAGGGTATAAGCCATGAGACTGCAGTGCTCCTTCCCGTGAATGGTCAGGGGATCGCTGTGCATTTGTCTTCCACACTGGGACTGGGGGCTGTTGATCCTTTAGCCATGGCCAGGCAAAGAAGTGCTTTGCCATTGCTCACCTTGGGCCTTGGGGGGGTTTAAATAAGAGCCTCAAGAATGTTTCCTGGTTACAACCAAAGAGAAAAGAGAGAATGGGACAAAACCCCGGGTCCGTGTTGAGCTTTGCCCTGTTGTGTGCACAGACCCCTGCTCCTGCCTCCTCCATTCCTTCATCCCAGGATGGAGGATGAGCCCTGCGGTGCCGTGCTGGGTTCACATCCCAGCTGCAGACACGAACACTGCGGGGTTTGGGGGGTGAAGAGGGTTTTGGTGTAAGAGCCTCTATGAGGAAGGGAGGGCTGAGCTGCTGACCATGGCACTCACAGGCAGCAGGAGCACTGCAGCCAGGCTTTATGATGGGTGGGTTCTCAGGTGGCTCATAAGGGCTGTGCTGAGCTGGCAGCTTTTCTTGCGTGCAAAGTGTCCTCCATCTGCAGCAGACAGGATCAACCTGCCTTTGAGTCCTGCGCCACAGTTGGATGTGAATAACTGGCACAGCACTGGGGGAGGAGGACAGACGGACGTGCCCGTGCACGCTTGCGAGGACAGCTCGGCTGCACCAGTCCTCATTCCTTTCCCAAAGCAGGTTCCCCACCTGGAAACGCTGCTGGCTCCTGCGCACTGAGTCACCGGTCCCATCTGCAAAGGGCCATTGTCTCCCATAGGAGATGACTCTCTCTGGTGGGGGAGTGTCAGGTCCCCAGGGCTTGAATTCAGTGTCGCCGATCATTGGTGCTGAGCAGGTGCTGAGCTTCATGATGTGCTTGGATTCGAGGGATTTAGGGATTTTCACCATGCTGGGCTGACGGTTCACTGATGGCTCGCCCAGGACTCAGTCCCAGCACTGGGTGCCCTGTGTTAGGGTGCTGTGCTGGGCTGCTGAGCCCGGGGGCCATGTCAGCATCCCCTCCCAGTGCCAGCATCCTCTGCTTGCCCTCTCCCACCCTGGACCTTCTCACAGGGAAGGCAGGAGCTGCCTTGGCCCAGGCAGGGCACTGGGCTGGTGCTTCCTGAGGAACCCTGCTGCTCTCCTGGCTTTGGGGTTTCCTTTTCTTCCCTTGCTTGTGCAGTGTTTCCAGAGGCTCTGTGCTGTCAGGATGCATTGTGGTCACGGATGATGCTGAGCAATGGGGTGACTGCTGCATCGCCTGAACCCCGCAAGGATGGGGGGACCTGTGGGAGATGGATGCGCACCCTGAGCCGTGCAGTCAGCCCCGCTGGTGGAAACTCCTGCTTCACAAGTGTCCTTTTCTGCTGCTGGGCTCCCTGGCACACGGCAGGCACAGACTCCTCCGGCCTCCGTGCATTCCCGGCCCCGGGAATAGCTGGGATTCTTGCGTTTCCTCCCCCAAAATGACACTGAACAGACAGTTATCTGCAGTGAGCATCATCCAGGGAGAGGACAGGGCCCTGGACACAGCAAGAAGCCCCCAAGCCCAGGAGAAGCTCCATTTCAATCCCAAGGTCAAGCACATCCCTGGTGGGTTTGTTTGCACAAGTACCTGGGTGCTGGGCAGCTCTGGGTTAGGGAGGGAGTTTCCGACATTCCCAGCAGTGCCCACTCATCCATGTAGTCATTCTCTTAAAGCCCCAGCTCTTGGGATCACCCCATCCATGGAGGAGCTCGGCTTTTGCCGCAGACCTCGCTGGCATGGGCGATTTGGGATGAAGTTTGCAAGGGATCACAGTGCAGACAAACCCCAAAGGTGGGATGCAATCAACCCCCCCTTCATGCTCGTTGTATGGATCTGCTTTTCAGAAGGAGGTTTGGGGGAGAGGACTGATGCGTTTGTGCTGTGATTTGCAGCTCCCACAAAGGGCTGAGCCCTCAGGCAAAGGGAGCTGGTGCTTGCAGGGAGCTGCTCTGGTCCCCAGCCTTTGGGGGTGACAAGACCTGTCTGTCGCCTGCAGCGGGATCAAGGGATCATCGTGAGTTCAAGTATAGGGATTTGCACCCAAACTTGAACAAAACCACCGGCCTTTTTATCAGGAGATGAAAGCAAATGATGGGGTAAGTGAAGATGCTGTGATCAGCCTGGGGGTTGTGGCTGGGAGGAGCTGATGGAGGGGGAGCAGAGGGGTCCGGGACTGCTCGGCTCTCAGTCCCTGCTCCATGTCTTGGTGGAAAGCACAGAGCAATCCATGGCAGTGGTGTCTCCATCAGGATCAGCCCCCTCCGAGGCCTCTCTGCCCTGATCCCCACTGCTTTGGGAAGCTCTTGCTTCAGGGTTTGGCTTTCCAGCTCCTGGTGCTGCTGTGCTGCATGGAGCAGACAGGAGGGATGCAGGGGGACTGGTGTGAGCATCACCCCCATGATGTGATCAGGTCCTCACACTGGACCTGCACAGAGCTCAGCCTCTGGGCACCCCATCTAGAGAGGAGGGAGCCCTGCCCAGCATCACCCATGCTGGAGGTCCCCTGTTTGGGTTGGCTCCTCACCACGGTGTGTTTGGGCTTGCACAGCACTCGGTGGCACCTCAGCTGCGCCTGAGCTTCTGAAATGGGTGCAAAGAATGTGATCGCCTCAGGGCTGTAATTCAGGGTACCAAGCCCTGAAGATGCATCTTGTAGGGCCCTCAGATCCTGGAGGTGGGTGCAAGGGTGGTGTGAAGGGGGAAAATCCCCCCTCTTTTGGTTGTGAGCAACTCGAGATGCTGAGGAGCTGCTCCCTAACCGCCTCCTGCCCCAGATCCAGGGGCCTCTGGGAGAATCCAGCCCTGGGGTGGCTGGGGAAGAAGGAGCAGGAGGAGGAGCAGGTGCTGAAGGGTTAACGGGGAGTGTTTGCAGCCGGTCCCTTGTCACCAAGGAGAAGGGAGCAGCACTTGGGAAGGAAACAAAACACCCACTGCCCAGGAGGGCGATTTCCTTTCCCCACGCTGCGTTACAGCCCTCGGAGCCCAGAAGGGCTCCTGACACCACCGGGACAACGGCGTCGCCATCCCGGGTGGCCGACAGCACGCGGCACCAGGTGAGTGTGGCCGGTGGGGAGGTGGGCTGGGGACACGTCCCCATCACCCGTGTCCACACCACCCATGTCCCCATCACCCTTCCCCTTCCATCTCCTCCCAGTCTTATGGCAAAATGTGGGGGCCGCCGTGCCCGGCGGTGCGGAGCATCCGTCCCTACCGCTCCAGCGAGCAGTACCTCTATGCCATGAAGGAGGACCTGGCCGAGTGGCTGAAGGAGCTCTATGACCTGGACATCGAGGTGGGCACCTTCGTGGAGGCGCTGGAGACGGGCTCCGTGCTCTGCTCCCACGCCAACAACGTCACCCACGTGGCCGCGGAGTTCTCCCGTGCCTGTCCCGATGCAGCCCAGCACCTCCGCCTGCCCGCTGCCGGTGTCGCCTGTAACGTGGCCGCGCAGCCCGGCACCTTCCAGGCTAGGGACAACGTCTCCAACTTCATCCAGTGGTGCAGGAAGGAGATGGATATCAAAGGTAAGGTGCCAGGCTGAGCATGACTGGGTGCGATTCCCCCATGGCTGCTCCTGGCATCGCCCTGTGGGTTTCCCCATACGTCCCACAAAGCCAGTGCCACCCAGCACCATGGGCACACGTCCCAGAGCTGGGATTTCTTGCACAAGCTCCTCCAGGCTTGGCAGCAGGGTGCTGGCACTCGGATGATGTGTTTGCTTGGGTGCTGGAAGGGTGGAATTGGAAAGGATGCATGCTACGGCATGATCCCAAACATCATCCCGTCAGGAGCAGTCCTGGCTCTGAGCAAAGGGTCTCTCACCCTGTCCCCACCATCGGTGCGTGCCTGGGAAAAGCATAGGCATGGAGTGACACAACCCCTGCACACCGGGTTTTGTGGCTTTGGGATGCCATGAGAGAGCCACAGTGATTTCACTTGTGGATGCTCAAGAAGAAGGCTTCTTTACCCCAACTCTCATGGGACCATTCCTAGAGGGATGGCTTCAGGGAACAACATCCCTTCGGGTGGATTTTGACTCCACCTGTGCCCCATATTCCCCTTTGTCCCCATCCCCGCGCACCGGCCCTAGCTCAGCCCAGCCTGCCCTGCCCCAGATGTGCTGATGTTCGAGACGGAGGACCTGGTGCTGAGGAAGAATGAGAAGAACTTTGTGCTGTGCCTGCTGGAGCTGGCGCGCCGTGCCGCCCGCTTCGGGATGCGCGCCCCAACCCTAGTGCAGATGGAGCAGGAGATCGAGGAGGAGCTGCGGCAGGAGCTGGACCTGCCACCCACAGACATCCCCCTGCCCCGGGCCCCCCGGAAACCACGGGACCTCCACCTCGACCAGATGGTATTGGAGGGGCAGGGAGCGGGATGGGGATGGAGATGGAGATGATGGAGATGGAGATGGAGATGGAGATGGAGATGGAGATGGGTGGGGAAGGGTATGGCAATGGAGATAGAGATGGGTGTAGATGGCAATGGAGATGAGTGGGGAAGGGGATGGCGATGGGGATGGAGATGAGTGGAGGTAAAGATGACGATGGAGATGGAAATGGGTGGAGGTGGAGATTGTCACAGAGATGGAGATAGATGGAGATGGAGATGGAAATGGGATGGCGATGGGGATGTAGATGGAGATGGGTGGGGTAGGGGATGGGGATGGAGACGGAGATGGAAATGGGTGGGGAAGGGTATGGCAATGGAAAGAGATGGGTGGGGAAGGGTATGGCAATGGAGATAGAGATGGAAGTGGGTGGAGGTGGAGATGGCAATGGAGATGGAGAGAGATGGAGATGGAGATGGAGAGAGATGGAGATGGAGATGGGGAAGGCCAAGGGGATGGGGATGGAGATGGAGATGGGTGGGGTAGGGGGTGGTGATGGGGATAGGGATGGAGATGGAGATGGGTGGAGATGGAGATGGGTGGGGAAAGGGATGGCAATGGAGAAGGAGATGGGTGGAGGTGGAGATGGAGACAGATGATGGAGATGGAGATGGGGATGGCGATGGGGATAGGGATAGGGATGGAGATGGATGGGAATGTCCACCCCAGGACCTTTCCCAGTGACCACGATGAGGACCTATCCCTGGTGCCTGCAGGTCCAGCACCTGGTGAGCCGCTGTACCTGCCCCGTCCAGTTCCCCATGATCAAGATATCCGAAGGGAAATACCGTGTGGGTGACTCTGACACCCTCATCTTTGTCCGGGTGAGTCTGCTTGGCCCCGAGCTTTTAGGGCGCAGGCAGCAGGAATTTTACTCTGCTGCCACAAAGCCCCTTCCATAATCCACCCCCAAAATGGGGTCAATGTGTGGGTTTTGACTGTGATCCCCAAAGCTGGGCAGCAGGGAGGCTCAGCCCTGCAGTACATGTTTGCATGGATATAACCACCCATGTGTACAGGGCAAAACCTGCCATTCCAGCCAGAGCCAGGTCTTATCCAGCAGTGGGAACACTGGGATGCTCCATCCCTCCCTGGATCCATCCCAAAGGGCTCAGCATGTGATGGTGGAGCGGGGTTTTCCACAAGGCTCCCCACTCTCCTCGGGGTGATGAAATGTGCCCATTGGGATGGCAGCGGGAGCTGAGCCCCCCACCTGCCCCTCTTCAGTGCACAGAGCCAGGGATGAAGCTGTATCCTTTGGGAGACCCGGTGGCACTTAGAGCAAGCCCAGAGCCCTCAAAGCCCTGCTCAGCAGGCTCCCTATAGAGGTGTGGGTCCCAGCGGGTCCCACAGCACACGGCATCCCCTGCAGATCCTGCGGGAGCACGTCATGGTGCGGGTCGGGGGCGGCTGGGACACACTGGAGCATTACCTGGACAAGCACGACCCGTGCCGCTGCACCTCGCTCTGTGAGTCCCTGCATCCCCAGACCTGCGGCTCGGGTTAGGGGGGTCCGCCGTGGGTCTGGGTCCCGTTTAACAGAGGGGAAGGCTTCATTCCTGCCCTGCCCCGTTGCTTTGCGTGGTTGCGGGGCCTCTCGTTGGCTTCGGTGGCCGCTAGAGGTCACGGCAGACTGATGGATGGAGCCGGTCCCCAAAAGCCCCTTTGCAGGGAGCATCCCGGAGGGGCCGGATGCTGAGCAGCGGCTGGGGAGGGGGGTGCTGTACCGGGGGGGTGGGTGGATGGGTGGGTGCACGGGCAGCGGTGCTGAGCCCCGCGTTGTTCTCCCTACAGCTCACAAACAAGCCTTGAAGAGCAGGAGCCCGCAGCAGCAAGTGCAGCACGAGATCAGGCTGTGCCCAGCCGCCAAGGGCCGCGGCCAGCCCCAGCCCACCGTGCTGGTCAGCCGCTCGCAGAGCCCCCTGCCCCCTGTCACATGGGGGTCCCGAGTCCCCCCCGGCCCGAGGCCCCCGTCTCCGGAGGGCTCAGGTCACCCAGTGAGTGCCAGCCCCCGCCGGGAGCAGCCCCGGAGGGTTCCTTCGGGCAGGTGAGTGATGCAGGGATGCTTCGTGCCCCAAACCATCCGCTTTGGGCAGTTTTCCTCACATCCCTGCATTCCCTTCCCTCTCCCTTCTGGAGGTGCCCGGCTCCAGGCGGGATGGAATGGGGGGTGGGGGAATGCAGCATCTCCCCAGCCCCTCTCTCCCCTCTTTCCCCTTGCAGGACCCGAGAGCCATCAGCTCCCCCTTTGGGACGGCAACCGCCACCATCCAGGTCACCCGCTCGACCCAGCTCCGCCTGCAGGGTGCCGAGCAGGGCACCCACCCCTTCCCGTGTAGCCCCCAGCGCGCAGGGCAGGGCACTGCATGGGAGCACCCCAGTGAAATCCCCCATGGCACCAGCACGGGGCAGGCCCAGGGCACCCAGCACCCGGCTGGCACCAGCACCCCCAAAACCCACCCAGCAAGGGGGGAAACTGCCTGCGGAGGCAGCCAGGCCGCAGGAAGGGGGGGTCCCTGCTGTGTTGCACCCCCGTGCCCGCAGCCCCATCAAGGTCCATGCCCCTTCCCCACACCAGGGTGACTCACAGAGCCCGCGGGAAGGGAGATGGGGAGCCCCTGGCCGGGGCCACCCCTTGTCACCCCGAACCCCCTCCAGGCAGCATCCAAAGCAGGACAGCAGCGTTAAATCCCCTACCAAAGCCAGCCCAGCCTCCTGCCGGCCCCCCACCCCAGGGTGCAAGGGCTGTGCCCCCCAGCAGTGCCCCCCAGCCCCAAGCCCAAGGGCTGGGGATGCTGAGGAGCTGGTGGATGAAGCGGGGGGAGCCTGTGGGCCTGCTGTGGGGAGTGAGGGGATGCAGGGGTGCCGGGGGCACGCGCAGCCCCCTGGCTATGACAAGGTAGTGGAGGAGCTCTCCCGTGGGCACCAACCCCTGCGCCCTGCGGGGAGCTGGGTCCCCAGCATGGTCCCACAAGCTGACCCACAGCCCACTGTGCCCCCGGATGAGGGGCAGGCAGAGGGGTCAGCAAAGGGGGCCCAGACCCTGCGGGCAGCCAGGGCCGGCAGCGTCCCCAAGCCCCGGCGGTGCCTGAAGAAGCCTGAACGCGTGCCCTCCATCTACAAGCTGAAGCTGCGGCCCAAGGTGCGTCCCCGGCGGGACCACAGGCCAGGCAAGCGGCCCTCGCGCATCCCCACCCCAATGGGGCAGCGGCCGCAAGTCCCCCGGGGTCAGCATCGCCCCACGGGGCTCCCCCGGCACCCCCAGCCCAGCAGCACCCATCCCATGGCCAAGCCATCACTGGCTGACAGCGGTGCCTGGCTGACTGAGGATGATGAGGAGGCGTGGGTCTGACACCCAGGTTCAGCAGGGTTGGACCCTACACTTGTCCTAAGTGATGCTGGAGCTGGAGCTGTGGTACCCAAGGTTGGTGTGGGAAGGATGAATTTGCTCCCAGGACACCCAAGGGGTCCCCCCATTGCTTTTTGGAGCTGCAGCTTCTCCTTCCCCATGGAGTTGGTTGTGGACCACCCTAATTCTCCTCCTCAGCAGGCGCTCTTGTGCCGGTTTTGGGTGGAAAAATCCAGCCCCAGGTTGAGAGAATGGGGTGCTTTCTGCAGGGAAGAGGGGTGCAGCTGGCCCCACAAAGTGGGGACACCTCGCACTCAGCACCCAGAAGTGCAGACCATCTCATACCTCAGTCTTCCCCATCTGTACAACAGGATTAACAACCCTCTTACAGCACCAAGAGCCTTAAAGACTGGAGGGAGGGGGTTCAGAGGAGTGACCCTTGCTGAGCCCCGTGGGCTTCTTTATGGTGGGAGACCCAGGGGGGCGGTGGTGATGGTCAGTGTGGTGGCTGTCACCCAGGGTCATCGCCTGCAGCCATGGACCCGTCCGTGTTTGTGCAATAAAGACATACCAAAGCTCTTCTGTTCCAGCATCTTTTCCATACGGATGGGGAGGGACAGAGGATGATCTTGATGGGGGGTCATGGCGAAGGGAATTCCTGCACAGCAAACACCCCTCTGAGAGCCCCATAGGGGCCAGAAGAACCCCATGTTCCGAGAGAGGAATCAGCCAGACCCACACCCCTGCAGAGGAGCAGCAAAGGAGAGCGCCGGGGTCCTGGGGATGCCAAAGCTGGTGGCAAAACTGCTCCTTTGGCAGGGGAGAGACCAGTTCCCCCTCCCTGGCCCATTGCCCCTCGTACGAGAGCTGCGACAGCGGAACCTGGTGGCACGGGCAAAGAGCAGCGAGGCGGGTACGGAACAAGGGGACAGACCTGATTTTTAATTCCATTTCAAACGAGGGAGTGCAGGGCGTCACAGGCGGTGCAGACACCTCGGGGAGCTCCAACAAGAGGTCCAGGGGGAAAAGGAAAGCCAAGTCCAGGCAACTGGGACACTCACGGGGGCAGGAGGAGGAGGAGAGAGAAGCATCCTTGCTGGGCTGGACCGAGCCCAGGCACCACGCGCACCCATCACCACCCTGGGGACATCCTCAGCCTCTGCCGGGCTCAGGAGCAGGTTGGTCCAAGCAGGACCAGGGTGGCTTTGTGTTGAAGGGCAAGGAGCAGGGTTCTTGCAGCTGCTGCTCTGATCCCTGCCAGCCTGGGATGCTCCAGACCTCCCAGCCCTGCTTTCCCTGTGGGTACCCCCACATACTCCCTCCTCCTGGGAAAGGAGCTCTTTGTAGCCCCCTTTATCTCGGGAGCTGGGAAATGCTGTCAGAGCAGTGAGTTATTATTACTAATATAACTTTGTCTATAAAGTGCAATAGAATATAACAATTATATTTATAACTTTTTCTTTCTTTTTCTCCAAAATACTAAACAGATGCTATAAAAACCGGTAACTAATTGTGCTATAAACTGCAGGCTACAGGGTTATAACAAACAATGTATTGGTTTAGTCGTTGATATGTGTACATCGGAGCACTTTAGAAATGCTTTATTATTAGCATTTACCAAGGAGTTTCCTTCTCAAACAATTTGGAGGGGTAAAGCCAACCAGAGACCGGTAACGTGGACTCACACGTGTCCATAAATCCTGATGGGATGAGGTCAGGGCCATGAGGAAGCCCGGTCAGTTTGCCATGAAGGCGAGGGATGGGGATGGGTGCCACTGCCTGCCTCCGAGCAGCTGTGTTCCTCCACCACCTTTTCTCTTGGTTTTCCCTTATTTTACCATTTTGGAGCAAGGGGAATGGGGTTTGGGTGCCGGGGGTGGGAAAGAGGAGCAGGGTGACCCCAAACCCCCCAGCATTGGGCTGCAGGGCAGCTCATGGGGCATGAAATGCACTGAGTGGAAAGTGCCCCCCAAAGCACAGCGGTGCTGCTGTGGGATGGAAACCTGGAGTGGGGGAAGAGATGGAGCCAGAGCGCTGCGGAACACCTGCATCGCCTTTGTCACACCAGAAACCACTGACATGGATCACATCCATGGATCACATCCTGCTTTGGGAGGTGGGGATGCACTTCCCCATGTCCCAAAGGGAGCCAGAGGAGGAGGCACCACAACACCTCACCAGCACATCCTCCCAGCACCATTTCCTAACAGGAGCTGCCCTTGGCACCAGAAGACAAGGATGAGCTTCAATCTGGTGTAGAACAAGCTGGAAGATTAAAACCTAATAACGAGGCCTCCATTTCCTATTAGGGATAAACAGGGAAAAAAAAAGGAACGCGACTGGAAATCAAAGTCCAGGTCCCTATTGCTTTGGGGGATGCCTTCGCACCGCTGCCATCGCACATGGATGGAGGCGAGCATCCCGATGGGAAAGCCGGTGTGGGGTGATGGAGTGAGGGGCTGCCCTGGGGACACCGGGGGGCGGTTGGATCCCGCTGAGCCCGGGACACGAGGTAGCGGAGGGGTGACCTGCCCGGCAAGCAGCATTCCGGGGTTATTTGGTGTTCCACAGGCCGTGGGGAGGAGGAGCCTTCCTTGGCTGAACTGGGGGAAAAGGGGGACTCAAGGCCCTGGGGAAGCAGCACGCAGCACCCATGGGATGTAAGGAGCAGGATGGGGGCTGTAGTTTAGCATTTTCCTCCCCCCCCCCCCCACCTTTCTTGCTTTCATCCAGAAATTCCACCTGGAAATGTGACCCAACCGAGCCAAAAGAGAGCCCCTCTGACCCGGCCTCTTGCTGGAGGCTGCTCTGCCCTTAGGAGAGGAACCCCAGTTCTGAAGGGGGGACTCCCAGCTCCACCGTGCCGCAGGGATGGAGCCACGCTGGGACACAGGCACTGGGCAATTCCCTTCCAGGAGGCAGGTGATGGCAGGCAGCAGATGCCAGGGAAGGATGGACCCAACAGCCAACCTGTGGGTACCACCTGAGGCATCTCCTTTACCCCCCCCCGTGCCATACAGCATGTCAGGCACCGCAGAGACACAAACCAGGACAGCTTTGACCCCGAGTGCCGGAGGCTTGGGGAGGGCTCACTTTAACCATGGTCCTCCCTCACCCCTTGCTCTCTCCAGGCATCCCGGCCACCCTCCTGCCCATGGCATCACCCTGTCCAAGGTGCACCGTCCCCATATGTCACCGCAGGGTACCAGCGCTGGCGGGGCAGCAAACCCCGAGGTGCCTCCAGCACCGCTTCCACCACAACATCACTCCCATAGAGCGGTGACACCGGGGAGCCGCGGTCCCCAAGGATGGGTGGCCACAATGGCACGGCCAGAGGGGTCCATGGGGGCCGGGGGGGCTCACATGATGGTGCATCGGTTCCTGCGCAGGGCGCCCTGGAAGCGGATGGTGGTGTGGACGTGCTTGCAGCGGGCGCAGCCCACGCTCTTGAGCAGCTCGCTGAAGAGCAGCAGGATGTGCCAGTTGTACTTGGCCGAGCACTCGATGTAGCCGCACTTCCACGTCTTCTTCACCAGGTTGGAGACGTTCCAGCGCGGGATCACCCGGCCCCGCTGCAGGTCCCGCTTGTTGCCCACGATGATGATGGGTGTCTCCGATGTGCCGATGACCCTGCGGAGAGAGCACAGAAAGGGGACAGGGCACAGCGTGATGATGGGCCCGCTGACCCCAACCCATCCCAAACCAGCTCTTGGCTTTGGCTTGGCAAGAGGGATGCGACTCCTCTTGCCTCATCCCTCTTCGTGGCCAGCCCTGCATTGTGTCAGACCCAGTTGCTTTCTGCCCTCACCCACAGGTGATACCCGTCCGGGGTCGTAGAATCCCAGCCTGGTTTGGGTTGGAAGGGACCTTAAAGCTCATCCAGCTCCATGGGCAGGGACACCTTCCACTAGACCAGGTTGCTCCAAGCCTCATCCAGCTCCTTCTGCCCTCAGGTCCAGTTTTGCTTCAGGGCTCCCAGCCCCGCAGAGGGGCTTTGTCCCAGTCTGCAGTATCACATCCCCAGTGCCTAGAGCAGGGAAGCACTGCGCTGCGGGGGGATGCATCCCTACCTCGTCTCCAGGATCTGCTGGCGGATGGTTTTGATGTACTCGAAGCTGTCAAAGCAACAGATGTCATAGACCAGGATGTAGGCATGGACGCTCCGGAGCCCCCTGCAACACACGTCCGCCCACTCCTGCAAGGTGCAGAGAGGGATCAATCCTGGCTCGGCCCCGGCGCCGTGCCTGGGAGATGCCCTGCACTGGGTGCCTGCTCTCCAGCACCCATCTCACCTCTGCTCTGCCCTCACCCATCCCTGCGACGCTGCATCTGCCCCCCACAGCCCTTCAGCCACCCCATCTCCAGAGATCCCTTCTTCCCCTCAGTAATCCATAGGAGAACAAATGGGATTTGCAGCCCCAATTCCTCTCTTGAGCAAGGATCGATGCCCACTGGTCCAGGGGTGAGCTGGGAGCGGGGCTGAATGCACCCCTTGCCCCGGATGTAAAAGCTTCATCCTCCAAAGCTGTAGTTAAGCAGGGATGCACCCTGGCTTGCAGGCAGGGCAGGCGAGGAGGATGCTGAGGATGCATCCCCATCCCTGTGGGTCAGAGGGGGAAGGTGACAGCAGGGCTCTTTGGAGGGGATATGGGGACAGGAGAGGAGCAGCGGCTGCTGTGGGGTCTGTGGGACTGGGAGCCGGGGCAGAGGCAGGAGGGGTGGCCTCTCCACAGCCCCAGTGTGGAGCTGTAAGGAATACACTTTGTCAGGGAAGCTCTGGGTTTCCAGAAATAGCAGGATTATTTTTTCCATGCTATAGGATCTGTCCCACTTCCAGCCATTTCCCCAGTGCAGCAGCAGTGCCGGGAGTGGCAGCCCATGCTGACAGCACCACAAACCCTCCTGAGCACCACTGGAGATGCACTGAGGAGGAAAGGCATCACTTCTCCTGAGCAAACCTCTTTGGTACCATGAATCATCCCTTGCTGGGTTTATCACTGGGATGATGCAAAGCAAGACCTAGGACTGAAGGGAAGTGGGGAAAGTTTTGGGTGCAGGTTGGTCTCCATCAAAGACTGCAGCAGGGGAAGGAGCTGGGACACCGAGGGCAGGAGGTGCTGTGCAGCTCCTCGGTGTCACAGCGGTGCGGGCGGATGGAGCGGCAGCATCCCTCAGTCCCGGTACACCTGGGAGATCCATAAATTGCAGCTATTCCAGCACTGCGGGGCTGTGATGTCAGGATGGTTTTCCTTGTGTGGGCAGGTGTTCCGGGATGCTCCAGGCTGGAGGAGGGTCCCATGTGGGAGCGGGATGTTGGGAAGCCACCAGCAGGGATGCTGCTCCTGGCCACGGAGCCTCCCAGCAAACAGAGCCGTGTATCCCCCACCGCAATCCTTTCCCCTTGGAGCCATCCCTGTGCCCAGCCTCTCTTCCCAGGAAACCTCCATCTGTTCCCACCGGCTGTGTCCTCTCGAGCCCAGCGAGGCAGGGAGTTAACGGAGTGTGGCAGCGTCGCTGCCGTGTCAGTACCTCACCCTTTGCTGTTCCGGGCTGCCTCTCGCACTGACCTTTCATTCCCTGCACACACCGATTAATCCTAAACCTCCTCCTCGCCCCTGGAGCTCCCCCGTCACCTCCCACCTGACAGCACAGGGCAGGAGCACTACAAGGCCCCATAACCCCGTCCCCATGGGGCACTAGAGTGATACCATTACACTGATTAGATATAAGAGAGAGCCCAGCTCCTATGGAGGTGCCCCATTGCCCTCAGCCACGGCTTCTTTCCCCACAGCAGTGGCACAACTTGTGCACTATGGCTTGAGCCTAAAATCCCCTTCTTCCCCATTAAACCCCCTTGAAGCAGCACTGGTGGCAAGGCTTTAGGACCCCATGCAGCCTTTTGGGGCTGTTCTGGAAGCACCTGAGGGGAGCTTGAGGAGGTGCTGGTGGGCTCAGTGCTCAAGAGATGTGGGGTGGTGACAATCACACCAGGAGGGGATGTGCAGCCCTGCGCTACCTGGCACGGGCAGCGCGTGCATTGGGGTCTGGATCTCCAGGAACCCCTGGTTCTGGCCGTGCTCCCTTTGCTGGTGCCAGCTCTGACTGGGATCCATCACCCAGCTGGATGGGACCGCGGGCATCGTTAGAGGAGCACCGTCCTTCCCACATTCGCCATCATTTTAGGTGAGAAAGCCTTAAAAGACACATTATCCCAACCAACAGCCACGAGGACGCGATCCCTCACACCAGCAAGCGCAGGGAGAAGCATCCCCTGAAAGAGAAGGCCCCGGGATCCCCCTTATAGAGATCAACCCCAGCGCAGAGGCCCCGGCCCTACCTGCAGTGTGTTGACGGGGAAGGCGGTGATGGGGGGGAAGTCCATGATCTGCAGGTCGTGGACGTGGCCGTTCATGACGACGGCGGGCAGGTAGACGCGCCGGGCCGTGGTGGGCACGCAGACCTCGCTGAACTCGTTGTAGAGGAACTGCCGCACTATGGCACTCTTGCCCACGCCCTGCGCTCCCAGCACGGCGATCTTGACCGTTGCCACCATGCCGCCGCTGCCGCGCGCCGGCTGCTGCCCTGCTGCTGCCCCTGCGGTGCCGAGGCTGCATATTCCCACGCAGGGGGCCTCAGCCCCATTCAGGATGCATTTCCCCTGTCACTGCCAGGCCAAGGAGGACATGGTCAGATCCCAAAGGTGCACCTGCAGGGGATGCGTTTCCCATGGGAAAGGGTTGAGCTGTCCTCGGGGAGCAGGAGCGTCCCCCAGGGCTTTGGAGCTGCAGTGTTCCCCCCCTCGGGGGCTCCCACCCTGCAGAGCCAAGGATCTGGGTGAACTCCATGCCAGGAAGGAGCTCCATTATTCAACCCTTTTGGTACCAGAGCAAGGAAACCTCTAGGAAAGGGTCTGCGTGGCTCAGGGTTTGCAGCACTGGGGGGGCTCATCCCACAGCATCCATGGGGACCCTCACTGGCTGCTCCATCCCGGTGCTGCCCCAAGCCAGAGAATCCATCTTCGTTCCGCTTGGACAGCTGGAATTGCCTTTTGCTAGGGTGGGGGGGGAGATCGCTCTGTGCTGCAACAGCTTTAATGTTTAATTCCAGGCTTTGAGCAGTTTGGCAATTAACTTGATGGAGGCTAATTTCTGAGCCAGCTGACGGGGTGAGCCCATGAGCTGCTGGCGCATGTGTTAAGGCCAGAGAAACCCGGGGCAGGGCCACACATGCAGGGGGGGACATAGGGTGATGGCCCACACGTAAGGATGAAGGAGCAGAGTCAAGGAGCCCAAACACCTACTGGCCCCAGGTTCCCAACCAGGGGCTATGATGGAAACAATGAGGGTGAGGGGCTGGGTCCCGCTTTTGCTTGCTCCCATCATTAGAAGCGGCTTGTACTTAATCCCAGCACAGATGCTTTCAGCAACGTGCGATGCTCTGGTCCGTTTTCCCTGCAAACCATCCCCAAAGCACAGGGCAGCGGTCCCTGAGCTGGCAGAAAGCAGCAGGCACAAACCACCCTGTCCTGAGTGCTTGATGGAGGTATTTGCCCCAGGAGAGCTTGGACGTGGATGCCCTGGTTACTGGGTGCCGGGATTGCTGGGCTTCCTGTGGTACCCCAAGCTGGGCCATGGCTGCCACCATCCCTCACCCTCCTCACAGCAAGGGCTTGGGGCTGGCAGGGCCTGACCCAGCCCCAGGGCAGCAGCAGGTTTGTGCCCTGGACTGGGTACCACTGCACATGCATGGCACATGGTGCTGGGAGCGTCCCCTGCGGTGCTGCTGCTGCCCTCGGGGTCCCACTCACCCCATCCCCAGGAGTGGTTCCATAGGGACACTGGGGTGCAGGAGCCCCCACACCGGCCCTGCTGGGGCCTTTCTCCACCCGCAGAAAGCACTGTCATTGCAAGTCCCCGGGGGCCACTCTGCTGCAGGGACAACCCCACAGAACCCCGCTCCAATGCGGGGCTGGAGGGCGATGGAGACACAGACGAGACCCTCACCCCGGAGCGGGCTGAGCCACCCCAAAAACGCCGGCCTCCTCCGGGCTGGTACCCGGGGGCCATGCATGAGCCAAGCCGGCCCCAGGACGCTTTTGCACCCTACAGCATCGCATCCCGACCCGCCTGCCTCCGTGGGAAGCCGAGGCGTGGAGCAGGGACGCGGTGGGAGCGGGAGGCGAGGGGGAGGCTGCCCCGGGGAGGGGGCCCCGGCCCCGGCGCGACCTTGGGCAAGCGCTGCCCCCCGCAAGCCCTGACCCCGCAGCCGGGGGATGCTCTCCGCGGCGGCAGCGCAGCATCCGCGGCACCGGGGCGCTGGGGCTGGAGGAGCTCGGGGGGTACCGGGGACAAACGCACCCCCCAGGCCGGCGGGGATGGGGAACCGGGGAGCACCGGAGCTCAACTTTCGCTAGGGACCCCCCCCCCTCCGGACCCGGCTCCCCCCCGTCCTCCGGCCCTGCCCAGCGGCAACTTCGCCCCTGTCCCCCCCCGTCCCCGTTCCCGGCGGGTCCCCCCCTACCTGGCAGCGGCGGCTCGGGCCGGCGGCGCCCCGGCGGGCGGCGGAGCCATGCGGCGAGCCCGGAGCGGGGCGGGCGGCCCCGCTGCAGAGCCCCGGCCCGGCCCGGCGCGGCCCGGCGCGGTGATACCGAGGGGCCGGGCGGCGGCGGGGGAGCCCGGCCGGGGGCACGGGGCGGGAGGTGCCGGCGATGGAGGCAGCGCCCGGGGGGAGGCAGGCACCGCTCAGGCAGGGATGCAGGCGGCGATGCTCGGGAGTGATGCAGGCAGAGCCCGCGGTGGGAAGGGAGGCTCTGCCCAGGCGGGGATGCAGGGGATGCCCGGGGAGGGATGCAGGCGGTGGCCAGGCAGGGAAGGAGGCAGCGCCCGGGAAAGGAGGCAGGGAATGCCCAGACAGAGTCGCAGGAAGCCAGGAGGGACACAGCGGCTTCTCCCGGGGCTCTGGGGAGGTGCCGATGGGAAAAGACCCTCCCATGTCCCCCCTGCAGTGTGCTGGGTGCAACACCCTCAGCCTTGCCCTCGCCGGCGCCAAGCAGTGTCTGTGTCCTCATGCCCGATCCGTGGGACCCCCCCAGGGCCAGACTCCTCTGAGGACGGGGGGTAGGACCCCTCCGAGGAGCCTTTCCCTCCTCCGACACCGCTGCTCCTGTGCTCTCAGGCGCATCCCCTCATCCCCGATGTGCCAGACCCCTGGGCCGCTGTCCCTGGGTGCTGCCAGTGCCCACCAAGGGAAGGACACTGCTGCTGCAGTTCTGGGACACCCCACACCATGCATTTACCTGCAGGCCGGGTAGTGAGGAAGATGCTGGCCACAGCTCCGGGAGCCTGGTGCAGGCCCTCAGGACACGCTGCCGATGGGCTCCCTGCAGCTCTCTGCTCCTCGAAGCGGCCCCTGAGCCCCGCTGCAGGTCCCCCTGCCACCACCAAGCACCAGGGTGTCCCCACGGCTCTGGCTGCGGTCACGCAGGCTTGGCTGAACCCAACACCGGCCACAGCACGGCTGGGCCCCCTCCAGCCTCATCAGCACCGGGAATAACATCACCTCCAGGGGGTCTTCTCCAGGGTGAGGAGGGGAAACACACTGCCATGCCCTTCCTGGGGGAACGGGGACAGCAGACACAGCCCCAGGGCACAGGGGGACAAGGGCAAACCCCAGGGCAGCCTTTGCACCACCCCACACCTCAGAGAGAGTCAGAGCCCCTTCGTGCCTCACATTACACCCAGGCTTTTCATTCGGGGCTCATTTCCCCGTGGAGGTGCCTGATGCTCACAGCTAGGGAGGTATTGATGCGTCCCTGGGGGTTATCACCAGCCCTAGATGCTGCTCTGCTTCCCCAGCTCCTCTCTCTGCATCGCCATAAAGCAGCCCGGAGCCCTGGAACATTGCTGGGAAAGGGCAGGGATCGCGGCTGCACAGGAACCCTCCCGCACAATCCAGGCTCCAGCCTCGGGCTATTTTTAGCAGCTCCCTCCGAGATGCTCTTCGCTTGCAGGTTTATGTGTGAAATTTAATATAGGAGGCAAGGGGGAGGGAGCGGGGCTGGATCCCGGCACATCCCCACTGGCTGCGAGCTTCATCCGACGCAAACCTAAACCCATCCATCAAAGAGCTCCCGTGTCCCGGCACGTGGTCGGCCCGAAAATCCTCTCCCCGTGCTGCATCATGAGCTCAGGGATCTGCTGGCACCCGGTGCTGGCCCTTAGCACATGTACCAGCATAGAGCAGGATGGGTGCAAGGAGCAGCAGGGCGTGGGGGAGCCCATTCAGCACAGCATCTTCATCCAGGGGTCCCTGCCCCACAGCGTGGGCCTCAGGAAGGGTGAAGGCCCCATCCATCCCTGTGGCAGTTGCCAGCCCAGAGAGCTCTGGTGGCCCCTGAGCTCCCAGCACCACAGGCTCATGCTGTTAATGAAGCAAACCCAGTGTGCAAGGTACAGGATGGCCCGGGGCCGGTGTGTCCCTGTTTACATGCCATGCGCCTGCTGCAAACCCAGAGCACCAGGAAAGACCAATCCCTGCCCAAGGAACCTCTGCAGAACAGGGAAGGAGGCAAAACCCTTTCCCTTTGCCATGGGATGTGATGGGGACAGCAGCCAGCTCAGCACAGACCTCAGCATCTTGCAGCACCTTTAACTGGGCCAAATGCTGCCCCAGGCTCAGCCCCAGCCCCACAGCGGGCAATGACCACCCCATCCCACCCCAGGCACACAAGGGGATGCATGAAGGGACACAACAGCACCACCAGTGACCCCAAACCAGCCTCTCACTGCTGCTACAGACACACACCAGCTTCTAACACAAAACCATCCCAACACAGAGCACCCTCGGCCTCGTCTCCAAGTGCCACAAAGGCAAGGCTGGGCAGGGCAAGGGATGCAGCTGCTCTGCTGCTTGTGGTGTTGCATTTCTGGCCAGAGGTTTTGAAGCCTGAGGCAGCACCAGCGATGGGAAAACTCTCTGGAAAACACCAGCACCAGGCCAGAGCAGTCCAAATGCATCACCGACTGTCCTGAGTCCACCGTTTCACTGCAGGCAAAGCAGGTCCATTACACACAGCCCACCTGGGGCCCAGCAAGGGCTAAATGGGTACATCCATCTCCGGCTCCCTGTCAGAGGCCGTCTGTGACAAGGTGCCAGTGCCCCCTGCAAGCAAGTGCCCTTTTCCTGCCACCTTTTGAGATGCAAAGAGAGCAGCAGCCAGAGGCAGAGGATCGAGGATGATTGCAACCTCCTCGCCCTGAAAGCCCCTGTTTCTGGGGGGGTGTCTCCATAGAAATGGCTGCTGCAGTGAGGGCGAAAGGCTCCAGGGAGCAAACAGCCTCCTTCCCACCGAATGCAGCCCTCAGCCCTGCCTGCTCCCACAGGCAGTGCCAAAAGCACAGGACTTGGGTGCTCGTCCCAGCCCCACAGAGCCACGCGCAGCCACAGCATCGTGGAAATGAGTTTATTGACACGGAGGGCAGGTAAAGCCTGAAGAGCAACACAACTACGCGGCCAACGCTTGGATGAGCAGCGCGGTGGGAGAGGGCAACCACCACTGAGGGAGCCCAGGCTCTGCCCTGCAGTGCAGACACCCATGCATGCACCCAAAAAGCCGGGAAATCAAGGCAAGAGAAGGGGGTGCTCAGCAACCCCTCCTTGCATCAAAGCTACACCCTCCTCCCTGCCCCAACGCAGCACCACACTCGGTGCCACCGGTGCTTCCGTACTTGCTCTGTGAATGACTGCTGCAGGATGCTCTGCAAATCACCTCCAGCACACACAGGCAGGGGCTCAAGGGCTGGATTGCTCCAGCTCTGCCCTACTTTCCCCCCAGCCAGAGCACAGGGGTTCCTAACACAGGGACATCACCTTCCTTGGGGTCCTGCAGCTCCAACCGGAGCTCCTCAGCTCTCTGTTGGAGCCTCTTCCAGGGCACTGTAGCCTTTTCCCTGCACTGACTTCCTGGTTGCAGACAATGCCAAAGCCCTGATGGACTATCTCCCACCATAAAACATGTATGGACTTCGAACGTGGCATCTAAAAAGGCAACATGGGGGTTGCTATGCGTAGGAGGCTTTGCTTGCTGGGGAGTAGATGGCATCAATGCATGCTGGGGAGGGCAAAGCCACTCTGGTTAGTGATACAAGCAGGACAAGCTATGGATGGAGCAAGGACATGCAAGAGGCTTTGCTTTCACTGCTGTTGCTGCAGCCCTTAGTGGTTGCAATGTGGCGAGTCCGCAGGCATGGACTGGAAAGGGAAGCAGCCCTGGCCCTAAGGAGAGATTGGAAAAGAGGGACCAGGTCATGGGGCTGCTCAGGACACGGGGTGAGAGCAGGAACCAAAACGGCCTCTGTGCTCCTGTGTGTCTCTGGGCACAAAGAGCCAAGCTGCACATGGAAGAAACACTTCCACCATCTGCTGGACTCTCAGCCCAGCCTGAAGGCCCCGGGCAGGCAGGGAGCAAACACCATAAGCCCAAAGCATCTCCCATCACACCATGGCCTGGGTTTTGGGGGACGGCACAGGGAGAAGGAGCTCCGGTCCCTTTGGCACCCGAGACACAGCCAGCAGCCACCCCCCTGTGCAGGGGGCACAGTTGGATTTACCACCACGAGCCTCAGGGGTTAGCGCAGCGCTGGGTGAAGGTGGCACAGCTCAGAGGACAGCTGAGAAGGCAGTTTGGCCATAGCAGGCACGGAAAGCACAAGAAGAGGGGCTGCAGATGGGTGAGGATGCAGAGAGCATACCTGGAGCCTTTTGCTCTCAGAGTGGGCTCTTTTCCTTCATTTCATCCACCTGGTACCAAGCCAGGTCTGCAGCTTCTCCCCACGCAAAAGCAGCCTCACTTCTCCAATCAGCAGCTAATGAGCCAGGGAGATGGCTGGAGTGAAAACACCATCAAAAGCAGAGCTGAAGCTGTCAGCACGAGTGTAGTAAAAAACCCCTCTATAAGGCTCCATCCGCCTCCACGGACCAAACTGATGGCTCTGTTCCTAATGCCCCGAGGCTGTGCTCACCCTGCTAGAGCCTGACATCCCTGCAAAGCTCCCCCACTACTTCCTTGGAATGACCTTCCCTTTAAGCCAATTCCAATAGAAAAAACTCAAAAAACCAACCCAAAAGTATAAAAATAGAAAATAAAGTGCAGTGTTAACGTTTTCGACACTTTTCACCTTGTTTTAATGAGCCGACGGATGGGTTTCTGCTTGTCTCTTTTTCCCCAATGAGTTTACAAAACCGGAACTACGCCTAAAGCCATTTAGAAAACACTGGACATTGGCACAAGATGGAGAAGCCCACGAGAACGGACAAGGAGTGAGGGGCGAGGGGGACGTGGGAGTAGTCGAAGCAGTGGTTACAAACTCCATGGACGCTAAAAATACCAAAGGGGTTTGTTCCCTATCATCGTTAGCACGTGGATACTAATTGCTACCTTGAATCAGTGCCTTTGACTGACATCCTACACATGAATACAGCTGCTTCCAGTTAAGAGTGCTTTCCCCTGCGCTAGTGGTGAAGGAGGATCTGGGCACCCCTTTCTCCCGGCCTCCTTCCGCAGGGTGAGGCACAGGCTGATCTCCTGTTAGTTCTTCAAGATGGCATCGTAGGCCTGGTAGATGTACTGGGACACTTCGGGAGCTCGGCATTTCAGGGAGAGCTGCAAAGAGGAGAGGAGAGGTTAGCGGTGGTGCAAGGGGAGGCAGGAGCTTCCTACCGTCTCCAGGAAGGCAACTGGAAACATCAGACCTACAGCATGGGTTGCACGCATCATGGACGTGGCTGATGGCAGTCAACCTGAACATTTCTGCTTCGTCACCAAACTGCCTTTTCAGAGCTTGCTACAGGCAAGAGGAGGTACATGAAAGCAAACTCCCACTGTGGGCTTCCCAAACTCCTTAACAAATGTATGCGCCTCTGCACGCATGAAGGAAGGAGATGACGCCCCAAATCTGAGACAAGGGACTCGCCTGCTCTCATGCCATAAGTCACAGCACTAAACCCGGGGGCTCACTCCTGATGGACACAAAGCTGGCTGCTGTCAGCCCTCTCTAAGGCAAGGATCAGGCCAAGATCAGGTTTGCAGCATCAATCCTTGTGCAAACACTTTAAATCACCTTCCAACGCTCGCTCCCACCCAGGTTCTCAGACCACGGGTTTTTCTGGAAACCCCTGGAACAGCTTCCAACAGGAGCTAAATCCGTTAACACCAGGATGCTCAGACATGCAGGTGCCCGGAACAGAGAGCACCTTTGCACCAGCCCCAGGCTGATGCCAGCACAAGGCCAAAGAGGCTGTGACATCGAGACAGCCGGTCTGCGCTGCGGGAACACGGCAGGGCATAAATATGTCCTTGTTTGTGAGAGGGGGAAGTGCATCCTGGCAATGCTTCCTCGCTAATGGCTCTTGGCTTTATCTCTGGGTAACCTTGGCAAGTAGCTGCTCATTGCTGAGCGGGCATTATCCCAGCTCACTGGTAACACAGCAGTGGAATCCTGTTGTTTCTCACTTGTTTTTCCCCAGTTCCGTGGGCATTCCTAACCTCCCCCCGTCAATTAACAGGATCTCCCCAACAAAACACACACACACCAGGAGAAATCACTGTGTGTGATGTGAGTTAGAAAGATCCCAGCCTGCCCCATGTGCCCACTGCAGCCCAGCACCTCACCGTGTAGTTTGGGTTCCCCGGTTGAATGCGAAGCTCAGCCAAGATCCAGATGCCGTTGGTGAGTTTCAGGGACTGGTAGAGCATGTCCTGACCCTCCACGTTCCTCTTGGCAATGGTGTAGACATTGTTATTCTGCAGTTTGCTGGAGACAGTGTCTTCAGAGAGACAGAGGAAAAACACATCTGTTAATTCAGATTCATCATGGGCAGAGACAGGAGAGCCCAGAGGAGCAATCCCAGGATGCAAGCCCACAAGGAAATGCTGACTTTTGTCCCAGGGTTTTCCCTGGGGACAGGAGCAGACATGACACAAGGAGAAAAAAATTCCAGTTCATTCCTTTCAGGCTGTTAACCCTTGTGATGGATTGGCCCATCATGCAGGGCTTTCACTTACTGCTCATTGCTCTGGGATGCTCAGGATTTACTGCCTTTATCAGTGTGAGTCTGCAGCTCAGAGGGTGGAAGGACTCTGCTTTATCTATAGCCCCCAACCAGCCCCAGGCAAGGGAACCTGGAGGTAGCCAGAAGATGAAGACAGAGAAGAACAAAGATCACTGCCTGAGGCTCACTTGGGAACCTGGTTCTAAGGTCCTGTCCCAACCATGACAGCTCCCTCCTGCTTCCCCCATGCACAGACACTTCTGACCAAACCAATGTCCCACCAGGTAGTAAAAATCCTTCCCTTTCATTTTAAAGCCATTACTTGAAAGTGTAAAAACCCACAGACATCTGCCTCTAGACAGCACAGGACTGTGATGCAGCTTTTACAACCTCAGCACTCCCAGATGTGTGATTTCACCTGGAGGCCTGCATGGATGGAAGCACGACACGTTATTTCTACGGGGCCTTTCAAAGAAACAAGGACCCAGGCAAATATGCAGAGCACAAAGACCCAAATCAGTGGCCTCTGGCTGCCAAGGGGCAGCTTCTCAACATGGCATAGAGCAAACCTCAGTCTCTGGATGCCAGTAAGAGGGGCACATTCCCACTCTGGGTGGTAGGCTGAGGGAGGAGGACTCCCCCCATGGCAAGCACCACTGGCAAATTTCCATCCCTAGTGTCCAACAGGAGAAACTGAACTCATTCAAGCTCTCTGCTAGGGCAGGATGGAATGCCCTGTCTGTGCTGGGCCATTATCAGGAGGTTGTGCACTTCTGAAAGCAAGCAAGCAGGAGAAGTGGCCCTAAACCAATTTGTGCTGAAAGCCAAGAGACTGGGAATGTGGGATCCATTTCAAGGAGCACGAGGAGCAAGACAGCAGCAGAGAAGCAGCACAAAGTGACCATGCAGCTCTAATCCATCCCTGCACCTAACACCACCAAGATCTGCCAGCATCAGTGCTAGATTTGAGAATGGACACGAGTCTGTGCAAGTACATGTAAGGATGAGAGAGGGAACATGTGCCAGGGAATGGTAGAAGCAGGAAAGAAAGAGCCTTGTGAATCTACACACTGATGCAGAGACTTGGACCCACTGCTTCTCCCCAGGGCAGTGTTGATAACCAGAGCTGCAGAGCAGCTCCACAGGCAGCCTGGACCCTTTGCCTGCAGCTGGGCTGAACCTCTTTGGTCCCCAGGCTTCAGAGCAGCCACATGCAGGTCGAGGAGGGTTCAGGCATCCAGCTACCCAGATACACTCAGATTTAGGTTTTCTCTCTTCCCCAGTTACTATGGAAACTGGCAGATATAAGTAACTGATGAGGATCCTTTGCTTAAAAACCCTCATTCCCTCTGTCTCCTCCTCCCACCTCTACTCCTCCTCTATACAACAAACTCATCCAGATTTGGGAAATGGGGAATGCAGAGCAGTCCTCTGCTCACACAGAGCATGGCTGGGAGAGACATCACTCCCCAGGGATAAAGCCCAAGATCCCATCTCTTTGTGTCCCCCCAGCCAACGAGAGCAGCCTCCAGGGCTTTTAAAAGGCAGGGTTTTCAACAAGCACTGGCTCAGAGACTACATCCTCATTTGCAAGGCATGGTGGTATTAACTGTGATTTTGTTTGCCCAGTTTTAAGAGGCTGTGGTTAAACCTTACCAGTCTGAACTCTCTCTGGACACATATCCTGGAAGTGGAACTGCTGGAAAGGGTTTCGGGCTTTCTCCAGTCATCCTTAGACCTGCTGGCAGCCATCTACGTATCCACAGTCACAGCAAAGGCATTCCCCAGGGAGCATGGGTGCAGGTTGGGAGCAAGGCTGCAACTGGGAAGCTGTAATTCTGGCAGCTGTGGAGCTGCTACCCCATTACACACCAGAGGAAGTGAGTGCTCCTGCTGCCCAGGGAGCTGTGCTCTGGGGGCACAGTGGGCGAGATGGGGCTGCAGAGCAACTACCCTTATGCCAGTCTTCAACTGACGGCACCTCCTGCACTTAAACAGCCTTGCCTTTGCTGGAGAGCAGATTTCCAAACAGGGACATGCTTGTAGGGGGATACAGGGAGGGAAACTGAGGCAAGACACTCCTAGGGAAGCCTGTTTTCCACCTCTCTGTCTGACCTCAGTTACTCTCTGAAGAGTGCAAGAAACCCTACCAAAACATACCCTGTCTCAAGCAGGCACCCACAGCAATGGTGAGCAGGCTCAAGTTCTGATGCTTGGCTTGCCTGGCTCCTCCTGCTCCTCTCTCAGCACAGTTGTGGGGGCTGGTGAGACCCTACCCCTTCTTCTCCCAGTTAGCAGCTCCCATCCCTCCTGTGCTCCCGGAGTGTCAGGATTTGGGATTTTGGAGATGGGGCAGAGTTGCTAAGCAACAGTGCCAGGCTGTGCCTGGCTGAAGGCAGGACTGCTAATGCCATGTGACAGCACAGCCTTTAAAAGATAAATACATTTAAAAAGGCAGATATTTGCTGGGAGCAGAGCACTGAGCCCAGCTCTGCTGCTCCCTCAGTGAGAGCACAGCACCCACTGGAGCCCTGCTCAGTGCACAACACAGGCAGAAGGAGGGCTGAGCCATGCTGCTATGTGTGCCCCCCGACACATGGGGTCTGGTGACTGCAAACCAGAGCCACCTGAGTGCTCCTGCAAGTCAGCACAGTCTATGCCTGACCTTGTTAAGTAACTTTCTGCAGGGCTGCTTCTTTTGGCCCAAGGCTTGTTCTCAGAGCCTTCTTGAAGAACAATGTAAGGATACAGAAAGACTTCCCCATCCCCAAGGCCAGGGAAGCCTCTAACATCAGTCCATCTTTTAGGGTTGGTTTTTGGTTGTTTTCCTTTTCTTCTGCTTTTTAAACAGACTTCTTTCCCTTGCCTCAGCCCAACAAGTGAACAGCACACATGGAAACACAGGCACATAGGGAAGAAAGCTGGACAAGGGCTACTCCTTTGCACTGAACTAATCCAGTTCTTTCCAACAGCACTCTCCTTCTGGGTAAAGCAAAGGACATGCTTAAATCCTCTACCCCTGCAACTTAAGAAGTTCACTTCAAACTCAAAGAGCCGAGATGCCCAGCTGGCAACAACAGGAGTTTTCCCAGAGGACTCGCACAACTCAGGAGCAGCACCACCAATACAGCTTCTTTTGAACTTGGGCCTTTGTGGTGTTCTGCACAAGCCCTGGATACGAGGAAGTAAAATTTAATGACTATATTTTATGCTGTGGTAGCTGGAAACATCCCCACGCCATTCCCAGCAACAACTGAACGGTTCTGAGCATCCAGCCAAGAGCTGCATTAAAACACCAAATGCATTTGCAGACTCTGATCTAGTGGGGAGGCACTCTGGTCAATATTATGACAGCACACTCATTTCCAAGACATGGAATATACACGAGTTCTATAATTTATTAAATGATCAGGTTACTAGATTTGCACATCCAGAATAAGATCATACCAGAGAAGCTTGTGTATGATTATCCCTCGGGTTCCAGCAAGAATATCCAATTTCTCTTTGTTCTAGCATTAGCAAATTACTTGGGGAACCAAAGTGACCGCTGCGTTCCAATAAAGCCAGAATGAATTCCAAACACTAATAACTGTTGTTTCACACCAAACTGTGGGGCAGAACAAGCAAACCCAAAGCTCTTAGAGCTACTGAAGAGCACAGCAACTAATTGCCCCTCCTGTCAGCTCATCCTCTTTCACTGCATGGGTTTGGGTAAGCAGGATTTAGAGAAAGGAAAACATTAAGTTAATCTGGTTTGTGTACTTTAACTTAACGTAACAGTCCTTTCAGATTCAATCAGACTTAGCATGTGCAAACAGGCAAAGCGAGCTCTAACGCGTGCTCAGATGCAGGGGAAACCTCACTTGGCACAGTGACACCAACTGCACCCAGATTATTGGAGATATAACAGTCTAGGGATCTATTTTCATGCACTAGATTCTTTTATTTTCATTAAGCCCACCCCAATTCAATTAACTTAGCACTGGATTCATAAGAGATGAGCATGTTTGGATAGAGCCCTGACCTTGTGTTTCCATTAGAAGTTCTATTTCTGAAGATGGTTTGCTCCATGGAACTATCACAACCTCGTCCTAAGAGGCAGGCACATGAAAGAGCTCCAGTGAATTCAAGATGTACAGTGCATCCTAAGTGCACCCTGACCCCATGATATACAACTCCAGAGAGACTTGTTCCTCCAAAGCCATCCAGCTCCAACCCTAAAGAACAGCCTCAGACCACTGCCAGCTCTCACTGGTGGGAACCTGAGTCCCAGTAAGCACTCCTCTCTCACTGAGTCACTGGGAACTGTGGGAATACCTTCAAGGGTTCAGGATTTGCTTTCTGTTTGGAAACCAAAATGCTGGAGGTTGGGATCAAGAGTGGAGAGCCCTCACCATTGAAAGGCCCCAGAGCCTGGTACCTTAGGCTTCAGCCTGCAGCAGCCAAGGTTTTCTGGTTGTTCTGTGCCCTGCTACAGGGTGAGCTGCCAGGGACTGGAGCTTTCTCTGCCACCCTCATTGCAAACCACCAAAGCTTGAGTCAACCCTATTTGGCTCGGCTTGCGGGCACAGGATGGATCTTTTACCTGCAAAGGCCTGGGAGCACTGATTCACAGACAAGCATCTCCACTGATGGACTGTGTTTATCTCCTTTTTGCTTGAAGGAACAAAGGAAGGAATCTGGGCAAAAGCCTGCAGTACACACAGGAGGTGCTGTAAGGTGACTGCTGCACCGTGACAGACAGCTCTGGGTGCACATGAAACACACAAGCTGCTTTTTTTTGACAGCTAAAATCCCTGTTCCAAGCCCCTTTCACTTTGGTCTAAAGAAAAAGGAATTCAAATTCCAGTTTCTCCATTGAATAAATCAGCATCCCCCGTTCAGCTGCTCAGCAGGGCCTCCTGCGTGTCTACACGTAACTTCAGCCCCACTTATCACGTGGCACACGAACAGCACAGATCTGAGCACTCAGGAAAGCAAAGGCTCTTTACAGTTAGAAAAGCAGGCACTGAGGGTGCAGGGACCACACTTCTGCTCAGCCCTCAGCCCAGGAGCAGACACATGTCGCCTGGCACTCTGTCTATCCATCACCTGCGGCTGCCACGCAGCTCTGTTGCAGTGGCTGGCAGAGCTGCAACCAGGGCACATCAGCTGGGAGCAGAGGTATTTTCAGCTCCCAGCTTAATTCACGTCACTGAGCTGGAATCAGACTGAAGCATGAATGGTGTGCTGCGTCCTCGAGCCTCGACTCGCCACCAAGTGGGTGGGCTCACGCGCAGCATGAATTAGTTATCCCAGCGGATACGAGAGCAGGGATAACGACTCGCACGGTGGCTGCACACCTCTGCAGAGCTGGCAGTGCTTGGAAGCTCTCTGCCCGTGCTGAAGGGCTGCAAAAACCCAGTGTCTCCCAAGGTCTAGTCAGGAGCCATTGAAATCTGCAGGCTTTGTTCTGCGCAGCTCTGCCACGGCAGCCCTTGTGTGCACCTTGTTTTATGTGCTGATGGGAGAGCTGCACGTGGTGGTATTTCATCAGTGAACAACAGAACTGCCACCAGCCCAAGTTGAGAGCTTTATTCTGGTTAAGCATCTCCTACGAGACAGTCTTTTGAAAATGAACCAGTCTTTCCTCCACAAAGATGAAAGATTTTATACCCAGTTACTATTCTGGGAAGAAAGGAGATGTCTTAAGACTATTTTCACTGGATTTAAGTGATCAAGACTGTGAATCTTGAAAGACTATTGCCCTACTGCAGCACACGGCCAGACACGCATCCTTGCTCTGGTATAAACTTGCAGCAAGATGGATTCAACTGTCAACACAGCTCAACCAGGTTGTCTGTGCCTCTGCCCTGCTGTGCACCACCAGCCACCTGCCACACTGAGAAGTCTCCATCCCTGAGGATGCTGGGAGCCCAGCACTCCATGGGGTTTGGGGTGATCCCTTTTCAGGCAGGGTTTGATGCTCTTAGGATGGTCCGTACTAGGGGAGGTTACACTTACATGAAATCAAGGTAAGCAGCAGACTCAGGCAGGGTTGCACTAGGGACTAAGACAAAGCACACAAGACCTTCCTAATTTTCCCTCCTGCAAGGTATTGGCCTGCTCTGTGCCAAAGCCCAGGTGGTCAAGGAAGGAAATGGACACGTAGCTGCAAAAGGGAGGAGATGTCTGCAGCGGAAACACAAACCCAAAAGCCTCAGCAGATGGAAGTGTTTGAAATCTGTTTATGAGACATGACCCACTTTCTCTCATACATAAGCCAGAGAGGCTGGCAGGTCCTGCACGCCCCCGAGCATCCCGAGTGATGGACTGTGCTCAGGAGAGGCACTGCATCCAGGGCTCTTGCTAAAGCACTGAGAGAAGCCTCTTCCCACCTGAGTCCTGGCAATGGCTGCGGATAGCACTGCAGAGAAACCACCCGGCATTCCTGTGCTCTCCCTGCGAGCTAGTAACACATTCTCCACTGAGCATCACCAGTTCAGGCAGGCCTGGGCAAACAGCCTGGTCTTGAGCAGGCAAACCCTCCCCAGATGGTCTCAGAGGGAGAAGGGGGCTCAGGCCAGGCTGCAGGATCACAGTGCTCATCTTCCCAGCCATGCACACCCCCTTCTCTCCCTCTCAGTTACACCCTCCACTAGCCAGCACTGCAAGAGCCCAGTGCCAAACACTGCAAGTCACCAACAATTCTGATTTGAGATCCAAAGAGCCTCAGAGGGCACAGGCAGAGCATGGCTGGGGCAGGAGGCACTACCAGCAGCTGCACTGCGGTGCAGGGGAGAAGCTATGCCAAGCTCGTCAGGACTGGGGGAGGCGCAGAGGTTGTTCTCATTTGAAACCCCACAGTGAAATCAAGTCATAAGGTCCTCCAACAGCTGCTATTTTTTCCCCTCTCCCAGGCTCCATCTTTTATATTCCAAAATAGTAATAATTACGAGTACAAAGAGACCCATAGTTTCTGTCTGCAACTGAAGCAAGAGGATATTTATCGTGTAATAGACAGGAGCAAATGAAAAGGTTACGGGGTTTGCAATCAATAGGGACAGGTTTTTTTCCTCTGTGATACAGAGCAGCTTTTGGTAGAATCACTTGGCTCCTGCCCAGAACCTCTTGAACAGGAACAAAGCTGCTACACTGGCCCCATTCCACTTTTTTACACTCCCTCATCCTTCAGCAGTAGTAAGGTCATACGTACAAGCAGGATGATCAGAGGCAACTAAACAGCTAAGCACAGGGGTGAACAGGACAGAGTATGATCAAAACACATCAATATATCAGCTGACAACAGCAGACCAAAGCTCTTCTTGTCCTCCATACATGTCAAACCATTTTCTAGTCTTTCACAACAGAAAGAACAAAGCAGATGCTAAAAGGTGAAGTGACTGGCCCAGGATTATGCAGCAGGTTAAAGTCAGGGCTGGAACACACAGCAGCAGGACAGGACTGCTGAACAGCCCCAGCACCATATTCAGGCCTATTTAAATGAGCAGCTTTGCAGGGAAGCAAAGTATAAATGAGGAAACAAAAATACAAGGGTCCAGAATGAAAGGGAAAAAGAGGCAGGTAAAATCTAAAACCAGCATCTAAAGGACATCTAAAAGGATTTTAGATATTCATTTATAGGGACCCAGCTAAAGTTTTTGCCTGAAACAAGCCCTAGGATCCAAGGCTGTTCTCTTCATAAGCCAAAGCTGTTCTGTTCAGAAGTGCAATACCCAACTATCCATTAGCCATAGCTATTAACAAGGTGATGTCTAGTGACCACATATCAAAAGTGCTCCCAGCATGGCAGAATTAAGCTACTCACCAGCATTCAGGTGACAGTCTTTAATCTGGAACTGAAGCTCGTTTTCATTTGGAATATCCTTCCATGTCGCAAGGAAGACCTGGCGCTCTAGAAACAAGACAGACAATGAGCCCTCCTGGATCCTCACAGGACTGGAGCATTCATTAATTCACCATAGAATGTTACAAGGTAGACACACAAAAAGAGATTTTGGTCACATTTTGTCCTGTCATGGAAAGGTCCAGAATTTGCTCCTATAACAACCTCAGTCTCACTGTAAGAGCAGCAAAGCTTGGATGGATTTTGAAACCCTCAAAGCAGAGGCAGTCTTTACCATATGAACTGTGTATGAACAAGGAACAGACAGGGTTTGACAAAAAGAAAGGAGACGCACACATTTAGGATGACATCAGTGAAAGCTGCTTTTTCCCCAGCCACTTCAAACAACTTAATATAGGTGATGAGGAATACATTCATTATAGTGGAAGTGGTATGGAGGCAAATTCTAGACCCATTTAAGTGGATCAAAACCTCAACGCCCCAAACCATAAAAGCCCAAAACAAAACAAACACCCTCAAGGAAAATAGATTCACCCCTTATTTGGTAGACAGAACCAGAGCAGAGGACCCAGAGCAGAGTTCCTGTGACTACTGGAGCTGCAGCACAATGGGGCCAGGCTACCAAACCAGATCAATTCAGGCTGCTGAGAAGCACTAGTATGAAGGTCATGGCCAAGCACACATGAATCTCAGCTAGCCAGGCGCTGCAAGCACAGTCTGGCTGGAGGATGCTGACCACAGATCTAAAGGCACTCACCCATTTTGCCATCCTCTACAAAAAGCACGTTGAGAGGAATTAAGCAGCTGAAGTAAAAGACGTCAATGTTGTTTTTCACAGCCACCTGTTACAGAAGGAAACAAGGGGTTAATGTGGCTCTGTCAGCTGGAAGTCCAAAGGGATCCCAAGATTTCGAGCAGCCTCATCGCCTTCCCATGCACCCTGCAGTGCTCTCTTCTCAGCAGAGGCCAGCTCTGAACGTTGAGATTATCTGGAGAGATGTTATTGAGCTTCTGGTTAGTTTCAGACAAGGCTCAGTCCCACCACTCTGCTCACCCCATTTTCACTAAAAGCTGCTCAATCCTCTCCTGTGAGCTTCTCAGCACGCTGCTTCACAGCCAACTGCACTGATGGAGTCACAGCCAGCACCCCTGCTCTTTCCTGCTCTTCTTCAGCCTCTCCTTCCCTGTGCTTCTTCCACCTCTGAGGTATGTTCATACCCCTCAGCTGCACACAGCTACTATCATGTCTGTCATACTGCACATGAGCTTCCCCACCACCCTCTTTGCCACCTCACTCTTGCAAGTCCCCTGCTCCAATCCCCTATGTATTCTTTATTTTCACCCCCATTTCTTCATTTTCCACCTCCTTGATTAGTCTTGTCTCAGTCCACACTTTCCAGAGAGCTTGAAGTGGGTCCACTGCCTGCACCTTCCTTGCAGCATCTCCTAAGTCTCCTGCCTTTACATTAGTGAAAGTGATGCAGTGAACGCGTGCTGGGTGTTGATTCCTGGAAGAAAGCCCTGCTACAGAGCAATCAGGGCAGGTAAAAAAAGATCACTTGACAGAAGACTTAATTCTCAGTGTCACTGAACTCCACCAGCCAGGGAGATTCACTGGAATGCCTTTTATCACACATGCTTGCCAAGTTACCCACTAATCTCTCCTAAAACAGAGAGCAACCTTACGTTCACTTTTCCCCAGGCTGAGAGCTGATGGTTCAGCAGGAGCAGACTGGAGGTCTGAGAAAGTGCACTGTCATAATATAGCACAGGAAAAGGGAGCTCTGGGCTTTATTTCTATGCCTCTCACGCTCTCCTCACATCCTCCCACACAGCCATAGCCTGCCATGGGAATAGAGTTCAGCAAACACCTGCCATTGCTTGCAATGAGTGAAACTTCGCCTGTAAGAGACTGAGAATGGAAGTTGTGTGGGGAGCCCTGAATTTCAGGAGCTGTTTGAGCTCTTACTTCCTTTGAAAAACCCCAGAAGGAGTTCTCCAACTTGTCAGCCAGCTGAAACACAAACCACACCATGCTAAATGCTGAGCCAAAGAAATAAATCTGCTGCTACAAAAGAGGTGTGCCAAGACAAACTCCAGTCACATTAATAATTACATATATTAGTGCCCTGCTGAGAAATTCTATTATCTATAGGAGCAGGTTTAGAAAGACATCCCCAAATGTCTGTAAAACCAGCTGCAGATAGAGAAGGGAGGGGAATAAACCAGGGAATTCAAACCCAAGTCAGCTGATTAGACATGCATGCAAGCCAGAGGATAAGTGGTAGGAGATCAAGCTCCTGAACAAACCCTTATAGCACTTGGGAAGGCCCCTGAAGGACAAAGAACAGCAGAAAGGCAGTTGTGATAGTCTGTGGGGCTCCTGCTTTCAGCCATCACTAAAGGTAGTAGCTTATATTTAATTCCCCCAGTGCAAACCAGCTTAAGGAGGGATTAATTTAAAGCCCTCTAAAACCATGTAAATGATGGAGCAACCTAGGAAAAAAAAAGGGAAACTGTTCTCTGAAACAGGGAGCTGTAATGTGCTTTGACTGCTGGAGTTGTACCTGCAAGTTGGAGTGTCCAGTGTTTGAGCTATAGGCTCCAAAGCCAGAGGGGTAAAAGCAGATTTGGTGGATGGACTTAAGTGATTCACCTCTGCAAAATGTGATCAGACAGGGTGAGCAGCCAAAAATGCACCTCTCAGTCTGGGAGGGGAGGGCTGGGGGAGGCAGCAGTGTAGCCATTCCATAGCTATGCTCAGATGTAAGGCATGGAGATGAGCCAGAAGAGGGAAAACCTAGGCTAAACACCTGGAAAAACTCAGTAGTGAGAATTACTAAGCAGCACAAAATACTCTTGAGGAAGAGAGGAGCTCCAGTACTTGGAGTATTTAAAATCAACCTTGACAATGCTCTCAGTAAGAGGATCTGTAGAAAAACAACAAAGCATAGCAGGCACTACACTGTGTGACCCAAGATCTTTTCCAACTCTGATTTAATGATTAATTGCCTTGCCTTAGAATTAGCTTTTGTAGCTAATTGTTGTTGCCATACAACAGCAGTTTCTTACAAGAGGGGCTGGAAAGCAGAGCTTTCTCTTCAGTCACGGTTCTAGAGGCACACTCCAAATTAATATGCTAACCCTGTCCCTGCAGTTATAAGGATGCTATAAAAAGGTATCTGCTGACCTGCTTCTCAACTCTGCAGAAACATACTGAGTAAGCTGCTTTGGCTATACTCTGGAGAGCTACCCAATTAAGATGCTCTGAAATGCAATTTCTCCCCAGCAAAGAAAAGCAAGCCACATGCCAGCCTTCCTCCCAGACTGCATCATCACTGGGTTCAGGAATGACATCACGTGTCACCTTGCAAGTGTCTGTAATGATGCAGAAGCCAGCTGTGACAAATAACACTTGCAAACGGGAAAGGGAAAAGCTACAGCCTCCTTAAACCTACAGCACTAGGACAAAACTAGTAAGCTTTTCGTTCACCACCACGTACTGCCCCTCAACAGCCAGGCATGCACTGTTAATTCTGTGATCCCCAAGACAAAGCACCTGCAGATACCTGGATGGGCAAACTTGCAGCAAGGGGAAAGCTAAGAGGCCCTACCAGCTGGTAACAGTTTACCAAGGTCATGCTTTAACCTCTGCACTGTCACATGGGGAGCATCCAAGGCCATCTGAGAGGCTACAAAAGCACCTGCAGGCAGACAGCACATCCACAGCACTGCCTGTGAGAAACTGAGTAGCTAATAACAGTGACTTGCCAAAAAAATCAGTGCTGAGACAATCAATGGCATTTCAAGTGATACCAGTAGCCGAGACCTCTCTCCAGGTTGGACTTCTTGTAAGGAACCTCCACTTGCATTCAATAAACCCTCCAGTCCAGACTAACTTTGCCTGTCTCTGCAGCATTAACCTGCTGACCTGGCCATGAACTATTAAATCTTTAGCTTGACCTTCAGCTTCAGACATTTGAGAGCTGAAACGGAAGCATTTCCAACAAAAATGGCTTTCCATCTGTGAGCCTTCTGAACGGAGGAACAAAATATTACTACCTTGTGAATTTAGTCATGCAGACTACAAAGCTGCTGAGGGATAAAAGTCAAAAGGTGCCAGATTTTCATGTGATGCTTCACTGTTAAAGAGGTGTGAGCACCGGGTTCCCAATCACTCACATCTTGTTCATGATCTGCCTAGAGGAAGCAGCACTTCTAGAAATAATCCCTGGGACACACTTGCTCATCTTGCAGCATGAGCACCCTTCTGTTGTCCTTTCTTGCGGTGCAACCCTCCGATAGCCAACACATGGTATTTTGGGGTAGAGGTACCTCATGAGTTATTTTCTTCAACAGTGTGGGTTTCTGATGCTTTAAATCCCAGACTTCAGCATAAGAAGTGACTTTCAAAGTCAAGTCTGAAAGCAACACAGATGCTTTCCATCACCAGCAAGCACACAACATACCCACTTGGAATCCCATTAGCACCTACACTAAATTAAGGATTTACTTCAAGTTGGGTTTTGCTTTGGAGCCTGGTAACAGCCAAACTGTTAAGGAAAGAACAACTCTCCTCTGCAGAGACTTTTCTACCTCTGCTAGCACAAAGGCATGGTTTATTCTGTGACAGTTTGCTGTTCTGGCTGTCAGATGCCCCCAGGGAGTGCTAGCTACTTCAGTTTGTTTGACTGGTAGATTCCTCAGGATCCAGGGGGTGCTTGACAGTCGCTGCTCTACCTAAAGGCAGGAGTGTTAAGCCTGGGCAGTGGTGCTGTGTACAGACAGCAAGGGTGGGTGCTGAGCCTGCCATCTCCAGGCATGCTGCTTACGTCAATGGTCAGGGAACACTGAGTTACTGGGAGGGTTATGCTCCCATGTGTGCCTGGCTGTACTCGAGGTTCAAAATGTACACTCTTATCAAATGTGCTGCACCATGTGGCAGACCTACCCTTCAGCAGCAAGCTAACAGCCTTCCACAGCTGAGCTAGGAACTGGCCGCAGATGCCAAGCTGTGATCCAAGTCCTTCATTCAGGGTGCTCCCAAGAGGGCTCTCTGCTGGAATCAGACCCTTACAAGTAGAGCCTGTTAAAAAGCAACCTAGGCAACAAACCCAAGAAAACACCTTCCACATCTAGCTACCCAAGGCTGCTCTGTGGTGGTTGGTGCAGTCATTCTGACTCCACTCACACACAGGCTGATAGTGTGCCATTTATTAAGTAGGCTCTGAAGGGAGAACATCTGCTGGCTGGACTCACTGCTCACGCCTGTTCTCAGCCTTGCTTTTATGGAGAGATGACTGTGTGGAATCTGTTTCCAAGTACTGAGAGCTCTGTATTTGTGACCTGAGGTACATTAACACTTCTGATGAATGAAAGCTCCAGGGGTTCTGCATTGCAAGTGAAACACTGAAGAGTGGAGGAGCACAGGTGATGAGTTACAGCAGAACTGAGCATGGAAGAGGAAATAGGATATTGCAACAGCAAGACTGATCTTTTCTCAATGAAGAAACTGCAACTTCATCTGCCTTTATAAAAGGTTTTGCCAACCTCACTGGAAGAAATAAGTGTTCACACTGCTAGCAGCAAGGGAGAGGTCTGTGTATCCAAGTGTCACTTTGGAGGAAAAAGTGCAGCTGGCAGATCCTTCCCTTTCAATACTCACCAGATCATTTTACAGGCATTTTGGAAAACTGAAGCTCTGCTTCCTTCAGTTGCATGCTCAGTAGCTGCAACAAAGAGCCCTGCCAGTTGACAGCAGGTAATGCTGGGGAATGTAACACATTGATTGTCAGTTCTGAATGTGGATCCCAAGAGAATGGCAATGCTCCAGGCTCAGACTCGACACTGCTCTGGGAGTCCCTGAGGCTTGTTTTCAATTGTATTGTCTCCTGCAAGTGGTTACCACCTCACAGAATTGATTATCGTATTTGTGCCATGACAGGCCAGGCCTGAGCTCTGAAGCTCTCACAACAGGCTGGGTCCTCACCCATTTCCAGGGTCAAGGGAGCAATTCCCATGTACCCAAATGAACAAATCGGGTATTCTGATTTCACAATCCTTGAAAGACCATTTATTAGGAGCAGAGGTTTTCTTTAGCATAGAAAGGCTCTCATCCCAGGCATTTTCTTATTCCAAATTTGACTCAAAGTATCTGGAAGGAGTTAATGCTCCTCACCAATGCAAATGCCTATTTCAGAACCCATTTTCCTCCTTGCCACCATGTGTGTGAGAGCTCAAGGTCTCAAAGATACCTCACCCACCGCATCTGTTTCACTAGGTACAACCCTGACTACATGTCATCAGAGGGGTATCACTGCTTTGATTGTCAAAAGGCAACTACAGGACCCTGTACAACTAATAGTCATCTCCTTGGCTATCAGATACAGAGCTCAATGCAGCCTCTTGTACACCTCGGGCAAGAACTTGTTATCATTTACTAGCGCTGCGCTCTGCAGAGACAGCTCTGGGCAGGGGAACCACAGCACCTACAAGTGCCAAGTAGCCTCTGAAGGGCTGACAGGGCACTGCAAGAGCATCCCCAAGCAGAAGTTAGCAGTGCACAAATAACTAAGTCAGATTTTCTTTAGCAACAGGTGCACTCCAAAGGCATCCATCAGCAGCTTTTAAATCTGCAAGAGGCAAAAAATGATGAGCCAGAAAGCAGAGGCTGGAGTCCATTCAGCCCCCTACAGTGCTCTGTCCAGTCTAACTCTACCCTCTGAATAAATCATTGCTTGATTGGGGCTTGAATCTGAGTTAACAGGTCCAGAAAATTATCATCTCTACTTTAGGATGGGAGGGAGAAGCCTGGCATTCAGCCTCACAAGATGCAAGGTGACTGGTGAACAGAAGACTTCAGTTATATTTTACCCAAGAAAGCCTCTGAAGATATTTCAGTCTTCCTCATCTTCTTGTAAAATGGCGCTTTGTTAACTTGCCACATATTTCAGTCTCTTTCCATGATTACAAATGTTAAGATTAAACCAGCTGTATTGGGCAAAAGAGTAGAAATGGTAATAAAAATAACCCGAACAAGACTTGAATTCATTACTTTTGAAATAGTTGCCTAAGGACGTACAACTAGGCTTTGAAGTTTCTAATTTACATGACAAAAGTTGAAAGCTATCAGTTTAGTTACTTCAGGAGTTATTTTTCTTGTTACTAGAACAACAAAAACCCCACCAGAACAGATGAACATAAGGTCCTGAGGTTCAAACCAGCCCTGCATCTACTTCAATGTTCCCCAGCTCAGAAAAACCACATTAAGCAAATTCAACTTGATGAGTGTTTTGGTTCTTCAATGAATACAGGAACATTTGTATTCTCTACTCCTATATTATGCTATAAATTGTTCCCTAAGTAGGTCACCAAAACGATTTCTGAATGTTTTAAGATAGATAATTCCTACGTGAACTCACAAAACAAAACCAGAGCCTTGGCTGTCAGGGCAATGACAGATCTCCATCAAGCCCACTGCTGTCAAAAAAGTAAGGGGAGTGCTCTTTTTAACTTGGCATCTGCTATCATGATTCAACTCTTTGCAGAGAAATATACTATTACTCCATATGGCAGCTTCCCCAATTGTAAAAGGGCAGCCAACTTCTATGGCAATGAGAGAGCTAGCAAATTTGCAACGAAGTCTGGCACTAATGAATGCTCTGCTGTCTCAATATAAGGTAGTTGGAGGTTTCCTCGCATGTTTTTTCTTTGCTTTGTTCTAGCAGAAGATGCTGCTGCAAGAAACAAACTGTGTTCTGATTCCTTTGGAGACTGACTAATCCAAATACTCCACTTCCTTCCTGATCAAAGGAAGCAGCAACTTGAGAGTGCCTCTGTGAGAGTCCCCAGCGTTATGGGAGATGACAACTGTCACCTCCTAGAGCCTTCCAAACTTCCTTCAGAGCAGGAGGTAGACTTTACCACGTCTGACCCAAATGCAGTAATACAGACTCATCCTCATGACCTGGATACAGAGGGAATCCAGCTTTTCCACAAGCTGGAAGGGCCCTCTGTGGAAGACAAGCACATGTAATTCATACACTGTCCACATGCTCCATCGCATGACTGAGCTCAGAGCCTGAGTGTAGGACTGCTCGTTTGAGCGCCAGAGAAGCTATTTTGAGCTGTTTGCCCAAAGACTCATCAATAAGTCATAAGCCCCAGAATGGAAGTCAAAAGAAGGGAAAAAAAACCCAGTTGCTCAAGCAGAATAAATAGTAACTTCATTGCATTCTCTTAATCTAAAAAGAGAATGAGCTACTTCAAACTATTCCCCTCTATGGGCTGCTACGCTACAGGAACACAACTGAGTTCCATCTCCTGGAGACTGGAGGCAAGTGAGGCGTGCTACAGAGCAAGTTAACCACATCTTTGGAATACTGGGAAAACCATCCTGGAGGACCCAGCTACACAGAGAAGAGGCAGGAGTCCCTCACTGAGCTCCATTCCACAGTGGCTGCACACGGGAGGTAGAACTGTCTGCCTGAGAAGTACTTCAAGACCAACACCCTTGAGGCACATCAGGACTGCTGGAGACAATCTCTGGTCAAAACCAGAGGGGAGCATCTTCCTGGATCTGGTGTGGGTTTATTTATCAGATTGGCAGCCCAGTCTGATAAAAAGCCTCATCTAGGGAATGCTGCCCCTGACATGCAGCAACAGCCTCATTAATGAAACATTAGCTGCTCACGTCATTTCTCCTCTGCCTTTCCTGGAACATCTTGTTTGCCTTGGATTAAGCTATCTGGGGCAGGGATGTGCCAATTTCTTTGTAAAGCACCCTCAAGTTAAGAGCACTAAAGAAGTATTAATCACTCAGGAGTTGCCATCTTTCCTGCAATTCCTTTAATTGCCTCAATTCTTGGTGACAGCTCTTGCTGCCTCCTCCACCCCAGGCATGCACTTTCTCTGTTCAGACCAGTTCATAAGTCTGCCTAGTTACCCTACACACATGGTATTTTGTTCCTAGAGTCTTACCACATTGTGTTGGGCTGAACAAGCTGGGCTGAGCACCTGCTGCTCTCCCCCCCTGTACAGAATGAGCCAATCCTTACCTGGAGATTGTTCAGAGGCTCCATTTTCATGACTGGTCCCAAAGTGTTGAGGGGCAGGGAGACATCAATACTTTGGTTTGGCATCAGAGGTGTGTGAATGGCCAGTGGGGTGCTTGGGATGACCCCAAAGCTGAGCAAGAGAAAAACAGAGGCAATGAGAGCAGCACTGCATTGACCAGCACCTACTCCCCTTTTGCCAAGCACAAGCTGACTCGCCTTCCATTACTCCTGAGCTGCCCCTGCTGTCACTCAAAGGGAGGAACACAGCTCAAAACAGCACTCAAAGTAGGACAAAGCATAGGAAACTCAATCAGGTCGGCCTCACTGCAACGTGCACCATCCTGCCCAGGGGACCAGCATCTGGGAACTCTTCCATTACCCACACCATACTGGTCTATGTGCTGAGCAGCAGCCTGCCCAGCAAGGAGCAGCCCCTGACCTCAAACTCGGGCCTCTTGGCTTACTCTTACAGAGCTGTAGAGCACTGCAAATAGAGTGTATCACACACACTCCACGGCTATTGTATCTTTGGGAGCTCTGGAAGAAGGAACTGAAGCCAACACAGAACAAATAGCCAAGGAGGGGTACGTGGTTTGTAGCAGAGCACTGCAGAACAAATGAATCAACACAGCCAGCTGTCTGGTCCCAAATGACAGTTTCTGGCTCTGTTGCTTGGTTTGAGACTCCTTCAGCTGGGGCTATACACCACCATAGAAAAGCAAATGGTTACTTGCCCTTCAGTCCAAGAGGCATTTGATTCCACAGGCATCTCTACTTCATGTGGATAAGAGGGAAGCAGCTAACATTTACCATAACACCTCTGTACTATGTACTAGCTTCGTTTCAAAACGAGATGCAAGCACAGATTCATAACACAGTCTGTCCACTCACAACTGTGTTTCTCTTTAGCAGAATTCACATGAGCTCAGAAGTGATATTTACAGCAACAAAAACATAGGTGTGTACTTCTATTTTACCCACTACGAAACTGAGACTGCCTCTGCACGGTGCATGTGCATTGGGTTTGTCACTCTTTCAGAAACCAGGAGATGCCCATTCTTTGTTCTCTTTATTTTCAGCCTTAGGGAGCTGAAACAAGAATATTCTCAGCAAGGGCCTACCCACGTGGTTTGCCTTTTGCAGCCATTTCACCTTGGGGGATATAAGCCCTAGTGTTTTCCCTAAGACTCAGAGGGAAAACAAAGTTGTATTTTGCTACTAAGTGCCTGGTATTCCAGCACACTAGAGCTTTAGCTTTCTTTCCTTTTTTTTTAGGGCTTTATCCCAAGACTGCAGTGAATGTGATTAGTAGCAGCAGGAGAGGGGGAAACGCAATAGAAACCTCCGAGTTGCAAGCCTTAATATTTAGACCTAAACTGCCAGCCCACTGCAGCTCTTTCCAATGCACCAGCCACCGTGGAAAGCTGTGGCAGGAGAACAGTATTTGTAGAAGAGTAAACAGTAGTAGGTTGTATACAGAATGTGTGCTGAGATGCTGCAAAGGGAGAAGCTGCTGGTTTACTGTACAGTATTTAAACTTGCTGCATCCTTGAGAAGTACTGTGGAGGTGTGGCTAGAACACAGCTTGATGTATGGGGAAAAATCACAAGCAAACCAGCTTTTTTTCAGGCCAATTTGCATGAAGTATTTGCACACAGCAGCTTAGCAAAACTCTCCACAAAATACAGCAGTCCAGGGAGAACATTTACTAAGACTTAGTTAGCATAATGACTTTTGTAAGTAAATCTTCTTCGTCCCAAGAAATCCCACATTTGCAAGGCTAACAGTGATATTAAAGAGACAGTTTCAGTGGATCTGCAGTACAGAGAACCCTTTTCCAGCAAAAGGATATTAAGAAATATGGGGAGCATTTCAGTCACAAGATATCCTTCACATTCTTAACAAGAAGCAGGCTGGTCCTTGCTCAAGATAACACAGAGCAAACCACAAGATAAGCTGGCTAGGAAGGCTTATTTGTGGGAAGGCACCATGGCTGTACTGCCATGTCATGTCTTTTGGCTGAGATGGGTTTCAGAGAACAATCTGTATGCTCCAAACACTCAAGTGGCTGCTCCTTCTGACAAAATTGTTTTGCTGCCAATTAGAGGGAAAACATGTGCCACAGGCTCTTAACTTGCAACTTCTTCCCTGACAAATAGCTTTATTAATGAGACCTGTATTTCCAGACAGTCTGAGGGGCAGCACAGCAATTAAGTCAGGAGGTGGAGGCATTACAGACTGATACTTGTGCAGCTCAAATGCTTGCCTGTTTATGCTCTTGCTTTCCTCGGGGCTCTTACTGGCTATAAAACCACTAACCTGCCTAACAACTCATGAGGCTGCTTTAAAACTCTGCAGAGATTAAATGGGGGAGATGCTGTTTCAGAGCTAGGAGACCGTCTGCTGCCCATTGCCTCACAGATTTATCAGTCTGTATTTCCAGCCATTTCACACAACTGGGGTGTGATGGAGAGTTCAGGCTGCATCATACAGCTGTTTCCATAACTGCATCATATACCTACATAAAAGTCCTCCCTGTATCTATCCACTTAGACATAGACTCCTTTCATAGGAGCATGCAATCATTTTAACAGAGAAAGTGGATTGATTTCTCACCTGTTCTTATTGAACTGAATGGCAAAGTCGGTCATGTGCTGCAAAGCCTTGTTGGTAAAGTTCATCTCCATGTAGATGTGTCCCTGCCTGTGACTGAATGTGCCTGAGATCTCCAGTCCTTTAGCCTTCACTGCAGGCAACCAAACCTTGAACACAAGAGATGTCATTCAGCATAAGTCTGGCCTGAAGGTAACAAACAAGTACAGTTCTCCAAGCAACAGAGAAGTCCTGAGTCTGGAAATCCAGCTACATTGACACATCAAGCCCACAAATGCTAAGGAAACACTACAGGGAAGACACAACATGGGGTGTTGAAAGGATCAAGCTCACCAATGAGTAATAAGCTCACTGCTCCTAATCTGTATTTGCCCACAGTACTCACATTAAGAATTCAAATATACTATAGCATTAGTGTGCACAAAACAGGGAAAGCTTGTGTCCGTCACACTAATGCAACACTTACCAAGTCTGCTGATGGACAGGCTTCTCCAAGGACATGTTGGGCTATTAGAGGCAGGACAACACTAAAGTTTGAACCAAATAAAATCACAGGGCTGATACTACTACCTGCCTGGGTTCTGAATTCCCAAACCATCTTTGTGGGAAAAACCCAGACCCACATTTGAGTGGTGCAAGATGAAGTACTTCTTAGCTCAAAATTACTGGGGTCTTTCGTACTCGGTCTTACATACGGTGTACTATTTACTAGCAAGCTAAAGACCAAAAGCTTTGAGTACGCTCTGCAGTACCTTGAGATCCTAGATTTCATAGGATGACTTAGGCTTACTCATCCATTGAGTGTTTAATCAGGGTGCTGAGTTTTGTTTATTCCCTTTCAGGCATGAAAGGCTGAATCTGAGCTCCCCCACAGCCTGTTGGCAGAACCACATTCTGTATCTCACAAGCCCTTCAGACTAAGCACACTTCAGTCACTGCATCTGTGATCTCTGTCACTAACAGAGCGTTTCTCTGCATTACGCTGCAGTGTGCTCATCAATCACGTGGTTTTACCTTCACTGTCACGCTGGATTCCTCCAAATAAACATATCTTCTATGAAAGCTGGAGCAAATTGCATCCCGCCCTCAGTTTCCTGGGGAAGCTTGCTAAGAAGCAGGTCTCCAGGAAAGAGCTGCTTGCACAAAATTGAGATTCTTTTATCTTACAAGGGCTGGTCTTTGGAGTAATATTATTACAGGAAAAATGAGGGAACTGCTAAAGACACAGAAGTATATAACTTACAATTACCACGGTCTCCAACACAGTTACACTGCCTGAGCATCCCTAATGGGATTGAGTTGAATTGAGTGCCCCAATAGCACAAGAGACCCACAATAAAGGGGACAAGCGAGCAACCTCTGACTTCTTGTAGCCCAAGGTAAGGCAATATACTGAGGATGATTCTTTTTCCTTACGTACAGACTTTGGAGCCACATATCCTCCAGGAGCCATGCCTATACCAGAGGAGAGCTCGAAGAGATCATTGAGTCCACTGCTCACCACGGCCGGGGTGGGTGAAGGGGCAAAGGTGGCCGGCACAGAGGAGGGAATGTAGGTCTGCCCCACCTGGAGGGGGTAGAAAAAACAAGCACTGATCAACATCACGCATGAAGAGCACTACTTATTAAATAAAGCACAAATTCAGGCAATATACTCAATATTTTAAAGCCGTTTGCAGCTTCCCTGCTGAATTATCAATAGTGCTAAATAATGCATTTGAATCCCAAAGCTCCTGGCAACTAATCCCTACACTTGGCTATCGCCTCAACCATGCAATAGCTTTCACATCATTTCTTATAGCTCCAGTTACCTATTCCCACTGTAGAGGAATCTTTCTTCTCCATCTCTCCTCCTCATAAAAACAATATGCTTTGTGGATCTACCCTATATAAACCCAGGGGAAAGAAAAACACGCTTCAAATCTTCCCCCAACTATGACAGTCTTCAGGAATCTTCATGATTTTGCATATCCAGAGATAGCAAGGGAGTCATGATGATATTGTGTACTCCCACCCAAAGCCAGAGCTCTGCATTCTCAGCACTATGGTCCAAAAGGTTCATTACATGAAGCAGAACTAGTTGTCTCTGCCACAGGACAATCTTTCTGCAACAAGGGCAATCCTTCCCTCTCAGGACTTAAATGAGGGCACCAGACCTGGAGGATTAACCTTTAGGTGCCCAGCTCCAGTTGGGACAGTCACTCTCTAAGTTAGACTCCCAAGTTCTCCTTTACTATGAGCAGGAAGAATTATGTGCTTGAGAAGAGGATTCACCAGTCAGCAGCCCAGGGACAGGCAGAAGGGCTAAGGCAGGCAATAGGAAATACTGATGGCAGGTCTGAAGCCTCATTGCTGTTCTGTTGCTCAGGAACCCACCTGAGATGTGGTGTTCAGTCAACCCCTTGGACAGGGAGGACTGGTGCTTTTACACGACTGCTTGGTGGGTTTATGATGGCCCAGGAAGGCAGAGTCCTGGCTTTGTAAGTACAATCTCTATAGTGTAAGTGTCTCCCATATGCTGGTCTGTACGGCCTGGGGGCTACAGGTACACTGTGCCACCAGCTCTCCTCTGCCCTGGTGCTGAGGTTAGAAAGGAACGCAGGAGTCACAGGAAAAGAAGGAGAGAGAATGACTGCAGCCAGAACAAGGGTCTCCGAAAAGCCCCCATTCCAGAACTGAGTATGCTTTCCTCACTGCATTACTGCCTACACAGTCCTGGGAAGAGGGACTGGAGCTTTCTCCAGGAGACTGCTTTTGGCTGTGGGTTGGAGACACACTCCCTCCTGCTCACTGCATCTCCCAGTCACCTTGCATCCTTTTCCCATGCTTTATTGGAAGAAGCCGGTATGCGTTTGAAGTCAAGGGTGCTGTGGAAGCAGCCTGAAAGTCTCCCATGTCCTGGCAGGCGCTCTAGGCACTAGGACACTCACAAAGCACAGGCACAGAGGAGGAGGCCGGTGGCCGGCAGAGTTCAGCACTGACCACATGCAGGAGGAAAGCTCAAAGCACCTCTTTCTGATGTTCAGAAAAAACCTTATGTGGCATCTGGGAGGAGAAAAGCACTGAGTTCAGACAAGCCCATGGAGACACTGGGTTAGGGTTACAGCAGAGCAGGCTTTGTGAGTAGAGAGGTAAGCACCTTGGCCTTTCAGCTCCCAAAGCAGCTGCACAAGGACTGGGGTACTGCTAGTGGTAATGCTGATGCTCAACCCAAAAGCTCTGAGAAAGAAGAGCTAAGCAGACAGTCAACAGCTCTGGCCGTGGCTGCTCTTAGGAAAGCCCAGGTGACATCTGGACTCAAAGCAACACAGATGGGGACCTGTGTGTTTCAGTTGCGTTTGTCCATTTTCAAACATCTTGAGGGATTTTAAAGCATCTTCCAGCCCATAATGGGTGAGGTTGTACTGAAACACCCTGAGCTTTGAGCAGCTTTTGAAATTGGGGAAAAAAAAGGAATGGCACTTACTGCCGGGCTTCCTCCAATGCCCCCGCCAAGGTCACTGCCAAGCTGAAAGAGAGAAGGAGAAAGAGGAGAGAAAGGCCGAGTTCATTTAAGCCAAGTGTCAGCAGGCTGGAGTGGAGCTGGGCTGCTCACACTGCTCCCTCACTTGCCACGCATAGGACAGACAGAAATGCAATGAAAGCACAGGGAACAGAGGGGCTTTTTTGCTGTTGCGTGAGCAGAGCTGCTGGAGAACTACCCCCACACACCTACAGTGGACGGGGGTGTTTTGCAGGTTAACAAGAACAAAAGCTCATCCCCTTCTTGCGCCTGTCATCTGCACCAAAAATCTCTGCCCAGTTCTTTGTGCTTCGTGCACCAGCGCTTTCCCCTCAGCCCACCACGCTGCCTGCCTGCAGCCCGGAGCAGCTCCACAAAACCCAGTGGGGTAGCTGTGAAATGGCATAAAGCTGACAGGAAGCTCACTTCCTGAAAGCTTTGGTTTTCTAGGGAACAACTACGAACAACAGGAAAACACAACGCATCCTGGCTCCGTTCATCTGCCACGCGGCTCTATTCAGTAAGGAGGAAGAAAGAGAACGGGCTATTACAACAGCTCGGAGAGGTGGGCTTTTCTTCCTTTTGAAGATGCTCCCCTCCCTTAGACAGGAACAAACTAGCTTCATGATCTAATGGGCCACTCAAATAGTAAAGAGACCTTACAGTGCACTAGAATGTTTCAGTAATGATCTCTGCCAAGCTACACAGCTACAGCTTGAAGCGACTGAAATAGCCGCTGTGTACCACCCGCGCAACCCTCCATAAACACTAAACCCTCTCTGGAGCCCTTCTGCCAAACCATCCTGCAGCCCACCTAGAAGCTGTCCTACCATGAACTCCCTTTACAAAGCATCCGGACCACTTTCTCAGTGATAAAGCCCAGTTTTGAAACATCCATACCCTTCTACACGCTTCAGATACCTCAGTGATCAGGACAGACTCCAACGCTGACTACAAGTGCTGTTTGCAAGTACATCACTCCTGTGATTATTTATAAAGCACTTGATAGATGACTGATAGCCAGGAGGAAATAAGCATACATCTGCAGTGGTTATTCACTACAGAGACATCTCCAGGCATATCTGTGTCCTAGGCTTTTGTTTTCAGAAGACCATGGTAGCTTTTTGCCTACTGCAGGGTCTTTTTTGGTCACATTCAGACAAGGATCATGCCCCAGCAATGTGCATGGAGGATGAAACAAGTGCAGGGGTGAGGTAGAAGCCAACCCCCAGGGAGAAAAGGCTGGACTAGCAGACCAGAACACCACAGATCTAGATGTCTTTGATCAAGGTCTGGGGAGGTCCATCTGCTTTAAAAAGCATCTGACAAACTGGGTCAACAAAAGCTCTAGATATGGTGTTCAAATATATGCTGATATGTTAAGATATCTAAAAAGATACACCAGAAGCTTCCAGGTAAGTCTGTGCTTAAAGCCAAAAAGGCTCCAACCTTTTCTCTCTGCACAAAAGACTTGGAACCTCAACCGTGTTCTGGTCCCCAATAGCCTGTTCCCCAGGAGATCTCATGGCAAATGTACTTTACACCGGTCAAGAGATACCATAAAGCTTCGTAATTCTCTCCCTCAGAGCACAGATAAAAAGGATAAAAGGCCTTGAGAACAGCAGTGAATTGCAAGAGAGTGATTTACAGATGGCAACTACCCTCCAACAATACTAAAATCTGACTGTGCTGTTCTGCATCCCCCTTCTATCCCCGGCACCTCTGCTTCCCCTGGTCCCCACAGGAGCCACCCAATGCAACATTAGCTACCATGAGGAGGTGTCAGAGAAGTACAAATCACACACAATTTGCTTTTTGTTAAGAAGCCTTAAGAGCTCTTTTTATCCTGTGTGAAGCTCAGTTTATCCCTACTTGAAGTCATGGTAGAAAGTTACAGGACATCCCTCATCTTCTGCAACAGGCACTTCTTCACAGAGCAACCCATCCTATTGCTGCCCATGGCAGTGCTCTGTGTTCTCTTACTGAAGAGGTAACACTGAACAGTTCCAAAGTTGAAAGAAAGATCAGGCACAGACTGAAGGAAGCCAGCCAGAGGATGCAAATCCAATTAATACTAAGCTTATAAAATAGCGCTTATTACACTGTCAGGTTTTCCCCTCTGAAACAGCCTGGCAGAGCAGAGTTTTGTGCTACAGCCTGCTCTATAAGCCAAGCCGTGTTTTAGATTAATACATCAGATCATTTAGATCTTGTTACTGGCTCACTGAGGAGTAATAAATGCAACTATTCATAGTCTTGCATGCAGATGAACTTTACACTTTATACTGACAGGCAGTGAAGTGCAGAGGAAAAAGGTAAAGAATCCAGTTCATTTCCAGATACTACTGTATGCATGGAGGATTTCGGGTACTGTTGTCTGAAGCAGGAGAAAGACTGGTTTACCAAGCAGCAAGCATTTTACAAAGGGTATTATGGAAATGACTGAATAATTCTGCATAATGAAGCCAGATGTTAACTATTGTACCACTTCCTACTACACTCATCATAAGAAGCTGCAGGCTAGGAATCCAACCTCGGAGAAACCCGTACACTGGTATCTGCGTGTCTTCACTGTGAGGAATAACATATTGGGGTTCCTCAAGCTATCAGCAAGCCTTTCATCTTCCCTAATTGTCAGGCCTTGGGGGGAAAAGCAGAATTTGGATTTATTGCCTGTCTTGAGCCAAGATTCCAGCTCTCACCCCCTACAATGCAGAGAAAAAAACCTCACTGGCTCATAGAATTTACCGTTACATTTCTAGATTGCACTTAATTCCTGTCTGGTAGAAAGGATCTCTTTTCAATGCCAGGAAGCTCTGACCTGCTCCTCCTGAAGCCCTGCTTTACTCACAGAAGGGGTCTGCACACAGCAGGCTGCCACTCTTTTGGCTCCCAGCTTGGGAGTAAGTGCTGCAGATGTGCTACAAAGCTGCAGAGCAAGCTCCAAGGAGCTGGCAGCTTCACCAGGTCCCTAGAGCCAGAGTTGGCTCTACCTAACATAGCGAAAAGAGAAGTGACAACACATATACTTCAACAGAAATGAAAGGGGGAAAGTTAGTGAACAACTAATCAGTTCCACATCAGATCCGTGGTGCACAACCCACTGCAGCAGGACAGAAATCCCTTTCTCTGTTTCTCTTTCCTGTCACCTTCCTACAGCACCAATGCTTTCCGCATTCAGAAACTACAGGTCTGGTTCACCCAGCCCTCCTGCAAGATGCCCAAGACCTAACTTTATTCCAAACTCAAAACGATGGAAGAGACGGTAACAGCAACGTGTGTGATTAAGAGGGAAGGAGGAAGGCAGAGGGAACAGGAACCAATTACCCACAGACAATCCTCTCCCATCTGGAGTGACAGGCAGAGTGCAGAAGGAAAGAAGCAGATATTAGTCAGGCGTGAAGTGCTGCTGAACCAATTCCCCAGGGCTGGCAGCTTTGGTTAACCATTTCCATTCATCTCAGGGGTGGGCAGCCACTCCTACTGGGAGGACAACATGAACCTGCATTACATGAGAGCAGGCAACAGCCCCACGGAGGAAAGGACCAGGCTAACGGCACTGTGAACCCTCCTCAGACTTGCTGTGAAGGTGGCGTGGATTAGAGTTGCCACTTGGTGGCCAAGGGGAACTCAAAGCGCTGCAGAGCCCTGATCCTGAGCCCATAGTTGACAGGCTTGCCTCTTGCTGAAGAGCATAAGGCCTCTACCCAGGGTGAAGAGCTGAGGGCTTCAGGGGATGAACAGGGAGCCTTGGCCACCAAACACACAAAGTTCCTGAAAGAGGAATTCTCTTTATTCCCTCCAAACCCATCCTGCCATAACAGCACTCAAGCAGCCACATGGGTTTAAAGAAGCTAGGCTCCATCCTGTATCAATAAAACCTCTTCCCAAACTGCACTGCTATCTTTACTTTGTATTAGTTGGCTTGGATGGCGTTGCTCTGCAGTGGAAGAGCATTTGCCCTGTAATGCCAGCTCGGTGTAAGCAGTTACGCTGACTTATGAAGTGCAGCAGTGCTGGAGTTACTGCATTAGCAGGGTTTATTTGCATCTTAACAGCAGCTCATAATGAAGTGACTGCTGAAGCATTCATGTGATCTGGAGGGGTTACAATCACTTCTGCAACATGACGTGAGGCATTTGGAGCTCCAAAACATAACCAGGTGGAGCCAGGGACAGAAGCTGCAACAACCACTGCTCAGCAACCGCTTTGCCTTGCATCCGACGCATCTCCAGGGCTTTCAGAGCTGCTATGCATTTCATAGAGCCACAATTCATGGGTTAACAGGGGACAAATGCTGCCTCCCCTCTCCCTCACACCCCAAACCAAGAGTTAAGCGTGTCAAGGAGATAGGATGGGAGCATGCCCTCAATAACACAGCAGCCAGGCATTTACCTAACGACAATCAGGCTATGGGGCTGAAGGAAATGCTGAGAGCAGGGCTGCTAGAAGGCCACTTGAGGTGGGCTAACCCTGTTAAGACACATCTGAAGTGCAGGACAGATCATGCATGGTCTACATCTGCTGACTTCCTTATGTAGGTATCTCATTGCAATGCCACTGTGGCTCACATTGAGGCATTTTCAGTACCTCATTTGCTGCCTATTTTATGTGTTTGTTTTCTTGCTACCAAGCCAGGCTACTGTCCAAACCAAGGTGAGCTGTGACAAAGGTGGTAGGGGATGGGTTACGCTGCCAATACCGTAGCCACTAGTTCCAGTAGCACTTAACTACTAATGCTTTACCTTGCTGAATGATTTCCATCAGCAAATGAAACAAAGTGCTAACATCTTTATTTCTGAAGTGTAAAAAAGCAGCTCTGCAAAGCTCTAGCAGTCCTATTACTGTTGCAGCAACAAAAGCCTTAAATCAGACATGAATGAGTGACTCACCAGAAGAGCTCCTTTTCCGGATCAGCACTGCTCCAGCAATGGACACATGCCCTTTGTCAGAAATCCTAACAGATGTCCTTTGTAGATCATCAAACCAGAACAGCCCAGGTGAAAGGAGATGCTCAGCACCTTGTTGGAGGCTGGGGAAGCATCACATCCACTGCATAAATGGATGTTAGGGCTGACCTGGTATAGGCACGTTCACACTGTAGTTCCAGGAAAAGGTAAATGAAGTAACTTTCCTAAGATTATACACAGCAAGTCATCTGCAGAGCCAGGAGGGGAAGTTGGCACTTTTGGGCTTCAACAACTATGTGAGGCTTCCTACTCCGGGCACGTGAAATAACTCAGTAAGTTTTCCTTTTATACAACATTGGTGAGTCCCTGATCAACCTCAACAAGCCAGGGTGCTGTCCACTGAGGCCAAACTTTGAACTCTCCACTTGAAAGCACCAGCGAGGGAGGAGTGACCACCCTTTTGGATCAGGCAGGCACTCACCACTGCTGGAACAGGGTTTCTTCCCAGGCTGCCAAGCCTACAGGCATCCAGAGCCCAGGACACCCCATGGGAGAGTTACCCTAGAGCTCATGTCCCTGCCCTCCACCATGCTTCAGAGCAAGCAGAGCAGTAGGACACAGCCCTGAACCATGCAGAGGAGACCTCTAGGGTCAGCCCCCCCTTATGTCCAACCTGATTCCATAGAGGGGCACAGTTCCACCTGGAACAGCCCAAACCAGCCCAGGTATTACAGAAAACTGCAGTGTTTATCAACCAGCTTCACAATTCAGGACATAAATCAGTCTGATCAGCTGCCAGCCTTGAATCAATAATAGTCTTGTAGATGAGTGGCTAGAGTATTAAATAAAATCCTTACATAAGAGACAATCCAAGCATGTCCATTCCTACAGATTTACTGCTCTGCCCCCAGGTTTAGAGCCAGCCTCCCTGGCTCCCAGCCCGAGCTCTCATGCCCTGTGGATCTTCAGAGCAAATGAACACACAGAAAGGTTTAAAGGCAAAGTGACCCCGACCCATTAGAGCACAGACAGACAGTGTACAAAGCGCTGCATCAACACTAAACCAGGAGTTGGAGGGCTGCCTATAATCTGAATTAAGTTTAGGCACTGATGAGGTGGCTTTAAGGGGATAAAGCATCAGCTCTCAGCATGCACAACTCTGCACCCGGCATTCTGCTGTCCAAGCAAGTTTTGCTTCTCCCACATCACTACTTCACACTGTGGAGATCTCGACAGCTTTGTAACAATGGGCTTAGTCACCATTTCACAGACAAGAAAGCAAAGCAGAGGTCTGCCCAGGGTGGCAAATAGGGGCACAACCCAGAGCAGGCTCACTGCTGGCTCTGTTCACTAGAGAACAGCTCTCCATAAGTCATACAGCATGCTCTGGCTATAAGCAAAGCATATCATCTTGTAACTAAAGGCTCCCCCCCCCCTTTTTATTAACACATGCTCAGCATCTGTGCATGCACAATATGCATGTTACATTGATACCAATTACAGGACTTACTAAGGTGATGAAATAGTTACTCACTAAAGAAATGAACCTTACAAGCAGCTGGATTCTCACTGGTCATGGGGACAAATCTCTAGCAAGGCTGAGGAAAACTCCAATGAACACTATTAATTTGGTGTTTATCCAGTTTTACAACATGCAGTCTCTATATAAATGCCTGGCTTTAAAAAAAACCCCACAGTTTAGGAGATGCAGACTGACATTTGCCATGGAAGTTAATGCCGCTGTTGTTTCTTGCTTAGTCCTGTTGGGACTTTCACTGAAAGAGCATCCCTCTGAAGACAGACACCCCTGCAAAGGAAAGGAGACCTTAACAAATACACAAGAGCTACAACAAGTCTCCAAGGGGCTCAACACATGACAGTGAGTGAATGTGACAACCTGGCTCAGATCCTGGCAGCAGCTTCTTCCAGACCTTCAGCTGCCTTTGAGACACTTGCAGTACTGATGCAACCTCACCACCACAGCAACAGACCATGACTTTGTGCATCAGCTCAAGCACATCCCAAACCCTTTTCTTCCACTCTAACAGAGAGGCTTATTTTTGACATACCAAAAGGTTGCTTGGAAAGTGGAAGCGGGGTTTGAGGTTGCTCTGCTTTGGCATTAAAGCAACTTATGTCCCTGCTCAGGCTGAGAGTTAATGCCAGATGCACAACGCAGAGAATATGCCACTGACTAATACTATGTTCACCTGCCTCCTCTCAGGTCACCTGTGATCCAAAAGGAATTCGCTAGTGATGAGCAGAAAACGGGGATCAACAGTAGAGGTGGTAAAAACTCTATCTTCAAAGCATTACATTAGGCAAATTCCTGTTTGGAAAATGCATCTTCAATCCTTCCTTAGATCAGACCCCAGCCACGCTTGGTTCCAGTACTCTTACTTAGACTCTTAAGACAACAGAAGGGACGTAAAAGTAAAACCAAAGCAGCACATGCAGAGGAAGACCTCTCCCTTGACATTCACAACCAAAAAGGGCTACTTTCTGGTAGCACAAGGGCCAAAAGTGAAGTAAACTCTGGTCTGGGGAGGAGAGAGGGATGCTTCCACCACTGCATGTTTCATGCAAGAGTATGGGAGCCTCAGTCTGCCCAGCAAAGCAGCAGAAGAAATGCAATAAAAAAAGACTTTAGGAGTAAAGGAAAGGGAGACTTCAAAGCAGAACAAATTAGGCAGCAATACAACATTAAAGGTGTGTGTATAAGGTATCTGGAAGAGAAAGAGGAACCGTTTGCTGCACTAACAGCCGGGACTCTGAGTTTTGGCACTGCATAAATGTGGCTTAATATTAGCCTAGGATCCAACTGCCAATCCCCTTGCCCAGCCATGCAGCCAGGAGACACTGCCCAGCAATTTAGCTAATACCAGGTTAGGGTTAACTCAGCTTGACACTTGTCAAACATGCGCACACCAATAAACACAGATCACATTCACTCACACACTTATTAGACTCATTATCACAGAATCAGCCACTTAGGTTGGAAAAGACCCTTAAGATCACCAAGTCCAATCATTACCCCAGCACTGCCAACTCCAGCACTAACCTGTGTCCCTCAGTGCCACATCTACACGTCTGTTAAATACCTCTAGGGAGGTGACTCCATCACTGCCCAAAAGACAGTGGGGAAGACATTTTTCCTACTCTCCATCTAAACATCCCCTGGGGCAACTTGAGGCTGTTTTCTCTTGTCCTATTGTTTGTTACTTGGGAGAAGAGACTGACCCCCCCCCACCTCACTACAACCTCCTTTCAGGCAGCTGTAGGGAGCAATAAGGTCCCCCCTGAACCTCCTTTTCTCCAGACTAAACACCCCCAGTTCCCTCAGCTGCTCCTCACAAGACTTGTGCTCCAAACCCTTCACCAGCTTCAGTCCCTTCTTCACGCTCCATCACCTCAATGTCTTTCTTTCCCCAAGTCTGTAGTGGTGCATGGAGTTGTGACCCAAGTGCAGGACCTGGCACTGAGCCTTGTTAACTGCATACAGTTTGGCCTTGGCCCATCAATCCAGTCTCTGCTTCTGTAGAACCTTCCTGCCCTCAAGCAGATCAATACTCTTGTCCAACTTGGTGTCACTTGCAATGTCTGTATTAAGGAAGCAAAAGCCAGAGAAGCACAGAGATTTACCAGAAAAAGACTCACTTCTACATGTGAGGGATCAGGAGAGAAGACATTTGATGCAACAGCACTTCAACAGGAAGCAGTCCAGGGGAAACCAAACCCACCACCATTCAGATACTTTCCTTTTAGTGCTCACCCCATCTAGTAACTCAGCTGAGACAGCACTGGCCCAAGCAGCCAGAGGCACAGCTCCTCCCCATCCAGCCATGAGCACTTTGCTTGATCACACTTCACAGCCCCATGGATTTACTTAAGGCTTGAGGAAAACACTAAGTAAAAGCCTTGTACTGTATCAGCTGTCAGCTCTGCTGCCAAAGCAGGTCACTAAATTAAGCCCATTAATGCCAACTACGAGAGAACTCTTCCCAAAACCAAGTTTCAGCCCTCCTGCTGTGGCCATTTATTAGTCTCTGACACTAATGAGACACAAAGGTTCACTGTAAGTGGCCTGGAAGATGGTTTGGGCAGAGGAATTTAACTCCCAAGCATTTTTGCTGCCACAGACAGACAGCACCATTTGCTGCAACGCCGTAACACAGTTAAAAATACCAGTTTCTTAGTGGCATATCTTGGGATGCAGGGGGCAAAGGCTGAAAAAGGTCACTGCTCTGGGCTCACTGTCTGCTTTCCCAGCATCTCCAGCTTAATCTATTGCCCTAATTCCCTACCTCCCCAGCAAAAGAAGTCTCCCTGCTAAATAAGCAAACTTCTGTTTAGATGGCAGAGAGGCTAAAGCACATCTGACCTCTGTGGATGCTAATGCCAGTAAGTTAGTTTCCAGTTCATTAGCTCATGAAGTGCTGGAGCTGGAAATGTGCTTCATGTCTGCCTTTAATAAGATTATGGCAGCTTAAAATAAAAATCTTTGACAAATAAGGATCTGCTGCATTGGGGTTCATCCAGCTGCCTCCTACCTCTATTATTCAGAGCTTGACTCAGAACTGAAGATGCACCTAAACCAGGCACACAGATAACCCAAGCCAGCTCATTACAAGCCAAATCTCAAACCAAAGCAAGAGTGTAGGTCAGAAAAACACCCATGTTCACTGGGATAGTCTTACTCAGGTTACATGGTGCAAGTATACCTAGGCTACTTCTTACCCCTGTAGGCAAGCCTCCAGGGTGTCAGGGATCTGTATGCTGTGCTCCCCACCATGGGAATAACTCTCAGGCTGATAACTGCACTCACCACTCCTCAATGCCTGGCTGCTACCAGCATTAGATCAAAGAACCAAGCTCCTCGCCACTGCCATGGTCTCCTTGCTAAGTGTTTTTCTCATTGCAGCTCATGCCCAGCTCACACCCCAGAGCAGAAGCAACCTGTGATTACTCATACTCCAGAGGCTGACCCTGTTAGCACTAGAATACATCCTTATGAGCAGCTATGGCATGGGGAGGACTACTCAGAGTGCTTCTCTCTTGACCTAACTGCAATTAAAATGTCACCGATACTAAACCATGGCATACTCTGGAGAATATACAAATGGGATGACACGGGGCTACGGCCTGCAGCCCTGAGAGCTTTGCACTGAAATTCAGTAGGGGTGGGAACAGTGTGGAACAAACACCTTCTTGAACCAATTACAAAGCACTGGAACACTTCACATCCTTAAAACAACTTTTTGGTTTTCTTCCACAGACAGCAAAAGCATGGGACAAACACATCAGCTGACCGTGGGGATGCTACAGCATGCACCACCAGTTGTTTTATAGCAGGAAAAACCTGCTGAAAGCTGGTACAGTCACACTGGTTAAATCCCCTTGGAGTTTTAGGACTCGGCACTGGGAGCTCAGTGATCCAAGCATTACAGGCACAAATGATCACAGCTTTGCAGAGATAAGCACAGCTCCAATTATTTCACATCAGCTGAAGCTAAAGAGGATGCTGCTTACCAAGCTATCCAGCCCTCCTCCCAGGAGGTCCACAGCACCCATCTGCATGGAGGACACTTGGGGAACATTCACTGGGGGTCCCAGGTCCAGGTTGAGAAGGTCACCCAGAAGGTCGCCCTGGGATGGAATGACTTGTGGCTGCTCCAGGTTTGTAGTGGCTGTTGTGCCCACAGGGCTATCGCCCGCATCAGTGCTATGGGAGGGAGGAACAAGAAACAGAAGAGAGAAACATTAGTGACCTTTAGTCTCCAGCTTCAGATTCCCAGCATGGGGAAACAGCAAGAGGTGGCTCATAAGCAAAAGCCATCTAAAATACCTTATCCTAGCAGCTGCTCTGACCACTGCCATGTACAAGGCAGTGTGTTATGGCACGTGGTTCTTCACAAAGGCATGAAATTTGCCCACCTCGGGCATCACAGACCTCTCCAAAACAGTGAGCCATGAGTACTATATGGACTACAGCACTGAAAATAAGGGTTTCCTAGCTCAGAAGAAACCTATAGAGCGGATTTTCAGCCCACTGGGCTTGGAGAACTACATGTAAACATGCTGGGGGGAGGGAGAAATACAGATTTCCTTTGAGACCTAGCACTGAGCAACCCTTGAGCCCTCACTCTAACCACTGCAAACCCAAGCACTCCCCACAGGTCTGGATGAACCACCTTCTACTGACCAGCACCAAGCTCCACAACTCTTTTCTAACTCAAGATCTCAATCTAAAACAGATTCTTCCCTTCTATCAATAACTGCCTTTGAGTTAGCAGCCATGCTGATTGCTAGCCTAGAAATGCTCAAGATACAGCTTCCAAAACTCATCGTGTGCAGTTTGGTTACCTTTTATATTCACTTGCCACTGAATTTTACAAGAAGAAGAGAAAAAAAACCCCAACTATAACTGACTGTAGCTCCTGGAGATCTCATTACAATGTATTTATTCTTTAAATCCAGAGACACTAATATTTTAGCTCTCTTAAAATCTATTTTTTTATCCTGTTGCCAGCAGTAACTGACAAAATTATTTCTAGCTCATGTTACTGCAGATGCAGCCAACAGGTAACTGCACATAAATGCCAAGGGAAAGCGTCCTGACAAGGTGCTTATTGCTGGGGCTCTTTTGTTGAGGATTGCAGCTCCTGATTTGGAGTAGCCACAACTCTCTTCCTCATCCTTATTCAGTTACTGAGGGGAAAGCTTTAGCAACGTGTCCTGGGTTCAGATGTAGCAGCTTTTTCTCCTGAACCCAGGACACAACAACATGTAAGCTGCTCCCAACTTCAGTGCATAGAGGAAGAGATGCAGTGTAAGTACTACAGAATGAATTAGCGACCAGGCAGCAATGGAAAAGGTCTAGAGCTTCTTTGCATTAAAAGCTTTAGACCCCTAATAGGACTAATATTAGTTGTCTTTTCTGCTTCTGGCTTCAGCAGGGAGACTTCTGAATATGCTGAACAGCTAGCTAAAATAGTTTTGAAGAGCAAGTGGTTACTGTGATGCACTCCCACCCCCAACCTGAGAACAGGGAAGAACAGCATGTATGAGCAGAGGCACATTACAAGCCGGTAGTGCACACACTTGGTTCGTTCCCAGTATATAATCCCTTTAACACTACACCTCTTCAACACTTACTCATCCTTCTTCTGATGGAGATAAAGTAATCCTTCAAGGTCTTGTGTAACTGCAGCTGCCCCGAAGCCCAACAAGAAATTAGGAAAGGACAAAGCTAAGTCAGTTTGTATTAACAAAAGCACCAAAAGCCTTCCATTGCTCTTCAACGGGATTTGTATGAACAACTTCGCATTTTCTTTGAGAGAAAAAAAATGAACAAAGAATATATAGGTTGTAAAGGGTAAAAAGACTTGATATTTCTTCCTCATAATCTTGGGCAGTGGCTAGCAGCTGGGTTTACCCACATGAGCTGGAGATTGGGCTCTGCTATGAGTTCAGCCTCCAGAGGCTTCCAGATGTTGGGTGTCACAGCCTAACCAGAATCAAAAATAGCCTGTGTGGGAATGGGGACTCCTACCCAAGCCTCCTCCTGCAGACATCTCCCCAGACTTCTCAGCTGCATTACAGCTGAGCAGGGGTAGTGGGGGCCATCACATGAAAAAACACTGCCAAGCAATCAGGAGATTTCTCCCCCAGCTTTAGGATCCATCTGCAGCTCTATGACACTTGGGCTTATTGCAAAGGCAGGAACATCTCACCACCCATGAGCTGCTCAGTGGTTCTTCATATAAGCTGAAAGGAACTTGTCCTACATTAAATGAAAATGAAATCAAAATGCAATGTATGTAGTATTCTGCCAACCATAACTAACTCCTCCTAGGTTTATACCCAGGAAAGCACCACTCGTGCAGCTACTTCTGCCCATCGACTCAACACAATGCTGTCTTGATCCTCTTAAGCCACATCCATTGTGGACATCTCTAAAATTCATGCTTCTACCTCTATCTCACTGTGCAACCTGAAGGAAAACCTCAGTCTCTAGCGGAGAGGTCAGCCACAAGAATGGTCATTACCAGAGTGCAGAAGTAATGAAGGTAACTCCAAATAGCGAGATGAGGAGGTTATCTATCCCTGGACACCCTCAACTTGCCTTAAACTAATGGATCTTCATGTATCTTTTCATGCACATTCAGCACTAGAAAGAGGCAACCCAGTTTCTTAGTATTCAGTAAAATCATACTGGATACCCAAATTCAGGCTCTCACAACCACGCTCCTGCAGAGCTGCTCACTGTAGTTCTCATGGCTGAAAGGGGCAGTTTGGTATACAGAGGTCATTAACATCAGCTTGGCATCAGCCTGTAAAGTTTTAATGCCTTTTTGCTAATAGTAAAGCAGAAAACCACAACAGGGGCCTCTTTATGAGGTGAGCCATTAAGTAACACCACTCTTTTTTAACTTTCCAAACAGGCTAGAGCACTGCATCAGTATGCAGCATGCTCCACTGAGCACCTTCCAGGCCCTTCCCAGCTTGCCACTGCTGACTGAGGCCTGAAGGTTTTATGTTGAAGTAATGGGTAATTTAGTAGTAAACACCACCAGGGCAGCGTACAATACTGCTACAGTCAGAAAAGATTTAAGGTCATCAGACTGTCTGAGCATGAACTACGAGAGTCAAACCACGTACACAGTATAAGCAAGAAGCTTGTAGAAAGACTGCTCCTTGCAAAAGCTCCTTGAGCTGGCTAAACCCCCTTAAAACATTAGCTTCTGTAGTGACCTGAAACAACAGTGTACAGGAAGGCTGGTAATACCAAAGACCGAAGCTACCCCCACCCCAGCTCATTTTGCTTTGAAGCCAACTCTTTGACTACAAGAGGCAGTCATGGAGAGCATCCACTGCCTTTTTTGTCCAACCAGTACACTTGTGCTTGCTGGTCCTGGGTCTCAGTGAAGTCAGACTTGATTTCATAGGCAGGGAGAAAACAATTCGGCTTCCCAAAGCTAGTCATTACAGAAATAGCTTTAGTTGCTAAGAATAGCAGAGAAGGGGTGTCAGAAAATAGAAAAGGAGCAGCACTGCACACTGATTTATCAGCACAACAGCAAAAAATAGCACTCCAAATGTCACTTTGGGAATATTAAGAAGTAAGCCTGGATACTTTGCCTCCCGCTGTAAAGCACACTTACATTTGTATTTAATGCCATTAGTGCAAATAGCACTGTCTACCTGAATGAGGAACCATGGGAACAGGCTTAACAGCAACATCGCTGTAGCCAAGGACTACTGTACTGCCTGCTCTTGCAGATCTAACCCACTTCTGGGACTGTGATCATGGGGAATCATTAAAGCTCCAGACAAAAAGCCAAAGCATCTTCCCCACAAAGGTTAGACAGAACCACATCAGTCTAGACATCTTTTTAAGCCCAAACAGTTTTCAATGATGGGTCTTAGATGGCTTTTAGACTCCCCTTGCTTTATAGGCACCTAGAGAAAGGTAGTTTTACCAGTCCTTCCCCATTTTATATTCCAACAGCAAAGGATCCCTGTACTTGCCTGTTCCAGGGAACTAGTATTACTCTACACAACTGAGGCTTGTAAAGCTATGCTGTTGCTGAAGTAAAAGCTCTTAGAAAATCAGTGAAGTGCATCCTTCTGAAAGATGCTGGGTTTTAACCACAGTCACCCTCCTACTGGAGGAGACACTTGAGCCAGTTATCCAAAGTTTCTGCTTTTTTATTCAAACTCTCCTGCCAAGAGGGCTTATAGCCAGTGTCTTCTCAAAAAAACATCACAGCTTCTCCTCACACAAGAACTTGGATACTTCCTCTGTCTTCTGACCCAGGAACTCAGAAGCTACATACCCAGGAGTAAAACTTACAATGAAATAGCCCCTTGAATGACCTGCAAGCCCTTATAATAGCAGTAAAAAAAAACCCACTACAGTGTTAAAAAAGATCTTTGCATCTTTTGGACTATTTGCTAGAAAGAAACAACCAGTCCTGCCCATTATCACTAGGGTTGCCCTCAGCTTACCTTCCATGGTGAATCGGCAAGTGTTTGCGGTGGATCCCATGGCTCCCCTCCACAAAAGCGTTGGGTGGTTTGTGGTACACAGAAGCCAGAGACCCGATATGGCAGATCAACTCATCTAGCAGGGTGGGTTCAATCAGATCAGTCTCTTCAGAAATAAGTGGCTTTTCCGACAGGACCACTTCTTTGGCAGTCACTGGATCCGTGGAAAGAAGGCGCCAGTAGATGTAGCCCCGATCCCGCAGGTCTGGGTTGTCGGAATCCTGAGGCAAAGCAATACATCAGTCACAGGTCTGAAGCAGACTAATGCCTGTCATCACTTCATTTTTCTGGATTAAAAAACCCCAGCCATCCAGTCACCAACTTCAGAATGATGTTATGAACTGCTTGTTGTGATGAACATCCCAAAATGAGAAATAAGAACCAAAGTATTAATGCCTAGCATCCTGCTCAGGAGGCAAAAACCCCTGAGAAAACTGGAAAGGGACTTTTGACAAAGGCCTGTAGGGACAGGACAAAGGGGAATGGCTTTAATCTGCCAGAGGGGAACCTAGATGAGCTCTTAGGCAGAAGCTCTTCCTGCGAGGGTGCTAAGGCGCTGGCACAGGGTGGCCCAGAGAAGCTGTGACTGCCCCATCCCTGGCAGTGTTCAAGGCCAGGTTGGACACAGGGGCTTGGAGCAACCTGCTCTAGTGGAAGGGGTCCCTGGTCCTTGGCAGCAGTTGGAACTGAATGAGCTTTAAGGTCCCTTTAAGGCTTCAACTGCTTTCCAAACTCTCCTGCCACTTGACATAACAGTAAATATCAGGAGAACTCCACGGGTTGTTGATAGGAGAAAAGAACATAGGTCAAAATGACTCTGTCACACAGTAAGAGTATATATACAATAATGCGTATTGGAACAGAATGATCCAAGATTCCTGGAAATATACTACTTACCCAAGGACACTGCTGGACAAAAATACACTGCAGAGCTACAGAATGGATCTTAATAAGCCATATTCTTCATACCAAAAAGAGATCTTATTAATCCAGCCTTTTAGTTATCTAATGAAGTATGTAAAGATGCTAATGACACACAGCTAGGGTCCTTCATCAGTTCTCCAGCTGTCAATAACAGCCTTGTTTCACTGCAGACAGTTCTGCCTCTGCATGAAGTGCTAATTATTTCTCTGCTTTTCCAGCAGCTCTGCCCAGAGCAGTAAAGTGAATGGTGATAGTTGGCAGCTAACGTTCTAGGGAGAGGGAGGTGTTGTGGTGTAGTGCAACATGTTTGAACTGTTCATGGAAACGAGAACTGGGGTTTTTAATCCCCACGTCAGCAGAATAACAGGGTAAAGGTTTTTGAAGCTTCCACCCCCCACTAAACTCTGGCAACACATCATACACCTCATTAGCCTTCCTACTTGGTAGTTCTTTTCCTCCTCCATGATATTATGCCCACTGCTGCTGACCTCCTATCACCTGCCTCTCTGCTGTCAGTCTCGAGACATTTACAGGCACACAGCAAAACCTCTCTTCGTAATGGCACCGACCATGCTAAGCTCATTTTGTTGTAAGGACCTAGATACAATATCTGGGACAACAGACAGATCCCTCTGCAGTGCTGTTTTTCAGTTTGATGGTGGAGTCGTGGACTCTTTACACTTTTCACCCCTAACAATTCCTACAAGACTCTCCACATCCTGCCTGCAGAGGCAGTTCAGGAGGAGGCAGGGCTTCTGCAAGGGCAGACATGAAAGACCATATGCTCCTATGTACTTGCAGGCACACACAGATTCAAGACTGACTGTTTCTTCCCACAGCCAAATAAACAGACTTGAAACTTTAGTAAATCTACTGGAACAGGAGGCTCACATCTCCCTCTTCCACAGTTCTCCCGATTCTCTGCTCTCCAGGGGCTGCATGCACACCTGTGGTGCATACCAATGAACCCATGCTAGCCTAATTACCTACCCGTGCCAGACAAGAGCAATGGCTCTGTGCCACCCATTAGGTTATGGGCTTGCCAGGGACCCAGACTGCAGCTACACATCCGTGTCCCTCCCATCCCCAGCTGTTTCATTGCTATTTTTACCAGTGTTGGCTGGATTAAGCAGGCTTCTTCTACAATCACACCAGCAGTTTGCTGTGCAGACATACCCTAAGAGAAACTCAAAGTGCAACAATACCTAAGCTGGGGAAAGAAATACACGTGTAATTACTCTCCCACTCGAGTGAAAAAACAGTATCTCTACCTAGAAATCAGACCTTGAAGCACAGGACTTTTTAGTATTTTACAGCCAGTTATCCTACTCTGACTTATTATTCATATAAAATACCAGCTAGACTGAATCAACATTTGTGGCAAACAGAGAAAAAACAGACGCCTATTATATTCCTAGGGTACCAATAAGTGTTTTGTGACTCAGCATAGTGGGTTTTAACACTTAGTACCTTTCTTCTGTTAGCTTAGACAAATGATAAAGCATGCCCTTGGCCCAATTCCTCTCAGAAGAGTTGCTGGGAGCCTGCCTAACAGCAGGTTTTGAAGGAAGAAAAGCAGACCACAGATTTCTTGCTTCTGACCAATGCAACACCCCCAAAGGGATGAATAAAAGTTTTAAGTACTCGTAAGTCCACGGCCATGGCTTGTTGCAGCAAAGAGGACCAATAAGGCCAGCTAATGACAGACTCTAGGTTTTCTGCTCATAAACAACAGCAGCCCGTTCAGAGCAGCTGAGAGACTATTTTCATCACTTGACACAGCAGGTCTGGAACAGAGGGCCTCTTTTTGGGCTATGCCATCACACATTTACCCCAGTCATTACAGCCAGGGACTGTAAGAGGATCAGCTCATGTCCTACCCACTCCAGCCACCATGACATCTTCACTTCTGTCTTGCAGAGCTACAGCACTTCTGTCTACCAGCTCAAGCCCAGTCCTGCCTGCAGTGATTTGAGCTCATAACTCAGCACCTCATGCATAATGAATCCAGGATCTTAACCCACTGTTAAAGCCTCCAGCAAAGCTGTCATATTGGCTGACAGCATCCAAGTACAAAGGAAAAAACCCAAACCTCAGTTCTTTCTTTTTCATAACACTGCTTAAGCTTTGCTGTTCACAGAACCAAGTCTTTGCCAGACCCTTTCCCTCTGTCATAGTTCCAGATGTTTTAACTGCAAGCCGTCTTCAAAGAGAAAGCATTTTGGTCTCTTCATAACTCTACCCTGTCCCTAGCTTTTCATTTGGTGGGGAATGGGAGGGAACTAGGATGAAGCAAGAGCTAAGGAGAGAGCAGATGCCAGATGGCATGGTAACAGGCACAGAGCAGCTCTTAAATGGAGTGTGTTTGGGAGAGAGGGGAACATGCTTGAATCCTATTTACCGCAAAGCTGATTTGCCTGGCAGATGGGAGACACCACACAGCAGGCCAACATGATGTCTGGAGGGCTCTGGTTTTCTCAATACCTTGGGCTTACCTGTGTGGCCAGGCTGAGAACCTGCTGAACCAGCTCCTGTGTCTCAGAAGGCTTTTTTAAGAACAGCTTCACTATAGCAGTCAGTAGGGTGAGCTGCACCTAAGAGAAGCAGACACAGCAGAGATTAGAAAATTCATCCATGCTTTAGCAACGTCTCCCAGGTCTCAACATCCATTATTGATATGGAACTCGACTCCTGTGCTTTCTAACAGCATTACAACTATTCTTTGCCAGGGAAACCCAGTACAGTGAGACTCAGACTCTTGCCTGCTGCAAAACACTTCCACAGACAAGTCCCAGATTAGCACACTGAGATTTATGTTGTACATTTATGCATCTCATCACTCTTCTGTATGTTCTGGTCCCTATTCCTCAAGATACATACAAAATCTAGAAACCCCTCCTGTTCTTTCTTATCCTTCCAAAAAGAGAAGTTTGGGAAATACAAACAACACAGAAAGTCTACAGACTCCCAAGAGTTTTATTTTAGCCAAATATTGAAGTTTTCCTTGGGAGGTATTTCCTGACCACTGCAATGTTACTTACTTATTATCCCATACATACACTGCACAAAACACTACAGATAAGATGAACACAATTTTACCTGAGTGCTTTCATCATGGAAGCCCTCCAAGAAACTCTCCAACAGCTCATCTGCATTGTCAATCCTTTCTGCATATTCGCCCACTATCCAGATCATGGCAGCTCTAGCATCTGGTTCATCCAGGGAATCGAGGTTCTCGCACAGAGTGGCAATGATGCTTTCATACCTGGTTTGTCAGAGTACAGATGGATTACTGGGGTGAATTCCACTTGTGTTTCTCCATCTCTGCCCACATCATTCTGCAGAGAATCTTGCACTGAATGACAATGTCTTGTACTTGTATGCAACAAGCAGCATTTTCACTCAACTACAGAAGATATTCCTGGCCTTTTTCTTTTACCAAGCTCACATGGTCCTCAAGAGCTTTGCAGTTCTGTTATTCAACAAGACCACCCAGATGTGGAATTCTCCCTCCCTCTCTGTTTTCATAAAGAGAACATTTGATCCAACAGTTCAAATCCTGAGTCTGTGTCAGATCCTGCAGCCTCACTGGCATCTTCAGACTGGTAACTCTAAACTGGGTATCACACTTCCCCAAAGGCTTTGCTGTAAAACAGACTAAACCTCACACTGATTATTTAGCTTCCCCTATTCCCGTGTGTGGATATCCCAGTCAAAAAGCAGGTAATCTATCTTGTAACTGACAGCAGAAATTGCCAGAGAGGCCTGCAGAGGTCCCATATTACTTTTTAGGTGATCATGAAGTATCCGCTGAAAGACTCTGCTGTTCTGCAGCTAAGAGACAAAACACCACTGTAGAAACAGCTGAAAAAGAGCTAAGTACTGCCCAAGCCAGAGAGAGCTCCTGATGGTGAAAACTGTGTGTTTTGTTCAGCACAATCTGACCAAGACCTCAGCCCATGAAGGTCTGTATATGAACCTTCCAGAGGAGATGAGCAAAACCAGATGCCCAATGCTGTAAACTTGGTCTAATTTTCTTTTTGGCATTCTCTGTGAGAGCTTTATGGCTTTTGATTAAGGCTTATACTCAGCATGAATATGCAACGGTGGGGAAGGAAAAGCTTTTGATTCAAACTAATAATGTGCCAGGCCGATACCTCATTTAGAGCTAACATCTGAGTCCTACTGTAGTAGGAGCTGGAATCAGAATGGACATGGCTTTTCAGAACAATGGCCACCTCTGCTTCAGAGCCCTGGTAAGCTATGCTGAGTGGGTTTTACATTGCTCCATATTGATGTTAGCAACAAGGGCTTCCAAAAACCTTAGGCTACATCCACCTACTTGTTGGGGTACTTGCGGAAGATGTCTCTGATGACAACAATGGCTTCCTGGACCACATAGTTGACCTTGGTCTGGATGAGGTCTAGCAGTGTGCTCACGCAGCGCTCAGCAGATTGCTAGAGAGAACGGAACAATACAATTAAAACAAGCTGAAGAAACACCACAGCACATGCTGAGGAACAATGCATACATATGAGAAAAGGCCCAAGGATGGAAACAAAAGGACCGCAGCTACCACCTCAGTATACTTGTTCAGAAGAAACCTGCAGGTTGACAAGTGCTTGTGTATTACACTGGAGAAACCAGCTGACTCCAGCTCCTGCAAAAGTAACATCTGAAGCAACTGTGCCAGTAGATAGCTGGATCACCACATAGAAGACCTTAAGAACATCACCTGCATTACTACTTATAACACCCTCTTGCTGGCTAGCAGTTGAAACAGGCCACCAAACGAGCTCCCTTAGACTCGCCCAAGCCATGGCAACCAGAGTGGGGAGAGTTTTGGTAGGGACTGCTGGAAGGTGTCCTTAACAGGGGAAGCTAGAAGGCAGGATAAACCCATGCTGTCAATCACACTGCAGTAACAGCAGCAAAAGCGTCAGTGTTTTGGGGGTGAGGTCACCAGCACCAAGTGAAGATACAGCTATAAATAGCAATCCAGCTCTTGCTAATACAGCTTTTACATTAACTAGTTCAAAATTCCCAGCTACAGGCACTGTAAGATAACAAGGACTAGACACTGGCATGCTCCAGGAACCAGAACTGGAGTTAGAGGCAAGTAATTCAGGGAGGTCTAATTCCAAATAGCGCAGTGAGGCAGGACATCACAGGAGCAACCAACTCCAGCACCAAGGAGTCTCAAATAAGGACAGCAATTTTGCTATTAACAGAGCACATATGAAGCCTCATTACACAGCTGGTGATTAATGTGAGAAGCAGACTGCTCATGACACTGCCATCAGAACATTCGGAAAGCATTCAGCATCGAGACAAACAGCGTAGGGCACAGACAATAGCAACGTAGGTGGATTTTTCAGTTCAAGTGAGCCAACAGTCCCCTTCACATTCAGAGTACTTGAAGGCTGGGCAGGAGGAGGAGGAATGAAATGGCATTTAAGTCACAGGAATCAGCTTTTTGAGAATGGGCAGAAAGCTCAGGGACAAACCTCAAGACTTGTAGAGCTGAACTGGGGACAAGCAGACACTAAAACCTCTTGGTGATTGCTTGCCCTTGTGACTCTAGCTGTGGTGTCTTACAAACATAGCCTACAAGTGCAAACAGTGGCAATGAGCAGCCAAGAGAGAACACACTATAAACCAGCATTTGCTCTGTCTTTGCAAAGTGGCACTAAAGTGCATAGGAATCTCCCCTGAAATTCACATCAAACAGAAACAAACCCAATACAATTGGTTGCAGAGTAAGGAAATGTACCATATAAAATTATGATTGGTATCATGTATTTTATGATACCTCTCCCTTCTTAGCACGGATTTACAGGTCCTCTGCCACTACAGAGGCAGTGAAATGGCAATTTGACAATGGCCTGCTCTGATCTCTTCTGCTCAACAGAAGATTTGAGGCCTGGGACTTGGAAGGCTTCCATTTCATGGAGACTGACCATGGAGCTGGCTCCACACACATTGACATGGCTCACAGTGTGAACCCCACTGAAAGTCCTGAAGACAGATGCTTCAGAATTTTCATCTCTCACCAGTTTCACCTACTTTCACTTCATGTTTTAACAAGTGGCCTTAAGGGGCACTTGGGGTAAACCTGTCCTAAGCCAACTCTACTCTGCAGAACCTACAGCGGTCAGTCGCAACAAGCAGTCCAGCCCTGTCAGTCTACACCGAGTAAAGCAGAAGAGCTGCAGAATTCAAGGAAAAGCAAATTAAGGTTTATTTACTTTCCTTTAGGCACTTCAAAGCGTGAGTTTTCCAGGAAGAGCACAACCTCCACTTTGAAATATGTGGGATTGATTTTTAGTCCATGAGTCCCTTGGGAAGTGAGCAGCCACGTAGGCACACACACAGGAGAGCAGTCCCTCTCCCTGTAGCAAAATCCACCTCATCTCAGCCCATCCCTTGTAAACACATTGCTGTTTGAAGGTAGCCATCCCAAGGGACTGCAGTGCTGTGCAAACTGATGAAAGAGTGCCCCAACCAGAACAGCTCCCAAGTTGGAATGAGGAAAAACCAACCAGTGTCAAAATTCCTTTGTTTTTTCTGTAGAAAGCAAATGAAAGCCTGAAAGAACACTGAAGTAGCACACACCATGATCACAGCCATGAGACTCAATGATTTCTAACAACTGGGCTGCTGGCAGAATCTCTTGGAATGGAGACAAATCCCCCTCTAATATGGGTCCTTCTGCTGCTTCTTTGCTCCAGAAGAATCACTATTCTTCCTGCATCCACTTCATTTCCTTTTCCCATAGGAGTGATGCTTGGTTTGCTTACAAGCAAAGCATCAGATGATGACTTCATCTAGTGCTGCCAATGGAGGAAACCAATGCAAGTCTAGCTACATCACACAGTCTTCTGTTGACATACTCAAACTAACTCTGAGCTAGTCTATCCATGCAAAATGATGTTGTTCCAACATGCCCCAAGACAATATGACTACTTAAGCCTGGGCAAAAATCAACCTTTCTATTCAGCATAGGTATTGCTTATATTTCCCAAACAAGCACTGCCTCTGTTGTCTGCAGCAAAGGTAATGCCACACTTGCTCACATCACAGCCAACACAATGTCTTACTCATCTAGGAGAGACAATCAGACAAAAGGTAGGATCCCTGAAGCAGAGCTGAGGTTTCCTGTGAATGCTTATTCATCAACAGCTCCCTCCGGCTGCGCCCTGTGTCAAAAAGCAGATTTTGAAGCCTTAGGAACTTGGACACTGATGGCTAAGAGGATGATGCTCTTCCATTAGTCATAATTCACAGTGCAAACAGGCTCTGGTAAACACAGACGCACAGGGGACAGGGATTAACCCAGACTTGAGGACTCTGTAATACGTTGTTCTATATTTGCCCTCTTTAAATCTGGCTCTTGTCAGAGGAGTAAACAGATCCCATTTTAGCAGCAGTGTCTTCAAAGGAGCACTGCTAAACATCAAGGTTAACGCTACCTACTGAGAGAGACAATTACATAGTTGGAGGGTCACTGTGAATTTGATGGGACATTATCATAACGAATCTGAATGTCATAGTACTAGGGATGGGAAGAAAGAATGTAGGGAATAAGGGCAGGAAAGGGTAAAACCTTCTAAAACCACCTTGATAGTGCACGAATACACCATCTTTCATGAGAGACACACATGACCAAATCCTAGCAAGAAAGTCCCTACTGAGAACTAAAGCTAACTCCACAGTCCCCAGCACAAGCACTGCTAACAGAAAGAGCTGCCACCAGCTTCTTCTAACTTGTCAGTAGCCTTCTACCATGCTCAAGAGGATTTTCTACTGTGACTCCTGTGGCTCCATGCAGTCAGCCTCCTGCCTGCACACATCACGGAAGGAGCACTCTGGTAGTTTGAACTGCAGACATGAAATAAGAGGCAGTGATCACCCGCGCCATTGGGCCATGCTTAAAACAAAGCCCATGGCAGGGATAAGCCTTTAGGAGCTGAAGGAAGGAAGTGAAGGCTGCATGGGCAGTCCATTCTCTCAAGAGGTCAGCAGCTGGTGTCCTCTTGACGCAGAGTCACAGTAGCTTAACTGGAACCAGAGAAACCTGTGCACTGACACCAAACTCAGCCAGGCATGATGAGGCTTTTATTTAAATCTGCTGTCAGGCAATGCTCCTGGGAACACACTTTAGCAAAAGCTAAATGAGCTCAGCTGAAATTAGAGGGCTTATGTGACATTTTCCACTCGGCTATCAGTTTACTGAAAAGCACTAACACCACAGCATAAGTCTTCCCTCTTCTCACAGGCTTTCTGAGCTCCTGTCAGGCATACCGGACTCATTTACAGGGAGATTAACAGGGATATCACCAAAAAAATATTCTCTGATGAGCATTTTGGTGGATGTTCAACTGGCAGAGGACATTGCAGACTGCTCTTTTGGATAACTGCAGGGGTTCTTGGGAACTTACTTGCACAAGCATCTAGGCACATTCTAAACGAAGTTACAAGCTATATGGACCTGTACAACTAAATAAGCAGACAGAGTCACTCTGTGTTTGTGCAAACTGCACTTAAGTGCCCCAAATCTTTGTAATTCTGTGCATGTGTTCTATTCAGCTGAAATATGGGGGCACAAAGCATTTCATAAGACTGAGCTCTTCTGCACAACCTCTTCTCCTTCCCCCTTCAGAAGGTCAGGCCAAAGCTATTAAAACAGGTCCCTCATGGATAAGCGGTCATTGTTGCACTGAAGCCAGTGCAGCAAAATATTCCGTGAGGGATGATTTACCTGCCTCGCTCTGCCTGCAAAGCTGAGGTCTGAGAGGAGCACACCACCCTCCTGCAATGTACTCAACTGGAGCTCACCAGCTACTGATCAACATGAGCATGACATCATTCTGATCATCCTGGTCACTCAATTGCCAACACAGGAGTAAAGAAACTTTGTGTCACGTGGAAACAAGATGACAAAGCCCATTACTGCTTCTGAATTGAGAATCACAGAAAACCTCAAGGTTCAGATACTTGCCTCAACTTTGATGGCACAGCGCCCAATTGCCCTGACAGCCTTGCGCACGAAGTCAACATCCACCTCAGTAGCGTATTCCTTGAGCTCTGCCAGGACCTGCAAAGCAAATGCAACAATGTGAGTCCCTGGGGTCACACAGAGAGAACATCCCATTGACAAGTAATGCTGCTTGACTACAGGAAAACAAGCAGGATGCACACTTCCACAGCTAACCACACACATCCAAAGCTAACACAGTCAAACCCTGCAATCAATCTCTATCTCTGAAACCCCACTGGTTTGGATCAGGAAGCAAAACTGATCCAGAGTCAAAGGATGGCTCAGTCTGGATTATTTTCAAATACCCCTGAACTAAAAGCTGGGGACAAAATCAGCCCTGTCGAAATTAAATGCTGCTATTCCTTCTGACACTGAAAATGCAGTGAAGTTGGGGTCACATCCATACACGTAGATTCATGCCTGGTTTATTGTACTTACTGTTCTACATTCACTGTACTCAAAGCTCTCGGCAACAACCATTTTTGATCTCTCCTTTTCTGTGCCAGGATGAACCTCTGGATCCCTACTGGATCCAAAAGGAGGATGCAGAGGGGATCTGATGACACCCTGGACACCTATACAGAGATTAATAACATATTTCTCCTCTTAAGGTTTTTTTGCTAATGGAAACTGAACAAAGGCTTAAGCCAGGACCTGCTGGGATAGAATAAACGAGTTTTAAAAAACACCCTATGCAATTTATATTCCCTCAAAATCTCATTTGTGTCCGTTTCTTATGTCAAACATGACATAAGGGATTTCACTGTGATGTCACAAACGGACTGCAAAGGAGAGGTGAGCAGCACAAAGTAAGACAGTTGGTTAAAAAAATCTATAGTCAATGCAAATTGCCCCAACCAAAGACAAGATAAGAAGGCCTTGAAGGGCCAGACTGCAGACAAATACATCTGCAATCATAGACAGGACAGCTGTGTTTTGAAGTTTCTTATTTCCTTGGCTGATCTCTGTTGCACAGGACTTAGAGCAGCCAGGTTTAGTAGTTTATGCTTTTCAAACACTGCCTGAGTCTGAATGACCTGGACACAACTAGTCTGCTGCCTTGGTCTAGAATGGGCAAGGAGATGAAGAGCCATAACAAGCTGCAAAGGGAGGATGTGGGTAGAAGCCTGCTCTCCTTGGGTCTCATTTCAGGGCATACTTCTGATGAAGCTTAGGCTGCCTTTAGGAATGCCTCTTTAGAACCAGGAAGAGATTCATTCATTAGTCTGCAGATACCAGTCCCAGACTCTGCCCTCCAGACACCACTGCCTTTCATCCAAACAACCTGCATTATTGAGACATTATGCATTAAAATTGCTATGGAGCCTACCAAGAAAAAATAGAAAATGACAAATAGATTTCTCATGGAAACTGATTTTTAAGATGTTTTCCATGTCCCCAGCACAAAAGGTGTGTGAATTACTTCGCTCTGTTCCAAGAAACAGCAGAGGAAAGAGCTGCTTAAAAATGTCACATTAAATGAAACTGCTCTGTGACAATTAGGGTAGAACAATAATAGCACTAACCACAGGCATTAATCATTCTGAATTAGTGTTAGGTCTTGTGGCCAGGGCTGCACTCAAGAACAGTTCCTTTAAGAAATGAATTTGGATTAAACCAACATCAAATCCAAGGGGAATTTATGTACTGTATAGAGCATCCTCAACTCAGTTTAGCTTTGTGCCATTTCCACTCTGGAAGCAAAATAACCTTCATTTTAGCTCTGACAAGCATCTGTGGAAGTGTTTAACAATTTAATACTCTTGAAATTCAGACTTCAGTCATGTTGGGCTGTTGTGAACGCCACTGTTACAGGTGCACCTCTTACTTGAAAGAAGCCTCTCCCTCCAACCTCAACACTAACAGCAATCCATTTGACAGGAGAAGTCAGCTCTCCTTGTACAACAAGATCTACCTAACGGTCATGATGCAAGACATGCCATTCTATTAACATCCTAACTATGGAGAAAACTCCACCACCTCCCTTAAGTAGCTGTAAAGAGCACTATACCAGGGACAGGATTTCCTCAGCTGACCTGGGCAATGTTTGCTTGAGAAGCCAGGCGGATCATGATGTCCAGTTTCTCCAGTTTCACATAGATGGGATCGTTGTACTTCACAAAGAACACCTTGATTTCCTGCTTCAGAATTTCAGGCCTGGAGGGAACATAGCATTGTTTGACTCAAGACTGGTAAAAACAAGGGGCTGTATCCTAACCACAGGTATCTGTTGTTTAGACATCTACCCAAATGTTTCCTGAGAAAGAGAATGGTGTCACTTTGTGTCCAGTGCATGTAAACACATGAGAACAACAGTCTGAATAAAGTCAGAAGGCTGGAGCAAGAGTGCTTAGGTACGAAGTGCAGAATTCAAGTCTCCAACTCTGCCTACATCTCTACTTCCTCCATTTGAACTGCTGAGCCAACCACTGCAGTCAGTCAGTAGATGACAGTGCTTTCAGTGAAAGAATAACATCCTTATCTTAATGCAAAACCCACCTACAAACTCATTTGCTGCTTTCACTTGCCAGATGCCTGTGCACAGTAGCTCTGCCCTGAACACAATCACAAAGTGCTACTCAACCTATTCCATCTTTCCAGCAAGGAACAACAGTATTTGAACATGCACGTAGGAGTAAACTGATGGGGGGAAAAAAACCCAACCCACTGTACATCAGTATGTCAGCAGCCTGGCTCTTCTTATTATGCTGATAATAGCATAAGCACATTAAGTTTCTACAGGTCACCATGAACTGTACAGTTACAGTCTCCGTCCTACGTGCACTCTGGTTTATAGGCTAATGAGAGGGCAGTTCTTACTGCTCTTAGAAAGGTGGCAATGAAAGGGGCAGATAAAGAAATACTGTATGATGCTGGTACCACATATATGCTGCTGAAAGAATTAATTCAGTCTATCAGAGTCATAAACAGTTTAATCTGTCCCTCAAGGGATCTGAGCCTAAGTTCAGTGAAGTTCTGTGCATGTGGAACTATCTGAAGGTCTGAGATAACCAGACGCCCTTCGGCAACCCAGGGATACCACCCCATGAGCCTTTACCTTTTCTGCACAATCAAGTTGATGTTCCTTAGGGCAACATACTGAACTTCAGGCTCTCCAGAGAGCAGGGTCACCAGCGGAGGGGCAAGTTTCTTCAGCAGCATGTTGTAATAGTCAGAATCCTTGGGAAGAAGTTCCAGGAACTTCATCAAGACCTTCACTGCTGAGAGCACCACTGCGGAGTTGGCATGAGACAGCCGAGGGGTCACCCGTTCACAGATGCTGGAGACAGAGGAGTAAAGAGATGTAATTCAGAATGGCAGGTATTTCAGAGCTTATCTGACTTTAGCAGACTGCACATGGCTGAGGACAGCTTCTCACTACTTTGATTGGGGTTTGTTCGCAGAGAACAAGCAAAGTCCTGCTTTCCTGAACACAGCAGGAAGCAAAGAACTACTTCTCTCACAGCTTCAGGTTTCTCTCCTGCCACAGTAAGCTCAGAACTCTTCCAGCTCTCAGCATTCCAGTCCCAACACAGGTTCCATTATTAGTGCTTTCTGCCTTTGCCTGGTGCTATTCTCTATTTCTGTAATCTTCTGTAATCACTTACAAACACAACTTTAATGATCAGAAAAACACTTTAGCCCCCCCCATAATGATCCAGAGGCGTTACACACTTCGGGTTTGCTTTGGGGGCTGCTGCCATTTCAACCATTCATTTCTGCAAAACTAGGTTTCTGTTCCACTGATGATACAGGGAAAGAGTGACCTAAATACCACCCCCAAGTCTCAGCTTCACCACCTGCCTCAGTGGATCCTATAAATCAACAGCATCCTAAACAAGCCACCCCAAGCAGAAAGGAAGTTTGGGTTCATATGGTCTTTCTTACAGCATCTGTCAAGTTTCTTCCCACCCCCTCCTGCATATTGCTAACCCAGAACAATCTTATTGCCATCTGTGCCTCCTGAAGTTTCTTTCCCTGAAAGATTTCCTTTCAGCCATCCTGGAAGGGAAGCAGCATGGCTAGGGAAGAGCAGAGGAGTCAAAGTCAGAGACGAGGGCAGTCCCCAGCTGCCTCTGCCCAAGGTCTCCTGGCATGCAAAGCTGCTTCACCTCTCTGTGCCTCAGTTTCTTCATGCACAGGGGTAATGACACCAGCCTTGCTGTAAAGGAGAAAGCTATTTAAAACCACGTGCTATCATTCTCCTCTGAAATAAAGGCAGGCTCTGAGACTCAAACTCCACACAAAGGAGCAAAAGTAGTTACTGCCCATCCGGTTTCACACACCACTTCAGAGGAATCACTGATGAGGAACTGGGACATGTTCACAGCTGTTCAAACTGGTGGTCCCTTTCTGACAAAGCCAGGATAATACTGGCCTGACACCCTGGAGAACTCTGCAGGTTTCTAGCACTCATTAATAGCTGTTTCTGGCACAGAAACAGAACACACAGGGAGGGAGGTGGGAAGAAAGAAAACCTAGCAAGACTGGCAGGCTTTTCTAAAGAAGCGGATTATAAAACCACAGTTAATGAAGATACATGTCAAATTTGAAAAGGCCTGCATAGGATTTTGCATGTGGGCTTCTGCCCCTTCTTCCCCCTCCACTCCCACATCACCCACACAAAATAGATGAAGAACAGTGAATACCTGTTCCAAGTATTTTTTTCTTCCTGGGTCCTTGTTCTCTTGGGTACAGAATCTGACTTTTTATGACTCTGGACAAAGATGAGGAGGTTTGAAGCGCACAAATTAACACTCTAGTTCCTAAGCCCTAAGCTCTTTGTATTTAGGTTTAGTCACTCAGCTAAAGGTAAAAGCACAAGGATACATTTGGAGTGATAAGAAAATTAATTTCTTACCTTGATTTTGAGCTCTATCACAGACTAGTTTTTAGTTGGAAAAAATATTACAGCCTCAGACCTATAGTACTCTGGAAGTCTCTAAACTTATAAGGGCTTCTTGCCTCTCAAAGCAGCAAAACCAGATTTGAGAGCTCTGCTTTAAACCAGAAAATCCTCCAAACAGTGTTGCCATTGTTACAGGTTTGGTCTTGGGCTGATCCCTTCTTAGTAACACCAGTTCTCCTAAGAACTAGAATTTTAAATGGGAAAAGGGGAAAAAAAGCTACTGATAAGCAGAGAAAGTGCTTCTGCAAAGGGGACAGCAGGTTTCCAGCATCAGCCCAATCTGCCAGAAGTTGCTTCCCTTTTAGAGCTCTTACTTCAAGTCTTAATTGTGCTGCTACAGATCTCAACAAAAACCCCTGTTATCACAAACCCTTTTCAGAGTTCTGACACTGCAGAAGTGACCAAACAGCCCCACGTGGCTTGTGCTAAGAGCATGAACAACCATACCTCTGAGCTTCACGATCATCCTTGGGGTTGTAGTTGGACAGACAGTCCAGGATGAAGATCTGGCCCCATTCTGTGCACTCATTTAAAGCTGTCAGTAGCTTATTAATGTTCTGAGGGTTCAAATCCAGCAGGTTGCTGTTGGGATGCGATTCACTGATTTCCGACAAGGCGGCCACAGCGTTCGCTACCACCTGGGGGAAGAGACAAGGAGATGTGTTCTTTGCTGGCATTCCATCAACGGCTTGGCAGGGATTAACCTGGGTTTACATGGGTTCCATGTGGCAAACAAACATGGAGATCCTGTGTGCTATCAGCTGCTCCACAGCGTCCACCGCATCAGTCACCTGAGCCCATACAAACTCATAACCAACCTGGGGAGCCCCGAAACTTGACTCTAACCTTGCTCTTTGCCAAAATTTGAAGGGTCTCTTGGGAAGGAAGTGAAAGAAGAGCAGCACAGAGCAGGAAGGGGCTGCCAACACACACAGGAAACATGAAAAGCCAGCCTGGGTGCATTTTGCTAGAGAAACTACAACTTGAAAGTAGTTTTGTTGGAGATAAACTAAAGTTAAAGTCACCTCCAGACAGAGCTGGCACCAGGACCTCCCAAGAGATTTTACTTGGAAGGGAGCTAGACATGGCAGCAGAGTATCCACGTGGAACAAGAACATCTCCCCTTTCTGCAGGCTCCAGACTTCCACCCTGGCTTGCTTCAAGAAGACATCATCTACCCTCACTTCCAGGAGGTGCTCAACTGGTAACAGTCCTGGTCCCAAAAGCTCTAATTGCCCTGCTTATTCAGGAACGCATACCTCTTACCTAATCTCCCCTCAGCAGCCCACAACACTTGGCTTAGTGTGATCTGAGAAATGAGAGGGACCATCTGAGAAATGAGAACAACCATCTCCTTGGTAAGAGATGTCAGGTGCCTTCAGCTCTGCAGTAACACTGCCAGGTCACCCAGTCTGAAAGCAAACGCACCGATTTCCCTAAAATGGGCAACTCATAAATAGCACCTATTTCAGTTCCAGACATCCCCATCACATCCAGTTGTCTGCCTTAGAGTCCTGTTGGCAAGTACTGCAGCACAACACTGAAAACACTCCTGTTACATTTAAGACTATGTAAGGTCTTCTATTCTCTAAGCATACATGACAGGAAGCACAGAGAGGAGGGTCCAGGGTCCAGCTCGACAAGAGCAAGAAGGGGGAGTACAACACAAATTCAGGGTTCCATAACTCAAATTCAGCAGTTATTCTAACAGATGCCATGTGAAGATGTTCAAAATAGAAGAGTTGCAAATAGACAGACAGAAATAGAAAATTTGTAGATGAGACAAAAGTCTTTTATTTGTTTAATTCACTAGAAAAGGGATTTAAGCTCAAGTTTGACACACAACTTGCCATACCCTATGCAAAGGCGTTTTCAGGCTTTTACAATGGATGCATGTCCAGCCCAATTTACAGTACACCCCTGCTAAAGCCAAGATTTATAGCACTATTTTCTATGGGATTAAGGCAAAGAAGCATCTTATCTAAAATCAGCTGATTCTCTGGATGCCTAAAGATGCTTTTGATGCAGTACGCTGAAAACAAGAACAGCATGACCAGAAAATTCTCTGTATTGTTCCCATCACTGCCTGTCATTAAACCAATCTATTCCAAAGTCATTGCACAAGCACAAGTAATGTTGATTGGTTTGCATTTCACACCTAGAGGTCAGAGATAGGATTTTGATCCAAGATTTTATGAATTTCATTAGTTGAATGAGCCTTCTGTCACTAAAATCAGCAGTAATCAGAACTGTTGTCTCCTTGTACTGTTTTAATGAGTAACTTATTAAGAGATGCTGCTTATTCTTCCCATCATTTCATTTGCCTAACTCCTGAACGGTTAACGTGACACAGCAGAAAGCTGAAGTACAAGACTGTTTCAATTCCATTATATTTTGGAAGTATGTAAGTGCAGACAAATCAAAGCAAGTTAAAAGTTCAAAATCATTATGGAAAAATGCTTTTAGAATGAAACAACTTTTGAAAAAAACATCAAAAGTGAAGTAATATAAAAAGTTACAGAGCCAAAGCATCACAGAGACATGTACCTGGCAGGTGTACTAAGGAACAGAGCTGAGCTCAGGCAAATGCACTCACACTGCCAGGCACTACACTGCAGCAACTGGGCCATGTGCATATCCTAAACCCTGGGGCAGGTACAAGTCAAAGAAGCTGCATTCAAGTTTCCTTTCTTGCAGAGGAAGTGAAGTCTAGCATGGAGTTTGCCACAGGCAAAGGATGCACAGAAATGCTGTCACCATGGGCTGCCCGACAGCAAGAGTAGCCACACAGAACATCTCACCTTCCTGCAGGCTCCAGACTTCCACTCTGGGTAGCTTCACAGCAGCTCCAACCCAGAGCCCTGACTCTGAATGAGGGCTTGCTTTTAGGATTTTTTCAGGAACTAACATGGCAGCAATAATGCAAGTGTCCAAATCAGTGCTGAGGCTGGGACATTATACGGCAACCCACTAGATTTAGATCCCCACAAAGTGCATCCGTAAGAAGGAGCATCAGGTGGCAAGATGCACTTAGGAGCATGGCCTGTGGTGTGCCTGGGTGTTAGGAAAGGAGGGCTGGATGAGGCTGTGAAACATTTGGCAGCAGCTCAGTTCTGCCAGATGAGCTGGGATCCACAATCTTATAGCCCACAATTACAGCCAGTCCTCACCGTCTGCCTTAGCAGAACTGTGCTGCTGTCAATTTGGTGACAAGATAAATAAAGCAAAAGGGGATAAGGGAATATCTTCAAACTTTAAGCAACATTTATTAAAGGGGAAAAGAAGCCCTTGCTGGCGGTTCACACTGAACATATTGATGTGTTATGGTATGCCAACAAAAATAATTAACATCTTTAAGGCTTTGTAGACAGCAGCAGCACAGTTGAAATGAAAACAGATTGCAGGAACCAGGCCAACATAAACACTGGTTCAAGTATGCACGCTCACCTCTCTTCACTGGCATTGCCATTGGCTTCGTTAGGAGACAGGAACATAGAGCAATACAAGCCGGCCCTGCATGGCTTCATTCCAGTACACAGCGACTCTGACTTTGCTGACAGCTCTCACTAAGTGATGGCTCAGGCAACATGGAAATAAAGACAGAAGCACTGTCCACAGTTTGGGATACTAACAGTGGTCAGTTAGCTATGGGGAAAGAAGTCCATTAAGTCAACACCAATTCAAGTAGCACCTCACCTGGTAACCTACTGTGTACTTTGTGGCCAAAGAAAACGTTCAGCTTTGATGTTGTACATTAACTCTTCAACTCAGTTGACAGCTCCTTCCTTAACAGAGGAACACGAGATAGTGAAGTCCAGCTGCACTGAACAGCAAGTACAAGGTACAAATGGATAAACTAACTTACACAACACGTTGGGTTTTCTCACCTTTAAAACCAGGAATCAGTGATGATATATTTGCTGGGGGACATATTAAATATAAAGCTAAACCTTTACAAGGGGCACAGGACAAAGTCCTACATGAAACTGGACAAGTTTCACAACCACTTCCATACTTTGCTGAGGAAAAAAAAAAGCCATAAACTTCTTCAGCAAAGGAAGAATTCCCTGCTTTTCAAAACATTTGGTTAAGGAACCAAGCAGGAGCTGCATAACTTACTTCACAGATAAGGAGGAGACTAAAGGACAGGAAACTAACATCTACTATAGTCTTTAGTTCTCAAAAATAACTAAGAAAACTGAGGCCAGCCCACTAGTCAAATACACATGAGCCCAAACAACTACTGAACAGGGAAAGCTTAAACCTGTAAGTTAACTCCACAGCAGAATGCCTCACTTGACTCACAATTAACACCACTGTCTTTAAGCTAAGAGTTACCAAGCACTGAGAATCAGCCTAAAAGCACCTAGAAAGTACAAATGCAGAGCAGACTGAAGATTAAATAACAATAATAATAGGTGCCTGGCTTGCTGATGCAAATCAGTTCACCCCGGGTACATTTCAGCAGTATTCAAATGCAGCCACATCCCCTTAGAGCACAGTTGAGCTGAATGACAATAAACCTGCTCTTTGGCTGGAATTTCCCAATACATTTAGACTCTCAAAGAAGCATCACTGGGATAAACTAAGTCTCACAGGCTCTCATTAAAAAACACAATAAACCCTGCACTTAAAACTCCATTACAGATTTAACAAGAACCCAACATTTTTAAACCCACCTACAGACAACCCCTCTCTGCAGCCAGAGACCAGATCCGACCCTGTGGAGAGCTGCAGAGGTAGGAACACTGATTTGCCAGTTATTCCTTCTGGCAGCTCAAACCTTTAGCTCCAAGCAAATGGTATAAAATACATTAACAAGGAGGAAAGGGGGTGGGTGAAAACCTGAGTGTCTGCCTATCAACCCACATGGAAAAGCTTTGCAGGGGGTTGGGGGGACAGGAGGGAAGCTAGGCAGATCTAGAACACCCAACAGATAAAGCAATCAGATTATTTTGCTAGCATGCTAGACTAATTGGAAATTAAACCAAGTGTGTAATGGAGTTCATGAAATACAATGTTCTGCTGTTTAAAGCAGGAACCTCTGGTTCACCATCGAATTAAAATGAGGAGAAAAAGGAGAAAAAGAGGCAAAATTAAGGCATTCTGTAAAGATGCTGAGGAGAGGCAGCCTTCCTCACATAGCTGGAGGCCCTGTCCTCAAGAGAGGCAGGCACCACGTGATGTTTTCCAGAACAGAGAGGTGCTGACATTTCCAAAGAGCACTCTCAGCCTGCATGGTGTGGTCGTGTCATTAAGCACAGACTCCCAGATGGGATATCAGGGGCATCCGCATGGATGGGTACTTCACAGGGCTGCTCGTTTTCATGGCCACACAATGCTGTGTGCCTGAAAGGTCCCTAACAAGTGCTAACAAAGACAAGCACTCCTTCCATGCATGACCCCTGCTTCTGTTCACATTTCAGCTTTCATCTACAAGCCCCTTTTACTTTACTTCCCTGAAGTGGTCTATAAACAATTAAAATGGCCAATCAGGCAAGTCAGAGAGCCTGTATGAACCTCTCACACCATTAATCCACACGCTATCTATAGCTTTAAACCAAAGCTCTGTGAGACTAACACATCCCCAGTCTATGTAGTCATGCAAAGCAACAGCTCCCCTGTTCAGCCTTAATTGTGACAGGTTCCCAGATCCCAGGGTAAGCCATTCATCTCCCACTAATTCCATTGCAAGAGGTTTGCACCTAGAAGCCTGGAACCGCACTGGTGGATATATGATCAGTTCCTGACCACGTCCCCCATATTGCCTGAGTGGGGAAGATCTCCAGCTTGCTTTTTGCAAGTAGGATGAGTTTTTCTGGAGGTGACAATGAAAGGACAGTCGAAGTGTTATGCTTCCCATGGCGTGCTTGTCCTGACTGGTTTCTGCACTTCCCTGCTCCTGCAGTGTGCAGCAGAACAATGCCACTCTGTGGCAGACTAAAACACCCCTCCTGCTCTGATGTCCTGCAAGATCAGAATGGATTAGTTGTAAGACAGGAGACCACTTACCCCAACTATTGAACCTCTTGTGGTTGGTGGGCAAGAAGCTCTTCAGGGATGGCTGCAACTCAAAGGGCTCCTGAGCCCCCCAGTACAGAAAATTAAGCTCTGTAAGGAAGCCACTGAGGCTCTGCAACCCGCTGTGCTTCTTGCAGAAAGCACCAGGCTCTGATCCCAGCCTGGATCAGGCACCTGTCACACACCAGGAAGGATTTTCAAGGGGCTTCTTTTTATAAGGCCCTTTGCAATTTGGCTTGCAGAGGTTCTCACTGGCACCATCCAGTGGCAAACAGGGCTGTCTCTGCTCCAAGCAGCTATTTAGAAGACGGGCACCAGCTAAGCATCAACACAAGCCTACTGTAGCCCTGAAAGGAGAGTGCAGTGTTACAAAGCACCATGGCCACAGCACGTTTTGACAAATGGTGCTTGTCATTAGCTCCAAGTGTCTGTTCCAATGAAAATGTAACATCTAGATACATGTCTATAAAGCTCTCCAACACTCTGATTGATAGTAGAGATCCTGGAATGATCTATTCGGCAAGACTAACGCTTTGGGAATTAAGACACATAATGGTAGTAGTAACTGGAAGGAGACAAGTCTCTGATAGATGGATTTGTCAATCGTTATAAATGAGGGGTCTGGGATGAAAGACTGCAAACAGTCACGGGAATCCATGCATTATCATCCAAAATCCTTGCGTCTCTCTGCCAGAGTGCCAGTATTCCAAAGGCAAGGAAAAGCACAGCTTCTACAGGAAGTGCTCAAGACCAGCATCCTTCATCCACAAGCCTATAAAACCCACCAAACAAATGAGGTCCAACACACAGGCTTGGAATTCCCTCAGACCTGTTTAGGATGTCAACCTGGATTAAAAACCAGCTACTCACTAAGTCAGACTCCAGCTTCCTCTGGAGAAGCACCTGCAGGAGCTCAGGCCAAAGCCAAAAGAGAGTCTCCGGAGGCAGAGAGAGCAGGGTCTCGGTGGCTAACCTGAAGCTGTGCCATCGACTGCAGACAGCAGCTCTCCCTTCTCCCCCAGTTTAAACCTTTGCAGTCTGACTGCTGAAACACATACACACAAGCTGGCTTCCGACCTCCTCTGGCAGTCTCCCATGTTGCCCCTTTCAAGGCCCAACACAGACATGGCTGGGGAACTTCAAGATAGAGCCTTCATTCTGCAGCACCTAGGTTGAAAAGAGGGATGTTTTCCAGCCAGGGTGTCTTGGAGGCAGCCTCAGACTGATGACATTCTGCAGAGGCACAGCCCACAGCTCCTAGCAATATTCAACACTCCAGTAGGATGTGAGTTTCCAAGTCCTCACAACCTTCATGAGCAGGAATCACAACCTCATCCAGCAGCAGTGGTTTACTCCTGGCACTAGATAAAACATCAGCTGCAGAGGGGAAAACACACAGCTGTGGAAAGTCCAAGTTTCCCCATGAGGAACAAGCTCTTTCCTGTGCCCATGCAGAAGGTGGTGCTCCACTCCCTGCTCTGCAAGAGCAGTCCCACATCCCAGACTGCCTCCTACAAAGTCCTTTTGGGACTCAGAGGACCACCAACAGCTTCTCAGCAAGAGGTTCATTTCTCAGCTTTATTACACAGAGGGATAGAATTCCTGCAAAGTACACAGTGGAAGACAGCCCAGGAGACAAAAAGCTGCTTCTGTTTCTAAACAGGCTTGTTCCTCAGGACATGATCTCAGAGAGACATACTGCTTGCCAGCTAGTAGGAAAAAGAACAAAAGGAGGACCTTCTTCCTCCATAAGGTCATCCAGGAAGCCCACACATACACTGTGAACTTGTGGCTGGCAGAAAAGGAACCTACACATCTTGCTGTCACAGCAGGGAAGACAAGAGAGCACTGTGATTTAGATCACTACATTTTTAGTCTAGTCTGTGAACTATAGAAACTCAACCCTGCTGGAGGGAATTCTGATTAGATCAAGATGGACCTCACCAGCTCTCGTGGTCTGATCTCAATCCACTCCTTTCTAAGTGCAGGTTAATGCTAAAGGCAAAAAAATACCCTGCCACAACAGAAGAGTTTAATTATATTCCACACACTTGCTGTATTTCCTAATCAGCTGCTCCTGTGATCTCAGGTTGCTCTGTATTGATTCACAACAGTGTTTCTCCCATTAAGCTGGATGGGTAGATGGTGTAATACATAACATATTCTTGGGCAGCACATAAGTGCTATATCCATGAAAACCCAGGAGCAGAACAGCCGCACTTATGAAAGATCTGATTGTGCACATCACAGTGACAAAACAGAGCATAAGGAAGAAGATATGCTACAAAGAGCAGTAAAAATCCCAACAGCACCTAGAAAAGAACTGGAAGAAAGTGACATCAACCTAACTTAAGCCATGTGGATAACAGGCAGATTGACAAGAAAGCTATTCCATGAGTTAAAAGGTACTCTAGAAGGTCAAGGATTGAAAATATTTGGGGAGAAAGGTCATTCCATTCAAATATTAAAGAGCAGGAAGGCTTAAGATGGATTTCCTCTTACGTTTTTCTGCCAATATTTACATTTCTGGAGAAAACCAAGTGCAGTGAAAAAGCCAGGAGGGAACTAGTTACAAACTAAGGTGTCCATCGACAGCTCTGGCTCTGCTTTAAGCTGCTGCCATCTCGTGGTCCTGCCCTTCATCACCAGGGCCCAGCACCAGCAATGCTCCATCGAGCAGCAGGCACTAGGTCTGTGTCACAAGTGTCAGACCAAGACAGTATCAAGAGAAACTAAAAAGCATAAGGGTTTGTCCAACACTCCAGAGAGCCCCTGGCAACAGTAGGTGTGTAACAGACCTACTTCTCCCACCTCACTAATATCTCCTGCTGTTGTTGGGTGTAAACAGCATTGTGCAGTAACCTGTGTGCAACCAGGCGTTCACAAAAACCCTGGGATGTCACACAAACTGTATTTTGTAGGAACACAAGGATCATGGGAGGATATCCTTTCTGAGCTGTAGCACACCAAAGTTACCAGCAAGAAAGGTCCTGAGGACTGAGTAATCGCAGCAGCACACTGACAGCAGAAAGCAGGCTCTAGCTTTGCATCTATCCAGACCTGGTCCTGAGAAGCTTCATGAGAGGAAATGCACAGCAAAGACGGGTTTGCCTTAGACAGCTCTGTGAATAAATGAGGGTTCCCTCTATGAATGGAAACTCACTGCCAGGATCCCAAGTGACAAAGGGCAGCCACAAGCACTTTAGGCCCATCTGTAAAACAAGATTAAAGACTCCATCCATAATCAGGCTTGTGCAGTGCAACCACCCAGTAACTGAACCATGCGCTTGTATGTGTTATTGGCCCACTGCCTGCCCAAGGTAAGATATCTCAGATAACTCAGCTGAAATGCAGTAAGTCACTAACCCATTTGGTAACTTGCCATGTATCAATAGATATGCAATTAGAAGTTTGAATTAATTCATCCAAGAGAAACTGCAATACCACAGGCATTTCTCAGCAGAAGCTAATGAACTACCAGCCTCCAGTGTCAGTCCTTTCATCACAACTACTGCAGCTCATCTGCAACCCCTCAGCTCTGCAAAACACCACTGTATCTGAACAAAGGCCAGGCCCTGACAATAAAAGCCCAGATAAAGAGGGAAAACGCCATGGCTGTGCACACACAGCACCTCAACAGGACTGGCCAGAACATTCCATGTTAATAACCTATTAGTCTGAATACATGTATTAAAAAAGAAGCCCAAACAAACTAAAATGGTTCTGATGAGGTCACCTCCAACTTAGACACAGAAGGGTTGGAAAGGACCTTAAGATCATCCGGTCCCAACCCCCTGCCATGGGCAGGGACACCTTCCACTAGAGCAGGTTGCTCTAAGCCCTGTCCAGCCTGGCCTTGAACTCTGCCAGGGACGGAGCATTCACCATCATTATGATGAGGGTGGTTTGAGCAGCTGGAAACCACGCACCCTGATCCCCGCACAATTACAAGGCAATTAGCAAGCCCCACATGGAGCTGTTACTCTACTCAGCTAGAATGCTTAGTGCTTGCTCATGTGCTAGAGGCAGCCAATTACAAAACCATAATAAACCCCTTCTTAAATACTATTTTTCAACATGAGGTTTTAGCTCCTGCTCAAAATCCTCACTTCTCAGAAGAGAGAACAAGCGTGGATTTCCTGGCTACAAAATTCTGCTTCATTAAGGTCTAAAGTTGCCTATTTCCACAAGTCATCGAAAGAGGTCAAACATTTATAATACAATGATGAGTGAGTTTAGAGAACAGGCTGCAATGACAGAGATGCAGGATTTACAGAGGAACAGGCCATAAGGATGGATCCATCTGTACCATTCTTATCAGTAACCTTTCTTTTGATAGCCAATACTGATTCATACATTTTACTTAAAAAGAGCTTCCAGGCAGGGCTCCGTTCCACCTGATCATGGGGAAACACCTTCATAAATATCAACTTGTACACAAACAGAACTTCACTGGTGAACACAACTGCTGGCCTTCAGGAACCCCCACTGGAGTTTCAGCAATGAGCTGCATGGTTTGACTGGAAAGGTGTGGATAGCTCCCATACCTTTGAGGGAATCACTGTGCCACAAAGAAATGAATTTCAAAGGGGACCAAAGCAATAAACTTAACTAGAAGAAATGGCTGTATCTAAAATTGTAACTAGATTAAGTATTGTGCAAAGTCAGCAGCTCTAAGAGCCCCAAACCTGACAAAAGCTCTCCCCATGCACCCTTAAAATGCAAAAATAGAATGCCCTGTTCACAGGAAAACCTGGGAAACCAGTACACTGCACCGCAGCCATGTGATCCTCTCAAAGCTTGATCTAAAACCACACCCCAGGCCTCTCCATCACTATCACTCCTCCAAACTGCATGTTCCCGGCTGGGAACCCTCAGCTTTGGGAAGAGCAGGCAAGTACAACGTGGGACAGGTACTGTGGTCCCACACAGCTTCAGTAGCTGTAGAGCTGCAAAGCTTTTGCTGTCCCAGCCCATCCTCATTCCCACCAAGGAGCTCATTAGTTGCACTGCTGTTTTATTAGGAATCCCTATGCTACCACGGGTGGTTTATTTAGCAAACGGAGCATACATTGCCCTTTGATATTTCTCCTCTTCTCCTTTGATATTTCTTCTCATTTAAGTCAGTATTAAGTTAATGTACTTTTGATATTGGTGCTCTCCTAAGAGCCAACTGTTCATTTACAAAAAGTTAGTTCCATAGAGATCAACGAGCAGAAGGAGCAAGCAAAACCATATTAATTTCCCTTAAGAACCACATCTTTTCAGCCTGAGCTCCTCCGCTCATCTCCATGAGGCTGTAATCAGCAGAAGAAAATTAAACAGCTGGAACCAAGGCTAGGAGAAGAGTTGGTTATATCCCTGTCCAGAGCACACACCACTGCTGCCTGAGAGCCAGTGAATGTCAGGGGCCAGCATTTAAGCACAACTGAAACAGCTTTCAGTCCCATCAAGTGCTTTCAGAGGCTGCAAGGAGATCCTCAACACTGAATTAAAAAAGCAGGTGTTCCCCTATTAGCCTTTAAATTGCCTAGCCACAGAGAGCATCTTCAAGTAGTCATCAATATTCATGCAGAAACCTGGCACAGAAAAACATCAGGCAGGCATTCAAAAAGAACAGGAAAAGAGCTGGGTATCAGAGGCAACAGGCACCTGTATCTTCTGATAGCTACCAGTGCTCACAGACTTGTGCCTGTGAAGTCAGACACCTTGAGTTTTCCTGTCTCTAGAAAGCTGCAAGAAAAGCAGTCAGCAGCCTTCTCTCTCCTACTAAAGGGAATGGCACCTTACCCCCTGCACTTGATGTATCCAAACCTGCCCAAAGACAGCTATTACAGGATGGCAATTTGCTTTCTGTGGTTTGATTCATGCACCACAAAGAGCGGTCAGACTGGCCCAATAGTGTGAAATGATGTCTTTAAGCAGTCTTTTAGCTCCTTTAGATCTGTGCTCTAAAGGAGCTAAAAAAGCAGACACATGCCTAAACTGAGTTAAACTGAGCTGCAGAAGTTTTAGTACCTTCTAGGACTCATAGCAGTATCAGTATGCTCACTGGCTTCCAGCAGATCACAGGAAAAACATAATGAATGAAAGGATTATGCAGTAATGCACTTTAATACATTGGCCACCACCTTATAGTTACAAAATAATAGTGGAAGATGCCTGGCACGGAAATGGACCCTTCCTCAACCACAACGAAGTACTGATTTAGTAGGTAATTTACTCCTGTGAAATTCCTGGTCTTGATCTCCACCTCTCATGACTCATTCAACTTTATTAAACACATGAGCATTGATTTTTCTCCACTCATTACAGGCCACTGGATTTATCCGCATTAGTGAATGAATTAATCCATCGAATCTTACTCCAAGAAGAGCAAGCCTGCAGGAAAGCAATCACTATGAGCTGTCACCAAGGTAGCAGCATGAAGTATTTCTTGCTCTTCTGACTATCTGACCAGGAAGTTAAACAGTCACTGCAGCATTCAGGCAAAAGCCCAAAGAGATCAAAGAAGAGAAGGTATTTCCTGGTTTTTGAGGCAACAAGTGGTCACTAACCAACACATACATCATGGTGCATCGGTTGCAACAAAAAAAAGCTTCACATTTCTTATTATCTGACCATTGTGAACTCAAGTAATGCACCGGGAGAACATGTACATACCATGGGATTGGAGTCTGCAATCAGGTCACGCAGGGAATCCAGAAATCCTTGGTCCTCCACCATCTGGGCATTGATGTCATGCAGCTTCGCCACACAGACAGCTGCAGTCTTCCGTACATAAGGGTCTTCATCCTTCAGACACTTGCGAAGAGGCTCACACAAGTACTCTGTGATCTTGTCCACCCTGATGCACCCCATTGTACGGACGGCCAGGGCACGGATCAGAGGGTTTGGGTCTTCACAGTCCTGTAACATGACAGAAATACAGTAAGCAAATCTGCAGCACTAGCCACCGATACCTTCCCTGCGGCCAGAATCAGGCTGTTCCTATATAAACCAAAAGGCATTCTCTCCGATTACATGCTAAAACAAGGCAATTATTTCAGATCAGGGATAAAAGGTGGAGCTTGCAGATTCACAGAAACATTCTACACTACCTCAAGATGGTTTCAGGTATGTTAGCTTGTAAATTTGTGATCTCTGTGTTCCTTGGTTCTCTCAGGCAAAACTGCTTTCAATATGATCTAGCAGCTACAGCTAAGCTAGAGAGCTAGCTCTCACCACCCAAAAGCTAGCCACAGGCAACTTTCAAAGTAATACACTGGTTTCCAGCCTTACTGGTTTAAAGGAGCAAGAGAAGATTATGGGAAAATTAATCAACTAAACATAATGCAACAGTAATTAAGGGCTATTTCTCACAGGCCATCAGTTCTAGACATAAGCATCCCTTAAGTTTGCAAAATATGAAGCAGTACACAAAGGCTAGCCTAGAGGTGCTTTTCTGATGAGGAAAAAGAAAAAGCAGAAGGGAATGTAACACTTCATATTTCAAGACTACACAATTTTCCATACATCCAACCCACCTACATTTCTGAGCAACGCTCCTCCAAAACAGCCTAGAAAAGGATGGCTGCAGAATGACCTACAAAAGCACAAGGTGCATTTACCTTCCACTCTCTACATTCCCTACAGCTGAGAACACACCTTCACTTTCAAAGCATGCAAGCAAAGTGACATATCTTACCAGTGCATTCAACACCTTGAACTGTGAACTGCATGTGAAGTGCTCAGCTAGTGCAGACTAGTGTCAACACTTTACCTTCACAAAGCTGTTGACAGCCATGATGGCCATATCTGGCTGACTTTTGGCATAGTTCATCAGGTAAAGGTAGACCAGCTTCTTTAACTCCAGGTTGTCAGTCTGCATGCAGTTCACAACATCAGGAAAGAGTGAGCTGCACAGACAAGGGAAAGCAAGAATAAAATCAGAATAACTTAGGCTGGAAGAGACCATCAAGTCCAACCATTAACCCAGCACTGCCAACACCACCACTAAATCATGTCCTTAAGTGCCACAGCCATATGTGTGTTAAACACCTGCAGGGATGGTGACTCTATCACCCCCTGAGCAGCCTGTTCCAATGCCTGACAACTCTTTTGGTGAAGATACTTTTCCTAATATCCGATCGAAACGTCCCCTGGTACAACTTAAGGCCATTTCCTCTTTTCCCATGGCTTGTTTCTTGGGAGAAGAGACTCACCTTAAGGTCTCCCACAAACCTTCTTTTCTTCAGGCTAAACACCCCCAGCTCCCTCAGCTGCACCTCACATTGTGCTCTAGACCCTCCACAGCTTCATTACCTTCTCTGGACCTGCTCCAGCACCTCAGTGTTTCTCTTGGAATGAAGGGCTCAAAACTGAACACAGGATTCGAGGTGCAGCCTTACCAATGCACAGTACAGGGGAGATGATCACTGCCCCAGTCCTGCTGGTCACACTGGTGCTTACACAAGCCAGGATGCCCTTTGCCTTCCTGGCCACATGGGCACAGTCCTGGCTTACCCTCAGCTGTCTGTTGACCAAAACCCCAAGGACATTTCTACCAGGCAGCTTCCCAGCCCCTCTTCCCCAAGTCTGCAGTGGTACATGGGGCTGTTGTGACTGAAGTGCAGCACTAAGCCTTGGTGAACCTCGTACAGATTCACCACAACCCATCAATCCAGCCTGCCTGGGTCCCTCTGAAGAGCCTTCCTGCCCTCAAGCAGATCAACACTCCCACCCAAAATTAAGAAAAGCAGTGAGATTGTATGGTATGCAAAGGGGATAGATAGCAACAGTACCAAGGAAGCTGGGAAAACTGGAGTTCCGTTTTAAGTATCCTGCTGTGTAATGAGAGGTCAACTTCCTCCCAAACCAGTTTGCAATGGCTTTTGTAATAATCATTTAATCTCTTCTAGGCCTTTAACATGGGTCAGTTCTGGAACAAGTGAAAACTAATGCAATTTCCCAAAGGTGTTTTAACTGGGGAGCTCACCCAACAACAACACCCTGCCATGCCAGGCCTGGTAACAAACCCACTAGGAAAAGAAATGCTTAAAAACATTTTGGTAATGCAGGACACTTGCAAAGAACCTGCAAATCTCAGCCTGCTAAACACTACAGAGATCAGGAGCTTCAACGCTGCCAAGCTGAGCCGCATGCAAAACTCAGCTCTCGGGTACACTGGAGAGAGCTAAAGGTGAAGGGCAAGTGCTGCTGGCCAAAAAACATTACTTTATCTTTCCTGCAGTTTATCTGCCCCTTCATTCTACAATGAAGTCATGATGCTAAATTTGCAACCTCGTATTATTTCCGTGGCAACAGAGCACAATGCCATGAATCCAGGACTACTGCGACTTTGTGGTAGACTCCAGTAACAGGAGAAGCTGGAAGGGAGAAGCATTCACTGAAGCAAGTTTTTCTGGTTGTCTCAAAGACAGATAAAGTCTTGGGGACAGTGTTGCAGAAGGTAAATGCCCGTGTCCTTGAGCTGACATGAGGTAAAGGGTCAGTTTTAAAATCACTTATGTTGAATGTAGCTTAAATTGATGCTATGACAAGTAAGGCTAAGAAAAACACTTGGAATTGCCTTTCTAACACAAAAACACAAGCTACAAGTGAGAAAACATCATCTAATGTGATGCACAAAACGGATGAATTCTGGATGAGTTTTTAAATAAAAAGAGCTACTGGCACCTAGCTAAACCAGCACTGAAAACAGCTGTTTCTTTTGCTCTCAGTTAAGAGGAGGGAGCTTGAGGAAGCTATGGCTCAAGCACAGCACAGGCAAGGACACAGCCAGCCTCACTACCCAGCCCCACTGAGATCACACGCTCAGAGCTGCCCCATAGAGATGTGTTGCTACACCCAATCAAGTCCCAGGACAGCCAGAACTGCTACAAGTGCAAGAAAAGTTGGGTTTACCTGACATCCTTCCCCACGGTCATGGCTGCAATAACCTTCTTCACAGCTTCTTTCCTCTTCTCTTTCTTCTCATTATTGAGTTCAGCCTTCAGTTCAAAAATCTCCCCTGGCAGAAGACAAAACAGACCGAGCCTTTGGGGAGCTGAAAAAGGTCTTGGTTTATGGATAAATCAAGAGTGACTTTTTACTTTCCCAGCCTCTTGTTCCCATAAAACCAGCACAGCATCTGCCAGACCTTATGGAGAACATGCTTCAATGAGAAGCAAAGCTGCAACACTCAAGATAATGATATGGGCTAACACCTTGCTAAGGAAAAAGCAGTTAACAAGAACCACGCTGCATGTTGCAGCTCTCCCACTTCCAGAACATTAAATCACATCACTGCAGCGTCTGTTTCTCAGAGGCAACTATTATATAACTGGGATGGAAAGATATTTGGAGACACCAGATTCGTGCCTGCAAGAGCTAACTAACTAAGCTAGGAATTTTGCCCAGACTTCCAACTTTGGCTCATCATCACCTGCTTCCAGTGAATGTAAAGAGAAAACAGCAGGCTGTGGTATAGCCCAAATGCTGTGATACACAGCAGCAGAAACAGGGACGCACAAATTTACTCCAGTGGAATAAATCCCTTCCAAGCTAGAAAGAGAGAGCTACTACTAACAAAATGGTGTAACACAGCTTGCCTGGATTCTGAGGTTGCCAAAGCTGCCTTTTCCACGACACTAATTCTTCCAGATGCTAGTGCGTGGAATGTCAGTTCAGGCTGGATCATGAAAGCAGCAAAGCAAGCTTGCATGCAAAACTCTGCTTATGAGGCCTGTTCTAGATAAAGTGATGAGAGAAAGCTAATGCTTCTGTCTCACAGCTTTCCTCAAGAAGGATGGTGAGCAGTACTCCTCACTGGAAGCCACAGGCTGAAGACACATTACAAATACCAAAATCTCTCTGACAAAACACATTCAAGCCCCTAACCTTCCATTTCTACACACCAATGGCACTTTGTCACATCAGCTGCACTGATTACTAAAGAGCCTGACAAAAAAAGGACTAACAGGTACCTCAAGAAAGAAGAGGAATTACTGTTCTGGAGAACACAGTGCAGTGAGCACTCATCATACCTCCTGCCTGCCAGAGATACTTGCATTACCCACACTGAGATCATGTCCCAGGCAGAGCTGAGCCAGCAGCAGTGTGCCACTAAAGCTCAGAGAGTGCAGACTGGCCTCTTACAGCCATGGCAGAAAACCCCACCTTTAGGACCCAACTTACAGATCAGATTGTTCCTTAGAAAGATGTGAACTGCATTTGCTTCATTTATGAGCTCATTCTGAAGCTTAACAAAATATAAATTGATCAGCACTGTATTTTTTTCACTGGCAAGCATTCACCAGAAACACTGAGCTGTTCTCAAAAGGAGGGCTTAATGTGAACCATTTTCCACATCTGCTGGAGAAGGATGAGCAACATAGAATCACAGAATAGCCAGGGCTGGAAAGGACCTTAAGACCCTTAAGTTCCAATCCCCCTGCCATGGGCAGGGACACCTCACACTAAACCATCTTACCCAAAGCTTTGTCCAACCTGGCCTTGAACACTGTCAGGGGTGGAGCATTCACAACCTCTCTGGGTAGCCCATCCCAGCGCCTCACCACCCTAACAGTAAAGAACTTCTTCCTTACATCCAATCTAAACTTCCCCTGTTTAAGTTTTAACCCATTGCCCCTTGTCCTATCACTACAGTCCCTAATGAAGAGTCCCTCCCCAGCATCCCTACAGCCCCCCTTCAGATACTGGAAGGCTGCTATGAGGTCTCCACGCAGCCTTCTCTTCTCCAGGCTGAGCAGCCCCAACTTTCTCAGTCTGTCTTCATATGGTTTACATCAGGTTTAAACTGCATTCAGCAACAGTGTTCTGTTTAGGAACAGGTTAGAAGAAAAAAATCTGCCTGGGACAGATTCAGCAGAACAAGCCATGCTCTGGAATAGGTGGATGGGTAAAAACATGCTCAAAGATCCCTTACAGGCTACCCTTTCTTAAGGGCAATTGTCCTGAAGTGAGGAGACCGCCATGCCTACAGTAAAGCCAAGGGGAAGTCAGAGCACTGCAGCTTTGGAGGAAACAGTCATAGGAAATCCCATTATCTGCAACAGCTCAATGTAGAGGTATACACTTATACCTTATATACTAAATGTCATCAACTTAATCCTGTGATGCCCAACAGAGAAATCGCCCTCAGTCTTGAACCTGTAAGCCCATAACTAAAACCAGATCTGCACTCAAATCCCAGTGTTTTGCTCTCCGATCCTTGATAAAGCAGCAACTGGGGTCATTTTGTGCATCACAAAACCATATATACATCAGTTTTATCTTCTGTCACCATGTGACCTACTTGCAAAGTTCCTCCCTAGATGATTAAGATGAGAAACAGGGACAGAGCTAACAGAACAGCACAAGTTCTTCCGCATGCAGTTAAAAAAGCTGGGTATAAATAGCCACCCACCACCTCCAATCCACCACAGCAGCTTAACACTAACCTTTTTTATTGGTCGTGAAGTATTTGGAGTCCGTCATGGTTCCAGTTCCTTACAGCACCTGGGGAGAAGAAAAATACAGGAAGAAGCAGTCAGACAGCGCTGGGAGCTGACAACACCCAGTTTGCAAGGCAGGAACTCAGAGGAAGGATGGCTGGTGAGTGTGTAACATAAGGGGAAGCAGCAAACGCTTTATATCCACAGGCACAAGTTTCACAGTCTTCATTCTGCACCTGCAGCTGCTGTTACTTGGCAAACCCAGGGATTTAAAGGGCTCAGATGAACAATGTCAGTGAAAACACCACAGCCCGAGGTGGGCAGGCTGGGAAAGCAGGGATGCTCAGCCCAGCTTTTCAAACTCTCAGTCTCAGAAGGGGAAAAGGGGCTTTTAACTCCTTATAATCAGCAAATCCTGACATGTTCTGCAGCTGCCTTTCCCGCAGGTTCACCATTTCGTTTGCCATAAAAAGCACGGCACATCTAATATCTCGACTGGAAGCCAGAAGTCCATGATGCAGACAAAGGAAACTGTCAACTCCCCCTAACGATACTTCCCTGTGTTGCATCTTGATGGAAGGAACAATTAACCCCACTTGCAACACCCACCCCGAGGCCCTTTTATTTCTTTCCCTCCTTTGGCTCCCGAGAGATGCAAAGTGGTTGTTTGCAATGAAAAGCCATTACTTTTCTGTTCTCCGAAGCCTGAAATTGAAATCTTTCTCTGCCAAGAGCTGACATCCCACCTCTGACACACACACAGGCTGATTATTTCAGTGCTGCACTTCAGGTTTGTGGACAGGACTGACAAACGGTGCTGGGCCAGCAAGTGCTTAAGAGCCACGAGAATGCTCTCACCAGCACTTTCCTTGTCCCAGAGAACTGAATTATTAATACTTTAGAATACAGGGATTGCCCAAATGTACGTGGATAGCCATCATTTTATCCTTACAATTGCCAGCTCCATGGCAAATATGACTCAAACAATTTTCAGCTGAACTGAAAAACAAGCAAAGGAGCGGGCAGTTTTAGTGCTTTTCGTGGAACAGTGCATCAGTACTAAGAATCTATGACTCTAAAACTATCCAAAGAAAAGGGTTTTCCCACCTCTTCCCTCCTGTTTCTTTTTTCCCAATTCCTCTTCTCTTGTACATACTTCCATGACCTTAAATGTTATCAGCAAAGCAGCAAGTCATCTGTTCCCTAAACACCGCCTGTACTGCCTCTAAACCTTGCAGCTCTTGCTGGCTCAGCACAGAAGGACAAGCACAGCTTTGAACTCCAAGACACTGCCCAGCAGCAGCACAACCAGCTTGCTGTTTCTTAACACTTTCCTTCCTCATCCTTTAACCAACCCCAACACCACTGCCGTTCTTTTCCACCCTTATCCCCCTTGACCAATTCCTCAGCAGTTCAATTCCCAGCAGCAGCAGCTGAGGGGGAATGCCACTGTTTCTACCACCTTCAATGTGCTCTATAGCCATGCAGAGGTGTCGTCATCTTGTCCCACTGCCAAGCAGCCAGATGAGAAGCAACCTGTTGCTTCATCCAGCTCCCCAGAGCTCCAGCCTGCCCTGTGCCTGTGTGGTTACCACCTCATCCCAATGAGGCAGCATGACTGGGTTTGATTTTCATCTCCCTTTCTGCTCCTGCCAAGCTGGAGAGCAAAACTATGCCTGGGGACAGGTCTGGAAGCACATTCCTCCTGCAGGAGAGGTTTGCCCTCCTTCCAAAACAGAGGCTGGGTTGGGAAAGCCACAGAAACTATAGCACTGCAATCTTTGCAGCTAAAATATCACAGCATCCTGAAAGCCGAAGCTGTTGTGGGTCTTGGTTTATGACTAAGACCAGACCCCATGTTCAGCTGCAAAGCTACTGCTGACAGAGTCTTTCAGACTTGAGCCCAGCTTAAAAGATGACCTAAAATACTTTCCTCTACAAGAGTGTTTGGTATAGTGCTATGCAAAAGGCACTGAAAGTAACCTTGCTGTTCTTTGTTTGCACTGTATGTGGATTTATCAACCCAGGTCATACCTCTCAACTGAGCTACCCTGATACTGGTTTTAACAGTGGCCAGAGCAGCAGATATGAGAGAAAACTGAGGAGCAAAAACCCCAACAAACCATCATACACATCATCCATCCCAGTTGCATAAAGCTACACAGAGGAGGAAGAAACCTTCTGGAATTTCAGAGATGATCTTTAAACCCAAAACCAGGACATTTTGCTGTTCTTCTAACTTCAGATGAAGAATCCTAGGCACACTCAGCCAAGGCTAAGCACAGTGCATGTCTTTACACCCTGTTTTGATAGCTGTAAATGAGATCTGACAGGTCAATTAGCAAACTACCATATTCCAAGTGGAACACCGGAGAGAGCTCTTCTTCTCATGAGCACTCAGATTGCTGCTTCATGATGTCAGAGCCTGCTTTGCACATTGTTCAGTGACAGCACTGGGTATAATCTCATCTACTAAGCAAACCCAGCTCGGTTTACAGCAAGTCCCAGATGAAGGCCAAACCCAAACCAGCCCAAATATACAAATAGCAATGTTTCAAATAACTCAGGAAAATGCCAGCTCCTTGCACACTAATCTAAACTGAAGAGAGATAAAGATAAATTCTGACAACATCATGATCATCCTTGTATTTTTAGGAGAAAATCCACATCCGATTGTGCCCTCACTATTGCTCTGTGTCCAAGGTGGGAACAGGTAAGAGGTGTTTTAGCTGACAGCAAAAGGCTCCTGTTCCAACCCCTGCAAACAGGAAGAGAGGAACTTCTCCAGAAGCTCTGGCAATGTTTAATGCTATAAGCATTGCCTTGACATTTAAATGGAGACTGAACCAAAAATATGATTAAATTAAAAGAATAAGGAACCATCATAGCCTGAAAGATAAAGCTTCCTCAGCCCAAAACCACACAGCAAAATGGACCCTGTGTCTGACCAACACCTGCTTTGCCCCAGGCATGACTCCAACAGCCTGAGCAGCTCCCACCACTGATTTCACATCACTATAAAGAGGAAGGCAGCAGCTTTAAGGCCTCAGTATTGATCCAAACTCTTCAGCACTGAAATGACGCAGTGTTGCACCCCTAAACCTCTAAAGTTATCCCTGGTTAACACTCCAGCTGGTGCCACACCTTCTTATCTGCACCCATATTGACTGAGTAGCCACACAATAGCCCAAGCATGGCTCAGGGCCCCCAGAGCATCAGGAGACTGAACAGAACATGGATGTCAAGGGGAAAACAGCGCCTCAGCTTCTGAACTCACAGCCCTAACAGCATGTGCTAGGGGCAGGTGATTGTTTCCATCCCCACCCCATTCTCCAATGCCTATCACCTCCTCCCTCCTCGGACACCCCCCGTACCCCTCGACCCCCCGCCCACCAGCCTTCCCCCTCACCAGCATCCCCCAGACCTCTCCCAGGTTGCAGGAGCATCCCCCACCGATCCCAGCCTCCGGCACGGTGCCTGCCCAGCCCCTCCTGTATCCCAGCACCTCACTTACCTCATTCCCACCCCCCCACCCAGCGTCCCCCATGGCCAGCACCCACCCCTCACCCCCAGCACCCTCCTGCCCAGTCCTCCCAGTGCCCCTCCCACCCTATCCCAGTCACCCCACCAAGGCCTCACCGCCTCCCAGTCCCCCCCCTTCCAGCGCCCAATGCCCCCTCAGTGTCCCACCAAGGCCTCACCAGTGCCCCCACCGCCTCCCAGCCCCCTCTCCCAGCGCACCCCCAGTACCTCACCAGTGCCCCCCCCCAGTGCCGCCCCCCCCACGTCCCAGCCCCACTCACGGCGGTGGGACGCACACACCGCTGTGGGGGCGGCGGCGGCGGCGGAACCGGAAGCGGAGCGGAGCGGAGGGGCCGGGAGGACTCGCGAGGAGCGAGAATAAACCCGCCTCCGCCTAGAGCGGCCGCGCCCTGCCACCATAGAGGCGCGCGGGAGGCGACAGAGCGCCGCACTTCCGGGAGGAGGTGCTCCGCGGAGCCTAAGCTGGGGCCGCGCGGGGGCTCCCCCTGGCGGCGGGGCGGAGCGCAGCGCAGAGGGTGTCATGGCGGAGCTCGGCGCTCACCTCACGGCCGCCTCGGCCGGGGATGACCGGCCCTCCATCTTCGAGGCGGTGGCCCAGGACAGCCTGATGGGCGCCGTGAAACCCGCCCTGCAGCACCTGGTGAAGGTACGTGCGAGGCCTGGGGTGAGGAGGGGGAGCGGAGGCCGTCCGTCCCTCATCACCGTAGGCCTGGGTGAGCGGTGCCTGAGGGTGGCTGCTGTGTGGGGAAGCTGCTGCAGAGGGGCCCTGGGGACACTGCACAGCGTTGCTGAGCCCTTCATCACCTGCATTTACCACACTCATGAACGACTACAACAGTTTTGAACCACCCAGATGGTGTTACAAGCCATAGGCATGACCTGTGAAGGTCCCTTCCTGTTGTATGGACTCAGCATAAGTAGAGCTTCAGTTAGCGTAAGTAGAGCTTCTCTATAAGTGGAAAAATACTAGGCCAGAGGGAAGGTTAGCCAGAGATAGCAGTGGAGGAAACGAAATTGCAACGTTACCGATGAAATTGCAACATTAGCGATGTTAAGAACAAAAAACAGGATGTAAAACTGCAGTGTATGGATGTTGAGGTTTGTGCTAAACATAAGTAGCTGTTGTAACTTGTATTAAGCAACTTTGTGTGAAGCCCAATCAGAAGCTTGTTGGCAAGGCATGTTAACCAATCAGCGTATAATCAATGTGTGGATTTGTGTATAAAAGATCATGTCTGATGCTCAATAAACGGCAATCGCTTGATCACATTGATCATCTCCAAGTTGTCCACGACTCCCGCGTCAACACCTTCCAGCCCAGACTATTCTATGCTAGTTCCTGTTATTCAGCACACTATGTTTTATGCCCTCCTCTTTTGTATCCCTTTCAACAGGTGCTTGCTGAGTCCAATCCTGGCCGATACGGCTTCCTCTGGCACTGGTTTGATGAGATCTATGTCCTTCTGGACGTGCTGCTCCAGCAGCACTACCTGGCTAGGTGCAGTGCTTCCTTTTCTGAAAACTTCTACAGCTTAAAGAGGATTCCCATAGGAGACTGCAGACGGCAACCCTTGGCCACTGCTGGCCTGCCAAAGAGGCAGCACTGGAAGTCTCTTCTCTTGCTGGTTCTTGTTCCTTACCTGAAAGGAAAGCTGGAGAAACTGGTGTCCACCCTGAGGGAAGAGGATGAGTACTCCATCCACCCTCCCTCGTCATCATGGAAGCGCTTCTACAGAGCCTTTCTAGCTGCCTACCCCTTTGTAAACATGACTTGGGAGGGCTGGTTTCTCATCCAGCAACTGTGCTATATCCTGGGGAAGGCTCAGCATCATTCACCCATGCTGCGCCTGGCTGGCGTTCGCCTGGTCAGACTGACTGCGGAGGATATCCTAGCCCTGGAGAAGAAACTGGGGGGAACCACCTCACATCCTGCACCCAGGTATGTCAGAACATGGCTTAGCTGCTCTCGAGGGGGTTCTGTGGGTGTGTTAACGTAGAGGTGATGCTGCAACTGAAAACTTCTCCAGAAATTCTTCAAGATGAGGTTTACCTCTGGCAAAATGTGCTCCAAAAGGGTGTGTTGTCAGTTTGAATGAGGAATCAAGTAGTGGGGATGAGCTTCACAAGATTTTGTGGTCATAAAATGGGGGTCTTTTTTGGCACTTCAGTCTTTATCGTGTTCAGTCTTCACCTGCACTTTTCTAACGAGGGAACCAGACTGCAACTATATTGCTAAAAGGACTAAAACTTAGCTCTTTGATTCCTCTGAGCAGCAGCTAGCCATGACCACACTTAACGTCCTATAAAATGATGATCCATGGGTGAAAAGCTCTGTGATCCAGACCCGCTCAATCCCAACTCTTCCAATTTAGATTTCTGGATAAAACAGGACTTGAAGCTTTCTTAAAATACTAAGAGAAACATCCTAGCAGATGCCTTACTATAAACATGGGATACATTGACCAACTTAGTGTTAAGAAGTTGTGTAAAGCAGTCCCTTCTGCTATGGTTTATATATGTAGTGGTAAGTTTTTCCTTATATAATACCTTAATACATTTATATATTATTTATAATAATAATATTATACATTTATTATAATACATTTATATATAATAATAATATATTAATATACTTAATACCTTCTCTCTGCTACAGCATTAAAACCCAGGTGCAGTCAGCAGTGAGGAAAGCCCTGGGCACCATCGCCTTCTCCCTGTCCACTGGGCTGTCTGTCAGCGTGTTCTTCCTCCAGTTCCTGGACTGGTGGTACTCCTCAGAAAACCAGGAGACCATCAAATCTCTGACCGCGCTCCCAACTCCTCCACCCCCTGTGCACCTCGACCCCAGCTCCACTCTCCTACCCAAACTGAAGACTGTGTGTCCCCTGTGCCACAAAACTCGCGTCAACGCCACAGCCCTATCCACATCTGGCTTTGTCTTCTGCTACCGCTGTGCGTACGGGTACGTGAAGGCTCATCAGCGCTGCCCCATCACAGGCTATGCCACAGAGCTGCAGCATCTTGTCAAACTGTACTCTCCTGAGAGCTGAAAGGAGAGATCCATCCCTGCACCTTGCAGCTGGGTAGCACTGAGCCTGAATTCTCCCCTCCTTGTGTCCCATAAAAGGCTTTGGACCACTACAGCTCATCAGTGAGCTCTAAAGCTGCTTTGCACTTGATGATACATCAGTTTTGCTGCCCTTGTGAATTCTGGTAAGGCTCTCCCCTTTATTAACTGTTCAAACATCCTGTGACAGCCTCAGAGGGACTGGACAGCCCTGGTCTGTCAGCCAGCACAGAAGCACCTTCAAAGACCAACCAAAAGGGAAGAAACATTGATCTGGATAAGATTGTAGATCAAAGACCATCACTGGCAAATTCCCCACTCAAGGGCATGAGCCAGCAAATTAAAGAGGTAGGGAAACTTCTCCAGGGGACTTATTGCTACCACAGCAGCTTCTCAGCACTGCCAGGGCAAGCTCTGGCACTAGTGCTTGTCACAGAGTTAGAGACAGGCTCAAACCTCTGCTCCATCATGCTGTTCTTCAGGGTCCCCCTGATTTTTCAGGCTACTCGCCTCTGAATTGAGAACATCAACCCCCTAATTCCCCTGACAGCTCTAAGTGAAGGGTTTGACTTTTTAAAGGAAGAGAAGTTGACGTGTGTAAACAAGGAGATAAGAGAGACATTACATGTGTGCACAAGGGAGAAAAATGATGAACCAGAGCAAAGCAGCAATGATGGGAGTTGGCTTTTTTGTTAAATAAGTCTTTGCATCGGTTATTATCTGCTTTTATAAAGCAAAAATCTCTCGATTGAGAACCTAACCTTAATTCTTTTCTGGTTACTGGAAAAACAGAGGAGCTCTGTTTACACAAGGGAGACTGGACTGAAGCAGCTTTCATCTTTGCAGACAATGGATAGGCGTATTTTATAGGCTGAGAATCGTTAATATCCACGTTTAATTACTGCATGGCAATTACTCCAGTCCCAGCCATGTAGCACATTCACATCATAGCAAAGCATCTTTTTGCTGAACAGAGGAGAGAACGTTATGGCTGGCCCCTGAGACACCTGGGTTTGTGAGGGAAGGTGTTTTCCTGACTGGGCTCTAGGGAGCAGCAGTCAGCTCTCAGAGACACCACCAGGACATCCCTTGCAGAATATGAAGAGGAAAGTTTGCTCACAATGTACAAGATTTTTCCAGATTAAGTGGTAATTTCTAACATTTAATCCACTGAACCGGGTCAGCTCATTTCCCTCTGCACTTTAGCTTTGCTTCAGAAGATAAAAATCTCCAATATGCTGCCTCACCTATAAGCAAGATAGCAAGGTTATTGAATAACATGGAAAAAGACAGCAATTTGTATCCTAAAGATGCTCTGGAAAACACCTGCTGTAACAAATGAGATTTGTCACTTGTCTTACTAGCTCTGTGCAACTTCCAGACCCTTCCACCTGTGCCACTATGGAATAAAAACTCTCTCATTTTTCCTTTAGTAGTTAATGGATCTTTAAAGACACCTCTCCCTTTAAAAAGCCAGGAAGAGCATGTGCATCTTGCTGGAAAAGAAATCACAGAAAGGACCAAGATTTTCTGAGACTTCAGATCACTTTTAATGTAGCTGGCTTTGAGCTGGTTGTTAATTCACATCACTTGCTTCATACAGAGAAATCATCATCTCTGTGAAAAAACAGCATCTAAACCACTCCACGCATGTGCTGTGTGGTCTTAAAAGTACCCATCTGATCAGACAGACATGGGCCTGAGTGTCCTGGAGACTGACTGCAGCCACTCATTTACATAAGGGATGAAGGATTTGACTGATGATTCAGTTTTAGGATAGGTTTAATGTCCTTTTATCCTGCCTATACTTTCCAAAATAAGCACAACCCAAGCTGCCTCCGTGCACACACTGCCCCTTGTACACCTCCTTCTTCCAGGGTTAATCTCTTTCCCTCTCCCCAGAGTGGATGCCTCCCTGCCAGGCCCTGGCTGCTTCCACTCTGCCTCACACCACACAACACCCTGTCCTTGCCAGACCAACTCCACAGCACCTCTGAGACCTGCACAGAACCACCCACATCTAAGCCCCACAGTTCTGAACAGCTGTAATTACTCTCTTGAATATTAAATTGTTTTTTAATGCTTAGCTGACTAACAAGCATTAAGCTCACAACAGTGACAGGCTCAGCAGTTACCTGGCAGATTTTGCAAGTGTTCCTGCAGAATACCAACTTGGATTTGACTGCTTCTTCTAACCCTCCTGTTCTTAGGAGCCAAATACATACCCTTTTATCAGGTTTATTGCTCTAAAACAAAGCTATAAACCAGTTTGGATTATACAAACATTCCCTTTTATGTGCTTTTAAATGTAATAGTGTTATTAAAGCCATGATGGCCTAAAGATAGACAAGATTTTTTTTAGGGAATATCAACTTTATTAAACCATCCTTCAGACTTACATACTGATTTGTAACTTCTATACAGGCACATACGTATACATTCAGGATGCTTTGTTCTAAGTTCTGTGGCTTAATACAATTACATCAACATTAACAGCAGCACTGGAGCTGCTCAATATGTTACTGTCAGAACTTGACTAAAGTCTTTTAAAAAGCATTTAATGAAGCTAAGCCACATTCACAACTCATCCAGACACTTAGAAAGTGAGTGCATAAGCAACTGAGTTGCTTTCCTCACTTCCTTACAGAAACCACATTGCTTCTGTTATGAGAAACCCACCATAATTATACTCCTCAGTATACACTCCCTGTAGAAGCTTCCTTCTTCACAGGAAAAGAGAAATTAATGTAGAGCCATCATCAAGACCTGGAAGAGATTAAAAACTTGATTAGGGAATAGCTCCAGATCTCTTCCTGTACTTCCTTGATTAGCCCAGCCTTTCCCCTGTCACTTCCTCCAGAGCAGAACACCAGAGCCAGGCCCAACACCACAACTCTCTTCCAAAACCATTCCTCCTAGCAATCATGTATGAGGGTACAGCTGAACCAACTGCTAATGAGGTGCCTACAGGACAGACAGCTCAAACTCCATTTCACAGAGTAAAATGCACTGCATTTACAGAGAAGATGCAGTGGCAGAGCATCTGGAGTTTCATGTGCCATACTGCACACAGACAAAACAAGAAACCTCCCTTGCTGCAAGCTCAGTTCTAAACCCATCATTGCAGCAGGATGCACAAACCCAAACGAGTGTTTGCACTACTCACTTGCCAAATCAAGGTTTTTGTTTTCTGCCAATAAAATAAATGGCTACAAATTCTTAATACTTACATGTGAAGATTTTTAGGGTTTGGGTTGGTTTGTTGTGTGTGTGTGTGTGTGTGTCCCAGTTTTTTTTAGGACAAATTAAAAAGTTTCAAGCAGCAAAGCTATTTACTCCAGATGAGCTCAGCCTAAATAAGCTCAGAGAGAAGATTACATGATCATGCCCTGGTCAGAGCAAAGACACACAGTCTCAGCAATACCAGTTCAGACTATACTTCACTCATCATTGCTTCAGGCAAGTGTATTTTCATTCCATAAGAAGCTTGCTCCCAACTCAGAAACTAGAACAGAAAAGTTTTTTTCCCTGAAGGAAAACCACACACACACATCTCCCCACACCCAAACACAGATTAACTTGGGGTTTGGGTTAATTCTTTTCAGGATCACACAGCTTTGTACAGGATGGAGTTTGCAGTAAGTTAACAGCAACCCTTGGGAGATGAGACAGGCATGGCTGTTATAAGAAACTGAGCCCCAAGCTGCTATTTCTATCTTCACACAGCTGGATGGAGGTGGTACTTTGCACCATCAGGATGGATGTAGTCTCTCCATGAGGAGCTCCTGTGCATGATAAATCCATGTTGGTGGAGTAACACTGGCAAAACTCCATTTCCCTTTCCCAAACACCACGAGCTAAACCAGCAGCCTTCCTCTCTTTCCTCCTGACATTTATACGCAAAGCCACCCCACAAGGCATACGAGCCTCCAAATAAGCATTCATTAAAGCTCTAGCTGATCTGCAGGCAGGCTGCAGATAAAGTTTTAAGCTCATCCATTAATTAACGGTGTGGTTTTTCTCCTTATCACGACCTCCTGGTATAGGTAACAAGGGGAGAAGGCACATTTAGCAAGGGAGGAAGGTGACATGCTGATGGAACGGAACTGGAGCTCGGGAAGACAGGTCAGGAGCTAGGATTCCGTGGTCAGGACGGCCAGTCCCAGGCAAAGCCACGGGGAAAAATCCCATCGTACCTACAAACGCTGCCGAATCCAGCGGCTCTCCGAGGGTCCAGAGGTGTCTGTTTCGATCTAACCACCCATTACCCACCTCCTTCCTTGCACTCTCTCCCCAGACCCTTGCAGCTCTTCAGTCCCCCGTTCCTTTACCCCTACCCTCTTTCCCAGTCGGCTCCTGCAGCAGCACCCCCCCCCATCCCGCTCACCTCCACGCCCGTTCAGCCACAGATCCCTCGCCTCAGTCGGGTCTCCCCCTCCCAGCCAGGCCCCCAGCCCCTTGCGCACCTCCGGCCCGCACCCCGAGCCCTCACCCACCCTACCCTGATCCCCCCCTTGCCCCCAGCCCCTTGCGCACCTCCGGCCCGCACCCCGAACCCTCACCCACCCTACCCTGATCCCCCCTTACCCCCAGCCCCTCTCCACCCCGTCCCCCTCACACCGCTCCCGCAGACCCAGACACGCCGAGGCGAAGCTGCCCCGCCTTTGTCCCACCCCCAGTGGCCAACAGCCAATGGCAGCGCGCGGCACTGCCGGCGAGGTCGGGTGGGCACCAATCGGAAGGCGCGTTAGCGGCGGTCGGGGCGGTGCGAGCGTTTCCCGCCCTGTGAGGAGGCCTGAGGGGACGGGAAGGGGCGGGATGAGCCAGCGGCGTTTCCCTTTCCCGTTAACGTTGTGTTCCGTTTCCTCAGCGACACCGGTTGCGGAGCCGAAGCGACGATGGTAAGTGACCGCCTCCAACACCGCCCAGTCCCGAGAGCCCGGCTCTCCCGGCGGCATATTGTGTAGAGGCGGCTCCACCACAGAGGGGCAGCGCGAAACCGGCTGAGAGGAGGGAAGAAATAAACCATGAGGGAGAAATAGAAATAGGTAAATAAAAATATTCCAATCACTGAGGTGCTGTGGAAGGCAAAACTTCGTGGTTTAATGTGCAAGTTCGAATAAAATGTGTATTTAAGGCCAGATGTAAGGAATAAAGGCCAGGACACCAGAAGGCAGTCTGAAGAGGGGCAAAGGAAGACAAGGGGCAAAGCAAGGAGGGGGGGATTAAGACTGTCTCCTGCCAAGGGGGTCGGGAAGGGGACTCTCTTTTACACAGTACGGAATGAAAAGCTAAAAAGCATTATTGTATTGTCCATGAAGCTGTAATCCTGCCCACAAACAGAGCCTGTTTCTATTTCCTTCCTCTCCTGCTTGCTCTTTTCCCTGCAGTTTCATTTTCTCTCATCTCCTCCCTCAAACCAATTCTCCTCCACTGCTGTGAGAGGCTTCTCAAGGCTTTGTGGTGAAGCCCAAGCCCTTCCCTGCTCTCAGTCATAGAATCATAGAATAGTCAGGGTTGGAAAGGACCTTAAGATCATCCAGTTCCATATCCCCCCCCCCCAACACCTCACACTAAACCATGTCACCCAAGGCTCTGTCCAGCCTGTACTTGAACACTGCCAGGGATGGAGCATTCACAACATCCCTGGGCAACCCATCCCAGTGCCTCACCACCCTAACAGGAAAGAACTTCTTCCTTAGATCCAAACTAAACTTCCCCTGTTTAAGTGAACCCGTTACCCCTTGTGCTATCATTACAGTCCCTAATGAAGATTCCCTCCCCAGCATGCCTATAGCCCCCCTTCAGATACTGGAAGGCTGCTCTGAGGTCTCCATCAGCTTCTCTTCTCCAGGCTGAACAGCCCCAACTTTCTCAGCCTGTCTTCATACGGGAGGTGCTCCAGCCCCTGAGCATCCTCATGGCCTCCTCTGGACTTGTTCCAACAGTTCCATGTCCTTTTTATGTTGAGGACACCAGAACTGCACACAATGCTCCAGGTGAGGTCTCACAAGAGCAGAGTAGAGGGGCAGGATCACCTCCTTCGACCTGCTGGTCACGCTCCCTTTGATGCAGCCCAGGATACAGTTGGCTTCTGGGTTGCAAGCAGTCCTCCCATTACTGCTCTAATCTCAGTGCCTTGGCTGGAATTTGCCTCCAAGGAGGGAGGTGACACTGAGGATGTTCCAGAGTGGTCCCCAGCCTAGATCACTTTCATGGGGAAAACTTATGAGGCAGGTTAAGCCATAACATTAATTATTTCAGCTGCAAGTTGTATATGGACATGATTTCAATATAAATTTATATAATGAAGTTGAATGTAATGACCAACTGGTGTGTTTTCTCTTTGTTCTGCTTCTTCCGTCAATGAGCTCTTTTCAGCATTCCCTGTTGAGCCAAATGCCGTTCCCTGGTGTGAACCTCAGCTTAAGCCATTAAGCTCCTACAGCCTTTCACAGTGACTTGGCCCATTCATCTGAGCATCACTGGGTAAGGTTGCAAGTGGTGAGAATCCAGTCTGTGCTACCCCTTACTCCAGCCTCCTGGGTCTTAATACAAGGCTGCAAGTGGGAGTTCTCCCTTTGCTTAATAAAACCAGAAGAGGAATTCCACATGGAACAAAGATGTGAATTTATTAAGAGTTCACCCACCTCTTCAGGCTGTCTAAAACTACCATAATTTAACAAAGCACACAGCTATTACCCAGCCTATTTTCTGACTACAGAACAGAAGGCATTTAACCCTCCCCATTCCACCATTGCTAGGAATTCCACAACTACCAGGAGCTGTAGATGGTTGCAGGAGAGATTGCAGCTCAACTGAATTGCCTTCTACAATCCACAGTGCATCTGCAACACAACCGACTCTTTACAGCTGGGCCTTGAAGCCTTCATTGAAGGGGCAGAAAGGGTTTAACAGCAATTACTCAGATGGACACTTCCCAACTTTCCCAGTCCCTCTTTTCCTCATATTGTTTCTGATCTTCCAAAATCATCCCCAGATGATTCCATGCCTTAACAATGGCATGAGATTTCCCTCATGGCTCTCACTGTTACACATTTCTCAGTGGCTTTTTTCCTGTCCACATTATCTTTGGTGCTTTTCATTTCCTCATGCCTGAGAGAGGGGTTTGATGAGCCCATAATCCATGCACCTCGTGAGGCAGTCGTGTGCTACATTAATGATGTGCTGCTTCTTGGGGTCTTCCTGCTTGCCGATGTACGTCAGGATCTCTAGGAGCTCCGTCTCCACCAGCTTCTTTGCTAGGTCTTTGTCAGCATTGATTAAGTTGAAAGCGATGACCAGTCCTCGGTGCTGTACTTCCATGTTCTCATGCAAGCAGAGCCTCTGCAGGATTTCAAGCCATTGGGTGGTCTTCGAGGGAGAGAGAGATCATTAGTATTGATCTGAAGAACACCTCAACTGAGAACGTGAGTTTGGAAAGGCATTTCTTAGCAGAAGAAAGCGCATGAATCAAAGGCACTGGCACCACATGAAACATGTTTCATGTTTAGGTTGCCACTTAATCTCTGTGCAAAGATTCTGATCAGAATATTGACACAATGATAACTGAAGCAGACCACCCATTCCCATGGGTGATGCACTGATCTTCCTGAGCCCCTTCTGTGGCTTGATTCACCACTTTTATTCTAACAAGGCCCGGTGTCCAACATCGACACAACAGAGTTCATTAGTTCTCAGCCACAGCTCTTCACAGATACTCAACCATGCAGGGTCCGAGTCCTAAGGACTTACAGACCTGTGCAGGAAATTGAGATGTTTGGGGATCTGGAAAGCTTAATATGTTATCTGTCAAGCTTTTCTCATGTCTGAGTGAAACAAGGTTTGGATCTCAGGTTATTTATCAAAAGCTTTAAGAGCCTATAGAATAATATTCTGCATTCCTACCCTTGCTTGACAGTTAGCATCCTGGACTTAGCTTGTGGAATGGCTATATAGAAATGTTTCAGCTCTGAGATGAAGTCTTCTATAAAGTAGACTGCTTTACTTCATGCAGGGATGAACTAGAAGCATGCACAGCCAGGTCTCAACTTCACCAAGTTCCTCACTATAAAACTGGTGCACTGCATCTTCCTTTTGAGTGGTATTTCCATGGCTGAGCCAGGCCCCTTCAAGGGTATATCTACTGCCAATAATCAGACTTTGGGTCTTACCACTTCAGTCATTTTAGAGCAGAGCTTCTTTTGTGCTGCTGTAAGCATGGCCAGGGCTCCTGCCGCTGCAACCTGGACTTTCTCGTCATCCTCACCACACAGTAACACCACCAACTTCAGCCGGTCATTTCCATCAGCCACAAACCGCTCTTGAACCTAAAAAATACCCAAACCCATGATATCCAGGGATAATACATTCAGGAATGCCTCATCACAGGGGCTCACAAACCAGAGCACACAGTCTAGTTTGAGCTGCCCAGTGAGTTACCTCCTTGTTGATCACCAGGTTGCACATGCACTCTGTGGCTGCCTGTCGAAGTTGGTCATGATTCTCAAACATGTAATTTTCAATATCTGGCAGGGCCTTCTCTTTGACTATCTTCATCCTGTGTTGAAGAGCAGTCAAAATTTATCATGAGACAAGCAATGACCAACTTACACAATATTAGCTGCAGACAAGGTAAAGCCTTGAAACCAATCAGTGTCTGCAGCACTGGAGCTCATGATATGGTTCATTCCCTATCTAATGCAGACTATGATGTTCACATGTTTCCTCTTTCTGGAGGAAAAAGTGCCACTCTCCTCTTCGTATTCATCTTTCAGTTCTGAGACTGTTGCAGCTGTGCCAAAGGTATCTCAAACTGACCAGTTTGACTGACATTCACGTGTACTCAGGGGAAGACAGGCAGAAACCAGTTAAACTCACCGAAGTTTATCACTTCTTCCTGAAAAGTTAGTGAGACCTATCAGAGCCTCGTAGTTCTGCAGGCCATCTCTCTCTGTGTTCAGCAGGCTGACAAGGGGCCTCACCACCTCGTACACCTAAGAAGAGAAGGGATGTCTCTGCTTTTCCAGCTCTCAGGTCTTGGCAATTTTCATTTGCTAAAGGAAATGTCAAGATTCATTCCGGGTGTATTTTTAAGCTTACCCTCTCTCCTGGGAATGCCATGTCTGGATTGGAGATAGCAGCAATTTTTGCCAGAGCATGAGAAGCCTTTATCTTGCCAACTTCTGTGCCTTCCAGAGCCAGAGGTATCAGGGCCTAGTGACACATGTGAAAGCATATGATGCCTCTGAGAAGATTTACAGGATTGCCTTAATATACTAAAATAAGTTTAAAACCACCTAAAGATGTGTCTGTTGAAGAAATAGGCCTGCACTGTAGCCCAGAGTGATGTCTTTGGTTCTCCGATAGGCATCACACCAGAGCTTGTAGCTCATTCAGTTGTTTCAAGACTACTTGTTTGGAGGCTCACAGGGATAGGACTGCAGTGTCAGTGTGGGCCCCAGGAGCTATGCCAAGACAGCTCACACTTCTCTGGCACCTTCCCTCACTGCAGACACTTTGCAGACAAGCTGCACATCAGGTTGGGCTGCAAACATACAAGTAATCACCTTTCCACCACCTTCAGCAACAATGGTCCCCCGGTCCTTGGGGTCTTCACACAAGGCAAGAAACACCCTGCAGAAGCACAGAATCATTTAGTGAAACAGCCACAGGGGAAGGGAATAGCCAGCATCCCCCAGGGAAGGAGCCTAAGGTTTTGCAAGGGTGCCAGATCCATCAGTTAATTCCAGATGTTTAACTCAGTGCCCTACAGCACTCTCGGAGAAAACCACAGATGGCACAATAAGAAGTTTTCAGGCCTGTAAGATAAACTCTGTTCTAGTCAAAACCAGTAGAGAGGACTGGAAATTCAAGATGCTGCCCAGCAAAGCAGGCCTGTAAGTCAGCTTTGGGGTCAGAATGTGGATTTGTGTTAAATCTTTTCTCCCTCTCCCTTTTATCCCTCCCCCATAGGCAGAAGGCACCGCCCCACCAAGCAGAGAGCCAGCCCAAGAGCCCATCTCAGTGGCACATGGGCTGGCCAGCACTCCCAGCTCCTACGACAGCAGTGAAGGTACCTGGCAATGAGCTCCTTGCTCTGGTCTGTCAGCACGGCACTGTCTGCCTTCACCATGCAGGCCAGGGCAGAGACAACACCAGCTTTCAGCAACCGCTTCACCCGCTTCACCACAAAATCCTTCTTGTCCTGAGGGGGGACATTGGAAAGGGATTAGCCCCTTAGCAGCTGCCATGCTGCTAAGTACAGCCAAGCCTGGTTGGAGAGCAAAGCAATTTCAGCCTTGGAGATAGGAGATCTGAGGTCTGTGACAATGGATACACCAGGGAAGGTGTTCAGATCCGAGCATCTCCTCCCCGCTCCCTGGGATACCTTCGGATGCTCCTCAGGCATGTGCTGCTTGGAGAACTTTGCCAGTTGCACCAGCTCTGGGACCAGCTCCTTGGTGTCATAGCTGTTGGTACAGTTCACCAGCACAGAAGCCACAGAATACAAGATAGTCTTGTCACTTGTCTGCACAGAAAAAGGACAGCTCATGTGAAGGTGAGGGAAAACACTTTAGGGAAACAGGTCCCTTAGGACTGCCCCGCTGTAGTGGTTTGCACTAGCTGAAGCCTTCTTAGGCTTAGCTGCAGCTTTATAGCCCAGGGCAGGGAAAAACAAATGTTTTTATGGTCCAACAGGCTGTTGACATCATCAGATGCTGTCAGCACCTTCATGCCTTTGATTTTCATGCAGTTGCTGACAGTAAAGGCAAGAGCAACCTTCCTCAGCCTTGGGAGAAGAGCAGGATGATGACAGCCTTGAGGTGTCTCTATTGCACAGGCTAAGCTGAAATTTTGTTAAACTAGAGGAGAGAGGTTGGGGTCACAGCTCCTCCTGCATGGGGAGACAGTATTGGGCTGGAGACCTGGGAGAGTGTGATGCTACTAGAGGAATGAGGAAACAAAGTAAGGAAATAGACCTTGGCTAATTCAAGCATAGCTTGCAGGGCTGGCTCATCTTCAACAAAGTCATCTTTCACATCCGCATCAAGGGTTAGATATGACATCCCTTCCACAGCCCATCTCCTCGTGCGGATATCAATGCTGGTGTTGCACAACCATCTGGAAGACAGAAAAACATCCACGTTTCTATCCCAGGACCCAGGAATAACTTCTCTAGGAGAAGAGGGAGGAAAAACATATTGAGACTGTTTCAGGCCCAAACATGTCCTCAGGTTCTGCTGCAGCTCCTATAGACTGTGGGATGCTTCCCTCGAGACATGACCTTTCTCCCATGGCCTAGCTTGAGGGATCTAAATGCTGCAGGAAAAGACAGACCAGGACAGGTACTCAGCACCGCTTTGCCTTCACCACCACACAAACACATGATGCCCTGCTCTCCAGTGTCAGGAGCAATGATCATCCATTCAGTCACTTCCTAACTTCATCCCAGCTCCTCCTCTCATCCACCTTCAAAAGACACTTGTGCATATTCTAGATAGCACTCAATTAGTCTGTACCATTCTGGCAAAGAGGGAAGCACCATGTCTGGTGTCTCTCATAGGAAATCAAGGAGGGAGAAAGGCTTCTCTGGATACCAAGGCAGGAGGAACATACGGTTGCATCAGGCACAGAAGAGCTCCAGGTCCCAGTGCAATGGCTCTGGGGGCCCTGTCAGCTCTCAGGCAGCACCAGTAAATGAAGGCAATGTGTGAGCAGGATCTCTTGGGAAAGGATTATACTGTATTTTGCAAGGTACAGAGCAACGGAAGGACAAAGTAAGGTCACTCACTTCCTGCACTGCTTGGCTAACTTCTCAGTGGACCCCTCAGCAAACTGCCGCAGTCCATAATCAGTACCTCCTGCTGAGCCCAGCTTGCAGAGACCCTGAGGAGAAGCAAGAGGATACACCAGTGAGAAAGGTTCATTAATCCTCCAGTATCGCTGCCCCCAAACAGCCTAACCCCATTTCTGAAGTTTGAAGTCAGTTCTAACAGAGGAAGCAGTATGTAAAAGAAATACCCAGTAGACTGTTCAGGTTGTAGCACAGCAAGCTGAGGTTTTGTGCTCTTATCGGATATCCATAATGCAAGATGAACCAAGGTTACCAGTATTCCCTATGCTATCCTCATTTGCAGTCTCCCCCTTACTTGTAAGGAAAGCACCATAAACTATTTCCCAGCTGAAGGGAATGAATCCAACATGTTCCCAGGTCCTCCCCCCTCTCCCAAGTCCAGGGTTTAAGCTGGTGAGTGTGGCAGGGGCTGCCATCCTTACCACCAGGGCTCGGATTTTGATCTTCTCATTCTTGGTCTTCTTGTAGATCTCCTTCAGGAGCGCCACTCCATTGGAGATGATGAAGGTGGCCCGGCTCAGCTTGGTGGAGGCGTGGATGAGGGCTTCCACAGCCACCAGCTGGTCAATCTCTCTCTCGGACCCACACAGGGCCACCATCATCTCCATGACTCCCTTCATGCCAAGCAGCTTGTTGCCCAAGTCAAAGGGCCCTTGCAGAACTCCAGACACCATCTGGATAGCATGGAGTGTTTTATCCATGTCCTGTGGGTCAACTTTGCTCCTGCATGGGATAGAGAGAGGGAATAGCATGTGGAACAGCAGTTGCTTAAGTTCTCATTCCCTTGAGCAGGGAGCATCCTTCCTCAGATCAAGAGCTGGGCTCCTCTGATAGTAGGTACATGGGACACAGTTGAGCCTAAACTCAGGCAAAGGCTGTGATCCAGCAGGTAGGAGTACAATGCAAGGATCTGAGGATCCCAGCTGAAGGATCCAGCAGGATCTCAACCCAATCATTATCTCCCAGGTCCTCAGTTTGGCATCTAAGTGGACTCCAAGTACCTCACCTCATCCTTAAGACCTCCCACTCCTGTGCCTCTGAGCTCAACTCACTTGATGTACTCCTCGCAGATCACCCGGTAGTTGTCACGCTCCGGGTCGCAGCGCAGGTCATCATAGAGCTTATTTAGGAGCACCGAGGCACTCAGCTGGGTGTTCTCTGTCAGCGGCAGGCAGTCAGGCAGCTCAGGAATCTGGCCCACCACTTTCAGTATCTTTTTTAAGCCTGGAAACAATGGAGTCGTATGGCTGTTAGAGGGGAGGGGTCTGTACACAGCTCAAGATACTACTTGTTGGTTTCCTGCAGTGAAATAGCCAGTTTGGATGGTTTTCAATTACTTTGCAGCCTAATCACACAAGTCTTAAAGAAGATGCTCAGACATTTACTGGGGAGGAGCTTCTGCTCTTGAGATTGCAGGTTTGCAGCATCAGGCTTTTATCCAGCTCTCAGAATGAGATAAGCAAAACTGCATGTGGTCCCTGGCTGGATCAGTTATTTTTGTCAGGAGGGTTTAAACCTACTGACTTCCAAGGCTGGAGGCTCTGACTAAGGAAAAGTCAGTGACTTCCAAGGGATCCTGGATGTCTTAACCCTCCTTTTGCTGCAGTGTTATTTAATAGCTTCCAAAATGGTACCGCACATATGCATTGGAATTAGTATAAAAATGCATCCCACGCAATTTTCTTACCCCCTTCCAGTTTTAGAAATGACCAGATTAAGGATCCAGCAAGCTCAGCAGGTGCTCATCTCATCTGAAGATAGACAAGTTATCCAACCCAAATCCTCCTAACGTTAGCAAATACGTTGGAATAAATGAACCAGAGAAGTCAGTCCTCTAGAAACTGAAAAAGTCTTGTTCTCATACACAGCTTTTTTCTCTCTTAATCTTAATACTGCTACCTGCTAATACATCTAACCTCGCTCCAGGCTTGCATGCACCAAAGAAAGCTACAGAGGATCAGTTCTACAGGTATTCAGGCAAGAATACACAGCTCCACATCTCCCAGACCAGAACAGGGAGGAAGAGAAGGACTCACCATTGTCGATGACAAAGATAGTCCTGCTGTTGTCATGGTCTTTCAGGTCCTTCCTTGGTATATTCTTGTTGAGGAGGTTGAGAGCTCTGTCTCGTCCTTGCCCAGACACTTTCTTGCTGACCAACATATCCAGCAAGCGCATTGTGATCATCCTCAAATCTTTCTTAGTATCTACACAGAAGCAAGACAGCAGCAGCCAGTTACAAGACATTATCTTCAAAAGCAGATGAATTCAGTGAAAACCATTCAAAGGCATTACGTGGCTGCAATATTGGTGTTTAACACCATAAGGATAAGAGCTGCGTGCAGGCTGTCATCCTGGACAGCTGGAGGGTAAAGGCCCCACTTCCCCAAGGAACAAGGAATAAGGTGGACATCCCAGGAGCAGAGTCCTCTCTGCTCACCCCACTTTGATAGCAAGACCACAGGACCACCAGGTCATGCAGTGTTACCAAGCACTACAGCCTCCTCCTTCCCGTGATGCTCCTCTTTCCCCTGGCCCAGCAAGCAGTCGGTGATGGCTTGCAGAAGGCTGCAGACAGCCAGGGAGATCTCTTCATTGTCCACAGACATCCACATACAAATGCTGTCAATGCCCAGGTAATGGAGAATGGCAGTGGCCTGGCACCAGAAAGGAGAGAGCAGGGCAGCCGTTAGCAAAAGCCTTTACTTCCTGCATATTTAGGCTCAGCTTGTACAAAGGAACTCTTTTCCTGGGTGAATCCTGAGTCAGTACAAGGCAGAGTTTTGCTTTTCAGCCTTAATTTCTAATAAGACAACAACTAACATGTAGAGTTGCCAGTAATTAAGTCTATTTCCAAAGAGGATGTTAAAAGCATTGCAAGGCTTGCAAGCCTTAGACAAAGCTTTCCTAAAGTTAGTTGTTCTTTGTTGCTTTTCTGAGACCTGTGATGAAGGACATGGATTTGACCCAACCATGCTCATCACAACTCCTGTGAGAACAACTCATCCTAAGTTCTACTTCACCAGCACACATGAAGGCACCATAGTGAACAAGTACAGCTTTCACCCCTAGAGGTCAGGGGCATTTTCAATCGTGTTACAAGCCTTGTAGGATCTAATGCCCCACTGCCCACAAGCATTAAACCATGGCAGTTTTCCACTCCCCCTGGTGCCAGGCAGTAGCAGCGAAGGCTGCTTACCCGAGCCTTGTGCCCTGTGCACATTTCTGAGAGGGTCCTCACGGCTGCCAGGACCAGCTCCGGGTTTTTGGTTTCTATCAGCTGCAGCAGGAGGCTGACCCCGTTGTTCTGGAAGATCCTCTCAGCACCCGCTTCCTCCCGTCCCAGGATAATGAGGTTGTTTGCAGCCTGGGGGGGAGACAGACCTGAGGTCAGTGGCCCAGCCCTGCAGAACATCTCTGTGCAGCTCTGGGGTGGTGGCCATCCCGCAGTGGCAGACACAGACAACCAGCTCAGACCACACCACACAGTTCTCCAGGTACATCTGGGGATTAGCTTCACCCTGCCCCATTAAAGTGGGTCACTGCTTGGAGAGGAACATAGGGGAAGGTGGCAGAGATGGGCCTGATAAGTCCAGTCTGATCCCACCTTTGGTATACTGGGAGGCGAGATCACCTTCCCCCTCAGCACAGGGGTGATGCCTCATTGAGACACTTCCCCTCTCCAAGCACAGCTCATCTCCCAACTCCTTTCCTCATCCTCCATCTAGGGCAGGAGGGAAAGGGAATGCACCTTACTGCTCCTCTGACATTAAATAGCAATTCTGTCAAGTCCAGGACAGTCCTCACCTTCTCCCGCTTTTCTTTGTCGCTGTTCTCATCCAGCAGGATTTCAAACATCTTCTGCACCCTCAAGTCCGTGGAGAACTGAATGCGCAGCTGTGCCAACAGAGAGTGCATGGAGCATCAGAGGCAGAAACCTGAAGCGCAGGTTTGTTTTTCCTTTATCACTTCAAGGACATCACAGCCCCTCAAACCGTGGACAGTTTAAAACAGGCATCACTTCTCAGCAACCAGCACCTATTGCCCATCTCAGACTTGTAGGCACAAGCAGAGCCAGCCCATACCCATCATTTCTGAGACCTAACCATCCCTAGTGATGCAAGGACTTCTTCACAGCACCCTGGAAAGATGTCAGAGTGGCAGCTGCCAGCCCCAGCCCCAAAGCTGGTCCAGTTCCTTGCCAGGACCTTACCACAACACTCAGGACCAGGCCAGCCTGAGGAGTGAGCTGCTTTTTAACTTAACAACTCAATCTGACCCCCAGATTTACATGCACCAAATATGAGCTCCCAGTAAATGCAGCCTATTTATGCCTGTACACTGTTAGGAGTTTCCAGTATGATCAATACTCTGTTAATGTAACCCAGAGCAAGAACATTCCATGCCTGGTCTGTGAACCCAGCACTGCTTCCCTGGCATTTACCTTCTCCTGGATGTTGGCTCCCAGTCGCCTCAGGGTCTCCTGGAAGTTTTTGTTGCGGGGTTCAATGGCAGCACATTTCTGAGCATCTTTGAATGCTTGGTCCAATTTTCCCAGTTTTTCCAGAGCTTGACTGCGCCGGTACAAGGCTTTGATATCCGAGGAATTGATGTCAATAGCTGGAAGAATGATCCAAAACACCAGCCATCAGAGTCTGCTGCGTGGAAATAACCTGTGTAAACTGTGATTTGCTTTACAGTGACTATAGCTCTTTGAGATGTTATTGTGGATTAGCTCCAATACAACAAATTGGTGCATCTTCTTTTCAACCTCCTCCATTAGTTCCCTTGTGGCCTCAACACTTGGGTGTTAGTGGACATGAAGGAATAAGACCACAGCCCCCCAAAACCAGATGTGAGAGCAGGCTGAAGCAAGCACACCCACCAATGCAGCTCTGCCTTCTCAAAACAGCCCCCTCCTTACCTCTAGATGCATCTGAGGCTGCCTTGGCATATTCCTCCTGTTAAATCAGCAAGAGAGAAATGTGTTAGCAGTGGAATAGCAGGGCATGTCCCCACTGCTGACACACTCTGTGACCTCTGTGTTCCCATAGGACACCTCAGTGAAGCCTTTTCATCACTGATGGAAGAAAAGAGGGAAAGGTCTCTGATGCAGGTGAGACAACATACGCTGCTGCAGCAGCAGATAGTGGGCAGTGAGGGCAGAGGGGATACTCACAACAGCCTGTCTGCAGCTTGTTCTGAGTTGGTGTTTCTTCTGGGTTAGTGTAAACTCAAGCACATGCAAGAGATCTGCTAAAACCCCACAGCAGGTCACTACAAGCTGACTGCAGGAAGCCAAGACAGTTTTGGTACAGATACCAATAACTCAGTTTGCTAAATACTGACTTCTGCTTCTTTTGCGCTAGGACAGATGGCAAGAGCAATGTCTCCGCATCCCAACTCATGGCCTACAGTGCTCTCGTGGCTGCCAAAAGCTTTTGCTTCAAAGTGATTATGTGAGGCCCTCTCTGACCTGAACCATCAGGACTGAAGCAGGGAGGCAGCTTTACAGTTCCAGAATAAGCCCAGAACAAACCACTTCAGGCCAGTTGAAACATGCTATTCAATCAATGGACAAAACACACAGCCCGCAGCACGGGAGCGCCCTGGCCTGCCTCCCTGCTCTTCTCCCCTTGAGCACAGCCCAAGCAAACCAGGAGCAAACCTCACCTTCTTAAGGAAACACGCTGCCCTGTTCCTGTACAGCACTGCCTGCAGTGCCTTGTCCTTGTTGAGCTTTATGGCTTGAGTGTAGCTTTGAGCAGCTTTCTCGTAGTCATTGGCCTGAAAGTACTTATTGCCCTCCTCTTTCAGCTGGATGGGATCCTCCATTTGGAGAGCTTTAAGGGAAAACAACGATTTGTGTCCCATTCCAACTGCCTACCCCACCATAAGACTCACATATAATGAACACTCACATTAATAAAAGCAGCTTACCAGGCTGAAGAGCTTTGAAAGTGAAGACCTAAGGTCAAGGCTGTAGCTTCACAGCAGCTTATCCCACGGTTATAGATCCTTAGGATTCAGTTAATAAGAGAAAAAAACTGGAGTCCACCGGTGCCACAGAGAGCCTGTGTGTCCCAGCAAAGAGCTCGCCTCCCGCTCCGAGTTTGGGCAGGACCTGGCAGCTCCTGCTGCCTGTCAATGTCACCTGTCACCACAGCCTGTCCCCTGTGCTATATATTGCCTGGGAATGGCCCCTGTCTGCAGCCCTGCTGGGGGGGGGCCTGCATGCAAGCACACAGCCCCTCTCTACAGGAGAAGAGATCCTCTGCCACCTCTGCAAGCAAACCCCAGCTTCCATCTACCTACAGAGCTGCACAGTGTGCGGAGCAAGAATGGGGGGGTTCATGCCATAGAAACTCCTAACTGTGAGGACTGACCCCCACCACAGTGCTCAGACCCTTCTCCCTTTCTATTTAGGGAAGCATGAGACAGCTGAGCCTTAGGAACAAGCGGCCCCATGCCAGCAGCTGCAGCAGCACCAGCACCTTCCAGAACACCCTGGGATGGGGAAGCCAGCTCACACCCAGCACTGCCTCCTCCTCACGGGGCCTTTGGGAGCCTGCCCCACTGGAAACCCCACTCGTGGCTTGCACAGAGCTCAGGTTTACCTCTGAAATAACCACAGAAATCATAATGAAAGCTTTTTTTCCCTCTCACATCAGCAATTCTCCTAAAGGATTCAGTCCCCACCAGTTCTGCAGGGCTCATGGCTCTGCTCAGCCACACCAGCAGCACAGAGCCCAGCTCTAATTACAAACTGTGGCTTTAGAAGTGAAACAAACCACACTCGGAGCTCTTGTGAGAGAAGGCTGAAACAGCTTCACCTCTTCCTCCTACTTCTGCCTTGCTCAATTCATAAACTAGCTTACTTTACTGAGCTCTGCTCAGCCACACCAGCAGCAGAGCCCAGCTCTAATTACAAACTGTGGCTTTAGAAGTGAAACAAACCACACTCAGAGCACTTGTGAGAGAAAGCTGAAACAGCTTCACCTCTTCCTCCTGCTTCTGCCTTGCTCAATTCATAAACCAGCTTACTTTATCTCCCACTGCATCTGCTTCCCTAATAAGCCAGACCAGCCTGTGGGGCTGTTATTTATAGAGCCTGGGGGGCTGCAGCATTGCAGGCACCTGTGCTGAGGGTCATTTAAAGGCAGCTGGTGGCAGGGAGCTGCAATAGATAAGGAGGAATTCCTGTTTCCTGTTGTCTCCGTTTCTGAGTGCGTTCTGCTCCCCACCGGCACGAATGGTAAACCCTTCTGTGAGCATCCCTGGGTACCAGCGGCTGGAGGACGGGGGGAGGGCCGGGAGACCCGCTGGCTCTGGGGGGCCCGGACCCCTAGCGCAGGGCCGGGGGAGCTGCCGGCCACAGCCCTCACACGGAGAAGCAAACGGGGCCCTTGCCCGGCTCTTCCGCTGCCGGCAGGAAGCAGGAAGGGGAATGGGCAGGGACCGGGAGCCCTGCTTCGGAAGGTACCTTTGGGGCTCGGAGGAGTTCGCGCTCCTCCGTGTTGAGGGAGACTGAACACTCGCTGTGCTTACCCATCCCAGACACAGCCTCGGTAGCATCTCCCCAGCGCCCGCGGCTGCAGGAGCGGGTATGCTCAGTGACAGGATGGTGCCAAATCTGCTCTCCTCTCTCCTCCGCAGGTCTCTCCTTTCCTGGCCCCGTGGCTCTCCCTGCTGGGGTGCCTGAGGGCATGGTGGTCCTGCGGGCTGGGCTCTGCCCTGGTCTCACCGAGGAGATGATCCAGCTTCTTAGGGCGAACAGCATCCAAACGGGTAATGGGGAGCACTGGGGTCTCGGGTTGGGGAATGTCACCCCCAGCACACTTGGGGTGGAACGGGCCTCTCCCCCTGTGCGGGACCCATCTGCCAGCCTGGGCAGTCAGGACTTCTCCATAGAAGCAGGAGAGTGTTAGGATGTGGCAGGGCTCTTGTAGAGGCTTTTGGAAGGTCTTTTGGGTGGGTTTGTGTGTTTTTCCCTCTGAAAAATGCTCATTCTCCTGGCAGGCTGCACCCTGGGCCCCTCTTGCCCTTAGGGGGAAGGAAAAGATTTTGAGTGAGTTCTTTACTTGTTCTGACTGGATTAGAGCTGGGGAAAACACTGTTTTGTTGTTGTTATTTGGAGCCTGTGAGACCCTGTGGCTGCTGGAGCCCTGGATGCTGTAATCCTTGCTTTCCCTCTAAGAATTACTTTTGACTTGTTTTATACCAGTAACAAACACATTTATCTGAAAAAAAAGGATGTTGGAGTGGTTCCTGAGAGCAGAGATGGGGCCACCAGTTCTAATCCCTGGGGCTATAGCCCTTCGTGGCACTTTGGGTCAGTCAGTAGTCCCTTGAGGCTGTGGCACACTGGCAGAAGGGGAGTCTCTTGGCTGGAACCAGTTATCAAATGGTGCTGGGCAGCTCTTGAGCAGAACAGGGAGGATTTTTACCATCTTCTCTCCCTGATCTGTTTTGCAATGGGCAGTGGGGCCATCTCCAGTTTTACATTGTGTAGGGCATCCCATTCATTCACTTGAAGTGTTGCCAGAGGGTGCAGATGTTTTGCCTGTTGGTGCAGGCAGGCTTGTCTAAGCTGGCCATCTTCTAGTGTCCATGATCTGTCCAGGTTTGGCTGCCAGCTTCTCATTCCTTGTGTTATTGCAGTGGTGGACTTCGTGTCATCAGACCTGGAGGACGTTGCCCAGAAGTGTTCCCTGTCTTACAAGGTAAAGGGTGACTCCCAAGTCCTGGTATGTTCGCTGCGGAGCTCAGAGCTGTTCAGCTCCTACTTGGATGGGTTTTCCTGGGGGCACCTCCTGCAGCATGGTGTTGTCCCTGGACTTCCTTAGTCCTGTTTCCGGGCATCTCTCTGTCCACCAGGCGCTGGCTGCAGTGAGACGGGTGCTCCTGGCCCAGTTCTCTGCCTTCCCTGCCAATGGAGCAGACCTCTATGAGGAGCTCAAGAGCTCCACGGCCATCCTGCCCACTGGGAGCCCGAGGTGGGTGATTGCTTGGTGAGCCAGCGGGTCTGCCCAGGGCTGGGCTTGCTGCAGAAGGCCATGGTTCCCCAGCACAGGCTTTGAATCTCAATGTGGTGATGTCCTGGGAAGGAGCCAGGGGCTGAGGCACTTGTCTGCATTTGGGAAGGAGGCTCTAGGGACAAACACCCAGGGACTGCTGCTCCTGCAATTCTGGCTGGAGGGGAGTTGATATCCCACCTTATGTTCATCCCATAGCCTGGACCAGCTGCTGGACTCCGGGCTGTACACGGGGGAAGTGACGGAGCTCATGGGGGCACCGGGCAGTGGGAAGACGCAGGTGAGTGGGGTGGAGGAGAGGACAGGTAGGACAAAGATGATGCCTTCAGGCATGTGAAGCACAGGGGCCTGGGAGGGCTTGCTGACCTCCCTGCCTTTCCAGGTGTGCCTGGGCATTGCAGCCAGCGTGTCTCTTGGCCTCAAGCAGCACGTCCTGTTTCTTGACTCCACGGGGGGGTTCACTGCCTCTCGACTCTACCAGATGCTTCGAGCCCAGGAAGAGGAAGAGGAAGAGCAGGCAAGTTCCCCTGAGCTGAGCCCTCTGTTCACACTTGGCTCTTGCCTGCAGACAACCCCCAGAGATGGTTTGTCTTTCCAGCTCTGCCTTGTCATCCCCATGGGCTTTTTTGGATCCACAGTCTTCCTCCTGTGGTTTGGTGGGTGCTGTGCTCAGGCACAGACACTGCACTTTAGGTGCTTTTCTTGGGGAGAAGAAGAGAACTTGCTGTACTTGCTCACACTTTTGCTCCATGAGCATAATCTGTGTTGCTTCTTCCATCAGTGCCATGGGGACAAGAGTATTCATGGGGTGGAGGCAAATGCGGAAGAAATAAAGGTTCCTGGCTCCATAGTATAAATGTAAAGAGCTGATAGCAGCTGGGGCAGGAGGACTGTAACAAATCATGGTGGGGTTGAGGCTGTTGGTGATGCCACTTTCTGCTGCAGCTGGAGGCTCTGCAGCGGATCCAGGTGGTCCGTGTGTTTGACATCTATGAGATGCTGAGTGCCTTGCAGGAGCTGCGGGAGCACCTCTCCCAGCAGGTAGGAGCAAGGGACCGGGCCCCTCTCCCTTCCCCAGAGCTGCACTGGGAGCAACAGGGCTTGTGTGCCTGATGAGTGACATCGCATCACCCTGCCCTGGGGACATCTGAGCCTGTGTGCAGCTCATGAGCTCCAGAACTGCTAGATGTGTTACTCTACATGGTGCCTCCTTCTTTCAGGTTGTGAGCTCCATGAGTCCTCTCAAGGTCGTGGTGATCGACTCTGTCTCAGCTGTGATGTACCCGGTGCTGGGTGGGAAGCAGTCAGAGGGTGAGCTGCTTCACTGGGATGTGCAATAAGGTTGCAGATCTCTGCTCATCCTGAAGAGCATCTTCCACGTGTGCTGGGGCAGGATGGATGTGGGTGCCACAGCTCCCAGCTTTTCCTTTGCTACTGTATGTAAAGGGGAGTCTGTCTGCAGTGTTATCAGCAAACATTCAAGCTGGCTGTGGCCATGCAGGCTCGTGTAGGTGGTCTGAAACCCAGCCAGGGGACAGAGGAGGCGCTGAGCTGTTTGCCCACAGATTAAAACCTCTGCTTACAGTGTCGCAAGTACATTGTGTTTGCTGGCACGGTTTGTGAAGCTCCCCTGGGGCCCTTTCTGCCAGAAAGGACCATAAATCAGGAGTGAGGGGCTTCCTGCTGGCTGGGATGCCAAGGAGGCCCCTCATACACCTTCCAGAGGGTATTGCAGACCTGGGTGGCAGCCAGTGCTATCACAGGAACCATGGGCTGTAGGAAATAAAGCTGTGAGCTGGAGAGATGGGCCCTGTACCTGTTAAATCAGCCTGGCCAGCTTTGGAGCTCCTGGTGCTTTCTTAGGGTTTTTTTTTGACCTCAGGGCTTCTAGGATGGGAAAGGAGGTGGTGGGACAACTTTGGGATTGGTCTGTCCATGCCACATCCATTGGGACAGAGTGCCCTGTATTTGCAGGTGCAGTGGGTGCTGGTAATGGCAATGGGTTGTAAGTGTCTATGAGTACCAGCAGTGGCACTAAATCTAGTGCTCATGCAAATATAGATGTCACCTGCTTCCAAGAAGTGCTTTTAGGGTTATTCTGAAACACCCAAATCCTTTGTCCTCCTCAGGTTTGGCCATCATGATGCAGCTAGCCAGGGAGCTGAAGACACTGGCCAGGGAGTTCAGCCTTGCTGTTGTGGTGAGTGTTTCTGGGCTTTGTCCTTCACATGCTGGCATGTGCCATGGTGAGGAGTCCTGGGAAGGGTGGGACCCCAATCCCAGCTAAGCAGGAGCAAAAGCCCTGTATCCACAGTGCTCTGCAGCTTGTTCCAGCGAGTGTGGAGCGAGAACAGGGCTGGTTTACTGCCTGCTCTTATTGCTGTTCTCAGCCAGCGAGGCATTAACTTGATTGAGCAAGGTAAAGTTAAGCACAGATGCATTGAAAGGTTGTTTGTATTTATTTTTGATATAACACTAGTCATTTAAGGGACTGGCCAGCTTCTAAGTAACCTCTTGCTCAGTTACCTTAGAGAAACTGCTGGGCATTGCATCATCCACAAGGAGCTAGGGACTAGAAGGGGCCCTGCTGTAGTCTTCCCCAGTGCTTGGCCCAGCAATTGCATTTGCTTCAGTGCACCCAGACAGGTTGCTGGGACCACAGGTAATGTGTTTGAACTGGGAAGGCCACAACAGAAAACAGTGTTCTGCTAAACCTGGCACTGGATGGTGTTGAGACAGTCCTGCCCTTTGATTAGCAATGAAGTGACAAGGATGGAGTGTCTGGAAGGATGCTTGGAAGCTCCAAGTTTAAAGTTTGCAGGTGCCTTCAGCACATGGAGTCTCTGCAGCTTGCAGATACGAGTGGGTTCCTACCTGAATACATCTGGGGCAGTAGCATGGGCTGTGTTTAAAGGGGATGGCATGAGTGTGCCAAGAAGGGAGGGCACAGGATGGAGAAGAAAAAGCACTACAGAAGTAGCAGGCTGGCCATTATCTCCTGATAATCTCTGGTGTTTCATTGCACCACGTGGCACTGCTTTTCCTGGGCACTGCTAAGCCTGCTTGTGCTGCAGGTGACCAACCAGGTGACAAGGGACAGCAGCACCGGTCCACCAAAGCCAGCCCTTGGCCGCTCCTGGAGTTTCGTGCCCAGCACCCGAGTGCTGCTGGAGAGCAAAGAAGTCACCTTGGAGAAAGCCACCACCCAGCGCATCGCTTCCTTGGCTAAGTCACCCCGGCAGGTGAGGCTCCTCAGGCTGGTCTCTCAGGTATGGAGGTGATGCTGTGTGACTTGGACCTGGCTTTGGAGCAGGGTGAGGCTCCTGCTGTGGGTCAGGCAGCACCAGGTCTCATGGGTGACCCATGGCAACGGGAGGGGAGCAAATGCAGCCTGGCTGTGTGCTGTGGAAGAGAAGAGCATCTGTTCGCAACAGCCTGGGCTTGTATTTATAGGCATGATAAATGAGTGGCACCACTTCCAATGTGGGTCACAGTGTTCCTTGGGCTTGTCTTGCTCTCCTGATCAGTGGGAGTCCTGCAGAAATGGCTCCAACACCTGCAAAGGTGACTTTAGCTTGAATCCTGCCTAGTACGAGACAGCTCTGCGTGAGCCTCCTGACTCTGAGCCTGCTCTGCTGCCTGATCTGAATGGGTTTGGATGTGGTGGTCTGCTGGGCAGAGAAATGCATCCTGGATGTGCTAAATAACTGTCTGGGGATATCTCAGCCCAAATTGTTCTTTCTTTACTAAATTGCATTCTCTATTTGTATCTCTGTGTTCAGCAGACCCAGTTAGAATGAAGGGCACCAGCATAGAGAAATGCTCAAGGGGATGTGTTTGGGGATCTTTGGCTCTGGGGCCAGTGATGGAGTGTTGGATAGAGTGAGGTTAAGCCCCTCTCTGTTTCTCCTTGCAGCCAGTTGGGATACAGGCGGAGCTGGATATTGGAAGTGCTGATGTGACACCCACAGAGAGGCTCTAATGTGGGTGGAAAACCAAATGACAAGTTCTAGAAGAGCTGCAAAAAAGCAGATCAGCACACTGGAGGCTTTACAGACTGACTGAGTCCTGCAGCCCTGGGAAGGACCAATGTGAAGAAGTTCTTGTTTTCTGCACTGGGGAGAAAGAGTGGGGGGCTACCTAGAGATCTTGCCTCAGCAGATGCTGCCTGCAGTGGCTGGGCTGTGTGAGCAACACAACAACCAGGTTGTCTCTTCTGCTGCAGGCCTGTCTTCAAGCAGCAGAGCCAGCCCTGTCCTCAGGTATTGGCTTGGGACCAGCTGTCATGTTCCTATACAAACCCATGACTCCTCGTGGTGGTTTTGTTTCCCCTTTAACTCTTTGCCTTCTGGTCCCAGAGCTCTGATCGTCCTTGGGAGCAGCCCACAGTGGTCTTGGCTCAGAAATGAAAGGTGCTGCACACCGCTGTGGTGGTTGAGAGCTGGAGTTCAGTTAATGGTAACTGCTGTTAACTTCATTACAATTAGGGTTAGTCCCCAGCAGGAATAAGGTGGGACAGGCTGCTGATGAGCAGGGACATAACCAGATGCTTCATCTGACCTCCTCCACAGACTAACACCAGGCCCTGGAGAGAGCTGCTGGTGTTTTGGGGGCACTGCTGTGCTTCAGAAAGAATTGCTGTTAACTGCTGAAGGTTATGGTTGCATCAGCTGGGGTGGATGAGTCCTGGCTGCACCAGCTGGCCCTGTCTCATGCTCAAGTTCCTACTCAATTGCATGTGGTGAAGTTTAATCTCTCTTTGCTCCAGTGCTTTCCAGCTGCTCTTGCCTGCTCTGGGCAACCTCGTGGGTGCTTGTGCAGTGCTGGGGAGGAGACAGGAGGCTGTGATGGAATGTGGCCTCTCCTCTTGTTCCCAGGTATCTTAGACACCCGTAACCCCACTGCTTAATAAGAAGCCTCTTTGGCAGGTGAGCTGAGCTCTGGCTTGCACTTCCAAGGCTGCTGATGTAGGTTGTGGGGGCTGAGACTCATCAGGGCATGCTCATTAAGCTACTGATACAGCAGTATCTGGAGCTCTCTAAGGCTCTGCTGGGTAAAGAGGAGGCTGATTTAGCCACAATTTGGGTGCTAATTTCTCCGGAGTTAGATATAACAGTGTACAGCCCTGTATTCCTGAGCAAATAGCTGCTGGAGGGAAGAGGCAGCTAAAAGGGGTGCTGTAGGAAGGGCTGCCTGAGGAGGGGAATATGCCAAAGCAATGTGAGCTGTGGGCTGTGCCATTCAACAGGTTTCAGTAAAAATAAATGCATTTTAAAGCTGTGCACTGATTTGCATTTATGAGCTTGGGAGGGGAGACTTGGCTGCAGCCACTGCAGCCTGGCTGGGGTGAGGAGGAGGAGGATGGCTTGCCCATCTGCTGGAGCTGGTATGGCTGGTCCTCACCAGCAGAGAATGTGGTTTGTGTGTCTTGAAGCTGTGTGTAAAGAGCTGGTCCACACCAATTTCAACCAAAACTGTGCTGCTACTTCCCCTCTCTGCCTGAGGTTCTGTAGGGGAGGCAAAGCTCTTGTGGTGGAGCATGGAGCAGGGGAAGAGCCAAATAGAAACCTCTTTGGTTATATTTGAACCAAGGGGCATTTCTTGCTGTTTCCTTCCCCTAGCTAGCAAGAGGATGAGAAGTGGAGCAGCCTGCTCTGAACCCTGCATCACCTTTGTGCCCCGCATGCATCTTTGCCATGGCCTCAGGAAATGACAGGCATCACTTGCTCATGCTCTTAATCCCTGGGGAGCAGTCATGGGGCTGTGATTCAGTGGGGATGGTGCTGCTCTGTGGGGAAGAGACTGGGGAAAGTCACTGCCATGTGGGCTGTGCTCCTCCAGAGCCACCCATCCCAGGCTTTGGGGCACAGCCATGACCTGGGGGCATTTTCTCCTTGGCAATCAGCTGATTGCAGCTGCAGGAGGTTTGTGTCCTCTTAGGAAGCAGCTGGACGGGTTGGGGAGGATGCTGTGATATGGGGCAGGGCTCCTCGGCTCCTGGGTTTGCTGCGGAGGTAGGCAGAGAGGCAGTGTGCATGGTGACAGTCATGTCCTGATGGATTCTGGCTGTGCTGTGAGCGCTGGTCATTGCTCAGTGTGGGTGCAGTGGAAGGGTTCGGGCTGTGGGAATCCATTGCCTGATCTGGAAGATCTTGTCTGCTTATCCCAGCTGATTTGCCGTAAATTTGCATAGTAAAATGAGCCTGGAAAGAGTCTGAGACCTGAATGTCCTCATCCAGCCTTTCTCTGTGCTCAGGACAGGCACTTCTGCAGCCTTGTAAGCTGTATGGGGACATCCCCTTTCCCTGCTCCCTCCCATTGCCCGGAAAGTGGTGATAAAACCCATCTCGGGGCTGACAGGGCACCCCTTGTCCCAAGGAATGGGGATGCCTTTTGGCACTGAGGACTTGTATGTGTACATACGTACAGAATACAAGTGTATGTTTATATGTACCGTGTTACAGGTATGCGTGTATGGGGGACTGTGTATATATGCCTGTGTGTATGTCTCTCTATATAGGTGTCCTTGTGTGTGTTTCCCGTTTAATGTATCTAAGCCCCTGTGCATATAGCAGAAACCCTACGGAGAGCAGGGGTTCTCCCTGCCCAGACGGGGTCTCGAACCCGCGGCCCCTCGGTGGGCTCTACCCTCTGTGCCTCCTGATGGCGCTAGTGAGGCCTCGGGGGGCGGGCCGCCCGGTTCTGCCTAGCTCGCGGCTCTATGGCCGCCGCTCTGGGCGGGCTCTCCGTGGCCGGCCGCCGCCGCCGCCGTGGGCGGTTGCCATAGCGCCGCCGCCGCCGGGCCGAGCGGGGGGCTCGGGGCTGAGCCGCGGCCCGGCCCCTTCGGCCTCTACCGGGACGGGGCTGCCGGAGGAGGCAGGTGAGGGGCTCGGAGGGGGTGGCGGTTGTGTGTGGGGGTGAGGCCTCCCCCGTTGTGGGGCTGTCGGAGCAGGGGGGGTGCGGGTGAATGTGGGGCCCGTGAGGTGATGGAGTTGTCCCTGAGGGTTATGAAGGGGCTCTGGGTAACGGCTGTGGATTGGGGGGGTTGGTTTTAAGGGGGGGGGGGTGCCAGGGTTTGGGGGAGAATGGGGCCGCTTGGACTGGGAAAGGCTGGATTTTGGTGGTGGGGAGTTGAGGTAAAGGGGCTCCCCCATGGGAAGCACTTTGCAGGGTTCCCTGTGGAGGGCCGGAGAGACTCAGGTGCAGCCTCTTTCCTCTGATTTAGAAAGTGGAGTTGAGAAACTCATTCCTTCTCCAGGTAACGCTCCCAAAGGCACTGCGAGGTTCGGTAGGTTATTCTGCTCGAAACGCTGTGAGAATGGAGGGGTTCTGGATAAGCACCAGCCGTCAGTAGAGCCCTTTGCTTAAACCGTTGTCTCTGGGCGTTTACAGCGTGTCTGAAGTACTGTGCTTGGTGGCAGCGGGGGGGGGTGACTCCTTGGTGACAAGGACCCGAGTTGTTCCCTTCAGGACGAGCTGCTTCTGCTGGAGACGGGGGTTGGACAGCAAAGGAGAAGCCGTGCGAGCCCTCCCTGCACCACGCCTTGCAAAAGGAGCTCGGAACACAGAAGCGCTGGGGTGTTCTTCGGGACGCTTTGTCCTGTGAGCTGGTCAAGGTGCTTCCCGGTAGCTCGGTGTGTGACTGCAGGTTGGTGACTGTGAGCTCCCTGCAGTGGTCCGGGCTGAGCCTTTGCAGGGCGAGACAGGCTGTGTCCGACCCTACTGCAGCTCTGCGTCCTCACATCCTGTCCTCAGCACCTGTGTGTTGGGTTTGCTGTAATACACGGAGGGAAACCTGGGTGTAATTAGGTTTAGGTTACCTTCCCGTCCCTTATAGGAAGAGTGAGCTTTCATACACAGGCAAAGCAGCTAGGGATGAATGTGCTTGATGTAGTGGCTGTGTGATAAATAAAGTGTTGCGCTTGGGAGTTTCACGTGTTTCAAGCACTGCGAGGCTGGTCTGGCTTGCTGAGATACCATAGAGGTGAGTATAACATTAAAGCATTTATAGGGATGTTTTAGGTTTATGGTTCTTTGCTTTAGATGTATTCAGGGTAATGTTTAATGTGAGATGTGAAAGGATTTGTTTTGTTTGAGCTCACTTCCTCCTCTGTGGCTCAGAATGTGTCTGCCATGGATGGCACAGCCTTGGGAGAGCTGTTTCGTGGCAGCTTTCTGCCCTTTCTAACCTGATTATAGAGTTGGTAAAGAACTTAGTGGATTTGCAGAATGCTTGTTAAATTCTCCGTTTCACTAGGATGGGAAGTGACAGTGCTGTAAGTTGGTGGGTTTGGTGTGTTTACATCATAGTGGGTTCTATTTCAAAACTTGGAAGCCCACATTTTAAGACAAATGGTCATTAAGGCATGTACATGGAAAAAAGCCCAAAAGAGTATTAACCTTTTGTTGTTTCCACTGTTACCTTGTTTTTCCAGAGCTGAGAAGCGGAACAGAAAGCTGGGATCTTGGAAAGTTTCTTATGAATTCCAGATCCTTGTATTTACCTACCTCTCAAATATAAAGCCAGGTTGGACGGGGCTTGGAACAAGCTGCTCTAGTGGAAGGTGTCCCTGAATGTGGCAGGGGGTTAGAGCTGGATGAGCTTTAAGGTCCCTTCCAACCCAAACCAGCCCGGGGTTCTGTGAAACCCTCTTAACTCCTCAGCACGTTTTGTGTTCCCAGTGGTGGGGAGCAGGGTCTTGTTTTCATTCTTTGAAAACATAATTGCTTTTGGTAGAACATTTGGGTCTAATGAAACAGAATAATCTGCTGTGGCTGCTGTGTTTTCCATTGTGGACAATTCTCTGTGCCTGTGGGAGCTCTGGTGGAGGGTTCCCGGCTGCAGCGCTCGGTGTTTGCGCATCCACTCCGCTGGTGGCAGTTGAGCTTTTAATTAAAAGCTGATTGCCTTGAAATTGCTGTTCATGGCTTAATGCTTCATTACTCAAGTTTATGCTGGATTGGATTAGCTTTAAAGCCATCACTTAAGTATCGTGTTTAATTGTAGAAAAGTAGGCTTTCAGTGAGGCTTCGTCATTCTTGTTGGCAGGTACATGTGATTGGGCTCTTGGGAGTCAACTTAAACTCAGAGCTGAATGCAATACTCTGCAGTGAGAGCACAAAGGAACAATATATCTAAGTTATATTTTGGGGCTGGTGGTCACCAGTTGTGTTTCTGACTGAAATCTCTCTTCTTTTCTCCAGGCCTTCAGTTTTGTCTGCATTGGGGTTGACTTTAGCGTTGTGTTTTAATTCGGTTTTTAGCTTGTGTCATTCTCATTTGTTTTTATACAGGGTTTGTTGTTTCTAACAACTCGCACTGTAAAGTCTTCCATCCTGCTAGAGCAGGATTTGAGTTGAATTGTCAGCTCTATATATAGCAGGGTTATTAAAACTTGGGCTTTAGACTTTGAACCAGCTTTTGAATGGTGAAAGGGTGTAAGCAGATTTTCAGCCAGTCATCTGCTGTGGTGTTCCTATAGCAGTGTGTCTGCCCCTGAATTGCCTGGACGTGTGCTGGAGGCAGCTGTGAAGCTAGACAGGCTGTGTCTGACCTGCTACTGCAGCTCTGTGTCCTCACATCCAGCCAGGTAAAATGCTGTCCTCAGCTCCTGTGTGTTGGGTTTGCTGTAATACATGGAGGGAAAATTGGGTTTAATTAGGTTTAGGTTGCTTTCCCATCCCTTGTAGGAAGAGTGAGTTTTCATACACAGAGTATCTCAGAGTGTCTCTTCTCTAAAGCATTTGACCAGTCCTGGGGGATACAGAGCCTGTTCCAGGGATAAGGAATTAGAAAGTACATTCAACCAAGAACTTGGAGCTTAATAAACCACTTTGCAGCAGAAAGATAATGTGAGATGCAGCTAGTTGTGTGCACTGGTTTGGACACAACTGTGTGTGAATGAATCCATGCTGACTAGGACAAGAGGACCTTTTGGTATGTGGTAGTAAAACCTGAGGGAATTCAGTACTTCTCTGTAGTCTGAGCCCTGAGTACAAGCATAGCATGGCTTTAAACTACCTGAATGCTGCTGGTGTGGGCTAAATGCTTGAGTATTGATCCAAGTGTTACAGTCAATGCTATGGTAAGGTCTGTGCTGCTGTGATTTGCATACACTATATGTATTCACGTAGTGCCAGTGTTTCTCCAGCCCTCTTGTGACTGCCCACTTCCATTGTGAAATTCCAGCCAGTCTCCTGCTCCCCAGGGAATTCCAGTCATTATTCTTGGTAGCACCTATCAGTGTCTCCCCATATGGAACTCCTTTTCCTCCACTTCCCAGACACTGTCATTATGAGAAGCCAGAAATTAGTACTTTGAACTCCCACTAACTGGCATTCCGGGAGCATGGAATGCTTTGCAGGGGTGAGTAAGTGCAGTCTCTGTTTCCCAGGTGGGGAGAATCACATCAGCCCTGAATTGATGTCAGAAACAGAACTCACCTGCTTGCCAAGTCTTCTAGCCCACCTGATGGTATGGGCCCTCCAGATTTATTACTCAGTCTCCAAAGAACATTGCAAGGTTGAAAAATGACACTTTTCTTTCAGAAACCAGAGTATGACAGTCAGATCCAGAGTTTAAACTCTCTATTAGTTTCTCCCTTCTTTCTCAGCCAGAGCTCAGAGCTGAGGGATGGCTCTGAAAGCCCTTTTTGGCTTTCTCAATTTAGGTTCCCATAAGGGACTTCCTTTAAAAAGGAATTATTGTTTTCTGGGGCACTGTTTATTCTTCTGAGTGTCCATAAAATCTACAGATTCTCCATGTTAATTGCTCTTGAGGTTTTCACTTTACTCCACAATATTAATTAGGCTTCTTCCTCGAATGCCCTCCGGCTTCTCTGCCACATAGTCTTAGAATAGGAATTTCCACATTGTATTTCAGTGGAGACTAGAGTATTAATTTAACATCAGCTCTTTTTACACTGCCACCTTTTTATTTCTATTTAGGAGGTTGTGGGATATGCTCATAAGAATAAATTTAAGCATCATGTGCTTTGGATCTTTCAGCTTAGCCTCTAGACAGATGTTAAGTGAGACTTTAAACAGGCAAATTTACAGTAGTCTCTTTTGGGAGTAGCTTGTTGCATAGTAACCTCTACTGCAGAAGGATAGTTCCTTTGGGCATTATGTGTTCTACACGTACACATGGATAACTCCAAATTGCAGTATCACAAGTGGCATCACTGAATCAATGCCACTTGCAGTGTGCCTGAGCTTGTATTGGTTTGGCTTGTTCCCCAAATGAGGTGGAAACGGTAATATTGCACCCCGTGGAATTCCACACTGAAACTGATGTGCTTTCTGTTGATGTCAAAATACCTTGCTCAGAAAGCAGTTACTGCTGGGTTCCATGTTTCATTCACCCATTACTTTGAGCTCTTCCATAAACGTGTTGGTGCTTCTTAGGACTGTGCCTGAGCCAAGGTTATGTGGAAATCTGCTGAGCAGTGGCGTTCCTGGGAACGGGGGGTTGGAGAGCAGCAAGTTAATCCTCAGCTCTAGTCTGGTGTTACAATAACCATGGCTAGGCTGGAACCGCAACTGGTGCTGCTGCTCTGCTGCAGTGAGGAATCCCTTCTCCATAGGATTGCCTTAGAGTTAAAATGGAGCGTTGATTCATCTGGTGGCATAGATTTATTTATAGATCCTTGGATTTGATAATCTGGAGGACAAACAGGCCCGTGGTTTGCTGAGCAGGTTTTTAAATGTCAACTTAATCACTGAAAGAAGGCAAATGTTTTCCTGGTTAGATTAACAAACCCTTCTGACTGCACCCATGCACCCTCTTCCTATACATGCCTTGTATTCTTGGCTAGCAGCAGAGACGGATAAAATGTCAAGCCTGATAGATAGTTGGAGCTGGTTTTTGGTGGTTAAACAATAACGAAACTGTTGTGTGCTTGCAGGGAAACACTGCTCCCTGTGTGCAGACTCCGTCCTGGCGAAAGTTTGAATTGTTCCAAAGAAGGGGCATTTCTAGAATGCAGCTTCTGTGGCCAGTTGCACAGCTGTCTAAATGACTGCCTGTCTTGAGGCCATTACACAAGCATTGCAGAATAGTTTGGAAACAGTTTATTTTTCAGATTCCACGGAAAGTGTAGATTTCAAAGGCCCTTTGGACTGTCTAATCACAATAAAAATAGAAATGGAAGCTGGTGTTTCTATAGAGGCCGATTTATGCTCTCGGAAACGCAGGTTTCTTCCAGTCAGAGGCTGATACTTGCATTATTCTTACCTTGTGTTTCTCGGATTGAAAGGCTTATCAGTTGTTGCGTGTGATTGTGCATTTCCTTGTTGGCTTAGTCAACTCGAGCCTGTCCTTGTGCATCCTTTTGTGCAAAGGGCTCTCGGGTGAGACGGTTTAGATCTTGTCTCTTACGCAGAAGTGAGAGGGAGTTAATGCAGGTATTTGATTAAAAAGCCCCAAACCTCAGCCTTCCTGTTGACAAACTTCTTGTTCTTTCTGTTCCTGTTGTTATTTATAACTCTCGCTTCTTGTTACTTGCTTCTCTGATGTGAAGACAGATCACAGGCAGAGTGTGCAATGGAAATAACTAAATGAGGAATGTCATCCTAAGTGAAGGAAGAAATTCCTGAAATGAATTGAAATATGTTGCTCAGCTCGCTGCTGGGAGTGCATTGCAGTGCCGACAAAGTGTGCTTAGAGAATGCACTTGGAATTCAAAGCACCAGTAAACGACTACTTGTATCCAGCAAAGTAATGCAGTTAAAAACAAAGTGCTTGCAGCATTTCTTGTTATCTGCCTTCAGAGACAACTTAAACCTGCAAATAGGTTTATCTGATCGTCATGAATGGTGCTGATACCATCTCTGAAGTCTCCTGTGGGTGAAAACCTATTTCAGGATATTCCAAGTGTGTCTATTTCAGAGGTAATATGTAGCACATTTAATGCAGTTTTACCATTTTTAGCTTGTTCACCTTTTGCTGTGTTAAATGCCATTTGGATCACGTTTTCAAACAACATGCTCAACTGCATATAATGAAGCCTTTTCATGCAACGGAACATAGGCCAAACCCAAGCCAAGCTCATGAAAGGCTTTACTTTGTCTAAGTGAAGTAAGATGATCGTTCTTGGAACGAGGCCTGTCTCTTCATCAGTATTTTCCAATTGGCGTGCTGCTCAAAACCCAAGTAACTTGGTAAGGTGTTGTTAGGGAGGCCTGAGCTTGGTTTTTTACTTCTGGATGTGGCTCTTTATAATGCAAGTTCAGGCTTTTCTTGCTCTGTCTGGAATAACAGATGCAAGCTTGAAATTAAATCTGTGATATGTGGTAGTAGTTCCTAAAAACTCCCCCAATCAAAGCAAATGTGAGGAAAAGGCTGTGAACTGTTACTGTCTGCTTGACTGATCAGCTTCAATCCTTGATGATGGAGGAAAAAGTCTAAAATTACTTACTGAACCTTCTGAGCTTTGAAAGAAGGGAATTTTTACAACATCCACCAAAGACTTGACATCTAAAATCCGAGATGCTTTTCTAACCAGCAGTGTGATAGCGTGCTGCCTCCTTCAGACCTTATTCTTGTCTCAGGTACCAAGAATGCCTTTTTTCTGATTGAGAAGGCCACATTTGGCAGGGACACTTCTTTAAAACATTAAAATACCTCATTAAGTAAAAACAAATGTATGGGGTAGTATTTTATTCTGCACGTTACCTGAACTTTCACTGTGAATGGGTAAAAAGTTCAAACAAAGCCCAGCAAAAGAAGGACAAAAACCCTAATGGGACTTGCATTGTCTTTTGCACTTGTGTGAAACCTGAAGTTGCCCTCAAAATCATCTTGTCTTGTCCTTATTTATATACGTTTATGTGGTTTGTGACGTTAAAATGTCAGGAAGCTCTGCAAACGTGCAAGGAGGTTCCTTACTGTGAACGTTTGCCGTGCCTTACTTCTGTGAGCTGTGATAGCTCTGAAAGTATTTAATACCATTATGATTACAGTACTGCTTTGAAGAACTGAAATAGTAACCCAGTTCCATTCCCTGATGAGGTATTACCTGTATTTTACGGGTGGAAAACTGGGGTACAGAGAATTGAATTGGCCGGATGCACAAGGCATCTGTAACAGAGCTAGAAACTGAAACCAAAAATCCTCAGTCTCAGCTGTCCCATGTTATTTATCCCATTACTAATCTGAAATTAATTACCCAATGCATTCTGGTGAACTTGAGGTCTTTTTGTTTCCTTCTTAATAGGAATAACTGGATTGTGTGTGTGTGTAATCAAACCTGGGGCAGTTGCTGCTGACCTATTGAACTGAGAAAAGCAGAGCTCAGAATGGAAGCAAGTTCATGCTGATGTTAATGGTGGAAAAGATTGTGTCACAGGGAGCTTCTTAGCAGCAGAACTCACGTCTGCTTGTGCTGGAAGGCCAGATAAGCTGTTACTTGTTTGGGATCTGAGAACAGATCCCAAAGGTTTTGAGGTTTTATTTAAAAACTGAGTGTTCCTTGTTGTTAAAGGACAAGACAGCAGAGTGTCTGTTCCCAACTTCCATGATAGTTGGTAGGGATTTTGTCTTAATGCTTCAACACCAGGATTTAATCTAATACGAAGATCTCATCTGTCAGTTTACAAAGCAAGCAAACCCAAAGGGAAAGAAGTGCTCCTCCCAGATACAGGAAAGCAAAATGAGAAGGTGATGATGCTGCTGTATGGCAGACATTGAAAGAAAACAATCAGCAAACCCAAGCAAATTAAAACCACCCCAAATGAAACAGATTTATTGGTTTATAAACCCCAATGATTTCTGGAGCACTGACTCACCGTGTCTGAATGCTTGGGCTTGCCAACAGCCATGAACTGAAATGTGACCCTGGTCTGCTTGTTGGCGTGGGCCATATATGGGAAATTTCCTCTTCATGACAAAAGTGGGGAATCCAGAAGATGCAGGTCCTTAAGGGCTGTTTGAAGCTTTCAGTACCCAGGATCCTCTCAGTCTTTAAAAAGTAACTGTTTTGTACAGGTTGGCTCCAACAATGACCGCATGTTCATCAATCCTGACTTTCTGCTTTGATCACCATAAACTGCAGCAGTTTTAGGTGAGTTGTGCCTTCGGCGATGTCTTCTTGTGCCTCTGTTGGCAATTCACACCATGCTTAAAATGCTTGACAAAGGATCCTAATATTCTGCCATAATGTATGTATAGAGGTGTGGCAATAAAGGAAAATTGCCTTTGTGGGAGGTCATGGGTTTTGTTCCAAGAGACAAATGTTTACTTTATGGTTTGTACTGATGATGTAGGTGAGCTCCTGCGTGAGCTCCTGCAGAATCTCCTCAGGATCTTACCCTTCAACTCGGCAGCCAAAAATCTGGGATAAGATGGCTGTTGGGTTTGTTCATGTCCCAGTTTAAATTCCCAGCCCAAATTCCAGTCTGCATTGGCTTGGGTTTACTAGTCCTTAATGTTCTGTAGAGATTGAGGCTGGAAGAAGAGGCATGGCAACTGAACATAGGTGGGGGTAAAATCACCAATTCAGAGTCTTTCTTGCCTAGAAACAACCTCTGTAGATGGTTGGAAATGAACTTTTCTACAACATAGCCTATGAATGTTGTAAGTAGTTCATGCCAGTCCTACTGACAGACACTAGAAGGCAAAGCTTGAACTTTTCCTCGGTTTTCCAGCTCTTTTCCAGGGCTGCATGCAAGTGATTTTGAATTTCAAATGCTTTTGTGCTAAATGGAGGTTGGCATAAAAGTAATAGTTAATATTTATGGAAATGCTTTAAGAGTGCAACTTCAAAGTGTCTCTCAAAGTTCCACCTGTACCAGCTTACCTCAAATGAGGGTGGGGTATTTTTCCTCATGCTCAGATGAGATGACTAAGCCACAAGTGAACAGACTTTTTTATTCCCGTATCTTTTGTTGTCTCAGTCACAAAACTGGTATTCAGGTTTGTTGCTTTTTAGTGCTGGACTCAATATCCCAGACCTTTCTTTAGCTGCTGACAAACTCCTGAGTATTCCTGTGGTCTGGGAGAGGAGAGCTTTCCACGCTGTTTCAGATGTAATGTATGTGCTGGTCTTTGTACATGTCTACCAAAGGAGATGATATGCAGTTGCATTGGATTCTATTTCAGCACCTAGTTTGGATTTGAATTCAGATGAATTTGGAATAGGCATAGCTAGGAAATGAGTCTGCAGTGTTTGTACTTGTTATGATGTGCCTCGATTATATACATTCAGATATTTTTTCAGTCTAGCCAAATAAAAACGCTCTTTTTTCAGGCTGCAGTTAAACAGGTTAGAGGTTGCCTGCCAGTCTGCACACATCCTTGTGGCGTGCAATTTTGCTGCACGTGCACTTTACCATGTGCATGAATTCCATGGGGTTTAGCTTGAATTTTAGATTAACTCCTGAAATGGGGGGGGGGAGAGCAGGCTTTGTGTGTGAGGAATTTTGAGGCTATCTTTGATTTCTGGGGGAAAATAGAAGGAAAAAGAAAAAGTAGAAGTTTGCTGTTTAAAAATAAAGCTGAAGCTTGGCGTAAGAAGTAGTTTATGGGATTTCCAACTGGTGGTGTAGCTTATCAGCAAACACTCAATTCTGGGTGTCTGAGACACAGCGATAGCTTTAAAGTGTTAGTGCCAACTGCAGTCCCAGTTGCATCCAAACCGAATGCGGTTCTGACTGATGCTGTACCACCTCCAACCCAAGCTCAGCTGTTGGATGAGTAACACTGCAAGACTGAAGAGTGTACTTAGAACTGCCTCTATTTTAGGAATAAATGCTTTGTCTCCCTGAATCCTTGTACACCAGGTGAGATAAGGAGTTTCTGTGCCCGTTGCTGCAATTTGTGTTGAGATGCTTCCTGAGTCCCTGTAGATTGGGGGTAAGGGCTTTTATAAGCTTGAGGAGCTGTAGCTGGGATAATGCCTCTTTCTCCTCCATTCCCCTGCCCCATATGCTTGTGCGTCATTCCAAAGATGAGCTGTTGAATATGTAAGTTATCCAGTTGGAGAGAAACCTTCTGTCACAATGAAACAAGATGTGCAGCTGTCTCAGAGGCCTCTTGGGCCAAGGAGTTAAATGGAAATATCTTGGTCTCTTTTTAGCTGAAATGGGAGCTCTAGTGATGTGATGTCAAATTGACATCCTTTCTCCTCCCCTTCTCTCTCCAGCTCCCTGCATTCCCCTCATTTAGGCTAAAAGAATCATTAAAGCCATCCAACAGTGGTTACCTTCTTCCATGGTGAAAGCTGAGGTGATTCAAAGCTGTTCCTTGACGTCCCTGCTGGAACTGTGGAACTGCTCCTGCTTGTTTGTAATATCTGAATGCTGAAGTCATTTACTTCATAGCAGCTCTTTGCAGCAGAGCAGAAACTCAGTTTGAGCAACCTTCTATTCTGGGCAATGTAGAACTTGCAGAGAAAGTGAGGTATTTGTATCATTACGAGGAGGAGGACTCACTGAAAAGCTTATGTTGAGCCTTCAGAGACCATTTCTGGCTTTCAGGTGGGCACGGATCCAGCTAACCTCCCCCAGCTATTGCCACGTGGCTGTCACAGTAGGGTGTTCTAGGTGGGGTTTGAGATGAAGTCTGGAGAGGATGGAGTGGCGGCCTCCCTCGCGTAGAGCCGGTTAAGGAAGCGACATGTTATTTAAATTCTGATTTAATTTTCAGGTTTTAATTTAGCAGTTTATTGCTACGTATCAAATGGTAATTTTAGCAGCTACCTGCTGCTTGAAAAAGCAATCTGGCTGAAAGTAAATCCCAGCAAGGCTTGTGATGGTGTGACTGCACAGGGCAAGAAATTCTGGGTGCAAGGCAGCACTGACCATTTTCCCCATAATGGAAAGGATGGATTGAAATGGACAGTGATAGTCCAGGGTTCCTGCATTGCTCATTGCTGAAGTATTGACAGAGAGCTGCCACTTTGGTGTGTGGGATGAGAGACAGAGACACTCATACACCCGTGCAGGGTGCTAGGAGGGTGGGAAGAGTAATAAAATGGAACACTCTGGCATCTTATTTCTACAGAGATTTCTTTCTTCTGACTTGGTTCACAGTCTGTATTACAGCTGACTTAATTTTTGTCTTGCTGATGAGCAGCTCACTAGTGTGAAAGAATGCACTGGGGTTTTAAACTGCTTTTCAGCACAGCAGGAGAGTGGAAGGGAGATAGTGACAGGAAAAGGGGGGATTGCTTTAAGCTGAAAGAGGGTAGATTTAGGTTCCTATTGGAATGAAGCTCTTCCCTGTGAGGGTGCTGAGGCGCTGGCACAGGGTGCCCAGAGAAGCTGTGGCTGCCCCATCCCTGGCAGTGTTCAAGGCCAGGTTGGACACAGGGGCTTGGAGCAAGCTGCTCTAGTGGAAGGGGTCCCTGCCCGTGGCACGGGGTTGGAACTGGATGAGCTTTAAGGTCCCTTCCAACCCAAACCATTCTATGGTTCTATGATAGTCTGTCTGCTGTCACAGCACATTATTTGGGAAGGGGCATGGGAATAAGGAATTAAGGTAGACTGGGTAAGAGAAATCATTTTCTAAACCTAGTCACCTGGTTTCATTAACCATGTTTTGGTTTGGGTTAACTCGCTGGAAGAATGTTGCTGACTTGCAACTGAAAAAGGCTGTTGTTGAATTTCTGTCTTGGCAGATGCCTGCAGACCTCATTACAGTTAGTAGCCAGAAGAATGTTATATCTAAATATTTCTCAATATATACAGTGCAATTTGGGGTCAAAACAAACAGTTTATATTGAGCTAATGCGCACACCAGGTACCCAGCTCCGTTTGAAACAAAAATTTCCAAGCTTCTCTTGTTGAAACTGGGGAAAATCATTTGGTTTTACTGTGCTACAGAGGGGAAGGTGGGTGAGTGTTGAGTTCAGGTGCGAGGCTGGGGGTCAAATTAAGGGGTCTCTGCCTTTGGAACGAGCTTCCCTTCCAATGCTCTATAATCACACCGCTTTTTGAGACCACTGTCTCCAGTTTACAATGAAAACTGCAGCTCTGTGGTTTCAAAGAAAGGTTGAAGTTTAGATCCTTTGTGCTTGTAACATGGGTGGAATTTGCTGATGGGCAAAGGCGAGTTCACTGAACATCTGTGTGTAAATCTTCCAACAAACAGAACATCAGCAAGTGCTGCTGCGAGTAAGCTTGCAGATGACTGTAACAGGGTGCTGATAAAGCTGCAGAGTGTTCTGGAATACCCACTGTATTTTTTCCCCCATGTATTCAAGAACTCCAGTTCTTAATTTTCCTCTCATGTAAGCACATTTTCTAAAGGCTCACCTTGTAAATGATTTACTCCGATGTCAACCAGGTTCTAGCAATATAAAAGGATCTTTGTCTGCATGATGGTTTCCTCTGTACCACGTAACTGAAGTTACTTCTGGTACTCCTCTTGGAATCAGCAGTGCTTGAAGGCGAGAGCAGTTCAGTGAAGCTGTGTGTGGCTGAACTGCTGTGGCCCCATTCCAGCTTTCCCCTGCGCTGCTTTGCACCCTGCCCCAGCGGACCACGCTGTTTACTTTCTGCTCTGTGGGAAATGGATGTCACTTCCTTGATTAAAATGCTGGTGTGCAGCCAAATCCTCTCCCTTTTGGGCTCGCACGATTGGAGGAGCAGCGCACCTCATCAGCACACGCGCTGCTGAATCCAGCTGTGTGCCACGCTCCTGGATCTGGATGTGTTGAGATGTACTGCGACTCCTGGCTTCTGGGATGCCTGGCGCCTGCACGTGGAGGCTTTTGGAGGCATCTCTGAGGTGGAGAAGCACAGATGCAACTGTGTAATGCTGTTAAAAAGGCTCTGAAGATGGATTACAGGAAGGCACAAGCTGAACCATGAGCCACGTAGTGTCTTCATGCAACGGGGAAGGTCTAAGACAGTGTATGGGCATGGGATGCCAGTGTCAGCCTCCTCTGTCCATTGGAAGGAGCCAGTGGATGTGAGCTTGGAGATGCTATTCAAGTGCAGCTGCTTGCCCTGATGTGCCTGATAGCATAGGCACTTTTGGATGCTCGGAAGTCACAGAGGCTCACCTGGATACCTGGTTCTCACTAAGCTCAGTGCAGGTTACCTGAATGCCCTGTCCTCTGCCTTCGTAGCTGGCCAGTTTCTCACCTGAAAATCTTTAGACTGGCATCCAAGTTGCTGATCAGACTGGTGAGCAATCGTGTTTGTCTTTGTAAAGATTACTGGGTATTGCATACTTAGATGGTGAGGGACATGAAATGTCTCAAAGGCACAAAACAAAGTGGCAAAATGTCTCCTCCCTCCAGAGGAAAATTTCAGTCTCTCTTTTTCCACCTGTTCACTCGTGTTTCCAGCTGTGATACAGTGCTGATACTCACTGTTTTCAATCTGTGCGTGCTGTCACCTTAGGCACATGTGAACTAGTACCTTTACTCATAAACACATTGTTTTTTCTCTCCTTAGATAAAATCCTTAATGTGCTCAATACAGCAAATGAGGTTTATGTGCTTTGTGACAGCCAGGGCTTGTTCCTGCTCATCATTTTCTCATGCTTTGGACTGGTTCAGACACCACCTCTGCCAGTGTCCTGCTCAGACTGGCAACCTGCCTCCTTTCCCTTGCCTCCTGCATTTGCTGACTTCCACCTGTCCTGACATATGGTTGCTCCCATTTATCATAACTCAGGTCTGTGTGCCTGTGACACGGGCTGATAAAAATAATGCTGCATGCATAGAGGCCATTTGAGCAGACTATAGCTCTGTTATCGAGTAAATACTAATTTCTGACCAAACAAGCTGTGATTACAAATTGGAAGTAGTAGGTTATTAGTGAAACTAATTTTAGCTAGGCATTTCTTATCGGTGCAGGTTTACTGATAAATAAAGAAGTAAATTGGAGCAATGAGCACTTACGCTCATTTGTGCTATTAATGAGGCACCAAGATGGTTAAGTCATACTTTAGCCATTTCAAAACAGCATTAGTGAAAGTCTGATCTGATTAACTTTGCAGGGATGCAACATGGATTAATAATAGCAAAATAATAATTTAAGAAGTGCTTTTGCAAGACAGAAGGTATTTTAGAGCCACGCTGCCCTTTGCTGCCTTCCTGAACAGATTTCAGTGATCTTCCAGCTACTAGGAATGGCAGAAACTGCTGCTTTGGTGAAGAGTGTTCATCCCAGCCTTAGTGTATTGCCTTGAAAGTTGTGTCTTACCACGGAACATGGTTTTGCTGTTGTGGAGGCCACACAGTGGATAACGGGTTGGGTATGGGCTGTTGTGTAACATCTGTATTTGAAGCACACAGCCCTCCCTGCAGTCTGCAGGTTGGCAGTTGCCTGGTGTTTGACAAAAGAGAGAAGACTGAGACATTCTGCAGTAATCTGGCAACTGCTGAGAAAAAGGAGAAGACAGTTTGGGATCATTGGGGCATTCTGAAACATGAGAAGAAGGTAGTCAAAGAGGATGGCCAGTGGAATGATACGGAAAGAGGAGTGTGATGGTTCAGGGAGCTAATAGAAAAGAAGCTCCTCATGGTGAACACTCTTCCTCCAAACTAGGAGGTGCAAGGGCAGCTGATAGAGCTAATGAGCAAGTATTATTGTAGGGGAGCATGCCCTAGCACAGCTGCTGTTTGTCTTGCATCTCCCTCCCTTTTTGGCACCCTTCTCCATTTGCAGTAGCCTCAAGGGTCATCAGCCCTGGTGTTCCAGTGGTTGAAGGCCTCTCAGGAGGAGGAGAACTTGTTGTGGCTTGTCCTCATGTAGGAGCAAAACCAGCTGCCTGTGGGAGCTCAGTTCCTTTTGATCCCTTAACTCAAGTGTCTTGATGGTGCTACTGCATTCCAGCCCCCAGATTCCTGAGCAGTCATGAAAAGAAGCCACACACCGTCCTTGAGAGCTTTATTAGGCAGAGCTGGAAGCTCCGTGGTTGAGAGATGTTCTTTTGCTTGCTGTAGTCCCTGATAGTTTGTACTCTCGGGAAAATAAAGGGAAATTTTATATTGGGACATAAGCCACAGTTTTCCTATAGAGCCAAAGCCTTCGCTTTGATAGAAGTGCACAAAGCATATGTAATAAGTCCTGTACATAGACAGGAATCTTTGGTACTCCAGCTATTCTCACTGTACATTGCATATGTAGTGAGAACCTGAGTTCAAAGACTTTTTAAAGTGGAGATGGAAAGTCTAAAACTCCAGGCTTGCATTATGAATACCATCTTCAACAGGAAAACTTTGATATCACCGGTATTTCCTGCGGAACGAAATCATACTTGCAAATGGGCACAAAGCTCTTGGTGATGTATAGATGGTAATAAAGGGATGGTAAGATGAATTTCACTCTTCTGTTAAAGTCAGTGAGAGAGTCACGGCATTCAAAGCTTCTTACTGGAAATAAAGGGGAAAAAGGCAGCACAGCAGAGCATGATAGAGAGCTAGCACTGCTTTGCCCCCAGACTGCGGCAAGCAGCTCCCTGCCTTCTCAAGTATTTATGGGATTTCTTTTGGCTTTTCCTTAAAGAGACTCAATAAGAAGATAAAATGGTCTCGCTTCTCCAACGCCAGCCCAGCGTGATGATTGCCGTGTGGGTGGATGTGTTTGATCTCCTGTCTCCACCCTTGGTGAAGCTCCTTCTCCCTTTGCTCTTGCAGATGCTCCAAGCACAACATGCAGTTACGATTTAGGGCAGGTACTCTTTGGCTGCCAGAAGTTATCTACTGAGTGCCTGCCATAGAGCTTTCAGCTTCCCAAAGCCACGTTCAGCTCCAGAGTCAGGACAGTGATTTTCTGTGGCTCCTGTTGGCCAGTATGAGCAGGATGTCCAAGAATAATGAAGACTTCTGATACCAGTAATGCTTGTAACATGAAGTCATACCACTAAGTCAACACCTTTATTCAGGAAGTTGCTTGAGAATTCCTGAAACCTCTGGTGGTGTTAACTTTTCCAAACCAACATGTTAGTAATAGGTAACTCTTGGAGCACAACAAAGAAGTAGCTCTTTCTGCTGATAAACTTTTTTGGCTGGGCATTTATTTGTCACTTCAGTGTAACTATGGAGCTCCTGGCTCTGTGCAGCTGCAAAAGGCTGACAGGCTTTATACGGGGAGGTGCTCAAACTCTGCAGCAACTGCAGCAACAACCACCCATCTGTCAAAGCATTGCCTACAGCAGTTACCAACTTCTGGATGGTGCTGCCCGCATAGCTCTGAATGGGTAACAAAATAAAGAAGGGAATAATTAGGCCGTAGCAAACGTAGAGAGGTCGAGGAAATGACATCCTGAAATTCCACCCTACCAGTGCTTATTTCCTCACGTCTAAAACTGATTCTGTACAGAACTGCTCTTGAAGCAGCTGCTGAATCTTGCCTGCATTTCTTGTTGTTGTCGTCGTGCAGCTGCAGGTAGATACAGAGATGTTTTAGCATCTTAAGCCTCAGTCGTACCCGCTTAGTAGCATAGCTGGCAGTTAGTAAAGCTTTGCTGATCTGGTGGCAGCATTTGAAGTCCCCATGTAGCATCTACTGCATGTTGTGCTGGTGTCAGTGTGTAATTCTTGCTTTTCAGCCATTATAGTCTCCTGGGATTTAGGATATGGTAGCAGATACCTACAAAATTAGAGGCAAAATTAGCACAATGGCCACTGTATAGGCAGAGGTGTGTATATGAGCTTCTTGCACTTGTATACGAGCAGTCTAAGCTGGAGCACGCTGTGTGCCATGGTGAGAGATGGTGGTCACTCACCTTGGCTGGCAGGTACCTTTCCATGTGCCTGAAGGAGATTCCCACTTTGTGTAAGAGCTGGTGGTGGCACAAAAGGAGCATGGGATGCCTGCTCCCAGCACAAAGGATGTGCTCAGCAGGAGCCCACCGTCCTGAGCTGCTGCTAGAGAAGCGAGAGCTCTCTGCTTCTGTGTGGCCGTCAGTGTCAGCACAAAGCAGTTGTCAGTGGAGCATCTTTGTTGGTGTAAGTGCTGCATGTAGGTAAGCTCTCACTGAAACATACACCTGTATGCAGAGGTCCTCAAAGAACTGGAAGTGGTGCACCCAAGTTGTGTGAATGGCTGTTCGTGTTTCCACGTGCTCCTTTCTCTTCAAGATGGGAGATACCTTTGGGAAAACATTACAGAGCAGAGGCCAGTCCTGGTTATTCGTTGTTTATTTATGGACATTTCCCTTCCATGTCTTTGTAGCTGGGCAGGATTAAGGTTCTTCTAAAGCAACATCTGAGCCTTTTGTCAACCTTTTCATTTCCTGGCAATTACACAAAACTACAACTCCAGCTGAATGCTGAGCTCTGTCTTCTTTTATCCTGCTCTGTGTGCTCCCTTGTGTTTTTCTTCCCCACGTTTGTCATGTTGCAGTGTTCCAGGGTGAATTAGTGGGCTGTCTTTTTCTTTTTTAAGAAAACAAAGTTTTAGGGGCAGGCAGCAGCGTTTACGTATTCTGTTATCGTGGGTGGCCTTCGGTTTGTAGGGGTCCTTGAAACAGGAAGGCAGCTTCACTGGGGATGCAGTTTTCCACTGCTGGGGAGGCTGGGACTGTGCAGCTTTCGTGTTGTTTAGATTTGCAAGTCCTAGGAACAAATTAAACCTCCAAACAGCGTAGTTTTGCATAGAAATTCAGGATCTCTGCAATAGAAAGGGGGTGTTAAGTTCTGAGTGGGGACCGACAGCTTGCAAATGAATGTGCAGAAGGAAAAGGAGTCATTCTTTGCTGTATAATATCTAAAGTATGTGTTTTGATTGCAGTGCAGAGTGAAAGCAAATGCATGAGAGGTTATTTCTGCTCATGGAACGCTTCTCTCCATGTATTAAGCTCTAGTTGCCAGTCTAAGTGCAGATGATACTGCAGCACTGCGCACATCAGTTACATGAAGAATTGTTCGTCGTGTCATGAATCCATAGAGTTTCACTTCAACATTAAAATGTGCTGAGCCTGCAGGGTAGAGTTCATTGGTAAGCTCACCATTGTGGGCTTTCAAAGGCGTATGTCCACTCCCATGACAGCAGCAACTTTGACGAGCCAAATTCAGCTACATTTTGAAAGGATTAAAGATGCCACTAAAGCTACAGACACTGGAACAGCACCAACCTGCAAACCCTTCCCAATTCAACTCCATCAACCCAAAAGACTTAACACAGCTTAAAAAAGAGAAATCAACAGAACAGGATGTTGCTGTGTTATACCAGATAACCTTTAGGACTCATACCAGCCCCAATCCCTTAGGAAGCTGGAGTTTCACAGTGGCAGTACTTACTGAGGGAAAGAAATGAATTGGCTGTGTAGCTGAGAGATGTTTCATTTCCAGAAGTTTATAAAATGGAGCAGTTGCTGAACGCTATCAGTGGTGGAGCTGATTTTTAAGACATAAAAGAAACATGGTCCAGGAACACCAGTGTGAATACAGAAACGCAGAGGAGGCGATTTGTATTCTCTTTACCAGTAAGCGATGACACGTGGGGTATGCTGTAGAAACTGAATGCCCAGATGCATTCCGATTTCTTTGTAAACTCCCCAAAGCAAGTTTGCAGCAGGGTATTTCTGGAATACTGCTGCATGGGTGGTCTTCCAAGGCTCCAGAACTGCGGTTCGCACTGGACTGTTAGGCTTTTAGGTAAGCGTGTATCTTCTCTCTGTCTCTCTCTCATTATTTGACTTGCAATAAACCCCCAAGTGATTCTATCTCAAATGCAGTTGTTTTCCCAAGTATGTTACGAGAAGCTGGTGTTTGAATTTCTTATGATACTGACATTTACTCGCTGTCTGATGGCTTTGCCTTGTAATGGTGCAAATTCAGTTGAGAACTGGCGTATGTTAAATCAGCGGCTCCACTGTCCTTGTCTCTTAGCCTTTTAGGTTTGTATCTGTAAATCTGGAGAGGATTTAGAATAAAACCAAACACTGTCTATGATCCTGCTGCTGATCTTATTTAAACAATGGACGAGACACAACTTCTGCTTGCTTTTCCCAATGCACAAAACTCAAAGTATATAAGGTTTATGTGGAATAGACACAGCCTGTTACAGCAAATTGGATCATAGTCTCATACAGGCAATTGGAACATAAAATTGATCATATCTTCACTGTAATCTCTTAACTCTAAGGAATTCCAGTGATAATTCCTGAACTTTAGTTGTCCTTTCTCACCAAAGGCTTTCCATGCTGGACTGGGTGTGTGGTTTTTGCATGTGCTTGAAAGTTAAAGATCAAAACTTACAAACACACTGTCAGAAACGAATTGACGGTGGCAAATTCAAACAGGCATTTTATGCTTTGCTCTCCCTTTCGCTGACAGGTTGTTTCCCATGTCCCTTCTAATGTGACTCTTTCCCTCTTTCAGTTACTATGTGGGCAAGCTGCTGTAATTGGTTTTGTCTGGATGGCTCACCTGAAGAGATGCAGCCGCAGCCAGAGCAGGGAGCCAGAGCCCAAGCCTATTCCAACCCTGGGTACAGCTCCTACCCATCTCCAACCACTTTGGAACAGAGCTGCAAAGCCTGTGGGATGCGCTTCGACAGCTCCTCCAGGAAGGTGAGTTGCAAATGTCTTCCCTGGCACTATGATACGTGACTTCCATTTAACAACAGAGCCACTTTGACGAATGCACGTTAGCAGCGTTTGATTTAAGGGCATTCCCTATGGGAAAAGACAGCTTGCCTTTGCTTCTGTCTTTACTCATTCTTTCACCCTTAGCAGGCATAGTTAAAGGTGACTGGAAATGTGGTAGTTAACCTTCAGCACACTTGGCTTTGCCAGGCTCTGGAAGAAGAAAGCCAAACTGCTTATGACCATTTGAAGGAGCATGAGTTGGACTTGAGTTTTGAAATAGATTTAAAAGCACTGATGTCCTTTCAATTAGTTGTGGCCAGAATTTTAGTCATCCGTTTGTGCTTCCAGTAATGGAGGACCTACAGTTCTCTTTTCCAGACTGTTGTTGCTTAAACTAAAAAGCATAGAAGTTTATGGAGGGTGTGTGTAGAAGAAAGTTACAAAAGACCAAGTCCATTTTATCATGCTTGTAAAGCTCATTTATGAGCATATAGATACCAAAACAATTGTTGCCACAGGACTTTTAGTTGGGCAGCAGTCCCTGTCTAGGGCATTATTTGGCCATGGTGGTTTCTATAATGCTGCTTGAAAAATGGTTTTGTGTGTAAAGTTGTTCAGTGTCTGTACTCCGTGGTTTAAGTGTCTTACATATACAGTCATATATTTTGGGTATGTAAGGATGCTTAGGCTTTTTCTGACAGTAGGCAGGTTCTAGGGCAGCTGGAATAGTGCAGTCACTGCATGTCACTCCATACACTGTGTCATCTTCAACATTGTCCTCATTGATGTGATGTGCCTTCACAAACACTTGTGGAAGGAGTTACTCTGGATCCAGTGCTTCCTGTTGAGCATTGTAGCAAACAGTGGATGTAGATGATTCTGCTTTTGAAATGATAACAATTCACCCAGTTAAGTATGAATTATACAGCAGCAGTGCTGGACCCATAGTCCCATTTTTCCTTGTATCTTCTGAATTCTATGTTCTGTGTAAGCTGTCTTTGAAGCAATGTCTTGGATAGGAGCAATCGCTACTGTTCCAGATATGTGAAAACATTCTGACTGATCGGGGCTAGCTAAAGCTCTGGTGCACAAATGTACCTTGTAGAGGATCTGCTGAAACAGTTCAAGACATTCTGCCCCCAGCAGACGCTGTTCTGTGCAACTTGGCTGTCAGCATAACTGGGGCAGGAGAGTACAATGTGTGCTTGTGTCTCAGCTGCTCCCATTCAGGGCAGGCTATCAATGAAAAGGAGTTTGAGGCTTAGATTCAGTATTGTGAAGGGGGGCTCCTGAACCTTCATTCCACCTTCCTTCTGCCACCACAACCACAGAGCAGTGATCTCTGGGACTGACTTGAGCTGGGTGGCAAAGCTCAAACAGCTGCTGGGAAGTCTGCTAGAGCTCATCCACCACTCCCTGCTCTCCAGCAGAGAACTGAATACAGAACTTAGAGAACACTGACATGCTTGTGGCCATGTTAATTCTTTAATGCTGTTGATCCGGACTGAGAAGTGTATGAGATCTCAGTCTGCTGCAACAAGAGCATGGAAAACTCTGCAGTCTCTGCCAGGAGAGTCAATACCTTTGAACTCTAGTGTCCAGTTAATGTTTCTGCTGGAATACAATGGACAAAAATGAATTCCTTCTGCTCTGGTGAACATAAGGATAACCTAGATTCCTTTAAAAAAACCAACCCCAAACCAACCCCCAGCCCCAAAGCAGGATGGTGGCATGGGGAGAGCCTGGCCTTTTATCCTAATTGTACTGGAATTATTGTCCAACATGGCAGCTACTAAAAGGGTCAGGGTAGGGGACATTTGAATGTACGTATGAGACACTCTTAAGTAACTGCTGGAGCATCTTTAAAGGACGTAAAACTTAATTGTGGGGGCAAAAATCTCTGAGTTTTTTGGTGTTTTCCTTCTCTTTGATGACTTCTGACCTTAGTTTTCTGCAGCAAACCGCTTCCCCCAAATCTTTCCAATGTAAACCGAGCATCCTTCATTTCCCTCTCTGCTGCTAGAAGGCTGTGGCAGGAATCCTCGGGGGATATGTCACATTGTTATTCCTTCCTCCCCCATTTTCTGATTTCAGTGCCTTCCATTGGCTGACATTTTCAGGAAGATGCTTTTCTTTGCATACTTACAGGAAAAGCTCTGGCAAGCTGGAGTGTAAGGTTAAAAAACCCCCTGAACAACAGTAGCTGTAGTGAGAGCTTGAACGTTGGCATTCCTTCTTTTATCCTGCATACAGACGAGAGCCAAGTGTATCAAAGCCCCATCCTGGTATCTCTGGGAGACTGGCTGTGAGAGCAAACAACCAGGAGCAGCTTCCACTCTGGACAGGCTGCTGATTTGAAGCATTTCACTTGGGTTTGCCCACGCTGTGACTGTCGGTGAGCATCAGTCAGAAGTGGCCTGACCTTTTCAGAACAGGTTTTCATTTACAGCAACATTTGGAAGTAATCATTCTGAAGAGACTGGTGTCTTTAAAGTTCAGCAAATATCTCAAGAGCTGTAAAAGCTGCTTAATGCTGAGATGGTTCCAGACAGCTTCTGTGCATGTTTAAATACTCGATGCTTAGGTACAGGCTGGGGAGCTTGTTTCCTCTGAAGATAAATCCTACTGGTGAACTGATAAGCCAGAGACAGGCCTGGGTTTATTTTGACTTCTCAACTGTATCATTTGATAACTAAGGCAGGCTTGTGTTATTACTGTTAATTGCTTCCAAACCCTGTGTTGAATAATGCAGCCCTTGTGCTGGGCTTGCTTACGTGATGTCTAACCATGTAAATAAGTAGGACTTCTCTGGCTGGAAGGTCCTTGGCCATACAATGGTTCCCTTTGGAGTGTGGTGCAGGCTTCCCCCTGCCCAGAGCAAAGCAGGGCTGTTTGGGGTTTGGTTGTTTTCTTCCTCAGTTCTGATTGCTCCCTTGTCACAGATGGATGGTTGAGAGAGGGGGAGTGTTGTCAATGGGGTTATTTCCCATTCCTCTGCCTTTGTGGAATGTTTGTTCCCCTACTCTAGACATGCACACAACCAGTAGTTCTTGTCTCTACCCTGAGTGCTCCTGCAATTGTAAGGTCAGAAGAAGACAGACAAATACTAATGGGCTTCTATTCTAATGACCAAGTGAAGCAAAACTTCTCAAAATGGGTATGTGGAAATTGCCCTTCCTTTCTTGCTGTGTCACTGATGGAAGTCACTTCTACTTGGCAGGCCCCCAAACAGCAATCTGGAGATGAGGTTTCAAGCTTGCGTGACCAGAGGTTCTCTTTGTGGTAGAAACTTTCATGTCTTAAAATGCTTAGGCAGGAAATGGGGATTCTTTCCACTGTCACTGTAAGTTTATTACAGGGTCTAAATGAGAAGCCTGTTGGTTATAATGTTAAGGGGTGTGTGGGGCAAGGGGGCTGCCAGGGGATCAGAAGGAGCTCATGTAAGCAAGTAGTGCATTTCCACCATTAGGAACATCTGCTTGCTTTGCACTGTGAAGTTAAAAACGTTCTTTAATCAGGAGAAGCAGCTCATGAAGCAATATTTCTGTCTCTGAGTTGGTATTTGTTGCTTCTCTGCTCACATACACTACACACGTGTGTTTCTCCTGGCACGGCTCCAAAGGCTCAGGATGTCAGCATTTCATAGAGGTGCTTGTCTTCTGCAGCACTGAAACCAGTTCTTTCTTCCCTCTGGACTTTTTAAAAGGCACGCAGTGGGGCTGTTCTGCTGCTCTTCCTATTGGAAAACGTAGGATTTGACTTCCCACTTGAACAGCCAAGTGTCTGCAGAAGTCACCGTGGATTGGGAGTGCTTGGAAATGGAGCCCTGAGTGAGGAGACCAGAACAGGGTAAAACAGAGACATTGACCAACAGAACTGAATCTGTAGAGATTTAAACACCCGGGGCCTGCTGTTTCCAAACCTTCCAACACGTTCTGCCTAGCACCTAGCTGGCACATGGCCTGCCTGGTATTTTCAGCAGAAGCTGGCTATTTTTGTTGCATAAATAAATGTTGGATTCTTTGATGTCTGTCAGACACTCAGCATTGCCGTTTCCTTTCCCTCTTATGGCAAAAAAAAGATTCATTCAGTGACTGCAGCAAATTAAGGAAGGAAGAACCAAGGGGGAAGGTCACTCATAGCAAGTATTACATTGATGAAATGGAGAAAGGGTTTTAAGTGGTTCCCTCCAGTGCCAGGGCTTTCTTAATTTGCAGGGGTTTGGTTGTTTTATGAAGCAGTGCACAACTAGGTGTAATTTACTTCAAAGTCTGCTGCCTCACAGGTATCTCCTGATTTCACCTGTGCCTTAAACTGCATGAACAGGTCCTGAATAAGGTGCGGAAAATGCCTGTCCTCTGAGGGAAGAGGCTAAGAATCTAACTTTTCATTCTGGGTAAATGGGGGTTTTCCTGTTCTAGGAACACGAGTAACAAACTGGATGCTTTTTCATAAAGCAGGAGGTTTTGGTGATGCTTTATCAGAGGCTGTTGCTTCCTTTGCCTTTCAGGTGGAAGGGGAGCGCTGCCCGCGGCTGTCGCGCGCCTCTGTTGCAGGTCACGGATGGGTTTGATTTTGTTCCCTTCTCGTTACCAGCACGTCTGCTTGGACTGCAAGAAGAACTTTTGTACGTCCTGCTCCAGCCAGGCTGACGGTGGTCCCCTCCTCTGCCACCTCTGCCAGCGGTTCCGAGCCACGGCTTTTCAGCGGGAGGAGTTGATAAAGATGAAGGTGAAGGATCTGCGAGACTATCTGGCACTCCACGAGATATCCACAGAGTTGTGTCGTGAAAAGGAGGACCTGGTACTGCTGATTCTTGGCCAGCAGCCTGTAATTACCCAGGAAGATCAGATAAGAACAAATCCATTTCATACTAGTGCCTCTGGACAGCAAGGCTTCGTGATTCTCCCACCAACCGGCCCAGCATCTTCTACCTCACATGATGCGGCTCCAGGGTCTGCAGATCCCGTCTCAAGTTCACTAGCTCAGGAACATGAACAGGTACAGTCTCCAGCCGGAAGCATCTTTTGCAACCTCATTCCTATTTTTGGATTAGCTACTGAGGGTGCATGAGGTTTTCCAGGTAGATGTGTGGCAAGAAAAGTGTTATGTTATACCTGCGTAAAAAGCAAGGAGGGTTCTGCACAGAACAGATGACAAAATACTTCTGTTGTGTTTTATACGTGCTCTATTTGGGTTTGGTTTTGATTTTGCAGTGAGAACTTCACTTTCTTACAGAGTGATTAGGAAGCAAGACGAGTTAGTTTGCACTGCCTTGCTGTGTGTAAAACTGACTTGCTGTGACGTGGTTTAATCCCAGCTGGCAACTAAGTACCAGCAGCCGCTCACTCACTGCCCCCTGCCCCTCCCTGGTGGGATGGGGAGGAGAATAAGAACAAGGTAAAACCTGCAGGTTGAGATAAGCACAGTTTAATGGTTGAAATAAAGTAGAATGTAATAACAATGATAATGAGGAAGAAAGGAATAAAACTCAAGACAGACAAGTGATGAACAATACGATTGCTCACCCCACACTGACTGATGCCCAGCTTGTCCCCAAGCAGCGATCAGCCCCCAGCCAACTCCCCACAGTTGCTGTACTGAGTCTAATGTTCTATGGTATGGAATATCCCTTTGGCTAGTTCTGGTCACCAGTCCTGGCTCTGCTCCCTCTCGGCTTCTTGTGCAGCTCCTCACTGGCAGAGCAGGAGAGACTGGAAAGTCCTTGATTTTGGGTAAGCGCTACGTAGCAACAGCTAAAACATCGGTGTGTTATCAGCATTGTTCTCACACTAAATCCAAACCACAGCACTGCACCAGCTGTTGGGAAGAAAATTACCTCTATCCCAGCCAAAACCTCAACATGCCACCACCAGCTTTGATGTGCTATTCCCATTCTACACTATGGAATTTGGTGGGCAGTGCTGAACCTTCACTCGGATAACTCCACCACTGTTTTGAGATGCGTTTCCTCTGGTGCTCTGGTCCAAATGTGCCATTGCCACTAGATCCTCTGTGGCTGATTGCTGTGGTACCCGATGGCTGTGTCAGTGCTCAGATCTGTCTGGTGTGTTGATGTTGATGGCTTTCTGACAGTTGTCTGTAGGTGTTAGAAGAAATGGTTACTATTGTTGTTTAATTCATGTGCAAGACACAAGCACAGTTTAAAGCCATTTTGGAACTGAAACTGATGAGAGATGATTGCAGTACAGGTGAGGTTTTTGGTGCCTTCTGCACTCAGACCAAGAGAAGGCAAAGCTGAGGATGTTATTGACTCTGCAGTCTGTAATGAACCACGGCAGGGGCATTGGAGCTTAATTATGTTTCATTGACTTTGCTTTGTTTGTCTTTCTGCTATCTGCTATGGAAAGTTTACTCCGTGTTTGACATCTGCTCCTAGTCCTATTAGGAAGTTAATAGGTGTCTTTAGTTCCCTGTGGATCAAAGCTGTGAAAGTGTATGTACCTCCTGCTTCCTCAGCAGCTGTGTGTAGTGCCAAAGAAGAGCTTTCCTGGGAGGACAGTTCTCACAAATCATTAAAAGACCATTTCATTGCCTGGTTTCTGGCTATTGCCATTCCAGTTTTTACCAGCACATTCAGCTCTGTTGTCTTCCCTTACTGCCCCCATGACACATGTCAGCTTGTCTCATTTGCATGACATCCTGCTGCAGCTCAGGCTCTTTCATCATTATCGTTATCCTCTTACTTGGTAAATATTAACAAGTCCCCACTTAGATAAGTAGGATGGTAACGTTACAGTCTCCTTTGTCATAGGGAAACCACAGAGGGGAACGGCAGCTGCTTGAGGGGGGAGTCAGCTTGAATGACACTGCAGTTCCTTTAAGTGCTCAAAGCAGCTGCTCCTCCTCATCTCCAGCTTTGCTGCTGCTGGTCCTTCATGTGATATCTCCTGTTTGTCCAGTCCAGAACCCACCTGGAGGTATTTGTGGTTACTTGAAGATGACCTGTTGGCTTTGAGCTGTGTTACACAGAGCCTTGTACTGGCAGCAGTGTACCACCAGGGCTGTCATACCGTACCACAGCATACTGCCACACTGCAGTGCGCTGCATATATATGTGTGTGTGTATAAATTCGGTCTCCTCCTGATCCAGCCTCATAAGAACCTTATGTGGGATCTTGCTGTACAAATACTTTGTCAGGGCTTAAATAAAGTGAGGCTTTAAAGGGTCAGATGGTGATTTCAGTTTCAGAGTTTTACTTATTCCAAGCTTGGTTTTGTTAGTGATGCACAGGAAAAGCTTCCTGTGAGTGTGCCTCACTTGTACTTTGTGCTGCAGTTTGTGCTTCCAGTGGGCAGCGTTTGCAGTCACAGGATGATCCTCGAATCCCTGAATGGTTTGGGTTGGAAGGGACCTTAAAGACCATCTGGTTCCAACCCCTGGCCATGGGCAGGGTCATGCTGAATAGTGAGTTTATTTCGCTTTGGACACACAGACATGCTCTTAGTGAAAGCTTTATTTCCTCTTCTAGGCAAATGGTTACGTGCCTCCAAGCCAAGTTGGTTTGACAGGAGTCGAGATTGCAGCTGAAGCGCAAGCAGAGGAGGAGACTCAGGTTTGTGTGTCCTGGAATTAATAACCAGGAATACCAGGTTTGCAAGGCTGTATTTGCTGCCAGAGAATCATTACTGCAGAGAGACTGGGGGCTAACCAGTAACTCAGGCTGCCCACGGGCAGACCCAATCAACCCCTTTCTTTGGCATCATTGTGTCCTCCACACGTGGAAAGAACTGGTGTTCCTGGACACTATACTAATAGAAATGACTTATCTCCATCCTAGGACTTGTGTTTCTGATAGATGGAGGAATTCACAGAGGAGTCAGGGTTGTTTTTATATCCAAACATGAATCCCTGCTAGCCCACATTGAAAGCCGATTTAAGCTGTAGCACTGTGTGTTGAGGGCAAGAATCACTCCATCTTTGTTCCCTTTCAGTCTACAGACTCCGAAGATAACCTGGTGCAGGGGAGGAAGGCTTCTCTGTCTGATCTGACAAGCATTGGAGACATCAACGCGCTCTCTGTGCGACAGCTGAAGGAAATCCTTGCTCGCAACTTTGTCAACTACAAAGGCTGCTGTGAAAAGTGGGAGCTGCTGGAGCGGGTGACTCGTCTTTATAAAGAGAAAGACCTTCAACATCTAGGTAAGGAACTGAGCAAACATGGGCCTGTTTCCCAGGTGTTCCCTTTTTATGGACAGTTGCAGAAGGAACTAGAACTTAACATCTGTTTTGTGCAAGGGAGGAGAAAGTGTTACGTATGTTAAGAGTGAAAGTAGCTAAACTTTTATTCACCACTTGTGCTTGTGTAAGAGGAGAGCATTATGGTAGCTCTGGAGAGTGGCTTCCCTCTGTTAGCAGCAAAGGAGAACTCTGCACCCTTCCTCTGTGGCGGATCGTGCAGTCACGGCATCACCCGCTGAACGGCTGATGTGCGACCGCAGAGGGATGAGTGTAAGCTCTGGGTGAGCTCTGATCTCTCGACTCATGGTGACTGGCAAAGTGAGCAGGAAAATGCCACCCGAAAGCAGCCGGGCACTTCAGAGCAGGCATGTGCCTGGGGATGGTGGCTCTTGATCACAAGAGCCATTCCTGCAGTGCACTGCCGGGCCTGCACGCTGAGCAGGGAGGGATGGTGGTGTGCTAGACTTGCAGGTGCCAGTCTGCAATTCTAGGGTTAAAAGAGACACACACTTGTAAATGGTTTCCAAGAGAAATGGATTGGGACGCTTTGATTTCATAGAGGGGTTTCTTTCTCAGTGTTTGTCCAATGTGGCTTTGTAGTCTTAAAAACTAAGCTTTGTCCTCTGGGAACGATAACAAGATTTAAGACAACTGCTTTGGGTTTATGTTCTTCTTTCATTGGATCTTGTGCTTCTGACAGCACTTGCCCTTTTCTCTCGATCCCTGTTGCCTGTCTCGGCTGTGCTCAGCAATATTGGTGAGATTGTGCAACACCAAAGGAACTGAAAGTGTAGTTCTTGGAAGCCAAGCACCGCATCGATTCTGTGTTAAACATTGACACATCACTGTAGGTGGCTGCTGAGCTTTGGGAAGCATTGGCTGTTGTGCAAGCGCAGCAGAAGAGAAAGTTCTCGTCAGTTGAACCTATCCTGATCAGAGCCTCAGCTTTAGCCCCTGCATGGGGATCAGCAAAAGGCAGTTTTGGTTTAAGTGATCTCTCTGCAAGGCTTTTGTCCCCTGTTAATAATACTGCTTGAGAAACATGTTATTTCCCCAGCTCCCCTTATTCTCACCAAATAACTGTCTCTTCTTCTGTTGCAGTTTCTGACACTGATGATCAAACTGGTAAGTGATATTCTTAATCCTAGAACTGTGTGAGTTGAAAAAGACCTTTCAAATCGAGTCCCACTGTTAACCCAGCACTGCCAAAACCGTGTCCCCATGTGCCACATCTACACATCTGTCAATTACCTCCAGGGATGGTGACTCCATCACTTCCCTGTCAGCCTGTTCCAGTGCTTGACAACCCTTTTGGGGAAGACAGTTTTCCTAACATCCAATTTAAACCTCCCCTGGCACAACTTGAGGCCGTTTTCTCTTGTTACTTAGTGAAGAGAGATCCATGTTGCTTCATTGCTAAGAATCTCAGTGGTATTTCTGTTTTCATCGCACAAATGACTCTAAAAGCTACAACTTCCTGCCCCTTGATGGAGCAGATACCTCCACATCAGTTGAGTCAGACACAAGCATTTCTTTTTCAGACCTGCAGTGTGCACAAGTCCATCAGAGAAGCTGGACAAAGCCAACTCGCACACTGCTCAGAGACAACGTACCTGCCTTCTGTTTCCTTGTCTCTTGCCAACCCCGGTCTCTTCTTTACTCAGGTGGCGCCGGGCTCCCGGGCACGGAGGAAAACCTCTGCAAAATCTGCATGGATGCCCCCATTGACTGTGTCCTGCTGGAATGTGGCCACATGGTCACTTGCACCAAGTGCGGGAAGCGGATGAGCGAGTGCCCCATCTGCCGGCAGTATGTGATAAGGGCCGTCCATGTCTTTAAGTCCTAAGCGTGCGGAAGGAAGACTGGGAATGCCTTAAAGCCTCATCTGCTGTGAGAGAAACGGTCGAAATAGCTACTAGTTAGGTCAGAGATTAGCACATGGACCCCACTGGAAGCTGGAGGTGAGGGAAGGATGAAGCCTGAGAAAACTTGTTCTTACCCAAGCCATGCCTGGCTGTGCTCTTCCCATGATAGTGCTTTACACCACAGTGCCTGGACTCCTTGGAGCTCATTGCCAGCAGCAGACACACAAACTTAACCTACGTTCTAGGATAACGTGATCCGTTAGAGGTGGGGAGCCAGGGATGTTTGGCTTCCCACCCCAAAGCTCAGATGCAGAGGCTTCATATTTTCCCCTGACTAGTAAATACAGTGGGATCTCAGTGACCTTTGTTTTGCTGCTTAGGCTCAACGCCCAGCAACAACTTTTCTTTTCAAAGATGAAAGCTTATTGTACTTGTTAATTTTTACCTTTAATTTAATGTTAAACTCCTATGCTTGCAGGACAGGCAGCCAAGCCTCCCCCCTCCACAGCACAATAAACACGTCTAGCCTAGTGCAACGGTGGACAATTGTATGGTTTTATTTGAAGGTGGACTTTATAGTATTGAAAACAGAACAAGAGTGAGGCTCTGGCCCATGGAGCCTGACCTCTGTGGTGGGTTGGTTTGCACACCAGGGAGATCCCTCGGACTTTCAGTTTTAAACCTGAACTCATTTCACTTAAGGAGCTACAAATCGAAGGCTTGAGTCTTTAAGAGGGTTTAGTGAGGCCAAGACACAGCTACAGAGCAGTAAGGGTTCTACTGTTACACAATCATGCTTAAGTACAGGTGACTTTATAGAGAGGAGACATGAAAGAAAGGAAGCTTTATCTCCCTCAAATCATTAGAGATGCTTCCCCCATCCTCCCCTTTGCTCACCCTTACTCCTGTACATGCAGACTGCTTATCAGAGCAATTGATTTTCACTCCTGCGTGTGAGGGTGGACAGGAGGCTCCGGTTTGATTCATGACAAGTGCAAGCCCTCAGGAGCAGCATGTTCATTTGGAAGCCTTGCTAGAGAGAGCTGTAGCTGGCGTATTTCTCCCTGAGTTTCAGAATCTTGATGCCTTAAGTTCTCACCACCATAGGATTGTACACTCATTTTAAGTCATTTGCTGAGTAGCTTCTGCTGCAGGTTCTTTCCCGTCTAGCTTTTCCCTTCATGGGGAGCGATCACTTAGTGTTCAAGCTGCATCCCTGCACAGCTGCCAGCAGAGCAACAGCACAAAACCAAGTGTCCACTTACAGCTCCTGGAGCAGCAGAAGTGCAGTTACAGAAACCATCACCAAAGTCATCTACTGTTGCAGTAAGTGGCAGTGTATGTTAACAGGGAATTAAACTGGTGTCATCTTTAACATGGAGTATTGCATGAGTAGCAACTCGTTTCTCAACTGGCTTGGAGTGGAGGGTCTCTTGAGTGTTAACAAAGCACTTAAGCTGAAGAAATCTGTCAGTTGGTAGCAGAACTGCTGCACTACTGAGCTTTACTGAACTAAGAATTCAGAGTTTTCCCTCTTTCTCTGTTCAGGTTGTTCTTTAGTATTTGGCTTAACAGCTTCCAGCAGGAGATGAGCACTGGTACAGTTCCATGCATCATGTTAAAGAAAGGAAGGGCAGGTAAGCAGTCCCTGTATTTACTCTTCAGGAGGTTCACAGGGCCCTCTCAGAGGTACAGGAATACACACATGAAGTGCTGAACTGCCTCATTCATAAACTCACTGTGAAAATTCATGTTGTCATCCTCAGGGCTGGGGGGAAGCAGGAAGATGAGGATTCCCCTGCAGACAGATGTACCTGGAGAGGGTAGGCTTATTTTCTACAGCAGATAAATCAAATTGTGGATCAATGTTTGAAACCTTAGGAATGAGAAGATTCCCCCCCCCCAACTCTGAAATGTGCTTTCTGAAGGGAGGAGGTTCTGTTTTTGTCTCCTGGCTCCAGTGTTTCCCTTGCAAAAATGATTTTCTACTTATGGCTGAGTTGTTTTTGAAGGAAAATCAAAATGTGGAGGAAACTGATTAAGGATCCAAAGGAATATAATGATCTGAACTAATAAATGATAATATTTATGTGCTTTATGTCCACTGTACATATTCTCCTTGAACTGGCATGTTAAATCCTCTTGGTACGATGATGGTGAAACTTCCTAGTTTTGGTACAGAAGTTTGGTTTATAATTTTATAATAAAGTTGAACTGTGATTTAGTTAACCTTGGTTTCTGACTGTTACCAACAGGCCAGGAGAGAGCAGAGATGCTACAGCTACTTCTGAGCTTCAACCTGGAGAGGCTTGGGAGAGCAGGCGCTTAAATACCAGCAGTAGGAGAGGGACAAGTACAGGAGAGGTTGAAGGAAAGAAGGTAACAAACACACACTGACTTTCAGCAGTGCAGTCTTAATGGTGTGGAGCTTACAAAGGGGAGAGCACCCTTGAGGTTAAAGAAACCAGTAAACTGGTCAACTTGGTTTTCCTTCCATCATGTACACATGCACCCGCCCTGCTCATGCAGTCACGAGTATGTCATGCAGAGTCACACTGGTATTTGCATAACAGTTAAAATGAGCCCATTCCTAAACCCCATCTTCCTTATTTCCTTACTATTCAAGTACTTGCAGTAGTTTCGAACACCTTCAGAGAAGGAGGTGTTGCAAGAATTCTTGCCTCAACTTTTCCTTGGTGAAACAAGAGCAGCATATTCTAGAGAACAAACCCTCCAAGGGGATGCTCAGACAATGCTGCAGCAGTTGCTGCAGTGGAAGATCATTTGGTGCCCCAGTTTTGGTCTGAAACCTACCGCAGAGGTGCACACTGCCACCAGGTACAGACCTGTGCTGAGTGTCAGGAAAGCAAAGTCAAAGCAGGAGGACACGTGTCCTTCATGGGAGTTGTAGCCATGCAGCAATTCACAGCTGGTGCTTTCACAGAGCTGATGGGCTGTGTCCCTGGCCCGGCAGAGAGTAACTTTTGGGAAATAAGTCCTGACAGCAAAGGAGCAACTGCTTCAGTTTTATTTATCTATAAAAATACCCAAACTTTAAAAACCCAGAGACTAAAGCAGCACCAGGGTAAGTGCAGCAGCCTATGGTATGGGCAGAAAAATGGAGTCAGCAGTGACACTTCCTCAGAGAGCTGTTTTAATTGATTCCATATGGATCTTTAGAGCTACCTTGGATGGTCTTGGGCACTTTATTTCTATCTATGTCTCCACAGAGGAACCTCACTATTTCTTCCACCTACCTACTTCTCTGCTGTTCTTGTGTCGGGCCTGCTCAGCTGCCCCCCACTGCTAGCACGGGGCTACCAGCCTCTGCTTCCGGATGCACTCCCAGATCCACTTGGGAGACACACGCTTAGCACCAGGATTGTCATCGATGTCCCCTATAACGTGGGTTGCTGAGGCTGTGTCAGACTCTGTCACAAGGTCCCCATCGTATGCTATAAAGTACCGCTGGATTTTGTCAAAGTCCTTCACAGAGGGCGATAGGTAGAGCTTCACACCAGTGAATATGTCCAGCAGTATCTGCAGATGGTGAGAGAGAAGCAGAGGTTGGAAAAGCCATTAAACTGGTCTGGAAATGACACTACAGGTCTTTGAAGGCATGAGCGAGTCTATCTGCAGTTCCCACGGTTCTCATTCTAATCCCACACCTAATAACGGGACTGCTGTTAAATCGTCCACAGGAGCAGCACCCACATGGTTCCTCTGCAAGCCAGATGTTCCAGCTGAACAGCACTGTCCCAGCTAAAGAGAATTATTATCCCATTACTCCCTGTAGTGCTGATGCTGATGTGGTCCAGTAAACATGATCTTAATGTCTCTGTCTTTACAAGCTGATGCTTCTTAGTTAAAGTAGGAGAACGTAACAACCCCGGGGGGAGAACTTGCTTTTTATATCAAAATAACTGCTCCAGGCTCATCATGGAATTTACAGCTCAGTGACTTTATTCCACTCCCACAATTTGCTGCACAATGGGCTAGAAAGGACAGTTCTCTCCTCCACCTCCCAACTCCGTCGTACGCATCAGTCAGGAAAAGCAGCCACTCAGCAGTCTCACTGCTTCGCAGAGCAGGACATTGTCAGTGGGTGAGGAGAACATTGGCCTTTAGCATGACAAACCCAGTTGCATCAGCTCTGCAGCCAGCAGAGCTCAGCCATCTGCTGCCTTTACCAGGGGACATGCTTTTTCTGCCTTTACGTGTCATTTTAACTTAGGGTGCTGCTGTAGGAGGATTTCCAGCTTTCCTGATGGAAGGCAAAAGTGAAGAGACAACCAAAGGTGCCTCAGCTCCTTCCCACCCAAAGTGGCTGCTGCCCAGCTGACCATACCTTTTTGCCATTGTCTTCCATCTCAGATGCTTTCCTCTTCTCACCTCGTTTCTCTTCCGATTTTTGAGGGGATCCAATGACTGCTTTGCTCTCTAGAAACAAAAACCTTGTCTCATTTGTGCTCTGTCCAGATACAGTGCATTAAAAGGGGGGGATGAATGAAGGAGAGGAAAAGGAAAAAGTTCCCCCCCTGCTGCCCTTTCTGGAAAACCTGTGTATTAGAATGTAACTAAGTAAAGCCTTTGTACTGCAAATGGTGTGGGGCATGGTCCTGCCCTCATGGAGCTGCTGAGCGTCCCTCCTGGCTGGCACTGCACTGCCTCAGTTCCTCCCCAGTGACAAAGTGCTGGTGAGGCAAACTCATGTCACAGCTCTGCAATTTGGAAATCCCCTGCCTCCAGGTGCCCTGTTACATGCATGAACTTCAGGCAATAAAACTAAACACTGGTTCACGGCCAAAACCCATCTAACCAGAGAGCATGAGATCTGCAGGAACAGGAGCAGCAGGTCTGCTGTTCAGATCAGTCTTACACCTTCTGCTAAGGACCTTGAGCTAGTCAACATTAAAGGGAGGGATTGAGCCCCAGAGGAATCACTCCAAAGCAGTTTTGGTATGAATTATAACAGACTGCTAGGTTCAAGATACCCACTTCAAGCAGCATATAATCCCAGAGAGCTTTTATTGTCCAACCCTAAACAGCATCGTCAGTGCTTTTCCCATCTTTTCTCACTCCCAGCTCAGAGCTGTGGCTGCTCAGTCTGTGCTCAAGCAACACAGGCCAAACATAAAAAGGACATGGAGCTGTTGGAACAAGTCCAGAGGAGGCCACGAGGATGCTCAGGGACTGGAGCACCTCCTGTATGAAGATAGGCTGAGAGAGTTGGGGCTGTTCAGCCTGGAGAAGAGAAGGCTGCGTGGAGACCTCATAGCAGCCTTCCAGTATCTGAAGGGGGCCTATAGGGATGCTGGGGAGGGACTCTTCATTAGGGACTGTAGTGACAGGACAAGGAGTAACGGGTTCAAACTGAAACAGGGGAAGTTTAGATTGGATATAAGGAGGAAGTTCTTTCCTGTTAGGGTGCCGAGGCACTGGAATGGGTTGCCCAGGGAGGTTGTGAATGCTCCATCCCTGGTGGTGTTCAAGGCCAGGTTGGACAGAGCCTTTGGTGAGATGGTTTAGTGTGAGGTGTCCCTGCCCATGGCAGGGGGGTTGGAACTGGATGATCTCAAGGTCCTTTCCAACCCAAACCATTCTATGATTCTATGTAAACACAGCTTTGCTCATGATCCCCGACATACACATGGAAGCTGCCACAGGATCTTCAAGCACCTGACAGAAGGCAAAGATCCAGTGCCAGCCTCTCCAAAGGCACAGAGCACACCCTGAGGTTCCTCTCCCAAAAGCACCATCTTACCTTCTGGCTTCTGGGCTTTTGCAGGTGACTTGTTTGGGGGAGTTTTAACAGTGCTGTGTGGTGTGGAAGACCTGGAATTTCCCTCGTTCTCTCCACTGCTGCCAGCCGTGGACTCGTCTTCCTCCCCAGCAGTAACATTGAAATCAGCCTTCTCTTTGGAGAGCTGGTACAGCTCCTGTCCCACCAGAAACAAAGCACTGCCTTTAACCACAGGGAAACCTCTGACATTAGATTAGAGCTGTAACGTGTGGTCTTCTCTAGTTTGTTTCCCCTGATGTGTTTGCTCAAATACTTTTTCTTCCTCTTTGTAGCCATTTTCTTGTCTACTCTGTCCAAGCTCTCTGCTTTCCACCCAGCTACTTGGCGTTAAGAGAAGCCACACTACCAAAAGCCACTCACATCTGCTACAGAGCAAGACAAACTACCTCTTCAGAGCCTGGCTCCTAGCCTGAGAAGGAACACCACTGCTCACACAAGAACAGTCTGTCTGAAGAACGTATTTTACCTTTCTCTCCTTCACCTGCATAGGGAGCCAGAATCCCTCCTTGCTTCAATGGCATAACAAGTGCTTGTGTCTGCTGCCAGGACCCCTGTGGGCAGCGTGAAGACAGCCCAAATGACAATAACTACGCTGAGACCTAAGACCAGAGCTCAGGAGCAGCTGGGGTGGCAGCAGGCCAGCCCGCTTCCCAGTGCGGGAGGTATGGAAGCTGCATGGGGTGGATGCAGTACAGGGGGCCTGGCTGCCTGCCACGTGGCCCCTGCGCCCTGGAACTTGGCCAGGTTCCCCCATGTCACTTCCCAGATGCCTCCCTCAATCTCAGCAATTCATGGGAGACCGAATGACCATAAACAAGAGAACAAAGGTCACCTCTCTCAGGAAGGAAATGCCTCACCATGAAGGCTGTTACAAGAGCTGATACAACCAGCTGCCAGCACTGACTTCCCTGAAAGTGCACAACACAACTCAAGAGACTCCAGAGGCCCCATGAAAGAATAAAATCCACACCAAAATAACCCCGCAAGCAGCCTGAGCCTAGATTAAACAGGTACCGGCCAGCAGACATCTTTACTGCATACTCTGCTATCCAGATCTGTTTTAGTCAGAACTTCTTCTCCAACACGTTGCAGACACGCTGCATGAACTCACCTTTAGCTGCTGGAGGTTGGTGGCTGTCTTCCAGTCTTTGTCATCTCGAATGCGGGTACAGCGAGGGAAGCGAATGGAGATCCCGTCTGCAGTGTGGGCTTCAGCTTTAGAGAACTCGGCCCCTGTGATCTCCCACACTGGGGCTTTCTAAACACAGGATTGAGGAAGCCGTGTCACATTCCTGTGCTCTCTCATGAACTAACTCGATGTGTCTGTATTCCTCTACCCCTGCCACAACCCCGCTTCCCCACCCCAGCACACAGTTCCATACCCACAGACTCACCTTGGTCACCTTCATTTGACAAACTTTTTTCAGTGGGTCAAAGAACCTCAACTAATGATAGAATTACAGAGTACTTTGGGTTGGAAAGACCTTAAAGCTCATCCAGTTCCAACCCCTGCCACGGGCAGGGACCCCTTCCACTAGAGCAGCTTGCTCCAAGCCCCTGTGTCCAACCTGGCCTTGAACACTGCCAGGGATGGGACAGCCACAGCTTCTGTGGGCACCCTGTGCCAGCGCCTCAGCACCCTCACAGGCACCAACTTCTTCCTTATATCTAAGCTAAATTTTCCCTGTTTAAGTTTTAACCCATTACCCCTTGTCCTATCACTACAGTCATAACACAGAATGCCAACTTCTAAACAGCAGCTTTTGTATCAGTCAGCCATACGTGGCACAAGGCATACTGATACATTCTGTAAACCAGCAACTTTTGGGGTACAGCTGTGCTTCAAATGTTCTAAGTCAGATTTTTCATGCCTCAAATTTAAAGGGAGTTCACTTCTGGAAGGGATTTAATGCATAAAAGTACCAGAAGTGCTGCAGGTACGATCTCTTCAGGGAGCTCTTAGCCTCAAATACACCTGCAAGATTCAGAAATAAACACTTAATTTCCTGTTCCAGCTATGAAGACTAATTGTAATAGAGACAGTTTGTACATTTAAATGAAGTGTAGCAATTGCTGCATCAGGGCTGGAAAACAGTTCAGTGACTGTGACTTACCTTTGGGTCTGGGACAATGAAGTCTGGGTAGTAGATTTTGTTAATTTTTAGCCACCTTGGAATTTTGCTGGGATCCTATTAACAAAAAGCACAAACCCAAAATGACAGCGTTTATGAGCATATATGGACCTACTTCTACAAAAGAAGGTGCCAAAAGATAACCCAGAAGTAGATTAGTCTATCACAGGTATTACATTGCTTTTGTATGGAGAAAATCTGTCAGCCTGCAGTGCAGGGTGCACTGATCTGCAGCAGTTTATCTTATGCAGAGAATCACACAGACTGTCTGCAGCAGCTCTTGATTACTGACATTCCATATGGGAATGATAACATTGGTGCTCCAACTGTCTTTCATATAAAACCACCCTTTTTTAAGATTCAAATGGTCTTCAGGGTGTCAAGTAAATACTAGAATTCAGCTGTTTATTTAAGTCTTCAAAAGTAAAGATTCCTCATTCACACCAAGTCTCAACTCCAAGGTGTCAGGTTGTCCAGCCACAAAGCAGCCTGACCTGCATTGCTCACCCGCAGCCCCATCTAGTGACTGTCTTCACCAATGCAATATGCACTAAAGGCAAAGGCACTTGCTCTGCTCCTCTCGATAAAACTCAGTCTTGGGAGGAAAACAGATGGTGTCTGGCTTCCCACTCAGTGCCTAATCTCAGGCAGTGCCTCATCTCGGGAGGTGGCTGCACCTACATCTCACTGCTGTCAGAGGGATTTATCTGCTTGACCACTAATCCAGCCTCTTCCCAGCAGAGCACTTGAGTTCCGCAGAAGCCAGCACCCAGGTGTAGCTCAGCAGGAAGGTGGCTTTTACAAGCCCTTTGCTGAGCAGTCCTTGATCACCTCCATGCCACAGCCCCACTCACCTTGCTGATCTTCACCATATCCAGCTCTGTTTGCAGACGTGCCAGGGTGGCATCATCGTGGCCACCAGAACATTTGGTCACAGTGCACCATTTCTCGCTCTTGGGATCATAGCAGCCCATGAGGAAGATGGACATCATCCCACCTGCAGGAGGGGAGAGCAGGGTGGTTCACAGCTTCTACAGGACATGCCACAGCTTTCCAAAAAGCAAAGTAATGAACCAAAACCCTTTTCCATCTTGGGGTGTCAAAGGACTGTGGGCTTGCGATGGCTTCACAGCATCAGCATAAGCCAACCCCAGACTTACCTTTACTGCCTTGTCCATAGAAAGCTCCCAGCACCACCAGGTCTGCTGTGTCAGCCATGGCACCCTCATTTAGGTAATCCTTCTTCACTTTCAGCCAGTGCCGTTTTCCTGGCTCATAATTGCCCTGGGCAGAACAGGGCAAGAACCCCCGGTCACAAAGATCATCTGGGGGACAGCTGTCTCCTCAAACAGCCCTTGGTTTTATCCAGCTTAACACTGCAAGAGCACAGCAGTGCTCACATCTATAAGGAGCAACTTGGATTGGATGTCAGCATCAGCAAGAACCCGGAGATTTCCAGGATGCTCAGCTTTGTGTGCTTCATCCACAGATCTGCCCGCTGTTACTCCCCAACTCCCGGCATACCCAGTGAAGAGTAAATATGAACCTGCCTTTATATCTTTCAGCACCAGTCCTTCCAGGCCCTCACGGATGACTCGGGTGATCATATCTGCCAGATCCGAAGCTTTCTGAAATGGAAAGGCATCAAGAGTGTCAAAGGGCTGTGGTCTTCAGGCTTTCTATGTGGAGCAGTGGTGCACTAAACCATGTTCTCTTTGCTGCTCATCCAGTAACTAATATGGGAGTATGTCCCAGGAAGAGAAGGGGTGGTTAGTTAAACGTACTCCTCAGAGATGAGGACACACATTGGTTGTGTCCCAGGTATGTCCTATGTCTGCAAGATGGGATTTTCTCAGCCTGCTTAATGCTCTATCCAGCTGCCTTGGTTCCTATCCTCTTTGCTTCTTCCCAAAATGCTTCCTCTGCCCCAAACGCCCAAGCATTCTCCACCAAAACCAAGATGCTACAGAAATCAGTAGC